>NC_041824.1:0-1436500 GCF_900964775.1 Scleropages formosus
GTTGCTGTGCAAGCCACAGCGCCGGCCCCGCAATAAGCTGAAACCCTTAGCCGGGCTCCAGCACTTGCCCTAGCCCGAACCCTAACCCTAGCTCCGGCCAAAACCCTACCTCCAGCCATAGGCCAGGCTCCGGCCCCGACCCTATCTCCAGCCCTAACCCTAGGTCCCAGCTGAACTCTGGCTGCTGTGCAAGCCACAGCGCCGGCCCCGCAATAAGCTGAAACCCTTAGCCGGGCTCCAGCACTTGCCCTAGCCCGAACCCTAACCCTAGCTCCGGCCAAAACCCTACCTCCAGCCATAGGCCAGGCTCGGGCCCCGACCCTATCTCCAGCCCTAACCCTAGGTCCCAGCTGAACTCTGGCTGCTGTGCAAGCCACAGCGCCGGCCCCGCAATAAGCTGAAACCCTTAGCCGGGCTCCAGCACTTGCCCTAGCCCGAACCCTAACCCTAGCTCCGGCCAAAACCCTACCTCCAGCCATAGGCCAGGCTCCGGCCCCGACCCTATCTCCAGCCCTAACCCTAGCTCCCAGCTGAACTCTGGCTGCTGTGCAAGCCACAGCGCCGGCCCCGCAATAAGCTGAAACCCTTAGCCGGGCTCCAGCACTTGCCCTAGCCCGAACCCTAACCCTAGCTCCGGCCAAAACCCTACCTCCAGCCATAGGCCAGGCTCCGGCCCCGACCCTATCTCCAGCCCTAACCCTAGCTCCCAGCTGAACTCTGGCTGCTGTGCAAGCCACAGCGCCGGCCCCGCAATAAGCTGAAACCCTTAGCCGGGCTCCAGCACTTGCCCTAGCCCGAACCCTAACCCTAGCTCCGGCCAAAACCCTACCTCCAGCCATAGGCCAGGCTCCGGCCCCGACCCTATCTCCAGCCCTAACCCTAGGTCCCAGCTGAACTCTGGCTGCTGTGCAAGCCACAGCGCCGGCCCCGCAATAAGCTGAAACCCTTAGCCGGGCTCCAGCACTTGCCCTAGCCCGAACCCTAACCCTAGCTCCGGCCAAAACCCTACCTCCAGCCATAGGCCAGGCTCCGGCCCCGACCCTATCTCCAGCCCTAACCCTAGGTCCCAGCTGAACTCTGGCTGCTGTGCAAGCCACAGCGCCGGCCCCGCAATAAGCTGAAACCCTTAGCCGGGCTCCAGCACTTGCCCTAGCCCGAACCCTAACCCTAGCTCCGGCCAAAACCCTACCTCCAGCCATAGGCCAGGCTCCGGCCCCGACCCTATCTCCAGCCCTAACCCTAGGTCCCAGCTGAACTCTGGCTGCTGTGCAAGCCACAGCGCCGGCCCCGCAATAAGCTGAAACC
The DNA here is from genome assembly GCF_900964775.1 of Scleropages formosus. Lineage (NCBI taxonomy): Eukaryota > Metazoa > Chordata > Actinopteri > Osteoglossiformes > Osteoglossidae > Scleropages > Scleropages formosus. The sequence goes on from NC_041824.1 coordinate 1,306, forward strand.
CTTAGCCGGGCTCCAGCACTTGCCCTAGCCCGAACCCTAACCCTAGCTCCGGCCAAAACCCTACCTCCAGCCATAGGCCAGGCTCGGCCCCGACCCTATCTCCAGCCCTAACCCTAGGTCCCAGCTGAACTCTGGCTGCTGTGCAAGCCACAGCGCCGGCCCCGCAATAAGCTGAAACCCTTAGCCGGGCTCCAGCACTTGCCCTAGCCCGAACCCTAACCCTAGCTCCGGCCAAAACCCTACCTCCAGCCATAGGCCAGGCTCCGGCCCCGACCCTATCTCCAGCCCTAACCCTAGGTCCCAGCTGAACTCTGGCTGCTGTGCAAGCCACAGCGCCGGCCCCGCAATAAGCTGAAACCCTTAGCCGGGCTCCAGCACTTGCCCTAGCCCGAACCCTAACCCTAGCTCCGGCCAAAACCCTACCTCCAGCCATAGGCCAGGCTCCGGCCCCGACCCTATCTCCAGCCCTAACCCTAGGTCCCAGCTGAACTCTGGCTGCTGTGCAAGCCACAGCGCCGGCCCCGCAATAAGCTGAAACCCTTAGCCGGGCTCCAGCACTTGCCCTAGCCCGAACCCTAACCCTAGCTCCGGCCAAAACCCTACCTCCAGCCATAGGCCAGGCTCCGGCCCCGACCCTATCTCCAGCCCTAACCCTAGGTCCCAGCTGAACTCTGGCTGCTGTGCAAGCCACAGCGCCGGCCCCGCAATAAGCTGAAACCCTTAGCCGGGCTCCAGCACTTGCCCTAGCCCGAACCCTAACCCTAGCTCCGGCCAAAACCCTACCTCCAGCCATAGGCCAGGCTCCGGCCCCGACCCTATCTCCAGCCCTAACCCTAGGTCCCAGCTGAACTCTGGCTGCTGTGCAAGCCACAGCGCCGGCCCCGCAATAAGCTGAAACCCTTAGCCGGGCTCCAGCACTTGCCCTAGCCCGAACCCTAACCCTAGCTCCGGCCAAAACCCTACCTCCAGCCATAGGCCAGGCTCCGGCCCCGACCCTATCTCCAGCCCTAACCCTAGGTCCCAGCTGAACTCTGGCTGCTGTGCAAGCCACAGCGCCGGCCCCGCAATAAGCTGAAACCCTTAGCCGGGCTCCAGCACTTGCCCTAGCCCGAACCCTAACCCTAGCTCCGGCCAAAACCCTACCTCCAGCCATAGGCCAGGCTCCGGCCCCGACCCTATCTCCAGCCCTAACCCTAGGTCCCAGCTGAACTCTGGCTGCTGTGCAAGCCACAGCGCCGGCCCCGCAATAAGCTGAAACCCTTAGCCGGGCTCCAGCACTTGCCCTAGCCCGAACCCTAACCCTAGCTCCGGCCAAAACCCTACCTCCAGCCATAGGCCAGGCTCCGGCCCCGACCCTATCTCCAGCCCTAACCCTAGGTCCCAGCTGAACTCTGGCTGCTGTGCAAGCCACAGCGCCGGCCCCGCAATAAGCTGAAACCCTTAGCCGGGCTCCAGCACTTGCCCTAGCCCGAACCCTAACCCTAGCTCCGGCCAAAACCCTACCTCCAGCCATAGGCCAGGCTCCGGCCCCGACCCTATCTCCAGCCCTAACCCTAGGTCCCAGCTGAACTCTGGCTGCTGTGCAAGCCACAGCGCCGGCCCCGCAATAAGCTGAAACCCTTAGCCGGGCTCCAGCACTTGCCCTAGCCCGAACCCTAACCCTAGCTCCGGCCAAAACCCTACCTCCAGCCATAGGCCAGGCTCCGGCCCCGACCCTATCTCCAGCCCTAACCCTAGGTCCCAGCTGAACTCTGGCTGCTGTGCAAGCCACAGCGCCGGCCCCGCAATAAGCTGAAACCCTTAGCCGGGCTCCAGCACTTGCCCTAGCCCGAACCCTAACCCTAGCTCCGGCCAAAACCCTACCTCCAGCCATAGGCCAGGCTCCGGCCCCGACCCTATCTCCAGCCCTAACCCTAGGTCCCAGCTGAACTCTGGCTGCTGTGCAAGCCACAGCGCCGGCCCCGCAATAAGCTGAAACCCTTAGCCGGGCTCCAGCACTTGCCCTAGCCCGAACCCTAACCCTAGCTCCGGCCAAAACCCTACCTCCAGCCATAGGCCAGGCTCGGGCCCCGACCCTATCTCCAGCCCTAACCCTAGGTCCCAGCTGAACTCTGGCTGCTGTGCAAGCCACAGCGCCGGCCCCGCAATAAGCTGAAACCCTTAGCCGGGCTCCAGCACTTGCCCTAGCCCGAACCCTAACCCTAGCTCCGGCCAAAACCCTACCTCCAGCCATAGGCCAGGCTCCGGCCCCGACCCTATCTCCAGCCCTAACCCTAGGTCCCAGCTGAACTCTGGCTGCTGTGCAAGCCACAGCGCCGGCCCCGCAATAAGCTGAAACCCTTAGCCGGGCTCCAGCACTTGCCCTAGCCCGAACCCTAACCCTAGCTCCGGCCAAAACCCTACCTCCAGCCATAGGCCAGGCTCCGGCCCCGACCCTATCTCCAGCCCTAACCCTAGGTCCCAGCTGAACTCTGGCTGCTGTGCAAGCCACAGCGCCGGCCCCGCAATAAGCTGAAACCCTTAGCCGGGCTCCAGCACTTGCCCTAGCCCGAACCCTAACCCTAGCTCCGGCCAAAACCCTACCTCCAGCCATAGGCCAGGCTCCGGCCCCGACCCTATCTCCAGCCCTAACCCTAGGTCCCAGCTGAACTCTGGCTGCTGTGCAAGCCACAGCGCCGGCCCCGCAATAAGCTGAAACCCTTAGCCGGGCTCCAGCACTTGCCCTAGCCCGAACCCTAACCCTAGCTCCGGCCAAAACCCTACCTCCAGCCATAGGCCAGGCTCCGGCCCCGACCCTATCTCCAGCCCTAACCCTAGGTCCCAGCTGAACTCTGGCTGCTGTGCAAGCCACAGCGCCGGCCCCGCAATAAGCTGAAACCCTTAGCCGGGCTCCAGCACTTGCCCTAGCCCGAACCCTAACCCTAGCTCCGGCCAAAACCCTACCTCCAGCCATAGGCCAGGCTCGGGCCCCGACCCTATCTCCAGCCCTAACCCTAGGTCCCAGCTGAACTCTGGCTGCTGTGCAAGCCACAGCGCCGGCCCCGCAATAAGCTGAAACCCTTAGCCGGGCTCCAGCACTTGCCCTAGCCCGAACCCTAACCCTAGCTCCGGCCAAAACCCTACCTCCAGCCATAGGCCAGGCTCGGGCCCCGACCCTATCTCCAGCCCTAACCCTAGGCTCCCAGCTGAACTCTGGCTGCTGTGCAAGCCACAGCGCCGGCCCCGCAATAAGCTGAAACCCTTAGCCGGGCTCCAGCACTTGCCCTAGCCCGAACCCTAACCCTAGCTCCGGCCAAAACCCTACCTCCAGCCATAGGCCAGGCTCCGGCCCCGACCCTATCTCCAGCCCTAACCCTAGGTCCCAGCTGAACTCTGGCTGCTGTGCAAGCCACAGCGCCGGCCCCGCAATAAGCTGAAACCCTTAGCCGGGCTCCAGCACTTGCCCTAGCCCGAACCCTAACCCTAGCTCCGGCCAAAACCCTACCTCCAGCCATAGGCCAGGCTCCGGCCCCGACCCTATCTCCAGCCCTAACCCTAGGTCCCAGCTGAACTCTGGCTGCTGTGCAAGCCACAGCGCCGGCCCCGCAATAAGCTGAAACCCTTAGCCGGGCTCCAGCACTTGCCCTAGCCCGAACCCTAACCCTAGCTCCGGCCAAAACCCTACCTCCAGCCATAGGCCAGGCTCCGGCCCCGACCCTATCTCCAGCCCTAACCCTAGGTCCCAGCTGAACTCTGGCTGCTGTGCAAGCCACAGCGCCGGCCCCGCAATAAGCTGAAACCCTTAGCCGGGCTCCAGCACTTGCCCTAGCCCGAACCCTAACCCTAGCTCCGGCCAAAACCCTACCTCCAGCCATAGGCCAGGCTCCGGCCCCGACCCTATCTCCAGCCCTAACCCTAGGTCCCAGCTGAACTCTGGCTGCTGTGCAAGCCACAGCGCCGGCCCCGCAATAAGCTGAAACCCTTAGCCGGGCTCCAGCACTTGCCCTAGCCCGAACCCTAACCCTAGCTCCGGCCAAAACCCTACCTCCAGCCATAGGCCAGGCTCCGGCCCCGACCCTATCTCCAGCCCTAACCCTAGCTCCCAGCTGAACTCTGGCTGCTGTGCAAGCCACAGCGCCGGCCCCGCAATAAGCTGAAACCCTTAGCCGGGCTCCAGCACTTGCCCTAGCCCGAACCCTAACCCTAGCTCCGGCCAAAACCCTACCTCCAGCCATAGGCCAGGCTCCGGCCCCGACCCTATCTCCAGCCCTAACCCTAGGTCCCAGCTGAACTCTGGCTGCTGTGCAAGCCACAGCGCCGGCCCCGCAATAAGCTGAAACCCTTAGCCGGGCTCCAGCACTTGCCCTAGCCCGAACCCTAACCCTAGCTCCGGCCAAAACCCTACCTCCAGCCATAGGCCAGGCTCGGGCCCCGACCCTATCTCCAGCCCTAACCCTAGGTCCCAGCTGAACTCTGGCTGCTGTGCAAGCCACAGCGCCGGCCCCGCAATAAGCTGAAACCCTTAGCCGGGCTCCAGCACTTGCCCTAGCCCGAACCCTAACCCTAGCTCCGGCCAAAACCCTACCTCCAGCCATAGGCCAGGCTCCGGCCCCGACCCTATCTCCAGCCCTAACCCTAGGTCCCAGCTGAACTCTGGCTGCTGTGCAAGCCACAGCGCCGGCCCCGCAATAAGCTGAAACCCTTAGCCGGGCTCCAGCACTTGCCCTAGCCCGAACCCTAACCCTAGCTCCGGCCAAAACCCTACCTCCAGCCATAGGCCAGGCTCCGGGCCCCGACCCTATCTCCAGCCCTAACCCTAGGTCCCAGCTGAACTCTGGCTGCTGTGCAAGCCACAGCGCCGGCCCCGCAATAAGCTGAAACCCTTAGCCGGGCTCCAGCACTTGCCCTAGCCCGAACCCTAACCCTAGCTCCGGCCAAAACCCTACCTCCAGCCATAGGCCAGGCTCCGGCCCCGACCCTATCTCCAGCCCTAACCCTAGGTCCCAGCTGAACTCTGGCTGCTGTGCAAGCCACAGCGCCGGCCCCGCAATAAGCTGAAACCCTTAGCCGGGCTCCAGCACTTGCCCTAGCCCGAACCCTAACCCTAGCTCCGGCCAAAACCCTACCTCCAGCCATAGGCCAGGCTCCGGCCCCGACCCTATCTCCAGCCCTAACCCTAGGTCCCAGCTGAACTCTGGCTGCTGTGCAAGCCACAGCGCCGGCCCCGCAATAAGCTGAAACCCTTAGCCGGGCTCCAGCACTTGCCCTAGCCCGAACCCTAACCCTAGCTCCGGCCAAAACCCTACCTCCAGCCATAGGCCAGGCTCCGGCCCCGACCCTATCTCCAGCCCTAACCCTAGGTCCCAGCTGAACTCTGGCTGCTGTGCAAGCCACAGCGCCGGCCCCGCAATAAGCTGAAACCCTTAGCCGGGCTCCAGCACTTGCCCTAGCCCGAACCCTAACCCTAGCTCCGGCCAAAACCCTACCTCCAGCCATAGGCCAGGCTCCGGCCCCGACCCTATCTCCAGCCCTAACCCTAGCTCCCAGCTGAACTCTGGCTGCTGTGCAAGCCACAGCGCCGGCCCCGCAATAAGCTGAAACCCTTAGCCGGGCTCCAGCACTTGCCCTAGCCCGAACCCTAACCCTAGCTCCGGCCAAAACCCTACCTCCAGCCATAGGCCAGGCTCCGGCCCCGACCCTATCTCCAGCCCTAACCCTAGGTCCCAGCTGAACTCTGGCTGCTGTGCAAGCCACAGCGCCGGCCCCGCAATAAGCTGAAACCCTTAGCCGGGCTCCAGCACTTGCCCTAGCCCGAACCCTAACCCTAGCTCCGGCCAAAACCCTACCTCCAGCCATAGGCCAGGCTCCGGCCCCGACCCTATCTCCAGCCCTAACCCTAGGTCCCAGCTGAACTCTGGCTGCTGTGCAAGCCACAGCGCCGGCCCCGCAATAAGCTGAAACCCTTAGCCGGGCTCCAGCACTTGCCCTAGCCCGAACCCTAACCCTAGCTCCGGCCAAAACCCTACCTCCAGCCATAGGCCAGGCTCCGGCCCCGACCCTATCTCCAGCCCTAACCCTAGGTCCCAGCTGAACTCTGGCTGCTGTGCAAGCCACAGCGCCGGCCCCGCAATAAGCTGAAACCCTTAGCCGGGCTCCAGCACTTGCCCTAGCCCGAACCCTAACCCTAGCTCCGGCCAAAACCCTACCTCCAGCCATAGGCCAGGCTCCGGCCCCGACCCTATCTCCAGCCCTAACCCTAGGTCCCAGCTGAACTCTGGCTGCTGTGCAAGCCACAGCGCCGGCCCCGCAATAAGCTGAAACCCTTAGCCGGGCTCCAGCACTTGCCCTAGCCCGAACCCTAACCCTAGCTCCGGCCAAAACCCTACCTCCAGCCATAGGCCAGGCTCCGGCCCCGACCCTATCTCCAGCCCTAACCCTAGGTCCCAGCTGAACTCTGGCTGCTGTGCAAGCCACAGCGCCGGCCCCGCAATAAGCTGAAACCCTTAGCCGGGCTCCAGCACTTGCCCTAGCCCGAACCCTAACCCTAGCTCCGGCCAAAACCCTACCTCCAGCCATAGGCCAGGCTCCGGCCCCGACCCTATCTCCAGCCCTAACCCTAGGTCCCAGCTGAACTCTGGCTGCTGTGCAAGCCACAGCGCCGGCCCCGCAATAAGCTGAAACCCTTAGCCGGGCTCCAGCACTTGCCCTAGCCCGAACCCTAACCCTAGCTCCGGCCAAAACCCTACCTCCAGCCATAGGCCAGGCTCCGGCCCCGACCCTATCTCCAGCCCTAACCCTAGGTCCCAGCTGAACTCTGGCTGCTGTGCAAGCCACAGCGCCGGCCCCGCAATAAGCTGAAACCCTTAGCCGGGCTCCAGCACTTGCCCTAGCCCGAACCCTAACCCTAGCTCCGGCCAAAACCCTACCTCCAGCCATAGGCCAGGCTCCGGCCCCGACCCTATCTCCAGCCCTAACCCTAGGTCCCAGCTGAACTCTGGCTGCTGTGCAAGCCACAGCGCCGGCCCCGCAATAAGCTGAAACCCTTAGCCGGGCTCCAGCACTTGCCCTAGCCCGAACCCTAACCCTAGCTCCGGCCAAAACCCTACCTCCAGCCATAGGCCAGGCTCGGCCCCGACCCTATCTCCAGCCCTAACCCTAGGTCCCAGCTGAACTCTGGCTGCTGTGCAAGCCACAGCGCCGGCCCCGCAATAAGCTGAAACCCTTAGCCGGGCTCCAGCACTTGCCCTAGCCCGAACCCTAACCCTAGCTCCGGCCAAAACCCTACCTCCAGCCATAGGCCAGGCTCCGGCCCCGACCCTATCTCCAGCCCTAACCCTAGCTCCCAGCTGAACTCTGGCTGCTGTGCAAGCCACAGCGCCGGCCCCGCAATAAGCTGAAACCCTTAGCCGGGCTCCAGCACTTGCCCTAGCCCGAACCCTAACCCTAGCTCCGGCCAAAACCCTACCTCCAGCCATAGGCCAGGCTCCGGCCCCGACCCTATCTCCAGCCCTAACCCTAGGTCCCAGCTGAACTCTGGCTGCTGTGCAAGCCACAGCGCCGGCCCCGCAATAAGCTGAAACCCTTAGCCGGGCTCCAGCACTTGCCCTAGCCCGAACCCTAACCCTAGCTCCGGCCAAAACCCTACCTCCAGCCATAGGCCAGGCTCCGGCCCCGACCCTATCTCCAGCCCTAACCCTAGGTCCCAGCTGAACTCTGGCTGCTGTGCAAGCCACAGCGCCGGCCCCGCAATAAGCTGAAACCCTTAGCCGGGCTCCAGCACTTGCCCTAGCCCGAACCCTAACCCTAGCTCCGGCCAAAACCCTACCTCCAGCCATAGGCCAGGCTCCGGCCCCGACCCTATCTCCAGCCCTAACCCTAGCTCCCAGCTGAACTCTGGCTGCTGTGCAAGCCACAGCGCCGGCCCCGCAATAAGCTGAAACCCTTAGCCGGGCTCCAGCACTTGCCCTAGCCCGAACCCTAACCCTAGCTCCGGCCAAAACCCTACCTCCAGCCATAGGCCAGGCTCCGGCCCCGACCCTATCTCCAGCCCTAACCCTAGGTCCCAGCTGAACTCTGGCTGCTGTGCAAGCCACAGCGCCGGCCCCGCAATAAGCTGAAACCCTTAGCCGGGCTCCAGCACTTGCCCTAGCCCGAACCCTAACCCTAGCTCCGGCCAAAACCCTACCTCCAGCCATAGGCCAGGCTCCGGCCCCGACCCTATCTCCAGCCCTAACCCTAGGTCCCAGCTGAACTCTGGCTGCTGTGCAAGCCACAGCGCCGGCCCCGCAATAAGCTGAAACCCTTAGCCGGGCTCCAGCACTTGCCCTAGCCCGAACCCTAACCCTAGCTCCGGCCAAAACCCTACCTCCAGCCATAGGCCAGGCTCCGGCCCCGACCCTATCTCCAGCCCTAACCCTAGGTCCCAGCTGAACTCTGGCTGCTGTGCAAGCCACAGCGCCGGCCCCGCAATAAGCTGAAACCCTTAGCCGGGCTCCAGCACTTGCCCTAGCCCGAACCCTAACCCTAGCTCCGGCCAAAACCCTACCTCCAGCCATAGGCCAGGCTCCGGCCCCGACCCTATCTCCAGCCCTAACCCTAGGTCCCAGCTGAACTCTGGCTGCTGTGCAAGCCACAGCGCCGGCCCCGCAATAAGCTGAAACCCTTAGCCGGGCTCCAGCACTTGCCCTAGCCCGAACCCTAACCCTAGCTCCGGCCAAAACCCTACCTCCAGCCATAGGCCAGGCTCCGGCCCCGACCCTATCTCCAGCCCTAACCCTAGGTCCCAGCTGAACTCTGGCTGCTGTGCAAGCCACAGCGCCGGCCCCGCAATAAGCTGAAACCCTTAGCCGGGCTCCAGCACTTGCCCTAGCCCGAACCCTAACCCTAGCTCCGGCCAAAACCCTACCTCCAGCCATAGGCCAGGCTCCGGCCCCGACCCTATCTCCAGCCCTAACCCTAGGTCCCAGCTGAACTCTGGCTGCTGTGCAAGCCACAGCGCCGGCCCCGCAATAAGCTGAAACCCTTAGCCGGGCTCCAGCACTTGCCCTAGCCCGAACCCTAACCCTAGCTCCGGCCAAAACCCTACCTCCAGCCATAGGCCAGGCTCCGGCCCCGACCCTATCTCCAGCCCTAACCCTAGGTCCCAGCTGAACTCTGGCTGCTGTGCAAGCCACAGCGCCGGCCCCGCAATAAGCTGAAACCCTTAGCCGGGCTCCAGCACTTGCCCTAGCCCGAACCCTAACCCTAGCTCCGGCCAAAACCCTACCTCCAGCCATAGGCCAGGCTCCGGCCCCGACCCTATCTCCAGCCCTAACCCTAGCTCCCAGCTGAACTCTGGCTGCTGTGCAAGCCACAGCGCCGGCCCCGCAATAAGCTGAAACCCTTAGCCGGGCTCCAGCACTTGCCCTAGCCCGAACCCTAACCCTAGCTCCGGCCAAAACCCTACCTCCAGCCATAGGCCAGGCTCCGGCCCCGACCCTATCTCCAGCCCTAACCCTAGCTCCCAGCTGAACTCTGGCTGCTGTGCAAGCCACAGCGCCGGCCCCGCAATAAGCTGAAACCCTTAGCCGGGCTCCAGCACTTGCCCTAGCCCGAACCCTAACCCTAGCTCCGGCCAAAACCCTACCTCCAGCCATAGGCCAGGCTCCGGCCCCGACCCTATCTCCAGCCCTAACCCTAGGTCCCAGCTGAACTCTGGCTGCTGTGCAAGCCACAGCGCCGGCCCCGCAATAAGCTGAAACCCTTAGCCGGGCTCCAGCACTTGCCCTAGCCCGAACCCTAACCCTAGCTCCGGCCAAAACCCTACCTCCAGCCATAGGCCAGGCTCCGGCCCCGACCCTATCTCCAGCCCTAACCCTAGCTCCCAGCTGAACTCTGGCTGCTGTGCAAGCCACAGCGCCGGCCCCGCAATAAGCTGAAACCCTTAGCCGGGCTCCAGCACTTGCCCTAGCCCGAACCCTAACCCTAGCTCCGGCCAAAACCCTACCTCCAGCCATAGGCCAGGCTCCGGCCCCGACCCTATCTCCAGCCCTAACCCTAGCTCCCAGCTGAACTCTGGCTGCTGTGCAAGCCACAGCGCCGGCCCCGCAATAAGCTGAAACCCTTAGCCGGGCTCCAGCACTTGCCCTAGCCCGAACCCTAACCCTAGCTCCGGCCAAAACCCTACCTCCAGCCATAGGCCAGGCTCGGGCCCCGACCCTATCTCCAGCCCTAACCCTAGGTCCCAGCTGAACTCTGGCTGCTGTGCAAGCCACAGCGCCGGCCCCGCAATAAGCTGAAACCCTTAGCCGGGCTCCAGCACTTGCCCTAGCCCGAACCCTAACCCTAGCTCCGGCCAAAACCCTACCTCCAGCCATAGGCCAGGCTCCGGCCCCGACCCTATCTCCAGCCCTAACCCGAGCTCCCAGCTGAACTCTGGCTGCTGTGCAAGCCACAGCGCCGGCCCCGCAATAAGCTGAAACCCTTAGCCTGGGCTCCAGCACTTGCCCTAGCCCGAACCCTAACCCTAGCTCCGGCCAAAACCCTACCTCCAGCCATAGGCCAGGCTCCGGCCCCGACCCTATCTCCAGCCCTAACCCTAGGTCCCAGCTGAACTCTGGCTGCTGTGCAAGCCACAGCGCCGGCCCCGCAATAAGCTGAAACCCTTAGCCGGGCTCCAGCACTTGCCCTAGCCCGAACCCTAACCCTAGCTCCGGCCAAAACCCTACCTCCAGCCATAGGCCAGGCTCCGGCCCCGACCCTATCTCCAGCCCTAACCCTAGGTCCCAGCTGAACTCTGGCTGCTGTGCAAGCCACAGCGCCGGCCCCGCAATAAGCTGAAACCCTTAGCCGGGCTCCAGCACTTGCCCTAGCCCGAACCCTAACCCTAGCTCCGGCCAAAACCCTACCTCCAGCCATAGGCCAGGCTCCGGCCCCGACCCTATCTCCAGCCCTAACCCTAGGTCCCAGCTGAACTCTGGCTGCTGTGCAAGCCACAGCGCCGGCCCCGCAATAAGCTGAAACCCTTAGCCGGGCTCCAGCACTTGCCCTAGCCCGAACCCTAACCCTAGCTCCGGCCAAAACCCTACCTCCAGCCATAGGCCAGGCTCCGGCCCCGACCCTATCTCCAGCCCTAACCCTAGGTCCCAGCTGAACTCTGGCTGCTGTGCAAGCCACAGCGCCGGCCCCGCAATAAGCTGAAACCCTTAGCCGGGCTCCAGCACTTGCCCTAGCCCGAACCCTAACCCTAGCTCCGGCCAAAACCCTACCTCCAGCCATAGGCCAGGCTCCGGCCCCGACCCTATCTCCAGCCCTAACCCTAGGTCCCAGCTGAACTCTGGCTGCTGTGCAAGCCACAGCGCCGGCCCCGCAATAAGCTGAAACCCTTAGCCGGGCTCCAGCACTTGCCCTAGCCCGAACCCTAACCCTAGCTCCGGCCAAAACCCTACCTCCAGCCATAGGCCAGGCTCCGGCCCCGACCCTATCTCCAGCCCTAACCCTAGCTCCCAGCTGAACTCTGGCTGCTGTGCAAGCCACAGCGCCGGCCCCGCAAAAAGCTGAAACCCTTAGCCGGGCTCCAGCACTTGCCCTAGCCCGAACCCTAACCCTAGCTCCGGCCAAAACCCTACCTCCAGCCATAGGCCAGGCTCCGGCCCCGACCCTATCTCCAGCCCTAACCCGAGCTCCCAGCTGAACTCTGGCTGCTGTGCAAGCCACAGCGCCGGCCCCGCAAAAGCTGAAACCCTTAGCCGGGCTCCAGCACTTGCCCTAGCCCGAACCCTAACCCTAGCTCCGGCCAAAACCCTACCTCCAGCCATAGGCCAGGCGACCCTATCTCCAGCCCTAACCCTAGGTCCCAGCTGAACTCTGGCTGCTGTGCAAGCCACAGCGCCGGCCCCGCAAAAAGCTGAAACCCTTAGCCGGGCTCCAGCACTTGCCCTAGCCCGAACCCTAACCCTACCTCCAGCCATAGGCCAGGCTCGGGCCCCGACCCTATCTCCAGCCCTAACCCTAGGTCCTAGCTGAACTCTGGCTGCTGTGCAAGCCACAGCGCCGGCCCAGCAATAAGATGAAACACTTAGCCGGGCTCCAGCACTTGCCCTAGCCCGAACCCTAACCCTAGCTCCGGCCAAAACCCTACCTCCAGCCATAGGCCAGGCTCCGGCCCCGACCCTATCTCCAGCCCTAACCCTAGGTCCCAGCTGAACTCTGGCTGCTGTGCAAGCCACAGCGCCGGCCCCGCAAAAAGCTGAAACCCTTAGCCGGGCTCCAGCACTTGCCCTAGCCCGAACCCTAACCCTAGCTCCGGCCAAAACCCTACCTCCAGCCATAGGCCAGGCTCGGGCCCCGACCCTATCTCCAGCCCTAACCCGAGCTCCCAGCTGAACTCTGGCTGCTGTGCAAGCCACAGCGCCGGCCCCGCAATAAGCTGAAACCCTTAGCCGGGCTCCAGCACTTTCCCTAGCCCGAACCCTAACCCTAGCTCCGGCCAAAACCCTACCTCCAGCCATAGGCCAGACTCCGGCCCCGACCCTATCTCCAGCCCTAACCCTAGCTCCCAGCTGAACTCTGGCAGCGGTGCAAGCCACAGCGCCAGCCCCGCAAAAAGCCGAAACCCTTAGCCGCGCTCCAGCACTTGCCCTAGCCCGAACCCTAACCCTAGCTCCAACCCTAGCCCAAGCTCCAACCCTATACCTATCTCAATCCTTAACCATAACTCCTACCCTATTCATAGTTTCAACCCTAAGCCTAGCTTGAACCCTTTGCCTTCCTCCCTCGCTGAAGCCCTATCCTTAGCTCCGGTTTTAATCCTAGCTCTAAGCCTAAGACTCCAACCTGAATCATGGCTCAAACGCTAACCCTAGCTCCAACTCAGAACTAAGCTCTAACCTCAGCTCCAGCTGAAACCTTAGTCCCAATCTTAACCATTGCTCCTGTCCTATCCATAGATCCAGCTCTTACCCTAGCTCCAACCCTAACCATAGCACCATCCATAAGCCTTGCTGCAACCCTAAGCCTTGCTCCAACCCTAACCGTAGCTCCAGCCCTAAGATAAGCTCCTAACCAAACCCAAGCTCCAACTATAACCCTTGCTGCAACCCTATGCCTAGCTCCAAATAACCCAATTTATTAAACCTTCATTCCCCCACAACATTACGTGACAGACAGTAAAAAAAAAACATGGAGGCTTGGATGAAAAGTAACATGTATATACTCCAGGCCCATTATGAAGGCATAACACACACACAAAAACCCACTTCTGACTTAGTCAGTGAGGCAGAATAGGAGGTGGTGGTGAAGTTGGCAAAAAGTAAATACAGAAACCAATTAAAAGAAGAAACAGTGATCAGAACAAACCATATCCTGGGTCTTAATAAAGAAACGGAAAACAGTGAGGAAAAATACAGGGTCAGCCACCGGATGTATGCACAAGTAACAAACACGGAACAGAACAGAGCAGGAATGGGTAGGACAGGTAAAACAATAACAAGTACATAGGGAGGCAGACACACTCCCTAGGGCTCCACAGGACAGATGGAGCAGGACGAAAGGAAAAATAAAACAAACAGAAAATGGCTACAGTGAAGTAAATAAACAGAAAGAGAAGAAACAGGCAAGGGAACGGGAGGAAAGGGACAGAGATGTACAGGACCTATAAGAACCAGCACCAGCGTAGGGTCCCAGGAGGTAGCAATAATTGAGGCCCTCCCAGAGAGCGGAACCGTTGTAGAAAAACAGACACGCGGGGAGGGAAACAGACAGACTACAGTGGAAAGGACACAGAATTTACTGAAGGTAGAACAGGCCATAGACGGCAGTGCAACACTCAATACAGAAAGGGGTGTGGAAAAGGAGCAAACAGATAACATAAGAAACATGCACAGGAGCCAGAGCCCCCCTGTCAATTCGGAGGAGGAATTGGTGCCACAGATTGCAGTAGCACTCCGGGCACCTACACGGCACTCGACCACGGAAAGGAAGATTACAGAGTGGAAATTACAAATCCCATTTCCAGAAAAGTTGGGACACTTTCTAAAATGTAATAAAAACAAAAATCTGCAATTTGTAAGTTCTCTTGAACTTTTATTTAACTGAAAAAAGTACAAAGAAATTACTTTTAATCTTTTGGCTCACCAGCTTGATTGTATTTTGTAATCAAATTTCGAATATGATGCCATCAACACACTCCAAAAAAGTTGGGACAGAGGCAAAATAAGAGTGAAAGTTTATAGAATATTCAAATAACACCATTTTGGAAGATTCCACAATAAGCAGGTGAATTGGTAACTGGTGAGAGTATCATGACTGGGTCTAAAAGGAGCATCCACCAAAGACACAGTCTTTGCAGACAAGGATGGGTTGTGGCTCACCAGTTTGTGCCAAACCTTGTGAGAGAATTGTCAGTCAGTTCAAAAAGAACATTTCTCAATGCAGGATGCAAAGAATTTAGGTCTTTCACCATCTACAGTACATAATATTCATGTAACCATGAACAGATGCATGGACTCCAGAGAAATCTCAGTGCATAAAGGGCAAGGGGTGACCTTCGAGCCCTTAGATAGCATTACATGAGAAACCGTCATGCTACTGTGACAAATATAGCCACATGGGCTCGGGAGTACTTCAGCAAACCATTGTCACTTAACACAGTCCGCTGCTGCATTGAGAAATGCAACCTGAAACTCTATTATGCAAGGAGGAAGGCATACATCAGTTCTATGCGGAAACCCTGCCGAGATCTCTGAGCCTGAGCTCATCTCAGATGGACTGAAATGTCGTGGAAACATGTGCTGTGGTCAGATGAGTCCATGTTTCAGCTTGTTTTTGGGAAAAATGAATGTTGAGTTCTCCGTGCCAAAGACAAAAAGAACCATCCAGACTGTTAGCAGTGAAAGGTGCAAAAGCCAGCATCTGTGATGGTATGGGGGTCCATCAGTGCCCATGGCATGGGTGACTTGTGTATGTGTGAAGGTACCATTTATGTGGAGGCATATATTGGGATTTTAGAGTAACATATGCTGCCATCAAGGCAATATCTTTTCCTGGGAGTCAATGGTTATTTCAGCAAGACAGTGCCAGGCCTCATTCTGGACGTACTACAACAGGGTGGCTTTGTGGACACAGAGTGCATGTGCTTGACTGGCCTGCCAGCAGTCCAGATCTGTCCTATTGAAAATGTATGCCACATTGCAAAGAAAAGAATCAGACAATGACAATCATGGACTGTTGAGCAGCTGAAGTCGTGTATCAAGCAAGAATGGGCAAAAATTCCACTTGCAAAACTCCAGCAAAGAGTATCCTCAGTTCCGAAAATGATTAAAACGCTTATTTAAAAAGAAAGGTGATTTAAGAGTGGTAAACATGCCTCTATCCCAACGTTTTTGGATTGTGCTGCAGGCATCAGTTTATAGATTTGTTTATATTCAACAAACAGAATTAAGTTCATCAGTGAAAACACTGAAAATCTTTTCTTTGTCCTTTTGTCTGTTAAATAAAGGTTAAAGTGAATGAACAGATTACAGTTTTTAGTTTTTGTTGCATTTTAAAAAGTGTCCCAACTTTTCTGGAAATGAGGTTTGTAGAAATAAGGGAACCGACCGTAATTATAGGGGATGAAAATATAGGAAGAATTGCAGGTACCATGCCGAACGGGGTTCAGGTAGACAGCTACCCAGAGGCCAACTTCTTTCACATAGCCAAAATATTAGAAAAAAAAAACAAAGGTACACCTCCAGATACAACAGGTAATATTAGCTGCAGGACTTCATAACCGTCTGCAACAACTGTACAAGACAGCTATTAAGCATTACAGCACATGTGGAGGGTAGCAAGGGAAACTTTCTGGAATGCCTCCATACACATGCCCCGATACAATACCTGGACATGTTACCCAGGGAGCAACAGAACACACTAGACGCCATCAACAGACACATTGAGCAACACGGGAGTTCATTACCGATGATCAACAAACTTCTATGTAAAGTCGACCATCTTAACGTAACACGGTGGACAACAGGAACAGCACATTTGACTGGCTGGACCAGTTCAACTTTTAAGGGTGGAGACGTGTGACAAAAACACAAAGCACACCAACATTATCAAACTTATCCAAAACTTTCACCCTGACAAAACCGGAAGAGGAACTTCTGGAGAGAGGCCTCACTTTCATTCCCACACCAGATGGACCAGACTTGGGGGAACTCCTCAGGGACATCCATTCATACAATAGAAAATTAAAACTATTAGACTACTTCAGTTTCCAACAAAAGGAACAGCTAACCCCATTTACCAAATCATCTAAATGGGAACCAAATTTGAAACAAGTCAGTCCCAATATTCAGAAATTAATCAATCAAATACATCAATAAAACAATACAATCCATCACATACACACACAACCAAAAATGTAACCTCAGCCCACCCTTGAGGGGGGCAATACAGACACTAAGGAAAAACAAACACATAGTCATTAAACCGGCAGACAAAGGTTCTGCAATCGTAATAATGGACGCACAACAGGACAAATACAAGGCCACACGACAACTAAGTAATACGGAACATTACACTCTGCTTCCGAATCCACTTGGACCAACTTGCAATTCCATACTAGATCCAGAAGGGGGAGACATAACTCCACAACAAATAAACTAAAAAATGCTCGGACAATGTGTGTTACTGCCCGAGAAGAGTGCTCTATAAAAATAAATTGAATTGAAACTAAATTGAAAATGGAAATCTTGGTCCATCTCTCTCCAACAACTGGACACCCCATGGACAAACACGTACAACGCTTTTACACACCTCCCAGCGACACTTCCTTCACCACCATCACTCCATCATGCACAAACACACCTAGAACAAAAGGGACATCTTACAACCTGGAGGAGAACATGGTGTTGTGAGAACAACCAAAACAATTGTGTGTACGAAGCCCATAACTCTTCTCATCTTAACCGTAACCCAACATTAACGGCAACACAGTTCCCCAAAAACCACTACAATCCCTAACTATAACAATCACTCTGAGACCAGCCCTCACCTTAACAATCACATTGACCCCAGCCCTCACCCTAACCCTATCCTCAGGCCAAACATGATTCATACACTCTCTCGATGGACCCATCTACCAGCAATGTGGTATAAGTGATTACATACAACAGATGCAGTAAAAAGTACATGGGGGGAAATGGAGAACCAACGCGAGGTCAGACTCAAATATCTGTACAGCATCAACAGGGGGACATGAGACACAGCACTAGCGAACCACTTTATGGAACATAAAATGGACAACCTGATCATAGTGGGTCTGGAAGCAAACATTCACTGGAACAAGGGAATGGCACAGGGCGGAGTGGAGCTGGACAAACACACTCGGTCTTTGGACTCCCAGGAAACTCAACGAGAGGTAAGGGCATTAGAAGCAAAATACCAAAAACACCCAGAAGCAAAAACAAACCTGTAACCTTAACCCCAGCCCCACTCCTAACTCCAACCTGGAACCCAAAGCCCTAATGCTAACTCCAACCCTGGACCCGAAGCACTACCCCTAACCCTAATGCACCCTTCAATCCTCAAGGCAACAGGGAATTGGCACAGGGGTTATGGCCTCTGAACTGTAAGGTTGCAGGTTCAAATTCCACTACAAGCTGCAATACTCAGGAACAAGAGACAGACAGACACACACACTTTCAGAACCGCTTGTCCCATACAGGGTCACAGGGAACCGGAGCCTACCCGGTAACGCAGGGCGTAAGGCCGGAGGGGGAAGGGGACACACCCAAGACGGGACGCCAGTCCGTCTCAAGGCACCCCAAGCAGGACTCGAACCCCAGACCTAGCGGAGAGCAGGACCGGGATCCAACCCACTGCGCCACCGCACCCCACAAGAGATATAGTCCAAAATCAATCTGACAAGGACTACTCAAAAAGGACAAGGCAACAGCAGAATATATATAAGAAATATAAGAGCAACTGCATTCTAAGAAACCTCTCTAAAAAGGCCACAGTGCGGAGCCAGAACACAGCATTCTGAACCTTTCAGAACACAAACGTGCTCCTGTTGCGCAAACCCAATATATTCTGTCTCATCCACAAGGGGGCAGTGATAAACTCCTTAGTTTACTCACCTCTATACAGCTGGGTTATACCGTATTTACTCGAATATAACTCGCACTTTTTCCCCCAAAATTCAAGTTAAAAAATCGTGAATTTTCGGAAACTAAAGTTTTTCAGAAAAAAATAAATTGACGTTTTAATTAAATTATCAGTATTCATTCTAATTTATAATTGCTCACGCGCTCTTCGTGCGAAACACAGCATGATCTTACGCAGACCTAAACAAATATTCAGATAACTCGTACTCCAATCAGAAAAGGTCCTCGGAATGCTTTTCTTGACTTATTGGTGTTTTGAAATGCAAGTTTCTGTTTCCGTCGATATCACACATGATTAAACTCAGTCCTGAAACTCGCTCCCGCTCGTGCAACTGTTTGTCTGCGAAATCAATGAGTTTGTTTGAGTTTAAAACCAGCACTGCAGCTTGAACGTTTGTCAGCTTCAAGCAAAAATTACCGGTAATTTACAAGACTGGAGATAAATTAGAAAGAACGCTTCACTGAGGACTTCGAAACGATGTGAAAGCGGAGCGCGAAACCAACAACAAGGGTCACTGCTACGCATATGATTGGTGCGCTATGAAAAAGGTCGCGCAACTCAACAACAAAGGCAAGCCGACAATTTATTGAAATGCCGATTCTCTTTAACCGAATTCCAAAATAAATTTATTTAAATTTATGTTAAATTCATGTGATCTGTAGGCCATTGAACAGTCAAGAGAATCTTCTTAAAATAGGTCCATCTCTGCCTCTTTTTCTGCTCAGCTGCGAGACAGAAAGACTAAGAGTGCCAGCTAGCCAGCCATAATCAAAGAGGTGCGGAAACATCACGTGAAAGACAAGAGAAACTCACACACACATTGACTGAAGCTGCTTGTCCCGAGGAGCCGGAGCCTAACCCGGCAACACAGGGCACAAGGCTGGAGGGGCCACATCCAGGATGGGACATCACTCCATCACAAGGCAACCCAGGCAGGACTTGAACCCCAGACCCATCAGAGAGCAGGCACAGGCCAAACCTGCTGCACCACCGCACCCCCCAAGAGAAACTCAACTTTAATAAAAGGAATTTTTATTTAAAAAAAAAAAAAAAGTCAACAGGATGCTGCCAAACATGACCTAGTCCCTCCCTGCCACCTTGTTTTTTCTCACTAACAGTGATGCTGGTGCACATGTGCACAAACACAAGCACACACATTTTTGTACACATCTTACACAGGAAAGCAAGTAACCAATCCATGTATTTACTTACTTAAAAATTAATAAATGTAAACAATTTTTAAAATTTGTTTTTAGTACATATTGTAGAACAGATTTTTTTTTCCCTGAACTTTATTAAATTCCATAATCTGACAGGAATTATTCACTCACCTGTACTATAAACACATGAAGTCATTATTCCAAATGCAGATAGCGAAGTCCAGACAGGTTAAAAAACTAAAATTATCTCTCTCTCACACACACACACACACACACACACACACACACACACACACACACACACACTCGATGGATGCCAGTCCGCCACAAGGCACCCCAAGCAGGACTCAAACCCCAGACCCACCAGAGAGCAGGACCCAGTCCAACCCACTGCGCCACCGCACCCCTAACTAACAACCTTAAGAATAAAAACTTGGGACTTTAAAACTTCATAACTTTAAAGGCATTTAAAAAAATAATAAAATGTGGCTAAAACAAACCCAAGCCTTATCTTAAAAATTGTATTACACCCCAATGTTACACTGTCAACAATTCTCCATTAAGTTGAAAAACACAGAACATTCACTCAACACCATACTTACTAATTTATATAGAAAAAAAACTTAGATAAACTTCAGTAAAACATGTAAAAATCACCAATTAAATTACTTGACCCTAACCCTAAGCAAGAGTTGCCCTTCACCCCACCCCCCAATAAGGTGAAAGGTAGCAAACTCACAGAACAGTCTTGGTAACAGTCTTTTAGCCTTTGTATACAATGATATGAAGCACCTCTTTAATATTTATCACTGCTGATTACATATATTATGAGTGCTAACATGTCTGCATTTTCCAGTTACATTGCCAAACATTTGTGGGTTTTGTTGTTGCATTGTTTCTTTGCAACTATGAAAATTTTGGACAAGCAAGACCTGCTTTTAAACACACATATAAACACACAGTTATTTGTCCATCCTTGTTTTGGTCTAAATATGGCCACACCGTGTTTGGTAGAGGGCTGTGAAATAAAGCACCCTGAATATATGTTTGGAAGGAATGGACCTACTACTTACTCCGTACTTTAACTGCTCACACAGGTCCGCCCACTTTAGGAAGGAAACCATCTATCCTGTCTTAAAAAGAATAGTGTCTTTTTAAAAGACAAATGGTTTTAAAAAAAAGTTACCAAACATACAAAATTGGTAATCATGTGTAGGCTATAATTAACAACACCTTGGGTATGAAAAAACAAGAATTTAATCTGAAAGAGAGCAAGCCAGTGATACTTATAAGTATCTTAAATGGATTAACAAAAAGCAATGGTTTAAATTTTGTTCAAGTCATAACCCCCCTCCTTGAACCGCCACCTTACCGTGGTGGAGGGGACTGAGTGCCTGAATGATTCCAGGAGCTATGTTGCCTGGGGCTATATGCCCCTGGTAGGGTGTCCCATGGCAAACAGGTCCTGGATGACAGACGAGACAAAGTGCAGTTCAAAACCCCCTAATGAAGACAATTAAACCAAGGTTTTCGTTTACCCCGACCGGTATGGGGTCACCGGGGCCCCACCCTGGGGGGGCTCACATGCGAGCGCCTGGTGGCCAGGTCTATGCCCACGGGGCCTAGCCGGGCTCAGCCCGAAGCCATGACGTGGAGCCGCTCTTCGGTGGGCTCACCACCTGCCAGAGAGACCATAAGGGGCCGGTGCATTGTGATTTGGGCGGTGGTCGGGGCCGAGTGCCTGGCCAACCCAAACCTCGGGCGCCAACTCTGGTTTTTGGGACTTGGAATGTCACCTCACTGGTGGGGAAGGAGCCTGAGCTGGTGCGGGAGGTTGAGAGATACCGTCTAGATATAGTCGGGCTCACTTCCACTCACAACTTGGGTTCTGGAACCACTTTTCTCGACCAAGGGTGGACTCTCCACTATTCTGGCGTTGCCCAGGGTGAGAGGCCGCGGGCGGACGTGGGCTCATTAATAGCCCCCCAGTTCAGCCGCCATGTGTTGGAGTCTACCCCAGTGAATGAGAGGGTCATCTCCCTGCGCCTTCAGGTCAGGGAACGGTTTCTCACTGTCGTTTGTGCTTATGCGCCTAGCGGCAGTGTAGAGTACCCGGCCTTTTTAGAGTCCCTGGGGGGCGTGCTGGAAAGCGCTCCCACTGGGGACTCTGTCGTTCTACTGGGGGACTTTAACGCCCACGTGGGCAGCGACAGTGACACCTGGAGGGGCGTGATTGGGAGGAACGGCCTCCCTGATCTGAACCCGAGCGGTGAGTTGTTATTGGATTTCTGTGCTAGTCACGGTTTGCCCATAACGAACACCATGTTCATGCATAAGGGTGTCCATCAGTGCACTTGGCCCCAACTATATGGGGATCACACTCCTTAGCCTCCCTGGGAAAGTCTATGCCAGGGTACTGGAAAGGAGAATCCGACTGATAGTTGAACCTCGGATTCAGGAGGAGCAATGCGGTTTTCGCCCTGGCCATGGAACACTGGACCAGTTCTATACTCTCACTAGGGTGTTGGAGGGTTCATGGGAGTTTGTCCAACCAGTCCATATGTGTTTTGTGAACCTGGAGAAGGCATTCGACCGTGTCCCTCGTGGCATCCTGTGGGGGGTGCTTCAGGATTATGGGGTTCGGGGCTCGCTGCTACGGGCTGTTTGTTCTCTGTATGGCCGAAGCAGGAGCTTGGTTCGCATTGCCGGCAGTAAGTCAGACCTGTTCCCGGTGCATGTTGGACTCCACCAGGGCTGCCCTTTGTCACCGATTCTGTTCATTATCTTCATGGACAGAATTTCTAGGCGCAGCCAGGGAACGGAGAGTGTCTTTTTTGGTGGCCGCAGGATCTCGTCTCTGCTTTTTGCGGACGATGTGGTCCTGTTGGCTTCATCGAATCAAGACTTGCAGCGTGCACTGGGGAGGTTTGCAGCCGAGTGCGAAGCGGCGGGGATGAGAATCAGCACCTCCAAATCCGAGGCCATGGTTCTCAGTCGGAAAAAGGTGGATTGCCCTCTCCGGGTTAGGGGGGAGTTGCTCCCTCAAGTGGAGGAGTTTAAGTATCTCGGGGTCTTGTTCACGAGTGAGGGAAAAATGGAGCGGCAGGTTGACAGACGGATCGGTGTGGCGTCCGCAGTAATGCGGTCATTGTACTGGTCTGTTCTGGTGAAGAGGGAGCTGAGTCATAAGGCGAAGCTCTCAATTTACCGGTCAATCTACGTTCCTACCCTCACCTATGGTCATGAACTCTGGATCATGACCGAAAGAATGAGATCGCGGATACAAGCGGCAGAAATGAGTTTCCTCCGCAGGGTGGCTGGGTGGCATCGAGAGGAGCCAGTTGAGGTGGCTCGGGCATCTGTTCCAGATGCCTCCTGGACGCCTCCCTGGTGAGGTGTTCCAGGAATGTCCCACTGGGAGGAGGCCTCGGGGCAGACCCAGGACATGTTGGAGAGACTATGTCTCCCGGCTGGCCTGGGAACGCCTTGGGGTTTCACCAGGGGAACTGGAGGAGGTGTGCGGGGAGAGGGAAGTCTGGAGGACTCTGCTTAGACTGCTGCCCCCGCGACCCGGCCCCGGATAGTGGAGGAAGATGGAAAAAATGGAATGGAAGTCATAACCTGAGGTTTGTTTTAACATGAACTAGCAAGAAGCATAACCTATTACCCTGTCCACTAAGGAAGTGAGCAGGCCAAAATGTGGAGGTCCTGTGTTCTAGCTCTAAAATAGGGAGGTCAGCTATAGCTCTAACAGGTTGTGATGTCTTTGGCACTCTCTTGCAAGGCCCCCAGACCACAAGACCAATCTAGGGAACATCTGGCTTACATTACTGCTGTTGGGCTTCTCTAAACACCGTGGGAACAGACTATCTTTTTTCAAACCCACATTCAAATGGGGTGGACATTTTTGAGAGCACATATCTTTTGGGTGGAATGCTTCATCCTCTTGGGTAATACAAAATGTACACAAATAAACTCAAGTATTCTTAGCTAAACATATTTTGATGGCTAAACTTTATATTTTCCAGGGACTAGTATTACATTCCTGGGGTTTTAGAGATGCTTTGTCTATGGATAAGTTATAGGCTGTTGCTATCTAAATCTGTCACAATGCACAAAGGCAGCAGTGAACTGTTAAGGTCACCAGTCTTCTCTGAAACCTGTACGGAATTGTTACATAACATCCTGAAACAACTGGGATCAGGGAATAAGTAGCCTTTCATAAGGAAAGCACAAGCCCATTCTGAGGGTCTTAGTGGCTGTACTGTTCCGCAGAGGCTGTTCTGGGGGAACTGAGATGGAAAAGCAGGAAGGGTAGATCTGAATGAAAGCATGAATAGGGGCAAAGGCTGACATTCTGTAGGAAACATGCATTTCAGCTAAAATTAGACTAATGTTGCCCTGAGCTGCACAATGGGGAGGAGCAAAAATTCCATTCTGTCCAAAGGAAAAAGAATAATAATAAAGAACCCAGGGAATTTTTTTTAAATAAAATTTCATGAGACATCACAGGCAGCTTAAGACAGAAAGCCTTGGAAAGTTTCCAACATCATACATGTTAAAGAAGCAGGATAGTATTGAACAGCATGTTTCCCTGCTTCTGATGACTCAGAAATCGTTCAACATCATGCAGAGCTTTTACTTTACAGAAGTAAAAGTCGGTGTTTATCCCGTAGTACATTAAATCTGAAAAAAGTGAACATTTTCCAGAATCTAAAGTCTGGAATGACTTTAGATCTGTTACCATTCACAGGAAAAAAGCAGAAAAAAAAAAAAATGGTCTCCAAGGTGCAATATTTTATTCATAAAGCCATAGTGCATAAGAAACTCTGCCAGATAACTTCCAGATCTGTTTTTCTTGTGATGTACATGGATAATTTCTTCATGAAAAATAAAAAATAAAATCAAGTTCTAGCATCGTGACATGTTAACATTAAATAAATGCTAAAAGTATCTATTTATGCTTCATATACTTTCCAGAAGAATAATGTGAACTTGCAGACTAAGCTCAGGGGAACACATTTGTTGTAAAAGAAAGAAAACCAGGTTAACTTCAAATTTGCTAACAGTTTGCATTCATTTGTTGAAGCTGTCACATTTTTTCTTTATCTCAAAATGAAGGAGCCTCAATCCTCTGTGCATTTTCCCAGTCTTGTTTTTGTTTTGCTGCTCATGAAAAGCAGTGGGCTTTGGTGAGAAGGCAAAATCATTTATACATTCTGGCTGGGGTACCTCAAGCCTCTTTGGCTCTTTGCTCTTTTTTAGTAAGCTGGTCGCAGTTTTTTTCTTTAACTGGTGAAAGCTTCTGTTTGAACTATATTAAAAATAGTACATGGAGAAAGAAGAAGAAAAGAGAGGGAAAAAAAAAACACTTTCCCACCTAAAACCTAAATTCTTTCAGTACGAATGTGGCTTTCTTTTTTGGTCTGCATGCAATGTTTAAAGTTTCCGCCACACAGTTAAACACAAAGTTACTTTTTCAGCAGCTTAGGTGCAATAGATTTTTGGATGCTTTATCTAATCAGAAGATGAGACATGACTGAAGGAAGCACCATTACAAAGAATTGGTTCCAGTTTAAATAAGATATTATGTTCTATTAGCACTTTGATTCAAACTCACTGCAAAAATGGCTCTAGAAACTGACAATGTGTCCCATGGGAATCACTGATCATTTCTGACTGAAGGTAACTTGATACAATAGTCAATTTAAAAAAGGCCTTTATCATATTCTTGCTAAATTGTACTGCTGATGATCATTTTACACTAGTCCTGTAACAGTTTAGGGTTGACAAGTCCTACCATTACCATACATACATCATTGAGATCCAGCACCTGCTGCAATGTCGTATTCTGTCAAGTGACATCTAAAGCACTTTGTGGCATCAGTCCTTTATATTTTTTTGAATTTTTGCCCAGGCAGAAAAAATAACTCTTGAAGAAACAACTGTATGTGGGGTCATTGTAATAATTCCAAAGCCCAGAGCACCAGAATATTACAATTGACAGCCAAATGACATGGACCTAACTATTGCCAAGATCAACTGTGAGCCAGGAGAATAATGTAAACCCCACTCCCATGTCCCTGAGTCAGACTGTACTACATGGGCAGGTGGACATTAATCACGGTTCAGTAATAGTGGACACGGCCGATGGTTCCAGTGCCACTGCCTAAGATGTCAGGTTGCCCATTCCTCCAGATCTCGCGGATGATGCGCTCACGCTCCTCTAGCCTCTGCGCTCGCTCCAGCTCCTCAGCTGAAGCAAACACATTAACCCCTGGTGCACCACATGGTGTCGAGGGACTGTCCTTGAGGATCACTGTGGTGCCAAGCGTGCAGAAGGTAGCTGCTTCCACATCCTCATCATGTCCCATGTCTTCATCCCCATCTAGCTCCTCAGCTTCATCCTCACTCTCACTTTCCTTCTGGCTGAAGTCCTTCAGGCCTTTTTTCTCAGAGGGTGGTAATACTCTCTTGGTCTGGGGCTTGCGGGAGATGCGGATGACCAGGAGGCAAAATATTAGCACCAGGCCAAAGCTGACCCCAATGATGAAGTACAAGCCAAAGCTCTCTAGATTGGCTGGGGAGAAAAGAAGACCAGACATTAAACTCTAGAAATGCATACATTACTTTGAAGAGTTTTCCTGTAAGGAAAGTGGGGGATTCAAATTCCGATGGCATCAGAGATATTCTCAGGGACCTTAGAAGCCTAAATTGTAACTATTCAATACTGCTTTAACCATTCAGTTCAAAGGAAATTGGACACTTATTAGCAAACTCGGATTAATGGATTTGTGTATTGACGAGGCATAATACAGAGAGGGAGTTATAACCAAGTACAGAATCAACCTGTACACTATTTACTTATACTACCAGTAATAAGTTCGAGCAACTTGCTGAAAACTAGTTTTATTTACAAGGCAACTTATTAGTTTTCTTTTACAGCAATTCACAGATATGTTGGACACTCATGAATCACTTTGCTTTGACTCTTCTGTCTGGTTCATCCCACTTATGTATTGCTCAGGTTTCCAGATCCAAAAATAATACTTGTAAAGCAGTACTTGCCCAAAAATTAAATAAAAAAGTAACAGGTGAAAAAACTCCTCAGGTACTTTCTTGTTGCAAAATTTGGAAACATTAGTAATAACTTATATCTAGTTAAACAAAAAATATATTTATATATCTTTTCAGTGCATTAAATCTGCTCTGACAAAATTAGACATTGTAAATTAAGCAAGTAAATACAAATCACACAAAAATGCCTGCTAAGTGTTATTAATCATTATTTATTTGATACCTTTCATAAAGGAAACTTCAAATATCCTTAAATTTCTTAATTTATACAGTTGGATATTTTTTACTAGAGCAGTTGAAGGTCAGTACCTTGACTAAGGGGACTACAGAAGGAGTGAGGATTCAAACTTGTATTTTTTTGCAAGAAACAGTTCTAAGCAGTGCTGCCCTCCGATAACACATCACTCATTTGTCATTTTACTGATACGTTTAACAACAACTGGCTGGAGCAGAATTCAAATCGACAATATTTAGGTTACAGGTCATTAGCCTTAACTACTACACTATAAACTGTCCAATAATAAGAAAATCCAGACACAAACTAACGCTATCCAGAATAACTAATAAATGAAATAGTACAGCTAGTTCAGATGTTCAAAATCCAAAGATAGATAAAACACTACAGGGTTAGTTACATTCTCAGAATGTGCTTTTCTCAGTCAGTCTAGCTGATTTAATAATTATCTAGCTCGGAAATGCTTCATTTAGGACATCAAAATGAAATACTAGCAAGCGTTGGCTTGAATCCAAGTTACATAGCTAGATTATCATACATAAAATAGTTCACTTGGACATAATTTAGTTAAGTCATATTTTATTGCTAATGTTGACATTTTAGACTGTTAGATTGAAAGACAAATGTAAATCCAGACTTGGTTCCAATGGGTTGCAATGGTGTACCATAATGAGAAACAGGAGTAAATTGGAAATACAAGCCAGCTTTACCATAAAATTCGGAAAAAGTGTTTACAGTATTCAGAAGCAGGTCAGGGCAGTGAAACAGTGCCTGGGCTATTTGGCTGTAGGTTCAAATCTAACTGAGCCTATAGGGAGTTTGCATGTTCTTCCTGTATCTGCATGGGCTTCCTCCACTCTATGAGAATAGAGAGAGAAATGTAACTGAGTACAAAGAAAACTTTTTTTTCCCTTTTAACAAGTATCAGCACTGAAAGCTGCTCTGGTGTATTCAATATTTTGACTTGCATTTTATATAAAAGACTCATTCACGAATAAAAATAACCCTTTCCCCAAATATGAGCGCCTTCTAAGCAATATATTGCATTGCAGCCAGACAGACTCACCTTTGATGTGAGCATAGGCAGCAATGCTGTTGGTCAAGAAGTCCATCTCTTTCCTTTTCACATCCATTCTTGTTCTAGGACTTGCGGATGTAAATGGTTGTCCTTAGAGCCCTCACAATGATACAGCAAAACCAACAGACTAACACAACCTGAAAGGAATGTAGAGGAGAAGTCATTTAACTATTCAGTATGCAGCCTTATGACAACCTTCTGACAGTATGAAGTCAAAAGCAGCATGGCGCTAGAATTCCAACATGATCCTTGGACACAAGGAAGCCTTGTGATCTTGGTCACACCCCATGTTTTACTCCTGAGCACCACCATTAGTCCTTAGGGCTTCTCTCAGTGGAACACATTGCTACATGCAATACTCGGTCTCTCTTCTCATCTGGGAGAGTTGTGTGAACTTTGGTGTTCATATTCCTAGCTCTGGACAAAAACATCACTGTTGAAGCAGCTGGGAAGCTGAGCACACCAGTCTGTCAGCACATGATGTTCCCTTGTGAGTCTGGAAGAGTGGAGTTTTGCAAGGCCTGTGCCTCCAGCACCCCCTCGAGCAGCCCACCACTAATCCTGTCAGCCCTGAGTGGTCAGCCAGTATTCATGATTTGTTTTATGATGTCTGGTGGGGTGATGCCTGGGACACAGGGTGGGATTTGGGTTGATCAGGGGCATGTCAGAAGATCGTCCCTATGTTGCATCAACCATTGCACACCTTTCTATGGCTTTGATAGAGCTCCACTGTGACTGTGGACATGGTGGTCAGGTCATCCCTCCTAGTGACTGCTATGGGTTCTCATGTTTCTGCACAGAGCAGTGTACGACAATGTATCCTAAGACAATGTGAGCTGGGACGGCAGTGTTTGCACTCAGAGAAAAACTAAATCGAGAAAAGACAACAGCACAATAGAGTTGGAGAAGTAATGGATTGTGCAAAGAGACTAACACAGACAGACAACAAGCACCACACATCACTGTATAGCTCTAGACAACACATTTCCGATGTGGAAGCTTGTTCCCCCTCACCCCCTCAACAGTTTGTTCCTTCTGGTTTTGCAGTACTTCCTGTCATAGAGCCATTCCTCCACACCCTTGTCCCCGGGTCTTCCTGTTCTCGCTGGCTTTTCTGACCCACCGCTATCGTTCTCCCCACGTCACTGATATCACTACCCTTGCTTGTCACAGCATCCACTATGGGGTGTCATTAAAATAAGCTATTTTTACTGTGACACGGACACAGTACTACTTGGTGACATTTAGATACATATTTAACACATTTTACATTCACATAGAACCCTGACACAGCATGCAAATTTCAGTAGATTATTACAGCATTCACCAGCTCAGCTGAATTTTTTTGCTATAATTATGTAGTATAGTATAGGATACTGTAGTGCATTCTAGAGAACTGTTAAAGGTAGGTGTTGCAATTTAGGTTGAATGTTCACATATTTGGAAACTTTTGAACCCTTCTTGAAATTTTGCACCTACCAACATAGTCACGCATTCAGTTCTGTGATCTTAAACACAAATGGTTCACTTCTTTATTATGTACATTATTGCACAAGTACCATTGATCAGCACTACAGCCAGGTAACAATGACAGGCAGTCTGTCAGAAAAGCTGAAAAACAAGATATCACCAACAAATTAATGGAGCACAAGTCTTGCAGCTCCTGCTGTCATAGGCGATGATTGGAGGTGGGGATGTGCCGTTTTCTTCAGCTTGCAGTGTTCAGCTGTCCAATCTGACCAAAAAACAAACACTCATTAGTTCTCAGCCAGCTCGCAGTAGCAGATCAGCTCAGGTGTCTCCAAAGCAAATAGGGGGCAAGGCCACCCAACTGCCACTCTACATTTACATTTATTCATTTAGCAGATGCTTTTGTCCAAAGCGACGTACATCTCAGCAAAAGTACAATTTATGCATTACATTGAGAGAAGGAGACATAGCTGCAGACATGAAAGTCTCAAGCAAACCTAATTTGTTCCCTACCACTTGCTGCACCGAGGTTCATCGTTCAAGTAGGTGCATAAGACACAGGATAGACAAATCCTGATACCCTCCCACCAATTTAATTTATTTTTTTAAATATTGTAAGATACACAAATGAGCAGTACAATACTAGAGTAATGGCTGAATAAAGATTGTATCTGGGGATGCTTCTGGAGTTACGATCCGTGAACAGTTACACCATAGATAAGCTAGAGAGATCCTTGGGTGAACTGGATCTGGAAAAGGTGGGTTTTTAGACCCTTCTTGAATATAGACAGAGTTTCTGCAGTTCTGAGTCACAGAGGAAGGTCATTCCACCACAATGAACCCAGAACCGAGACCCTGCGAGCTTTGCCTTTCGTCCACGGGACCACCAAGTGAGCAGAAGTAGATGAGCAAAGAGGCCTGGCTGGGGCATACCGGTTGATCCAGTCTTGTAAATAGCTGGGAGCAGTTCTATTGATGCATTCGTACACAGTAACCAGGGTTTTGAATTTGATTCGGGCAGCTATAGGAAAGTATAGGAAACTCTAGGGCAAAGTGGCATTCTGCCATGGAGCAGCTGGTACTACATTGGTTAGAGCAGCTACCTTTAGACCCAAAAGTTTATTCTTTTGAATCCCACCTATGGCCGTAGTATTCTTGAGCAAAGTACTAACAGTAAAAAAATTGCTCCAGTACAATTACCTGGCTGGGTAAATAATTGTAAGTAGCTCAACATTCTAAGTTGCTTTCGAGAAAAGTGTCAGCTAAATAAAGAAATGTGCAGTAAGCCACCCAGCATCTTATTATATGTCAAATTGTACATTTTTTCATTTATTTCTTTAACACAAGGTTTTGTTATGTGTCATCCAAAGTGACGTACATCTCAGAGAAAAACGAGTGCATTATGTCAACAGAAGGAGAGATTGAGGCAGACACTTGGTTCAAGAGTACAATCAAACCCAGTTTAATTCTCAAAACATCAATTCTTATTGACAGATTTTTTGACAAAGTTAACTTTTTTATTTTAATATCTTGTTCCCAGGAAACAACATATACAAGAACTCTAATTTTCTATTTAATAACGGTCTTCAAATTCAATTTTGAATTCAATTAAATTCAGTTCAGTTTATTTATAGAGCACTCTTCTCACACAGTAATACAGAGCACTGAATAAAGGATTAGAGGCATAATACAAATAAATGATTGGCTACACATTAAATTACTACAATAACTACGTAACTGTTAATGCTGTTAGCAAGCCAACTGGCCACGGTGAAAAGGAACAAAACTCCCCACCAAAAGGTAAGGGAGAGAAGAAACCTCTGGGGGTCCAAGTGTCAGTAGCTGCCCACGCCTCTGGCGCACTCTGACTTAACTACACACACAGAATGTTTACAACCGCTTGTCCCAAGCGGGGTCGTGGTGAACCAAAACCTAACCCGGCAACACAAGGTACAAGGCTGGAGGGGGAGGGGACACACCCAGGACAGGATGCCAGTCCATTACAGGGCACCCCAAGCAAGACTCGAACCCCAGCCAAACACATTGTGCCACCGCACCCTCCTGACTTAAATATTTTAAATCTAATTTCCAGCTTTTTATAACATCATAGCTAAGTGCTAATAAATAATTGGCTCTAATTTCTAGTCACCACAAAAACACATTGCATTACTGATATTTCTGATCAATATTACCTCCTCGAAAAGGCCAGATAGATAATACACTTTTGCAACGTGTAGCCTTTCTAGAGACTGCCTCAGCAGACAGTTGAAATTTTGCATGAGTACTTATTTGGCCTAGCTCTGCATTAGTTATGCCCAAATACACAAGTCATGGCTCAGCCATCAAGGTAGTGGTCTCCATAGCAACACACTTGTCTGCATGAGAGATGATGAGCTTTGTTTATGTTCATGTCTGTGACAGCAAAGATGGCCCTCAAATCCTCCTGTGGTGGTTGGGACCTTCCTTCCTTCCTTTTCACTCAGCTTGCATGTTTGCACAGGAAATATCAACAAGGCTCTGTTGAATAATCCATACTCCTCTGTTCAGCTTTACAGTGTAAACTGTGGTATCAGTGGGGGAAATGTCAGGGAGTTCAAATGCCTCTGAGGGGATGATAACTAACCATAGATTACAGAAGTGGACAGTTTGCTTCGCTTTTGGTTGGCTGATCACCTCATGATGTACAGAGTGTTTAAAACACACCCCCTGCCTTTACCCAGTATCAGTCATGCATATGTAAGAACAAACAAACCAAGACTAGCATACTGTTCAGCTCTAAATATCAATTAATGGGCTTCTCCATTAAGTTTCTTTTATAGTCTAAAAGGCCAACCACCACTTTTCCCTGAAGCCTGTGGCTCGGATGATTAATCTTGCTCAGATTGCTTTGATTACACTTTGCCTATTGACTACATAAAATATTGTGCTAAAATAACACCACCAATGTAGTTCTCAGCCACCATACCAACACACATACACCCCATCTAAAACTGTTTGTCCCATGAGGGGTCACGGGAAGCTGGAGCGTAACCCGGCAGCACGGGGTGTAAGGCTGCAGGGGGATGGGTCACATCCAGGACAGGACAAGACGCCAGTCCGTCGCAAGGTACCCCAAGCGGGACTCAAACCCCAGACCCACCAGAGAGCAGCACCTGGTCAAACCCACTGTGCCACTGCACCCCCTTACCATACCAACCAAATAGGCTATTCCACGTGACAGATTAAACAATGATGCATAAAAAGAAAACAAATCAAAAGCAAACATAAAATATTTTTATTTGGAGTGATTTCTGCAGGGGGGCGTGGTGGTAAGGCAAGTTTAACCAGGTCCCGTTCTCTGGCAGGTCTGGAGTTTGAGTTCTGCTTGGGGTGCCTTGTGGTGGACTGGTGTTCTATCCAGGATGTGTTCCAGCCTTGTGCCCTGTCTTGCCAAGCTGGGCTCCAGTTCACTGCAACCCCACTTGGGATAAGTGGTTTCAGACTGTGGGTGTCTTTTTTTTTTTTTTAAAAAAAAAAAAACAAAAAAACTTAAGCCATGTCAGGGAAGGCTTTAATTTTGAGCGATGATTTCATTGTTTTTGCCTGATACACCCCAATGGGAAGAGCCCAAGGACCTTCCCTTGGTGTGATATTTTTATCACCTACTTACAGCTGACCACAGTCTCATTTCCTTCCTACAACCACATGGCACCATTTCTACCAGGCACCTTCATCAGATAACCACTGCTGAAATGACTGGGTTCATTGGTCTCCTTGCTCCAAACAGTGGCATTTTTATTCCTCTAAAACCCAGCTGTCCGTGTACGCAATGCACTCCTTCGCAGCTTTCAACCACAAAATGACAGGGGGCTAATCTCCAAGGAAAACCCTCCTTTACAAACAGAAACGCCCTCCAACACACAAATAGCAGGAAAAAAAAAAAAAAAAAACCATTTCACAAACAAGTTAACCACCAAACTTTTGCATGTTAACGCAGCAACTGTACCAAATTAGCGAAATTTAGAGAATTAACAATTTTGTATCTCAGGATAACACAGATTAAAAGGGAAAACACAGTCCTGAAGTAAAAACAAATGCATTGTCAAAAAAAGTGAAGAAAAAGTTTTGACACCTAAAATTTTCAAGTAGCCACAAGAATTCTTGGCATGAGGCATGCATCTCATGAGGCTAGTCTGTTTCAGAGGCCCTCTAACAAATGCTTGATTTAAATTTAATTACATTTCACTATTTTTACCAGTAACTGCCCCCATATGTCATGGGTTGGCAAAAAAGGGTTGTGGAAAGGTATCCACTTTTAGTGTGAAACAAAAATATTGCTATGTACCTCAGTTTTGTATTGTTTGGTAATATATTCACAGAGAACTTTTTCATTGTGATGTCTCATTAGCAGAATCTATTTAATACTGAGACTAAAGTCAGTTTGTGACAGACTTGTGAGGGTATGTGCAAATAGCAAGAATTTCATTTAAAACCAGGCTTTTGTTGACATAACTTACCTGATGCTTTTCAGTCAAGTGACTTACAATGGCAACCTACTCATAATAATTTGCTTACCTAGATGATTTTTACTGGAGCAATTTAGGGTAAGTACCTTGCACAAGGGTACTACAGCCAGAGGTAAGATTCGAACCTTTGATCATTGAATCCAAAGGCAGCAGCTCTAACCACTATGCTACCAGCAATCCCATAGGTTGTGTGCCATCCAACTCTGAACATGGATGGCTGTGGGTAGCATGTCCTGTTCATTAGCAATTGCCTGAATTAAGTTTCCTTACTCCAGACTCAATGAATCCCACACTAACTTCAAAATAGTATTTTGTTCTCCAAGTTCATATAGTCACCATATAGTCACAGAGCTGCTTTACAGTTCAACATTATTGGTCAGTTCAGCACTGGTATTTACATTTATTTATTTTCAGACATATTTCTCCAAAGTGACGTACATCTCATAGCAAACACAGTGTGTACATTACATTAGGAGAAAGATATAGTTGCAGATGTGCGATCCTTAAGTTTGTTTCTTTCCACCATATGAAAGAAAGTTCATCACACAAGCAGCTGCATAAAACTCAGAATATCATGTGTGTGTGATAAAATGAGCATAGAATGTTTATTTCTATTCACAAGTTCTGTGGACACTTCCAGAAGTGAATATCTATACTCCAGAAGTAGTAGATTCCTGTGGGCGATCGAAAATTTTTATAATCATGCTTGTAAGTAATGACTGCAACCATGAATTATAAAATATGACTGAAACCAACAATGGACTGATTCAATACAAAGTGCTTTTCTATTCATTTTATTCCTGATGTTTCTCAGAAGTGCTGCGTATTTATATATTGAAATTTGCCACTGAACTGTCAGAAGTTTTTTAAAAAAAAATGACATAACCTGGCAGCAGAAGAGAAGTTTAATGTATTATATGTAATATATATAAAAATCCTGCATGAAAGCTGTATTTTTTTGACTACGTACTCTACAAATTCTGGCAAAATCTGCATTGTGGCAGCAAGACAGGCAAATTTCTTAATTTCAAAAGCAGTTTAACTTTATATTACTCTATGGCTTAAATAAGATGGCTGCAATAGAGTACAAACA
Organism: Scleropages formosus; assembly: GCF_900964775.1. Taxonomy (NCBI): domain Eukaryota; kingdom Metazoa; phylum Chordata; class Actinopteri; order Osteoglossiformes; family Osteoglossidae; genus Scleropages; species Scleropages formosus. The sequence goes on from NC_041824.1 coordinate 36,035, forward strand.
CATACTTTGTATGAGGAAATATTAAAAGGTGATTGCTGTGCTTGTTTTATAATGACTGTGAAAACACACAGGGTGAAGGAAGCATGACAGCTTCATGAATTTACAGATGTTACATTTGTGATGTAAGAAATAAACCAGGGGTAATGCCATCATGACTGGAGGGTGCAGAGGTGTGGGACATGTTGGATAATGGATTCCAGACAAGGAGTTCAGGGGTAAAGGAAAAACCGAAATACTTTCGAGGAATGAAAATGTGTGATCCATCTTAGTTTGTGGCCATGTCTTCATCCACCTACTTGTCCTACATCCTTGTTTAACCATACATCTTAATCCCAAAACACAACACTAAAAAGTCTTACACTGTACAATTATTCAATTAGTTTTGCCAGTATGTGTGAAGGCTTCTAAGAAATACCTCTAACCTTATAAACTTTTACTGCTGTCACATGACTGATTTCATCATCCGGTGACCAGACATGTCAGACAATGAAAACTTCAAGCAGCAAGAGCTCATTACACCTCCCATCAGCCTCCCTCCAATTTACTTTTAACATCTCAGCATAATTTTTATGCTATGGAAAGAAGTTAAATTGTTTACAAATGTAAACATTTTATCACAAAAAGTTCACAGGTCATGCACTAAAGCCCTTTTCATCTTTTTTTCCTGACATCAGACATCAGGGATGTCTTTGACTGATGTGTTCCTCCCGCTTTGGCTTTAACATGCTTTACAGACACTCATTCTAGCCCTCTGCAAGCTCAAAAATATAACCTAAAGGTGGTATGCATGGTACACTGCACATACATGATGGACTAGCACATTTACTCTGTGATCCAGTGCACATTCAGAGGTTGCATTCATTACTTTGACACAAACCATGTGTTTGGCTTTCCTCTGTTGACAGGGTTAACCCACTCCTGTCCTGAGGCAGGATCCATGCCACAACTGAAGGGAGCCAAGCACAGAATTCCACATAAACAGCAACAAGTAAGCTTACTGCAGGCCTGGAAAACGTATTACTATTATTTTGTAAATATTTGCTTAACCTAGCCACTAAGACTTTCAGAATAAAGACAAAAATCAAAACTACCATTGTTGAGAGTGCACCCAAAAGAATAATAATTTGGCAAAGACTGATAGTTTGGGACTTTAATTTGATCACTTTTGTTGTCTGGGAATTCAGACAGCAGTTAACTTTACTACTGACGACATGTTTTGGTGTTAACTGCAGGACTGAGAAATTTACTTGTACCTTGAAGCATGTGGAATGCACAGGAAGCAAATGCAAACCCACAAACTAAATAACAAAGCTGCACAGGGGTTTTGTTGGTCACCACTGTGAGGATCAAGTCATGTAATGTTGCTGTTTGACCCTCCAGCCATACTCCTCTCTCATTCACTGGCATTCCAGCCCTGGAGGCTGGATTTTTACCTTACAAGTTTTCCCCCTTGTCAGACTCCATAGCTGGGCAGAACTACTTGCACAGTTGATCCCTCATCGCAGCTTCGATTTTTCGCGGGTCAGCAACAAATAAACTGGAATTTTTTGGGATCTTTGCGGCCTTGTGCTACGTGACTTCCTGCACTGAAAATGTAGCAGACGAAGAGTAAAGAGAACGTAATAAAGCTTAGTAAGTCATAAATGTACAAAATATATGTATAATATTAATGTATTTTATCATCTAATACCATAAAAACACATTTTTTCCAAAGTTAAATTTTAGGGGGGCATGGTGGGTTTAGCCAGTGCCAGCTGTGTGGCGGGTCTGGAGCTCGAGCCCTGCTTGGGTTGCCTTGCGATGGACCAGCATCCCGTCCAAGGTGTGTCCCCTTCACCCTTGCAGCCTGTGTTGCCGGGTAAGGCTCCGGTTCACCGCAACCCAGCTCGGGGCAAGCAGATGGAAGTTCGAACTTTCTACAAAACTTACGGAACTTTTTAAAGCTGCAAAAAAATGCTGTGGATATCCACGCTTTGGAATGCAAAAATGGTCTCAGCATTCAACATTTCCTCCCGAGTAGTAATCTTCTGTCCCACATTTATCTCGCAAACTTTGTGCGTTATACCTTACTTAACCATGACTACAAAACATAAAGCTCCTAGTGTTTAAAGCTCACAGTGCCCCTCCCCCAAACCCCCCAGCTGGAGGTGCTCACTTTGCTTGCCTAAGGGGGCCAAAAATTTTACGTGGTTTTTCCACATTGCAGGATGGCTAAGCCTCTCACCCCTACAATGTGGGAAGGTCAGCTGTACTTATTCAAGACACTGAACATGTAATATTGTTTGCAGAAATCATTCAGATTAACTCTATAAGCATTACTGATGCCTGTCAGGAACAATATTTCCAAAAAATAAATACTAAAGAAGTTACTTTTGAGAAATATTCCAGGCAGTTTAGGCTATGTAAATATTAATACCTTAAAACCAGAACATTCAGTGAGATAAGTCATGTCATTAGTTTACACAGGGGGGTTGTTAGCCTTTCTGATTCACATTTAAGTGAACTACTGCTCAATCAGATAAAGCTGTCGTCTCATGTCAGTGATGGACCAGATCAGAGGAAGCAGAGCTGGCTGTCTAGTGTAAAAAGCTTAAAGGGCTGGCTTATAATTGTCCATCACAAAACCTGCATTCCTGTGGGATGCATTTACTGGTGACTGTACTCTGACAACATTCATGGTGGGTATGTTGAGGCATGCAGTAAACACTGCCTGGGTACTGACTAAAAGGAGCTGTAAACTGCAAGAGTTCATTCTTGTCAACTTGTTTAGCTTATGTTAGGAACAAAGGAAAAGAAAATGTATTTGTATGTCTCAGTACAACTGCAACAGACCTTCATTAAAACACACTGACTTAAAGATGGATGATTGCTGATGGGTTGGGGTTCACAGAGCACAGGTGGCATCAGAGCCTGAGGTGATAATGAAAGCCCACCTTTTCAATAATCAGGAAACTAAGCTAAAGCTCCTTTGATCAACCCCCTTCATGTACTTTATGGGAAGCCTGTTAATGTCCAGTTAATGTAGTATCCAAAACTACATCACCACCAGACTCTACACAGCTGTAGACAAACATCTGGAGAATTAATTCTTTTCAGGAGCACAGGACATACTCAAAACATTCCCTCACACAGATACACAAAATCCTCTTCACTATGCCAACAACACAAACATGTATTTCTTTTTTTTTGCTGTGACACACAAAAGCATACTAACATTCTCCTCTTTTTGCAACATAAGATGAACTTTTAACAAAATGTCATACTTTTATGGCACCACCTCAATTTGAATGCATCCTAAAGAAAATTGTGAATCTGTGACCTGAAATGGCTCCTTGCAGACAGTGTACAGATGTCATTGTAGCCTTGTGAAAGCTTCTTACTTTTTGGCTTATTAGATCTTTCTGCTTGGCCTGCCTTCCATGCTCTCCTAGCAGGGTTGACAGATAACCGAGAACCCTTCCTCAGCTTTCCATGAGCTAGACAGCCTAATCCAACCACAAGTGACTGAATGCAGAATTCGTTTGGATTCCCCCTTCTACATTTCCAAGTTGCTCAGAGCAGAGAACATGAGAGCCACCAGCAACAACGCTCCACTATACCCCTCTTCCACTGCCCACCTCCACCACCCCTTCCCTGAACATTTGCATCTGAGTGAACAGAACATGGGAATCTGCACTGCATATGCACCACAGACCAGACCAAAACTGATTGCAAACAGATCAGTTGCTGGGATTGCTGTGTGTGCTGTGCTTCTGTGGCTTAAGACAAGGTTTTTTGCAGACGTGAAGAGAATTGTAGAGCGAAAGTAGCACCAAGATCAGAAGGCTGCCAGTTTGCCCTCAGATGGACCTAGCATTCACTGCTTTTTTTGGAAGAGTATCATTTAACCTTTAGTACACTTCTTTCACTTTTCTTAACTTTTAACTCTTCAAAAATGTACATTCAACACAAATGTTAGACATTTAAAACAGTGCATCATGTTAATTTATAACACCACATAAACCACAGAAGACAAATGTCACGCTTACCTGCATTGCCAAGGAGACCAAAATTATGTACATCTGATGTATTGAGTTAGTTCAACAGTTGGTTCCCACTCTAAGCAAAATGATCAGAGCAAAATCTTGATCAAGAGATGCGTTTGGGACGTTTCATATGTGGAAAAAACCACCAGTCCCAGCTGTGGTTGCCTCCAGATGGTGATTTTGTTCAAGCTGAAGTCGGCAGTGGTGAACGAGGGGAGTCTGAAGAGGTGGCGACTTCCTCTCAGACAAAAAGATGGAGTAACAGTTATCCCAGCTCTGCGGTGCAGCTGCAGGAAAAGCTGTCATACAATCCCTCTTGAAGAGGGAAAAGAGGAACATCCAAAAATGGGCAGGGTTTGGGGGAAAATGGGAGGGGATAGTGAGCAGCAGGGTAGGAGGGGCCTTCCTCTGTGCTGTTAAGGAAACTGACAGGAAAGCTAGTTCCAAATCCATTAACTAAGATTTTCCACACTGAAAAAAAACATGACAGTGAAAGAAAAAAGTGAAAATAAGGATTTGTGGAAAATCATTTTGGCTTGTATGTACTTAGCAGTCCTGCAAATTCAATAGGAAAAACTAAAGGCTAATTCTGCATTTCAATCCAAGTTTTGAACTCCACATTGATTTGTAAAGTGGAAAATTCACACAACAAAAGAATAAACATACCAGGTTCACCAATAGTGTGTTAGTGATCTATGGACCCAGTATAAGTAGAGTGTATAGCAGTGTAAGTCACCTTGGTGAATGTGTGTTGGCTGATAACACTACATATTGCTCGCTGGAAGTTACTTTGGAGAAAAGGGTCTGCTAAATGAAGTAACATAAGGTCTTTTTTCCCCCCATATCAAACAGTTGTGCCCCTTACTTAATGTCAATAATTATTCCATTTGCCCAGGAAACTGAAATTTCCATGGAAAAGTTCAGTCCACCTGATTTACAGCCAGAGTGTGTGGCAATGTCAAGCTCTGTTTGCATGCCAAGTAGATCCACAGAACAACTCCTATTGTTGACCCTTTGCTGTAACACATCATCAGTTGCAACATTTAATAAACCTGCACAAACCACAAAGGGAGTTCCAAGCTGGCATCCAGTGACCTTTTCAGACTAACTGGCTGCCCTTTCACAAGTTAGCTAATGTAATTTTTAAAAGTCTAGATAAATTAGGTGTCTGTACACACCGAGCAAGAGCTGTGTCCGCATACTCGGCATTAAGTCAAGCCCGTTCAATGTGGGTGTTGGACTCCGCCAAGGTTGTGCCTTGTCCCCACTCCTGTTTGTGGATTTCATGGACAGGATATCAAGGTGCAGCCAAGGTCAAGAGGGCCAGAAAGTGATGTGTCTGCTTTTTGCAGATGATGTTGTCCTTTTGGTACAGTCGCATGGATGCCTCCAGAATGCACTGGAATGGTTTCTAGGTGAGTCTGAAGGGGTTGCTATGAGGATCAGCACCTCCAAGTCTGAGTCCATGGATGGCATGCTCCCTCCAGATAAGGGGAAAGAATTTGCCCCAGGTGGAGGAGTTTAAGTATGTTGGGGTCTTGTTCATGAGTGGCAGAAGGGGCAACTGCAGCAGAAATGTGGCTGCTGTACCAGACTGTAGTGGTTAAGCAGGAGCTGAGCCATAAGGCAAAGCTCTTTATGCGCCGGTCGGTCTACATCCCTACCTCCGCATTGAGAGGACCTGGTTGAGGCAGTTTGGGCATCAGGTAAAGATGCCCCCTGGGCACCTCCCTTTGGAGGTGTACCAGGCAAGGCCAACTGGGACGAGGTCCCAAGGTCAGCCCAGGACCCGCTGGAGAGATTGTATCTCCCAGTTGGCCTGGGAGCAGCTGGGGATATCCCCGGGTTGAGCTGGAGGAAGTTGCAAGTGACAGGGACGTCTGGGCTTCTCTGTTCTCCCTATTGTCACTGTGACCGTAGCTGGTCAAGCTGTGTGGAAAATGAATGGCTGGATAGATAAATTATACTTTTAAAATCCTTCAAAATCTTACCATTTCATATTATAGTTGCACTGAGGATGGTTTTCACAGTTTCATGATTAAATCAAATCAAAGCCTATTAGATGTGCACCCATTTCTATAGTGGACTATGTGACTACATCAATTTGGATTGAACTCATTACCCAACGGAACAACAGCAGGGGCTACACTAGGAAAAAGATGTGCAAACTTTAGATTGTATGTATCTTTACGCTAGTGAGCTTGGATATTATATGCTTTTGATTATTTTTCAAGGTGTCAGCAGGGCATTAGCACGCAGCTGCAACTCCGGAGACAATGTTTCGTTTCAATGTGTACTGTACCAGCTGTATATGGATGAAATGACAAGAAAGCCTCTCTCAACTCTTTACCGTTACCTATAATTCTCAGATTTTCTAGTACATATTTTGTGTTTGCTATAGACTTGCTTAAATTACATTACAGCATCTTACATTTACATTTATTAATTTAGCAAACGCTTCTGTCCAAAGTGATGTACATCTCAGCAAAAAGTACAATTTATGCATTGCATTGAGAGACGGAGACATAGCTGCAGACATGAAAGTCTCAAGCAAACCTAGTTTGTTCCCTACCACTTGCTGCACTGAGTTTCATCGTTCAAGTAGCTGTCACACCCAATGGATAAATCTGCTGTACATAACTATCTCACACTAGCCAATGGAGCTCAGCAATCCATTGAAAATATTTTTCTTTCCAACACCTAGCCCCCTGCCATCACCTTTCCTCTGAAATCAAAAAACTGGACTGAAAATTGGACTAAAAGCAATGTCTCCAACCTTGGGTACTGCCAACACTGCTTGGTTTAGTGCAAATCTGAAGTCTGAGATTTGAAACATTATCTTCATAGATCATCCAAGTTCCCAAAATCCCATAGCTTTGGCCCAGTCTGCGGTCCCAGTTCACATTCCAGGACAAAATCTTTTGCCATCTGGCAAGGGTCCACTGGTCTCAGAGTCTGATTTACTGTCTGGCTATGGGAATATTAATAGTAAACTCATCTTTTCTGGAGGATAAAACCTTTATCATTTACACAGTAGTTGCTTATAATAAAAAAGAAAGGGTTTGTAACAAAAGGATATGTAAATCCTTTAGGGATTTTCTTTTTTTAACAAGGAAGGGAAAAGAAACAAAAAAGGTGGGATGCTCAACTCCAACAAATTTAGGGCATGGTGAAAATGTCTGTCTCAAGACCATGCTTGCCTGCAGTTGAAAAAACACTATAAAAGCAAGACTGCATACAAAACAAAGAGGCCAGGGGTGACTGTGAGCTAACTGTATAACAGAGCAAGTGGAAGCTCATCCAACCAAGAAAAGTATCACTTTTTTGCTTTCTCACTATATCTGAGCTATTCTACTTCTGCAATCATGTTTTGGGGGGGACCTATCCAAAATAACTACTGATTACAAGAAAATCCCTTTGAGCCACATTTGCTCACAGTACTGTAAGCAATAAAATGAAGAATTTTTTTTACCGTAAGGCAGAACACCTGGACCACACTTCATCTACTTTTCCTTAAACCTACTGGGACAACTGCATCTGAGCTTCATCTGAAGCCCCTACCATGGGCCTCTCAGTTCTAATTGACTATGAGCTGAAAAGACCTCTGAAAGAAATCCCCAATGTAAACCTTTAAGTCTTCAAAACCAGTCTGTTGGTTTTCCCATTGTTCTAACACACATATTTTTCTAAGATGGATGCCTACCATGTGGAGAGGATGTTTTACCTCAGATGACACAGAGTATGAAGAAGGAAATACTTGGGTAGGAGGGGAAAGGAAAGAAGGCAAGTTATGTTTCATGACTTCCATGCCAACACATGCCCCTGCTCCACCCACTCCATGTCCCTGTGTGATCACCCTCTTGTCAAGATAAAACCAACACCTTGTAAACTAGAGAACATCTGTTAGCATCCCCCAATTCAGTGCACTATTAAAGTAAAAAACATTGGAAAGGCATCAGCCAAGAAATTCTGGTGCTCTTATGCTTTCTCTAAATTTGGAGGTTCCAGGCTTCAAACTCCTCTTCACTGGTCTGGTTGATGATACTGGTGACTAACTCTACTAGCATCTGTGACTACCAGAACACATTTTCAGTCTGTTTAAAACCCTCGCAATCCTCCTCCAGTATCATGAGACCACTTCTTAAAAAATGTGGGTGGGAAAACTAAGACCTTCTTATAGCAGCTAGCTTTCCCCTTCGTGCGACTAAGCCAATCAGTGAGTTTGGATTGCAAGCACTCAACTATCCTGTTTTTACCGATTTCTTGTCCTGCCTACACACAGCAGACCCTCAAGGGTTAAAATGAAGAGTGGATAGGAGGTGCTCTGCATGCTACAGCAGGCGGGAGGGGATAATACAGGATGGAGGGTCAAAAGATGACAGAGAGGTCTGTTTAGCATTAGATGGGGAGGGCTGTAACAGGAAATGGCTCTAACAAGCCCTCCCACTACCCCAGCTGCACTACCCCCCAGCCACTGCCACTCTGGACTAGCCAATTTTTTTTTTCTTTTTTTTAAAAAAAAAAACAAAAAAAAAGACTCCGTGTTCTAGTAGTCAGGTTTTCCGGGGATGGAGTCTCAACTGGAACAAACAGGATTACATAAACAGTTTGACATCCTGGCATGAACATTCCCCTTTGCCCCACACCCCTCTTGTTGACTAATTCCTTGCACGTGCCAAGCCTCAACCATCGCGTCAGCAAGACAGCAGGCTTACTTTCCTGCAAAACCTTGCAGTTTGAATTCCTAATGTTCAGCTTGTCATGATGACACAGATGTTAAACTCTGGCTACATGAAGCCAATTTTACAGCTTAAAGCTTGCCCTGTGTTGCTGAATATCCGTTTCTGATCATACAACAAATAAATAAATAAATAAATAAATAAATAAACAAACTTATGATAATATGTCAAGCCGGTGGGCTTTGAAATGAGTCACAAACAGCAAGGGTTTTTCTGATTCATGAATACATTGAGAAAAGCCATTTAAATGCCAAATTTTCCAATCCATAATTAAGTATCTACACTATAAAAATTACCTAAATTGGAACAAAAAAAAAAAAAAAAAGGCACATAAGGCACTCACACACTGGCTGAAACCACTTGTCCTGAGTGGAGCTGTGGCAAACTGGAACCTAACCTGGCAACACAGGGCATAAGGCTGAAGAGGGAGGGGACACACCCAGTCCATCGCAGGGCACCCCAAGCGGGACTCAAACTCCAGACCCACCAGAGAGCAGGACCCGGCCAAACTCACTGCGCCACTCAAAGCAATCTATACTCATAAACAGAACAGTTAACTATCACTTTACAGAAAAATGCTTAAAACAAGAAATGGAACAGTCTCTTAATCAGCACTGGCTTTAAAATATTACCTTCATTGCAGGACACCAAGGTCTAGAAAAGAGGGACTTGTCCAGGTTCAATAAAAATCCACGTTCGTTCCAACAGCAAGTTGTACTGATGAGAAAAAAAGAGAAAAAAAAAAACACAACACTTCAATTATTGTGTGTTGAAATGTTCCTATAAGTTGTATGATGGTGATTTGGAAAACAAAATCTCAGGTAGCTTTTAGACTGAACAGTGACAAAGTTAAATATTTGAACCTTAACATGCACTCAGAGTATTCAAGTGGAGTATTTGACAAAGGCTTCCAGGATATTTCTTTATAGTTTCTTGTTGCATATGTTATTTAAATATTTAATTTAGTATATTACAATGACACACACCCTTTCATGTTTTAGGAAGAGGGAGGTTAATTTACTCACACTAAAGAAAACCCAATTCTTAACCACAATGAAACCTGTAAAACATAACATTTGCAAAAGTGTCACCTGAAGATAGAAGAATTCAAACTCAAACTGCTTTTTTCTGAGTCAAATACCATTCTAATATTTTTTTTTTTGCAGCTGAAAAGACTGGTTTTGTATATCACATTGTTTCATAAATACTTAAGATATATTCAGTGCCTGTTGATTACAGGAAAAGCAGTGCTGGAGGCCACCTTGTTGTCCATAGCCCTGCAGCTGCAGACTCTGGCCATGTTTCCTGTGCACAATCTCCACCAGCAGGCCATCGACAGCCCTACAGCTGAACATGCTGGCCATGAGCTGGCACAACTTCCCATCCTCATTCTCCAACAGCGGGTGCGTGCACAGGCCTGCAGCTGTACAAGCTGGTCCCACTTGACGCCCACATTGTCTGCTGAGCAAAGCAGCAGCCTGAAACTCAGATTCTCCATTTCCTTGTCTCTGTCCACACAAAGAGACCCAAGACCTGTTATTAGTGTCACACATTTATAATGCTAAGAGAAAATTAGATTTGCAGAGAACAATGGGAAACATCCTGCCCCAGGTAGTGGTTAATTCACTTTCAGCGATGTTAAGCATCAGAAATACTTCCACAGAAATTCTCCTGATTTTGTAAAAGATTTAAATGGAAGCAAAGAGCTAATTTCTTTTACAAAAGAAGTTCTTTTTTTTTAAAAAAGCACCTTTTTAGACTGACTCCATGTGAGACTATTAACTTAGTTCTTGACCATTGGGTGTAACCTACCAATAAAGTAGAGCAGAATAGAACAGAGAAAATCTCATGACAAAAAGAGACCAGTTATGAAAACACACACACACACACACACACACATCTTCAGAACCGCTTGTCCCTCACGGGGTCACGGGAAACCGGAGCCTACCCGGCAACACAGGGCGTAAGGCCGGAGGGGGAAGGGGACACACCCAGGACGGGACGCCAGTCCGTCGCAAGGCACCCCAAGCAGGACTTGAACCCCAGACCCACCAAAGAGCAGGACTGCGGTCCAACCCACTGCACCACCGCATCCCCTGTTATGAAAACAATATTGTAATATAATAGATGGAATAAGATAAGGTCCTTTTGGTGTATTGCACCTCCTATTTTACCATTACCTAGAAACAACTTAATAATCATCAGAAACAAGCAGCACTTAAGGGAATGTGTGATCAGATTTGCATACACCAGTTTCTGTGTACTAAAAAGAAACTTTTTCAGAGATACAGATTAAATACATCAAAACACACACACACACTTTCTGAACCGCTTGTCCCATACAGGGTTGCGGGGAATCAGAGCCTACCCAGCAACTCAGGGCGTAAGGCCAGAATGGGAGGGGACACACCCAGGACGGGACGCCAGTCCGCCGCAAGGCACCCCAAGCAGGACTTGAACCCCAGACCCACCAGAGAGGAGAACCCAGTCCAACCCACTGCGCCACCACACCCCCCCTGTACATCAAAACTTCAAAGCTAAAACAAGTACAATAAAATGAAATACTTTACTTTCAAAACACACACACACACACACACACACACACACACACACACACACACACACACACACACACACCTTCAGAGCCGCTTGTCCCATACGGGGTCACGGGGAACCGGAGCCTACCCGGCAACACAGGGCGTAAGGCCGGAGGGGGAGGGGACACACCCAGGACGGGACGCCAGTCCGTCGCAAGGTACCCCAAGCGGGACTCGAACCCCAGACCCACTGGACAACAGGACTGTGGTCCAACCCACTGCACCACCGCACCCCTGTCAAAACACATACATCGAGTCGTAATTTAAGTAAAGAGGCATTTTACATTTGAGGACCAAATTTGGTTTTTGCATGCTTCCCGACAGCTTAGTGGTAGCAGAATGTACTTTTACTTATCTAGGCGCTTTGCTCAAAGCAATGTATAATGACTATTTGGTAATATTTAGCCGTTACCTTTATCCAGAGTGATTTAAAATGCTAAATAGTGCACAAAACTCCCTACAACCAGATTCATTTATACAGAACAACAATCTAACACTCACTCAGTGACACACTATGGGACATTTAGAATAGTTTTTTGAGCTCTATAGCACTACTACCAAAAAAATTCAGCCATCCACCAAAAACCTCTAACAAACCAGGAGCACTTTCACGATTCACATTGTCTTATATGAAAACTTGAAAAACAGGATGTTACAAAATTAACCAGTTCAAGAAATATCCCTCAGTGCTGCGTCGAGCCAGCTGCACTAATATCTCCAGGATTCAAATCGATGCTTTGCTAGTGGTGAAAAATAATACAGCCACATCCTGAGCTGTGCACACTGGGGCCGGGAGAATTTTTTTGGTTTATGAGGAGTTTCATTTAATACTCCTACTTCGGCTTACGAAGCATTTCTGTGCCTTTCTAAGGACTGAACTTGAGTTTCAAGCTGGGCCCCTGGCTAGTGACACACATATCACAAGTTACAAAAGATGCCGTTTCCTGTGTAACAAGCCTTAAAAGATTGAGTTTCACAGAAACAGATTTTTTTCCCCCCATTTTTTATGGAAAAACAGTTCCAGTAAAAATAGCTTCATAAAAAAAGAAAAACACACATAAAGCATACCACTCATATTTAACTGGTTTATGAAGATAAACACTTCAATCAAGAACTCATATGAAGAGTATTTCAGAGGAGATTGGCAAAGAGCGTAGTTCATTGTTTTTGTTTAGAATGACCAGAGCTGGGGGTGGGGAGGCTGTGAACTCTCCTGGCTCCAGTCTGTTCCAGCAAGCAACTGTTCTGTTGTGGTGATGAAGACCATCTGAAAATGTGCTCAGTTTCTCTTCCATTGCTACCCTCCCCCATCCTTATAGCTCGCCTGGGCTCTTTAACCATCAGATAGTGTTTTAAAAAGGACATCTTTGGGAATAATGCATGTCAAGCATTTTTCACCCTAAAAATTAAAAAAAAATATACATCCAATGGTAAGTGAAATATTTCCAAGAAACATGTATTTTCAGAGGCAAGAAAAAAATGCCAAAGTGCCTCAGGAATTTGTTTCCTTTGTCTGCTGTTCTGATCCACATTCTACAATTAGCCTTCTGTTTACTGCTCTGAACAGTACCAAAGAAATCATTCCTTAATACATTTACTTAGCAAATGCTTTTCTCCAAAGCAACTTCCAATGAACTCTGTAGTGTTATGAGCCCACACACCTTATTCATCGCAGTGATTTACATTGCTAGATACATTTACAATGGGTCACTCATCCATACATCACATACATTAACAAACAAGTAGTACTTATTAACCTACAGAATGTTAGCCTTGAAATTAATATAGGCCTGAAATGAAAGAGTAGAGCATTTTACTCTTGATTATTTAAATCCTCGCCACTTTTACTAAAACCAGTTATCAATCCATCCATTTTCTATCTCGCTTGTCCTAATAGGGTCACAGTGGCAGTAGGGAGCGCAGAAAGGCCCAACCATCCCTGTCCCCCGCAACTTCCTCCAGCTCAGCTGGGAGGATTCCCAGCCATTCCCAGGCTAACTGGGCGATATAATCCCTCTAGCAGGTCCTGGACCGACCGCCGGGTCTCATCCCAGTTGGTCATGCCTGGTATACCTCCAAAGGGAGGCACCCAGGGGGCATCCTTATCAGATGCCTGAACCACCTCAACTGGCTCCTCTCAATGTGGAGGAGTAGCGGGTCTACTGAGTTCTTCCCGGATGTCCAAACTCCTCACCCTCTCACTCACAGTAAGTCCCAACACCCTCCGGAGAAAACTCATTTCAGCCGCTTGTATCCGCAATCTTATTCTTTCAGTCATCACCCAAAATTCATGCCCATAGGTGATGGTAGAGACATAGGTCGACCGGTAAATGGAGAGCTTCGCCTTATGGCTCAGCTCCCCCTTCACCACAAAAGTCCGGTACAGCAACCGCATCACTGCTGCCGCTGCTCCCAGTCTGTGGCGAACTCAATCTCCCTTCTCCGCTCACTTGTGAACAAGACCCCAAGATACTTAAACTCCTCCACCTGGGGCAAATTCTTTCCCCTTACCTGAAGGGGGCATGCCATCCTTTTCCATGCGAGAACCATGGACTCAGACTTTGAGGTGCTGATCCTCATCCCAGCCACTTCACACTTGGCTGCAAACCGTTCTAGTGCATGTTGGAGGTAATCATATGATGGTGCCAAAAGGACAACGTTATCCGCAAAAAGCAGAGATGTCACCTTCCGACTCCCACAAGGAATGTCCTCCTGGCTTCGACTGCGCCTTGATATCCTGTCCATGAAGACCACAAACAGGAGTGGAAACAAGGCACAACCTTGGCGGAGTCCAACACCCACATTGAACAGGCTTGACTTAATGCCAAGTATGCGGACAGAGCTTTCGCTCCGTATATACAGAGAGCAAATGGCCCGCAGTGGCGGCCCCAGTACCCCATACTCCCTAAGCACCTCCCACAGAATTTCCCAGGGGAAAACAGTCATAGGCCTTCTCCAAGTCCACAAAACACATGTAGACTGAATTAGCAAACTCCCATGCCCCTTCAATTATCTGTGAGAGGGTCAAAAGCTGGTCCACTATTCCATGGCCAGGGTGGTTCCTCTTCAATCTGAAGTTCAACTATTGGCCGGAGCCTCCTCTCCAGCACCCCAGCATAGACTTTCCCAGGGAGGCCGAGATGTGTGATACCCCAATAGTTGATACACACTCTTCGGTCCCCTTTCTTAAAAGTAGGGACCACCACCCCAGTTTGCCAGTCCGAAGGCACTGTCCCTGAGGTCCATGCCACATTGCAGTGGCATGTCAGCCATGACAGCCCTTCAACATCCAGGGCCTTAAGCAGTTCCGGGTGGATCTCATCCACGCCCGGTGCTTTACCATCGTGGAGTTTACCAACTACCTCAGTGACTTCCACCAGGGAAACGTACTGACAACACGAAAGCCTCAGGTCCCGATTCCTGTAAGGGAGGCATATCACTCAAGTTTAAGAATTCTTCAAAGTTCTCCTTCCACCTCCTGACAATGTCCTCAGAGGACAGAGTTTCTCCACTCCTGCTGAGCACAGCCCGAGCAAAGCTCCTCCGACCCCTTCTGAGCTGCCGGATGGTTCTCCAGAGCCTCTTTGAAGCTGACCGATAGTCATTTTCCATGGCCTCTCCAAACTCCTCCCATGTCCTGGATTTTGTTTCTGCAACCACAGCCGCTGCTGCCTTTTTCGCCTGCCGGTACCTATCTGCTGAGTCCGGAGTCCCCAGAGCCAACAAGGACCTAAAGGCCTCCTTCTTCAGCTTGATGGCTTCCCTCACCACCGGCATCCACCAGCGGGTTTTTGGGTTGCTGCCCTGGCTGGCACGAACAAGCTTTTGGCCACAGCTGTGACTGGCTGCTTCCACAATGGAGGTTTTTAACAGGGTCCATTTAGACTCCATATCCCCTACCTCCTCCAGGACATGAGAGAAGCTCTCCCAGAGGAGCAAGTTAAAATCATTTCAGACAGGGTCCTCCGACAGTCGTTCCCAGCACACCTCATTAAACGTCTGGGCCTACCAGGTCTGTCCATCAGTTTTCTCTCCCATGTGATCCAACTCACTACCAGATGGTGATCGGTTGACCGCTCAGCACCTCTCTTCACCCGAGTGTCCAAAACATGTGGCCTCAAGTCAGATGAAACGACTACAAAGTTGTTCATTGACCTTTGGCCCAATGAGCTCTGGTACCAAGTACACTTATGAGCATCCTTGTGTTTGAACATGGTGTTTGTTATGGACAAACCATGTATAGCACAGAAGTCCATTAGCATTTCATCATTCGGTTTCAGATCTGGCAAGCCGTTCTTCCCAATCACCACCCCCCACCAGATTTCCCAGTCATTGCCAACATGAGCGTTGAAGTCCCCCAGCAGGACTATGGAATCTGTAGGCAGGGCCCTGTCCTGAACCCCACCCACCCACCCTCTCCAAGAAGGTTGAATACTCTAACTGCTGTTTGATCACATACACACACACACACACACACACACACACACACACACACACACAGTCAAAGTTTTCCTCTCCGCAACCCTAAGTCGTATTGAGGCGACCCTCTCGTCCACAGGGATGAACTCCAGCTGTATGGCAGCCAGCCGGGGGCTTGTGAGTATCCTTACACCTGCCTGGTGCCTCTCACCCCATGCAACTCCTGAGTAGGAGAGAGACCACCCCCTATCGAGAAGTTTGTTTCCAGAGCCAACACTGTGAGTGGAGGTGAGCCCAACTATATCTAGTTGGTATTTCTCAACCTCCCGCACCAGTTCCGGCTCCTCCCCCCCCAGCAAGGTAACATTCCACACACCAAGAGACAGTTTCCGTTGCAAAGGGCAGTGACGCCATGCCAGTTAGCTAAGGAAAATAGCACAAACTCCAGAAAATACCAAATCTGAGAGGCAAAAAAATGCTAAGCAAGATGTCATGACGGAGTTTGAAAACTAGCAAACTTAAAAATTATTTTCTCACTTGGTTCAGACATTTAATTTTAACAATCCTTACAGCAGAACTGGTGACTTCGCACAGAAACCCTGGGTAAGGTATAGATAATCACAGTGCAAAGTCAGTATTTTCATTTGTATACATTAACATTTTTCAAAAGCCATGAGGGTACTGTGTGCTTCTCAGGGATACAGCAGGGCCCCTCCATCCAACTGAACTTGCAGTTTTAGAAGATTGTTTTTTACTAGGACACCACAGCAACACCCCAGCAGGACACTGGCGAACATGTGAGGGGCAGCTTCAACAACCTGCACTGAAACCATTGCTATGAGTCACCAGGACGGAGCTGCGACAGACAGCCAGTCCCAGCAGGGATGCAGGTGCCTCGTGGCAGTCTGGCCTGTAATTTGGTAAACATATAAACAAATGTAGCCTGCCAGGAGGAGCTATTTTACAATAGTCCAGTTCCAGATTAACCAACCACCCTTTCTGCCCAGGAATTTTTATATTAAAAAAAAAAAAAAAGAGTAAATTCTCTGTTAGGCAAGTTGGGCTTTCATACAAATGGATGAAACAACAAAAATCTTTCCATTAACTGGTGCCTTTTCTCACTGCTACATCCTTATCCTCTCTGTACAAGTCTAAGGCAGGGTTTCAAGACAGACAGCACTGAAATGATGAAGTTCTTTGATTTTTCCCCTGTATTAAGTACCATACAACCTGGGGTTTTAGGAGTGAAGCTTCAGTGTGTACAGTTGGACCCATCCATTGTCTCTTGGATTCTGGAGTTTGACAGACTCCAGTTGTTCAGGTACAAAACTGAGTTGGGTCATCTGCAGAACTTTTCAGATGACCAGGCCCTGGTGTTCAGTGCACCCTAAGAGGAATGATGGAGTGGTGGTAGCAGGATCATACAAATACCAGGGGGCGGTAAACCTGGACAAGCTGGAGTGGGCATGAAACACTGAGGACTTGTACAAGAACAGAGTTGCCTTTTCTTTGAGTAGCTCAGGTCATTTAATTCAATTTATTTTTTTTTTTAAATAGCATGCTCTTCTCACACAGTGAGACAGAGCACTTTAACACAGACATAAGGCAAGAAGAGTCATCTGAAATACTGATCACTGTTGCTGATGTACCAGTCAGTATAACTGATATAATCTTTTCTGCACTGGAATGCTGGGGCACTAGTATCACCACAGGAAATGTCAACAGATTCAGAAAGTTAATCAGGAAGACTGGCTCCATCCTTGGACAGAAGAAGCTGGACTCCCTGGTGGAGATCCCACAGAGATGGACTCTGAATAAACTCTGCTCAATCATAGACAATAACTCGCACTGTCTGCACAGTACCATAGTAAGACACAGGAATACTTACAGGCTTGTCCACTTTCAGTGCTCTAAGGAGAGTTTTTGGAGGTCATTTCTACCAGCAGCTTTCAGACTCTACAACGAGGCCTCATGCTTCCAGTTGGAGTGACCTCTTAATAAGCAAGCAGCACTGAGGTGCTCTGTGTCCCACCACACCCTGAACCACCTCAACTTCACTCAACTTCTCACTTCAATCTACCTTCAAGAGGCCTACAATGTTGCCACAAGTAGCACTATTGCTTCACAGCACCTGCATTTTGCAAGAGAACGTGGGTTCAAGTCCTGCTCAGTCTGTGTGGAGTGTGCATGGGTTTCCTTCCACAGGCCAAGGGATGCTATTCAGGCACATCTGCAATGCTAAATTGCCCTTACTGTGTAAACAAGTGACTATGTTCATGTCTGGCTACCCTGTGATGGACATGTATCCTATCCAGGGTGTCCCCCCCCAGGAATTATATCTAATGCTGCTGGAAGAGGCTCCAGATCACCACTACCCTCTCAGGACAAGTGGTCACTGCAATTGGATGGATGAATGGATGGATGTTTACTTCACATGTGTATTCATGTTCATATATGTCATGAATGGATGGTGTACATCATGTGCTGCTGTAGTCAAACTGATTTTCTCTGGGATAAATAGAATTTCATTCAGTCATTTGGACAACAGGCTGGAGAAGACCTGCAAATATGAGTCTCCATTTCTGAGGAGGCTCTGCTCTTCTGGCATACTCAGATCACTGTTGCACATGTTTTATCAGTCTGGTGTAGTGGGTGCAGTGTTCTATAAAGAAGTAGGCTGGGGCAACGACATGTCGGCAGATGCCAGCAGACAGAAAAACTGACTCAGCGAGGGGAATTTGGATACTGTAGAATAAGAGGTATGGAGTAAGACTACCACTCCCAGCCAACAAGGAAAATTTTCACTCACTGCATGCCACCCTGTTTAAACAGAGGAATGTATATATATTGTATATATATATGATTTTTTTTTTTTTTAAGCAAGAAACAGGCCCAAGCACTCTACACCACTTCGAGATCTATCTGGGGTCATTTCTGCCAGGTCCTCTCCTGGTCATCCACTGCACTCATCCTCATCTCCAGTCATCTTAACTTGGATCTGGATACAGATGGAAACTGAGATGAGAGAGTGAGGCTGAAGTCACCCAACTCTGCCTCACTTTAATCCAACTGATGCACCACTCTTGACATCTCCTTAAGTCCTGTGGCAATGGGCAAGCAACGAAGCAGCAGGTGTGGCTACACTGGGAAATGTAGCCGTGGACCTGCACACACAGGTGACTCGGGCTTAGTCATTTCTTCACTGATCAAAGCAGCAGTGGAGCGCCACATCTGCCCGAGCAACTGAGCAGCCCTATTCAGGATTGCACTGCTCACCTCCATAGCATGAGGAAGGGGCGAGAAGAGCAGAGTATGATGCTTCAGCCTGGGAAGGAGTCATCAGGAGAAACGGAGTGGGCAAAGTGTAACAGCAACAGCCTGCTACTTCTGAAAACCTGAGCAGCACATGACCTTCTGATCACAAACATGGTCTTCCGCCTCCCTACCCACAACAGGACTTTGTGGATGCATCCTTGCTCTGAGCACTAGCATCTGATCAACTCATCAGGAGAAGGGACAGACAGGATGTCAGGGTGACAAAGGCTATGTACAGTGCTCACTGCTGGATGGATCACAGACTCATAGTATTCAAATAAAGCATCGCCAGAGTGTCCATGAACAAATCTATTTTAAGTTGCTTTTGTTTAACAAGGTGGAAAACACATTAACTTTAGCTCAGAGATGTGGGAGAGCTCAGAGTGTCAGAATATATCTCTTTAAAACATATAGCATCCCTGGGGTCTTAGGACTTCACTGTGCACATGTACAGGAGACAAGATGTTCTTCAGCTTCAACACGTTGATCGTCTTTCAGCCTCTCAGGATTTAAAAAGGCAGATAAACATAAGGCTCAACTCCAAATACTTCCTCACCCAATCTGCTGCCCATGGATTGGCTCCAGGCTGTGAGCCATCAGCCCTAGCTTCTTGATAACTGCTGCTATGAAGCTGAAGCTCAGCCCCTTGAACTCTTTCAATCCTCCATCCAATCAGATTTGCATCTCTTTTTCAAACCTATGCTGACACAGGTGGAATTGCTTAACTTCAATGATTTGAAGAGCATTTTGTCATCAATTTACTATTTTTTTCCTCAAATTTTGAATTCAAACAGTGTCAAGGTCCTCCATGCTTGAAAGTACTTGAACCTGCTGCATATTTTAAAGAGATAGAGACTCTGAACTCTCCCGCAGCTCTGAGCCAAAGTCAATATGTTTTCCACCTTGTTAAACAAAAGCAACTTAAAAATAGATTTCTTCATGTACTCTCTCTGGCTAAGGAGAATCTAACTCATGTCATATGCAGGTTGTGTGCGAGACACAGGAGAAGTGAAGACAGACTTGATCCTACGCTCCCCAATTACTGTAAAGCCAGGAGAAGGCAATTATGGATGATTACAGGAATACAAGGAGTAGACAATAGAAAATGGAAAGGGGTTTTCAGCAGGTTTACTGCCAGACCTACAGATGCAGAGACACCTCGGTTGTACACACATTTATATTTATTCACTTGACTGTTGCTTTTGTCAGTCCATAAAACTGACAAGGAATATATGCCCCCCACCAGTGCCTATATGCAGACATCACTCCAACCCCCACCATAAGAAACCTACTTCTATTCTGTCTTTATCACCACCTTCAGGATGAATTTTAAAATCAGAATTTCAGGATTAATGCAGTTTGTATTTATCTAGAATAAAAGTAAGATGTACAATCACAACAGCTTCTCTGTTTTGTAATTCCACCACTGTGATAAATTATGCTTAAATTGGTGTAAAACTTAGCTTCTACCATAGTGGAAAGCCTAATGTGTACTGAACTGACTTTGGCACACCTGGTGATGTTCAGTAGTACTCCATCTTAGTGACAGTAATAAAGCCCCAGAGAGGCTCATTATTCACCACCACTGCAGGAATAATCTCAATGCAGGCTACAACATGTGCTCCCAGCCCCTGCAGAATCTGTTACCTTACCTTGTGGGTATATTTTAAAAAAAAAAAAAAAAAAAAAAAAAAAGCCTCCATTATAAAGTGATGTGAGCACTAAACACATTAACAACGGTTTGTCTGGCAGCCCCTAGGAATGTGTGCCCCTTGTTTCCATTAGAAACCATTTCCAAAACAGAAAACAAGATGAATGTATGGCCATTCCATGAAAATTTCAGGCTTGCAGCAGCCCTTAGGTATGGTTGGGGTTTGCAGTATTTAACCATCTCACACTTCTGGAATGTTTAACCAAAATTTCCTAGAGTCCAACCATCTGCCTCCAAATCATACCTTCTTAATAGTCTGGAGGCTCTGGATGCAAGAAGCACTGAACATTCTTAGTATGCCACAGAAGATGAAGTTTCACTTTTCTTTTTGATGCAAGGTCAACTCATAGAGCTGCAGCTCTCAGAAACCTGATACTGCCTTTTCTACAGAATGAAAAAAATGGAACAAACCACAGGTGGGTGTGGCATTATTACAATCTTCTGGCTCTAGGATGACCTTTTCATTCTAGGCTGTTTTTTTCCCCAGGAAATAAAGAACAGACTAACAACTGTTTATTAATTTAGCAGATGCTTTTCTCCTAAGCAAATTTCCATTAATGCTATGTAGTAGTATCAGCCTATACCTTATTCACCCAAGGTGACTTACAGTGCTGGATACACTACTTACAACAAGTCCATCATTTGTCAACCAGTTAAATACACTTTGTCATACACACACCAGGTGATCTGAGTCACCAATCCACCTGAACAGCATTGACTGTCCGAGGAAACCCTCGCAGACACCAGGAGAACATGCAAACTCCACACAGACTGAGCAGGATGGAACCCACATCCTCTCACACCACCCAAGCACTATGAGACAGCTCTACTCACTGTAGCACCCATTAATTTTGTAGGAAGGTTTTTTTTTTTTTTTTGCTGTCTCTCCAGTTTTCTCAACCATTAACTGACTTCATGGTAGAGCCGTTTCTTTCACACAACCTAAACTGCTGCTGTCTCACAGCACTTAGGCTGTGTTTTAGAGTAGGTTTAAATCCAAGTCCAGTCTAGGTGGAGTTTGCTCCTCTTGGTGCTCTGGTTTTCTCCCACAGCCCAAAAACACATGCGAACTGGTACCTCAATTTCCCTTAGTGTTTTCCTGCATTAGTGAATGGGTATGTGCTTTTTCCCTGTGACTATTGCTCAGCCTGAGGTACAACCTGCGGTACAGCCTGCTTCTGGGATAAGTTCTAGCTCACCACAACAAAATACTGGACAAGGTTATCAACAGTCAGCAAAGGAGTTAACTAAACCTCAGGATTGGGAATATCAGTGCAAGGGAGTCAGTGAGGATGGTGCCCTATAGCAATACAGTACTGAGCTGTCAGCTGAGAACTGAAAAGCTCCAGAGCCAACATAAGCAGATCTGATACTTTAAGAAACAAAAGAGCTCACTTTGAGTTCAGCTGCCAACAGCTCCTCCTGAATAATAACAGGTATTGCAATCAACATATTGCATGTCATATAAGCATTATTTTTGCAGCAAATAGGCACAGAAATGAAGAAAGCCAAATTTACTATATATATTATATATATATAGAGAGAGAGAAGGTGATGGTAGGCCCCAGTACCTTGTGTGAACCACTGTGGTCCTTTTATCTCATCTGCAGAACCACTATATTTTTAGCTTCTCTCTCACCTTCTTCCCAAAACATACATATATGAGGACCAGAGGCCCCAAGTGGCTAACTTCATAGTATTTCTCTTGTTGGCATACATCAGCCAACTGGTTCAGATATAACCAGGTGTCTCAAATGAGCTCCTTCCGTGAATTTCACTCAGCTGCAGTTCATCATGAGTTTGTTGTCAGTCCACTAAAGGAGTTTTGAAGATGAGGAAATAAACCTTACTTTACTGTTCTTGCAAATCCCGAGAATGTTGTTTTACTCTAACTGATTTTTTTAAAGTCAAGGGCAACACTTTTCACCACTATTTAATAAGAATTTTAACTTTTCCCCCATTATGTTGAACTCTGTTTCTCTGGATGTTTTTGTGAGATTTACTGCTCAAAACTGTTGTAAATGTTCCTCCATCTGAAATGGGATTTGGTAGTTCGCCTCAATTCACACAGGAAGTGATAGGATCAGAAAGTGCTCCGTTCCTCTGAAACAGCTCCTTTTCCTTGTCCTCTCAGCAAAAACAAGCTCTGCTGGTTCCAGAAAAAGCTGCAAGTTATGGTCTCTTTAGTGCAGCTGTCATCAGATTGCTAAAAATGCTTGGGAGAGGCAAGAACACGCATTGGTTTCTTTTTAAAGTTTATGTGAAAAAGGCTGCTTTCTTTAGATTACTATAAACACACACAACATTGCAAGGCAAAGTTCAAACCCAGCTTCTCAAATAACAGCGAAAACATTTACTTCATAATCATTTTTATTTTGCATATTTGTGCCTGCAGTGGATAAGTATGAAGAGGAACATGGAACAAAAGGTTAAAATGTAAAGAGAGGCACTCGTAGATTATGTATCAAATTCATCATATTTCCAGTTTCGCTTTCATATAATTAAATGTTAAGAATGAAAATTAAGAATGAAGTAAAAAAAAAAAAAAAGATTTTTACTTCAATTAAAAAGAGACATTTCTCTTCACCCATGTCTAATTTGGCCAGTGTAAGGTCCTGATTTTCCAAAACAAGCAAAAAAAAACCATGGTACTCTGCCATTTCTGTGGGAGATGAAACATGAAGAATTAGCCAACTATAAAGTAAGAGGAGGTACACTCTTGGAGATTTATTCTCTTAACATCTACTTGTATTCATTAAGCAGAAGCTTTTCCGTAAAGTGACCTACAATGACTACTATGTAGTATTTAAGTGACACCTTTTCATCCAAGGTGTCTTAGAATACTAAATACACTACAGTACAGTACACTACCTCCAGCCAATCACTTATCGATGTGCCAACACAATGTACCACATCCTCAAAACAAGGGACAATTTAGACTCACTGATTCGGATGGGAGAACATGTGATCTCCACATTGACTGAACTGGGACTGAACCCATGTCCTCCCACACTGTCCAGGTGCTTTGAGACATCTGTACTTGAAACAATGTAATCACAGCAAACCAGGAAAAGTCAACATCTTGATGAAACATTCCAGATATTCTAGGTTCAGGACTGAACCACGTCACAGATGAATTTCATGTTTCGTTTTTCACATTTTGGTGAAATACTGTGAAACTAAACTAACAACTAACAGAATATCTACATTTACATTTATTCATTTAGCAGACGCTTTTGTCCAAAGCGACACATTTCAGCAAAAGTACAATTTATGCATTACATTGAGAGGAGGAGACATAGCTGCAGACATGAAAGTCTCAAGCAAATCTAAAACTGCTCCACATCTTAGTGTAACACACGTGCAACACTGTCTTGACAACCCGTCGGCATCCTGATTCTGTTTCCCAGCCCGATATGTCAGGTTGAAAGAGAATGTCGCCAAAGCAGATAGCCATCTGTAACTGGTTGCGTCAAGGTTTGCAGATGTTAAAATGTAAGTAAGAGGGTTACTATCTGTTACAACAGTGAACTCATTACCATACAGATAAGTCTGAAAAATGGGCACTTACTGAGAAATTAAGAGCAAGAAATTCCAACTTATGGGATGGGTATCTAGATTCACTGCGAGAAAGACCTCGACTGGCAAAGGCTATAACTCGATTCTTTCCGTCCTGTTCCTGATTTAACGCTTCACCAAGACCTGTAGTGCTTGCATCTGTATGAAGAAGGTATGGTAGGTTTGGATTGGTGAACCCAAGCACAGGAGCACTAGTAAGTTTGGAGATGATGGTGTCGAATACCGAATCGCAACCTGGTTTCCATCGACAACCGAACGCATCTCTTGGATTGAAATAATTTCCAGTCCCTGGTTTTGTCTTTGTTTTTCGGTTCAGTGGGGCATATCCAGCTGTTAGATCATTCAGAGGTTTCATGATTTTAGCATAGCCCTTTACGAATCGTCGATAGTAACCTGAGAATCCAAGGAATGATCTCAATTCCTTCAGGTTCCTTGATTTTGGCCAGGTTCTAAGGGCACTTATCTTCTCCGGATCAGTTTCAACTCCTTGCTCCGATATTGTGTGACCTAAATATTGGACTGAGGTCTGGAAAAATTTGCACTTTTCTGGGGAAAGTTTTAAACCATACTCCCTCAGCCATGCCAGCACTTTCAAGAGGCGCTCCTCAGGCGTCCCTGAGAACACTATTAAGTTGTCAAGGAACACCAGCACTTCAGTAAGATGCAGCTCTCCCATGCATTTCTCCATTAAGAGTTGGAATGTACTTGGAGCATTGGTAATTCCCTGTGGCATCCTATTGAACTCCCAGAAACCTAAGGGACAAGAGAAAGCAGTCTTATGTTTATCTGACTCTTCCACCTCAATCTGGTAATAACCAGACTTGAAGTCCAGAACTGAGAACCAACAAGAACCAGTTAATGGAGAAAAAGATTCCTGGAGATTAGGCAAAGCGTAAGAATCTTTTATAGTCTGCTGGTTTAGTTTTCTATAGTCTATACATAACCTTACATCACCATTCTTCTTCCGCACGACAACAATTGGAGATGCAAAAGACGACTCAGATTCTCTGATTACTCCAGACTCCTTTAACTCTTGCAAGTGCCGTCGGACAGCAGCTATGTCTTGGGGACGGATAGGACGTGCTTTCTGCTTAAATGGGGTTTCGTCAGAGAGCTTGATGTGGTGTTTGACTTTTGACGTCCATCCAAAATCAAAATCGTGTTGCGCAAAACACGTCAGGCATATCATTCAGGTTCTTGGTGATTCCGTCTTTCCATTCTTGTGACAATGGTGAATCAGCAAAGTCAAAACTGATAGTGGACTTAGAACCAGTCTGACTAGAAGTTATAGACTTCACATCACAATCTTGAGGAATGATACTTTCGAAAGCATGTAATTCGGCAATGATAGAATGGGGCTGAAGTATTACATCATGATTTGATTCATTCCATAGCTGAACTGACCAACGTTGGGGTAGTGTGGATGGAACATGGACCACACACCTAAGCAGAAGAATACCTCCAGGAAGAGAAGCGTTGGATGGAGGCTCCAAAAGAACACTCTTGTCTCTATGAAGGTGACTTATGTTAGCTATTCCACAAAGAGTGACTGTCTGACCAGCTAGAATTACTGTAGGGTCTTGGCCCTGCAGCCTCACTGACCCAAGAGAACCGTCTGTGGCGTAATTTAAGAGTTTTCAGCACAGCATTGTACCCATAACGGGAGGAACTGTGTTCAAGTGTATTTGAATTAGAACACTGAGCGTAAAGAGAATCAAGTGTATTGGTCCCAGTCAAAACTTGAGACTGTCTGTCAGGTTTGAAATCAGGAACAACTAAAACTAGAGTGAAAATTTCAACTTCAGACCCTACTAGGTCCTCTGGAAAAGTGATGGGAACTTCAATGTACCCTTCATAAGGGACAGGTTGACCGTTTGCACCACTAACCTCTAGCAGATGATTCAAGGGCTTAACTGGCTGATCAAAAAGGTAGGTTTGACAGAAAGACCGGGGAATGGTAGTCACTTGTGATCCTGTATTCAATAGACAACTGCAGGTAACTCCAGAGATTTTGACTTGTGCAGTATGTTTGTTCTGGATTGAGAAGGGGTTTTGCTGTGGACTGTCAAACATCTCTTGATGGGACAGTTTCTTTTCTCGTTAGCCCCACTTTGTCCTGCAACTGGAACTGTTATGCATTTAAAGATGATGAATCGGTGGTGTCGTTTTCTTTTTCCCCACTCTCGCTGTCTACTATGCAAAGCTTCTTTCTTTTTCTCAACCAGTGCAGAGTTTGGTGGATTTTCACACATGGTTGCAATATATCCATCTTCACCACACCTAAAGCAGTAAGCAGGGCGTGGCTTTGATTTCTTGGCATGATCAGAACTGTTATCTGGTTGGGGTCTTGCAACAGCCTCTGAGGTTGAGTGAACAGATGGCTGCCTTGACTTGGTCTTGGGAGCTGTCTTTAGCTTTGGGGACCTTAAGGAAGACAGTTGATCTCTAAGCTCAGCTATCCGTTTCCTTAATTCAGCAGTTTCAAATAATAGCCTTGACTCGTTTGAAGGTGGGTCCACAACAGCAGCATCATGACTATATGAATGAGTAGACTGAATTGGTGGCTTGGCCTTATGCTTTGAAGCACCAATGTGTTTTTTCATGCGTGACACTTTCAGCGCATTCTTATCTTCTCTGGTCCGAAGAGAACGCAGTAAGTCTTGAAAAATCAGGGGGGTTGTCCTTCCTTGTTTCAAGGAGAAGTTCGGAGATCAAAGCATCATCCTAGCAGCCTCTGCAAAACTACGAGATGACGATTCGCTTCAGATGCCATAATTCCACCTCTACTGACTGCTTTATTTAGTGCTATCTGCAGCCGTTGAAGGTAAGTAGATGCTTTCTCACCATCAATTTGGAAAGTGTTCATGAACGTTGAGAACAACTCATCACCGTCTTCAACCGTACCGAAAGCTGAATCAAGCATGTCAAGGTAGGTTCGAGAAGAAGCACAAAACCCTAGAGGTTTGATGACATCGAGAGCAGGAGGCAAACTCTCCATGATCCTCCCAACTCTGTGAAGGTCAGACACTGTGGGGTCCTCAAGCAGTAATTCAACACTGCACCGCCGTGTGTCATAATCTGCCTCGTTCATGGGCTGCGGAGTTTTCCCAGAAAAGGTTCTGAGCTTGACAGATAAAGGTGAAATGTTTGGGGCTGGTTCATTCTTAACAATATGCTCTACTATAACTTGTTGTACTTCTGCTGGATTTACACTGACAGAGCTAGATGCATTAGGTAGACCAGTGTTGGGCTTTGTTCCATGTCAGGCTTTGGACTGCAAGCATTAGGACATTTTGCCACACTGAGTTCTTCAGGTTCACTCTCACTGTCCACCTCCTCTTCAGCAGGGCTTAAGGAGTTTGAAATCTGAGAGAGTTCTTCATGCAAGACAGCTTTGAAAGATTTCCCACTCAACTTAGCAATGCTTCTCAGAGTGGTCAAGTAAGAACTTGTGGCAGAAGAACTTTCTTCAGAAGAATAGACACTGCTAAGAGCTCTTACTTCATATGATCCGTCTGGATTCTCCTTGTCTACATAGCTAAGGGGTAGCAGAGGACCTATTGACTCAATGGCTGACCCAAAGAAGTACTCCACAATTGTGTGTGCATGATACTTTGAATCAGATTATCAATGGGAATGACCCTTGCAACAGAGCCATGGTGTTTCAAGAGATTGAAAAATTCTACATCTTCAGAAATGCTAACAGGTCCACTAACTAAAAGAGCATTTGGAACTTTAACACCTTCTTTCAGTATTATTTCCATATTTCTAAAGTTACAGATATCCACCACAATAGGCTATGCTGCCCTTCTCATATTATGGTCGTCCTTTCAATTTACAACTCCTGGCTGGCTCGCCACTTTTGTGTAACACACGTGCAACACGTGTAATGTTTTGTTCTAAGGCCAGTAGGTTCGTCCGTGGAGGTGTAAATAAAGGACCACTCGATTTGGCAATTCTTAAAATTAACTATTAAACTTTACCAAAAACTGTGTTTCTCTTGTTTTCTCATATACATTATTTTCGGTAAAACATTACCTTAAATAACATGAAACTGAACTCTGATAACTTAAGCAACAAGGAAGAAAAATAAATTGCTTACACACAATATACACACCATTACACTGTAGCAACTAAGGGTTAGACTAAGGGTGCACCCCAATAGGCATACCCAAGCTAACACTTGTTTGACAATTGGAGTTTAACACACCAGTGAAACAATCAGTATTTACAGTTCAAATATTAATTCAGTGCTTCCAGTTTCAACACAGCAGCTCTGTTGGCGCAGCCATTTCTGCGTTTGATAAGTGATAAATAGATTATACTTAACGGAGGTAACAAAGTACACGCTCACATCATCGGTTTGCTTAAACCGGAAGGGGAGAACATTTATTTACATACGTGCTTCATCAGAACACATCACGCACAACAAAGGTCATGTGATCGATACTTCACCAACATGAGAGCACACTGAATAGAATCTCCAACACCCCCACTTGCTCTCATTCTCTACAGGTCCATTTACAATACAACACACAGTTACATCCCTGTATCAGCAACATTTATGCCCCAAACATAAAGCTTTCAAACTTTTCTTTCTTATACTTCGTCATTGGTTTAGTCATCACATCAGCAACCATTTCTGTTGTTGGACAGTACTCAATTGTTATTTTACCATCACTAATTGCTGATCGAATTAAGTGGTACCTAACGTCAACGTGTTTACATCTTTGTCGACAAACAGGGTTTTTGGAAAGAGCAATTGCACCTTGGTTATCCTCAAAGATTTTTACCGGTGCATACTGACATCCATTTTCCAGTCCATTCATCAATTGTACAAGGTACAGACTTTCTTGTGTGGTCGCAGCCAGTGCCATATATTCCGCTTCGCATGTTGACAAAGCAACTGTAGGCTGCTTCTTTGACTTCCAGGAAATGAGGGGACCATTTTTGGTTAGACTGAAACAGTATCCAGTCATACTTCGTCTGTCATTTGGATCTGATGCCCAGTCAGCATCGCTGTATGCCGTAAGTTTCAGCTTCTCGTTACTCTTCTTGTACGTCAGTTCTTGGTTTACTGTACCTTTTAGATACCTCATCACATGCTTCACTGTACACCAGTGTTGCTCATTTGGTTTTGACATAGATTGAGACAATTTACTCACAGCCCAACTAAGATCTGGTCTAGTACATATCATTAGATAGATCAAACTACCTACTGCTTCACGATACTTTGTGTGGTTTACAGAGTTTCTATCACCGTTATACTCTAGCTTTTGTTCACATGGGGTCGACCTGGACTTACTATTCGACATGTTGAACCTTTCCAGTATTTTTAAGATGTACCCCTTTTGATTCATTTTCACAACTCCATCCATTTGCTCAAAATCACACACACACACACACACACACACACACACACACACACACACACACACACACACACACACACACACACACACACACACACACACTTTCAGAACTGCTTGTCCCATACGGGGTCACGGGGAAACCAGAGCCTACCCGGTAACACAGGGCGTAAGGCCAGAGGGGGAAGGGGACACACCCAGGACGGGACGCCAGTCCACCGCAAGGCACCCCAAGCAGGACTTGAACCCCAGACCCACCAGAGAGCAAGACTGCGGTCCAACCCACTGCGCCACCGCACCCCCTGCTCAAAATCAATGCCTAGGAAATGTTTCAATTTACCAAGGTCTTTCATCTTGAATTTAGCTGTCAGCATCCTTTTCACATCATTTAGTAACTCGTTGGTACTAGAAGCAATAATCAGATCATCAACCCAGATTATTAGCATCACTCTTTCTTTTCCAGTTTGTCTGCTGTAGACACAAGAGTCTGCAGGATTTTGCATAAAGTCATTTTTACTCAGGTAATCATCCAGTACCTTATTCCAGTTTCTACCTGACTGTTTCAGACCATACAATGACTTGTTCAGTTTACAGACAAGTTTTTCACCAGTATCCGATTTAACCTCAAAACTTTCTGGCTGTTCCACATAGATCTCACAATCAATTGGAGCATGTAAGTAAGCCGTTTTCACATCCATCTGATGTAGAACAAGGTCATACTGTGCTGCCATTTGCATCAAGACACGAACTGATGTGATATTTGCTGTCGGAGAAAAAGTTTCCTTATAGTCTCTTCCCATTACTTGACTATAACCCTTAGCAACATATCTAGCCTTATACGTTTCATTGTTATCTGCATTGTTCTTGATTGCATAGACCCATCTACCCCCCACTGCATGTTTGCCTTCGGGTAGAGCCATCAATGTAAAAGTTCCATTTTCTTTTAGAGAATCCATCTCTTCTTCCATGGCTTTAATCCAGATCTGTGATTTGGTTGAACTCATGGCTTCCTTGAAGGTTTGTGGTACATTACACATTCTGTAACAGTAGTCAATATTAGTAAGTATCTGATCATCCATCCATCCATCTATCTTCCTCCGCTTATCCGGGGCCGGGTCGCGGGGGCAGCAGTCCGAGCAGAGTACTCCAGACCTCCCTCTCCCCGCACACCTCCTCCAGTTCCTCTGGGGGAACCCCAAGGCGTTCCCAGGCCAGCCGGGAGACATAGTCTCTCCAACGTGTCCTGGGTCTGCCCCGAGGCCTCCTCCCAGTGGGACAAGCCCGGAGCACCTCCCCAGGGAGGCGTCCAGGAGGCATCCGGAACAGATGCCCGAGCCACCTCAACTGGCTCCTCTCGATGCGGAGGAGCAGCGGCTCTACTCCGAGCTCCTCCCGGGTGACTGAGCTCCTCACCCTATCCCTAAGGGTGCGCCCAGCCACTCTGCGGAGGAAACTCATTTCTGCCGCTTGTATCCGCGATCTCATTCTTTCGGTCATGATCCAGAGTTCATGACCATAGGTGAGGGTAGGAACGTAGATCGACCGGTAAATTGAGAGCTTCGCCTTACGACTCAGCTCCCTCTTCACCACAACAGACCGGTACAATGACCGCATTACTGCAGACGCCGCACCGATCCGTCTGTCGACCTGCCGCTCCATTTTTCCCTCACTCGTGAACAAGACCCCAAGATACTTAAACTCCTCCACTTGAGGGAGCAACTCCCCCCTAACCCGGAGGGAGCAATCCACCTTTTTCCGACTGAGAACCATGGCCTCGGATTTGGAGGTGCTGATTCTCATCCCCGCCGCTTCGCACTCGGCTGCAAACCTCCCCAGTGCACGCTGCAAGTCTTGACTTGATGAAGCCAACAGGACCACATCGTCCGCAAAAAGCAGAGACGAGATCTCGCGGCCACCAAAACAGACACCCTCCGTTCCCTGACTGCGCCTAGAAATTCTGTCCATAAAAATAATGAACAGAATCGGTGACAAAGGGCAGCCCTGGCGGAGTCCAACATGCACCGGGAACAGGTCTGACTTACTGCCGGCAATGCGAACCAAGCTCCTGCTCCGGTCATACAGGGAACGAACAGCCCGTAGCAACGAGCCCCGAACCCCATAATCCCGAAGCACCCCCCACAGGATGCCACGAGGGACACGGTCGAATGCCTTCTCCAGGTCCACAAAACACATATGGACTGGTTGGGCAAACTCCCACGAACCCTCCAACACCCTAGTGAGGGTATAGAGCTGGTCCAGTGTTCCACGGCCAGGGCGAAAACCGCATTGCTCCTCCTGAATCCGAGGTTCGACTATCGGTCGGATTCTCCTTTCCAGTACCCTGGCATAGACTTTCCCAGGGAGGCTAAGGAGTGTGATCCCCCTGTAGTTGGAACACAATCTCCGGTCCCCCTTCTTAAAAAGAGGGACCACCACCCCGGTCTGCCAGTCCAGAGGCACCGTTCCCGAACTCCACGCGATGCTGCAGAGGCGTGTCAGCCAAGACAGCCCCACAACATCCAGAGACTTGAGAAACTCGGGGCGGATCTCATCCACCCCCGGAGCCTTGCCACCGAGGAGTTTTTTGACTACCTCAGCAACTTCAGCCAGGGTAATGGACGAGTCCCCCTCCGAGTCCCCAGCCTCAGCTTCCTCTACGGAAGGCGTGTCGGAGGGATTGAGGAGATCCTCAAAGTACTCCTTCCACCGCCCGAGAACATCCTCAGCTGAGGTCAGCAGCGCACCACTTCCACTGTAAACAGTGTTCGTGGAACACCGCTTCCCCCCTCTGAGTCGCCGGACGGTTTGCCAGAATCTCTTTGAGGCCGACCGAAAGTCTTCCTCCATGGCCTCACCGAACTCCTCCCAAGCCCGAGTTTTTGCCGCGGCGACTGCCAGAGCCGCGCTCCGTTTGGCCCGTCGGTACCCGTCAGCTGCTTCAGGAGTCCCATGAGCCAGCCAGGCCCGATAGAACTCCTTCTTCAGCTTGACGGCATCCCTTACTTCCGGTGTCCACCACCGTGTTCGGGGATTGCCGCCGCGACAGGCACCGGAGACCTTATGGCCGCAGCTCCGAACAGCCGCACCGACAATGGAGGAGCGGAACATAGTCCATTCAGACTCAATGTCCCCCACCTCCCTCGGGACCTGGTTGAAGCTCTGTCGGAGGTGGGAGTTGAAGACCTCTCTGACAGGGGCCTCCGCCAAACGTTCCCAACAGACCCTCACTATGCGTTTGGGCCTGCCAGGTCTGTCCAGCTTTTTCCCCCGCCATCGAATCCAACTCACCACCAGGTGGTGATCAGTTGACAGCTCAGCCCCTCTCTTCACCCGAGTGTCCAAGACATATGGCCGAAGGTCAGAAGAAACGACTACAAAGTCGATCATCGACCTCCGACCTAGGGTGTCCTGGTGCCAAGTGCACTGGTGGACACCCTTATGCATGAACATGGTGTTCGTTATGGATAAACCGCGACTAGCACAGAAATCCAATAACAACTCACCGCTCGGGTTCAGATCAGGGAGGCCGTTCCTCCCAATCACGCCCCTCCAGGTATCACTGTCGCTGCCCACGTGGGCGTTAAAGTCCCCCAGTAGAACGACAGAGTCCCCAGTGGGAGCGCTTTCCAGCACGCCCCCCAGGGACTCTAAAAAGGCCGGGTACTCTACACTGCCGCTAGGCGCATAAGCACAAACGACAGTGAGAGACCGTTCCCTGACCCGAAGGCGTAGGGAGATGACCCTCTCATTCACCGGGGTAGACTCCAACACATGGCGGCTGAACTGGGGGGCTATTAATAAGCCCACACCAGCCCGCCGCCTCTCACCTTGGGCAACGCCAGAATAGTGGAGAGTCCACCCTCGATCGAGTAGAGTGGTTCCAGAACCCAAGCTGTGAGTGGAAGTGAGCCCGACTATATCTAGACGGTATCTCTCAACTTCCCGCACCAGCTCAGGCTCCTTCCCCGCCAGTGAGGTGACATTCCAAGTCCCAAAAACCAGAGTTGGCGCCCGAGGTTCGGGTCGGCCGGGCACTCGGCCCCGACCACCGCCCAAATCACAACGCACCGGCCCCTTATGGTTTCTCCGGCAGGTGGTGAGCCCACCGAAGAGCGGCTCCACGTTGTGGCTTCGGGCTGAGCCCGGCCAGGCCCCGTGGGCATAGACCTGGCCACCAGGCGCTCGCATGCGAGCCCCCCCCCCAGGCCTGGCTCCAGGGTGGGGCCCCGGTGACCCCATACCGGGCGGGGTAAACGGACGCCTTGATTTTTTTGTCATAAGGGGTTTTTGAACCGCGCTTTGTCTCGTCTGTCATCCAGGACCTGTCTGCCATGGGAGACCCTACCAGGGGCATGTAGCCCCAGACAACATAGCTCCTGGACTCATTCAGGCACTCAAACCCCTCCACCACGATAAGGTGGCGGTTCACGGAGGAGAGTATCTGATCATCATCTTCAATATCAGTTACGTAGTCAGATAAGTATTGGGGAGTTTTCCTGTTCCTTTTGGGGTTGCATCTATTCTGAATATTTTCAGTCTGATCATCATTTTGAAGATCTGTTTTGTCTCCACTATCTTGAGACTTCCCTGAACTCTGTTCAGTGATGTTTGTTGTTACCTTAGATGGCAAATAACTTCCCCCATAAACATCCTCATCTGGTATTTGTGGGTCAGTTTGAGTTTGCTGCTCGACAGCACATTTCTTGAAGAATTTGACAAGCCTGTGTTTAAGGACTCTTCCAGTGTCTGTGTAATACATTAGGTATGAAGGGCTATTCTTGTCATACCCAACAAATATTCCCTTCTCACAGTGTGAATCTAGCTTCTTTCTGTCGTGTTTGTATGCATAGCACATGGATCCAAAAACTCTCATCTTTGAAAGATCCGGTTTTCTTCCTGTCAACATGTAGTATGGAGTCTGCTTTACTCTGTTATTAATGCATCTGTTGCGAATTACTGCAGCAGTCATCACAGCGTAAGTCCATAACTCTTTTGGTAATTTACTCTCAAGGAGCATGCATCTGGCCATTTCAAACAATGTTCGCCAACTTCTTTCAGCAGTACCGTTTTGGTGGGGTGAATACGGTGCAGAGGTCTCATGTTTAATGCGATTTTTGCTTAGCAATGACCGAAAATTTGTTGCTGTGAATTCAGTGCCATTATCTGACCTAATGCACTTTACAGTAGAATAAGGAGCAGTGTCTGCTAGGAATTTTTCCATAGCCTTTACAGCGTCACTTTTCGCTTTCAGGAAGTAAACAAATATTGTGCCTGAGAAATCATCAACAAATACAAGTGCATACCTGTGACCGTCTTTAGCCTCTGGTTGAATAGGACCAGCCAAGTCTGTGTGCACAAGTTCAAGTGGGACTTTGGCACGTGCATCGGGTTCTCTGTTCCTGCTTTGCGCAAATTTGCCTTGTGTGCAGACTTCACAGTGCAGTTTGGACTTGTCAATCTTTCCTTTGATTTCCATTCCTTCCACAATATCTGGCAACTTGGAGACATCATCATAGTTGCAGTGGCCGAGGATTTCGTGCCAAGTTTGAATGTCGTAACAGCCGTTACAATAATCTCCTCCCTTATCTATAGTGTTTAGATAGTACAGTCTATTATACTCTTTTATTTCAAATCTTGTGCCATCCTTGTGGATGAGCTCGTCATGTCCTTGTCGAAAACGAACAGAAGCCCCGTTGGCAGTCGCTGCTTTAACAGAGAATATGTCTTGTGGATACGAAGGAATGTACAGTGCTTTCTTTAGCATTGTGCTCACTTGCTTTCCTTCACTGTCAATCAAACATATCTCCGCGTCACCTCTCTTCAGCGCAACGCCACTCGCTCTTGTCCCGTCTGCAAGCTCAATGAAATGTTTGCCCGTTTGGAAAGTCTCGTCAAATTTCTTAAACTTTCCGATGTCGGTAATTATGTGTGATGTTGCTCCCGTGTCAACCATTAGTCCTTTATGCTTCAGCCCGTCTAGCTGATAATTACACGTTTTGAAGACAAATGCATGTTTATCTGCGTCCTCTTCATGTGTCACTTGTTTTACGTCGTGCCTTCTTTTGCGTCTGCAAGATGCGTCTTTGTGTGTTGAGCTTTTGCAATAGCTACACCACTGTTTTTGACTTTTACGACGTTCATTTGGACATCTCCAGGCTTTATGTCCTTTTTGACCGCAATTATAACGTAATATTATCAGGGTCTGCGTTTTTCTCTCTCTCTCCTCTTCTCACAGGAGCTGCACCACTCGCTTTCATAACGTTGTCGTCATTTGACCTAGCATACTTTTCAGTGTTTTCAAAACTTCTAAGCTTTGTCTTAAATTCTGCAAAAGTCATAGTTTCATCACTCTGTGTTACATGAACTGCGAATGGTTTAAACGATTCTGGCAAACCTTTAAGAATCATTGCAATCAACAGTCCGTCACTGAGCGTCTCCTCAGCATTCCTCAGAGCGGTAATGGCTGTTTCTGCCCGAATAATGTAATCCGTAATACTTTCCTTTGCAGTTTTCTGAAGGGATGTTAATTCTGTGTACAGGTTAATAATTCGCGGCTTCCCTTTTCCTGCATAGTAGCCCCTCAGTATTTGCAGCGCCTTTCTTCCGTCATCTGCGGCTTCTCTCATTATAAGGGAAAGACTTTTATCATCCAAAAACTGGATCAATTCCACGTAGGCTTCTTCATTTTTATCAGTGTCGTCAATCTCGTCTTCGTCCGCGCTGTCTCTATCGCTCGGTGTGGGGACTTTCAATATGGTCTCTTTCAGTCCCAGCAGACGCAGGTGCCCCAAAAACTTTGTCTCCCAAAGTTCGTAATTCTTTTCGTCTCCGTCGAAACACAGTCTACTCAGTCTATTACCTACTTCTCTTCTGGGCCCATAACCTGTTGGCGCAGCCATCTCTGCGTTTGAGAAGTGGTAAATAGATTATACTTAACGGAGGTAACAAAGTACACGCTCACACCATCGGTTTGCTTAAACCGGAAGGGGAGAACATTTATTTACATACGTGCTTCATCAGAACACATCACGCACAACAAAGGTCATGTGATCGATACTTCACCAACATGAGAGCACACTAAATAGAATCTCCAACAAGCTCAATCACCGAAGTTTAAATTAGTTCCAACAGGGGGAATCGTGTCCATCAAGTAGTGATAGTGTTCGTTATACACAAAACTTGCCAAACGCCTCACTTGAAGTTGAAGATTGGAAATCGAGTCCTTTTCCTACAGCGCCATTCATTTCATGGGTCCCCAGTCAACAACCTGAAGATAAGAAGCATCTTGGGTTTAGTTCAAGCTCAAGTTGTTTTCATAGTTATTCCTCTATATAGCTTGTATACAGTGGAATGAAATGTCTTTTCTCCGGAGACCATGGTGCAACACAGAACATCACACAAGACAGTAAATACACAGGACAGGATGCGGACGCGGATATGGGCTGCGAACTGTAAGCAGTTGTAGTGTATGGAGTCATGCTGGGGTCGCTGTTTGACTGTGCCAGGTGAGCGTTGGGAGGCGGCAGGGTGTTGAGTAGTATGACTGCCTCAGGGAAGAAGCTGTTGCGGAGTCTGCTGGTGGTGGCACGGATGCTCCTGTACCTCCTGCCAGATGGCAAGAGGGCAAAGAGTCCATGAGAGGGGCGAGAACGGTCATCCACAATGTTGGTGGCCTTGCGGAGGCAGCGGTTTTTGTATGTGGAGTCAGTGGCGGGAAGAGGAACTCTGATGATCTTTTCAGCTGTTCTTATGACTCGCTGTAGTGTCTTGCAGTCAGAGACTGTGCAGTTCCCGTACCACACGGTGAGACAGCTGGTTAAAACACTCTCTATCATCTCTCTGTAGAAGGTGGTGAGGATGGGAGGGGGGAGTTTGGCTCTCTTCAGCCTCCGTAAGAAGTGAAGACACTACTGGGCCTTCTTGCCTCAGTTTACTATGCAAGTGGCCCAGAAAACACCAACTAGTTCACTACAGTAGCATAGAACGCTGGCACAGCAAGAAGCGCTGCTGTCCCACAGAGCCTGGGTGGTGCAAGAGGATGTGGGTTTGATCCCTGCTCAGTCTGTGTAGTGTTTGCATGTTCTCCCCGTGTCTGTGTGTGTTTCCTCTGGGTGCTCTGGTTTCCTCCCACAGTCCAAAAATATGCTGTTCAGGTTCACCCATAGTGTGTGAGTGACAGAGAGAGTGTTCCATTGATGTATGAATGAGTGACCCATTGTAAGTAGTGTACAGTACTAGCATTGTGAGTCACCTTGGTTACTAAGGTGTGTGGGCTGGTAACACTACATAGAGTTTGATGGAAGTTGCTTTGGACAAAAGCATCTGCTAAATGAATTTGA
This sequence comes from Scleropages formosus, assembly GCF_900964775.1. NCBI lineage: Eukaryota > Metazoa > Chordata > Actinopteri > Osteoglossiformes > Osteoglossidae > Scleropages > Scleropages formosus. Next base: position 74,128 of record NC_041824.1, read on the forward strand.
GTTCCACAAGTGTAATTTTGACCTTACCTGCACCCGATGCATGTGAATGATGGGAGCTCCTGTACACTGAATAACTTCAATACATTGACCATCACACTGCTGCCTGCATTCAAGGATCTTGTGGCAGTTAATTGTATTTCCAGCTTTAATACAACTGTTTATTTTCCCAGCATTGTCATGAACCATACACAGCATGCTGCCACTAAAATTTAACACTGTCTTCATGTATGGGCAGTCACATCTAACTTCATTTCTAAAGAAACTGACTGTCTTGCACACTTTTAAATTTTAGCACCACTCTTATAAGGACTTTTATTAACCATGTTTACACATTAATTGCACAAAACATTTTTGTGGTATAAAATAAGAATATTGAAAATGTGCAAATAAGAGCACTGGATGGGAGACATATTCACTGTACAACAGAATGCTGCAGACTGAGGCTGAGACAACAGCATCACAATGTACCTACCAGCATACCAGCATCCCCAACATGCCAATATGACACTAGTGCCATAAGCTTCTGGCAGCCTGTGGTGTGATTTTACGTTTGGCGTTATTTTGACATGCACCACATAATTTATACAGAAATATACCTGGGGTTATGTGGTGTTATTCTAAAATCGTGCAGTTCTCTAAAATCCCAGCTCTCGTTCTTCTCCTCTGCATCTCTCAACCGGTGTTCTGGAGGGCTTGGAATTGGGTCCTCTTGTTTTCTTGATCTGCACTTCCTCCCTCAGACCGATCATAGCCTCCCATGGATTCAAATACCACTGCTATGCTGATGATACCCAGCTCTTTCTTTCCTTTCCACCTGGTGCGTCAAACATCTCCGCACACATTGCTGCCTGTCTGTCAGACATCTCTTCATGGATGTATGATCACCACCTCCAACTCAACCTCTCCAAAACAGAGATTCTTTACCTCCCAGCTGGCCTGTCCTCTTGTCACGATTTGTCGATCAAACTGGACAACTCACTCATTTTGTCTAGCTCCTTCGCTAAGAGTCTGGGAGTAACGATTGACGCTAGTCTGTCATTCTTTCAACATATCGAAGCCACAACCCGGTCCTGCAGAAACATCCTGCATAATATTTGTAGGATCCGTCCCTACCTCGCTACCGACTCCGCCCAACTACTTGTCCAGGCCATGGTGACTTCCCATCTGGACTACTGCAACTCTCTCCTGTGTGGCCTTCCTGCTAATGCCATCAAACCTCTGCAGCTTCTACAGAATGCTGCTGCACGAGTTATGTTCGATTTGCCAAAGCGTTCCCATGTATCTCCCCTACTCATTTCTCTGCACTGGCTTCCTATAGCTGCCCGAATCAAATTCAAAACCCTGGTTCCTGTGTACAGATGCATCAATAGAACTGCTCCCAGCTATTTACAAGACTTAATCAACTGGTACACCCCAGCCAGGTCCCTTCGCTCATCTACTTCTGCTTGCTTGGTGGTCCCATGTACGAAAAGTAAAGCTCGGAGGTTCTCTGTTCTGGGTCCGTTGTGGAGGAATGACCTTCCCCTGTGACTCAGAACTGCGGAAACTCTGTCTATATTCAAGAAGGGTCTGAAAACTCACCTTTTCCAGATCCACTTCGCCCAAGATCTCTCCAGCTCATATAAAGTGTAACTGTTCACGCATCCTAACTCCATAAACATCCCCAGATACAACCTTTATTCAGCTACTACTCTGGCATTGTACTTGTTTATTTGTGTATCTTATAATATTTAAAAAAAAAAAATTGGTGAGAGGGTATCGGGATTTGTCTATCCTGTGTTTTATGCACCTACCCAAACGATGAACCTCGGTGCAGCAAGTGGTAGGTAAGGTTTGCTTGAGAATTTCATGTCTGCAGCTATGTCTCCTTCTCTTAATGTAATGCATAAATTGTACTTTTGCTGAGATGTACATCGCTTTGGACAAAACCGTCTCCTAAATGAATAAATGTAAATGTAATGTAAATATCATTTGTGAGAGCTTCTGCATTTCAGCTACTCATTTACTGCTTTTTAGAAAAATCACCGTCAACAGGCCCATTTGTGCTGCCCATTCCAGCCACACAACTTGGGTCACATGTTTAAGACGACAGTACTTGACTTTTCAGTGTCTCTTTAATATCATTTATAACAACAAATTATAGCTCAGCTGCTCTGTGTTGACTGTCAGGAGTCATTACATTTTCATGTAGAGAGGACATCATGAGCGCTTTCAGTGTGCCAGCATTTGACTGAGTCTTGGACAGTAACACAGAAGGTAACGCCCTCAGGATCTCTTGTCCAGTGTTCAGCGTTCAGTGTTGCTCTTGCTTTGGGATTAGCTGAGGGTGTGTACAGGTCTCGAACAAAACAGCAGAGTCCTCCAATGTCCTCCTGCCCCCTTAGCTCTACAGTCCCAAAAGCAGAGATGAATAAGAGGTAACAGGCCCTCCCAGGTCTCAGTGTGGTCTTCCTACAGCCCAAAAGGTGCCAAACACTGGGAGCGGTCTTCACATTGGAACCGCTTGTCCCATACAGGGTCACGGGGAGCTGGAGCCTAACCTGGCAACACAGGGCATAAGGCTGGAAGGGGAGGGGACACACCCAGGACGGGACGCCAGTCCGTCGCAAGGCAACCCAAGCGGAACTTGAACTCCAGACTCACCAGAGAGCAGGACCTGCCACCACGCCCCCCACTTAAAAAATAGGATCTCTCCACAGTACTCTGATATGTTTTACTGCTGTTTAGGTTGCAGCTCCCTGGATCCCAGATGTGGTCTGCAAGGCTAAGTTTGCTCTCTCAAGGTTTGCAGTCCAGTATGGAAAAAAAGGGTTAAACAGCACTGCTGGGCACAGTCATCAACTACAGGCACCTTGTTTTGTAAATAATTGTTAATTGTGAGGAGTCTGGGATTTCTTGGGTCCTGAATTCACAGTCCTACCCCCAGCCAGTTGTCAGGGCTCATAAATCTGCAATCCACACTGCTTCAAATTAAATGTTTGCCAAAGACAAAACATGTTATTTAACATGGAATGCAGTGCCAGTGGTGTTCCTTATTACAAGTTATGTAATTAAGATATCAAAATGAATACTCAAGGCTGAGTGGGAGGTATGAAAAGGCTCCATGAGTAACTTTCTATCATGTTGTTTGTCAGAGAACAAGTGCATTGGGCCATAAACTCAGCTGTTCTCTGAAATAGTGGTAGTAGCCAATAAATTGAGCCATTCTGCTCTTTAAGGAGTTCTGAAACATGGGCCTGAAAGATAAAAGCTTTGCTCTCATATTTTAAGTCCTTTGATTATAGAGATCTTTTATGTAAGCTGTACTTTTCATAACCCACTCCCACCCTGTCATGTTCTTTGAGGGGCACACAGGGACAGTGGAAATCCCAGGGCTGTTTCCAACTCCTGTGTGCTACAACCACTTAATGCATTTAACATCCAGAACACATCTTTATCCAACGGGGACTTACTATAACCACAGACCGCTGGATTTTTGTCTCCCAAGTAACCCCAAGTCTACCTGAAGATTGTATGTTCCCTTGGACAAATGTGTCTGCTAGATTTGGTTTGCCTGAAAGGAACATGGTCCAAACCTAATGTAAGGATGGGGTATTTCTCAAATGCAGCTGGGTGGAGGTCTGGTAACTATTTCACTCAAGCACTGCGGGCTTTGAGTTCATTTCCTTACATGGGACAGTGCCAAAAGTTTCCCAATTCAGACCACTTTACAAACCAAGCATAGTAGGTGTTACCACTTATCATCCATAATCCAGGAAATCCAAGTCTCAGTGGCATGAGAAACCAGCATGTGTTATGATTACAGTATAGTGGAGAAAATCTCTGCCAAAAAAAAAAAAAAAATTAGCTGATTAAATGAGATAATTTAGATATAAATTCAGCCCTGCATTTGGACCACTAATCTGACCATTGAGAAAAACAACTCAAAAAGTGTTTGTGGGCTCATTACTTTAGAATTTTAACATCAGCAACAGACAAACAGTTAATGTGCTTTTCCATTACTCTGGCAAACTTATGAGTTATTTTTTTTTTTTGGCCAGAGACTCAAGTTCTCTAAGGAGAACAATTTAAAAATGAGGCAGGTTAATATCTATATGAATACCTAACACTCAAAACTATGAGTAGACTTGATGATACTTAACATTTGAATACAGTCACTCATGAGCTAGCTGTTATCTGACAAACATACACTGGAAAAGCAAACAGACATTATCTGGATCATTTACAGAGTGAGACATAGATGCAGAAATACAGTCCATTTATTAAATTGTCATTAAACTAACATATATCAAATTGGTAGCTGCATGGAATGGAGTACAAAATTTGAAAACAATACTTTGATATTAAAAATAACATTGAATGAGTAGCAGCATATAGAATTGTTCATGAGAAAGGAGATAATGTAAATTTATGAAGCACATAGAAGGTCCAGAGAGAAGTGTGTCTGAAAGATATTTTGAGACTCTTCTTGCGCAGTGAGAGGGATTTAAAGGTTAGAGAGCTGGATCATTCCACCACATCGAAGCCAGAACCAAGAACCTTTGGGCTTTTGATTTTAGACCTCTTGTGCAGGTGACCACATGGAGAACAGTATAGGCCTTTGGCACTGAGCTCTGTGGAACACCGGTTGAGAAGAAAAGACATACCTGATAGGTAGGACTCAGACCATTTCAGTGCTGTTAACTCGAGGCCAAACTGCCTAAGAGAAGAAAGTAGAAGCTGGTGGTTCATTCTATTAAATGCTGCAGACAAATTGAGGAGCATGAGGACTGAAGTAAGGGAAACCACTCTTGTCAGCTGGCTGTATCTTTTATTTTTTTTTTTTAATACTGATTGTATTGTCCGGGGGGGGCGGGCGTGGTGGCACAGTGGGTTTGACCAGGTCCTGCTCTCTGGCGGGTCTGGGGTCCAAGTCCCACTTGGGGTGCCCTGTGACGGACTGGCGTCCCGTCCTGGGTGTGTCCCCTCCCCCTCCAGCCCTCCACCCTGTGGTGCCAGGTTAGACTTCGGTTCGGCGCGACCCCACTTCGGAGAAGCCCTTTCAAACAATGTGCGTGTGTGTGCATACTGTCCGGGGTGGTCCATGTTTCAGGGCTTGGATGTTGGTTGAGAAGCAAAAGGCATGGGTTCAATCTCCACTCAGTTGGTGTGGAGTTTGCATGTTCTCTCCATGTCTGTGTGGGTTTCCTCCCACAGTCCAGAGACACACTGTTCAAGTTCACGCATAATGTGTGTGACAGAGAGAGAGTGTGTTCCACTGATGTATGGATGCGTGACCCATTGTAAGTAGTGTACAGTACTAGTAGTGTAGGTCACCTTGATGAACAAGGTATGAGCTGAGAGACACTATGTAGTCTCTGAACTCTACAGTACACACACACACACACATTTTCAGAACCGCTTGTCCCATATGGGGTTGCGGGGGAACCGGAGCCTACCCGGCAACACAGGGCGCAAGGCCGGAGGGGGAGGGGACACACCCAGGACGGGACGCCAGTCCATCGCAAGGCACCCCAAGCGGGACTTGAACCCCAGACCCACCAGAGAGCAGGACTGTGGTCCAACCCACTGCGCCACCGCGCCCCCAACTCTACAGTACATTTGTTGAAATTCACTTTGGAGAAATGTCTGCTAACTGAATAAATGTTAGACATTTTTGAAGCATTGTCCTTAGCAGAACACAATATGGACAGAAGAACTCACAGTAGTGGTGGCCTCCCACCATGGACTTCTGCAGACAGACTCCATTGCCTTTGCACTATGTGGCTGCCACTACACATCAGTTGCTACAGTATGAAGAATATGATTTGTCAGCTAATCAAGACTATCAACTATGTGATTAGCAATTAAAGGGGTGCTACAATTATTCTAAACTCCAGAATCACAGTCTACACCACTCCATTGCATTATGGAGAAGATTGGTAAAATTGCAATAAATAACTAAATGGATACATAAACAAAAGGTAAAACAGATTAACTAGATCAATACACAGGACTACATGGAAGAAATGCACACCTGCTTCAAGTAAAACAAAAACTGTCACTGCACAACTACTGTAAAACTGAAGTCTCAGCCCTTCCAACCTCATGACTAGATCATTCTCACTATTCCCTGAAGGAAGAAAAGTAGCTTTATTTCATTAGGGACACAGGTGTTTAAATTTGTAATTTACCATTCATGATGTTAGCGGTGGGGCGCGGTGGGTTTGGCCAGTGCCCTCTGTGTGGCGGGTCTGGGTTCGAGCCGTGCTTGGGGTGCCTTGCAACGGACTGGCGTCCTGTCCTGGGTGTGTCCTCTCCGCCTTCGGATTTGCGCCCCGTGTTGCCGGAATAGGCTGTGGCTCGCCGCGACCCTGCTCGGGACAAGCGCTTGTTGGCCCTCCTTCAGAGGGAGTATCCACCAAAGAAATCTGACATTTAGATTACATTTATTTATTTAGCAGATGCTTTTCTCCAAAGCAACTTCCAATGAACTCTATGTAGTGTTATTAGCCCACACACCTTATTCACCAAGGTGACTTACACTGCTAGATACCGTAACTTACAATGGGTCACTCATCCATATATCAGTAGAACACACACACTCTCTCTGTGTCGCTCACGCACTATGGGGGAACCTGAACATTAGACAGCAAGTTGAGGGGCAATGGGTTTGAAAACACTTGAGTCCCACCGGGACTGAGGGGGAGGGAATAATTGAGCCTTTACCTTGTTCGTACACATGGCCATATATTTCGGCACGGGCATTCAGCAAACAGAGTTAAGATTGTTTTGAGGGTGGCGGGGGGTGTTTGCCAGCTGGTGCACCACTATAGAGCAGACATTGAATTAAGGATTATAATGGTACCACAGAAGCCAAATTTACAGAAATGTCTGTCAGAGGTATTACGCTATGGAAAGTGAGCCATAAACAGAAGACCACTTTTTGTGGGTGACAAAAGAAGTCATTAAAACATGTTTGTACATTTGAATGACAGTCATAGACTGCAACAGAAAAGCTGCACAGATAAGAAAAGAAACAGTAAACCTCTGAAGTGTCTTAAACATCCTGAGAAAAACATCACAGTATTGAGACCAAACAAAGCCAGACATTCATAAATTTGCTTGGCATTTAAAAATCTTTGTTACACACAGCTGTAAGTACAGTACCAAGAAAATATTGTGCCAGCATCTCCAAGGGGGGCATGTTTAATCTCTGCAGAAGTCAAACACAGAATGAGTAGAATTAGGATTTGCATGACCCAAGCCATGAGAGAAAAGTGGATTTTGTTCCAAACAGCTGGCGTAAGAGTCAAACATCCCAACTGAGGGTGTCATAAAAGTTCTGAGCACACAGGAAGAGCAAGATGAAACATTTAGATTTAGGCTGGGAAATTCACTTCCAACACCTGCAGAGTCAGCACTAGTGCTCCCCCCACTACTCTTCTCTCTCTACACTCATGACTGCACCTCTAACGACTCCTCTGTGAAGCTCCTGAAGTTTGCAGTTATCGGCCTCATCCAGGATGGTGACAAGTCTGCATACAGGAGGGAGGCTGAACAGCTGGCGCAGTCAAAACAACCGGGAGCTGAACACATTCAAAACAGCGGAGATGATTGTGGACTTCAGGAGGACCCCCCCGCCCCAGCACTCCCTCCTCACCATTCTCAACAGTTCCATGTCAGCCGTGGAGTCCTTCGGGTTCCTGGGTCCTACAATCTCCTAGGACCTAAAGTGGGATACCTATATCGACTCCATGGTGAAAAAGACCCAACAGTGGATGTACTTCCTTCGCCAACTAAACAAGTTCAACCTACCACAGGACCTACTGATCCACTTTTACTCAGCTGTCATTGAGTCTGTCCTGGGCGCTGCTATGCTCTATAACTGTCTGCTTTGGCGCAGCTACCAAATGGGACAGAAAGAGGCCACAAAGGACAGTCGAGATGGCTGAGAGGATCATCGGTGCCCTCCGCCAACCCTTCAGCTTCTGTGGGAGTCTAGAATGAGGAAGTGGGTGAGCAAGATAGTCATTAACCCCACACCACCTGGGCACAAACTCTTCACACTTATCCCCTCTGGTAGGTGCTACAGAGCACAGTCTACCAGAACAACCAGATACAAGAAGAGCCATTCCCCTCAGGCATCACATTTATTTATATTTATTTATCAGTCTCATGAACAGTTACACTTCCCTATAGGTCTCCTGCAACATTGTCCAACCAATTTTTGTGATTTAATTCTCTAGTTTTAGTATTTATACTATTTTTACTCTTGTGTTTGTATACTCTGTAAATGTTATTTATTCTGTAATTGTGTCAGCTGTCTGTCTTTTAATACTGGAAGCATCTAGAATCACAGCAAATTCCTTGTGTGCATCAGCAAACTTGAATAAAGCTCATTCTTATTCTAGTTCTTTTTAACTGAAAAATGTAAATCCAACTAGGGAAAAGGCACCATCTACAGGAAGAGGGAAATTAGTACATAAATCTTTACTCATTCTACATAACAAACCTCTGGCAAGTGAGCTAAAAAACAAAACTGCATGAGAGAAATTGCAAATGAATACATAACAATGAGCGGTTTCCATATGAATTTTTATTGCTGGCATGCATGTAGAGATTTGATGAAGTACAAAAATATGTCTTTTATACAAATTTGTTTCTCTATACAATTACCCAGTTTCATCTGATACTTAACCAAGCTTCTTCATACACTGCTTTTTCCCTGCCTTTAAGCTTTTGTCTGATTTTTGTCATGATATTCTGTGACCCATTCATTTTCCAGTTTAAATGTTAGGCATGTCATCAAATTGCAATGTATGGGGAATACTCCCTTATTCAAAGAAAGTTTAAAAAATATATATATTTTGTATCCCCATCCATTTCACCAATTTAAAAAGGGACATTCACACAACAACAAAACTTCTTCAGGGTGTTTTTAGGCCGTTAATCAACAGCATCCAGGAACACTGATGCTATCCTGTCCTCTACTTGCACTTTATGGCACACTGCAACTCAAAAGCACAGATCAAATCTTGATGTGACATTTGACACACATTTTCATGCTATTAAAGAAGGAATTTTAAATTTTTTTTTTTTTAAAAAAAAGGTGCTTTCCTAGGTATCTTTCACTGCATCTCCTGACAAACAGCACAATTAGTTTTGAATAGTGGGGCTTGTTAATAACTGTATTGGCTGTCTTTTCCAGTTAAGGGCAAAGATTACACATCTATACAAGTACAAGCCTACATGAACAACATGGTGTTGCTCAAGGAGTCTGCAGAGCAGGAGAGTGTTGTACTTCAATGTCAATACATGAAGATTCATCTGGACTGAATGTGACCACGGTTACTAAGTCTCTGACTGACAGAAGACACCTACTCAGTTATGACTACAATACTGCTTAATACTCAACTGTGGAGATTCACATTGCTGATAGACAAAGCACACGTTTCTTTTGCTGCAGCAGCGTTACTTCTGATCAAGACACGTCCCTGCATTTGAGGGGATAATGCCTTCACAGTTAGGGGTTGTCGTTTTTCGCAAGACGGCAGCACGCCAGGCAGGCATTAGCCCGCAGCACTCAGGATCTTTACACACCGACAACATGCAGTGCAGCATCGAATGACTCCAACATGATCTACAAATCGTGTGCAATATTTACTTAATGAAAACATCTATGCAAGACCTGTTTCCGTATTAGTGTAGCTTAAGTAACCACTAATTGGTGGCACAAATTAGATGAGCAAAATGAGAACTGAGAAAGTGCAGCAACTAAAAATGCAATGCAAAAGAAACTTCTCAAATCTGAATGTGAGGATTTCTGGAATTATGAACACCTACAGGTTCATGACAATAAATTAAATTGACAATGAGATGAGGGGTGGGGGGCATGGGAAAAGAACATAAAATTACAAAGAACTATAAATATTTCACATGCAGTTTTGCGTCAGTCTCGATGCTTTGTCAGAGAGCACAAAAGCTATATATACCTATATTACAGATTTTTCTTAAAAAAGCTGGACAGCTTCTTGGGCACCTGATATTTATTCTTAAGTGGCTGGAGCTCTGGAGGACATTTTGTGTAACAGGGCTGAAAAAAATGAGTCCTCATCCTTCAGCAGACACCCAAAGACCACCATTTAAGACACATACAGCCTTTGCTGGGAATCCTGTAATTCAATAAAAAGGATAGAGAGAATTAAAAATGATCATAATTAAAGGAGAAATTTGTCTCAAAAGGGCAAGAGGGGCAAAATATATCATGAGGAGGACAACTACAAGATGCCATGAGCTACAGTTGCTTGAGTTGAAGAGTTTGTGCTAACTGAAGCAGAGTGACATTTGATGCCAGTCTACAAGTAACAGGGTGCTGCTGCTGCTTTCCCTGAAGACTGAGCATCCACTGGGCATCAGATATTCAGAGCACCTGGGCCACATGGCAGATACCCAGAACATGCTATGGTTTGTTTGAGTCAAGGACACATGCAAGTGGTAAGGAGTGTGCCCTTGATGTGAAATTTAACACCTGTCCTACACAGCTGCTGTACAAGTCATCTCTTGTCTGCTCTGTCCTTGAGTCACTTCAAAGCTCCTGGGATGGAGACCAAGCCTAGCTCCGCATGCTCCAGCCTGGCCCCACTGGCCTTTCTGTTGGCTGTAACTAAGGGAGAACAGGAATTTTTTTTTTTTTTTTTCCTTTTTTTAAAAAAAAGAAAAAAAAAAAAAAGCTCAAACAAAGACTGGCACCCACTCCATTTAAACAAGACTGGGGTTTTCACACTGCCATAGTGGCCTTTCAACAAAAGGCACAGCCCATTGTCCTAGGCTGCAGCCCACTGCCATTCACATTTGCACTCTGTACCCGTACCATGATGCACAGTTTAGAAGCACAGAAAAACTTCCATCGAACATCAAAGTTACTCACAGGTAGAGGAGAGAAAAGACATAGTCCTTGCTAAACAACCACATTAAAATAAGCTTGGTATTTGGCTATAAATATTAAAAATTAAGATAGCAGCTCATGCTGGCTGATTACTACTTTTAAAAAAAAAAAAAAAAAAGTACAGAAAAACTACCATGCCTAGTGGGGGAAATAACCTCTGGACAAGATCACATGGCTCAAAACAACCCCGAACATAATGTCAAAAACAATCTACTATCTATCCATCCATTCAGGTGTTGGCATCCCTGATATGAGCCTGTGAAGATAGCTGCCTAAATACAAAAAATTAAATCCTGTTAAGTTGGTAGGGGATCAAACATGCATTCTGCCATTAAGATATCAGAAGTTGTCAGTGAACATTTTCTACATCTTTAAAACATGGTTGGCTAAAAAGAGGAAAATTAAATGCTACCATTTTTTTGGGGGGGAAATAATTGAGCTTATTCAGATTGTATGGAGAGGCAGTCAGAGGGGCTCTCCGCACTATTTATGCACCAGGAAACAGTAATGCTTCACCACCCCCGATTCACAGCATCCCCATGGTGTGAGGGCTATGAACATAGGTGTTAAAAAGTGAAAGACAGAAAGAGGTAGATTTGAAGTTGTAGTTTCAGAACCAATACAGATCATTTTGGTTAAAGAAACGTGGGGTGGGGGGGGTGAGGGGGGGGGAAAAAAAAAAAAAAAAAAAAAAAAAAAAAAAGGTAGTACGTGGCAAGATGAAGTCCGTGGTCAAGGGTCTCTCACTCAGAGGTCTTCCTCTAGGTTCTGAGAGACAAGCTGCTACATGGTTCCATGGTGGAACCCTCTATTGCTCTGGGTGTCTGGTTGTTGTGGCCAAGTTTCTTTGTGGGAGCTGATGGAAGTGCTGGAAGATGACAGTGGTGGAGGTGGGTGGGGTGTATGGCCTTCAAAGTGCCCAGAGGGTAGTGCTCCACAGCTGAGAGCCAGGGCTCTAGAGCCATTTAATCTTATCTGCCTGCTCCACCCCTACCCTAACCCAGACTCCACCTCCTCAGGCAGCACCACAAAAATCCATCCAAGGAGGAGAGAATACAGATTGTGAAAAGCCCATTACCATGGCTGACATCATCCCCCCCATCCCTGCCCCTCACCACCCAATGACCTCAACATACTTCACTGGTGATGAATGGGCAGGGCAAAGGGGATGTCCCACAAAGCCTGGCCCAGGTCCCCTCCTTCTCAAGTAGGGAGCGGTGCTACTTTCTGAGGAAGCGCTGGGCCAGGATGGCAGCATCCAGCGGACTGACGGGCTGTGCGTCGTGGCCTAGGCGGCGCACAGGAGGCACACTACTGAATTGCCGCTTGCCCAGGAAGTTCTTGGCCTCATAGATAGTGTTCTTCTCCTCAGCCAGCAGCAGCTGCTGCCGCATGTAGTTCTCAAATTCGTACTGTGAGGACTCCTCTGTTACCTTAGCCTGTGGTGGGGTGGGAGCACAGTTGTAGCACAACATTACTACTCACACAATCACAGCAGCACAACTCCACTGTCATTTTGCATTTACAAACACGGCAATGTATTCTGTAAAACAATTTTCACAAGTTCCTGGGTGGAGTGAGAGAATGTGGGTTCGATCCCAGCTCAGTCTGTGTGGAGTCTGCATGTTCTCCCCGTGTCTGCGTGGATTTACTCTGGGTGATCTGGTTTCCTCCCACAGTCCAAAAGCATGTTGTTCAGATTCACCCATAATGTGCCAGTGAGAGTATGTTCCACTGATGTATGGATGAGTGACCCGTTGCAAGTGGTGTATCTAGTAGTGCAAGTCTCTGTGGTGAATAAGGTGCGTGGGCTGACAACACTACATAGAGTTCATTGGAAGTCGCTTTGGAGAAAAACGTCTGCCAAACAAATACATGTAAATGTAAGTTAGTTTTACATCAAAATGAGTGCAATTAAGACTTCAGCTGTTCGCCACATGGGGGCATAGTAAGCCCACTTTGTCATCCTCAAGAGCAACATGAGATCCTCAAATGGTACCGACTGCAAGCTTGGTTCTCTTGCAAACTACTTCCCGCTTAATCCAGCTCAACTCAGTAGTGCTAAGCACAGCACCATGAGGTGGTAAAAGTAACCCTTGAAATCAGGTGCTCACCTCCTGGAGATGCTCAGGGTGGTTCACCTGATCATCTATATCAGGTACTACCTGCAGCGGACCACTCAGAGAAGAGACAGATTGCCTGCAAAGTGAGAAACCAGTCAACTGGCTATGTTCATTCTGTCACTTATACTCATGTCATTGGTTCTCCAAGTCAATTTTCTAAATTTGATGAAAAGCAAAACATTTGATGGCAACCAGTGGATAAAGTGTTTAAGATTATAGTAACAAAATACACATTTAAATTCTACTGAACTGCTGTAAGTTACTGGTATGTTTGTCAAACAGAGAAGGCTTTTCATTTTCATTGGTGTACTTCAGTTTGTGGGGAAGCACGAAAATACCATCAGCTCACAGATGAATCACAGTTACCAGTTAAGGCCTGAAGTTAAAAATACATGAACAAATAAAATACAATCCATCTACCTCTGAATACAAATGCTCTTGCAGCACCTTGGAGTAACATAAAGGACTAACCCCTTTTGGGACTCTTACCACGAGGTGATAATGCTGCTGAGAGACTCTAGCACCTCAGCGGCTGTGAGCCTCTGTTGAGGGTCCAGCACCAGCAGTTTGCGGATAAGACAAACCGTGCTCTCAGACACACGTCCATCCCTGCAAGACAGAGCAGGGATAAAACCTGTGTTAGTGGAAACCAGGAGACATACTGTTCAGGAACCATGTTTGCACACAGAACAAAAAAAATTAGGGTCTGTGCCAAGACAAGATGAGTCCCTCAGGAAAGGAACACGTACTCGGGGACGGTGTATTCAGCAGCCTTGATCTTGCGGAAGAGCTCCTGAGGTATGCTGTCATAGAAGGGGAACTGGCCGTAGAGCATGGTGAACAGCACTACCCCCAGAGCCCACATGTCACTGGGCTTGCCACGGTATGGACGACCTGTGGGTAGCAAACTCCCAGCATTAGGATTTTTTTTTTTTACTCTCAACACAAACACTTCTTTACCTGTGCAAGAACTTGTAGTTCAGTGTACACAGTAGAGATCTCGCTTTTGACACCCAAAAAACAAGGCCATGCTGCTTTATTTACATTCTCTATCCAAAAGAGATTACCAAAAAGCAACAGAGAAAGAGAGGAAGACAGGCACAGACTTGCTTCTGCAAATGGAATTTCATTCTTGAAATTTTTGTAAACATTTTCTTGAACTTTCCAAACAATGCTGCTTGATCAGACGGACCAAGAGTTGCAATTCACCCATGTCAAACTATCAGCCCTTCCAGTAGAGAAAGATGTATTATGTAGCATTAACCTCGGCTGCCTTGCTTTGACATTTCCCAATTTCAGCACTGCAAAAAAGACAATGACCCTCAAGAAAGGAACAACAGACTCTTAAATGCCCCAGTGATGATTTGTCACTGCACATGAGCTGCATCAAATACAAGGAGGACAAATCTCATAGCTCTGTGAGCAGTGCTGTTGAGGGGCTGGGAAAGCATAACTGGTGGTTTCCCCAGGAGCCAGGATGGTAAAAGGATGAGAAAAGCAGGAGCTGCAGCTGGGAGTAGCCCCTGGTGAGTCACTGCTGTGAGTCACCATGGCACTGTTCCTCCTTCGACCTTCACATTCAGCTGATTTTATCTTTATTCACCACCAACTCCTTCTTCCAAATCCAGTTAGGAAGCTGCTAAATTCAGGCAAAATTAAGATGGTAGGTAGGGCCCAAAAGGACAACACAAACACTTCCCTGTAGGAGCGAGACAACAGCAGCACTACTTCCCCTTGTCCTGTGAGCTCCACGGCATTGTGCAAAACCAAAACACTGCCACGCATCCGCTTTCAAAAACTTCCCATCTGCAAAGCACATGTGACTTCTTGCATGCTCTGCCCATCAGTGACCACTTATGCTTACCTATCCTGTGTGTGCGAAAACAAACTTAGTTCCAGAGGATTCCTTGTGAGAAGCCTAAGAGGCTTTTAGTCAAGCCACTGATTTGAAAGGGACCCCAACCTAATGTGCAGCATCAGGTAATGTTTCATAACCAAGCTCTAAAATAAGAAAGGTGTTGACAATAAAAGCAAGATAATTACTGTGCACCGGGTGGTACCTACCTCTGACTCAACTGCAGGAAAATGAGCAATGACTCTCTGGGTGCTTGCCAGGATGACAACAGCAGTGATAACGAATGGGACAAAAGGACTCCCCAACCCACCCATCCCCCAAAGTAACTTACCGCTCAGAACATCTGGGCTGATATAGGCTGGACTGCCTCTCTGGTCCTTCAGCAAGTCATCCTCACTCACCAAGTGCTTCCCCAGGCAGAAGTTGGTAATGGTTATCCGGTGTGTTCTAACAGAGGAACATGCACAGCAAAGGTGAGTTTCATCAGGAAACTCAATCAGCTCCTGAAATGGTTGCGTGGCTCAATGCCATACCAAATGGCAGTTCCTGTGAGCTCTCATCCTCCTTATCACAGACTAATCACCACCTGACTCCTAAAGACAGCTTCCATCGAAGCCTTTGAACCCTGGCTGACGCTTGTAAGTAGACTGACTGGCGCTGAGTGACCAAGGTTGCCAAACCACTGTCACTGGGTAAGCTCTGTGTGTTTATCTGAACAACAGTGCAGTGAAAAGGAAAAAGAAACCCTTGCTGGATATGAGCTTTTGTTTGAGGGTAAACATTCACATGTGGTCAAGAACAGCGAAGCGTCTGGGAAAAGGCCGGGCCTTTGTATGGGGGGAAGGAGACTCAGACAAAAGGACTACTATGACATACAGTTAACATGTGGCTTTGGTTAGGCATCTGGATGACTAAAGCTTCACTGGAGAGAAGTGACACCAGTTTAACATTGGGCATTCAAAGCGCACTCACCCACACGCAAGCAAGCTCACAGACAGGGTCAAGCATGCCACTTTCACATATCCTGGTTTACCAAAAATCATGGCTGCGTTTCTCATGGCAATGAGCACCCACATGCAAGCATACCATTTGCACAAGGCCCAAGATGGACTGTGTCACAGCAGTGTGGAAAACACACTTACAGGTCACTTCAGATGGCTACCTTTGCAAGATAAAAGGGGGCAGCAAAGTGTGCAGCGGGGGCTTTTTAAATACACATCAGCCATCATGTGAACAAGACCTAATGCCAAACAGAATGATGTGGCAACCTATAAGCAAATATTGACCATCACGTGATATTACTAATACAACCAAAGACAGACCAATAGAAACCATTAACATACGAAGCAGCAACATCTGGAGCCTTTTCGGTTAACACAAGAAGCTATGAGATGCACAGCGCATTGGAGGAAAGCATCAGTTGAATAAATAAATGTAAGAAGCATGCCGCATTCCTGGTGGCTACCACAATTGCTTCTCCAATCCACACAAAGACTTGATATTGGAACATAAGATATTAGAGTGTTTCTTGCTGTCACAAGTTGCCATCAAGGTCTTGCTGTGAACAGGGCCAACTGTAAAATGCCCTCCCCAATACCAAAACTCATACACTTCAAAGCCTCCCCTTCCCTGTTCCACTCCTAGAACAGATCTAAAATAAACCCCTTATGTATAGCAGTTAAGTCAATGGCAAATTTTTAATAATGTTCTACATATTACTTGGACTGAAAATAATCAATTCCCTGCATTCTGGTGGTCAACATTTGAGATGTATAATATAACCTATGTGAAAATTACTCCAGGAGAAGATTAGCAAATAATATTTTACAGATTACGACACGGAACATTTCAGGGCTTAACTAACGTGCATCAATTACACCTTGCATTACAGAAAAGGTCATTTCTGACTTTGTGACTAAACAAGCTTGTAGGTTCTCCATAAACCAATTACCATTACAAACAACATGCAGAACGGTAAACAAGAGGTGTGGGATGAAAAACTGCAGATGACCCAGAGAGAAGCTTAATCACAGCCATTAGTTAGTCAGTCAGTTCTTCCAGCTCTTCCCGAGGATGGTCTTGTCCCTCCAACAAACACATCTCACAGAAAGAAAGGTAAAGCAACTGCTCAGGCAGCTGAACTCCCCTCAGTAAAATGTTGCCCTTGTGTGTCTGCACACATTATGCCCATCAGAAAATCCTTTATTTGGTGCTTTTTTGGGCTCTGATTTGGAAAAGCATAGTCACTCTGAATTGGCCAACTTGAAAGAAAAAACCCGGTCCATTCTCCTCTCAACTGACATAAAGGCTCTTGTTTACCTCCATAACTTGGAAAACGCACACAAGGCCCATATGCTTTTATGCACAACAAGTCTGTTATCCAGCATGATCATTTGGGTCAAGAGTGAGGCTTGTGGAAGCACTGCTCTACCAGTCACTCAGTGTCCTGGTCCTTTGTGTGCAGTGTGGACTCAGAGCAAGAGAGAGAGAGTAAATAGAGGTTTGCGTCAGCACCGCCCGCCCAGGGATGAGTCAGCCCTGTGCTATGGATCTCCTGGCAGGCCCTGCCATTGTCCTCAGCTGGAACTGAGTGTTCCACTCGCTTGCTCTGCCCCGTTGCCCAGCCCAAGTACTTTCGATTTCATCACATGCCTGCCGAACAAAAAAAGTCCACAGGCTCAGGGTGAGGACTGTGCTTTCAGTACTAGGGTGGGGGCTTTTCTATGCTTCCTGTTATTTAATAACATTAGTCCCTATAGCTTAGCACTGGAAATTACTTATGTCACACAGGGAGAGAGCCATGCTAATGTGAAACTAGTCACCTTTTCACTGGTGTGGTGTTGTAATGAAGTCCCAGATTCATTTAGACAGGCATAAACACTACCAATGAAACAGAGCATTATCCCTATTCCCCCCCCCCCCCCAAAAAAAAAAAAAAAAAAAAAAAAAAAAGAAAAATTACAAGACTGCTCAAAACTACCAAATGCGAGTATTCAGCAGGAGACCACCTCAATGGGCACTGAGACAGAACAAAAGGCTATGTGTATGGTTCAGTGGATGCCATTTGGGTAGCCTGGTAAACCTGTCCTGGACCTGCAATAAAGTAAGCGTGTTTTTTTTTTTTTGGGGGGGGGGAGTGGAGACAAATCAAGATACAGGACACTGTCCAATACCCCTGTCCACCCTTGAAATAGCCAAGCTACAAGGATGAATCATAGTCTAATGCAGCTGTGAGGGAAAAAGCCTTGCAGGCATCATATTACACAGGAGCTGAGACCTTAACCCACAGTAAGTTCAATGTCTGCAACTCTGGTGGAGGGAAAAATAGCTTCTAAGGCATGACCTGGACTGAGGCTCAGGCGAATCCCTTACCTTTTGTTGAGCACCATATTTCCAAGTTTGAGGTCTCTGTGCACGATATTTTTCTGTGGTGCAACAGTAAAGGATGTTTCAGTGCATTATGCAAGCACAAAATTAGCCAAAACCTGCCACAATTTTCAGATAAAAATGTGACTCTATACATATACTCAGAGGCCACAGTTAATTGTCTACACACAGCAAGAGTATTTTCATACCTTGTGCAGGGCTTCAACAACTCGTACCACATCGTAGAAGATCACAATGGTTTCTCTCTCGCTCAAACGCTTCTCCTTGATAACATAATGCTGGAGGTTGATGAGGTCTGCTGTTTTGTCACTGAAGTCATGAGCACACAGGCAGTCCAGCACCAGGCAGATGCGCTTCTTCATCTTCCGTAACTTGTTGGTATCTGTGTCCTCTACTATCTCGTAGGCTCGATCCTAAGACAGGGGGATGTGAAATTATTTCCTGTAGAAATTGCTGTTGGGAGACAAAGGCTTCACCATTTTCCATGAACCACTGTTTATGTAACAAGTATACAGAAATTACAAATTGCCACAGCAAGAGCAAACTCACATGAGGGCTTAATGCCAAAAGCAAAGAATATTATGTGTCCGGAAGGCATTTTACTGAGCAAGGATTACAAAGATTAGAATAATGCAGCCAAATAATGAAAAATCCCCAGGATGTGCAAAAAAGGGTGAACTTTCCTATTGGACAATTGTTACTTTACAAAAAGTGACCAATTCAGGAATCGTGCTTGGCAAAATATCTCAGCAGGACCACATCAAAAAACACTACACAGACTTCACTGCAAGTCGCTTTGGGGAAAAGCATCTGCTAAATAAATAAATGTAAAAAGTAATGGCAACAAGCATGATGTCATCAACAGATTAGATGTTGATCACTGCTCACAAATAAGGGTGGGTGGGGCTTTGTAAGCATAAGCAGGATAACTAACGTCCCCTTAAAATTCTGTACAAGTCACCTGAAAACAAAATGTGCTTCCTGGAATGCCAGTGACTGTTGAAGTGGGTTTCTTGTCAGCAGACATTGCCATTCAAGGAGGAGAGCCTCTAAAAACTTAGTGGTGCCATCTGTTATCAGCTGGCCCACTCAGAGACCGTTCATAATAAAACAAATCAATACAGGAGGTCTGCATGAATCACTCTTGCAGTTTAATTTGGCCTTCTGCAAACACGTTTCTTTAAAAAGGCCAAAAAAAAAAAAAAAAAAAAACACACAACAAAGTGCTGCTAGACTGAGACAGCATCAAAATGAAAGGGTGACTCACTGACAGTAATTTGCAGCCCTGGTAGTGAAAAGCTTGTCGTCTTCAAAATGTTTTCAAAGCAGGTTACCAAATGCATGAGTGATCTCCCTTGCTGCAAGCACTGGATATACCAGTATAAAACATGAAGGCCCATTTAAATCAGGGAAACAGGTATTGTGTAGGACAACTGGATGCTTTAGCATGAGTTGGGACAGTGAAAGGAACACCCCCTAACCCATGACAGCAGTCACCTGGAAGAGGCCATGGTGGTGCACTACACCATCCTGGTTGTGCAGTAAAGACAGCAGAGAATACTCTGTGTGCAGCAACATCTTCCCCTGCCGCTCCTCCTGGGTTTCCGCTGCTGAATCTGGCCGTTCCTCCAAAGTCAGTATCTTACCCAGAGAGAGAAAGGAGTCAAAGGTTTCCCTCACATATGCATGTGCACAAACTTGAACAAGAAATCACCTTTAAACACCACTGCCACTGAGATCTGCCTGCCTAACAGCCACCCCCAAAAGTACTAGATGTAACAGTGAAAGGACTGGAGAGTGGCCTGGGTGAGAGGTCAAAGGTTGGGTGGGAGAGCAGCTGCTGCATCCTGAAGGAACACACTTCAGCTGAATAGCCCCAATAAACAATGAAGCTGGGAAAATGGTTGTGAACTTGTGTGTCACCAGGCTAAGGCCTTCAAAAGAGATGTTCAGGATGCTATGGGGAAAAAAAAAGCATCAGCTGGAAAAAAAAAAAAAAAAAGGTGTGTGTGTGGGGGGGGCAAAGGTTACCACTTGAATATTTCAGATACCTTTAGCATACCTAAACCTACCAAAATAGTTCAACATCAACCCAACTCAATTCTTTATTTGATAAGAAACTCACCTTCAGTTGATAGAAGTCATCGGTGCCATCTTTTCTTGCAAGACACTGGACAATGCTCTGAACGGGTGAATTTCCCAACCGAGGCCCTGTGCAAAACAGCTAGATGAAATTATTGCGGACAAACTAGCCAAGATTAAACAAAATCTACCTCAAATGAGCACGTACCCCTAAAAAGGAAAAGCTGTCTCAGTAGCAGTACAAAAACTTGCAAAACAGCAGTGGCTTACTACTAGAACAGCACCATCTGTATCTTGTAGGGACATATTGACATAGACATTCTAATATTCGCTGTGCTTTTGTGTTGCATGGCATTGAACACAAACCCAGGCTCACTCAGCAGACCCAAAACTGTAATTTATTCCTCAGACATGATGCGCTCACAGGAATTCCTTAGATTGCCACATAAACACAAATCCACACATTACACCTCAAAAGGACAAAAAGCATGAAGTAGTTCTGCAACACACCAATCAAGCTCTCCTTCACAACTGAACCAAGAGAACACTATTACCAAGGATGAAGGGGCCAGCTCTCTTGGCACTGCTTCCTGAAATCCCAGGACAAAGGAGTTTGCTGCCCCTGGCCGAGCTCTCCCCTGCACCCCTCTCTGAAGCACGTCGCTTGGACATCCTGGTCGGAGCTGTGGGTGGAGAGAAAGATACATAGTGAAATGTCACTGACTGGAAAAGCTCACCTCCTTGAAGAAGTTACCCCTGAGGACACCAAAAAGGAAGCCCCTGAAAGAAGCTATGCAGCATCCCTTGTACCATCACACATAGTCTTTACAATTCCCTACTGGAGGTAACAGTTTTCACCCCCCATTCATATGCCAAAAATTATGGTACAGAATTTTACATTTAGGAAACCCAAAGTGCCACAAGTGAAACTAAGTGCAACAAGCTGAATGTGACGGAACACCGTGAGGAGGTTATCGGTGTCAGACGAAACTCATGTTGAATTTGTTTGCATTCAGAAACCTGTGGTTTTAAGACTTTTTTTTTTTTTTTAAATCTGCAGAGGTTAATCTGAAAATCTGTGCAACATAATCCTGGTAGTTAGATTTGACTTTCTTCCTCTAAGAGTTTCCTATAAATGCAGGACTTTCACGTCAACGAAAATATCAAAACTTTGTGTCAGTACAAATAACCTTAAAGCAGTATAGGAACGGGGGGGGGGGACCAACACAGTGCCACAGGCAGAAACTGTTCCCAACAGAGAGCACCTCAAAAGGACCCACAGAGATTGCTAGAGATTTCCCTGTGTTTGCTGATACATTCCTACGTGATGAAATTCTCAGCATTTCCTTGCAAAGTCAAAAGTTCCCATAACAGGGAAGTGAGCCGATACCCAACAGTGAATCATACCAATGCCTTAGGCTCTTTCTGGCTATTATATGTCAAGAAGATGAAATGCCAGAGCATGAAACCAATGAGAACATTATAACACAGGAATGACATGTTTTCATTGCCTGAATACACTTCACATCTTGAACAACCAAGTACAGGGATTAACGGGGAGGGAAAAAAAAAAAAAAAAAATGAAGACCATGTCCTGCCGGTATGACAACACACAGAAGGTGTCCACCCAAAACGGTAGGTGGTCACAGGTACACACTATACACCGTTGTGTGTCAACAACATTTGATTTCAGACCTGCTAAAGCTCTGTGATGCACAAAAAAATTGGTTAAGACAGTGACTTAAGGTACAGGTACAACCTTAAACCTTCGTGTGCCACAGTTGTGCCACCTCTTCACCTAGATGTGTTTATGTCCCCTACAGTTCAGCCCCCCTGCAAGAGTCACAATGCCACACTGACCATGCTGTTACATTCTTATATCATCCCCTTCCTGTGTGTCAAACTTGCACCAAAATGACAGCTAAGTGCACTCAGTCGAAGGATCGTTTGAGGCAGCAGTTGTGCAACTGAAGTCTCCGAGTTCAAAGTTGCACAGGTTAAAAGTGTATCGCGAAAAAAGACGCAGATTAGATCTCATGACATTCGTGAATGTATTCCTCAGCTAGGTTATAGAGTGTAATCACTAAGTTATGATTCCTATACGAGTAATGAACAGCTATGCTACTCCATAAAACAGCATTAAGGGTAATTTCTTCTGTAATGTCTATTTAAAAAGTCAGTTAAAATAGCCTGAAGGTTCCAGTGAGAAGGAGAAAGCAAGGAACAAATGCCAGGAAACAACAGGTAGCAGCTAAATATCACTAGTTATTTTGGAAAGACTTGCCTGCAGCCTTGGACATGAAATGTAACAATATACAGCACACGATTCTAATGAGAAGGGATTTTTCTCACAAGGCATTTACCGTCCGGTCAATCTGAGGAAACGAGACAAACACACAAGCAAAAAGTGATGTTTACGTTTATGACATAAGTTACCTTTTTAAAAATCAAAACAACTGTCCATTACCGAAGTGTTCAAGACAATAAAATGAGTCAGGAAAGAGACTGGACACAGATGCTTGTTAAAAAAAAAAAATAAATAAAAAAAATAAAGCAGAGCAGGGGGGGTCCTCATCTGCAGCCAAGCCAGCAAGCGTGAGAGTGAAGCAACACTGTGGATCTGATTCATTCTTGAAGAGACACGAGCAGAGCCACTCCTGCCTCATCAGTGAAAATGTGCGCGCTTTAAATAGCCAGAAAGAAGGCGCAGGGCCAGCAGAGGTGGCTGCAGATCCACCCACTATCTGTTTTTAATCACTTTCTAAGAGGCCATGCCTCCAGCACAGACCTACGGTTTTAGATCATAGATGTGCACGACACACGAGCTGTGCGCTACCGGGGGACACGGGGACACGAGAACAGGAACCTCCCAAACGGGTAATGCTTCAGCGAGCAACGACACTGTCTGCCTGCAACGCAAATCTTGCTGGGATATCAAAGCATTTCAATTCATCGAAAAGAAAGGTCTCAAATCCCAATCCATCACTGCAGCATGTACGAATTTTAGAGACTTATGATGTACTACACAGCGCAAACCAAGAAAATTGATTTACACGTTGGGAAAGGCCACATAAGCCTGACAGAACGTGCCGAATAGCTGCGTTGGACAATTCCATCCACAGGACGAAAAAGTTGTGTACTTAACAAGTTACATCTTTCTACGTGGTGTTGCTCCGTTACACGGACAGAAAGTTCAAATGCTAATTTGAATATCATGTCCTTGTGTTTTAGTTCTTGCGTTACAAAACAGGACAGTACAGGGGTTAGAAGAAGGAGGCAACCCAAAAAACAGAAAAAATAAAGAAGAAATAAATAAGGTGCTGCGGGGGCTGATATCCTACGTGGAATCTGCCGAACCGTCATCGCTGACTGTGTGTGTTGTTGCATCAAATTATTGAAGCACTGGATGCAGCAGTGGGAAAATAATTTAAAAGCAAAGACAAAGAAAGTACGTTTCAGTTAGTGGCATCATCATAGACATACTAGTATTTCATGTCACAGAGCCCAAACAATAGTGAAACACACCGTCAGCATGATGATGATGATGATGATGATGATGACGACGATGGGTAACCTTTACTGCAGCAAAGCCCTGCAAACACAGTACACCGCCGGTGTCTCCATCCTGCACACAATGAATGTGCGAAAGCCAACCTGGTTAGTTGTGCCCAATGGGTCAGTTTAACTGGGAACATGGCGATGCTGCGAGGCCGAAGCGCGCGCACACACACACACACACACACACACACACAGGTGCGGAAATGGCTAAAGTCAAACGCGTGAGAGACAGACCGCACGAGTAAGAAACTAAGCCAATGAATTATTGAATAATAAACATCGATCGCGCAGACTGAGTCACCAGCAGTTAGTTGAGAGAAGAGAAGAGAACAAGAAGCCCCAGTTCCTACCCGGACACATCGATCGATCGAGCTGAGTGTAGCAGCCGTCGACCGGGCCCGGACTCCGGCTCCTTACCACACACACAGTCCACAGCAAATAATTTATTCCTAACTGTTCGTTCACAGCTACGGCTGCAGTTGTAAAACGCGACGTGCGAAAAGACAAAGAAAAGTCGAACAGGAGGAGGAGAAACCCGCCGCCACCCCCCAGGACGGTTGTTGCAGTTGTGCACACAGACACAGAGACACACCACCAGCACCAGCACCACCACCGCGGCGCCCCGAACTGAACCCCGGCCGATCGCGCTCAGACAGTCCCTCCCTCCTCCGCTACTCGCTCAGCTGAGCAGGCCGGGCAACGACGTTGCCCTCCAAACTCTTAATCTTGTTCTTGTCAGCGCTCGGCAGCTTGAAGCTTCCAACGACACTTTTCTCTGGCTACGTCGTGACCCGGGGCCGGGCGGGCCAACTCCTCGACACGACAGGACAGAGCAAAGTGAGCCACTAGTACTAGTATCATAATCATACGCGCTTCGTTCCCCGTTACAACATTGCACTTTAGAGCCGAGATACGCGAGAGGCCCAAACAAAGTGGAGTCGCTAGCTTAGCTACTCGCTCTCTTTCCACACGGTGTTTTAACAACGACTTACCACCTCCTCGACTCGAGCCAATATTGCCGGTGCAAATAAAAGCTTCTACAGAACGGCCATTATCTCTTCTCTTCTTTTCTCTTCGTACCGAACATCGACCTTTGTTTTTTTTTTTTCTTCTTTTTTTCAGTCAAACGAAACGATCCTCGGCAATTTTACAACTTGTTTTATTATTACTGAAATGAGCAATCAGGAAAAGCCTCCTCTTTTGACCCTCTGATCACATCTTTCCATAGCAGCACCACCTGACAACGGAAATGACGCACGTCGGATGAGTGACAGGAGCTACGGACCAATGAGAAAAGGGCTTTAGGCGGACATTCACAAGAAAGCGATGAATTTTTAATGCTTACCGAGCAACTTTGTTTCAGCCGGAAAGACGAGTGTTCAATGAAACTGGATTTCTGGGCGTGGCGTGGCGTGTTGTGTTGTGTTGTGACACTTTCATAATTTTAGAGTAAATACTTTTGCCTGACATTGTTTCTCTTTGAGCCAAAAATAACACATCGATAATAAATGACACCTTTTTGCAGACTTCCTGGGAAAAGGATCAAAAAGCAGATTAGTCCTCAGTGTTGCAAACAACATGCATGCACTAAAACATCACGTTTATTAATAACTGTTCTGACAAGATGCATTTCATCAGTTGTAGCAGTTATTGTAGGCAGAAAAAAATCAGTTCCATTTTCCTGTACAAAGCTGGAAATGGCTTCACTTGTGGTTTCCAGATTTTTGCCATTCCAGCAGACGTATTAGGGTTTTAACAATGTAACAAGCAGAACATTTTGGCCTCCTGAAGGATATAGAGAGTGATATTGATAGTTATTGCTGTACACTTGCTTTGCCTTCTCCACAAATGTTGTTCGCGCAGCTGACCTCATTCAAGCAAAGCCTGACCTTTAGCAGCAGAAGCAGCGTGAGGCGATCATTTCCAAAGTCAGGCCTCCTTCACACTAAGCAACATATCCTCCCACACCTCGCAGTTTCGAAACAGTGGGCAGGTGTGGGTGGGTGAGTGGGTGGACGTGTCAAACAAAAAAGGGATGTGAAGGGTGAGCACCAGTGTGGGTTGTGCAGGATTTTTTGACTCACTCACAGCCCACACCTTTAGCCACATAAAATGCCTTTCTTCTCTCTCCCTTTTTGAACCTGTGGGCTAGGCCACACTAGGCCACACGATGAGCGGAAACAATGAATTCTACATTTGGGAGATCCCTGCAGGTGACAAACTAAGAAGCGTGGCTGAACACAACATTTCACTGAAACTGAAGGCTGCAGTGTGCCTCATGTGCTACAGTAAGCTGGTTTGGATAAAATAGCTATATCATGCAATGGGAAGCTGCACACAGCAGTGGTCTGGGGAAAAATAACCGCAGCAAACCATTACCTTCACTCAGGCTCCTCTGACCCTCTAGGCGGGTTTGGTTGCTTTTGTTCCTTCGACGCTGTTACCTGGATGGGAGCCACACTCCATAGCTGCATTACTCATATGCTTCATAGGCTCATCCTTTACTCTACCTATCTGGCTGCTTCCTTCAGCAATGCTTGACTTCTGGCTGCAATAAAAACTTTGTATGCTCTGTCCAACTCCTCACTGCTCATTAGCGAAGGATCCAGAGCTTTGGATTTGTTACTGTAGTGTCTAGCAAAATGTCCTGACGTGGTGTAAGTCTCGCTTCCTGGTTAAGAATGTTACGATGATCCTCACTGTATCCTCACAGTCTGAAGTGTTTCAGGTTAAAAGCATCTGTTGACTGTAAATTGCCCATTGTGTCTATGTTACACTGCTTTCTGTATAGATGGGCGAATGGTTGTAGGGAGCTTAGTGTACTGTGTCCAGCATAGGTGTCAGCTAACTATTATGTACATAATAATCATTGTACATCACTTTGGAGAAACATGTCTGTTAAATGCATAAACGTAAAAAGCAGGGGTGGGGGGTTGGGGCTCCTACCCATCCTGATATATTAATCTGTGAAGGATGAACCGAAACTCCAAAGTTGGTGGGGGGGGGACCTGAAGTCATTAGCAATTAAAACACAACAGAGCTCAGAGCTATAGCCTTCTGCCAAGACATATAGAGGTGGTCCCCGATTTATGATGGCTCGACTTATGATTTTTTTCAACTTTATGATGGTGAGCTAGCAATAGACATTCAGTAGAAAATGTGTTTCAAATTTTGAACATGGGTTTTGCAGAACACAACCCCATCATAAGTTAAGGACCACTTGTAGAGATATACGGCTCCTGCTTGTCTTTCAAGGGACGTACTGGTATATCGTCTGGAAGCTCTGGTTTTATACGTGCTCCCTCTAATAGAATTCAGCACCGCTGCCATTTTTCCGCAGTCACCTGAATGAGATGCTGGGATGCCTCAGCATGTTTTGACGGCATGGTAAGCAATGTTTTTCCATGGGTGTCTGTGAGGAGATGGCTGAGTACTCCTTAGATGCACAGGAGTTCCTTTTTTACTTGACTGCAGCCAGGAAACACAGGTACAGGATGTCGTTGCCATGGAGACGTTAATAGCCAATTTGTGCATGTTCTCCTGTGAAGGGGGAAAAGGCTGACTTAAAAACAAGTAGTGCATTGGAGGCCTGTTCAACTTCTTCTGTAAAGCAAATGACATAGGAAGCCTTCCATGGAATGTTTCCTGATCTTCTGGGGGTGTCTGTCTTGATGTGCAACCAAATAGAAAACTAGCATTTTGGTTTGGCTTTTGAGGATGACTAACAGTGATGACATGCGCTGACACAATGTGATGTTTTATTGATTTCCCTAATGAAGATTAAACAACACTACAAGCCTGTGCGTGTCAAGAGCTTATGTCATCCTTTGCATTTCTCTTCCTTCTCTCCGGTTACCCAGTGCTTTACATGTCCCTGACTGCTGTTCCTGCTCAGTAGCTGCATCATTATTACAGAGACAAACATCCCTTTATGGAGAGTTTATATATATATATATATTTTTTCTTCTTCCTGTCAATACTCAGACAAAAGTTAACAGTTCTGTAAACTGTATTTACTCTTCCTCTATATGTGTCAACAGCTATTGTTTTTTTGCTTTTAAATGACCACTGCATCAGGGACACACAATGAATTCTGTTTAAAAAAAAAAAAAAAAACAAAAGGAGGAAGCTACAGACACTTCACAGCTCCAGGGTTTCGTGGTCTGTATACAGCGCCAACACTCCCTCTGTGGTGTTTATGTCTTCTGGGTACTCCAGTTCCCTTCCACATTGAGAAAGGCATGCTGCTCATGGGAAGTTAACTTTTCATGAATGTATGAGCTCCTTCTTGTACACTGGCATCCTACCCCCATCAGGCCCCCACATTAGATTGTGCTTCACAGTATTGGCTCCGGACCCCGGCCACCTTACCCGAATAAGCAGATAACGAATATGGAGAGACGGCAGCAATTGCCTGAACTGTCAACACCATCCCTCTGAAGGCATTTTGAACAAAGAAATGCTGATTGTGAACACTTTATGCAACTAACTGAGGTTATGACAGATGCCTACAGGTCTCCTGAGGAACATTAGGAGGGGGTATTTGCTATTACCGTATTGTGTGAAAAAATAACTGAGCTACTGGCATCTGAGCATGGGTGGAGGAGAAAGACTGTGTGGGAGTGAAAAGAGAGGACGAGACATCACTGGGTTCTGGTGGCTGCCATGAGCTTTGCTTCCCATGAAGAAAGAAAAAACATGCCTTTGCCTCTGACTACATTTGAAACCTGACTGATGTGCATTTATGAGAAAGGCACTCAACATGATTTTACATGCAGAAAATATGTGTAAAAATACGTCTGTAAGGTGCGGGTATGACTGCTGAAGAATTCATATCATTGTAGAACCAGAAGTATGGACACTCTTCACAAAAACTTCCAAACTGGAGGTATTGCAAAGTAGTCTCACAGAGCCTTTAATCATTTAGGAAAGCCTTTAATCATTTAGGAAAGACCTATACAGACTTTTGTCCATAACCAGGTCTTTTCACATGGACCACATACACCGATTAGCCAAAACATTAAAACCATCTCCTTAATATTGTGTAGGTCCCCTTGTGCCACCAAAACAGCTCTGACCCATCAAGCCATGGACTCCACAAGACCCTGAAGGTGTCCTGTGGTATCTTTTTTCCAGCACATCCCAGAGATTCTCCTTCAGATTGAGATCTGAGGAATTTGGAGGCCAAATCAACACCTTGAACTCTTTGTCATGCTCCTCAAACCATTCCTGAACAATTTTTTGCAGTGTGGCAGGGCCACTGCTATCAAGAAATACCATTGCCATGAAGGGGTGCATGGTTTGCAACATTCTTTAGGTAGGTGGTATGTGTCAAAGTAACATCCACATGAATGCCAGGACTCAAGGTTACCCAGCAGAACATTGGCCAGAGCATCACACTGCCTCCACCAGCCTGCCTTCTTCCCATAGTGCATCCTGGTGCCATCTCTTCCCCAGGTAAACGACCCACATGTCCCCGGCCGTTCACATGATCTAGAAGTAAATGAGACCAGGCCACCTTCGTCCATTGCTCCATGGTCCAGTTTTAACGCTCACGTACCTATTGTAGGTGCTTTCGGCAATGGACAGGGGTCAGCATGGGCACTCTGACCAGTTTGTGGTAACACAGCCCCATACGCAACAAGCTGTGATGCACTGTGTCTTCTGACGCCTTTCTATCATGTCCAGCATTAAGGTTTTCAGCAATTTGTGCTCCAGTAGCTTTTCTGTGGGATCAGACTAGATGGACTAACCTTTGCTCCCCACGCACATCAGTGAGCCCTGGGCACCCATGACCCTGTTGCTGGTTATTGGCTGTCCTTCCTTGGATCACTTTTGGTAGGTACTGACCACTGCATACCAGGAACACCCCACAAGACCTCCCGTTTTGGAGATGTTCTGAGCCAGGCGTGTTGCCATAACAATTTGGCCCTTGTTAAAGTCGCTCACATCCTTACGCTTGCCCATTTTTCCTGTTTCCAACACACCAAATTCAAGAACTGACTGTTCACTTGCTGCCCAATATATCCCACCCCTTGGCAGGGGCCAATGTAACGAAATAATCAATGTTATTCACTTCCTTTCAGTGGTTTTAATGTTTTCACTGAACGGTGTATGTGCTGTTATTTATTAAATTGTATATCAGTTTGGAGAAAATGTCTGCTAAATAAACACATTTAAATATAAATGTATGTTTAAAAGAATCAAGCACTTGTTCAGTTGAAAAGCACTTTAAATTGAGGTTAAACTGCACCTCAAAATGTTTTGTGAGCAAAGCTGATATGTTTGGTGGTAACGATTACGGAAAGCTGATATGCTTTCGTAATCCAGGCATATGTTGTCTGTACAATATGCCCCATCACGGGGCTCCCTGAAAGCGTAATTAACTTTCTGGGATTGTGTGTTGTCAGAAGTGCTACCTTCACCACAGGTCCAAGTCTGACAAGGTGCTAAAAAATCTCGAAAAGGCTACTTTCCAAACATTAACATGGACACAGGCAAAAAGTCAAAACTGGGTCCACAGGGCAGCTACTTTGACTGCTCATGTTAGCTGAACTCTTGTGGGCAACCGTGCAGTTCTGCAGGCTGTTGTTGGGACTTTACGTAACAGCTGTTCTATATACGTTGTTTAAGCGTTCTTTCTTTGGTGCAGCCACTCGTTGGGCACAGAAATGGCTAGAGCGCAGACACTCTGTCGTGTGACTCACACTGCAAAGAAAGGCAGTTTACAAGAAGCAGAAAAGTACAGGTTCATTACACTGTAAGTTTTCCAGCATCTTAAAATGGAAACAAGGAAAAATGTGCCTTAATGGAAGAAATTACAGTACCTTCAGTGTAAATGATGAAATTTTCTGTGCTTTTATGTTTGATGATATGAATAATATGCAGAGAGCATCACGAAATCCAAACGCAAACAAGCTCCATTTGTCTCACGTAAGACGTTCCCACAACTAACGTTCCTCAGTCGAGCGCGAGGTCAAGGGTCATTGGTGGAAACAAGCGCGAGCTCCCTCTGGCGCCGGCGCACTGTGAGGAAGGATGTAAATGCTGCTGAGTGCCACAAAATAAATAAATAAATTAAAAAGAAAGAAAGGAAATAAACCCACATCCGTTTTACAGCTACCTTTATTATTAATCTAAGCATTACAAAAGATAATTCACTTGAACTTGACCTTCGGTACAATGCATCCATCTAAAACACGCAGCCTAACACATAATAAATGTAACGAGTTAACCCGTTAATTTAGGACAGCGGGAGCCCGAACTGCCCAAAAAAGTTTTAATGATTAATTCGGGCTTGCTGAAATTTATGGTTTTGTCCGCCGAGACTTTACACTTTATTTTCAGGGTTTTACAAGACATGAACGTGATAAAGACGCCACTATGTCCTAAAAACCGCCACGTGTTTTATTCAGGTTTAAAATACTGAAATAAAATATTCAATCAAAAAGGTGCATGCAGAGCAAATCTGAATAAACGCGAAAGAATTAAGAACATTTTTGGGATCCATGCAAATTGCTAAGTGCACTTCCACCTTCTTGCTCAGACTCCAGCAGTGTATATTCCAAAAATAATGTTTTAATATTATAATTTAAAAGGCTTTAAAAAAGGACTGTGCTAGGAAGGAAAGCGCTCCTGTTTCTCAACGCACGTTTATAAGAAAAGCATTGATCTGGGGTATCGGTGTGAAGTAACACGCTAGCTAGGTGACAGAAATGAGAACATGGCAGAAAGTGAACTCCTTGTTTCATTTTGGTGGAATTAAGTGACAAATGCTTTGCACACACTGAATAATTACCTTCAAATTACATTATCATATCTAAGCGCTGGAGATGCACACTCATGACAAAGACATTCTTTTGTAGACGGAGAATGTCAAGCGATGAAAATGAGTTCCATACCGTCTCCATCGTAAGGGAACTGTGGGCACTGTATATTGCAAATAAAGTCTTCAGAAAAACCATGAACCAGAATGTCTTGTCAACCTAAAATACAACCGTACAATCCGAAAAGAAGATTTTTAAGATTAGCAGCACAGTGAAAATAACCCGCATTCCCGTTGCCTGAAAAGTTTCAGTCTCCAATTCCAAGACCCTTCTCCATATCACAGCTGCAAAGTCAACAGAGTCCGTCCATCATGGCTAGTAGGTCATCCCCTTTGCTGCTGGGGCTAGCCGATGGCTCTTCTTGCTCCGTGAATTCACCCATGATCCGAGCTAGCTCTGCGTTGGCCTGCTGGTCCTGGAAGTCAACCCAAATGTGAGCGTATCAGGCCGAGCTCATACCCATCAACATTTCTTCAATGAAGGCAGGGTGGCCCATGGTTAAGACTACCTGTAAACTTTATGTAGTAGACTCAAAAAAGTCAAATATGAACTTCACAGCTCATAGGGTTAGAGATTATTTCAAACGCTATCACTTGAAGAAGAAGTCTATCTTTCACAGTTACAGACGGGGCTTTCACACAGGTCATGGCATGCTTCCAAACTTGGATTTTTAGTCAAATATGACCAAGTTATAATCCAAACAAAATTTCTTCAATATGTGCATATTCACAGGAATTGCTGGTAGCGTAATGGTTAGAGTTGCTACCTTTGTACCCATAGGTTACAGGTCTGAATTCCCCTCCAGTTGTAGTAGCCTTCAGCAAGGCACTTACCCTACATTGCTCCAGTTAAAAAAAAAAAAAAAAAAAAACACAACTGTATAAATGGGTAAATAACTATAAGTTGCTTTAGATAGAAGGCTAAATGAATAAGTGTAAATATTATTTAGCATGTACAATGTCATCAAATTTGTACCGGTGCTGAGTTTACCTTTGTTGCTTGAATGTTGATGACTTCATAAGAAAGCTCATCAGGTCTTGATATCAAAGCTTCTCTAGAAGAACATGATTTTTGTTACCCTTTAGTTCCTTTTCAACAGCTCAGACACACAAAATACACAACAGGAACGCCGCATTACTGCACTGAAAAATAACTCACTCTTCTTCCTCATCGGTGGCAAAAAGGTTGACTCGGAACCGAGAGTCAGGATTTGCTGGCTTGCGCACCTCCAAGCCCCCCATTAATCGGGCCAGGAGGTTCAGTTCCTCCTTAGCTAGGGGATTTGGTGCAGTGCTCACCTGTACAACAGGAATTAGTGGACTTTCAATGACCCCCAAACACAGCGAGTTGCGGAACTTGTCCGATACTACCATATTCTTACTTGAAAGCTCGACAACACCATTGTGAGTAAGTACTGGCACCGATAAAAGTAAACTACTGGAGGTCCAAAGAAAAGAAATGGCTTGTGTACTTTGTAAATAAAGAGAGCAACCTGACCAGATGTGAGAACTTCTGGCAGAAAAGCTTGCTTCATGATCTATTCAGCAGCAAGTTATAGGATTACCTTAGTATGCTGCGCTGAGTTCTTGGACGCGCCTGACATGTGAGTTTCTACAGGGCGGCTGACACTGTACCTGAGAGAAATGTCATAACAGAAACTGAGGCTACGAACTGTGAACGGTGGTACAGTTAAAAATTAATAATTCAAATGAAAACAAGACAGCAAGTTCTTTTTTGCCTGTAGAAGACAGCCAAAAAGGAATTGCTGCTAGACACGGAAATAATAACAAATACTGATGCGTTCTTGCAGCACAGGCAGCTGATGTTACTTCACACCTGATGGAGCAGTCATCATTAGACGTTACGACTAAATGTCAGGACATGAAAAGAACATAATTAGCTTAATGGCGCTGAGAACCAGCCCTGTTCTAAATTTTTTCTTATTGTCTTTGAGTTTGTTGGTGTTTTTCCCACTTTCAGTTTTTACAACCTCAACATCTTAAGGTTGCATAACACTAAGTTACAAATTACAGTAAGGATAAAAATGATTTAACTATGTTCTGATATATTGTAAACACTAATGTTGTCAATTAGCATAATGCCCATACCTCACCAGGTACAATGAGTACAGTCGGACCAGAATAAAAATGAACAGTAGAGACAAAATCAAGAAATATATTGACACTTGTTCATGACACTGTAGTCAGAAGCAAAAACGCATAGATGCAGTGTGAATGTGCATTACTTGGCTGATCTGTGCTACATAATAATGTCATGTCTGTTTCAGTGTGCATCAGAGTTTAAGTTTGAGTGCACCATGGCTCAGTGGCACTTACATGTTGGTACCCAGTTTGATGACTCGTTCTCCATACATCTCAAAGGAGCCCTCACGGAGGGCACTCGAGTAGTTGCCTGCACTGCGGAACTGGACTCTCTTCACCTCATCTCCACTGCAGCTGAACATCCTGAGAGACAGACACGGAGGCATAAGATGACTAGAAAAGAAAGTGTTTAAGGTTTAATGTGCGCCTTGCAAAACCAACTACATACAGTATCTTCTTGACTGAATAATCTGAACTATGATCTTAATTTTATCTGCCCTATACAGGTTTTCATTACATACTAAATGTAATTTGTAGCTGAAAATATACTTGTAAAAGTACATTCTTATAAAATGAACTCACACACACACACACACACACACACACACACACACACACACACACACATTTTCAGAGCCGCTTGTCCCATACGGGGTCACGGGGGAACCGGAGCCTACCCGGCAACACAGGGCGTAAGGCCGGAGGGGGAGGGGACACACCCAGGACGGGACGCCAGTCCGTCGCAAGGCACCCCAAGCGGGACTCGAACCCCAGACCCACCGGAGAGCAGGACTGTGGTCCAACCCACTGCGCCACCGCACCCCCATAAAATGAACTCATGACCATTAATTCAAATGGGAAAAAATGCAAAGATGCAAAATGCTAAATTCCTGCCTTATCCATTAACCACAGAAAAAAAATCTAATTAGAGACCAGCTTGGATTATGAGAACACCACACATCTTCACATCCAAGCTTATGACCAACATGTTCAAAAGTGCTTATACATAATATATTTGTCTCACATCATTCATTTTACTATCATTTTCTCTTTTCGTCTTGCTGTTCTTGGGTGGCACAGAGGGCAGCACTGGTGCCTCACAACTCCTGGCTCAATGTACTCAGTTCGCATGTTCTCCCCACATTAATGTACGATTTGTCCAGGTGCTTTGGTTTCCTCCCACAGTCAAAAGACATGCGTTTCAACTGGGGACTCTAAATGACTCATAGAAGGGGTGAACAAGTATGTATGTGATTGCCTTGCGATTCTCTGTCATCCTGTGCAGATTGTACCCTGTCACACATCTTAGGCTCTGGACCACTGTGTCCCTTCAGTGGATAAGTAGTTATTAATAATGGACAGATTCTGTTGCCCACTCACTTCTGTTAACCGCTTGTCCTGGTCAGGGTCATGGTGGCCTGAAACCTATCCCAGAATCACTAAGTGCAAGGCTGGGGGTACACCTTGGACAGAATGTCAGTCCATTGAAGGATAGCCACACACATTCACACATACACTACCGATACAGTGATCCATTGACCTGGAGCGCATGCCTTTAGCACAGGGAGAACATGCAAACTCTACACAGGCTGTGAACATACAGCCAAACAGCTCAGGCACTGTGGAGAGGCAGCGCTACCCGCTGCGACACCATGCTGGCCCTGGAAAGATTCTCTAGTTATTTTATTGTTTTTTAAATGCTGACATTTATTGTAAATATCTTTGCTTTAGAGCTATAACTCATATATTATACATTTTTTTTAAGTTTCTTTTAACTATTCTATATAGAATAAAGACATTATGATTCGAAAATTAGCAAACAGGATTTTTTTGTAATATAATGACCATAATCACTCATAACTCCTCTCTGTTGAGCTTTTCATAAAATATAATTTGCAATAAAAAATGGTAAATGAAACCACACAAGCCATTTGTAACGATATTTCCTTCCAGGAGAATTCTATGCATTTATCACCTAGTTTCTTCTTCAAGTGTCAAGCTTTGAACTTTTTGCATTTTCTTTCATTTTTAGTTTATAGGGCTCAGGGATTGTCTGCCAGTCACGAAAAACAATGATTTAACACTATAATAAAAAGTCAAGATTTCTGAGTGACGTCTGAGATCCGCAAGAGGTGCCACCCTATACACGGGGGCATCCATGTGTTCACCTTGTTTAGAGTTCAACTTGAAGTGACATTTCTGTTCCTGTAAGGTATTTCTTGCGTGAACAGATAGCTTGTTGAATCTGATGTGAATGTAAATTGTTTGTCCAAATTACCTGCGCTTATAGTTCAAATTCTTATTGAATATTAATATGCTCTTTTGTTAGTTAGAGGAGAGGTGAACAGTAGTCCAAGGGCTAAATGGACAAATTCCTAGCTAGGCTAGAACTGGGGACAAGGTGTTTAGGATACACTCTTCCCCGTCTCTCTCACGTGTGAGGGAATACCTGATTAAACCTGGAATTTGTGTTCCAAACGGCACAGGCCCAGAAGTTGGAAGAACAAAACGTCCATTGGAATTTTGGACTTTGTCTTTGAGGAAGATTGACACCTGAGGGAAAACACAAATTTAGATACATAATGCATAATCTGCTATTTTGTTTGAAGAATGTTAATACAATACGTATATAGAAGGACAAAATATATATCACTTCTGATACAGAGGTTTGCACACATATTTATTTTTTCATTTTAAACCACATTCTGTTCAGTTCCTTAATTCCACTCTCCTGTCAATTATATTTCCATTCTGGATTCATTCATTCATTCATTCATTCATTCATTCATTCATTCACTCACTGACTCAACCACCCACCCACTCACTCGCATGACTAGCCACCCTAATCCTTTCCATCTGCAAAACTACAACACTGCTGACCATGCAAACATGACACTGAAGTTAATCGGCATTATTCAGCTGTTAAAAGGTGAACAAAAGGCAAGATGGACTCACCCTGATGTGCATATCTTGAAAAAAGATGAGCAGGGTTTGCCTGATTAGTTGAAATTCACCTCCAGAAAGTGGTGTGTACATCTGAATGATAAGGATGGAAGAAAAATTAAGAAAACCTTCATACATCATCCCTGGACATGTTACGTGTCCATTCTTGCCACGTCTTTTCATGTTTTATTTTCTCTCAGATGTTTTGCTGTCCTGCAGTTCTGAGCCAGTTTTGACTCTGTTAGCAGTAATGGGTGTCAATATGAAACCTTCTTTCTCCTCTGTAGCAGCACATTGTGTTATTACAAAAGTTATTACAAATGATCTGCTGAGTGACACCAGTTACCTGAAGGTTTGTACCCAAACCTTTTTTCTTTGCCTCTGCTTTGTAAAGATCTATTATTAAAGCTAAAGAATGTAGACATCCCATTCCACAGGATTCATGGTTTCTCCATAGCCCATGTCAGAGTTCAGTTCAACATCTCCCAAACACCAGACCTGCTCAGTCTTACCTCAATGAGTTGTCGGTATGTCTCATCCACCTGGCTAAGGATGCTGGGTGTATCTCGTACAAAGTCCCTAATGGCATCCATGTGATTGAACGACACAAGCAGTATGTCTTTGGGCCGAGGACAGAGCAGCACTTGGTATTTGAATGCCATGGTCATTAGATCATAAAGCTAGAGTGTAGAAAAAATGAAAGCCATTAAAGTAACAATGAATATATAGTACAAAATTACTGTCAGTTACAATTTCTAGCAAAAGCGGGGACTCAAATTTTGCACAAAAGTCACAACATACAGGTGACAATCTGTGCACTAGAGGGGGCTAAAAATGATTTGGCAACATTACAGTATTATTTAGCAGTCACTTTTCTCCAAAGCGACTTCCAATGAACTCTATGTAGTGTTACTACCAGCCCACACACCTTATTCACTAAGGTAACTTACACTGCTAGATGCACTACTTACAATGGGTCACTCATCCATACATCACTGGAACACACACTCTCTCTGTCACCCACATGCTACGGGGGAACCTGAACAACATACATTTGGACTGTGGGAGGAAACCCACGCAGACACGGGGAGAACATGCAAACTCCACACAGACTGACTGGGGATCGCACCCACGTCCTCTCGCACCACCCAGGCGCTGTGAGACAGCAGTGCTACTCACTGTGCCACCATGCCGCCCTTGCTATTCTTGTCTTAGACAATATATATATATCTATAAAATATCTTATTGCAGTGTGATGTAGATGTGGGTGGCACTGGCACGGTTTAAGGGCTACATATTGTCGGGGGGTTGTGCCACGAATCCTTCGTACCTTGTCCATGCTGGCTTGGTTGAGCCTCATGATGGAGGCATGTGCCAGGCGATCGAAGACGGTCCTGAGGGCCTTTTTCGAGTACAGCTCCTGGGGCTTGAACAGTTCGTCCAGAAACTTCTTATTGAACATTGTGGTAATGATGTCATTCATGACTGCAGGAAGGAGCAGTGGCCGGAAGAGAGGGGAGGGCCATTAGGGTGAAAGACAAAGAGTAAAATTGCAAGTGGGAGCTTATTTTTATTGCTTTTCACTAAAAGATCACTACTGGAATTGTGTGACCTTTTTTCTTTTTTAAATAAAAGCACTAAACGTAATTCTGCATTTGAAGGGAGAGCACATTGGTGCTAAAACAAAATTTGCACATCTGGAGTGATACCTTTTATTGAAAAGTCTCAGTTCCATGTTACTGACATGACTAACCCTGAGTTCGTTCCCTTGGCATATTGGGCCTGTTACTCATGTTTATCACTCCCTGCTGTGCTGCCATTGAAATTCTCTGGTCAGAGGCAGAAAAGAGACTTTTATGTAGCAAGTGACCCGTACTCAGTTTTTACACCTGAGACTTTTTGGAAAGCTTCAGCAGACCAAGTTAGTACCATTTGAGAGCACTAACAAAAAGCACTGTATACATAAGCAATACATGATACAGCAAGGTGCAAGGAAATTAAATCATTCAACAGTTTTTTTTTCAAGAATTCATATGAAGCTGGTGTTCTTTTTATTGAAAATTATTAAAATATCTGATGTACAGGATGTGGACGAAATAACAGAAACAAAATATGAAGGAGGAGTTTAACTTTGACTCTAAGGTCAGTCTCAAAAACAATGACATTTGCCAAATGTGGATGAAGTGCATCGGCAAACACGAGCGCTCACAAGTCAAAGGTCAGCAACTGGGGTAGCAAATGCTTCACCGGATAGTTGCCAAATGGCACAAAAGCACAGCTTTGATAGAACCTCATCTGAACAAAAACTGTATCCTGTGAGTCTCGCGAAACTGGAATTCACGGCAGGGCTGCCACTGAGAAAATGTTTGTACACAAGGCCAGCGCACAAAGACACACAATGCAGTGCAAGGAGAATAAAACCTGGATCCCTGAGCAATGGAAAAATCATCTGATGAGTCGTCTTTCGTCTTATTTCCTACGTCCTACATCCAGACGGGATTACTCTTGGGGAAAGCCAAAAGATCCCTTCGACCCATAATGCCTGTTAAATCAGTTCTGTTACACATGGTGGGGGTCCAAAACGGTATACAGAGCCATCGAGGGGGAGTCATTAGGTGAGATCATTCATCTGCTGCATGGTCACATAACGGCCGAGGAACGTGAGGCCACTTTAGAGGAGCGGCTGCCCCCTGTGGTGCAAACACTATTCCTTTGTGACGTTCCCAAAACCGGGAGGATAATGCCCCATACACACAAGACAAAGTCAAACACCTTCCATGGCCTCCCCAGTCACCAGATGGAAAGATCCCTGAGCCTTTATGGGAAGGCCGTGTAAAGAACTCAGGGAGCACCACTAGAATTTTTTTGTATTGCACAGCAGTACAATGACAAAGTCTTCAATTCAATTCAGTTACATTCAATTCAAAGTTCTCAAGACCAGTGTGAATCAGATTTCCACCTCCTTTACCCCTGAAACAACTAGAGGCTTTTGTTGTTGAAGAATCATTCAGTATCCCACCACACAAAGACTGTTCAGGACGTACGTCTACACTCCAAGCACTCCAAGCAAGACAGAAGCTGTTGTGAAGGTAAAGGGTGGCCCTACTCCTTATTATGGCCTTGACTTTAATACATTGTAGGTGTTTCTGTCATTTTGTCCACACCCTTCAAGTAAGCAGCGCTTAACATAAACCGGCATGCAAATGTTCGCTCTTTTCATGCTGGTTAACAAAAGCCATGTGACAGTGAGCAGACATATAACATGAATGAGTATCAATGTGTAACAAGCAGCAGGTTGAAGAGAAGTTCTTTTCTAGGAACTTCACATAAATGTGGTCAAAGGCCCATGTGATGCCAAATAAAACCGAAGCATAGATAACTGCTAACTCACACATGCACGCACGCACGCACGCACGCACACACATACACAGGCAGGATGGAGAGACCGTACACTAGAAAGCGCGCTACGGTACCGGTATCATCCACACATGTGAAAGGCAGTAAGAACAGTTCAGTGTCACAGGTATTTGGCTCCGGGGATGACTCATTTGCTCCAAGAGGGTCTGCACTTCATGATTAGAAGCGAACACAACACTGTTTGTACCTGTTATTGTGTCTCCTTCAGTCCAATGAGCTGAAGTGGAACATGTACGTATGGTGTGAGTTACAGGTGCTCAACTTCGCTTAGACACACACACACACACACACACTCATCCTTGGTGGGCAAAATTGAGCAAAACTGATTTTCTTATTTCCTGCCGAGATGTTTAAACATCTTACGTAGGAAATATTACGGTGCTTTAAATGAGCCTGATGAGGGTTTTCTGGGCAACACAGTGAGACTAGAAATTCATTTAATTTTAAACAAATAACCACCTCCATAGCAAAATACTAATACTAATAATAATAATAACAATAATTGAGGTGTGGTGGCGTAGCGGGTTCGGCCGGTGTCCACTGCGTGCTGCTGGGTCTGGGGTTCTAGTCCCGGTTGGGGTGCCTTGCGATGGACCGGCGTCCCGTCCTGGGTGTGTCCCCTCTCCCTCCAGCCTTGTGCCCCGTGTTGCCGGGTTAGGCTCCGGTCCGCCGCGACTCCACTGGGGACAAGCGCTTGCTGACAAATGCTGCATGGAATGGATTGAGGATGACGACGATGATGAGGGGGATTCCGAGCTCCGCAGGCAGTTAAACTGTATCTCACCGAACACGACGCTCATGATCATGTTGCGGTTCTTCTGACTTTACCGAACCGCGGGCGGGCGCGCGCGCACACACACACACGCCACGACAAAGCCGCGTGACAGATGATCCAGCACAGGAAACGCGAGGCGACCAGCCGGTGTGTAAACCGGCCGCTCTTTCTTTCTTCGTGCTCTGACCCGGCCATATAGCCCGGCTGGATTCCCATCATCAATGATCCCCACCCCGTCGTCGCTCCGTTACCTTTCTTGGCCTTGTCACACGGGATGTTCTGCGCCCGCAGGCGCTGATCCAGGATGTACAGCATTTCTCCGCCCAGATTAATAAAAAGCAACGGCAACGTTTTCGAGGACATGATGATGATGTTGATGATGACAGTGATTCGTCGCTTTCGTCTACTGCTTTTTATTTTTCCCTTTTAATAACTGTGCATGTATGTGTATATATATACATAGAGAGAGAGAGAGAGAGAGAGAGGAAAAAAAAAAAAAAGAGAGAATTATACGCGAAGAAAGCTGCGGTGGTTCGTTCCGACTGCGCCTCCTTCTCGGCTCCGGGGTGAAGGAAGCGTCGGGAAACGGAGACTCGGTTGCCAGGTCACGGCCAACAAGGACCAATGAGAAAGGGTTTTACTGAAGAAACCCCGCCCACCCTCGCCTGTGTAACAGGAAGCCACGCGATGCTTCAGACAGGAAGCACCTCCAGAACGTTGGGAGACATGGAGAGACAAGAACAAAATGAAATAAAATTAACAGCACGTTTCTGTTTCATTTATTAGGTTAAAAGTGCTAAACAGCATCGAGAGCATTGCATCACAGTGCAGTCTGAGTCCAGCACTCGAGAGCAACGTGTTGCCACGAGCATGATTCGGGCGGTCAGCCGACGATGACCACTTATCGCCCTTTAGGTTTCTCCATTGCGGATGCGGATTTCCCGAGCCATCCTGCACATCTCGCACAACCCGCAGCAGAACGACATCAAGGCATCGTTGCATATCGTTCCCTGAAAGAAAGCATTCCTTTTGTAAGAGCTGGGGGCCTTTGCGCGACGCAGCGGAACACAAGCGCCATCGAAAGGAAGAGGCCGGCGTAGAAATGAAAGCGGCACAAAAGACTAGAGTGACTTAAATCCATGGTTAGAACTTCAAAATGAGTTTGCGTGGAGCAGACGGAAGCTTGTGCAACATTCGGCTAAACATGCCGACACCTCGCTCCTCCTCAAGCGGCACAGGAAGCAACGGCGCTCGAGAAGGACGGAGCCTTCCAGCCTTACACAAGAGCACGGGCAGAATCGCCGTTCCTTTCGGCACAGAAATGCAACATATTCTCCCGAGGAAATCTGGTCTACTTTAGTACTGGACTGTCTACTGCTACAGCTACCGCTCTTGTTTTGTGTGGGTGTAATTAAATCTCCATTGTCCCATACCTGGATCCCGTAGGTCAATCTCATGTGAGTCCTCATGGCCGTCATGCCTCCAGGAATACAGGCCAGACAGACGTTCTCCCCGTACTTGTTAGCAGTGTAACAACCAAGTGCGATTGGACACAGGCAGCCCAGTGCACCTTGAAGAGGAATGCGACGTTGGTCATTTTCATCACAACACTGCAACCCAGACGGGGGATGAGCTCTACGACAAGAGGACTAATACAAGCTTTAGTATGCATGAGACATTTTAGCAGTGCTTCGACTCTGCTATGTTGCATACAACATTCTGCTCCATTGAGAAAGCTCAGTGTTTCCATCTTTTATCTGTAAGTAAAACATTCAAGTCAACATTGAACATGGACATCTTAATGAATTACTTGTGCTCAGCCCTGCTAATATAAAGCAGTTTAAACTGTGCTTTAAATATGGCTGCTGGTGCACCTTGTTCATGTAGTCTGTGGCTGTACTTACAGACCATGATGTCGCTGCAGCAGGAGCACAGTCCTGTACTCCACTCCCCAGTTTGCACATTGGTCCCATAAGCAACTGGCCCTGGCTGATGGGTGACCACTGGGTTTGTCATGACCAAACAAACCGAAACTTCCTGGAAACACAGATTGCAGATTACTTACAAGCAGCCATGGGAAACAATCTGTCTTCAGGAAAAATGACCTGGTAGGAGACTGGAGCGCAGTGTGTCAAGCAGTCCGATGCTCTCAAGTGTTAGTAAATGAGTAACAAGTCAATTTATTTCGAGCCTGTGATGAATTGACTTCCAGTCCAGGGTTCCCATGTTAGACTCCAGATCAGTATAAATCACTTGTTGTGGAATTAAGAGAACAAGGATTCAAGGTATTCCCAGTACCCCCAGATGATGGACTGGAGGGTGGAAAAGGTGTGACTGTTACAAATGATAAAACTGCAATAACAGAATCGCCATATTTGAAACACAAACACGTATAAAAATACATCTATGAAAATTAAAAAATGAATCAATATGATGTGGTGTCAAAAGGCAAGATCACCAGTAAAAATGTCTTTTACATTCATGAGTAAATGAATATAGCTCCTAACGTTGTTCACACACACTCTCTCCCTCCCAGTTTGTATACTTTAATATGGTGGTTCCTGAGGTCGGAAAGCATTCTTCAGGCTGCATCTGTAACTGCAAAGCATTGAGATTTCCTTTTCACAGTAGTTTTGTTCTCACACAGCCAGCAGAAAGTGTCGTACTCAAGTTCATTATGCTGAAACGTGTCTCAAAGCTTGTGCAGTGAAGTGCATTTAGGCAAGAGAGATTGTAGTTTCATACAATACTTTGAAAAATCCCTAACTCATCAGTCGCATTTCTTTTACAAAGCTGTACAGTTTTTACTTTTTCATTTCTGAGGCCAATCTCAAGCCATTCTCTGACCAGATTTGTAAATGAAAACATATATAAGTACGGTACTCTGGGAAAGCAAAATGTATATAATCGTTTAATATTACACCACATCTGTTATCATTCTTGTCATTGTCATTCAATTTTTAGAAAATATTGTAAACATCATCTTAATACTTTTGATAAAGCGGATTTTCACAGACAGTTTATTAAAGTATGCTCTCGCAATACATTCAACATTTCAAGTGCAAATCCCATTTTTTGCCAGTACGGAAGCGCTAAGCCTAACCCTTAGTAACACTGTGAACACTTTACAGACCTGTAGGATTTACACAATTGCCATATAGCTTCTACAGTTTACACTTTTTATTACAACTCAAGAATGTTAAAGAGCAGCACACTTACCTTCACATAAGTGACTGTCTTCTGATCTGAAGCGCCG
The DNA here is from genome assembly GCF_900964775.1 of Scleropages formosus. Classification (NCBI taxonomy): domain Eukaryota; kingdom Metazoa; phylum Chordata; class Actinopteri; order Osteoglossiformes; family Osteoglossidae; genus Scleropages; species Scleropages formosus. The sequence goes on from NC_041824.1 coordinate 118,379, forward strand.
ATCAGCTCTGCAACAGGAAGCTGATGCATCGCGGTTGCAACACGTTGGTCACACGATGTCATATCAAGACCAGCTCATTTCCATGCAGAAATGTTAACTTAAATGTTTATGCTTTAAACCTCATTTATATGTCTAACTGCAACTTCAAGTGTAGCAGAGTACTAGTTTTTTTAAACTTACACATCAGAATATAAATCAAAGCATGAACATATGCTAGCTGCACTGTGCACATACATTTCCTCATAAAATGAGAATTTAAAGTTGGTCCAAAAGATGATACACGTATGTCAAATAGAAATGAATTTGGAAATTTCTCCAAAGAAACCATCATGACAGGATAGCAAGCAGGTATAGTTAAAAACTTTAATGCAGTTTGTAACTGACATGGTAAAAATCTATTGGGGAAAAAAACAAAACCTAAAATTGGTAAAAACACAAGTGAAGTTTTTGTATACACCACCATGTGGAGTTTGACTGAATTTATCTGCAGAACAACAAGCAAGGGTCCTGGTGCAGGTTAATATTTTTTGGTAACAATGACACAGATTGGTTGAGATTTTTTCCAATGCAAACCTTACATCTTGCATCCATGTCAGGATACAAATGAATGCTGAACACAACTGATGAGTGCAAAGCCAAAAAACCAAAGAAGTAAAAACATATGTCTAGTCCAATACAGATGTACCCATTATTTTATTAAACAGGATTCAACCTGGAACAGCAAGAGCAAAGGAATTAGAAGTAGTGACCAGAAAGAGAGAAGAATGAGCGTTACTGTTTACTCCACCACCGATGTTTCATAGGGAAAGTGTTCATTCAGCATTTAGGGGACAGGTTCCTATGCCGTAGTTCCCTGGGCCTTTTCATGTGTCAGCTCTGTTTTCTCTGCCTCCCCCGTTGCAGAGAGGGTAGCCTGCTTCAGCCTCCCCCACTCTCTCGCTTTTCGCCTCTGAATCACCTCAAACACCTAGGAGGAAAGCAGCAGGAAATAGCAACATGCAACGTTAACTTCAACTGCACAAGGAAGGTGCTGTGTGTTTGAATGTGGATCATGGGCTCCTGGCTTTCATATGAAAAAGGGCAGTTTTATTTGCACACCATTGACAAGACACACGTGCAGCAGAAATGGTCAAATCTGGAGGTGATCGCAAGAAGTTACATAAACACAAATGCTCTATGAAGCACTGGAGAGCTTTAGGAAGCACTAGATAGATGTTCACATTTATTCTTCTTGAAAATTCAGTGGTGAAGGACAATAAAATGAATCCCGAAGGACACTGATAACTGCACTGAGTGTGGATATGTCAATGGTATTATAGCACAAATCAAAAACATTGTTTGAAAGCTTCATTTCATGAATGCCCATCTGTCACAAACATAGTGTATCAGGCTAATGGTAGTAACAGGTTTGAAATCAATGACCGACTAAGAATACTAGCGAGCAATGCAATACAAAATAAAGAAAACCAAAATAAAATGAAACGCCAAAGTAAAGGGAACTCCGACAAAGGACAGCGGGTCATCGCAAACTTTAGCGCACCTTGGCATAGATTCTAGACACGGTGTCGGCAACCGTACTGTGGGAATGTAACACCACTGACTGATGAAAAATTGCCACTTGGTGTTTTGATTGTTGCAGAAGACACTGCCTTAAGTACTGCTCTAGAATGTTCTGTAAGCACTCAATTTGGTTGAAGTCTAGAGAATGGGACAGCCATTTTACATGGTTTTCAATGTCAAGTTCTCTAATCTATGCACTGACCGATTGTGCCCTGTGGATGACGACGCTGCCATTTGGGAGATTCCACAACCTCCCAGACAAAGATGCTTCACCATCTGATGAATATGATCACTCAGAATCACTTGGTATTTATTGTCTTCCATCTTACTCTCTAAGAAATCAGCAACCCTAACTCATGTTAACCCTAACTAAATGTACCCTACAGAATAAGAGAACCACCAGAACAGGTCATGGTGGGGAAACCAGCACCTGGACTTGATTACATGTACTTACATACATGTACTGGTCTACCTGCTGACCAAAGTGAAGGATAACCCATTTCACCATACTATATGCTTTTAGTTCTTTGCACTACTTCACCTGCAAAAGTGCATTTTTAGATTTAATAGGGAGTTTGTGTACCACAACCTGACCACAATGTGTCTGCGGAGTTTCTTGATGAAATGTAGATTGACCTTTGCATTCAAAACACTGAGTTGTTTGTCAGTTCCTCCTCACATCTCACAAAAATGCATGGACATCATGGTTGAGAATCGTGCTGTTATATCCATAGTTGCTGATCTTGTGTTTGCCTCTAATTTCCATGCCAGCTTCACCTTAGCTATTTACCTTTGTGAAACAACGGCAGGCTGAGAAGTATTCATTATTGAAGCTCCTGCCAAATGTGCCCCGGCAGTCAGCCTTCTTTAAATGTCACCGAGATGCCTTCTTCGAACCATGGTAGCCAACACAATGACCAACTGGCTCTGTCCAGCATCTCTCAACATAAACTTGAGCATGATGGGGTGCTTACTGTTTATGTATCTCAAGTACTACACCTGTGTGGAAGCACCTGACTTCAATATCATTTGTATCCTTCATTTATTCAAGTGTTTCATTTATGTTCGCACTGACCTATAGCACAGTAACCTGTATGGGGTAGAGCTGTTAAGATGTCGTTCCTGAATATACTGATGTTTGCTCAGCCTCATCTCTCATTTGCTGTACTGCAGTTATCTAAAGGCAGAGTATCTCCACACACTTTACTTTGGTGCCATACCTTCATGCAGAGTGCCTTCTTGGCCCTCCATCGTCTGGTGAGTCTCCTATAGTATGCTGGTGGTAGAGTGTACGTGATGTCCAGCTTCTGGCACACAGATTCAAAAGTGCTGTAGCGCGTAAACCGCAGGTACTTCAAGTATTTCTTCCGCCGGTCAATGGCCATTAACATGCGTCGCTTGTTGGCTTTGTCCTGAGGAGATGTGAGTGAGGGGATATAAATCACTTCAATTCATAACTGAAAGACTACATTGTTTAAAAAGGGCAAGTTTCAGTTTAATGCGTTTTTAATGGATGATGCACAGCACATATCTTTGCACTTAAGGGCGATGAAGAATAGACAGTTTATGGTTTCACTTTCTGCCTTTTGGCCTCCTATGGGTTCACAACTGCTGTCCATGACCTCAGAACATACCTTTGGGTGTGTTTGCAAGTGTTCATGATAGTTTCGGATTTGCGCTGTCAGGAGGGCCACTGAAAACAAGCAAGGTGCCATTATAGAACACAGATCCCCTGCCTCATCTTCAAATAAGTCATTCATTTACACCATGTAATTATTTTCTTACCACGTAGAAGGGAACGATATACAGCTGAACAGACACAAAGCTAGTAACAGACACAAATCTGAATATTTACAAAGTCTCTTCCAAATATTTTTAATTACATGCAGCTCTATAAATGGAACAGGAGCAACTGTCCTTTTTGATGAATTCAAGCAGAAAATAACACACCCTTCACTTCAGTGGAGCTGCGGTCATGCTCATCCCGCCTGACTTTGGCCACCAGTTGATCCTCTTTTAAACGTAGTTTATCCCGCTAATAAAAAAAACGAGTAGGGAAATAAAATTTTTCTTTAATGCATACCAGCTCCAAATGGTTTAATCAAAATCAATGTTACACCTCTGCAATTCTATACTAACATTATAAGCACAATATAAAAACAAAAAAAACCCACAAAAATATAATCTTACATGACATGCAAATTCCAGCGACAGAAGCCTCTTGACAAGGTCATCACTTCTGTAAATGAGATACCAGTTGAGTGTGTTAAAATGTAACTCAGTCCCAAAGAAATGATTGACATGACTTACATTCAGCATTTTGAAGGAAATGGATGTTAACATTAATTCTGTTTGACATACTATTCACAGAGTTAACATTTCTTTCCCAGACAGCTGCAGACCCTGGCACAGAGTGCCCTAGTAAAGCAATTGCTCATATGTCAATAAATAAAGAACACACGTGTTAATAAGAGGTACTTCTGCATAGTCCTTCTTCAGCATCATCGGGGGCAGATCATCAAGCTGACTTGGAGGAACTGATGACAAAAACAAACAGAACCATAAAGTCATGTCTGTTTTTGTGACTCATGATTGAACCTTTAACACACAGGCCGCACTTACATTGAGATACTATCAAAGTAACCTGATACCCAAAGACATTGTAATCCCAAGCAAAACGCTACAGAAAACCACAAAAAAACACGTACCATTCTTTCTTCTCGAGGGTCGGGCATAATGCCTCACTGCTTGGACTGCAAGGCTTTCTTTACCTGTTGGATACACCGAAATGTAGTTTTTTTTTTTTTTTTTTTTTTTTAAAAAAAGGCAATTAATCACACACACCACAGACTAATATTCTGACCTACATAATACATGTAGTACTTTAAGCTTCACAGTTAAACTAACAGTAATAATGTTATTCTCAGGAGTTTGTAGTTTAAATGTACATTTAAACTACATTTTGTTCCTCGCATTTGTTTAGGTAAAATAATTTCACCTGTGTTGAACACTATGGAATAATGTAAAATGCATCACTTTTAATGTCGTAGCTATAGCAGCTTCAGGTTCAGCTGAATCTTCTAGTCACATCGGGATAGTAGTTGTTGCACAGCAAGTAGTGCTGCTGTCTCACAGCGCGTGGGTGGTGCAAGAGAAGGTGGGTTTGATCCCCCCCCCCCTTCAGTCTGTGTAGAATTTGCATGTTCTCCCCATGTCTGCATGGGGTTTCCTCCCACAGTGTGCAGACATGCTGTTCAGATAGCTTGGGGTCTAAGTCACCCCTAGCGTGTGTGAGAGAGAGAGAATGTGTTTCACTGATGTATGGCTGAGTAACCTCAGTGTAAGTCACCTTGGGTGGATAAGGTGTGGGCTGATAACACTGCATTGTGTTCACTGGAAGTTGCTTTGGAGAAAAGAGTCTGCTAAATGAATAAATGTAAGATAGTGAGGAAATCACATTAATTTACTTGGCCATGGTGTTCCTTTCTATCCTGTGAACACTCAAGGCAGTTTGTGATTGTGTTCTGTTTAAGATCCGAAATTGATACTTCAGCTACTTGTGGAATACACTGCGAAAAAATGCCAAATAACATTCTGCTGACCAGTTTACGACTGGCTTGTGATAACCGTATCGTAATGTTACTGGATGGTATACATGTTAAGAGCCTGCTTGTGCTACGGTATATAAGCTCGAGACATTTCCCACTTATCTGAGTTTCTTTCCTGCGTGCAATAATGGTGCTTTACTGAATTAAACAAAACTTTTAACTTGTACAAGTGTTTTGCTGAGTCTCTCTTCCACAAAACCATGTCAACAAAAAAAGAGAACATGTAATGATGACCAAGAACTTCTGTATAGGTCAAGCTGAACTCTAGTATCCGGAAAACAAAACAACAAGGTTATTGGCACTATTGTGGTTAATGATTCTGCTTCATATGCTGAAGGTTGACAGTTCAAGTAAAATATATAGCTACACAAAGAGGTAAAAGAAAAAGTAGCACCGCACAAACATGCTGGCTAAACAACAACTGTTACAAATAACAAAAGTGGCAGAGGCATGGCATAAATGTGAAAGTAGAGACAGGTAAACAATGCAATGAGACTGCAGTAACGTCATTACAGGAAGAACACTGCTGCAAATGGGTCCTCGCAGCTCAATAAGCAGTTAGGGGCTCTGCTTGGGTGAGAAACTGACAAAAAAGCTGACATATGCTGGTAGCTGAGGAAATGTCGTCTCTGGTTTCCCACATCCTGTTCACTTACTGCAAGAGCTTGAACTCCAGTGTACGTGCCGGTGTAGCTACCCCCCCCCCACCACCACCACCACCACCACCTTTTTGGGCAAAAGTTTTCCATTACGACACAGATCCATAACAAGTTTTCAAGCAGACTCTTGGAACAAGCCTTATATCATTACACACATTACTATCTGCCCGAGAATCTAACCGTCTCAGCAACATGATTATTGAGATTTTCATTTCATCCTTTATATTGATTTTAGTTGGGGCGGCACGGTGGCACAGCAAGTATCGCTGCTATCTCACGGAGCTTGGGTGTTGTGAGAGGACGTGGGTTCGATCCCCGCTCAGTCTGTGTGGTGTTTGCATGTTTTCTCCGTGTGCGCGTAGGTTTTGTCTGGGTGCTCTGGTTTCCTCCCACAGTCCAAAGACATGCTGGTCAGGTTCACCCACAGTGTGTGTGTGTGTGTGAGAAAGAGAGAGAGAAAGAGAGAGTGTTTTCCACTGATGTATGGATGAGTAACCCATTGAAAGTAGTGTATCCAGCAGTGTAAGTCACCTTGCTGAATAAGGTGTGTGGGCTGAAAACACTTCCTAGAGCTCATTGGAAGTCGCTTTGGAGAAAAGCATCAGCTAAATAAATGTAATTTGGAAATTACTTAGGAGCACAGGCAGGGAGGAATCAACAGCAGAACTCTCAGGAGGCTGAGAATTTATTTAAACTATACAGAAATTTCTGTTAAGAGAAATAAAAGTGGCAAAAACAAGTATGTACAGGTAAAGGGTCTAAGGACACCACCAACAACCATAAAATTGTCAGACTTTGAAGGATGATGCCCCCTACCGGTGTGAAAAGACATTTAGTAAGCTTTCTGAGATCAAGAAGGTCTCAAAGCACAGACTGCATCAACATACTGTACATAAAGTGTCACCAAAGAGCTGCGAAAGAGGGACACAAGGAAGTTTCACCGAATATTTGTAAAATTATTATACACTTATATGAAATGCCTCAGGTGCTAGCCTTACGCACCTACCTGACTCACTCACCATCGGTAACTGTCTGCAGAGGTGTATAGCCAGGAATGTGTTTTTTAAAATTAAATACGTCACCTGCGGGCCCTACAATCATCGCCAGCGTTCACCCCGCTAGCGAGGGATCTGATTGGCTGTCGTTGTGGATGGGTGGCCGTCTCATCAAAGCACAAAGACGTGCATTTGCTCGCTCTCTCTCTCTCACTCACTCACACACACACACACGCTTACATTTATTCATTCACCGAAACTCATGTCTCTGCACTGTGGGAGCAGAGTGGAGCGTCCTGACGAGCGCCATCATGCAGACACGAGGAGTAAATCACATTCCACAAACGCTGTCACTGAGCCACATTGAAGCCCATGTCTGAACATACCGCACAGGAGTTTTGAGGCACCAGCGCCACCGTGCTTAAAGCTCTTACTTACGCCTTTGAGGAAAAACGGTGCTTTTCTTTTGTTAATGATCATGTAAAGCCCAGGGTCAGGGAAGGTGTACAAACGACCCAGAACATCATCATGATGATGTCATCTTCACTGTTACTGTTACTTTCCTACCCTCGGAGTTTGAAACCATTTCATTTGATTTGATACCACAAGTGTAATGTTACAATTTGGCACATAGTTCAGTTCTGTTACCAGCACCACCATGATCATCATCATGATCACGTTCATCATCATGATGTTTCACTGCCTGGCCTGTTGATCTGTTATCATTTGTTAAACTTTTAGTTTCATTTCGTTCTCATCTATTACCATTTTTTTTTTTTATTAATTTTGCTATAATTTCTCATCGTCCCATGAGATCATTAGCACTCGACCCGTCCGTCGTCGAGTTGGGCAGCTGAGTGAGAAAGAGTCAGGTCTGTTTTTACCGCAAATTTTTAGGATGATGAGAACAAAACGGAACCGCTACTGAGTGAAATTGACTGAAACGAATTTACACGACTACAGTCTCTCTCTCTTCTTCAGGCAAATAATAGACGACGAGTAACGGATGAGTTCCTCGGACGAGACGAGAGCGCGTCCACGTACCGTGACCGTCCTGTGTCCGCGGGTCCGAATCCCGACACCGCCGCCGCGTGAAGCAGCTGCTGCTCTCCGGCGTCAGAGGTCGGAGGAGCGGGAGCGGCGGGAGGCCACGCTTCGCAGAGAGCGTCAAGAGCCCCGGCTGTAACACACACTTGGACAGCACGAAGGACGAGCACCGCAGGGCCCGTAACATCGTCCCGCTGCACGGTGCGCTACTGCTCCTCGACAAGGAAAGAAACTCTCGGTGGAGGATAAACGTTGCACTAAAATCAGTCAAATGTCACACGGCAGCGCCGCCATCTTGGGCAGACATTATTAAAGGATTGGCAGAGAAGAGGAGGCATCGATTTTTTGCGCGCGCGCGAGAGAAAACAGTGTAATCTATCCCAGATTCATTGATGACCTTCGCCGCATAGTACGGTGGGGCGCGAGGTGTCTTTCTTTTGCACAAAGTAAATAATGTTTTTAATGTTAAAATATGTACTTGGAGTCAGTGCTTAGTGCACATTCTTCTGTATTAAACTACAAATCTTTTTAAATCTAATCCGTAGTACATGATACAATACATGAAGTAGTGTGACTCGAGTTTTACTTACTAGGGCCTAGGCCCCTAGGGAGCAGAAGTTTCTCTCATGTTTTGAACAGTGCCTGGGTGGTGTGAAAGGACATGGGTTTGAGCCCCCCTCAGTCTGTGTGGAGTTTGCATGTTCTCCCCATCTGTGTGGGTTTCCTCCCCCAGTCTAAAAACATGCTCTTCAGATTCCCCATAGTGTGTGTGAATGACACAGTGAATTTGTGGTCTACTAATGATGTATGGATGAGTGACCTGGCCATTAAAGAGTGTTACTGCGATGAATAAAGTGTGTGCGCTCATAACACCACATACAGTTCATTGGAACTGGAAGTTGCTTTGGAGAAAAGTGCCTGATAAATAGATACATGATGTAACCAGCGAGGAGAAAACCAAGCCAAGGGACATAATCTGTACTATTGCGCGCGTTTCTATTGTCACTTTCACTGACTGATAGACAGCAATGCTACTTGCTGTGCCACCATGCTGCCCTGGTTAGGTGGGGGGAAAAAGCTCAGAAATAACTATCATAAGGACACTTTTAGTATCACTGTTACATTTGAGCTACAACAGCCTTAAGAGCAATATAAAATGCCTGGAAAAAAAAAAACGCCTGCACCACAAACTTTTATTTAATGCCAGTTTTTTGACCAGTTTATTCCATTCAGAAGATTACAGCAGATAGTTCGGACTGCTGGAAGAATCATCGGCACACCCCCCCAGCTCTCCAAGAATTGTACTTGTCCAGAGTGAGAACAAGGGCTGGCAAAATCATCCTAGACCCTTCGCACCTTGGCCACTTCCTCTTTGAACTTTTGCCGTCTGGCAGGCGCTACAGGGCTCTGAGCACCAGGACAGCCAGGCACAAGAAAAGTTTCTTTCCTCAGGCCATCTACCTCATGAACAGCTAAATCCCCCCTAGAGAGTAAACCAGTGCAATACATAACGCTATTTATATTTATATTATTTTTCGCATCATATCTCTTATTTACTTTCCCTTGCATTGTATATAACATACCTGTACAAACATATAATGTCTCGTGTCTATTTTGTATATTGTGTAGTTTATACATATATATATACACACACACACACACACACATTTTCAGAACCGCTTGTCCCTTACGGGGTCACGGGGAACCGGAGCCTACCCGGCAACACAGGGCGTAAGGCCGGAGGGGGAAGGGGACACACCCAGGACGGGACGCCAGTCCGCCGCAAGGCACCCCAAGCGGGACTTGAACCCCAGACCCACCGAAGAGCAGGACTGCGGTCCAACCCACTGCGCCACCGCACCCCCTATATATATATATATTTAATCTTGTATTGGCCCACTCCACTTTTATTATCTGTGTCTTATCACTGTCATTCTGTCTGTGCTGTGGAAGTTTCTGTCACCAAGATGAATTCCTTGTATGTGTCAACATACTTGGCAATAAAGCTCATTCATTCATTCATTCATTCATTCATTCATTCATGTCCAAACATTTAACTTTCTTTTGTAAGAGCAGTCATGTTTTAAAAAAAACTGTTTTGACTTACTTAATATTGACATGTTTATGATTTGTTTCTTTGCTTCTTTTTTTGGGTCTCCTTCCTAAAAGCTTGTTTGTGTTTGTTTTCTTGGCAGCTTCAGTAGCAACACTAGAAGAGACCGCCCTCTACACGGCTGAACGCTGTATTCACACTTTCCTGGGGCTCAGCTGGAACAGTAGGCCTACGTGTGTTCTGTTCGAGTGACCCACGTGTGCGAATACTGTACCAGGCACATGTTGTAAACTCCATGAAAGTGAACTGAATAAAGACAATCCCACATCAGTCTTCCTTTTGGATGCATTTTACTGATCTCTGTTGGCTGAGCAGGAATAGGTTTGCGCCAAAGAGAATTTTTTAAAGGTACATAAGTGAAGACAAAAAACTGTAACTCTGAAAACTCTAACTCCACCTTTCATAAGTACTGTACAAGGAAGACGAAACACAATATAACATTTATTCCACCAAATCATTAACAAAAATATCAGCGAGAAATAATGAATATTAGAAATGAACATCAGTTTAAGTTTTCACCCTCGTGTATGAGACTGTTTCATGTTATACCACTCACTTACCCTTCTTCAGACGGTCCACGCTGGAACCCATAAGGAGAACCAACATGAGCTTCCTCTGTCCCTCAGAAGTACCGAATCCCTTGAATCATCCTTGAAGGGTCTCAGAACATATCTCGTTTAGACCACCTTCTCTCCAGATCTCCTCACAGACCTATCATTTTCGATCACATCATGTGCCATGATCATCTCTGTACTTGCTAACTGGCTCAGTCCTATAGTAATGTTTACAGCAAAACAGGATTAATAAGAAAATCAAGCTGTGCTGTGATAATTGCATGTGTGTTTGTAAAGCTATTGTTTTTTTATGCACTTTTTTTGTATACCGTGATCTGTATGTTGCTTTGGAGAAGAGCCTGGAAAATGAATGAATGTCTATGTCTATTAAAGTAGACAATAGACAACAACAACAAAATATGTACAACACTTTTGTGGTCCAATTGGGTGTCTTAACTATTGTTTTTGCTGCTTTTGAGGTATTTGACCTGGCTTATCTTTTGGGGTAACTTTTTCTACACACACATCATTTTTGTGCTGTCAGACCCTTGTCTTTAACATACCGATAAGTCCACTGAAATTTACTGGACTGTAAAGTAATTACATTTAAAGCTCAACTTAATGCTTCAACATCCTCTATTTTCAGTGCGCTGAGAAGGGGAAAGTCGCCCCATAATGTACTACCCCCTGTGTTGCCTTCCGCCACAATGCCGCACTCAGTGTGGGGGTGCTCAACATGGTATGATGCAGGGCTGGAGGGCTCTTCTGCTAAGAGGGGCTGCGTGGACTCAGAGCGCAGATAAGCAGGTGGCAGGACATGCGTCTGACTCCGGTAAGGGCTGTTGAAGACCACTGTGACATAAGGGATGGAGTCACTCAACGGCCTGTTGCCACCTGGACTTGGGGGTGGAGAGCAGCTGCTGATGGGACCTGTCAGCTTGCTACTATCATTTCCTTGAACACCCATCATCTCCGGCTTCTTTTCTGGCATTTCAAGGAGGCTGAGCCTTGAAAGGTTCAAAGGTGTTGGGTCCTGTATGTCCTGGTAGTGATGGTTGTCCTTCAAATAAACAGACATGTCCCATGAATAAAACTGTCTGTTCTGACTTACTTAACTGACAGCACTGCTCTTAAACACTCTCAGTTATGGATTCATGGTATCACTCAGAAAACTGACTGACTTTGAAACTGCAACATGTTATAAGACAGACCTGTGCATCCTAGATATTTTAAAATTGAAATCCCCCCTCTTATTCATAAAATGACTAGAAGAGTAATTCAATTAAAAAAATAAATACATATGCTTCACTGAGAAACATATATATACACACATTTGCTGAAGCTGCTTGTCTCAAGAGGGGTCGGACTGAGCCGGAGCCTAGCCCGGCAACACAGGGCGTGGGGCTGTAGGGGGAGGGGACACACGCAGGATGGGATGCCAGTAAGCCACAAGGCACCCCAAGCGGGACTTGAGCCCCAGACCTGCGAGAAAGCAGGATGGCCCACACCGGCTGCACCACTGTGCCCCCCCCATACATATATACACACACACACACACACACATTCTAAACCGCTTGTCCCATACGGGGTCGCGGGGAACCAGAGCCTAACCCGGCAACTCAGGGCGTAGGGCTGGGGGGGGAGGGGGACACGCCCAGGACGGGATGCCAGTCCGTTGCAAGGCACCCGAAGCGGGACTCGAACCCCAGACAGGACCCAGTCCAACCCACTGTGCCACCACACCCCCCCATATACATATATATATATATATAAACACAATTTCATATAATGTAATAACCTACATAATGACTTGCAGAATCTTAGAAGTACCTTAAGTGTGTTGGTTTCCTTCCAGTTCCTAATGCTGCTGTTGGCAGGATCTGGGACCATTGGCCAAAATCGCATCTTTATCCTTCATGGAAGCAGAAAGCATTTGTGTCAGTGTTTTTGCACAGCACATGAAAATGTTAATACAATATGAGCGATAAAATGGCCACCATCACTGTGATTTATATTCCCTGACCTTTTGCCGTTTGTGAAACAGATAAATGCACTGAGGGAAAAGGGCAACAGAAGCCCAGTGAAGACCATCACCACAATGAACATGACACTCCAGATATCTGAAAACAGCAGAGAGCAATACATTTTATTACACCTCGAAAGTACATCAGCCTGTACAATAGTACATCACGGCCTAATCCCATGATCAGTTGTCCGGATAAAATTATACAAACCTGTTGGGTCAGTTTTTAAGGTCACAATAGTTCCATTCAAACTCCCACCGCCAGTGTTCACTTGGAGGAGGGCTTTGTACATTGAGAAAGGCATCAAATCTTTTAGGATAACCTGCCTTTCTGTTGGTGTGATGCTTACACCTGAAAGAGAAAGAAAATTGTCACACACCCCTTGTGCAGGAGATCCCTTTAGCTCACTTCTGCAGCCCTGGCAGACTGGCTCATGCCCTCAGGTACCTTCTACTTTGTTCTCTGCATTCCAGTAGTAGACTGTGTAGCTCTGGATGATCCCGTTTCTCTGATCCGGTGGAATTTCATCCCAGGTGAGTTTAACATGCGTGTACCCAACTTCCTCCACCTGCAGCAGAGGGGCTGCGGATGGGGCTGTCGTCGAAAGGGTGTGAGAAGCATCAGAATGCAAACTAGTCTCAGTTTCTATGGCAACATTCTGGTTCTTGCTCATGGAACACTTCCAGTGTAATGACCAAAAAATTATTATTATCATTATTATTATTTTGGTTTTTTGCTTCAAGTCCCTAGTTCAGGTTTTCACTTGATTACAGTGAAACCTTCATGATCCTTTTCCAGCTTCCCTGCCACTGTTCCAAAATATAAAACGCAATAAACGCCGTATGTTTTTGGATGAAATACAGAAGAGATGCCATTCAGGACGATGGCATCTAGATGTTTGTGTGCTTCGTGGGGCACAGCAGAGTGCGATGTCCACAGATCGCCAGTAGAAGGCAGAATTGTCTTAACATCGAGCGAGTCTTTGCACCACAGGAACGGAAGTCAAAAAAAGTCAGCGACTTTGTTACCATATACAGCAAGCTCCCTTCTTCTTGGCACAAAGTAGAGTCATAAGAAGTATGTTCCTTTTCCAGCCAAAACTTGCCTTTCTGCTTTGAGCAGCCTTCAACTGTTTGTGGAAGACCGACACCATTCTGGTACATGGAATACACTGAGATCCTGTAGGGAGTGTATGGCTCGATAGCCCCTGCGCCACAACAAATACAAGTCAAGGAGAGAATAAGGTCTGTTAGAGTTCTTCCGTCCACTTCCCTCTGCTAGCCGTGAGCTATGAGCATTTTTGCGGACACATACCGGTGATGAGAAAGCTGGATTCATTTCTAGCTACTACATCAAATGAGATGTGATCTGTGTCACACAAAGAGCTCCATTCAACTGTATACCCAGTCAGAGCAGCAGCGCTTGGGCTCAACCATTGGACCAGGAGTCCATTGTCTCCACAGGGAGAGACACGGAGCTCAGACACTGGCTCCAGAGCTACAGAAAGGGACAAGAAGAGATGCAAGGGCTATAAAAGTGCATAAGGAGCACACACAGATGAGTAGGAAAATACAAACTGTACTGCAAGTGCAAAGCCCCAGAACTTGACCCATGTCTTTCTCTCTCTCTCTCTCTCTCTCTCTCTCTCTTTCACACACACACACACACACACACACACACACACACACACACACACACACACACACACACACACCTACTAATATCTCCATGCAGGGTCATTCAGAAACACACACCTGGGGGCACGAAGGGTAGTGCTGCCACTTTACAGTCAAAGGGTCCAGATTCAAATACCATTCCTTCTATAGTACCCTTGAACAAGGTACTGATCCTAAATTGCTCCAGTGAAAATTGCCCAGCTGTTTAAATGGGTAAATGACTGCGAACAGCTTGACACCGTAAGTCGATTTAGAGAAAAGCGTCAGATAAATAAATACAATAAATGTAAATGAATGCCATCCAAGAAGAGACAAAGAACACAAACGCGTGCCGAACGTGGCGAGATTAAGAGCACTCTACCTGTGTCTTGGTATATGCGTACTATGGTAGGACTTGACTCCCCTGCCTTATTGCGGGCAGTGATGTACAACTTGCAGACACCCTTGGGGAGGAAGAAGGTACAGTGCTCTCTCAGCGTGTCACAGACAGCCCCACGTCTCCTTGTGTCCAAATGGCACCGCAGGAACACGTAGTATGATACGTTCCTGCTGTTGGCCTGAAACTGTTTTGATGGCTGCGAAAAGAAGAAAATAGAAGTAGGAGAGAAGCAGCAAGCAAGCAAAGAACTCTGTAATTGTGTCATTGGCAGCATATACTGTATTATATAAGTGTCTCATTACAAAAGTTTATTAGTGATGATGCCTTTCCTCCCTCATAACCTAAAGTGCTTCTTCGGCAAACACTGTATGCAGGTACTTTGTGACATGAAGAACATTCTGTACACCAACAACCGTCCTAAATAGTTTTAAAAACAGATCATCCCTCTCTTCATGATTAGGGTCCTGTTAGGAACCCCAGACATCCCTGTCTCAGAGTAAGAGAGTCATGTTAAGCCAGTCTCGTTGCCCACTTTACATTTAGTTGTTTATCTGATGCTTTTCTCCAAAGCGACTTCAAATGCCAGAGTTCTTCAACGGTTTACACGTTTATACAGTCAAATAGTCTTTGCTGCAGTAATTCATGGTAAGCACTCTGCTCAAGGGTGCTCCAGTGGGAGCAGGAGTTGGCTGGGGTCCTTTGGCTACAAACGCATTGGCTGCCACATTAACCACTGGGCCACTGGCTGCCTTACGAAGGCTTTTATGGAGGCACCGAGAAAGCGGCACCTGCAATAATCACCTTCCAGAACAGTTGCGCTACGCTTTGTGACTGCGTTGGATGCACAGACACCTTCAGCCACGTCACAAGTTGTCCGCTGGGAGCTGGAAGGACAGACAGGCGTTAGTGGCCCTGCGGCACGTACAGTAAGCGGAGGCAGTAGATGCAGTTCAAGAGGGTGGAGTCCCACCTTTCTCCAGTGTGTATCCGCTTCTGCTGTTGCTCCAGTCGCTCCAGGGGCCTGGTAGGTAGCGCACCCTGAGCTGGAAGTGATACTCTGTCCCGTGGAGGAGCCCACACTGCTCCACTTCCAGGGGTTCCAAGGTGTGCAGGCCATCTACGTGCTTCTGGAGAACAGAGACAGAGCCACCCAGTGGCAGTTACCAGCCAGAGCGCTGGAGGGCAAATCCCAGAGAATTTGTAAGGGTCCAGCAAGAGGGCTAACGTTCATTTTTGCCTTTTGCCTTTCAGTGCACGGCTTCTACTCCGTTACTAGTGTGTGGTGCCGCATGCTCCTATCTGAGATGGATGCAGCAGGCAGGCTCAGCGGTACGCACTACTGCCGAAGTCCACAGCTGGGTGTTCAGCGGAGCCCAACGCATCTCCACTGCCAAGTTGATCTTCACCCACGCCTGATTCTCAGAGAGCCTCCAACGCACTTTCAGGCAGCTGTACCGATTTGGCTCCGTCTGCACCTCCATCACCTCTGGGGGGTCAAACGAAGCTGGGGGATGGAACCATATGAGATGGACTGAATGGTCTTTAGCTGCCACAGAGGAACCACCATATTTTGGCATTCTTTGACCCCTCTGAGCCCAAAAGGACTTCAGAGCACTGGTTGTCTTGAGAAGAGTGCGCCAGGAATTTGAATTTCAAACCCTAAACATGAGAGTTGTCTGTTGAGGAAGAAGCTGAATTTATGATTATAAGGCCAAAAGTTCAAGCAAGAAGAAGCCTTGTATTTTATGCACAACCCAGAAATACCTACCTGGAATGCATATACATTTGTAAAAAAAAAAAAAAAAACATTATGGAGGAGGTGCAATAATATCAGTTTCTGAAGATATGAGCACATATTGCTTGTCATATGTATTCTAACAAATAAAGACTTTTAGTATGAAATATAACGTTTAATAGAGGTATCATTGTACCATGGTTTAATTGTGACAATCTGTACCACTACGTAATCGTAATGCATAAAATTCCATTAAAACGCTGTCGGTGTATCAAGGTGATAAAAAAGCCACTTTGTTAAGCATTTACTCACAGTCTTCTTATTTCAAAGCTGATTCATACTGTCTATAATTTTTTTTCAGTACAGTTATGGCATTTGTTTCATTCTCATCATGTAAAATAAACTGGGTTTAATTTTCATGCCATGTGAACTCTTGTCAGATTATAGGGCAGATTTTTGGTCATAATATTGGGTATGTGTAAAATTGTAATTATACTTCTCTTTACGTTTCCTTGGAAAGGTTTTGGATACCATTTATATTTGTATAAATGTTATTTATTAATGTTAGAGTAGCTTCACACACACACAGTCTGAAACTGCTTGTCCCAAGTGGGGTCGCAGCAAGTTGGAGCCTAACCCAGCAATACAGGGCCCAAGGCTGAAGCAGGAGGGGACACACCCAGGATGGGACGCCTGTCCATCGCAAGGCACCCTAAGTGGGACTGAAACCCCGGACCCACTAGAGAGCAGGCCTGGGCCAAACCTGCTGCACCACCACGCCCCCCTAGAATAGCTTTAGTATATGTAACATTCTTTCTATCCATGTAATTTAAATTTTACCCTCTATTACCATGTTGAGATCTATGAAAGAGATGGGCAGCTGTTCTTTGACTTCAGAACAAATATTTTTCTCTTTCTCTTTGCTTTAGCTGAGTTCAACAGAAATGATTAGATGTGTGGAAAAAGCAAAGCTGGTGATACTCATTGCGCTGTGCTTCCCCTAACGTGGCACAATGATATTCTTACTTGACACTTTCTAAGCCTGTCTGTCCATCCTATTTTGCAGACATTTTTGAAAATAAATTAATTATTCCTTTTCCATTATTTAAAGCAAAACTATACTCTTTTCTCAGTTCTTCGTTGTGTCATATCTTGAGTTGTGGTTTGCATATTAAAAGCATATAGAGAATGATGGGAGACATTTCTGAACACTGATCTCTTAGGCATTGCTTTTCTCGCAAACCCTTAAACTCAAAGCTCCATCTCTTATTTGTCTAATTTCTTCTCCCACTGTTCCCAAATTCATATTTCATGATAGTAAATGTGTAGGTACCATAATAACATGGAGGATAGAATTTAATTTGGACTTTCAGTTAGATATTGTTGAGAAACTGATCTGTGTGTTTCTTCTCAGAATGTTGTACATCATCTCATTCATTTTGAGATTGCTCAGTTTTTCTTTCACCTTACTATCATACATTTTATATGCAACTTGTAGATGATAACAGTTGCAAGAAAAGTTTGTGAACCCCTTGGAATTACTGGATTTCTGCGTTAATTGCTCATAAAGTGTGGTCAAATCTATCACAATAATATACAAACAGAATCCGCTCCAAATGATAATATGCAAAAAAATTGTACATCTTCTTGTCAGTACAGTTTAACTTTCCCGGTTCGGGCTGGAGAAATGAAGTTCAGACAATTCCAAGGTGAAACTTCAAATGGGGCGGCGTGTGTGACAACGGCATGCATTTGGCCCGATAGGTCTCAGTTTTGTCAACGTTATGCATTATGAATGTCCACCTTTACCTTCTATTTTTGCTCCTGCTGATTACTGGCAGTTTCCTCTCAGCTTTCAAAAAATTAGTGATGGCACTTTTGGCCACAGCTAAAAGGCTGTTTTGAAGGGTTGGATCAACTCAGTGATCACTCAGATGGCTATAGGGCTTAGTTTTTATTTATACATGTTGATATTAAATGTCTTAAATGTACACAAAGTGAGTCACCACTGCTGACTCTTGCATTGCGACTTTTAGGCTGTGTAACAAAGCTTAAGGGATTTGTTTTTCTTTCTTGGCCGACAGGTGGCACAGTAATTCGAGTTAATGGTTAGCCCTTGCAAAGGGAAGGCTCCAAGTCCGAGTTCCCAGTCCTGCTGTCTGCAGTATGGTTCATCAAGGTATTTTCTCTGAATTAGTCTCTTAAAAATTATCCATCTGTATAAATGGTAATAGGTTTGTACACTAAGCTATTCTCTAACACTGTAAATTTTCTTTGGAGAAAGGTGTCAACTAAAAAAATAAGTAAAAGAGCTCAGTTAACTTAAATGTAGTGATTTTTTTGTCCTTTTGGAAAATGAAATGAGTGAATGGATGGAGAAAATCAAGTCCTGCTGGACACATTTGTACCGTTCTCCATTGGGACCAGTTCCAGCTCTTGTGACGATGCCTGACCCAGGGCATTTGTGGCTGACACAGATATTTGCATCTTGCTGAGAAGAGAGAAGTCCGCACGTGGAACGGCGTATTTGTGCACCCCATTCGACACGGGGTAGCTTTTGCTCTCTGTCTTGGGGTTCCTATGAAAGACAAACATCTTTGGTTATCAACACAAACACATTAACACCATTTTATGAGTGCTTCCTGTATGATGCAATTAATGAATGACTCGAATGTCTGATGCAAGGAAGCCTTCCCAGAAGAGCAGAGGGGTAAGGGGTGGAGACAGTTACCATATTTTAGTGTGGAGTGTGTAGGCTGTTTGCAGATGGGTCTCGACCCCAGGGTCCCACTGACACAGAAGCGTGTATGGTTTGGTAAGGTTGGTCAGGCAGCTCAGGTCCTGTGGTGTCGATGGGGGGTCTGCGGAATCAGTGCTCACAGTTTTGTCATCAGGAAGGCATAGGGCTTCACTGCAATGCAACCACTTTCTAGTTAGTTTCCTCAAACCAGTGATCCCACTGATCAAGCACCAGCACCAGTATTTGGGCAAACCGGTCAACAGTTAAAAAGTTATCCATCAAATAACACAAGCCAAGAAAAGCCCTAAACCTGGCACGCTAAACCACAATCAGGTAAGAAGATACGTAATTATTAGAGCACTGGTGAAAAGTGTGAGGACACTTCTCCAGAAAACTGTTTCTTTCCCCAAAAGAGTTTTGAACTGGCGATCAGCCGACACGTTATCTCACGTCTTCTGCAGCAATTCCCAGAGATACAGCACACTTGTGGCTTGTCTTGCCTTCACCTTTCTTTCTACTTTGTGCCACAGGTATTGCCCAGGTTGCCCAGGTTTACTCACACTTTTCACAGGTATAGTATTATTGTCATTAACCTAATTTCATTAACTGCTAATGAAACTACCCTCCCTCATCTGTAAGAAAAGGTTGATGGAAAAAATGTTGTAAATGAGTTAAGATGGATAAAATTAATAATGCCATAATTATTATCTAAAATTATTCTTCTTGTTCACCTGCCTTTTAATAATATGATTCAGCACTTACATCCTGCTTTGATCTCCACACCATTCACGATCTGGCATAGAGTATCAGCACAGACACAACATGTCAGATGTGCTCTTGTTTCCTGGATGCTGGAGATGAGCACACTGGAAAGCAGGCCAGTCTCATTGGCTGAAATGTTCCCAGTGAGGACTTGTTGGTTAAGGTGCCACTCTACTGTGAGGTCTGGCACCTGGGACAAGGGGCAGTCGGCCAGAAGGAAGCAGGAAGCGGAGAGGGAGGACCCCAGAGGCACCGTGGATGTTGGAACCCATATCTGAGCGCACGGTGACAACCATACAGCTGTTGGTCCGAGGCAGAGGAAGGACAATATGACGTCAATTTCAAACTCTCATCACATGGAATGTAAGATACAACAGAGCATATTTCTCCTTCAAGAATGAGATTAACTAAAGTCTTTGACAGTATGTAAAATGTATCCAGAAGGAACAGGTACTGGTCCCATTTAGACCCTGCTACTGAACCTGTGTACAACGGGTTAACTTGAACCATTTTAGGGTGAACAAAAGCATTGTCAAGTTTAAATGTCAAGCTAAAATGCAGTGCTGTTTGAATTCTCGGTTCATTTGCAGTCAACAGCACTGCTCCTGCTCCTACAAGTTGGAGAAATGGGTGCATGAGACAGGAGAACATCAGATTCAGTGCGGGAGCCTTAATTTTATTCTTCCCCAACTCCTAAAGAATGGGAGTTGTCTTTTCAACTACTTCCTTTTTTGCACGAAAGAGAATTAAAAAAAAAAAACTCAAATACCCCATTTTAAAAGGCATTCTATTCCATACTGTGAACAGAAGATGAGTTTTGCAGATAGAAAGAAGGACCTAACATTGAGCTTTCTGATTGTCCCCTGCTGATATGATATGAATCCATAATCAGAACAGGACACCCCCACTCAGATTCCATGTTACCTGCGAGCCGCAGATTCCTTTTCCATTATACTCTCTGTTCTGCCAGTTGCATGGTATAGATCATCTGATCCAACTATGACTTTTCGACTGTTATTGCCTGTTGTTACAATTTATTTAAATTTTTTTTCAAAAGTGTTTTACACTGCTGTGATTACTGCCCACATTTTTATTTAACAATAAGAAAAAACCTTTTATCTCTTTGTCAGTAGTAGAACAGAGGACAGTGAAAGAGCGCCAGCAGAAACATCGCCCCAGGGTTCTACATTTCAAAAAAAACCATCCAGTGACAATACGTTTTCTTTCTGCTCCCTAAAGGTCCATTTGGTTAAGTGTTTTCCCCCCTGCATGGCACGAGATCTAATGCTAATGTAATTTTTTAAGTGGTGAAGCTATGAGGTTCTTATTGGTCCCCAAACCCCAAGCACCTGAGTCTGGCTGCTCTATTATAACTCATATCACATGTTAAGCATTACGTTTAGACTGGAAAAACAGAAATAGTCACGTAAACAGTGGACGGATTGAGAAACACAACGCCGGACTTTCCTGAAGCATCATTTACACACACCAGTTTCAAAACCTGTGGCAGATGTTTCAAAATGTCAGCTTCATAACCTTGCTTTCACAGTTGTTAGCACGTGACCCTAGTTTTAAAATGATTTATTTATTTTCTTCCTTTATTCAGCGACTGACATTTTACACTAAAACTACTTACAATCTTGTTAATTTTTTCAGATAGATGTTTTATTGCTACAGTCATTTACAGTAGGTTAAATACCTGGCACAAAGAGTACAACAGCAAACCCTCTCCTGGGACTTAAACCAGCAACCTTCAGATGACAAGTGTCTGTCCTTGCCCACTGTGCCACTTCTCCAAGCTGTACTTACATTTTTCAGGGACAATTAGAAGAACAAACACCATCCCAGTTGCTCTGGCCAATACTGATGCCATTATGACAAGTTCTGCAAAGGAGAGCAAATGAAGAATGTTAGTAAGAAAAAACACTTGCAACATACTGTTAAATGTAATGATTTATCAATCTCTCGAACACAACAATTCTTACTTAATTGTGAATTATGGTTATTGTTTTTCAATCCATTATGTAAAAGTATTTTGGGATGTAAATATAACTACTTTTAAAACATGTTTAAAAATATAGGTAGCAGCTTTTATTTCAAGCCTTTTTTTGTGTTCATCACTGTTAGGTTCCAATTATAGTATCTTATCAACATTTTATCTTTCATTCACAACATAACTTGCAGGTCATACTTAATAAGTAAGTAACTTATATAAGAATGCCCCAAGACACCATCCATCTATCATCAGTAGTTGCTTCCCACAAGCAGGGTAACAGGAAGCCAGAGCCTTCCTGGCAATATTGGGTGCAATGCCCAGGGAGGGTACACCCTGGACAGCAGGCCAGTCTATCACATGTCACCAAACATAACTTGAACCCCAGACTCACCAAACACCAAGATACTGGGCAAACCCACTGCACCACCACAGCAGCTGACCCAAGATACCACTGTGTAATTTAAGCCTATGAAGTGGTGATACTTGACTGCATTCACTAAATTTCTTTTTTTTTAAACTTTTAAATGGAAAAATAATCAAAAATGGCATTCATACCGGGATATTTAATAAATTAATGTTTGTAGTATACTTTTCACAATATCCACTGTGCTTTTAAGTCACACATCAATGAATTGCAGGCCTGATTACATCAAGCCATTATTTATCATAGATGTTAGTTTGTGACGTGAGATGAACAATATTGTTCTTGATTCTGTTCATCTACATTTCATACTTCTCTTTATCTCAGTTGTTGCTTCCTGAACTGCAAATGTTCTTTCCGAAAATTCTAGAAAAAAATGTAACGATTTAGGATATAACAGTACTTTTACACCCGTCCTGGGTGTGTCCCCTCCCCCTCCGGCCTTACGCCCTGTGTTGCCGGGTAGGCTCCGGTTCCCCGCGACCCCGTATGGGACAGAAAGTGTGTGTGTGTGTGTGTGTAGTACTTTTACAATCCCTGTATGGAAATTCACACTCAGCAGCTCAAAATGACCCATAACAACAAACATGACATCACAACTAAGTGCAGTTATACTGACCAAAAGCAACAAAAGAAAGCAAAAAAAAAACATGTGTCTGGATGAAAGGATGTCAAAGAACACATTTCGTACAGCATTTGATTTCAGGTATAGGAAAGTCAGTCTAAGGCATGTTTTGCAGGTCACACTACTTACTATCACAGTCCAGATGCCTCTGTGATCCAGAATCAGAACCAGGAGCAGGACCAGGAACAGAGAGGCAGCACTCTCAGGTGGACAGGTTTTCAGCACTGGCAGCTCGGGAAGAGGAAGGCAGAGGTGACATGTGCTGTGGGGCAGTGTGTGTTCATGCCGTGCAGGAGATGTCAGCAAACAGTCAAACCACAGGCTTGTGAAACCCCTCGTCTTTCACTCAGTTTCGTGTACGACACGTCTTACAATCTTCCAAGTTTACATCTGCTTCCAAAAGTGTGTCTTCACAGGGCCATTTCAAGCATTGTGAAGTTGTGACTATTCTTCCGAACATTAACAACAATATTCATTTTCATCCCAGTTCAATAATGTTCGAAATGTAAGTAAATATGTTATTTATACTACAATGTTTTGTTTATTTCCCAGAGAATGAAACATGGTAGCTGTAACAGTCAAGTCATAATAGCCTTATTACACTTTTAAAAGGACAAAGTAAATTAAATCATTTTGAGGACAATACAGAAACAGCATGCATATAGATGACCCTGTAGGGCTTCCTTTGAAACACACTGATTTAAGAGTATGCTCTGTCATGGATAACTTCTTGATTAATTTAATTGAAAACCAGCATTTAATAGGTGCCTACTGATACTGCTTGGAAATGTTTGAGCAACATTTTTTCAGTGAGGGGGCAGACATAAGACTATGAGCAATAACTAGCAAAACACTTTGCTATACAATTCTGGAACTTCAACACAACTGTAGAAACTCTATGGACTCGAACATAAATTCGAGTTAAGTCAGCCATGTCAGAACTGATATGAAGGAAATCAGAAATGCCACCCCACACTCAAAAGACCCAAGTTTGAAACCAAACACCTACTGTTGTACACTTGACCGAGGTATTTACCCAGAACCGCTGCAGTGAAAATGACTCAACTGTATACATGGGCGTAAAATTACAAGCAGCTTAATAACTGAATTTGCGTCAGAGAAAAGCAATACAGTATAAACAAATTCAAATATAAGTTCTTAACAGTTTCAGTTTGTCTTTACCAGGAACCTATGACCACTGACTTGATGTTTAGCACACTCCAAATCTCAACCATTGAAGTTGTTTTTCGAAAGCCAACTTGAAGAGTCAAAACTGCAGGCAGGACTACAACATTCAGCCAGAGCTTTCAAAGGGTTAGGATTACTGGCCAAACAGCTCAGTCCTACATATTAATTCACACACACACACACACACACACACACACACACACACACACATTTTCAGAACCGCTTGTCCCTTACGGGGTCACGGGGAACCGGAGCCTACCCGGCAACACAGGGCGTAAGGCCAGAGGGGGAAGGGGACACACCCAGGACGGGACACCAGTCCACCGCAAGGCACCCCAAGCAGGACTTGAACCCCAGACCCACCGGAGAGCAGGACTGCAGTCCAACCCACTGCGCCACCGCACCCCGCACTCATATTAATTCATTTCAGTTCAATTCAATGTATTTTTATAGAGCTCTTCTCACACAGTGACACAGAGGGCTTTAACACAGGCATAAGGCATGTTAAACAAATACATCACATAGAGAAACAAAAAAGACAGTTGACTACTGACTATAATAATATAATACTTTTATAGAGCTAGAGGGTGTGGTAGTGCAGCGGTTTTGACTGGGTCCTGTTCTGTGGTGGGTCTGGGGTTTGAGTCCTGCTTGGGGTGCCTTATGATGGACTGGTGTCCCCTCCCCATCCAGTCTTGTGCCCTGTGTTGCTGGGTTAGACTCTGGTTTGCTGTGACTCTGCTTGAGACAAGTGGTTTCAGACTGAGCGTGTCTTTTATAGAGCTATAAGTATGTCTACTGGCCGTGGAGGAAAGGAACAAAGACTCCCATTTGAAAATCAAGAGAGAAAAAACCTCTTTAGGATCCTGGACATTCTAGATTAAGATGAAATTGCTCCACCCTACCTTTATCAGATTATTGATTCTTGTATCCTAGGATGACATCTTTGTTCATTGGATGTAGGTTACCTTAAAGTATCTGTGATTAATAAAATCATAGTAGGAGGATGTGTCTTTAGCTATAGAGCACCTAAACTGTGGAATAGTCTACCAGTTACTGTCAGAAATGTTCCGCTAGTCTCAGCCTTTAAATCCAGACTAAAGACTTACATGTTCACTCAGACATATCACTAACAAATGTTGTTCCGCTTGTCCCTGTTTCTGTTTTTCTCCTCCTATTACACTGTATAATTTCCTTAAGTTATAAATTACTAACAATTTATTCTTGCATTGTTTCCCTATAATAAGACCTGAGGAGGCCGGCCGGCAGTTACAGATGCATCCCATGCTGACTGAAGTTGATGACAAACCACCATGATGGACGAGACGTACCTTGGAGAACTGAGAATTCAAGCTACCATACAGCAACAATGCCATTATTAATTGTAAACTGACTTAGAAGTCTTGTTTAATTTAGGATGCCGGGGGTTGGGGCTAGCCTGTGGCACTTGGGCCTTCAGAGGTTTTTTCTCCCTTAACTTTCAGTTGGGAGTTTTTCTGTTCCTTTCCTCGGTGGCCAGTAGGCATACTGATAGCTTTAATAAATGCATTGATGATGTATTACACTAGTCTGTAGTCAACTGTCTTCTTTGCTGTATTGTTGAGAAGAGTGCTCTGTGAGAATAAATTGAAGTGAAGTGAATTTAATCAAACTGTGGTCTTTCCTTGTTCATAAATTCCAGATAAATCCTAAAAGCAGGGTATGTTGCTACAGGAGAAACATGGTTATTTTGGAATCATAAACAAGCACAGAAAAACAGACCCTGAAGTTTCCACCTATACAGTGCTTATTGGTGACTTATATAAAGGGCGTATCCATCCGCCTTTTGAAATCATTCCTTGTGACAAAGAGCTAATTGCCTGCAGATGCAAAATGTGCTCTACTGCCTTTAAAAGTCCTTTGGAAAGAAAGGGAAAATATTTTTATGGAATGTATTCATTTTTATGTCAATGTAAATGTTGCTCAAACAACACTGTGATTTAATGTCCTGGGAAACACAATTATTTAACCTGTCAGTGTGTTATTTTTCATTGATGGAGCTCTGTTCTGCTCATTGCTTCTACTCTCCAGTAAGCACATATTCACCGTAAACACAATATTATCATAACAATTACATTTACCTGATTGCTAAAAGAAAAAGACCCATTAACAGACCTAGAGAAGTAATACATCTTACTATGGAGCATGAAATTGAATTTTTTTTAGGGACTGGCACTGAATGAAGATTTCTAAGACACTGATGTTACTACATTAGTGCATCAGTCAAAGTTTCCAACTCTGGCGCCTTATGTCGGTCTGCTTATGTTCATACAATGAAAATTTGAAATGATTGTGTGAGTGTTTGTAAGTGGAGAACAGAAACAGGCTAATATACTGTAGATGCTGTCTAGTTACCACTCTCTTGGGTGCTTTTACTTTAAAACTGACATTTGGCAATGGGCCCTCATTCATGAGAAACATTTCCTTGTAACATAGGGTTAAGAACACTGAATCATAACCTAATGGTCACCTACTGATGTCCGAAGAGGGCCCCTGCTATTATGTTCTTGAGCACTTGACCTAAAATTTGTCTAGTGATATGTGGCAACATAATGAATAAAACAGCTGTTTCCTTTCAAAAAATGTGTTGGGTTGAGCATTCATTCATCCATTATCAATAACCACATTAACCACATGTCCAGTGCACTGTTCTGGAGCCCATGCTGGAAACAGCATGTTTGAGGCAAAGTGCACCCTGGATGGGTTCAGTTCAGCTCCAGTCCATCAGGTGCTCACATATACACATTATGGACAATTTGGAGTCACCAGATCACCTTAAACATAAACATGGAGAGAACATGTAAACTGTGCACAGGCAGAGCCAGACTCAAACCCAGATGCAAACCAAAAGGCACAAGCTGTGAGGTTCCAGTGCTATTCACTGCACCTCCTCGTACTCTTGGGCTAAGCAATGTAATATTTTTTGGAGCATGAGGTATCACTCTCTAGGTCAGTGAAATTCGACAGAAGCGTCAAAGAATTGTGCTTTTTGGCCTCTTGTACCACGTTATCACGGTTTCCCTGTTACGGTCACCATGCCAGATGTTGTGTCAAATGTCCTTCAGCACACCAAACTTGAAAGTTACGAAATTCTCCTTCAGTTATTTTGTGGTACACAGGGTACATAGAGATAAAGTGTCTATAAAATAGGAAGCTCCATGCTTAGATCAAAGATACTTTAAAGCCACATTAACCCTCACAGACACAGTCAAAATCTTTCTCCTGGCAAATGGCCTTGGATTAAAATCCAGATAAAGATGCTTTGCATCCGCGGAATTGCAGGATTAAAGCGTTATGTGGACATTAGGAATGGCAACATAGCATATCGTAGGAATGTCTCTGACCACTTCTTCATTTCCTTTCAACCCTCCCTCACCACTAACTCTTCGTCTCTTCCTGCACCCATTGTCACCTTTCACTACAATTTAAAATCTCTCTCACCTTCCTGCTTTGCCTCTGCTACTCTGGCCGCTCTCCCTTCTGCTCCACAATTCTAAGATCTATCTACAGATGATGCCACTAACACTTTTCTCTCTTCCCTATCTTCCACCCTTAACTCTCTCTGTCCTCTGTCTTCTAGACCAGCACGCCCCATTGCTACTCCATGGCTGTCTGATACGTTATGTGCTAATAGGACCAAACTGCGGGCGGCAGAGCGAAGATGGCGTAAATCCAAAACTCCATTGGACCTGGATGCTTACCAGTCACTCTTAGCTGCTTTTCAGTCTGCTGTTTCTTCAGCTAAAACCTCCTTATTCCACAACAAAATACAATCTGCATCCAAAAAAACCATACAGACTCTTTGCTACCTTCTCACCCTTTCTGTATCCCCGCCACCTCCTCCTTTCTCTTCTCTCACTGCTGAAGAGTTTGCTTTGTTTTTCAGAGACAAAGTCAAAGCGATCACTGATAAATTCTCACCATCAACCTGCGCGGTTCACGCTGGACCTCCCTGCAAAGCTATCCTCTTCAACTTCAAGCTGCTCTTTGAATCTGAAGTTGCTGACCTCCTGATATTGCGCAGAGCCACCACCTGCTCGCTTGATCCGATCCCATCATCACTCCTTCAGAACGTCTCCCCGCTCCCTCATCTGTTCTATCATCAACTCCTCACTCTCCTCTGACTGTTTCCCAGCTGCCTTCAAAACCGCTCTATTTTCACCTCTGTTAATAAAATCTTTCCTGGACCCCAATCTAGTTGAAAATTACAGACCAGTCTCTCTCCTGTCTTTCCTGTCCAAAACCCTTGAGCGGACAGCCTGTGATCAACTGTCCGATATCCTCACCTGGAACCATCTCCTTGATGGTTATCACTCTGGTTTCAAAGTTGGTCACTCCACTGAGACCGCCCTTCTGGCAGTATCTGACGCTCTCAAAGCTGCTAGAGCTGCCTCCCTCTCCTCGGTCCTCATCCTCCTCGATCTGTCTGCAGCATTCGACACTGTAAATCACCGGATTCTACTCTTCTCTCTTAACCAGCTTGGGATCAAAGGTGTGGCACTAAGATGGTTTGAGTCCTACCTCTCTGACAGATCCTATCAAGTGGTCTGGCGGAGCTCTTGTTCTTCTCCTCTGCCTCTCTCAACCGGTGTTCCGGAGGGCTTGGTATTGGGTCCTCTTCTTTTCTCCATCTACACCTCCTCCCTCGATCTGGCCATAGCCTCCCATGGATTCAAATACCACTGCCATGCTGATGATACCCAGCTCTTCCTCTCCTTTCCACCTGCTGTGTCAGACATCTCTGCATGCATTGCTGCCTGCCTGTCGGACATCTCTTCATGGATGTATGATCACCACCTCCAACTCAACCTCTCCAAAACAGAGATTCTTTACCTCCCAGTTGGCCTGTCCTCCTGTCATGACCTCTCAATCAAACTGGACAACTCACTCATTTTGCCTAGCTCCTTTGCTAAGAGTCTCGGAGTAACGATTGACGCAAGTCTGTCATTCTCTAAACATATCGAAGCCACAACCCAGTCCTGCAGATACATCCTGCATAATATTTGTAGGATCCGTCCCTACCTCACTACTGACTCCGCCCAACTACTTGTCCAGGCCATGGTGACTTCCCGTCTGGACTACTGCAACTCTCTCCTGTGTGGCCTTCCTGCTAATGCCATCAAACCTCTGCAGCTTCTACAGAATACTGCTGCACGAGTTGTGTTTGATTTGCCAAAGTGCTCTCATGTATCTCCTCTATTCATTTCTCTGTACTGGTTTCCTATAGCTGCCCAAATCAAATTCAAAACCCTGGTTACTGTGTACAAATGCATCAATAGAACTGCTCCTGGCTATTTACAGGACTTGAACAATCGGTACACCCCAGCCAGGGCCCTTCGCTCATCTACTTCTGCTTGCTTGGTGGTCCCGCGCATGAAAGGCAAAGCTCGGAGGTTCTTGGTTCTGGGTCCGTTGTGGTGGAATGACCTTTCCCTGTCACTCAGAACTGCGGAAACTCTGTCTGTTTTCAAGAAGGGTCTGAAAGCCCACCTTTTCCAGATCCACCTCGTCCAAGATCTCTCCAGCTCATCTACGGTGTAACTTTTCATGCATCGTAACTCCAGAAGCACCCCCAGATACAACCTTTATTCAGCCATTACTCTGGTATTGTACTGCTCATTTGTCTATCTTATAATATTTCATTAAAAAAAAAAAAGAAATTGGTCTGGGTATCAGGATTTGTCTATCCTGTGTCTTATGCACCTACTTGAACCTCGGTGCAGCAAGTGGTAGGGAACAAACTAGGTTTACTTGAGACTTACATGTCTGCAGCTATGTCTCCTTCTCTCAATGTAATGCATAAATTGTACTTTTACTGAGATGTACGTCGCTTTGGACAAAAGTATCTCTTAAATGAATAAATGTAAATATAAATTAATGCACTAGGAGCATGGAACAGATCTTTCCATGCATTTGGAGCAAACTATCAGTTTATTCTAAGTGTCTGAGGGGATTTATTGCTTTCGAGTCTGTTCTCAGAGTGAGTATTGCTTTTGGAAAGCAGCCTGAGCTGCAACAATATCACCACAAACTCTTTAACTGGTGCCACCAATAGCCTATCTATCATTTTTCACAGAGTGGTTAAGAGTTTCTCGCACTCCCTTCCTCCCTCTCCCATCTGGAAGATTACAACACATCCTGTATGGAGCAATTCTTCCTTACAGAAACACAGACGAGTTCTCTTACACACCCTGCCCCACACAGGGCTTCTGGTCTCACCAGTTTATCTGACCTGTAGTGACACTGAGCATATACATGTCAGCAGCACGTGTACAGCGAGGAATCACAAAAAAATTTTAGTGCTTTTTTTTGGTCTAATGTCATGCTGCTTGTTATGTTTTCTCAACCAATTAGTGGGTTTTTTAGAAAACAAAAGGGGTTTTTTAGAAAAGCAGAAGGAAAACTTGCTTCTACATTCTGTTTCAGAAGGTTTGCAGTGAGAATCCACGTCCTGAATAGTTGTGAGTCACACAGCATATAGCTATGGGGTCTGATGCAATGTGGAGAACCAGGTGTCACTGCAAGGAAAAACTAGTAAATCAAGAAAGCAAGATGCATGTTTTTAGTCTTGCACATTTATAAGAGGCAGGCAAAGCTTTTATCCAACAACTTTGGTTTTCTATGGGTCAATTTAAATGTTAAAAATAAAGTGAAGCAGAAAGATTTAGGAAAACTGTTTTCTTGTTTTTGTTTCATTCATGCATCCACTGCTCCTGCCATGAACGTACCCCACTCGATTTTTCACATTTAAAAAAAAAACAGCAGAACTTCTGCTCTCAGGGACTGAATTTAGGCATGATTTAGTTAACACTAGTGCTCCTTTTTCCTCTCTCATAATTTGCTTTACTGTTATTCTCTCTTTATATTATTTTATTATGTTTTCTTGTTTGACGTTCTATAACTTTCTTTTCAATTTAAAGCACGTTGCAAAGTTGTTTAGAAGGAAATTGTATAAAATAATAATAATAAAAATAATAAAAATAGTCAAAGTTCACATTTTATTTGTCACATACACAACCAAATTTAGTACGATGTGCAGTGAAATGCTTTTCGGACTGTCCGTAATACAGACTAATAGTAGAGATGATATAAATAAGGAAATACAAATAAAGTAGAAATTAAAAACACACTACAGAAACATAAAGAATATATAATGATGAAAAACAGGATAAAATAAATAAAGTAAGATGAAATGTAGTGGTAAAATAAAAATATATAGCTGTGTAAAAATGTGGAATAACAGACATATAACAAAGATGTATTAGAAATAACGGGGTGCGGTGGCGCAGTGGGTTGGCCTACAGTCCTGCTCTCCGGGGGGTCTGGGGTTCGAGTCCCGCTTGGGGTGCCTTGTGACGGACTGGTGTCCCGTCCTGGGTGTGTCCCCTCCCCCTCCGGCCTTATGCCCTGTGTTGCCGGGTAGGCTCCGGTTCCCTATGACCCCATATGGGACAAGCAGTTCTGGAAGTGTGTGTATTAGAAATACACAGCAAAACGGAATGTATCCGAGGAGAAAAATGCAATACGGATGTGGAGTCCAATATTAACGGTTAAATAAAACAGTGCAATGTAAGTCATAATCATCATTATTAATACAAATAAACCAAGAAACAGCACTTTTGATAAGTGTCAGGATGAGAGTGGAAACCTGCACAAAGATTGTGAAGTCACGTAAAAACACTGTTGATATGGGACCGAAAAAAGAAATGTTAGAGAAAATATGTTAAAGAGCTCCAAGCAAACAAGGTACCCCAACACAGTTTTCACACTGGGCCTGTTACCATGGGCAGTACAGGAAAGATGGTTACCATGGAAGGTGGTCTGAGTAGCAGCTGCGCTCACCTTCTTCAGGGTTCCTCATCACACCGTGTGACTCAAATAACTTCATGAAGATATAATTCCGGAACCACACGTCAAGGTGCTCTCGCTTAACATGATGTAAAATTCACTCGAGGGGTTTCTCAGTGAACGTACACCACTCAACAAGGTGCAAGAAGAAGGAACTGATCATATTCTGGTTTGTTTCGTTTTCTGAACAATCTTGCAAGTTTGCAAGTGAAATGCATTGGCAGTGGTCTCTCTTCCTGACTGAAAGAGTGGCGCAATATACCAAGTTTCCAGAGACAGGAAGGGGAAGAAGAGTTGCTGGAGGGGAACATGCGCCCTGGTGTGTGCTTGTGGGTGTGTCTGGAGAGCTGGAGCAACAATCTGCGGAAAACTTACTTCATAGGGACCAACTGATCTGCCTTTCAACAGGACCTATTACAGCCATTAATGCTGGAAGCACCAGGCTCATACTTAATGAGTGTCTTCAGAGTATTTGCTGGCTTGTGTGTGTGTGTGTGCATACAGTGGAATTTGCTTGGCTTGAGGAAAGATAGAGCTGATCTAATTCTCAAAAGACCCATCTGTCTGACAGTATGGCGAAGCTGCTTCAGGCACATAGCAGGTGGGGAGCCAGGGGGTGGAACAGGTATAGCTGTGTATCTCCAGGCAGGTGTCCATCTGCACAGCCAGTCACACCTTGACAAGGAAACTGTGACAACTGTAAGACCCCTTGCATCCAAAGTGCACAACTAAATGAACAAACAAAGCCCAATGCATCCAGCAGCAGGTTTGTAAGACTCACCTTTTTTTGTGTGCAATTTGAACTGCACTGTACATTTACCCCGATCCTTGTGAATGTACAGTATATACTCTATGTGTGCTTGGGAGGGTTGCTTAAACAATGGAGGATTATCTATTTTCATGTTGGACTGCTGTCTTATCAATGTCATGTCATACACTGCAGGGTCATGCTTGGCTGAAATCCCCTACTCATGCTGAAGCCCTGAAGATGAGAGAAGGATTGGCTGAACAGACACACCGTCAGATGTAGGGCAACAATAGGTGAAGTGCTGCTGCTAAAAATAACCACAGACTATATAAAGGAGCACAGAGGTTTTAACCTTCCCTGGATTTCATTACCACGTAGGGCATAAAGAAGTCTTAAAGTCTTCATAATAGAACTAGTCATTCATATGATTGTTCACTTCACCTTGAACATGAGGACATCAAACACATGCTAAATAGTAAAATATTTCCATATCCACGCCATCAGCTTGCTGCAAAACATGGCCGAATACATCATTTTGAAGTCAGATATTGAAGTGAGAGTGAGACTGATGTGTCGGATTATGAAAATGATGATACGTCGCCTATCTACTAAGGCATGGTGATGGAGAGTTTTTGAATGAAGAATCTGGAAAAAAAAAGGGGCTGGAGGGGGTGATGAGGCACTAGAAGAAGCCAGATGCTAATTAAATACGCATTAGCTGATTATCATGTCATTGACACGTTTCACTTGATCTTTCGCTTTAATCAACGGTAATGAGCGAAAGGCTCCATAAACCAACTGGGTATTGCACAGCACATCCAACTGAGTAAGGCCTTAAACACAGGGGCTCACGGAGGTGATTCATGGATGAGATCTTCTCAGGAGCTCAGACAATTCATGTAGCAAATGAGGGCAGTTTGCAATAGAAGAAAATGCTTGAAAAAGTATCAAAAACTGGAGGATGACAGAAACAGTTACTTTCTTGTCAAGAATCTTTTGAGAGAAATTAAAATGATGGATATTGTAAGTTTTCATTAAAAGTATTTAATTAAAAAAAAAAAAAAATCAAAGAAGATTCTGGACCAAAGCGACTTATCCAGACGCACAGATGAAACAGTAAGGGGCTCAAAAATGGGAAAACTTGTACCATCACTAATCAGATACTGGCTTGTTTTGTTCTGCAGAACAATAGCCAGGTGAATACCACTAAGTTCTAAAGACCTG
The DNA here is from genome assembly GCF_900964775.1 of Scleropages formosus. Lineage (NCBI taxonomy): Eukaryota > Metazoa > Chordata > Actinopteri > Osteoglossiformes > Osteoglossidae > Scleropages > Scleropages formosus. The sequence continues at coordinate 152,320 of NC_041824.1, forward strand.
AATGAAGATTGGACAATATTGGAATACATTATGTGCTGACCATTCACCTTCATCAGTGAAGTATATAGCTTTCAGTTCTCTACGTCACCCACGGGTAACACTGGACAGTCTACAAGTGTAAAAAACCAGCTGGAGTCACCATTATAGTTTTTGTGAAGCAAGGCCTGCGACCTCAAAGAAGTTTCATGTCTAGTTAAATACAGCATACGTAACTTATTTGTACTCAAGGACAAGTGAGCAAAGACTACAACTGAAGTGCTCACACATGGATTCGACTGATGCATAAAGGCCTCTTGCTACGATGGTGTTACAGGCAGGCCAGTGTCAAAGCTCATTACACCAAAAGTGTAACACCATGTAGTTTTGGCCATTAATTTCTCCAATGGCTGAGCAAAGGTGTTTCTTTTGTCTGCAAAACTGTGGGTATATTAAGGGAGAGTTTAAAATTAACATAAAGTTGTGATGCCATTGGACCTGGCAAGATTCTTTATGAAAACAAGCAAAGAATATATACTTCATTCTTCGAAATGAGACTGGGAAGAATGGCACACTGTTGGAGCAACTCATCTCAAAGTCAGGCTAAAGGAGTGAGCAGGGGAAAGTGGGCACCAGACAGTAACGGTGGTGTGGTGTGAGTGAATGGGAGCCTAATCCACTGAAAACAAAGGCCCCGTCTACTACCTGTCACGAGTGATTCTCAAAATGGAATTAACTATTGATCCTGAAACTCTTATGATGCCAAAGGGCACGGACGCTCACGAGCTGGATTGGTGACAACCTGAGTGCATCAGTTTGGTTGGTGGGAAGGACAAGGTGATGATGAAAGAGGTTAGAAAAGAAAATAAAAAGAAAACAAGAAAAAACACCACCCTCCCCACAGATCACTAGGCTGGTGCCTTATTAAGAGCAGAGCTGTTTGTGGGTCACCCAGCCATGAGACACCATAACCCAGCTGCCCTGGCTGTATGAGTGGCCGGGTATTTTTGGATAAGGGCAAAATATCACATTTGCGTCAGCTGCCTTTCACACACCTTTTGACCTGAACTTTTTACCTTTTTCATTTTTGTTCCACTCCAGCTGCAACCATTACGGCTTTAGTGTCACATTCGCCGAGGTAAGACGGATCCAAGGGTGGTTGCATGAGCTCGCCAAATGTTGAAGCCGAATAAGAACAAACTGAAATGAGAACTGAGGGACAGGCAGGAGATCTTCGATGAGCAAACATTGTTTCTTGGAGGATCCAAAGGTCATGGTCAGGAAACAGGCAAGAGTCAAGGAGCCAAGGAAACACAGAGATGGGGAAGGCAAACATGGGAAGGGGGAAAGCAAGGTGAACGCAGGAAGTGCTGGGCATGGATGTGGCAGTGTGCTCTAAGAGGTTCCACAACCAGAGGCAGCTGGGTGCCGTGCTTTTATGCTCCTGGGCCCTGATCTGCTGCAGGTGCAACCGCTCCGTGCGGGGGCGTGACAGTTAGTGATCAGTCTGATTCATAGTGAGCTCCTACACTCTGCTAAATGAATAAATGTAATTAAACAATTCCTTTGTTGGCCAGATCATACATTTTTTGCCTGGAATATGGTCAAATGGAAATCAGCTCGTCTTCGCTGCAGCTACCTTAATAAGCTTGTGTAGGTGTAGCTTTGGAAAAATGGAGTTTGTGGTATTTTACTGGTCCAAGCACTACCACACTACTCCTAGTCCTCACACACTTGGTAAACAATGCTGAATAAAACAAGGAGCAGCTGGTAGTACAGTGGTTAGCGCTGCCACCTTTGCACCTCAAAGTCACAGGTTTGAATCCCCCTCTAGCTATAAGGCCCTGGAGTGAGGTACTTGCCTAGCTATACAAATACACACACACACACACATTTTCAGAACCGCTTGTCCCTTACGGGGTCACGGGGAACCAGAGCCTACCCGGCAACACAGGGCGTAAGGCCGGAGGGGGAAGGGGACACACCCAGGACGGGACGCCAGTCCGTCGCAAGGCACCCCAAGCGGGACTTGAACCCCAGACCCACCGAAGAGCAGGACTGTGGTCCAACCCACTGCGCCACCGCACCCCCTGCTATACAAATAGGTTTTAAAAAAAAAAAAAAAAAAAAAAAAAAGTATAAAGCACAGATGCTGTTCAATGTTTGTTCGATAATCTTCGATTGATTGCCTGTGTTGCTGGGTAGGCTCCGGTTCCCCGTGACCCTGTATGGGACAAGCGGTTCAGATTGTGCGTGTGTGTGATTGTGAGACAAGGATTTCACATTAGCATAACAGTACTCATGTCATTAAAACTGTTCATGTGACATATAACTGAGTTACAGAGAGTGGACTTAACAAGAAACCAGATAAAAAAAGAGTTTGAAGGAACTGAACAATCACAAATGCATCTGTAAAGGTGAATCACATTAGGATGATGGCTGGTTAACAGTACAACGGGGGTGCGGTGGCGCGGTGGGTTGGACCGCAGTCCTGCTGTCCGGTGGGTCTGGGGTTTGAGTCCCGCTTGGGGTACCTTGTGACGGACTGGCGTCCCGTCCTGGGTGTGTCCCCTTCCCCCTCAGGCCTTACGCCCTGTGTTGCCGGGTAGGCTCCGGTTCCCCGTGACCCCGTACGGGACAAGCGGTTCTGAAAATGTGTGTGTGTGTGTGTGGTTAACAGTACATATCAGCTGTTAGTGAAGGGCCAATTAATAAAGACAAAGGCTTTCTATCAAAAACCTTGGTTACCTAAACAATTTGTTCAGTTAAAATGTAGTAATGTAAAATGTTGTGTGTGTTGCTTGTTAAATAAGACTGTTTACCATTATGATGGAAGTCAGATCACATTTTGGGCCCATTCATGCCAACTCCAGAGAAGTCCAAAGGGTTTGCAAACTTTTTCTCAAAATTGCGTAGATAGTTTTGATACGGAAGCTGTGTGAGAGTGTTAATAAACTGCTTGAAAGAGCATCCGTCTCCATCCAGCATCTACAGTGAAAGGTCCAGCCAGCACCAACTGAAGCCCATTTTCACTTTAGCAGTCATTGGTTCCAGGGTGATATACAGGTTAGTACACTAGATTTAGCCAGAAAATAGCCACACTGATACCACAAAGGGACAAAACGTTTTTGGTCTTGAGACACCGGGTATATATCTCTGTCCCAAATCGCCAGATGCAAACTTTCAATACAAGTAGTTATCAGAATAAAATACCTATTGTGGAAAAAAATGTCTGCGTAATGGGTAAAACTTCCGTTGTACTGAACAATAAGCCTACAAAAAAAAGTACAAAAAAAAGTTTATATAGTGTCATGAACCATTTCAGCAGGTTGTTGTTACAAGCAGCATTGTTATAAGATGGCTAAATGTACATCAACACATTACCATCCCAAAAATTTCCATGGAAATGATCACTCTTTTGAGAAAATTGTGCTATTTTGGTTCAGCCGAAATGAGTGTACATTAGGAAATGGAGTTACCTAGCAAAAAGAAAACTTTGCATGCTGAGTTAGAGCCCCAGGCTCTCCCTGGATGTTCAGTGCTGCCCCAAATTGCAGGACAGTTCAAGTATGACTTGTGACCTATAAGGAATGGGACTAACTACTGATGCTCAAGGTGTTGGGAAAGGGGTGCCAATGCTCAAGTTGGTAGTTGAAGAGTAGTGAAGAGTCCAAGAACTCTAACATAGCTACAAATTCAATTTCTACAGTAAAATCTTTCCCCATTCTTGCCCTACTTTAAGTCCCCTGTGCCATCTTATACAGTTTAAAAATAGTTCTACCAGGCAGCAGCAGAGTGACACTTCACAGATGCTTGTTGATTCAAATTGCTGATGAAGAAAGGGTTAGACCCATTTATATGACCAGTACAGTATATATTTTTCCTTTGGTCTCTTCACCACCGTAAATGGTAGTCAGATAGACACAGAGACACCCGTGACATTCATGTTTAAAGACATGTAAGAATTAATTATTAATCAGGTTTACTGTACATCCGACCGAGAAATCTCAACTTATTAGTGTTCTTACTGTCAACTAGTATTTAGACCACATCATTATTCTGTTCAAGAATTGGACTTGACTATGAGGAGTTTTTTTAATAGCCCTACTTTGGCTTATGGGGCATTTCTTTTTTATTCAGGAGGACCAAATCTGGATTTTGTATGCCTCCTGGCAGTTAGCGGTGGGAGACATTTATATGTAGAATAGACATGCATTCATTCAGCAGACTCTTTTCTCCAAAGCGACTCTGAATTGGTATTTAGTAGGTGACCTACAATGTTACACAGTGCATTAAACTCCCCACAGTCATTGGCCCACCTGTACAGCAGAGCAATGTAACACACACATTAAAATTTAAAACCTTACTTTACCTTAAGCACACATCTTTGGACTGTGGGAGGGAACACACGAACATAGGGAGAACATGCAAAATCCACACAGACTGAGTTGGGATTGAAGGTCGGTTGAATTGCACAGCCCAGCAGACATTCATTTGCATTATTTTAGTTGATTTCTTATGTCTTCACTCTGTTTTCTGTGTTAAAAGTTGATTTACATGAGCAAATCACATTTTGGAATGAGTGCAGATATAAATCAAATAGCTTCTGAATATAAATCTGTGGTGAAATTCACCTTAGATCCTTAGATTCTGCAGCTCCATCAAAAACTAAACTTATTCGAACTATAAGAAACTCACAGTGGTTCAACAAACAAACTTGTGTTATATGGTTACAATGTGGTAAATTAGAGGGTAAATGGTGTTCAACTAAACTGCAAGCTTATTATGCAGCCTGGTTTGACTATCAAAAAAATATATATAAAGAGAAATCACTTTTAATGCCACATCCGAATACTGCGTGAAGTTAATCGATAAAAATCGGATAATTGTCGTTTTTTGTTTACCACACATACACACATTTTCAGAACCACTTGTCCCATACGGAGTCGTGGGGAACTGGAGCCTAACTCGGCAACACAAGGTGTAAGGCCGGAGGAGGAGGGGACACACCCAGGACAGGACGCCAGTCCATCACAAGGCACCCCAAGCGGGACTTGAACCCCAGACCCACCAGAAAGCAGGACTGTGGTCCAAGCCACTGCGCCACCACACCCCCTTTTATTTACCATCACTTACTTAACTGGTAAATATCAAGATAAACAATGTAATCCTGCTTCTATTAACAATGACAAATTTCTATTATTTTTCAATAAAAAACTGGAGAATACAATATCTGGGCATCCATCATACTCATTACTTTGGTCCAGGCCAGATACTGTTTGCACTGTTTCAATAGCTTCAGCTTCATTTGTATAGAGGAATTTATCATGCTAATTGGCTCAATGAAAGGTACTACCTGTCGTTTAGAAACCTATTGTCAATATTGTACTGTAGTGCTGTGCTCAGAGTCCAGATGGTGTGAAGAAGGACAAAGGGACAGCACTCATTGTCACTGTTTAGTAGAATACCAGCATACAATGAGAGATATCACTGCAAACATGAGGAAATAATGCTCTCGGACCGAGGACCCCATTTCTTCAAGGTCTTGCACCTCAAAACAACCTTCCCAGCTTGCTTGATGCCCTTCAGGCTTTCCCTCCTCTTACTACTGCCCAACACACTCACCCCTTTTTATTCCCCTTGAGTCCCCACAGCAGTTGAACACTTAATTCATTTTTTGCACAAACTATTTACAATAAACCCATTTTTCCGCTCAGACATAACACACCCCAGTAGCGCGGGTTGTTACACTATCATTGATGTATGTGCTCTGAAAGCTTTTAAAGTCATCGTTATCAGACCGCTCCTAAAGATATCGGATCTTGATTGTAGTTTCCTAAGTAATTATAGACCTATATCACATACACACTGTCTGAAACCGCTTGTCCCGAGCGGGGTTGCAGCAGACCAGAGCCTAACCTGGCAACACAGGGCACAAGGCTGGAGGGGAGGGGATACACCCAGGACGGGACACCAGTCCATCACAAGGTACCCCAAGCAGGACTTGAACCTCAGACCCCCAGGTTACCTTAAAGTACCTGTGATTAATAAGCTCCAGGAGGTCATACCTTTAGATATAGAGCACCTAAACTGTGGAATAGTCTACCAGTTACTGTCAGAAATGTCCTGTCTGTATCAGTCATCCTTTACTAAGAATTTCTTTCTTTTTTCTTCCTTTCCTCCATAGCCAGTAGACATACTTATAGCTTTAATAACCGATGGATAAAGTATTACTCTAGTATATAGTCAATTGTCTTATTTTTTCCTTTATCTTAAGTCTTTGGTCAGCACTCTGTCACAGTGTAAGAAGAGCACTTCTTAAAAATTAATTGAATCAAAATGAACACACACACTGAAACTGCTTGTCCCGAGCAGGGTTGCGACAAATAAGAGCCTAACCCGGCAACAAAGGGTGCAAGACTGGAGGGGAGGGGGACACACCCAGGACGGAATGCCACTCTGTCACAAGGCGTTACAAGGCACCCCAAGTGGGACTTGAACCCCAGACCCACTGGCGAGCAGGACCCGACCAAACTGTCTGCATTTCATGCCTCCCATGACCCCCTCAAAACTACTGGAAATCAAATAGTTTTGTTTTTGGTCATTAAGTGTTCAGTATGCAAAAGCAATGGAAGAGCTAAACGCACACAAGCTGACAGCCATACACTATTACAGTGTAATTAATGAAGGAAAACTGCCTTATATCATGCTATAACCAATCTGAACTCTTGGAGTAATTATTTGGGGATATTTTAGCATAAATAGGTTTCAAGTTTGTGGCTCAAGAAATCATTTAATGTAGTGTACACACACACACACACACTTTCGGAACCGCTTGTCCCATACGGGGTCGCGGGGAGCCGGAGCATACCCGGTAACACAGGGGATAAGGCCAGAGGGGGGAGGGGACACACCCAGGGCAAGACGCCAGTCCGCCGCAAGGCACCCCAAGCGGGACTCGAACCCCAGACCCACTAGAGAGCAGGACCCGGTCCAACCCCCTGCGCCACCACACCCCCTAAAATGTAGTACAATTAATGGTAATTAATTCATGAGAATTCACATTATAAAAGGTTTTTCAGGAACACATTACCTTCAAGGCAGGAGGAAGCTTACTAAACTAAAATATTTACAAAAATGTATGTATTTATACAGACACCGTACAGCAAATACCAAACTTAAGTTTATCTTCAGCAGTTCATCTAAAATACGTGTCTTCAGATTTCAGGAAGCTAAAACTCACGTGAACACAGGAAAAACGTGCAAACTCCAGACTGACCGAGCTGAATTTGAACCCATGTCTCAGGAGAGTCCTGGAGGTCAGAGGCAGCAGCACTACATGCTTCACAGCTGCACCAGCCCACAATAACAGGGACAGCTGGTAGTGGAGTGGTTATGGCCACTACCTTTAGACCCCACAGATGCAGGTTTCATCCCCATAGTCAGGTGTAGTACCCTTGAGCAAGGTATTCACCCTAAATTACTCCATAAAAAATTACCCAGTTGTATAAATGGGTTAATAATTGTACCCTTGTAATAACTGTGACCTTAACATTGTAAGGTGCTTTGGAGAAAAGCATCAACTAAATGTCGAATGTAACATAACTTATGTTGCCAGTTTAAACCCCTAAGCCATGCACCTACTCTCAACATGAAAAGCAGCAGTTGCATCATATGTAAAAGAGGAAGGAGTACTTCGTTTTACTTTGCCACTGATACCATGATGACGTTGCTTGTAACTCTGCACCCATCCATTGCACACGGCTACATGATGCATGGTTCTGTCAGCTGTTCTCCAAACCATGACTAATTGCATTCGTCTCTTGTGGTACTTATTCTTTTTACACATTTAAAATGTATTCTTACTTAAAGCATATTTGAATAAAGATTGATTTATGAACCTTTGCTGTGCGACCTTACACGTCCTTCTCTTCTGCACCTCCATCTATTAATGGTGGAGTTGAAAGGCGAGTGCCCAAACTAAGTGACGTGCAATACCCTTGTACCATGTAGGAAAGCCAATTTTAATTAAGCACATGCCGCCATGCTGCCCCGACCCCCCCATTCCCATCTACCACACATAGCGAAGAGTTAATTTCTGACATTTTACTGTCTATATCAGAAATTCCGTAACAGTGAAGACAGCGATAAAAACTACTGGTACATTAGACTTTATTGTCAAGACTGGATGAAAGTAACAGTCATGATTTTTCGAGAACATGTAAGCCACACATCCCGGTAATGTTCTGCGCCTGCGCATAACTTATTTTGACAGTCCACGACAATAGATGGCACTGTGGGACTACAAGGGAACACAAAATAAACAGAAAAGACTGTAACAACTGAGCACATCAATGAGTATTCCAAAGCAACACACCACACAGGTTTACATTAAATTCATTTTCACTTTTGTACAATGCAAAATTACCTGTTTTCCTGAACAACACTGCAACACATTCAGAATTTTGTAACTGCAGGTTTTGTTTCAGCAACTTTCCTAGAGTACTAAAGCAGTTTATTTCTATGCAGCCACATAATTCAGATGTGAATGTTTCAATTTGACAATCTAGCAATGTCATGCCTAGGAAATCATACCTATCAGTCAAAGAAATGTACATATGAAAATACTCTTAATATGAAATGTTCACATGACATTTATTCACTTATCAGACGCTTTTCTCCAAAGCAACTTCCAACAAACTCTGTAGTGTTATCAGCACATACCATATTCACCAAGGTAACTTACACTAGTAGAGACACTACTTACAATGGCTCACTAATCCATTCATCAGTGGAACACACACACTCTCTCTGTCACCCACACACTATGGGAGAACCTGAACAGCATGTCTTTGGACTGTGGGAGGAAACCAGAGCACCCAGAGGAAACCCACATAAACACAGGGAAAACATGCAAACTCCACACAGACTGAGAGGGGATCGAATCCCCATCTGCCCGGACCACCCAGGCGCTGATAGGCAGCAGTGACACTTGCTGTGCTACCCTATTCACAAACCTTCACATATAACCTATACTCCAACAGGTAAAGATCTAAGACAGAAAGCACAGCAGAGTTCACCAGAACTCGAATTTAGCATTAAACCAAATTAAAATCAGTTGCACTACTAAAGGTTACAGGTTTATGTGGACAAAAAGTAGTAGTTGCTATATTGTTACTTTGCATTATTCTGGCAAGGCCACTCACATCACAAACGTTCACCTTTCCTGGTGATGTGCACACACACACACACACACACACACACACACACACACACACACACACACACACACACACACACACAGTTCTGCACAAATACTCAAGCGGCATTGACTGAGACTACATAGTAGCATTAGAATGTTCTGCCCTCCACTTTAAATGCTGAAAGGAGGGCAACACATTCAAATGCTACTGTGTAGTCTCAGTACATTACTGTGGGGATTGAGTCCATTGATCTGCTGACCAGTCTTTTTCTTCCAAATTTAGGATATTGTTTATGAGAAAGTTCACTCTTTGCCAGATAATCTAATTTGTGCTTTCAATGAATGTCAGTTCCGGCAGGGCCGCTCTTTCTTTTCCTGATTTACCAGTAGCGCCCTTAAATGTCCTGCAACAGCATAGTTGCAACGGTCTGTTTTCCTGCTTTGCTTCTTCAGTATCCATATGGCATTGGAGGAAATGTCATTACTTCCACAGTTCCTGTCTTTTTGGTTGAAATACAAAGCACTTTTGAGGACCATTCCTCCAGATCTGTTGTTGCAGCTTCATTCATCGCTGCTCTCCCTTCCTGATTCTAATCGGTGTAGGCTGCAAACCTACTGCTTATTTTGATCATATTGATGTGATTCTATGAAGAAAAAGACAATTTCAAGGAGAGGCAGAGTTTTTGCAATGGCTTAGAAAAAGTCCTATTAGATGTGTGCTTTAGCTTTCATCGAGATTAGTAGTGTACTTAAAGCCCTTAATTTAGGCCCTTAGTTCATTTGACAGATCCAGAACATTGCTAGACAAGTCAATATAGACTAGAATTATTATAGACCATTTTTGATGCATTCCCCCAATCCTGAAAACAATCATTGCTCAGATTCAGGTTTGGAGATGTACGTTGCTTTGGAGAAAAGCATCTGCTGAATGAATATATGGAAAATGTAAGAATTTAAAGTGACTTCATTGTATTGTGTGTCAAGTACCTGGCAGCTTAGTTGCACGCTTTTGCCATACTCTACAAAGATAGTTGCATTCTGAACACACCTCATAAAGAGATGTTGCTTGTATTCTATTTACAGCACTACTCATTACATGAAGTTGTCAGATGCTTTTCTCCAAAGCGACATACATCTCATAGAAAATACAATGTGTTCATTACATTAGCGGAAAGGTATATGTAGTTTCAGATTTGTGATTAAGTACAGTTAGTTGCTTTCCACCATATGAACCAATGTTCATCACACAAGTAACTGCATAAAACTTTCAGAATATCAACATTTCTGATGACCATCCTATTAATATTAATATTCTATTACTCAATTCAATGAACCTGAGGAAAGAGTGCCACCAGACCCAAGAAGTTTCTTAAATAATCAGGAACATTATCAGGACTGGATGGACCCCTCCCCCCCCCAAAAGATGACACTCAAATGCAAGACTTTCTAGATAGCAGGGCCTGAGATACAGCAACAGTTTGGAGATACAAGTGATATGGAAAATAGAACACAGTGCATCTTACCATTGCTGATCAGAAAAGTGCAGTAGTAGTAGGAGATTCCACCTCCATTCACCTAGAAAAGTTATTCACATTGCACCATGTTATTAGTTTATAACTGATCACAGAAGGCTTTAGCATGCAAGACTAACACTTCTGTACCTCTTCCCATTGAAAAGCTGTTTGCTGCGCATGAGCTTTCAGAGCTGACTGGAGAGATGTCCAGGATTGACCCAAAAGGAGTGGAGGCTAGCTGCTCTGTAGTGGGTTTACGCAGCTGGCTGAACTCCTCAAATGCTACAGGCACCAAAACAAACACATGTGGGGAAAAGTGCCATCCTGTGAGGCGATGGGGACAATGTTGGTGTCATAGCCATGAGGGACAGCAAGTGTACCACTTTGTGCCTAGGGTCTTTAGGTATCAGAGCAGGCACACTGGATGTGTAAACATGGAAACAATCAGAATAAATCAGGTGAATTGTGCCAGGGTCACCTTCAGTCCTCAACCCATGAATGTAGCCATCAGCAGAAAGAGTCCTTCAGGCCACATCTAATCTAGAACTGCTGGGCACATTAGTAACAAGGAGACAAATGAACTTGTTCCAGGGGAACCAGTACTATGGACAGCACTCGGTCTAAAGCCAAAATAACAAGGTGTAACCTCAGCTTTACCTGGAGTAAACCTCTGAAAATATTCATGTTCGGCTGAGGTTAGTAACCTGTGGGTCTGAGTCAAGGGCAGGGACCAGTTTTAGCACAATGGGTGTAAGCGGGACCATCCTGGGAGTATAGATGTTGCAATACGCTAATTGTCCAGGCACAGTGTTGTACTCACATCTGTTTAACTTATTGCATCTCTGAAGAGGGCCTTGGTTTCTGCAGGCAAGTTTAAAATTATCAGGGGCAAAGTTAAAGTCACGTAAATGGAACTTTGAGGCATTGGTCCATTGGGGTCATCTCCACTTTGAGGTTCCAGGGATCCTACATCTTGGGACAGAAATAAACTCTGGGACCAAAACCCATATGGTGAGGCTTCAATGTGACAAGTAAAAAAGACCAAGTGATTGTGAGTTCATAGCTGCAGCACATTTCAATATCAAAAGGCAGCATAAGCAGCTATTATACATGTCATTTATCGCAACGATACTGCAAAGTTGGTATCTGAAATATACACATTAAGGATAATGAAGTAGTATGATTTAAAAAAAAAAAAAAGACTAAAAACACGAACTTTACACCCACCTTTCGAAGAAGGAGCACAATATGAACCTCTAGCTAATGCTGAATGAAACAGTGTAATGCTAAAAGAAAATAAAAACTTTTATTTTAGGAGATATTAACATGGGTTTAGAAAATCGACTGCTACAGGTAGGGGAGCTGGTACCATAGTAGTTAGAGCAACTGCCTTTAGACCCGAAGGCTGCATGTCCAATTCCTACCTCTGGCTGCAGTACCCTTGAGCAAGGTACTTACCCTAAACTGCTCCAGTAAAACTACCCAGCTTTATAAACAGGTAACTAACTAAATACCGCAACGCTGTAAATCATTTTGGAAGAAAGCATGAGCTAAATATATAAATAAATACCAGTCTTAAAGCAGAAATACAGTATCCTAAGTAAACCACAAGTTGTAGTTTCATGGCCATATTTTATTGTTGCCCAAGAATAATAAATAAAATTTTTACATAAATTAAAATAGTCACTGACCAAAGCAATTTGAAAGAAGCCGACTTAAAGAAGCTGCTGCCACCTGCAGCCTTCACCATACCTTCACTGATTAAATGATTAACAACAGCTGGCACTAGAGAAAATTAATGATGAATAATAAAGTGCACATGAGGCTGATTGAAGAGTTCTCCAGACTACTCAAAGCAAAACTTGCAAGATATGACTTTTGTAATAGGTCTGTTTTTTAAAAGTGCATGACACTCATAAAAGTGCTTACTGTATCTTCTCACAATCAGTCTGTTAATCGCACCTGTTTTATCCCTGGCTTGGAATCGTCAACATCATAAACTAGATACCAAAATGGATTTTCAAGATGTGCCTGTTTGACTTTGATAAATTCCTTTGACTTTGTCAAACTCCTGAAGTTTGCAGACGACACCACACTCATCGGCCTCATCCGGGATGGCGACGAGTCTGCTTACAGACAGGAGGTCCAAGAGCTGGCTGTCTGGTGCAGTCATAACAACCTGGAGCTGAACACGCTCAAAACAGTGGAGATGATCGTAGACTTCAGGAGAAACACCTCAGCATTATCCCCACTCACCATCATGAACAGCACTGTGGCAACAGTGGAGTCATTCAGGTTCCTGGGCACCACCATCTCACAGGACCTGAAGTGGGAGTTCCACATAGACTCGATTGTGAAGAAGGCCCAGCAGAGGTTGTACTTCCTTCGCCAGGTGAGGAAGTTCAACCTGCCACAGGAGCTACTGATGCAATTCTACTCCGCAGTCATCGAGTCCGTCCTCTGCACCTCTATAACTGTCTGGTTCGGCTCAGCTACGAAGTCAGACATCAGAAGACTGCAGCGGATAGTTCGGACTGCTGGAAGAATCATCGGCACATCCCCCCCAGCTCTCCAAGAACTGCACTCGTCCAGAGTCAGTAAAAGGGCGAGCAAAATCATTGTAGACCCCTCGCATCCAGGCCACTTCCTCTTCGAACCTTTGCCATCTGGCCGGCGCTACAGAGCACCGAGTACCAGGACAGCCAGGCATAAGAAAAGTTTCTTTCCTCAGGCCATCTACCTCATGAACACCTAAATCTCTCCCCTAGAGAGTAAACCGTGCAATACATAATGCTATTTATATTTATATTTATAACTATTTATCACATTTCTCTTACTCACACTCCCTTGCATTTGTATCTAGTGACTATTTTTGTATATTGGGTACTTTATATTTTTAAATATTTTTTATCCCTTGCTCACATACTCTATCTTTTCACCTGTCTTGTCACTGTCATTCTGTCTGTGCTGTGGTAGTTCCTGTCACCAAGACAAATTCCTTGTATGTGCGAACATACTTGGCAATAAAGCTCGTTCTGATTCTGATTCTGATTCTGATTCTGATAAATTCTATACTTCTTTTACTTGTTGTTATTATATTGCATTTATCTGATCCATTTCTAATAGACCACAGGGATTTAACCCTCAAGTAAAATGAAATATTTAGGAGTAAGAAGAACAGAAAGACCAAATAATGTTTCTGGCAATATATGAAGGGTGAGTGCCAGATTAATTAACATTCTACCAAAGGAAATTAGGGTATCCTCTGGCATCCAGCAAGTCATACTGTGGTTCTCTAGTATTGTGTTTCAGTCAGTTTCAATCTGTTTCAGGAATTTAGGGGGTGCAATTCTAGTGCTATAACACCTGTGTTCTTCACGTATGTGTAAAACATCGTCTGAGTTTTATGCAGCTACTCGTGTGATGAACATCCGTGTACGTGTCACTGTGTGAGAAGAACGCTCTATAAAATTAAATTGAATTGAACTGAATAAAGTGGAAAGAAACAAACGAACTTTACTTTAGAATCACATGTCTGCAACTATGTTTCCCTTTTTCCTAATGTAATGCACAAATTGTCTTTTCTATGAGATGTACGCTGCTTTGGAGAAAAGTGTCTGATAAATGAAAAAATGAATAAATGTAAATGTAACATGTCATAAGTGTTCAGGGATGTTGGCAGTAAATAAGGGAGATGAGATATGCCATTGCATGCCACCAGTTACATACATCTTTGCATTTTGAAGATTGAATCAAGAAGCTTTGAGTTTACATCCTAGATGAAAAGATTTTTAAGTTACAAAACAGATTTTTAATCCCACCGTCTAAAAATACATGGACGAACACAAAGGGCGGTATTCGGGTCAGGGTTACTGAGATAATATGGGTTTGCATGAGATTCATCCTGTGGTTCAGCTGAATAGGTGATGCTAAATTGTGTGTATTGTGTGCATGTATTGCCACCCTGTGATGGACTGGCATCCTGTCTAGGGTGTAACCCTCAGCATTGCACCCAGTGCAGCTGTAGTTAGGGTTAGGTTCACTATGACCCTTCTCAGAACAAGTTGATATTGACATTGTGTGGGTGGATGAACATACTTATGCATAATTATTTTTTCAGCTAATAGTTTCAGTGTAGTAAATACCAGCAAGAAACAATTTAATATTTTATGAAACTGTGTGGATAATTAAGTTACTCCTGTTTGTAAATGCTACAATAACTTGACATGTCGGTATTGACACATAATGAATGCAGTCTTCCTCCATCTTACGAAGGTGATTAATTCCAGAAAAACATGTAATATGAACTTTCATAACACAAAGACATGATTACCATTGGTTTCAATTGCAAAAATTTTTCTTATATTATGTTTGTGACTCACTACACCTTTGAGTACACATACATGAGTTTGTGTGTGTGTGTGTGTGTGTGTGTGTGTGTGTGTGTGTGTGTGAGTGTGAGTGTGAGTGTGAGTGAGTGAGTGAGTGAGTGAGTGTGTCTGTGCATGTTTCCACTTTCTTACAGCAAAAATCAGTAAGCAGAGAGATACAGAACGAGCAGCTGCCTATATTGTAGCTTCCACCTGGCATGTTGTGGGGCACCTGCCTTATACATGAGCATAAAGGAGGCATATAGGATAAAAGAGGCTATTTTTTCAACATGGAGTTGTTACTTCACTGCGACTTGTAACTGTTACATCCCGTACAGGTTTTCGGTGCATTTATTATTCCTGTCTGTGTTTGTGCATTTCGCTCCCTGTACAGGTCCATTGTCTTTCATTGGTTGCCATCCCTATCCATCATCAGTCCTGTTGTCAGTTCCTCCATTTGAACCAGTCACCTTCAGACTCCACCATCTTAAAATCCCCACTATTTCCCCCTAGACTCACACTATTGTCTCATGGTACTTGTTGATGCTGTTGACTTTCTGTTGTTGTCTTGGGGGAAAAGTGGACAGGTAAGTGCATCATGTGACCTACCTATCCAGCATGTAGTTTAAACTGGCTGTCTAGACACATTAGGGAAAAGGTGGGTGCCCCCCCTCAGGAATTTTCATTTTTGGTAGATAAAGTAGGTTAGTTAGGGCATCCTAGATGCTGAAGAGTTTTTGTTTGTTTTGTTTCATAGCTGGGGTAGTCTACCAACTTGAGTTAGTTTGCTTTGGCACTGTTGTGGTTCCTTTTGCCCCTTAACAGTGTCTTTGTGCTCTGTAACTAGTGTAAATAGTCACCTGAATTTCTGCACTGATTTGCACAGTAAAAAGAGCTTGTACTTCCTTGTTGGCGCCTTCTTACCACTCATCCTGATGTTATGCCCTATGCTTGGAGTCATAACACACACACACACACACACACACATTTTCAGAACCGCTCGTCCCTTACGGGGTCACGGGGAACCGGAGCCTACCCGGCAACACAGGGCGTAAGGCCGGAGGGGGAAGGGGACGCACCCAGGACGGGATGCCAGTCCGTCACAAGGCACCCCAAGCAGGACTCGAACCCCAGACCCACCGGAGAGTAGGACTGCGGTCCAACCCACTGCGCCACCGCACCCCCGGAGCCATAACAGTAAGTGAGAAAAGTAAACAGAAAAGCAGTGTAAAGTAGCGTTGTTCGTGAACTCACATTTTCTTAAGTTGAATGTTCATACGTTGGGGGAATGACTGCATTAATAACAAAGATCTTTCAGTTAGGGTTAGGTCAGTTAATCTTTTTGGCAAGAGAATATATGAAAAACTTTGATCCTGTCTTGTGTCGTGGCTGGGGAGCTGAGGAGCTGTAGAGTCGGCTACAAAACATGAAAGGACTATATTTAGTTTATTATTACTAATAACAAACTATTTTATATAGTGCCTTTAAAAGCAGCTCTTCAAAGCACTTTTTCTAGAGAAAAGAAAGCCATATATGGCACAATGTTAACAAAAGACAATAATATAGTACAAAGACAAAATAACAGTAAAACAAATGATGGCACTGCTGAAGAGATGTCCATCTCCCATATGCAAGCAAGCTCCAGGGATTTATATAAGAGACCAGAATCAGGCCAGAATCATCAGCAACGCTGTGTAGGAAAAAGATTGACTTTATAGGGAAGGACATAGACTGAAGGTTCTTCTCTCTTTTGTGGTTTGCATTTGCTCTTAAATAACTCCAAAACAAAATGTATACATTCATTTTATGAAAGAGGTTGTGGCACGCCGAGGCCGCCCGGGGAGGGGGCGGAGACGGAGGCAAAGCAGCCACAGCTGGGGATGATTACACTCCCTATTTCTTCCCCGGTGTCCAGCAGTAGAAAGAAGAGACTGAGGAGGAGAACAAGACAGAGACGAACCCGAGCTCGAACCCGATCCCAGAGACGACGCCCACGTCCCGACCGACCCGACTATACCAGCCCCCGACTCGCACGAAACCTCATCCCACCTGTTCCCTGGTCCCCCAGTCACCCTTTTCTACCCCCTTCCTTCTCCCCACTCTAAGGCAAATAAAAGCCTTCATCAATGGGCAACTGCACCTCTTGTCTCTTACAGAGGTCAAAATTAAAAGTTTGAAACATTCTTTAGCAATAGTGAACTGACATATCGCTGCCTATCTGGCAGTGATTCTCCTAAAGTAAAAAAACATACAAATCTCTCTTGATGGCTTTGATGTGTATATTTAAGGTAAATATCACTTACTGGATGTCATTTATAAGATACAAAGTGACAACCAGCTCACCACTAGAAGATCAGCTCATATTAAGGAGGAATATGGAGGGGTCTACAAAATTAGGTGATTCTTTTGTCCATAAACTTTGAATGAGCCAACACACTCTAGTTAATAACTTCCTGAAGATTAAATCAAGTGCACAGTCTTCTCCACCCTCCCCGCCATCAGGAAAGCACGCATGATGCCTCTTCAATGACATTTTGTTAGATTGTGCTGGATAAGAGGCATTCGGCATGTTTTTCACAAATACTCTGAAATGGAAGTCACAGTTGGAGCTGAGATTATTACGAGATCTAATTTTCACTTTGCATAAAGTATTCTCTCCTTTTAATCATCAAATACCATGGTATATAACAGGAAAAATATAAATTTGCAATTTCTTTTCAAAATGTTTTCTTTCTTTTTCAATGTCTTGCTAATGTCAGCTCGCTCGAATAAACACAAAATGACCCTATACTCCATTATTCTTTACCATTATCCGTACTATGTGATGTTCTTAGTATACACAAACAGCATTCCTTTAATACTGCAAGCAAATAAAGACATATAATGGCCTAAAATAAAATATGTTTCTTGCTTCTTCCGTTTTCTATTCCATTTTCTATTCCCTTAGAAATTTTCTTGTTGCCATGACAGCATGAACATTTTTGATTTAAGTTAACTGTGTAATGTACAGTACTATTTGTACTGAACAATATGAATGCTCTAAAATGATTGTCAACATGAAGAAAAGTTACCATGATAAAACACAATTAAGCTTTTTTTCAGCACTCGGGAGCTCATATAATTTGCACATTTTTATTTAATTAGCAACCAATATGTATATATTTAGCAAAACTATTAAGGTAATCTTAGATTTAATGTTGGAGATATCCGATCACTTCCTTAAATACAATGATCTTGAACACAATACCTCTTTTGGAAAAATGTATAGATGTAGAATATGTGAATTAATTAAAGTTTTGCAAGCTCTTCACCTAGAACATTTTTAGCATAGAGATAAATGGATAGTCAGTCTTGACAATACTTACTAGAAGTAGTGATAGAATACCTAGGGGTGCTAGGGAGTCACTGGTACTTGGACCCCAAGTGGTTTGTTTTTCTCCCTTTGGCTATTATACACACACACACACACACACACACACACACACACAAACATTTTCTGAAACCGCTTGTCCTGAGTGGGGTCGTGGTGAACCGGAGTCTAACCTGACAACACAGGGTGCAAGGCTGAGTGGGGAGGGGACACACCCAGGATGGGATGCCAGTCCATCACAAGGCACCTCAAGCAGGACTTGAACCCCAGACCCACCAGACAGCAGGACCCAGCCAAACCTACTGCACCACTGTGCCCCCCCCCCCCGATGTTATTATCTTCCTTTTCACTGTTGCCAGCTGACTTATTCTGCTATTTTTTACATGTGTGTTATATGTGTAATTAGCAGTTATTTTTAGTAACCTTGTTCAGCATTCTGTGTCATTCTGGTAAGAAGAGCGCTCTGAAAATAAACTGAATCAAACTGAATTGAATAGGAGGGAAATTAAATTGAATGTCTTTATCAGACTATTACAGACGAGGCAGCAGATGTAATACAACACACTTAAAGCAATAAAATATTACACCGTCAAAACGCTGAAATATGACTTATCTTCATTATGACTGCCAACATCTTTTGACTAGAATAAAAGATTGAGTTGTTGATTGTTAATACTATGCCCCGTATTTACGATGTGAGAACTTTGGTTAATTGAAAGTAAATATATGCTTTCGATGGACGAGCTTTGACAGAAAACTCTTGAGTTTTACCTTTAATATACGTCAGACCGGATCGGCAACTGGAGCACACGCTTCTCATGTGAAAAGTCTCCAATACATATTAAATATTATTATTATTATTATAATAACAATAATAATAATAATAATAATAATAATAATAATAACAGAAGATCATTCTCAGCTCAGAAGATAATGTAGAGCCTTTGAGAATGAGTATGAACACAATGAATGTTCCCATTCCTTTGGAATAAAAGCTGTCTCTCTTTGAAATGCAGTGTGGTAATGTTCTGTGTTATTGCCAGAGAAAGTTTCAGGGCATAATAATTCACCAAAATGATTTCTGTCAAGGCTGACAAGTTAAACGGCTCCTTGATTTAATTCCATAATTGCACGCTCACCTTTACCCAGGTCCCATACTTTGGTAATTAATAGGGCCCTGCATTATTTGAAAAGTGGCATTGCAAGTAATGAAATTCAAATTGAAAGTGATGTAAACCAGAGGATGTTCACAGTCGGCAACCTCGCCCCCACCCCCGGGCTGTGTGATGCAGGAGCTAATATTGTAATGTGCAAAGTCATAGCCTGTGGAGGAGCCCAGCAGCAAGTGATGGTCTGAGCAGTGGGGCTAGTTTAAGAGGTGAGCACACTGGAAAAGACTAGGGAGGGCCAAAGGTCTGACCGTCTTGTACCTAAAAACTGGCTGCCATGCGTTTCAGGCTTTTTGTGTGACCTCTAAGTGGTCACTGTACCTTTAAAGAAATCTCACAAATTTTACTTTCAGTCCTTCTCTCTTTCCTCAAGACCACATTGGAGAGATGTGTTAAAAAGATTCGGAATCCGAATGGGAGTTTCATTTTCTTTTTTCTGGATATTTCTGCTTGGTCTCTGAGGGTGACTGGGGTCAGCCTAGTTTGGCTCAATGTGAGGAGGTGGCCCTGGCTGCCGCTCTGGGACTAATTTAAAACTAGAGGGAGTTGATGTAGGTAGGGGGAAGGGCGACCTCAACGAGACCCAACCTGCAAAACACACTGACCTTCATGAACACGTGATTTTCCTGCGTATTTTGGACTATGTGAAAAAAAAATCTAAAATAAACAAATTCAACCTGTGGTTTCAACAAAGGTATAAGGCTTCTACTACAGATGAACTGGGTAACTAAGTCCCAGTCTAAGTTCCCTATTTTAAACATGTGGCAAAGAAATTTTATTATCAGAACCAATTAGTGAAGCTTGCAAATACCACAGAGATGTGGGTTTGAATCCAGCCTCAGCTGTACTTGTGCAGAGACAATGTTTTCTCTATATTCCTCTAGGAATTTTGGTTTCTCTCTTCATTTATTCGTTTAGGTGGCACTTTTCTCCAAAGCAACTTACAATGTTAAGGTTATAATTATTTACCCATTTGTACAGCAGGGTAATTTTACTAGAGCAATTAAGGGTCAGTACCTTACTCCAGGGTACTACAGCCAGAGGTGACGCTTAAACCTGCAACCTTTGGGCCCAAAGGGAGTTGTTCTAACCACTACACTACAGGCTGTCCTGTGTATAGCTATGTTCATTCCATAGATATACTCTTCAAGATAAGTATAGGTTCTGAAAGTAATGTTTTTGTACAACTCATGAGAACAATGTGACTCTGCCTAATTATGTGAAATCGTACAAAAAACATACAGCTGAAAACCTCCATAAACAGACTCAATGAAGTATCACAATCTTCATTTTTATAACACTTTTGCTAATACTTAATAATATTTTCTTTTTCTGCAGGAATAATAGCTGTACTGTTGTTGTCCAGAGTTCCCATAAAGACTTCTTCATTTGTCCCCGAAAGGCTTCTTCTAAGGATCAGGCTGTTTTACAGCTGCCTTGATGGGGCAGAGGGTGTGCTGGGTATGGACAGGACTAATGAGAATGGTTGGGTTTATAAAAGTTCTGGGTGAATTTTGAACAAGACAGAGTAAGTGAGAAGGTACGGACACTGCTGGGTTTTGCACTTTATTGCAAGGTTACGTTTCTGGTATCTTTGCATCTTTCGCCCTGCCTTCCTAATCATTTCAGCTCCACATTTTTCCTCGACAGTGTGGCATGTGGTATATGTAGGTTGTGACTATGCAGGAACAAAGTGCTGTGAGCCAAACACAATGACAAACAAATCACAAATCTTTTACAACTCAAAAATGTTACCTTGGTGGAAAATTGATTCCTCCTTCTGAAGAAACAATTCCCACAGTCTCATTGTCGTCATTCCTCAGGGGCCTCCACATCTGCCCTGCCTCATAATGCAGCAGGGGATGCTCTGGGCAGACAGTTGTTATTTTTTTCTGTGTTCACAATGCACAGAGGGCTAACAATTCACTGCAGGTTCAGTGTCAGACTGAGATGTCTTGAGTTTCACTGTATTTCATGCAAATGTGTTCCATCTTTGTACAAGTACAACACAACAAAAGGAGTCCTGCCTTTCCAATTACTTTTGTTTAAGTCAGTCCTGGCTGTATTCCCATACAGACTGTTGTATAACATCTCTCATACCACAGCTTAAAAGGAAAGAGGGGGGTGGGGGCTGATTTCAGTCAGAAAATCTCCCTATTGAAGTCACAGCATGTGCTAATCAGAAGTTGATTCAAGATCATTCCTCCCTTCCTCTTTACTGCTGATTCCACATGAGAAAAGCAGAAATCAAGATAGTTAAAGGCCAGGTGCCAACTGAAGTCTTGCTGGGGGGTTATTAAGACAGGCAACATCTCTGATGAAGCAGGGATGCTGATGAGAGTGACTGCTGTCAGTCTGGGGGCAGCTGGGGTCGCCAGAAGGCCCCCGCAGCTCTGTCAAAACTGCTAATGTTGCTCTTCAGACAGGAGGATGAGAGGGTGGGAGTGCTTATTAAGGGTGCTTCATCTGAGCTCATCCCTTTAGCTCTGTCAAACTGAGCTCATCCCTTTAGCTCTGTCACACTGAAACCTCTGGTTTGAAACACAAGAGAAATTTATGGATGTCCTTGCTTTCTAAAGCTATACCTGCCTCATGGGAGGGCAGGGTATTGGTGTCTGGCAATTAGCAACTGTCCACGTCTCTGCAGTAGGATGCAATGGCATGGAATGAATGAATGAATGAATGAATGAATGAATGAATGAATGAGCTGCTGAATAGTTAATACAACAGTGATGGTTCCTCCTATCAAAACTTGGCCTAAAATGAAATAAGACTACGCTTACATATTTCATAGACAATGCCCAGAGAATATATACTTCCCTTTGGTAACTGGTCTCTCACGCAAAGTGTGAGTCATCGTCTCTTCCAAAGTAGACCAACTTTACAAGGGCAATATCCAGGAGTGACTCTAAACTCCAGCTTGTTTGTGTTATTAACATTTTGTTGTCAATAAGTGGCCCTGCACTGCACATGAGAACAACTAGATTTTTACCTCTTTTTCTGCATTAATTACTCAAGAAATATGGTCTGTTTTTAAGCTTTTTTTAATTTTTTTTTTTGTTTTTATAGAGCGCTCTTCTCACGCAGTGACACAGAGCGCTTTAACACAGGCATACAGCAAGCTGTTACAATATAGACAAACACAGTCTGCTTAAACTAATAACAATTAGTTTACAAACAATTTGCTTGTTCTTGTCAAAATTGAATCTATTACTTATGTGTTCATGATCCAGACTGAACAACATCTCCAAAAACTAACTGGAGCCAGGTGTTCCAGTCAATGAGATGTGATCTGAGGTGCCCTGCCCCAGGAAAAATACAGAGATAGCTTGGTTACTGACATTGTCCGCTTTTCACAATAAAATCTGTTTATCTGAACCATGCCCTGGTTAAAAGAAATTTCAAAAGACCCTAAAAGTGTCATTGCCGCCGGACGGGATTGAGTGACGAACTCAAGTGTGCGATCATCTATGGTTGCACACAAGCAGTCAAAGCAAAAGGGAGAAACAAACAGGGAAATCCAGGGGACAGGCACGGGTCAATGAAACTGCAAACTTCACCAAGGGGAAAAATACAAGAATTGTTGTCAACGGAACTGGAAGCAGAGGTCAAACCAGGAAAACAAGGAAGATCACCGCAAGGCAC
This sequence comes from Scleropages formosus, assembly GCF_900964775.1. NCBI lineage: Eukaryota > Metazoa > Chordata > Actinopteri > Osteoglossiformes > Osteoglossidae > Scleropages > Scleropages formosus. The sequence continues at coordinate 175,566 of NC_041824.1, forward strand.
TGGGGAGATACTGTGGTTACACAGGGAAAGTTCCACATTGAAGTTGAGTCCAGTACGCCTTCTTATACAGTGAGTGGCTCCAGGTGTCCCCAATGAGCTGATAGATGGGGGTGTGACAAAAATAAGAAGTGAAGAGATGCATAAAGCTACAAAAGCATTTCTAAACGCTTAGGTATTCATCAATCTGCAGTTAGACAAATCTTCTAGAAAATGGAAGCAATACGGTTCCTACTCTCCAGAGGAGCGGGTGCCCTGCAATGATCATAGCAGCAACCCAGTGTGCAATGCTGACCACTTAACCACTTAAGAAAAATATAGATCAAAGTGTAGCATGGTAACCAATTTGCATGGCACCAGCAGTATTGTAACCAGCAAGTAATAACTGAAAATTTATCATTTATTCATGTCATGCTGTTTTCCAAACCAGCTTACAGTTTTAAGTGACTTTTACGGTTATTTCCCATTTGTAGAGTTGGCTAACTTTTGTTGGAATAATTCAGGGTATGTGCCTTGCTCAAGGGTATTAGAGCAGGAGCAGGAATTTGATCCTTAATCTTTCAAATGTAAGGTTATGGTTCTAACAAATGTGCAGCCCATGACTCCAATAGCTTATTGTGATTTGGTTTCTTTCATACAGTTCTGCTGTTGGAAAGCATGGTAAGAAGTTGCTGGGGTTTGTAACTGACAGGTCTTAGTAGTGAGATTTGGAAGCAGAAAATCTCAGAAAATCTGGAAACTGGTGGATTCTCTTTTGTCAGCATCCCCTGGGGGTGATTCCAGATGTGGCCAGCCAACAGGCCTGTAGGAAATAGTAGGAGGCCTGCTAGACCACCAGGGGTCCCATCCTATGGGAGGGACAACTCCTAATTACACTCCTTATGCTCCATCACCAGGGGCCCATCCTTCTGCTAGCCTGCCTGTTCATTTGCTTCCTGGCAGCCTTAGTGGCTGTTCCTCTTTCTCCCATAAGTCAGAAGCTTTGCATGAAAATAGTCAAATGTTAGTCAATAATCTAAAATTCATCCACTTATTGTAACGACTTTACATACTGTATATATCTAGAGAACAGTAGAAATATAAATGGACAGTATCTTCAAAAATGTATGTGGTTTGATGTTGCCACCTTTAAATCTGAAGGTCCCTGAATTGAGTCCCACTCTTGTTGTAGTACTATGATCAAGGTACTTATGCTGAATCGATACAGTAAAAATACCCTGCTGTATAAATAGGCAAATCTCTGGGCGTAATACTCAGGATCACCTCAGGTTCAGGCGCTTCAGATCCACCTGGTTACATCAGTGCACCTGATGTCAATCAACTAACACCAGATTCCCACCCTGTAAAAGGGGTGAAGGGCAAACATCAGGTTGCAGATTCTTCACTGTCTCTCTACGACTAGAGTAATCTTTGGTCTAGTGTACTTACCTGTTCCAAGTCCTGTTCCCAGTGTCTTTCCGTGAATCATGTGACACATTTCTTTTTGCAGTTTCCATCATCGCCAGATATCCATGTTCCCTCAGCACCCTCGTCCTCCGGTCCGGTTTTCGTTGGATCTCGGGTGTTCTGCATTTTGTTGAGTTTTCCTATCATCTGCAGTGGAAACTCTGTGCACCTTTTAGTTCGTTGGTCCCTGCGTCACCTCAGCACTATTTCCCCATTCAGCACCAACAATATCATGCATGCACTTTTAAATAAACTTCGCAGCTGACTTTACACCATTTCACATTTCTCTCAGCGAGTTATAACAAATCATTGTCAAGTTAAGAATAGTTTTAAGTCATTTTAAGTCTATAACACAATCTTGATAAAAGTTAATGTACAAACATGAAATGTAATCAGACAGAAAAAATTCTATGTACATTCAGTACTATATTAATTCATGGCTGTATTCCCACAGTGTGACATGCAATAATATGAAATCATGTCAGAAAATCTAGACTTATAGTTTAGAGAAGTCACAATTTTTCAGTGCTTACAGTTGAAACAATATTGGACATTGTTTTATTCAGGGCACTGCGAAAACTTCCCAGGAATGTATGGTGGTTTTCATTATCCTGCTGCACCGATATTGTTTAATGTCACCATTTAAATACACACACACACACACACACACACACACACACACACACTGTCTGAAACTGCTTTTCCCATACGGGGTCGCGGGGAACCGGAGCCTAACCTGGCAACACAAGGCGTAAGGCTGGAGGGGGAGGAGACACACCAAGGACGGGACGCCAGTCCGCCGCAAGGCACCCCAAGCAGGACCTGGTCCAACCCACCGCGCCACCGCACCCCCCCATTTAAATATAGCATACTGTATATCTGCAGCTTCATGCTTCAGTGCAGTGACATATACAGTATCTGAGTGCATAGACAGCAGTACTGTATGTTGGCTATGCAACAAAACGTAAACAAACAAGTAGCTGGGGAAGTTTTGCATCAGTGCAAATGTAGATTCCATGCTTCTGCAATGTTGATGTGACTAAATACACTGGCAACTGAACTAATGGGGAGCAAACTATACCAAAACAACACAGACAGAGAAATACAACGTAAAGGTCTTACGCTAACTGTGCCATGTACTCATGACTTTCTAGATGAGTAAAGTACAAGGTTCTCTACTTTTCTGTGTGGAAAAGCCAAGGAATAATAATACCATCAAAAATTAACTGTCCCAACTGAGGACCTACAATATAACATGAGCATAGCTGCTCTTCATCGAGCCTTAGAGGACGCTCATTGACATTTTTGTGATGTGAGAATTCTCTGTGCTGGCAGCTTTTCTGGACATTCTCTGATTCATGAACATCACACATCTGCACCACGCGCTAATCTTATTCCCCAAGCTGGAGACACTATTGTACATAATGCAAGAATGACTTCAGGACACTCCTCCTATGGTTGTTGCTGTGCTACTTTGCATCTATTTTGACAGCTGACGACAACCCTTGTTAGGAGATTTCATCCGAAATTTCACAGCCTGACCAAAACTTTTTCCCCACGCAACAAAATGAGCAGCAGAGCAATATGTGGCATGGAAGTGGTCATGTATTAAATGCTGCAAAATCTTTTTCAGCCATAAGATTTTCTGGAAGTAATTTTACCTACAGTAATTATTGCACTTGTGAGCAGTTATCAAACAACACAAACTTCCATGGCTCGTGTGAGGACCCACAGCTGAATTCCATTTGTGTGACTGAATTGTTTATTTTTCAAGTTCATGTTCAAGTAGTTTTTATTGTCATTCCTCTATACAGCTTGTGTACAGTGGAACGAAATGTTGTTTTTTCGGGGACCATGGTGCAACACAGAACATAGCACAAGACAATAAATAAATACACAGGGCAGGATGTGGATGCGGGGGGGGCGCGGTGGGTTGGACTGGGTCCTGCTCTCTGGTAGGTCTGGAGTTCGAGTCCCGCTTGGGGTGCCTTGCAACGGACTGAGGTCCCGTCCTGGGTGTGTCCCCTCCCCCTCCAGCCTTTCGCCCTGTGTTACCGGGTAGGCTCTGGCTCCCTGGGGCAAGCGGTTTGGGATGATGTGTGGATGTGGGTATGGCTGTGAGCTGTAGGCAGTTGTGGAGTAGTGTAGTACTAAGTTAATTGTTTGATGGAGCCAGTTGAGTGTTGGGAGGCAGCTAGGTGTTGAGTAGTCTGACTGCCTCAGGGAAGAAACTGTTGCGGAGACTGCTGGTGATGGTGCGGATGCTCCTGTACCTCCTGCCAGATGACAACAGGGTGAAAAGTCCATGAGGGGGTGAGAAGGGTCGTCCGCAATGCTGGTGGCCTTGAGGATGCAGCGGTTTTTGTATGTGGAGTCGATGGAGGGAAGAGGAACTCCGATGAGCTTTTCAGCTGTTCTTACCACTCGCTGTAGTGTCTTGCAGTCGGAGACTGTGCAGTTCCCGTACCACACGGTGAGACAGCTGGTCAAGACACTCTATATCGTCCCTCTGTAGAAGGTGGTGAGGATGGGAGGGGAGGAGTTTGGATCTCTTCAGCCTCCGTAAGAAGTGGAGACGCTGCTGGGCCTTCTTGGCTAGGCAGGTGGTGTTCAGGGTTCAGGAGTAGTCCTCTGTCATGTGCACACCTAAAAACTTGGAGCTTTTGGCTCTCTCCACAGCTGTTCCATTGATGTGCAAAGGTGAGTGGTCTGCTCAGGTCCTCCTGAAGTCAACAATTATCTCTTTAGTCTTATCATCATCAAAAGATAGATTGTTGTCTCTACACCATTCCATGAGCTGGTTCACCTCCTCTTTGTACGCTGAGTCATCATTGTTGCTGATGAGGCCCACAACTGTAGTGTCATCAGCAAAGCTGATTAAATGATTTGAACTGTAAACAGCAGTGGACTGAGCACACAGCCCTGGGGAGTGCTGGTGTTCAGTGTGGTGGTGCTGGAGGTGGAGTTGCCAATCCTGACGGACTGTGGTCTCCCAGTGAGAAAGTCCAGGATCCAGTTGCAGAGGGAGGTAGTCAGACCCAGCAGGCTCAACTTTGTAATCAGTTTCTGAGGGATGATTGTGTTGAATGCTGAACTGAAGTCAATGAACAGCATCCTTACATAGTTGTCCTTTTTGTCCAGATGGGTCAGGGAAAGGTGGATGGTAGTAGATATGGCATCTTCTGTTGAACGGTTGGGACGGTAGCCATACTGGAATGGGTCCAGTGTGGTTGCTCTTTATGTGTTTCATGACTAGCCGCTCAAAGCACTTCATGATGATAGGCGTGAGTGCAACTGGTCAGTAGTCATTCAGACAGGACACCAATGTTTTCTTTGGCACAGAGATGATTGTGGTCATCTTGAAGCACACAGGGACAACAACATAGCTCAGGGAAATGTTGAAGATGTCCGTGAAGATATCTGCAAGCTGAAAAGCACATTCCCTGACTACCCAGCCTGGTATGTTGTCAGGACCTGCAGCTGTCTGTGGGTTGACTCTGGAAAGAGTCTTCCTGATGTCTGCTGCAGACAGACAAAGTACCTGGTTGGTGGGAAAGTTTTTTGAAAGTTACTAATAATAAATCATATAAAATTAACTTTAACCTCTGAAAGTTTACATGGTTGAGTATTTTTGCCAGGTAGTTTTAAGAGAATGTAAGAATACTGATTACCTAAAGAAAAGATTTCTGTGCAAAAAAATTGTTTTCTCTTAAGACAACTTTGTCTTGGAAAATAACGTCAAGTTAGTGGACCAATGGTTAAAATAAGGTTGCCTGATCACATCGCTGATAAATTATTTAAAACCAAATTAGTTGCATTCACACTTCGAAGCACATAGTCCTAGATGGTCACTGTTCCTTGTCCCTCTGTTTCCCATTGCAGCTCTGTCATTTAACCTTAGTAAACCTTTCTGAAAAGTCACAACATGTTGTCTTTTTTCCCCTGGGTCCTCGACTGAGCACAATAAAATTCTTTACATTTGTGATTTTTTTTGTGGTTGTGTGCTGGGGAGGATTTTTTATGCACAGGACTCATCCAAAAGTACTGGAGAAATGTGACCTAGAATATTTTCCTGAGTGTAGAAAATCGATGAATAACAGTAAGATGAACAGCAGAAGTACTGCTGCGGCTGTAGACTAAGAGATCAAATGTAACAGCCATGTAACTCCTGGGTTCAGCACTCATAATTTAGCAGGTGGAGATACTTATTACATGAGAACCTTTGAAAGCAGTGAGGCAGTAACTGATTCAGGAATAAAGGTAGGAGTTAAGTACAGATATTGTTAGCTGCATATTATACAATTAACCTAGGGAAAGTTCCATGTGCCATTTGGATTGAAGAAATTACACCAACTTCTCAGTTTATGAACACAGATGGGACTGGAAGACTTCCTAATTGTTCATAAGTCCAAATGTACTTTTACCACAAAGGTGCAATTAATATTAGCTTAATAATAAAGAGACTTCTATTTATTTACAAGTTATATTGTGTAAAAGTTGTAAAATTATAGCTATGATAAACATATTTTTGTATATAGATATATAAATCCAAATATAGTATTTATGTATTAGGATATACATTAATTTAAATATATAATGATATAAATTTTATAATATCTAACATATATTAAGCTATATAATATATAAAATATATAAAAATACATGTTAAATATACACACACACACATTTTCAGAACCGCTTGTCCCACACGGGGTCAGGGGGAACCGGAGCCAACCCGGTAACACAGGGCGTAAGGCTGGAGGGGGAGGGGACACACCCAGGACGGGACGCCAGTCCGCCGCAAGGCACCCCAAGCGGGATTCGAACCCCAGGCCCACTGGAGAGCAGGACGTGGTCCAACCCACTGCACCACCACACCCCCCTCACATTTTAAATATATTTCAAATATAATATTTATTATATTATAATATATAAATATTAATATCTTTAACATATGTTTATTTATTTTAGATGTTAATATTTTGATCAACTTTCCACTATGTTGAAATATAACTATTTTAAATGACTGAATATAAAAACATTTTGTCCTCACAAAGTATTGTTCAATCCACATTGTTTACAGATTCATCACATAAACATGTGGAACCTTCATTCTAGCCTCCAACACAAAACAAGCATTGTGAAGACTGTGGATGAGAACTGTCAAGGCGCCAGGTAGACAAAAGACAAACAGGTAGGTGGTGGATCCAATTGCGGGTTGGTTTTTATTCGTACCAGAGGCTCGAAGGGCAGGGCAAGATCACAGTCCGGGACAGGCAAAGGTCTTTAATACGCGAACGTCAGAACAGTGGCAAGACAAAACTCAGTGGTTGATAAACAGGCGAAGGTCAGGAACCAGTAACAAGAGTCATGGGTACAAGATGAGAAACTGCTGAAACTGTAAAACCATGATGGCGTTGGCAAGAATCCGCGTTGTGTCGTGGTCCTGGAGCTCCTTTTATCTTGGGTCTCATCGAGTAGACGCAGGTATTGCTGATCTGCTTGTTCCCGTGCATGTGACAAGAACTAAATCAATCTGGTCTTGAACTGCTCATATCTTTGGGTACATTTTACTGACTCATATCAGATGGGCACGTTTTGTACATTTTGTAATTCCTCTACTACACACAAATATTTCAGGAAATAGTTCAGTGAGAACACAAAATAAATGAAATAGGAAAGTATATCTTCAAAAATTCATGAGTACCTTAAGATACATACTTCATAATGTCTTTCCTTTGCCCTCTCCCATATAGGATTTGGAAACACATCCTTCATTCTGTTTGTTTGTCTTTGTATCTCTTTCCAATTTGCTGGGAATTAGTCCAGCTCTGTAGCGATGTAGCAGTATATTATTGTCATTATCTGAGCGCTAAATGGCCTCAAGTTCAGAAGAAGACAATGAATGCACTGCCATCATGAAGACAAGGCCCACTCACACACTTTAAAGCTTTCCATTAAATGCTACTTCTTTCTCTTAACATACAAGTAATTTAGTCTTAGCTCTCTTCTGTTCATTTTTTTTCTGTTCACATAGATCCTCACACATTCCCTTGGCAAACTTTGTCAAGAACACTTGGCTCCCAATTTTTTGAAACAAAGACCTGACTGGGAGATAGTTTGGATCTTGTCTCTCGCTGCCAACTATCAGATGTCTCACATCACAGGTTGGTAGAGAATTAATATTGGTTTTTCAGCTCAGCCATGTTGGGGCTCCTGCAGTTTATTCTCATTAAAGGCTCATCTTTAATGCAACTGGCAGGCTCCCTCCACCCCCAGCTCGTTCCCACAAACTCTCGTCTATTCTTTGGCAAGCGATGGACAAAATAAACACAAGTCTTTGCAACGGCTTTGTTGTCTCCTCAGAGAAGCCTTGTATTACTGTGCCTTATTTGTGCTTTTATTTATTCATTCTATATCTGACCATGTATGCACAGACTGGTGGCACTGCATATCTCCACATTCAATACACTGATGATAATTGCTAATAATAGTAAGAGAAACATTTCTGTGAAACTGAAATAAGGCTGAGTATCATTTGACATCTGGTCAACCCCCAGTTTCTGTCAGCCAGGATGGGAAAACTGAGTTTTAGCAGCATTAGATACTAAAACTGTCATGGTTGCGCTTAGCAAGGACAGACTCAAGTGCAGAGTTATCATACACCGGTGTTTAAATGAAGCCAAATCAGAATCCAAAAAGCAAAGTCGAGGGACAGGCGTGGGTCAGGCGATCAGCAAACATAGTACAAAAGGTTAGGGAAAGAACGTGGTCGGGAATACACAGGCAAAGGTCGATGTCGGAGTAGGTTCACTGAAGCAGCGCTCGAAGGGAAACAAAGGAGGCAAAACAAGGTTCCGCATCTTGGCTTCCTCGGCTTCCCTCTTTATTGCCGTTCCCATTAGGAAACAGCAGGTGTTGCCGATGTGCCGGCTGCGGGGGACGTGACAGTACCCTCCCTCCACGGGCGGCCCCGGACACCATGAGCCGAAAAGGAGGGCGCCCCCTGGGGCACGGGGCCGGGCACTCTGGATGGTCCTTGTGGAAGGCCGCAATCAGGTCGGGGTCCAGGATGTCCGAAACGGCTACCCAGGAATGTTCTTCCGGGCCGTAACCCTCCAAGTCCACCAGATATTGCAACCGACCTCTCCGTCGGCAAGAGTCCAGCAGGGTCCGGACCATGTAGATATCGTCCCCTGCGGGGATTAGCGCAGGCGGTGGTGTGGTGTCTACTGGTGGCTGATGCAAGGACACTCCTACTGGTTTCAGGAGGGAGACATGGAACGTAGAGTGCACTCGGAGGTCAGGAGGCAACTGAAGGCGGTAAGTAACCGGTGTGATGCGACGCACTATCTTGAAGATATAGCGGGCCCCGAGTTTCTTTGAGGGGACCTTCAGGTTAAGGTCTCGGGTGGAGAGCCAAACTCTTTGCCCGGGCATGAACGTAGAGGTACGCCAGTGCCGATCCGCCTGACGTTTGTGGCGTTCTGCACTGCGGAGCAGGTGGGACCGGACCGTCCTCCATACGCAGGCGTTCTCGTTGTGCCACGTTTCCACGGCCTGAACAGGACACGGAGAGTTCTCTCTAGGGAACAGGACAGGTTGGTAGCCTAACACACACTGGAAGGGTGACATACCTGTGGATGTATGAGGTGCAGAGTTGTGGGCATACTTTGCCCAGGCCAGGTAGCGAGCCCATTGGTGGGGTCTTTGGGAACAGTAGGCTTGGAGAAACCTCGATACATCCTGCTGTAGGAGTTCTGCTTGGCCGTTGGCCTGCGGGTGGTATCCAGATGTAAGGCTGACCATTACTCCGAGCCATCCCCAAAAGGCCTTCCACACCTGAGAGGTGAACTGGGGCCCCCGATCTGAAACAATGTCTTCGGGGAGTCCGTATAGTTTAAAGACGTGTTCGAACAGGATCTCTGATACCTCGAGAGCTGTAGGCAGCTTCAGAAGGGGCACCAGTCTACAGGCCTTGGAGAAACGATCTATGACAGAGAGGATCACGGTCTTACCCTCGTAGACCGGTAGGTCCACTAGGAAGTCCAGCGCCACATGGGTCCAGGGTTGGGTCGGTGTAGGCAAGGGTTGTAGGAGACCAGCCGCCTTCTCGGGTACGGTCCTGGTTTGAGCGCAGGTGGTGCAGGCCTGGACGAAGTCCCTGACGTCACTGGGCATTGAAGGCCACCAGAACCGTCCTTGTACCAGGGAGAGGGTACGTTGGATCCTGGGATGCCCTGCCTCTGGGGCCTGATGGTGCCATTTCATCACTGCTGTGCGGAAGGAAATGGGCACATAAACACGGCCTGCTGGTTTCCCAGGTGGTTCTGGCTCGCTGTCCTGGGCTTCTTGGATGTCCTGGAGGAGTTGCCAGTGGACCGAACCCACCACACATCCCTGAGGTAGGATCCCCTCTGGGTTGGTGGGCATCGGTTCTGGGTCATGAATCCGCAATAAAGCATCGGCTTTCCTATTCTTGGTACCTGGTCGATAGGAAACAGTAAAGTGAAAACGGGTGAAGAACAGGGCCCATCGGGCCTGTTGGGGGTTCAACCTTTTTGCGGTCTCAAGGTATTCAAGGTTTCGGTGGTCCGTGAGTACCACAAAGGGATGGACAGCGCCCCCCAGCCAGTGACACAACTCCTCAAGCGCGAGCTTGATAGCAAGGAGTTCCCGGTTCCCAATGTCAAAATTACATTTGGCGGGGGTAATCTTCCTGAAGAAGAAGGCACAGGGGTACAGCTTCGGAGGGTCCCCTTGCCTCTGGGACAGGACTGCACCCTCCCCTACCGAGGAGGCATCGACCTCCACCACAAACGGCAAGGAAGGGTCCGGCTGTTTCAGTACTGGGGCGGAGGAGAACCGTTTCTTTAAATCCTGGAAAGCCTTTTCTGCCTCCGCCCCCCAAGGGAGTCTTCCGTCCTTGCTAGCCGTTAGTGCGGTAAGCGGTGCGGCTACTGTGCTAAAATTTTGTATGAAGCGACGATAGAAATTGGCAAACCCAAGGAAACGCTGGAGTGCCCTTACCGTGGTGGGTCGAGGCCAGGAGGTCACTGCATCCACCTTCCTGGGGTCCATGGAGACTCCCTCCTGGCTCAAGACGTAGCCCAGGAAGAAGACCTGGCATTGGTGGAACTCGCATTTTTCTGCCTTGACATACAGTCGATGTTGTAGGAGCCGCCTGAGGATCGCCCGGACCTGCTGGATATGCTGCTCTTGGGTCCTCGAGTAGATCAGTATATCGTCAAGGTAGACGATGACGCAGTGATTAAGGAAATTGCCCAACACATGGTTCAGAAAGGCCTGGAAAACCGAGGGGGCATTAGCTAGGCCAAAAGGCATGACCCTGTACTCATAATGACCTAGTGTAGTGGAGAAGGCCGTCTTCTATTCATCCCGCTCACGGATCCGAATAAGGTTATACGCGCTGCGGAGGTCTAATTTAGGAAACCAGGTCGTCCCATGAATACCTTCCAAGGCCGAGGTGATCAACGGTAATGGGTGTGGGTATTTGACGGTTATTGCATTCAACCCCCGGTAATCTATGCATGGCCTTAGTCCCCTGTCCTTCTTACCAATAAAGAAGAACCCTGCCGTCGCTGGTGACGTTGACGGCCGGATCAGGCCGGCCTCGAGGGCCTCCCTGATGTACTCCTGCATGGCCCATTGTTCCGGCAATGACAGGGGATACACCCGACCCCGAGGTGGCGTGGTATCTGGTAAGAGGTCAATAGCACAGTCCCAGGACCGGTGAGGAGGCAGTTCGGCAGCGCGGGCCTTACTGAAGACCTCTTGTAGATCCTCGTAGTCCGGGGGTATGACCGGTAGGGGAAGGCCCTCTACCCCTTCCACCGATGTGGCCCGACAAGGAAGGGTGAGGCAAGACGAGCGACAGGAATCTCCCCAGGAAACCAGCTCATTGGTACTCCATGTGAAGACTGGGTCATGGCGTGCCAACCAGGGGTAACCTAGAATGATCGGGCTGTCTGGAGCTCGGAGCAGAAAGAAGGTAAGTCTCTCGTGGTGACAAGCTCCTGTTTCGAGCAGGAGAGGTACAGTTCTGGTATCAACCACCCCGGTCCCCAAGGGTTGACCATCCTGGGCTTTCACGCTCAGGGTGACTTCACAGGTTTTAAGAGGGACACGATGCGCTTTGGCAAAGCCCACGTCCATAAAACAGCCTGCTGCTCCTGAATCAATGAGGGCACTTGCCTACACCCGGCTGGCCCCCCAGGAAATACTCACTGGCAACCGCAACTGTCCCCGGTGCTCCCCTGGACTCACCTTCGTGTCTTTGGAGGTCCCTTGGGGTGGTCGCACTGGGCATGCGGCACGGAGATGCTCCTGGGATCCGCAATAGAGACACAGTTCCCCACCAGGCGTCGTCTCCTTTCTTCTTTCCTGAGCTGGTCCTCCTCTGGGCCAGCCCCCGGGGGGAGGGTCTGGTCTCCCCAGGGTTGTCGACTCCTGCTAAGGTTGTCAATGGAGATGGCGGTCTCTACAAACCGGTCGAAGTCCCCATCCTCACCCCTGTACGTGAGCTCGTCCTGGATCCGGGGATTCAGCCCTTTGCAGAAACAGGTGAGGAGGGCAGGAGAGTTCCATCCGCTCTTGGCCGCGAGGGGTCTGAACTCAAGAGCGTACTCAGCCACGCTTCTATTTCTCTGGGTGAGATGCATGAGACAATTACCTGCCGTGCGCCCCGCGTGTGGGTGGTCAAAAACCGCTTTGAACTTCTCGCGAAAAGCGGCATAGGTAGTTCTTTGGCCAGTGCGCCACCCAGCGGCTGCCCACACCTGGGCTAGACCGGTCAACAAGGACAGGACAAAAGCAATTTTAACTGTGTCCGTCTGATACATGCGAGGAGAACACTCAAAGACCAACTTGCACTGCATCAGAAAGTCCTGACATTGATCGGGCGAACTGTCATACCTCTCTGGGGTCGTGATCCTTGCGACCGTACCGGATGCCTCAGGTGGTGTGGGCGGGGCAGGCTCAGCAGGAGTCGTGGCAGGAGTCTGGGAGGCGTGTTGGAGAATACCTCTTGCCAGGAGAGCCTGGATCAATCCTTCTATCATTTCTTGTAGGCGCTGCAGTGACTGGTCTTGCGCTCCCAAAATGTTGCCTTACGTGGCGAGCGCCATACGCAGTTGCACATACTCCGCTGAGTCCTGGTAGCTGGCGGAACCTTCTGTCATGGTTGCGCTTAGCAAGGACGGACTCAAGTGCAGAGTTATCGTACACCGATGTTTAAATGAAGCCAAATCAGAATCCAAAAAGCAAAGTTGAGGGACAGGCGTGGATCAGGCGATCAGCAAACGTAGTACAAAAGGCAAGGCAAAGAATGTGGTCGGGAATACACAGGCAAAGGTCGATGTCGGAGTAGGTTCACTGAAGCACGGCTCGAAGGGAAACAAAGGAGGCAAAACAAGGTTCCGCATCTTGGCTTCCTCGGCTTCCCTCTTTATTGCCGTTCCCATTAGGAAACGGCAGGTGTTGTCGATGTGCCGGCTGCGGGGGACGTGACAAAAACACAGTGCAAAAGCATATTTTTTCATCAGATATCAGCACTGATTAAGCTTATTGTTTCATTTCCACAGCTGACAGGACAGAAATATATATATATAAAAAAACATGCCTGTGGTTGATGAAGTTGATAATGGCCAATCTACACTGATAAAAAGTGTGCATGACTGAGAAAAAAAATTGTCCCATAAACAGGATTGACACGACAGGATCACAGGCCCAAAATGTCAAAGTTGTGTCAGGCAAGGAAGTGAACAGATATCTCAAGTTCCTGGGAAAATAACTGAGCAATTTCCCTCATTTCAGCAAAGCAGTTTGGGTAGCTGTTTTCCCTCCAGAAAGTGTTCAGGCTCCATGCACTCTCTCCACACTTTGTTGTGTTTTACACATTTTATGATTGAATTGATTGAAAACCTCCCATTTACATAAAAATTCTGACAAAATGAAAAAGAGGTAGGGTTTGGGCTTACATGAAAGTCAGTTGTCTAATCATTCAACATATCAGACATGCATTTAACCAGAATATTATTTACAACTGATAATAATAATTTAATAGCAAATACGATGAATCAACATCAATTATGGTGGATACTGATGATTCTTACTGATGAATCTGAAACCTGGATTAAAAGGCTAAGACAGCAGGGATGTTCCCAACATCTGGCAGACTATTCCAAAGTAAGAGTGCTCTATAGTTAAAGACACAACCTCCTACTGAAATCTTATTAATCACCGGTACTTTAAGGTAACCTGCATCTGATGAACAATGACAATGTTCCATCCATCCATCCATCTTCCTCCGCTTTTATCCGGGGCCGGGTCGCGGGGGCAGCAGTCCGAGCAGAGTCCTCCAGACTTCCCTCTCCCTGCACACCTCCTCCAGTTCCTCTGGGGGAACCCCAAGGCGTTCCCAGGCCAGCCGGGAGACATAGTCTCTCCAACGTGTCCTGGGTCTGCCCCGAGGCCTCCTCCCAGTGGGACAAGCCCGGAACACCTCCCCAGGGAGGCGTCCAGGAGGCATCCGGAACAGATGCCCGAGCCACCTCAACTGGCTCCTCTCGATGCGGAGGAGCAGCGGCTCTACTCCGAGCTCCTCCCGGGTGACTGAGCTCCTCACCCTATCCAGCCACTCTGCGGAGGAAACTCATTTCTGCCGCTTGTATCCGCGATCTCATTCTTTCGGTCATGATCCAGAGTTCATGACCATAGGTGAGGGTAGGAACGTAGATCGACCGGTAAATTGAGATCTTCACCTTACGACTCAGCTCCTTCTTCACCACAACAGACCGGTACAATGACCCCATTACTGCGGACGCCGCACCGATCCGTCTGTCAACCTGCCGCTCCATTTTTCCCTCACTCGTGAACAAGACCCCGAGATACTTAAACTCCTCCACTTGAGGGAGCAACTCCCCCCTAACCCGGAGGGGGCAATCCACCTTTTTCCGACTGAGAACCATGGCCTCGGATTTGAAGGTGCTGATTCTCAACCCCGCCGCTTCCCACTCGGCTGCAAACCTCCCCAGTGCACGCTGCAAGTCTTGACTTGATGAAGCCAACAGGACCACATCGTCCGCAAAAAGCAGAGACGAGATCTCGCGGCCACCAAAACAGACACCCTCCGTTCCCTGGCTGCGCCTAGAAATTCTGTCCATGAAGATAATGAACAGAATCGGTGACAAAGGGCAGCCCTGGCGGAGTCCAACATGCACCGGGAACAGGTCTGACTTACTGCCGGCAATGCGAACCAAGCTCCTGCTCCGGTCATACAGGGAACGAACAGCCCGTAGCAACGAGCCCCGAACCCCATAATCCCGAAGTACCTCCCACAGGATGCCACGAGGAACACGGTCGAATGCCTTCTCCAGGTCCACAAAACACATATGGACTGGTTGGGCAAACTCCCACGAACCCTCCAGCACCCTAGTGAGGGTATAGAGCTGGTCCAGTATTCCACGGCCAGGGCGAAAACCGCATTGCTCCTCCTGAATCCGAGGTTCGACTATCGGTCGGATTCTCCTTTCCAGTACCCTGGCATAGACTTTCCCAGGGAGGCTAAGGAGTATGATCCCCCTGTAGTTGGAACACAATCTCCGGTCCCCCTTCTTAAAAAGAGGGACCACCACCCCGGTCTGCCAGTCCAGAGGCACCGTTCCCGAACTCCACGCGATGCTGCAGAGGCGTGTCAGCCAAGACAGCCCCACAACATCCAGAGACTTGAGAAACTCAGGGCGGATCTCATCCACCCCCGGAGCCTTGCCACCGAGGAGTTTTTTGACTACCTCAGCAACTTCAGCCAGGGTAATGGACGAGTCCCCCTCCAAGTCCCCAGCCTCAGCTTCCTCTACAGAAGGCGTGTCAGAGGGGTTGAGGAGATCCTCAAAGTATTCCTTCCACCGCCCGAGGACATCCTCAGCTGAGGTCAGCAGCGCACCACTTCCACTGTAAACAGTGTTTGTGGAACACCGCTTCCCCCTCTGAGTCGCCGGACGGTTTGCCAGAATCTCTTTGAGGCCGACCGAAAGTCTTCCTCCATGGCCTCACCGAACTCCTCCCAAGCCCGAGTTTTTGCCACGGCGACTGCCAGAGCCACGCTCCGTTTGGCCCGTCGATACCTGTCAGCTGCTTCAGGAGTCCCATGAGCCAGCCAGGCCCGATAGAACTCCTTCTTCAGCTTGACGGCATCCCTTACTTCCGGTGTGCACCACCGTGTTCGGGGATTGCCGCCGCGACAGGCGCCGGAGACCTTATGGCCGCAGCTCCAAACCGCTGCCCCGACAATGGAGGCGCGGAACATAGTCCATTCAGACTCGATGTCCCCCACCTCCCTCGGGACCTCTGTCGGAGGTGGGAGTTGAAGACCTCTCTGACAGGGGCCTCCGCCAAACGTTCCCAACAGACCCTCACTATGCGTTTGGGCCTGCCAGGTCTGTCCAGCTTTTTCCCCCGCCATCGAATCCAACTCACCACCAGGTGGTGATCAGTTGACAGCTCAGCCCCTCTCTTCACCCGAGTGTCCAAGACATATGGCCGAAGGTCAGAAGAAACGACTACAAAGTCGATCATCGACCTCCGACCTAGGGTGTCCTGGTGCCAAGTGCACTGGTGGACACCCTTATGCATGAACATGGTGTTCGTTATGGATAAACCGCGACTAGCACAGAAATCCAATAACAACTCACCTCTCGGGTTCAGATCAGGGAGGCCGTTCCTCCCAATCACGCCCCTCCAGGTATCACTGTCACTGCCCACGTGGACGTTAAAGTCCCCCAGTAGAACGACAGAGTCCCCAGTGGGAGCGCTTTCCAGCACGCCCCCCAGGGACTCTAAAAAGGCCGGGTACTCTACACTGCCGCTAGGTGCATCAGCACAAACGACAGTGAGAGACTGTTCCCTGACCCGAAGGCGTAGGGAGACGGCCCTCTCATTCACCGGGGTAGACTCCAACACATGGCGGCTGAACTGGGGGGCTATTAATAAGCCCACACCCGCCCGCCGCCTCTCACCTTGGGACCTCCAGAATAGTGGAGAGTCCACCCTTGATCGAGAAGAGTGGTTCCAGAACCCAAGCTGTGAGTGGAAGTGAGCCCGACTATATCTAGACGGTATCTCTCAACTTCCCGCACCAGCTCAGGCTCCTTCCCCGCCAGTGAGGTGACATTCCAAGTCCCAAAAACCAGAGTTGGCGCCCAAGGTTTGGGTCGGCCGGGCACTCGACCCCGACCACCGCCCAAATCACAATGCACCGGCCCCTTATGGTCTCTCCTGCAGGTGGTGAGCCCACCGAAGAGCGGCTCCATGTCATTGCTTCGGGCTGAGCCCAGCCAGGCCCCGTGGGCATAGACCTGGCCACCAGGCGCTTGCATGTGAGCCCCCCCCCAGGCCTGGCTCCAGGGTGGGGCCCCGGTGACCCCATACCGGGCGGGGTAAACGACAGCCTTGATTTTTTCTTCATAAGGGGTTTTTGAACCGTGCTTTGTCTCGTCTGTCATCTAGGACCTGTCTGCCATGGGAGACCCTACCAGGGGCATATAGCCCCAGACAACATAGCTCCTGGACTCATTCAGGCACTCAAACCCCTCCACCACGGTAGGGTGGCGGTTCACGGAGGGGACAATGACAATGTTCTGGAACATAAAATCAATAATCTTTATAAGGTAAGCTGGAGCAGTGCCATTTACTGCCTCATATGTCAAGTGTAAGATTTTATAATGTAAATTTAACCTGAAGCCATTGGAGCAATCTAAAAAGAAGAAAGAGAGTGTGTTCCACTGATGTATGGATGAGTGACCCATTGTAAGTAGTGTATCTAGCAGTGTAACTCACCTTGGTGAATAAGGTGTGTGGGCTGATAACACTACATAGAGTTCATTGAAAGTCACTTTGGAGAAATGCATCTGCTAAATAAATAAATAAATAAATAAATGTAAATATAAGAACCAGTATTATATTGTCATCCTTCCTCTTTCTTGTGACAGTAGCATTCTGCATTAGCTGTAATGTAGCTGCAATGTGGTATGAACAGTCTGATAACAGAGCATTGCAATAGTTACTAGATAAATAAAATCTGTTGGGGTGGGTAAGGAGGGTGGGGTGGGTAAATGAAATTCTCGATACAGTGGACCTATTGTGGTCTATGGTAGTGACAATGGTGGCTACGCATAGTTCCTAGACAGTGCAATAAGGATGTGTAGGAAAGTGCTCAAAATTGAGCCGCTGAGGTATTACTTGAGATCTCTTTTGGGTTTTATGATGTATCAATGGGGTCTGGCTTATCGCCACAAGGATGAAAGACCCTTGGGTAACATCCAGAGGAAGATGTTAAAAGCGCCCCATCCCTTCCCTCTGTATGATCTGATTTGGAATGAGCTAGTGGACACACTCTCATAAATGATTTAATAGCCATATGTCCAGTCATATGGCTTGGACAGGATGGGCCCCTTGTCCCATGCTGCCCTCACTCCATGTGGCCATTGGTAAGCTCCCCCACCCACCCCCATGTAATTAAATTAAACCGCTTCCTTGACGGTCTGCTGCTCCAGAGCAGCTGGACCACCAACAAACGTGAAAAGCAGCAATGTAAAAACAGTCTGATAATGTAATCGGATTATACTGTTATTCGCTTAAGCTCACTGACGGATTTCATGAGTCTGAAGCCATCAAATTCCAAAGTCTGCTTGCAAATTATGCACATCTCCATGGTAAATTCTCTGTGGGCTTATGGGTGTTAAACAAGACAGTGGTCTGCTGCTGAACTCCATCACAGATGTGCTGTTATCAAATACAACTGGCTGTAACATAGCTACACAGAGCCAGCTAGACAAAGTACAAAAATCAATTCAGGCAAGACAAAACAAGTACTCCATGTGTCTGCAGAGAGATGAAACACACTTTAAAGAAATCTCCCGGGACTCTGCAAGTCAAGGTGTGAAGCAAATGGTGGCGTTTCTCTACCCACGTTGTTCTCCTCCACCCCAAACCTCTTCCCGCCGTGCCAAACATCTGCTGTTCAAACAAACAAGCCTTGGATTGATGGGCACACCTGTTACAGAGTCTGAAAAGCCCTGCCGAGGGATGCCTCCATTTAATTTACCAAAAAAACCCAAAAAGTCCATTGTTGGGGTGGGGTTACGGGGTGGAAGGATTTCTTGTTTTGCTTCTATTTGACCTTCATACGGCAGAAAGAGTAACATTTATAGTGACTTAGAATACGGTGGAGTGCGGGTAGTGCAAGTGCCTGATTCAGCAGCGCAATGCTAATGTGATATACCATATAGTCTTCTTGGTGCAGTGTGACGGATTACTTTTCCTCTATGTCTTTTCGAGAAATGGAGTAGAGAAATTTTACTGAAGGTCTAAACAGCAATGGTATCGAAGACAAAGCTGTCAACGCCGTTCTGAGATTATGAGTGCAATGAGCACTCCGAGCACAGTATTTGTGTGTACACTGTAATGAGGAGCATGGTTGCCTATTTCTACACTTAAATAAGGAAAAAATGTTTGTGTATACACCTTGCCTGGAGCTGATTGCCACAGCTGAGGTTTTACTCAAGAGATATGACTGAGTCACAGCTGTAACCACCTTGGGATTGTATAATTATTCATCTTTTTTTAAACCTGATGCATTTGTCAGAGGTGACTTACAATGTTAGATAATTTCACAATGATCCACACATTTATACAGCAGGGCGTTGTATGTCAGTAAGCACCTGTGTGTATGTGTGTGTGAGAGAGGTAAGTACCTTGCTTAAAGATACTATGGCAGGAGGGGCTTCAAACCAGGGACCCACCAGTTTACGTTTACATTTACATGTATTCATTTATCAGACACTTTTCTCTAAAGCAACATACATCTCGGAAAAATACAATGTGTTCATTATATTAGCAGAAGGAGAGACATAGCTGCAGATGTGTGATTTTTAAGTAAACCTAGTTTGTTTTTTTCCACAGTATGCACTGATTTTCATCACACGAGTAGATGCACAAAACTCAGGATAGATGAATCATTCAAACTAGAGTGCCTGCAAGGGGAGGAGAGAAGGATGGACTCGTCAAACCCTGGTTAACAACAACCCTGTTTTCAACCCATTTTTCCCACAGTGAGGTGGCAGACGGAGCCAAGGCAGACGTGAAGCACAACCCTGCACCTTGCACGATGGCTCCTGAAGACCCTGCACAGCCCTGCATGCCTGCCGTGAGCTTTCTCTGTACCAGCCCCCCAGACACCCTCCCCAGGCCATTTCACCTGTAAATAAACAAATAAAGTAAAGTACACCAGTAAAGAAAGTATACAATGATGTACCACTCGTCTCCTGCGTCTTCTGTCACAACCATATGTTGCGTTAGCGGAAACTGTGAATCATGAACTTGAAACAGATTAAGTAAACCTTACTCTTGAATTCAGGTTTTTCTCTGAAATTATTAAATAATATGTCAGCACTTTAAAGAGATAAACGGTATGCCATACCACTGTCTTCTGTTTGCGGTTGGTTTCACTACTTTATGCTTCACAAGTATTCTTTCTTGTGCAGAACATGACATGATGCAGCGATTTTGCTAACAAAGGCCATTGCAGCAGAAAGTTGCAGTTACTGGCTGAGTGGCTACATTTCTCTTCAATATTATTGTCATTTTATGAAGGCTCTCAAAAAATACAACACTTCTGACGTATGAAATGCAAATTTCAATAAATTACAAACATTCTCTTGACGTGTTCAAAGGACCAAATTGCTCTTAGGGACCATATGAAAGATCTGCCCCCAGCTTGTATGTCTGTGCCTTATGGCTAGAAGCTGGCTTGTACTAAACTAAGGTCATAGTAGGGTCAACAAGGCCCACTGAAGCTGTGATGATGCAGTTTGAAGAGATGGTGGCTGTCGGGGATTGTGGCGACCAAGTGTAGCAAGTGGTGTCCAAAAAGAGACTCAGACAGTGTCTTAGGAAACTATGAAAGCAGGAAGTGATATGCAATCTCCGGCAGCCTCTTCACACGTTTCTTTTGTGACTCATCTTCTTATGCTAAGGATGTGCCCATGCAAACAAGCCTCTCTGTCATTTCATTTTAAACAAGTACAATTAATGTGTTGCAGCTGGTTCATCTTCATAATGTTACAAAGAGTCTGGAATTCCTTGTGATCTGATATTCCTTGCGGAGTGGCTGATTTCACTCTTTGGCCATTAGCACGTAAAGACTTAATTTAATCCGATAACTGGTTAGCATTCAGTTTATGCCGAATGAATTCTTTCTTGAACAAGCGTGGCTGTTGGTTCCATTAAACCTCTGGCAGGGATGGATGTTCAGCCACAACTGCCTAGTGGTATGATCTTCCAGTAGATCAGATATCTGTTGACAACACGGAACATGTTCTAGAAGCTCAGGGCCCTAGGAAGTGGACAGGCACTATTATGTGCAAAACATTTTGCGGTTTCAGAGCATTCATCAAATTTGCCTTTAGAGTGCATCAAGTCAAAGTATCTACCGACAAGTGACATAGGCAAACTTTAATTTTTTTTGTCCAACTTTGCCTTTACATCTGAATTTATTTTCAGATAATTTTTTATAGCATTTTTATAATACATTGACTGAGAGCACTTCACACAACTCTGCGAAGATATAGAATGATATCGAGCAAGTAGAATTCATAATAGAGTTGTGAATGGGTAAAGGAAGAGAAGTGTAAAGCTAGCTGGCTGCCAATCCCTCCTGGGCATTCTAACACAGCATACTAAATGAGCTAAACTTTCAGTGTATTGTGAGTAATATTTCAAAGTTAGCTCTATAATAATTATATATTTATAATTATCATATTTGTTGTGAAAACACATACACTGATAGCTGGAGAGTACCAACTAATTACTTTACCAATTATTTTTGGAATTACAGGAAAGCCTGCACCCAATGGAAAAAGTAGTGGATTTTTGACAAATGTGGGCTAAACCTATCAAAGCCTTGAAAAAACAGGTCTGGTCTTCATGTGGGAACCAGTGCTGGGACCTCAGACATATTACGAATGAGGTAGAGGCCTCTCGCTGGGCACAGTGGCACTAGGAAGAGTAAGTATTATATGAAAGGAAGACAAATTATCTTACATCCATTCACTCAGCTGATGCTTTTCTCCAGAGCATCTTATAATGTTAAGGTTACAGTTACTTCTCCGTTTATACAGCTGGATAACTTTTACTGGAGCAGCTTTAGAGTAAGTATATTGCTCAAGGCCACTGCAGCAAGAGGTGTGGATCAAATTTGCACCCCACCGATTGGCAGCTTAGCAGACCACCGCAAGGAAAATGTTTTTACTTGATCTGAAATTATATTGCTTTATTTTACACAAAGTATTATTTTATTCCTTTACCTGACACTCTTTGGTTGCCAGTTAGAAAATAATTTAACATATTCCGCAGGAGGGGAATTTGAATCAGCATAGTAGGAAGAGCAGTTTAAGCTGTATGTGCCAGAGGACACAGGACAAATGTGCACTCTGCCACTTTTCCCAGTGTGCAGCCTGTATGATTACACTTCATTGTGGCTTGACTAAACTAATGACTTGAGGGGGGTCCATTCATTCCATTGCATGATATACTTTTTTTAAAAATAATGTCAGTTCATATTACAGTAATTATGGGCAACAGGTTTGAGTCCCAACTCCAGTAAAATTACCCAGCTGTAAATAATACAGGGTAAAATACACACATACATACTTTCTGAACCGCTTGTCCCATTTGGGGTTGCAGGGAGCCAGAGCCAGTTGCCTATCTGGCAACACAGGGCGTAAAGGACACACCCAGGACAGGACACCAGTATATCGCAAGGCACCCCAAGGGGGACTCGAACCCCAGGCCCACTGGAGAGCAGGACCCGGTCCAACCCACTGCGCCACCACACCCCCTCGTTAAAGGTGTTAATAATAAAGGTAAATAAAGGAAAATAATTGTAAGTACCTTAGGCACGGTGGGTTGGACCAGGTCCTGCTCTCCAGTGGGTCTGGGGTTCGAGTCCCACTTGGGGTGCCTTGCGACGGACTGGCGTCCCGTCCTGGGTGTGTCCCCTCCCCCTCCGGCCTTACGCCCTGTGTTGCCGGGTAGGCTCCGGTTCCCCGCGACCCCATATGGGACAAGCGGTTCTGAAAATGTGTGTGTGTGTGTGTGTGTAAGTACCTTAACACTGTATCTTGCTTTGGAGAAAAGTGTCATGTAATTAAAACGTTTTAAAATTTCTTTTAATTTGCCCTGCTCAGGGTTGTGGGGGTCCGTAGTCTATCCTTGAATCAGTGGATGCAAGGGGGATACACCCTGGACAGGGTGCCATTCCATTGCAGGGCAATTTTAATTAGATATTTAGTATTTTTTCATACATTTAGAGTTGTATGCTTGCAAATCACTTGAAATTCTAAAGCAACATTATGTTTTGACAAAGTGTTTAATTTTTCCCCAACATCCTACTACTAGGGAGAAGAATTCTTGATAATCTTATTTGTTGATAATCTTATTGACAAGGAGGAAGCTGGTGCAAAGAATACAACAAATCTTTCCAGTTCTACATTTTACATGATGTACAGAGTTGCATGTCTGAAAAATCACTTCAAATGTTTAAATTAAGTAATGTTTCTGGGTTTCGTTTTGCTGATGAACCGATTCTTTTTTCAGTTAATTTAATTATTTGAAAATTCTTCATAATATTTTAAAGACTAAAATTGCGTCGCAGTGCACTGTCCGTTTACTGCAACATCTAGCCACCCAAGTCCAGTCATGTTCTGGTGAACTGTAGTATGATGAAAACACTAAAACACCGACTTCCTCTAAATCAAACAAAATATGTCGTAAAGACTCTTCATTAAACCTGAAATTTTTTTTTCCTTTTGTGTATTTTGTGGGTGATCAATAACTATACCATCATCACACAGAAAATATGGCAGAGCCCAGAAAGCAGAGATTCTTTCACTCAGTACAAAATTACAGGCAAGGGCCTGGGTTTGGCTACAGGTGTAAATTAAAATAGCAGACAGGTTATTCCCAGCGCAGCGCTCTGCCACTCCAGCCAAGGCTGGAAAACCAAGCGTAACGTGACACACGTAGATCCCCTGAGTGGAACGTGTCAGCGAGACGCAGCACTTGGTACCACGTGTCCTGCTGCGCACTTGAAATTTTACGAATCACACGTGTATGTTGCTGGTGGACAGTGTTCCCGAGGGAACAAGTCTGGGATTAGGTACCTTCATTAAAATAATTAGCTGACATTCCCTTGTCACTATTGCTCATGCCTTACTAACACTGTTTCCTGGCACTAGAAAACAATTTTCTATCTCACACGCCACAATGGCAGCCAGAGAAAACCTTGAGCTTTGCTGGGCTCCAGAAACCTCAGTAAGAAACAATCAGCACATTTACTCTCTTAACCCTCTCAGGTCTGTAAAAGCCAACAGTGTGCTTTACGAAAACTTGTTTGCTGCAGGAAATGCGACCCTTTTTGGGTCCTCTGACCACGTTACATCCTCCAAAATAGCCCTCTTCATGGAAAGGGATATTTTTATGGAGTGTTAAAACATCAGAAGGCAGTGTCTGTGTGTGATGAAGTAATTCTCTGAAATCTGATGCAAAGACAAAAAACACCATTAAAAAATTAACGTTATTATAATGATGGTCTAGTGAAAAGAAAACTACTAAACTTTTAAATGACATTTACAATGAAATTTGCCCTCTTCTAAAGGGCTTGCCTAATTGTGGAAATATACGCATCAACAACGTTCATGTTTTAATTCACTCCCAAATGCACTCGACTGTAAGCATTTAGCACAGTTATGCAAGTAGCTTATGTGACGAAACACAAGGCAATGATACATAAACATTTAATTGGGAAATGTTTACTCGGAATGTGGCACTAAGAACCTGGCGTTACTATGGAGGGAAAAAGCAGCCAAAGAGACTCAAGATCCCACAAATAACTACTGTATACTCATAGAAGGCCATAAAATGCCAGAGACAGAGGCTAATTGGGCTAATATTTCAGGGAAGTGTATGTGCCTGTATTTATTTTCTTACCCGTCTCTCTTAAAACACACAAATAAAAGACCGAAAAAAAGGGATAAATGTAAGGAGGAATATTTTTAATATAGCTCATGGCTGTCTTTTTGTGGAAATCGTTGAAAATAAAAAAACGGATACAGAAATGTGTTTGAAAGTGTTATAAAACATGCTATCCCAGCTGTCAAAAGAATTTCTCACGATTTTCTCGAAACATTACCAAGCTTCAATGCACTGTCACTGTTTTCAAAAACGACGTACACATGAGCCACAAGTGAGGGGAATTAATGATAGGCAAAGACTTGGGGATGGGGGAGTGACTCGTTACACTTTCCTGGAACATTAAAGATGTGCTGCTGATGAATTCACACTAATCTGATGGCAGTGTGAAGACAGGAATAAAAAAACGGACTTTAATCTCCGAAATGTCTCCAAATTGTGTAGCGCCGCGGTTCAGGACATTGACTTGTAGCTTTATGCTTGTGGCTGCATGCAAGATGACCTTTACATTTCACAAAAGATATTCAACTGCATAAATGGGCAAAATTATATTTAACCAATTAATATATACATTAAAAAATAATAATTTGAAAACAGCAAGAATGGCAACAGAGGCACTTTTAGTGAAATAAATATTTTTCTCATTCAATGTCCTTATTTTGCACCTGTATTTATCAAGTTACGTCTTGTGCAAACGATGGCAGGCGTCACAACAGCAGCAGTGTGTTTGATTGCAGTGTGTAACTGATTGCTGTCAATCTGCAGGGTCCCACGTATTTTGCGGAGCTGGGTTACTCAAATGGGCACATGCAGAGCACATGTGAGCAAGTCATCGGGCCACTTGAGTGGGAACAAGCAGATGTCACATCGTTCCTTCTCAGTCTCTAGATGGCACTGCGGTGTCGTCATCCCACCCCACAAGGCAGCCTCAGCCTCAGCTGCACAGTGAGCCCGAATGCACGCTGGAAGGGATCATGTCGCTCCTATTGCATTCCAGTTTTTCCTCAGTCTCCTCTTACACCGAGAGAAGTCAACTTTCTGGCCCCTGGGAAGAGTCTGGAATTTGCCTCTGGTGCTATGTGATGATATTTGGAATTGATTGAGGCCCATCAATAAGGAACTGCTTTGTGAAATGTTCAACATTTGCATCATTTTCTCAATGTAGTATTATGCCCTCCTTGGCCAAGAAGACCCTTAGACGTCTTGCATTTCAGTTGTATTTCTTTTCCTTCATCTGTTCATTAAAAATAAAGGGAGAAGTGTTGTCCAAAATCAACAGCTTCAAGCTGAAAAAACAAATTCACAATCTAAATATGTCTGAAGAGGCTTCGGAGGCATTGTTTAGATCGAGGTCATTTGTTGGCATGCTAGGCGTGATCTGATATCTTTAGGGGAGCTGAATAAAGCATGAGGCCTTCAGAAGATCTCTGGGCACTCTGGCCTCATTTCTCTTCCCCCTGAGAGAATACGAGGGTCATACAAGGTCACAGACTTTGTACTTGAGTTTGTCTGCCTCGCTTCTTCTTGTCTTTAAAATTCAATTTTCTCTCCTTTCTCCTTCAGGCCCAGGATTTTGGGTATAGTCCTTTGTTGAGGTAACTGGACCACAAAGCAACTCCTGGTCCCTCTCGACAGGTTGCAGTGCATACAAGCTAAGACGTGATACAATAAACCTGGGGTGAGAAAAGAGCCTGGTAGAATAGCTAACTGGGGACTGCAGATGTTCAAACTCTCATGAGCTGCAATGAATGAAGGTGTGCGTGCATAAAATGCGTTTGTCCGCTTTACAACTCTGCATGTGATGGGGCCCAGGCTCTAAAGTAGACCTGCTTAAGGGCCGAGTATAGACTGAGTGTGAGATATCTTAAATAGACCAAACAAAAAAAAAATCATTTCACCCTTTTTTTCCAGCTCAGGTCTAATGCTTTCAATATTGACCCTGACCCACCCACGTGAAACCCCCTCCATCTCATCTTCTGCATCTGCTGTAAAGCTTAGCTCATTACTCAGTGACTGGTTAGCTAGGCTTGGAGACTGAACTCTAGCAACAGCAGACATCTACTGTGTCCTGAGGGACAGGAAGAACACGGAACTTAAAAGTCCCCGGTCACCAGGTAAAAACCTCTAAAACCCAATTTTCCCCTTTGTCTGTGCCCCACTAAGAATCCATCAAGGCCACCACTGTTTTGTCAGTGCTAAAGATGTTCCTCCAGACATCCTCTTGCCGCCTGGGGGGGGGCACCTGAAGGTCTGACTGCTCTACATCTCAGACTTTGCACTGTGAAAAGCTGCAAGTGCCCCAAGTGGCTTCAAGACCTGAAACAAATTGCACCATTGCCATTCAGTTGTGATTTTCACTATGTCTCCTGCATATAATAAAGAACGACCACCTCACATGTTAGAAGTGAGCAGGACCAAGGACTTCTTTTCTCTACATGACATCAACTGCAAGTGATGGCTAAGGCCCTGTGGACCGCTCCGCAGTAAGGAATTATGAGAATCACACACTGGCCAGGCAAAGGAAGCTTACTCTTCAGCTTCACCTGCTGCTGATGTTGCCAGAGCAATGAACTGCAAGGGACACAGATAAAAACCACAGCAAAGGACTTGCTTCCTTATCTGTCGCCAACACTCCGTATTCACCAAGATTTTCGCCAGATGCGTGCTTGTGCAGAACAGATACGGTCCATTTAATTAATGGAATTTCCCTTTGCTATTAAACCAAAGAGCTTTCACATAACGGAAGGGACAGTGTTTGTCTGAGCCCACTATTGACAAAAGTCCGTCAGGAGGAAAAGCCTTTCTGAACACTTGTATAATTTCAGATTTATACAACTATTTTTTGTGAATGTTTTTCACACTGTCTAGATTGCTGTAACATACATTTTCAAACAGATATAGAGACAGCCACAATCATACAGTAGCACAACTACATTTGCTGACACGTGCAAATACATACAGAGCGTCCAACACAGACCTCCACAGAGATATGTACAGACATGAGTCTCATTGTTATTCCTGGAGACTAATGATCACGTCCCACACACTTTGCAGCTCTGAGCGGCGGTTCATTAAGTACAAAAACAATAAGGGCTCAGTGTGACTGTGGCCAGCTGGATGGCAGACAGTGATGGAGTCAACGGGAGCGAGGGCAACATGCCGTGCAGCACGCCTGAGTCTGGGGCCCAAGTTGCCTTCAGAGAAGGCCAGTGATCAGCTCTCATGGGAGTTCCTACCGTTAGTAGATTCCTGCTGCAAACGCAGGGCCATCTTAAGAAAAATGAATCAATAGCTCAAATCAAACAATAGCTTTGCCATCGGATTTTAATGGGAACTCATTCCGTGCTCCGAGAGGACAACTAGAGAGGGTCTGGTGGTGTATTAAACATTTGGGCAGAAAAAAATATGCTTTCACTGCTTCAGTTCTAAAAACAGGGAGGCACTGAACTACTACAAAGTTCTTGAGAGTGACTGAATCCTTAACACTGTCCAGATGGACTATTCTTAGTTTGCCTTGCACAATATCATACTCAGCCATGTTCACAGAACCCCTAGCAAACCAGGCACAACAGGATCATCAGCAACTCCTTATTTTCTCACAACTTGAAAAGCAACTTATCTTGGAGAAAGGGACAGGTAGTTAAACCAAGTCCATTTATCAGAGAGCGTTAGAGCCTTCAGTGTCTCCTCCTTCCAGTCATCCATGACAGTGTTGGTTACTGTCATGGTGTGTTGCTGGTGTGACACTATTCATGGCTTTCCATCTTAGCACCAAGCACCTCAGGAGATGGCCAGACACAAGTTGAGACCTGAAAGAATTCCTGTGAATCAGACCTTTTGGCCACAGGACTGCCTTCAGCCACGGACCCCCAGGGTGGTTCACAAAGTGAAAACCCTATCAGGACCCTTGTCCTCCACTCTTATCCATATGTACTTTGTCCATCCATGTGGTGCTTGTGTCTGATTGACCTTTCTGTTCTATGACTAAGAAATTTAAGACAGGGCAATTTTCTGTTCACCTGTGACTTAGTTTTTACATGTTCCAACTAAGCAAAACATGGCCCAATTTAATAATTTCTTCCTTGGTTTAATTCAGAAGGTGCCAAAATGTCTGCAGAATATATGCTTATGAGACTCAAGAATGATCCTTTATGGCAGATTAACCTGAACTTTATCATGTTTACAGTTAGATGTATGCAAACATCCTCCGGATTCAGGTGAGATGAACTTTGCAATTAAATTCTGTGTAAATTTGGTTAATAATTTTTAGACAAAATTGCAAGCCCTGCCATCCTCCTCCGAGTTCTGCTTCAGTATCACTGTACTATGAACAGCTCTAGCATTGTGAGTAATAACTGACTGAGCTGGGGCTGATTATAACAGAGGTTCATTTGAGGGGGAGCCAAAGGATGTGTGCGCTGCTCAGTCATGCCCCCTCTTTTCTACATCTTACTTCCTGTTTCCCCAGCGGCTCTCAGCTCTCAGATAAGAAAGTTGGGGAGGCTGTGTAACAAGCTGAGAAACCATTCCGGAGTCCTTTTGTTTGCTGAGTTTGTCCAGTCCACAAATGCCTACAAATGCCTTTTATACCTGCGTGTTGGACGTTGAACTCCAGTCACGTCTAGACAAGTGTAGCCAAAACTGGGAACCACTGAGTACGGCTGAAGTCAGCACTGTCTGGGAGAAGCTAAGTCAGTCCTCTTGTCATATTGTCTACATATTGCAGACGGAGAAAAGAGTTTACGCGTTAACACCACTTGTTATTGTGTGGTATTCAGATGCCAAGGTGTGAGTGTACAGGGTAGACTTTTACTCTAATAACCAAAGGCACACAAGATTTGGACCAAAGGTGAAGCTGAACTTGACTGAGTCAAAACTTTCTCCAAACTCTTGATGACATGTGGAGAACTGCAGCTCTCTTTTTGAGCCACTTAGCCACACACCCGACAGAAGTAGTCATTTGTGATGAAACCGATGAGACAAACATTTCACAACGTTTGCAGCACAATTGGTCCTGAACAGTGCAGCTTCTTCTCTATCATGCCATGTAATTCCAAACATGACAGGGAACAACTAGGTCACAATGAGTGTGAGAGATGAGGAAGGGAACTGGATATGTTGACACCCAGGTCTTGTTCACCTGCTACCAATGAACATCTCATTCTGATTTTGTCCCCCGACAGCAGCCACACTCCATTTGCTAGGAAGCGGACTGACCCCCTCCTTTAGGTGACAGGGGATTTGCACAGCACCTCCACTGGCAAGTAGCGCAAGAACAATCACATGATGACTCGGCTGTGGGCTTTCTTATGGCTTGCACCATCAATTCAGCTGCAGAATCATTGTGCAGCTACTTGTAGTGGGCTTCGAAACGGTGACATTTTGGGGGGGCGGGGAGGCTGGATGTGTTTTGAAAAAAGGCATCTCAGGCGATTTGCAAATCACATATTAATACTGCCTATGCAGTTGGAACGTTAAAAACTGGGAACACTGCTCAAAACAATCTGAAGGTGTCGCATCACAAGATAGGGGCACAATGTGTTCCTTGATTTGCACCAACTGCAGAGTGCCTGACAATCCTTGGCTGGGCTTGCAGAAAATCTGTACGGTAAATGGAGCCAACCGAGTTGGCTTAATATGCTGAAAAAGTGTTTCACTTTCGAGTGTTGACACAGTCCTCAGATGCAGTCCGCAGCGTAGTGACATGAGTGAGCGTCATGTCTAATGAAAGAGCCCTTGTGATCACTGCAGGGACTGGGGGGCGCATTTAAAGACTGCCTGCTGAAGACTGTCTGGCAGAAGCTCTTCCCTGCTCTTTAACTGATGTGAAAACCTCATGCATGATTGGCTGAGGACCACTGAAGGGATGGATCTGCATCTGTAACACTATGCCTTCATTGTGAATGCTGCACGGGGGGTGTGGTTCACTGGATTCTAAAGCTCTAGGAATCCATGGGCAGCCATAAGCACCTTGTTAATTGAGATATGGAGCAGCGGATGGTAATTATTGTAAATATGTCCTTAAGATTGGACATTTCTCAGCTTGCCAGGCCTCCAGCTGGCAAAGGTCAATATGTGATTAAAGAGGTCCTAGTCCCAATGTGCAGCCCTCCTCTAATCATATTTATGAGGTACAAATACTATGATTTTTTTTCTTGCACTTTTGATAGGCAATACGTTTTGAATCTGTAATCTTATGTTCCAGGAATTTACATCAATAGACTGGCATGCCTGTAAAGGGTCTGAGTCTTCAGCCTTCATATGATGCAGGATGTGTCCAAACTGCCCTACATCAAAGGTCTCACATGAACCCACTATCAAGAAGGGACAAGAACCAGTGCTCTTGTGTTTCACATTACTGAAGCTGACAGAAAACATATAGCTACTGTCAGTCTTCTCTGCCACAGTTTCAGTGCTGAATTTTCTCCTTTCCTACCTGGACCAGGCATTGCGGTGTTATTGATCAGTCTCAAGTCAAATCAGCAGCTCTGTCACATGGGTGACATGTGAAAGCAAGTCGCCTTGGTGAAGGTTGCAAAGCAACAGTTCTTGTGGGTGGGTAACTTGAGACTTTGGACAGTACTTGGAGGTGGGGGGATGGGGTGAAGGTTTTGGACATTTGCAAAACAACCAAAAACAACTTTTCCCATCCATGGGGACAATTATAAAGAGCAAATCGTAGTGATAGACTGGCTTCTCTGGACTCACAATGATGTTAATGTTACATTTTTGAAAATAAAAAAAAGTTTTGTAAGAGAACCTAAAAGCCCCTGAAGTCAAATGTATTATTATTCCATATTGCATTCCCTAATGCTGTAATCCATTTGCAGAGATTTTTTCTTTTACATTCAACACACACATTAAACAAAATGGTTAAAAAGTAAATGAAGAAAAAATATGAGCATATTTATTTGCTAAGCAGACTTTTCCAAAGTGATGCACAAATTGAGCTGTACCTAATCATTGTAGCACCTACAGCCATAACAACTGAGCATGGTTAATTTCAATACAGTTAAAGTGCATTTGACTGTAGGGATGTGCTTACTGCTCATTTAATGCTGGATCAGTTGCCATCTATTTAGATGTGCTTCCATCTACTAGTGCGAGTAAGTTGCCAAGTAAGTTGCCTGCTACTATTTAATTATTTCACGGGGTTTCATTTTCTCCAAGTGTATGCTTTTTGAACAAGATTAGTTTCTGCTGAAAGAAAATGTCAGAGTATTGGTCTATGATAATGATCTTTTTACGGTTTGGTCGCTGATTTAAGTAATTTATTTTAAGTTAAATTATTAATTTATGTTTAGAGAATTTTTTTTGAAGAGCAGTACTGAGTTGGCTCTGTGCTGTTTTACAGTACCTTGAAGCATCTTTCAAGCAAGCTTTTTTTGATTTCAAGCTGAAAGTAACCACATGCTGATAAACACACACACATTTTCAGAACCGCTTGTCCCATACGGGGTCACGGGGAGCCGGAGCCTACCCGGTAACACAGGGCGTAAGGCCGGAGGGGGAGGGGACACACCCAGGACGGGACGCCAGTTCATCGCAAGGCACCCCAAGCAGGACTCGAACCCCAGACCCACCAGAGAGGAGGACCGTGGTCCAACCCACTGCACCACCGCACCCCTTTGCTGATAAACATTGCATGTGCTTATGTGATGAATGAGTGCCATCCACATGCTGTGTTGTCGTGTCCACAGTTGCAAATGAGACATGCAGTCACTATGTAAAGCAAAACATTTTTTAATACATTTTACTCATGCGATCCTCTGTTACACTCCTCTGCCACATGAAGCGAAGCAGGCATATGGCCTGTGTGTATAAAGCAGAAGAAAACATCAGCAGATAGTGTAGTGGTTAGAGTCCCCACCTTTTGACCTGGGTTTGAATCCTACCTCTAGCACTATAATACCCTTTTTCAACATAATTACCATAAATTGATTTAGTAAAAATTGCCCAACTGTATAAATGGGTAAATAAATCTAAGTATTCAGCCCTTTATTCAGCCACTACTCCGGCATTGTTTTTGGTTGCTTGTGTATCTTATAATATTATTAAAAAAAAAATTTGGTAGGAGGGTATCATGATTTGTCTATCCTTTGTTTTATGCACCTACTTGAATGATGAACCTCGGTGCAGCAAGTGGAAGACAACAAACTAGGTTTACTTGAGTCACATGTCTGCAGCCATGTCTCTTTCTCTTAATGTATTGCATAAATTGTACTTTTGCTGAGATGTACGTCGCTTTGGACAAAAGCGTCTGCTAAATGAATAAATGTAAATGTAAATGTAAGTAGATCCACATTTGACTTACTTAAAAGAAAAACATGTAAATGTGAAACAATATGCTGGATAGACAGGGGTGCGGTGGCGCAGTGGGTTGGACTGGGTCTTGCTCTCCAGTGGGTCTGGGGTTCAAGTCTCGCGTGGGGTGCCTTGCGGCGGACTGGCACCCTGTCCTGGGTGTGTTCCCTCCCCCTTTGGCCTTACGCCCTGCGTTGCTGGCGAGGCTCTGGTTCCCTGCGACCCCATGTAGGACAAGTGTGTTTGTATGCTGGATATGAAGTTTGGGGTGATGGATTTTTTTAAATTGTTTATTTTCAGCCATTCAAGAGTAAAATTAACTATAATGTTGTTTCAAGTAAATTTTATTTCAGTGACTGATGTTCTAGCATCAGTGTTCCCTGTCTCCTGTTGGATGTTTCCAGAGTAGAGGACCACTGAAACCTACATCATGTGAGCTTTTGATAAAAATAGAATAAAATGTACTTTGCTGAAGCTTATCTGGTGCTTTTGTAGAACATTGTCAATAAATAAATTAAGGTATTAATCTATATGATTAAGCTTTTATTGATTGTGATGTAGTGGTTGAACTTAAGAACCATTTGAGTTACAAACGAACTTGCGGTTGTAGTTGTGCTCCTAAGATACAAGTGTAATTGCTTTATTACAGACATTAAAAAATATTAAGAAAAATAAACACTCACAGTTTACTGCCTCTTTATAGAGCACACCTCAGTATTTTACCCTATATTCATCATTAATTTTGGAAGGCAATTACATTCCATGAAAGATGAGAACAGTTATTTCCAATGTTTCCTGAGAGGATAATATGAAAGGGAGAAAAATCTCTTATTAAATGAAAATAAAGTCTCTATAGAATTGAATTTCCTTCTTAATAGAACTAGGTATTACATTTTCCATCAATTGATGCATTGCAGGCTATTATTTTAATCATTATGCTTGAGGAATTGATGCAAAATGATAATTTAATGTGAAATATCTGTTCAGTGTGTGTGTTCCAGAAGGGCCTGCAGGTCTGCAAATCTTTTTTTGCAAATGTGCAGTGTTTAATTAAGTGAAAGTGCCTCAACGTGGACTGCCCCAGGGAAACCTGTCACCATGATCGCAGTACAGATCTAAAGAGAGTTCTTTCTGGGGATAGACTTAATAAAAGAAAATTAACTAACATAACGAAATGATCATTACAGATAGATGGGAGTATGACGCAGTTATTATGAGTTTATCCTTTGATAGCACCCAGAATTCTCTTTGCAGCCACTTCTCCTTTAGCACTGGCTGCTGCCTTGCTACCGTTCACCACACGTCTTTCCGTTGAACAGGTTTGGGATGGAGTGGGGCACTCTAGTTTGCTTCTTGTCCCACCAGTAGAAACAGTCCTCACAGAGTGGAGAAGCCCTCGGGTTCATTTGGGGGACATAATGTATGATTTAAAAGCTACTTGAGTAAAATTTCACATCAAAGTCATTCAGCTGTAGGGAAATGACTGACTGGTTTCTTCAGACTTCCCTTCTTATAGACTGCTTCACACCGGTGCCTCTAATGTTTACACCCTCTTTGTTGTCATTTATGTAAAACACGTACCGATTAACTGCAAGAGAACAAGACATCTCATCTTGTCACCAGAATCCAAAGACACGTAGGAGGCGCACAAGAAGCAGGAGATTATCGACTATCCCCTGGGGAACAAAATAACTATAAGCCTGTCTTGGAGGACTGCTCCATGTCGAGGGTGAGGAAATATGGAACACCTCAGTTGATGCTTCACTTCACATTCATTCATTTATTAATAAGTATACAAAAACAAACAAGTGTTTGCAGTCCTGAACCGGCGCTTATTCAGAATGTTCATTCATGTCATCTTACTCTTGGCCAGAAGGGTTTTGTCTGTGGTGCTGGAGGTTTAACTGGTTACTTAAGCCACAAAAACAATAAAAGTGTTTGTTAGAAATTTACAGAGATTATTTGTCAATAAAACATAACACATTTATACAACATAAAGGAATAAAGTACCTCGAAATAGTGAAATGACCTTGAAATGAAGCACAGGGCTTTTAATCAACTTTAAAAGGCTTGTTTTTAAATAAGTGACCTCCTGATGGTAAATTATCCAACATTTTCTATGATTACATTGTCAATAAATATTTTGTAAAGCAATTCTTTCCATAATGCTAACACAAAAGCAGGCTCCATTATAACATGCAAAATTTGATAATCTTAAGAAGCTCTAGCACTTAAATCTCACTATCCTTATTGCAAGCTGACACAGACATCAAGTTATTAAACACAGCTTAAGTAAAAATGGATATTTCCAAGTATACATTCCAGTAGAGCTTATTTCAATTTTATTTTCAAACAACTTCCCTACTTGCTTTAAAGCCCCTGGCTAAAGAGAATTACTAGAATAAGTGTCCTGTTTCTTGCGTTTCATTATCAGGATATAAGAGGAACAGAGCCATAACGAAAGGCTCATATTAAGAAGTCTGTCATTCCGCTGATTTGGGTCTCAGAAATTACAGACCCAATTATGCTTCATAAGTATCATGCATAGGACACATTGTTTTCCAGTGGCATCTTGGGCTCATTAGAGTGCTGTGTGGATATCAAATGCATTAGAGGTTTGCTGAGCACTTGACATGAATATTCACAGATATTAACATATACAATATTGTGTCAAATCCCTCCTTCTTGGGTTTGCTTATACCCACTTCTGGACCATGCTGAAATAAGCCCAAGACTGAAATGGCAGAAACAGAGGCAGCTGACAGAACCAAGAGAAAATGATAATTAGAGATATTCTGAATTCTGCTCTTATCCTGTGATTTAGGGCCCCTGTATCTCTGCTGTCTTGGTTTGATCGGGGGAAACAGTTTTAAGCATGTTGTTCCAGTAGCTTGGCAGTAAAAACATGGTTGCGGCTCAGCCTGCATTGGTGACAGCCAATGAGATTCGGCAGAACCGTGGGATATTTGGATTACCATTTGGACTGTGCATTCAAGTGGCTGGTATTCTCCCCATCATTGCTCACAGCAACACTTATGGCTGACTGGGCACAAAAAAAGATTGCAGTTGAAGCTGGGAAATATTCTCCTTTTCAATAGGACTTTGTAATGTGATGAACTATGGAGTCAACAGAGTGAAAGAAAGCAAGTGACTCGCAATGTGCACATCAGAGGAGGTGTGTCACTGCTCACCAGAGCTGATGTAGAGTTTAAATGTGGGAACTGGGTAATCGGTTCATGTTAAAAGGGAGGAAAAGAACTAAAAACTGAGATCCATGCAGACCTGCAAATGTTAATGCCAAAACTCAGCTGACACGTATTTTGTCAGAGTTACTTTCACATTGTGGTCATCCTGAGGCTTTGGTTAATTCCAATGGCAGCTTACACACTCTGTCAATCTGAGCAATAAAGGACTCCATACTCCAGCTTTTCAATTCAGCTACATGGGCCTTTGGGTACTGAGGTATTAAAATATCTCTTTTCTCAGTGGTTCAGGTGCCTTTTAATTGGTTTAGTGGTCACTATGACTTTGGTGATGCGAAAGGGCACCTAGTGGGAGTGATTCACCCTAGTTAAGGAAGGCATGTGTAAACACTGTTAGAGAACAGCTTCCTGTTAGAAAATAGGCCCTGGCGGGTAGCTGTGTTTAGTCATTCACAAAAGTATACTGGACAGTAATCAGTATCATGTTTTGATTTCGTGTCTCCATGTTGCTAGTGGAATGATTTCAGTGCTGCAACCTTGAAAAGGAGAGCAATAAAAAAAAAGCAGTCTATCTCATGTAGACTCTTACCTCATCTCACTCTTCTGATATGGTAAGAAAGAACATTTTCCAATACCAAGCTGAAGTTACTATTATTATTATTATTATTATTATTATTATTATAGCAGGACCAAAAAAAAGATCACTGTAGAAACTAACTTGGGGATTTTCCTTTATGCTTTCCCTTGTTTTGAAGATTTATTAATAACAATACGTCACACTGAAATTTCTGCAGAAAGCTAGCTATCACCTTAAAAAGTAATTTTTTTTTGTATATGATGCTGCTACTTTGTTTAACCATGCTATTTTATTGGCACAAAGGGGTCAGCAGGTGAAGAAACAATGAGTCGAAAGCCCCCAGATTTTCAGAGGCTCTGGGAGCCATTGTCCTTGGAGGCAGCAATAGGACAGAAGAGACAGCCCTTCGAAGGAGCCAGTACATTGGTAAGCACCAGCCCTAAATCAGATAGACTACTGGAGGATGTTGGAAGACTAAGATGGAGGAGTAATGATGTGTGATTCATGCACCACGTGTTTGATGGAGAATTGCAGTTTTGAGCTCTAATCGAGTTGTCTTGGGTGGGTTTTTTTGTGATAGAACGCGGTCTGAATTTAATCTCATCTAAACTGGCAGCGACTTAAAGAAAAAAAATGTAATCCTGCAAACAAAGAACAGAAGTTGGTTTCTGGGCCTTCGTACACAAACAGCGGCCAAGGGCCCAGCACCCAAATTTGCAAATGGGGGGTTGTTACATTTAGTCATTCAGCTTACACAACTTACAATGTTAATCTACCTACAACTGTTTATCTAACTGATTATTTTCATGGGAGCAATTTTCAGGGCAAGTACCTTGCTCAAGGGTACTGCAGCCTGAGATAAAATTCAAACCTACAACCTCTGGTTTCAAAGGCAGCTCTTCTAACCACTCCGCTACCAGCTGCTCCACTGCAGTTTTACTACATTCCAGGGGCTTTGTGCTACTCAGTAAAGAGATGCTGCTCATAGATAAGTCTACCAGTCGAGGCTGTCTGAATGGGCCCTGCTCATTCCATGAAAGGAGAAAAGGGAGCAGAATGCTGGGCAGATTTTCACGAACCCCACTGAGCTGCCTCAATCAGCTGCTCTTGCTTATCAAGGCATTGTGACTGCAGGCACCTCATAGAAATCACGTCAGGGCCCTTGATTAGATTGTTGATTCAGGAAATTATTCAGGTAATCAGAGCTTTTTGCACTTACATGAACCACTGCCAATTACAGTTTGTCTTGTCCTCATTACCATATTTTCTTTTAACTTCCCATCTTCTTAAAATATGGAATTATCACAAACCTGCAGTTCAAGGCAAAGGATTAAATCTGTCCCGCTTGACTTTGACGGCTGAGACGATGCCTCTCACTAGCTTTGTGAGTAAGCGTGTGACAAAAACCTGGTGCCTTCTCTCTGTTACTAAAAACAGGCTTGGGCCCAAAGTGTGCTGGGTGTAGATTGTGAAGGTTATCATTTGGAGACAACCAGCTGAGCTTTCCTTCCCCTGTTCCAAGTCAGCTTTGTGAAATCAGATAGAGGGAAAGAGACAGACTGGGGGAAAAAACACAAATGCACATTTAAAATGGGCTGCAGAAATATCTCCAGGGAGTTAATTTTTTTCTTTTAGTGGAACGCCAGATATACTTTCCACCAATAAAGGAAAAGTTGGCAACCACTACGAAATGAAAGAAAGTGGAATGTGTTCAGTGAAGTTATTAACTTTATTATTAGATTATTGTATAGACAACCACAGTAGATTTGTGGCATGATGGCAAGGTGCACTTGTCCAGAAAATGCTTACAAGTATCCATCTGTTGGGGTGGATTTTGGATTTTTTTCCCATTAAAGTGAAAGGGAAACACATGAGGTCAGAAGGAAGAGTGCACATTAATTTCTTGCGCTGACCCCTCTCCCCGGTCCGTAGCGGCACTGGCAATGCCTGGGAAACTAATGAAGCAATGGATCATCTGCCTTGGGGGTCACGCAACAGGATACTGACGGCCTGATACATGAAAGGGGGTCTGTCTCTTACATTTTTCTGTGTGCACTAGAATAATTACCTCAGTGCTATGAAAATAGCTATGAGGAAGGGCTAGAGAATGGAGCTAAAAAGAAGTGGAAAGGATTTTGCTGCCTGGTTATGGAGTTTCTCATCTGTTGCAACATATTCTTCATTATGAGTCTGTGACAACTGTGCGGGTTTGTGGCACAAGGGAACGCAGACTCAGGTTTCACGTCTTTGGCGAAGCTCAACGTCAGGCTCGGTGAGCTTTTGGGGAGAGGGGGATCAGATCTCTAAGCAGGGTGTAGATCTCTCATTGCGGACAAAAGGGGCCTAAATGGGGAAATCATTGTAACTCAGTGTTTGTTACTTCTGGACAAGGCAGGTGATCAGGCTCATGTGTCTTGTTTGGTGATTTTGCAGTGTGTGTGTGTGTGTGTGTGTGTGTGTGTGTGTGTGTGTGTGTGTGTGTGCGCCAAATAGCAGTTCTCTTTTCTGAGTGAAACTGCCAGGGACACTCATTTGATGGGTGTACAAGTAAACAATTCTTCAGACATGACCTCTCAAATGAAAAATTAATGAATTGCAAACAATGTTCAACTGAAAAATCTCTGACAAAGATGGGTTATTACTGTATGGGCAGTTATTACCAAAGCTTTGAAAGGACTGTAATGATACAGTGGTGGGGGGGTGGTGGTGGCAGAGGTACAGAAACAATTGAGTGCTCATCCTTGTTTTGAAAGGACAACAAAGAATAATGAGCATAAAATTACCCAGTTTCAGACAAGGCATCGCACAACAATGTGGTTTAATTGCATTGCTATCTGTTTGCACTGCACTTACACTGCGCTGCTTTGCATATTAACTAGAAGAAATTGATAAAAGCCACATGTCTATAGAGGAGATGATGACACATTTGAACTTCTCAAGTTACAATGTCAAGTTTGTGAGCTACCAGGTCTGTAAAACAAAATCTTTGTTGCATGTGTGCACACCAACAAGAGTGAAGTAATCAATGCCTGGTTAAACTTCTACATTTCCCTGGGAATTTCCATCAGCTTGCCCTCATTAAAGCTGCCATTAAAGCTTTCCAGTGTTAAACAGAAGCTTTTCAGAAGGTTCCTCTTACATTCCATCTTTTTGTGCACCAGGATTAACTCATGTCAACCTCCAGCAGACCCCCTATAATGAGAATATAAATAAGTCCACAAGGACAGGGTATGAAAGGAGGCCACACTACAGCTTGTACCGTCATACTATCCTTGTGATGGTGCTACTGTGCTTGACATTTCTGAGACAACTTTTTATCATGAGCAAGAGGAATAAGCAGCACCGGTGGCATAGTGTTGCTCAGAGACTGTAATTTCATGTCTTAACTCATAATGCTTCTGTGGAATCCTGCATCATCCTGAGAGAAATTTTCTACGCTATACTCTTATGGAGAATAAAGAATTTAGAATCGATAAATATTCCCATGTTGCTTAGACACATAAAAAGCGACGTGTTCCAAAAAAAGCTTGTATAGCTGAAATTTCAATATGGCAATAACGTTTGAATATCTTGCTCCAAGGTACAACGGCCAAGCCCATGCTGGCACTGGAAACAGCAACTGTCACGTTACAAGGTTGTTAACTATCATATCGCCTGCTTGACATATGGGGGCTATGATGAAAATGTTGCCCTCATTGTGTCAGATGTGTTTTAAGGACAGACTTTTGAGAAGGCTGGGCTTTAGATGCCTAAAGGAATCCATCATTACCCTGCCTTTCCGTTTAACATGGGCCTGCTTAAAATGACAAAGTGGATGCCTGGAGAATGACGGAGAACGAATGTCAGTTCTGCAGCGTTACCACTCCCGGCAATAGCCATTGCGCAGTGATGCGCTAACAGTTATGCTAATGCATGACACTCTCTCTCTTTCTGTCCCTCTGCCAAAAGTTAAAAATGGCTGGGGGGAGGAAGAGAAGAAAAAAAAAAAATCACACATGCGGTCGATAAGGCTGCTCCTTAAGTGTTTAAATCAAGCCTCCAGATTGCACTTTTGGAGGAATCTCATCAGCAGATCCCTTCATTAGTCTGAACTGCCTGACTAAATATAAACAGGGCTGCAGGAGAAACAATCCCTCATCCTGCAGGAGACACAATCCCTCATTAATAAAATCACATTATCTTATGAATAACTTAAATTGCAATCTCCAATACATTAAGTTTGAGGCAGGCCGAACATGTTCGTTGACACTTTGCCTGAAGTTCCTGTGCTTTTTGGTCTAATTGTATCTTTGAGGTTCAGCATGAAGGTGCCAGCAATGTTATGGCAACACTAATAACTAATAAATTACGTGACATCCATAATAAAGGTCTCATTCCTCTAAGGGCTGATGAGAACGCTACAAAATGATCCTCTCGGCATAAGTTGAGAGGCTTTCCTAATCTGTCTTTTGCTGCTTTTCAAACTTCACTTTTTAATTATTTGGTGAACTGAGGCAATTAATTAGCCTATGCTTGATGATCTGAGGAATGAGCCTCCAAAACATTGTACTAGGAATTGCTGTCATGGATACACAAATTTGATAACATGAGCAGTTGATGGATTGGATGCAGAGCTTAATAGTTATCAACTGCAACCTTTTCAATAATTCAGTAAATCGCTAATTAAAGGTACTTTAATTTGAAAAAGACATTGTTATAAAGTTAATAGGTTAATATGACAAACTGCCATTACTTAAATAAATGCAATATGAAAATACTGATACATTACATAGTTTTAATGTTTGAGAGGGCTGCTTTTGGTGCAGCGGTAAGAGCTGTTGCCTATGGACCCAAAGGTCACAGGTTAAAATCCCACCTCTTGCAGCAGTACCTTTCAGCAAGGTACTTACCTTCAATTGCTCCAGTAAAAGTAGCCAGCTGTAGAAATGGCTGAATAACTGTAAGTAGCTAACAGTGTAAGTTGTTTTGGAGAAACGTAAGAGGTAAATGAATAAATGTACTGTTTGCAGTTTTAAGGTAAGCTGATAAACGTCTTTTCTGAGGGCCTAATATTTAAACTTCATTGTCCAGAAGGATCTCCCAAAATGTGGATTTGAAGGATCTGAGCTTTTGTGACATAGTCTTATAGGATCTGCCACTGAGTTTTTTAATGAAACCCTACAGAATGGCCAAGGCCCCATGGCTTACGGGCTGCTATTTACTCCACACACAGGCAAGTTAATGGTGGTATTCATTTCTTTTCACTTCTGCCAAATGATGCTGAGCTTCATCCAGTGCAGGGAAAATGTGTTTTGCTCTCAACT
Organism: Scleropages formosus; assembly: GCF_900964775.1. NCBI lineage: Eukaryota > Metazoa > Chordata > Actinopteri > Osteoglossiformes > Osteoglossidae > Scleropages > Scleropages formosus. Next base: position 217,442 of record NC_041824.1, read on the forward strand.
ATTGTTAGCAGTGGAAATAAATCCGGACTTCTGGACTCGGCTTGCGTCTGGGCCCAAATGGCCGATTCCCCCTGTGAGAGATGAGGCGCGGGCATTGTTCACAGCTCTGGTAGCCGGCTCTGTCCTCATAAACCTCAGCTCAAGATCTGCCCTGAGATTCTGCTGTCTCTATTGCACAGGGAGAACGTGAAAGAAGAAATTAAATGAGCACAAATGCATTTTTCACAGAGAAATTACTTTTAGTCTTTACTTTTATAATAGTGTTTTGTAACTCCATGGTTATAGACACAAAATATAAAGCATTGTTCTGGGAAAAAAGTGTGTGGGCCAGCAGGGACATTTTTTCTGACTAACACTACTTTGGCAGTAGTCTAATATCATCCATCTATAAAACTGGAGATAATACAGTATGCTCTGGTCACATTTACAATAACTGATTTTCGGTACTGGTCAGTACTGCATTCATTCTACACATGTACTATCCGCCTCAATATAAAGCAATACAAATATATGTTATTTAATTGCCTCATATTGTGTTGTTCATCACAACCTTTGCATATGGGTACCTCTGTAATAGTAATGTCATATTTGAAGGAAAATACTATGCAGACTGATAACGTTACAAAATTATTCCATGACCCTTCATTTCCCCCCACTGTGCATGGCACAAATGAGCAAGCACCTGAAATACGTGGGGGGGGGGGGGGGGGGGGAGATCTATAATAACAAAAGCGTAGCAAAGATGGGAATGAGCAAACACTGTTCCATCCAATGAGGGAAGACAATATTTGTCCGTTGCCATAGACCTATTTGACATTTTGAGTCATTTGGTTTGATAATGTGGACCTGCAGCATTATTCTCTTCTTGATGCATTTTCCAATTTGCAGTTTGCTGCCTGCCCATTTTGCACTCATTTTTAAATGTCACCTTAGCTCAAGTGAAATTTGTAAGCAATGTTTTTTTTTTGGTTTTAATAAAAATATGTCCCTGTAGGTTTATTGGCACATTGTCAACATATGTATGTGCTTCACATTGTCAGTTCCTCAAGAAACAACTGAACTCTGATGTTGTTACTCATGACTGTGAACTAACCCAGGAGAAATTCTGCCATATGGCATGTAAGAGAAAAGCTAAAGACAACACTGCTTCTTTATTGATAGGTGGAATCTTCACCCAGAAATGGCAGAAAACTCAATGTTTACTCAACTTGCTTTTTTTCTGATTGAACCCCAAAAATCCTACGTCCTTGTGTATTAACAACGAGAGTGAAAATCTTTGTCACTCTGGAGATGACTCCTGAAACTGACTGTTTGCAGAATGGGACAGTACCAGGAGAGTGGTCAGTGACTCAAACACTGGTTACTCATCACCAGATTTTCTCCCAGGATCCTTTAAATTACGACCATTTGATATGAAGGGTTCAAGCAGTGTACTTGAACTGACTGAAACCACACACACGGTGCCTTGCAAAGGAATCCAGACTCTTGACCAGTTCTCTCCTTATTGAATCACAAAATTATAATCATTGAAACTCACAATTAAGGTGACATTTTTATGTCAGAAAATGTTTTCAAAACACATTAAAATCAGATATGCTGTTTGCATAACTATTCATGCATTCATACCTGGTTTCACCATGTTTTGCGGTCTTTTGGCGATGGTCTGTACCAGTGCGGCACCGACACAGCACTGACTACACCACCTCTCCGATTACAAGTAGAGCTGAGGAGTGCTGCGGGAATAAATTAAGAGTAAAAATCCAACAGGGAGTATAAGGACAAGTACAAACTTTATTAAATGTGAATGCCCATAAAATCAACCTGACCTGCTGAGTGAAGGTCTAGCTCCCTGTTCCCATACAACCATCGTTAGGATGCTGAAGGGTTGGGGAATAGGCCACACAGGTGCTGTAGATCCAGATCCAGGGCAGCACACAGTTTGTCTACAAAGGCAAAGCGTGGAGCTGCACAACCCACCGGTGATCCACTCATAAAAATCGTGCAGGAGGCAACGCGGTTCCTTCAACCGGTTTAACAAAGTAGCTAAAGAGCACCAAAAGAAAACCCTCAACCCGACTGGACCCCAGTCAAATACACAGTTCAGAAAACACACAAGAGGTGACGTAAAAATCAGCCAGCTGCTCACATAAATCCACACCTGGTCAGCAAAGCAATTTTTAGCATTTACATTTTAAACACTAACCCAAACAGTATTGGGAGTGTCAGTTAAGAGAGACAGTAACTTCCAGGGCTGCTTATGTAAGTAAAAGAAGTATAATTGCAAAGAACAGCAGTTAGCAGTTCAGAGAGCATGGTACAGTGTGTAAAAAGAGAATACGTACAAGAAACATCACTGTACTGTGAACACACCATAAACACAACCACTGATTTCAAAGGGTAATAAAAGAGAAAAAAAAAAAAAAACACCTGCCACACACACTTCAGTTACATTCATCTGGCAAATGTCCAGATGTCACACTGCACCTTATAAAACAAACTATTCCATAAAACACAAGCATTGCAAAGTCACATTCAGCGCAAGGTTAAATTATTTTAAAAATAAGACAACAGCTAATCCATAGAGTCCAAAAAGAGTAATTTCAGTCCAGCAGAGCAAAGAAAAGCAGACTCTCGGAACCCAAGGTGCCCATGATGCATCTTCTTGATGGTACCCAATGCACAAACACGGTGCCCTGGTCCCAGAGGCCAGACCAGCTTTGCACACCATTTAGGAATCTTTTTATATTTACATTTATTCACTTAGCAGACACTTTTCTCCAAAGCGACTTACAATGGATACTATGTAGTGTTACTAGCCCACACACCTTATTCGCCAAGGTGACTTACACTGCTAGATACACTACTTACAATGGGTCACTCATCCATACATCAATGGAGCACATTCTTTCTGTGACACCCAGGCGCTGTGAGATAGCAGTGCTACTCGCTGTGCCACCGCTTAGCCCATTCTTCTAGGCAGATTTGCTCCAGGTTATTCTGACTGGATGGGTGACACTTGTGGACAGCAATTTTCAAACAGTGTTTCAGAATCTCAGTGGCACTGAGATCAGGACTACACCCGGATCAGTATAGGACAATTCATGTTTTATTCTTTGGTCGTTGTGGCGCATAAGCATTATTCCAGCAAAATGTGGCTCTACCAAGTATTGCTGTGTTTCTGCTCTTTGCCTGTCAAGTTTTTAACTCAAATGAATATATCAGAAGTGATTTGTCAATCTTTTAGATTTGGGAAGAAGACATTAACACATCAGATGAATATATATAATCTGAAACCACAGGACTTTGTGTTGTCTCAGTCCTGGTGATTTAGGGGTAGGTAACTGTGCTAATTATCCACCTACAGGTTTGCTTGTGGTAGGGGTCACTTCTGGGCAAGAGTGTTATGGCTCTAGCAGTCAATTTTGGATGGCTGCCTTCTCGTGGCTTGCAATTCCCAGGGTAAATTACGAGCTCCCTTAAAATGTACACTTGGTTTTGCCCACATTAAGAACAGGGGACTTCAGAAGGGCCCAGCAACAAAAAAGTAAGAGTGAGGAAGGTCAGTAGTGGGTTCTCTGTGACATTTGCCGATAGCTATCAATCATTGACCAACTGGACAGATTTGCTCATCATGTCAAGTTGGAAGAGTTGATTAGTTTGCCTGAGACCATGATGATTATGCAGAATTTGGATGGATGAATGGATTTCAAAGCTGATCTTTTAAATTGACATACATCTTTATCCCATTTTCATGTCTTATGCTATCAACAAGATTAAATTTAATGAAAGGAATTGATCAGTCTTTGCTGCCTTCAACAGTGAGAACCGGAAATCACCAAGTCCACTGCTCAAAAACATATCCATATAGCAAATTGCATGTGGTGTGTGCCCACAATCCCATACATAACATTTATGTAAGCTTCATAACTTATTTGTGCCTGTCAATTATTTCCAAAGTGGAAGGAATTAGCGGTTCCCAGAGCACTGAATGGGAGGCTGGGATGAGCCTTTTTTAGGTAGCAGCGTAGAAGTGGAATGTGAACGCTGTGGGGGAAATTTTCTCAGTGACTATAACCTGACCAGGCTTTAACTGCCCTAAACCACTTTCCCATTCCCTGTGTTTCATGTATTTTAAGTTGCCCATAATGGTTCAATGATGAACTTTAAATTTTGTTTGCAATGGCCTTACATATTTTTTACCTTTTTTTTTTTTCAAATTACACATATCAGTACACAGTAGGGTTTGTACTGGCATTTGCAGTGAAAATGGCAAAAAAATTGCTAGTCTTTTCATTAGGTTTGGAGTACATAACACTCTGATTGGTAGATGTCTAATTTTACATGTTAAAAGGAGCAGATGCCTTGTGACAGATGCTCATGAACAAATGCCTTCTAATTATGAGAGTGGGAAGGAACTGTGTCAAATGATGTACTATTTTTCAGCATGCAGAGAAAAGGTGAAAGAGAGAGAGGTTGACTTAATCACCACAATCTCGTTTGCATCGTTTATAGATTGTATTTGATCCATCTTGAAAATTGCAGTATAGCTTGATGAATTCGATTACAGATCATATTGAGACAGGACTGCTGGCAAGTGCAGAATAAAGCAACCTATGTAACAGTCCTCATATACATTTAGCTGATGCTTTTCTCCAAAGCAACTTACAATATTAAGGTCACAATTATTAAATGCTTACAATCATTTACCGAGCTGGGTAATTTTACTGGAGCAATTCAGGGTAAGTACCTTGCTTAAGGATACTTCAGCCACAGGTGGAGATTGAACCTGCAACCTTTGGGTCTAAAAGGAGTGGTTCTAACCACTACACTACCTGCTATCAATGTCTAAAGTGGCTTTGGTTTGGAAATACAAGATGGTGCAAACCTTGCCTATAGCTTACTTGTATTTCCTTCAACTAGTTCATTATTATGACTATTCAGCACCTGTGTGGTAATCTGGAGGGCTGGTACTTTTCCCAGTGGGCCAGGCAAGTTTTTCCAGAGCAGACTGCAAGCTACTGGCCACTGAAACAAGCAAAGATGAGGAATAGACATGCTGGTTTTCACATTTGGCCTTTAATTCTCTCTGTTACACACACATTTACATTTATTTATTTAACAAACACTTTTCTCCAAAGCAACTTCCAATGAACTCTTTGTTGCATTACCAGCCCACACACCTTATTCACCAAGGTGACTTACACTGCTAGATACACTACTTACAATGGGTCACTCATCCATACATCAGTGGAACACACTTTCTCTGTCACTTACAGACTATGGATGAACCTGCACAGCACGTCTTTGGACTATGGAAGGAAACCCACACAGACAAGGGGAGAACATGCAAACTCCACATGGACTAAGTCAGGATCAAATCCACATTCTCTTGCACCACACAGGTGCTGTGAGACAGCAGCACTACTTGCTGTGCCACTGTGCTACCATACAATGGGAGAGGGATGTTAAGAAGGTCTGAGGGAGAGGACAGGAATGAGGACAGGAGTTTCATTAACATGGTCCATTTCAGCTTCTTGTAGAAAAATTGGTTAGCGGCATCAGGTTCTTTCACATGGTCAAACAGAAGTCGAACAGCTTGTCTCCATCTTTAATCTAATTATAAAAAGAAAGAGAGAGAGAGAAAAAAAACACTTTAAGCAATGTGTTCCTTGAACAGACTGCTTTCAGTTAAATTAGGGGTCCCTTATCCACAACTGTTACCATGGCAACATCACAACTGTTGTTCTACAAAAAATTGTGCTGAATTATATTCAAAACTTTTCTATAATGGATAAGACTCTCTTGGCTCATTAAATTCCTTTAATCCCTTATCGTCTCTCCCCATCAGGCATGTATTAGAGTTAAAAGCAAATTTTCTTTTGGTTCCACACAAACTTCCTTATTTCGATTTGTATGAAAACATTATCATTTAAGAAAAAACAGTCTGCATTACTTATTTGTTTTTGAGAAAGTAAACTAAAGCTGATTATTTAAATTAGAGCATCAGTAAGTACTATGCTTGCTGCAATGAAACATATATTACACTGTTTTGATTATGTCAGCCAACACAACGCATCAAGTGTTACAATACATTTATTGGCTGGTGTTGTCATTTTCAGTCATGGTACCCTAACTTACAAACAATAGAGAACAAAAGTCTGTTTGTAACTCAGACCGCTCGTAAATCCAGCCGCTATCTAATAGTGTGTGAAATATTAGTAATACAGCTTAAATACTTGATTTAGTTCTTGAACTTGATCTGGACAGCTATAGGAAGCCAGTGCAGAGAAATGAGTAGAGGAGATATGTGAGAACGCTTCGGCAAGTCAAACACGATTTCTAGTGCGGTATTCTGTATCAACTGTAGAGGTTTGATGGCAGTAGCAGGAAGGCCACACGGGAGAGAGTTGCAGTATCCAGATGGGATATCACCATGGCCTGGACAACTAGTTGGGCAGAGTCAGTTGTGAGATAAGGACGGATCCTGCAGATGTTATGCAGGATGTATCTGCAGGTCTGGGTTGTGGCTTCGATGTGCTGAGAGAAAGACAGACTTAAGTGCATCATCACTCCCAGACTCTTAGCTGAGGAGGTAGGCGAAATGAGTGAGTTGTCCAGTTTGATCGATAGATGGTGACAGGAGGACAGACCAGCTGGGAGGTGAAGAATCTCTGTTTTGGAGAGATTGAGTTGGAGGTGGTAATCAGACATCCATGCAGAGATGTCTGACAGGCAGGTGGCACAGCAATATGATTACTTTCCCTTTCATTAACACTGATGGGATACTAAGGTATGTGAATATCTGCAGGTGTATCTGTGTGTATGTCAAAAGAAAGCCAAGTCTGATGTTTTTGGGGTTGTGACAACTCTAGAGGTTTGTTGAGACAAAAGGACTCAGACACAAGGATCTTCTTTCAGCTGTTTCATTATTGTAGGTTGGTTGAGGCATTGGAGAGAAGGGTTTCAGAACCATAGCTGGAGATACATGCTCCCGAACTGAGATCCCGGGTCCTTCTTACCTCCCCACTTCAGTGCAGCATCTAAAGGATTCTCTCACTGAAAGCAGATGAGACTTAAATAGTGGAGTCATAGTAACACACTGTTAAACAGTGATGATCAGTGGTGGTCAGACATATCAGTGTTGTTTGTTAGCTGTTAGTTGTAAACATGATAGGTTGCCAGGTACAGGGGTCTTCTGTTGTGTACATACATACGTACCGTATAGGTGGAAGAAAGGAAGACGGCACCAATATAGTAAACAATGTTGGATTGGCCAATGCACAGGAAAAGGGACATGTACCCACAGGAACCCTGCAGTAATTTATCAAGGGAAAATGGCATGATCATGAACTAGGAAATGGTCCAGGAGTGAAGAAAAACCCACGTACAACAGTTCTCTCAAATTTCTTTCCCATTAACATGAACCAAGCAGCACTGGTGCTGTTTTGATGACTCCTGATTACCCTCAACCAAGTTGAAAAACAACCTATTGCCAGATTTGCTTGCCAAGCTCCAGGGATGGAAACACAATGGAAGACAAATCAGATATTTGTAGTATAAGGAATACCATCAGATCTTTGTTGTACAAGTTAATTACAAGGATTAATTTACTACTGGATAGTGTGAGAGTTAGAATGAGGCTGGGTATGAAAAAGGCAAACAGCCATCAAAGTGTGTGGTGTCTGAGTGTGTTCTTCTCAGATCAAAGTTTTGCCAACCAACCAAAAAGCACAAAGATGCACTGAATAGATGGTTCCTTTAAATGGGCTCAGGGTTTGGAGGAAAATGAGAGTAGAACTGCCCTCAAGCACCCAGGAAAAATATATATTTTTAGTTCCTTCAGTCTTTAATGGGCTGTATGTTTCAGGCAGAGGCACAACAACACTGACAAGAACACAGAAAAAAGAGCTATTTTATGGCAAATGGGTCGACTTGATGTACATATAGCAGTATACCTTTTAATACATGGTGAACAAACATCTTTTCAGTGTTTCCCTGACAACTCTGAGAAAGAGAGAGAATGGGAATACTTGCTCTAGGTGTGTGGGGCCGAACAGAGGGGGGCATGATTGCGAAGTAATGGTCGCCTAATCCACTTCTATCTACTTGCTGTGACACCTGTCCCGTTGCATAAAATAGATTATTGATTTTTCCCTTTCTCACAAAGCAGCAAGGTTATTCCGCTGGGTCCACAGTGCAAACAGAACAAGCGCAGAGGTAAAGCTATAGTCATTAGGTGTGCTGCCAGTCAACGATGCATGTTTTACAGTTGAGGCCCATGGCAGAGGGACTCTGCTCAAAAAAGTCACCGGCACGGCAGAACTGCATTCCTGGGGCAAGTGCAGGGGAAGGGGGTTTATAATGGCAATTTAAGTCCTAGTCGGAGTCATCCAGCTTTTCAGTCTTAGTCATTCGGAAGGGTGGTCAGATCCGCAAGGGCACATATTTTGGAGAGGAGCATTCAATACAAAACTCTTTTCATTCAGCAGTTTCTGTAAAGTCTTCTACCTGAGGATGTGTGGTAACCCATCCAGGCCTCAAGGCACCAGCTGGAAAGAGCACAGTGGATGAGGAAGACGGCAGCCGCCAAGAGGTGGTCCACCTTCCACAGAACTGGCAGCTGAGAAGCACAGGTGTCTGATTGGTTTTGGCTAAGCTGTCGTGAAATCAACAAAACTTTTGTAATACAGACCATAGTTTATAGTACAAAATAGTTCACATCATTTGTATTGCTTGCGGGGGTGCGGTGGCGGAGTGGGTTGAACCACAGTCCTGCTCTCCGGTGGGTCTGGGGTTTGAGTCCTGCTTGGGGTGCCTTGCGATGGACTGGCATCCTGTCCTGGGTGTGTCCCCTCCCCCTCCTGCCTTATGCCCTGTGTTACCGGGTAGGCTCCGTGACCCTGTATGGGACGAGTGGTTCTAAAAATGTGTGTGTGTATTGTTTGCTTTTCTGCAGAAGTGGACAAATTATGATAAAAGGTCTAACTTCTCATAATCAGCATTTTTATGTAGGTGAACATGGAATTATTATTTATTTTCCTGTTTATCTGTGGATGGAAAACCTTTCGGAATAGTGGCATGAAGGACATGCACCGAGAGTTAGATATAGTCACGGAAGGTGAGGTTAGCCATTACTACGTGGCTGTGAGCTCTCCAGTTTCACTTAATACATGCTTTGTGTGCTTGAAACATAAGCTTGATCCAGAAGGGAATCCGATCCTCCCTACTTCCCCATCCTTTGTGCAGGGTCAGCAATCACCTACGCCGTGTCATCCAGGCTGGATAGGAATTGATTGTTACCATGGAAGGATGCAACAGAGGGAAAGGTTGCATAAAAGTAGAGAACATTAACAATTAATGCATGCTGCTTCGTGAGAGGGGGAAAAAATTCCAAAGCCATGTTTTATTGAGAGGGGTGTACCTGTGAATTATTGACCAGGAGAGACTGTCTGTCATTCTAGCAATCAATAAACGTACTGATGGCTGTGCTCCAGGCTATTTGCACAAACCCCATATTCAACAGTACCTCTGCTCTTCAGGTGGGCTAAAGTACCCCTGCATAGTATCTAAACATATAAAAAATATGGTATATAATTACTACAACATATATAATTTCCAGAGGCTTTATTGAAATTGTGAGAGGGCAAAATGATATTTGAAGACACAGATACCCCCCATAAACACAGAGATCACGCAAATGAGTAAAACACACCGCTCCATGCTTTAAGCCCAGGTTCTTTGCGTAAATAAACTGAGGTTACAGAGGCTCTCATTCTTCTCCACACATGGCAGCACAATGCAGTTAACAGAAGCTACAACTGAAGCCTAAGCAAGTCTTAAAACTGCATCTACATTTGTCTGTACTGTGGTTTTATTTTTTTTTAAGTTATGAGGGTTTTTCTCACACGTTCAACAAAGTTGAACATGGCAGCCCTTCAAACTGTAAATGTAGGATATATAAAAGTGTACGGGAACATAGGAATATAAACCTTTTTAAGAAACAAATGAAAGAAACATTGCTGTATGACAGACTGGTGTCCTGTCAAGGGTGTACCTCACTTTGTACCCTATTCTTCCTGGGACAGGCTCTGAACCACAGCAACCATGAACTGGAAAAGTGGATACTGGAAAAAATGAATGAATGAATGAATGAATGAATGAATGAATGGTGGACAGACAGGAAACCCTGAAATACTACTACATCACACTTCTGTTTACTTAGAACCCTACTTCCAGGTCCTTTTCTCAATAAGGTTTAATCTGAAATGACAATGTGAGGGCTTCAAGCCGTCACTTATGTATTTGGAGTTCTACTGCTGCTCTACCCCACATTGTTTGAAATGCACACAAGATGGCAGCTGCACAGATGATGCAGAGCACACTTGTCTTCTAAATGGTCATACAAAGACCTGTAATACAGAGCAGAATGGTACTGAAGTGTTGGGACTGTGGATTCATAAACTTGGTATATGCAAGACTGAAATACATATAATGTAAGTGTACATGAAGACAGACAGTTGTCCGACTCATTCATTCGTTTGTTTCTTCATTCGTTCGTTCGTTGATCATTCATTCATTCATTCATTCATTCACACAATGTAGGAGTTCACTGGCTCACAGTTGACTCTCTCACCTGAACTTTGCTGACACAGAATGTAAAATGTACAGGAAACACATGTAAAAGTAGGTAATTAAGGAAATGCAGATTTGAATCACACATAAAAATGGCACTGAACCAGATATTAAGCACAAAAATGGAGATAACGCTGGAAACAGCAATTTTTGACTTGTCTGAAGCTGAGCAACTATATTAGCCTTCACCGCCTTTATTAACACTGAGTACAGGTGAACGACTGCAGTGAAGAACTTCTTGAAGTGAAATTAAATTTTTACGGGTTATTGTCTCTAGGAGTAACATTCTAATAGTAGCCAGGAACATGTCTGAGTTCAGAACGAAGAAGTTCTGTCACATAGGGCATCTCTGCACACTGTGAACATGACAAAGCACAATAAGAACAGATTGATGGCAGATATACACTTAGTTTCAAAGAGCTGCAGGGTTCGGAATAGTAATTAAGATAAATTAGGATGCGAATAATTATCAAAAACCACCAAAAGGTTTTGAGTTGTGAAAATCCTTGGTAATCCTTAGTAAAAGATTTATTAAACAATTTTGATAAGGAATATAACTTATGGGAATGTAATACAACTGGGTGTCGCTTAATAGTAAATAATACATTGCATATCTTGAGTGACTTCTGTAGTTAACTGTCTTCTTTCTTGGGCTGATTTTTTTTCTTTGCCCTATGCCTGTGTTCAAGTGCTTTGTATCACTGGTGAGAAGAGCTCTATAAAACACCTGGAATTGAATTGAATTGAGTGAAACTGTGTGCATTTTTGGATATTAAGCCATATTTTTGGAGCAGCACTTAACTAGAATAAGGTGGGTGCTGTGGAAAGAATAAAAAGGCTGAGTAATAAAAAGCATCTGAAAATTTGTAACTGGTTGTGAATGTTTTCAATCTCAGAACCAAAATGAATTAAAGCTGAAACAAGCTCTTTAGCAAAAGTGCATGTATTTTTAAGTTTTTTTTTTTGCCGTAAAAGGCATTGAAAACACTTAATGAAGAGAGGTCTTTAAGCGCCAGCCCACTCACTTTTTGTCCCTCCAGATTAAATTACACATGTACACTGTGTAAACAATGGGGTTTAAATTTGACATCTGATGTCATTCTCTGTTCATAACATGAATTTGTGAATTTTTCATTCACTTCCACAAAAGTAAAAAAAACATTTCACAACACACGTACATCCTCCCTTTTCCACAATTCTGCTTTGTTTTTGCACGTCTTTTTGAGAAGGCCTTTGTGTTGCACCCCGAATCCTGCTCATTAACTTTCGTTTTACCCCCTGTGAATGTGGCTTCTGCCGCCTTCTCCCTCCGCTGGTTTGTCTGATAGGATTTGCTCCTCTCCTGACTGATGCAATCCCGACAGCTCAACAGCTGCCATCCACAGCCGCTCCCTGTGAAATTTCTGCAGTCAGCAGCATTCCCACTTTTTATTAGAGCTGAATTGAGTATTAAAACAAACCACATTTCACTGCATGTAGAAAAGAGAGAGAGAGAGAGAGAGAGAGAGAGAGAGAGAGAGAGAGAAATGAACCCTAGAATAACCCTAACCCTAATAAAATACAAGACGGAAATGGTAAAAATAGTAATATCTGTGCAGTTACCACTGTTCATGAAATCGTGCTTGCAATGTGTAAAAGAGTGATGACCTACCATAGCTTTGTCTCGGAACGTTTACTGATCCATACGTTAGTTTATATTTGGTGAGAACATGAATAGCAGCCCTTTTCCATTTAGGTAAGTTGCTACTAGTTTTCACCCATTTATACAGCTGGCTAATTTTACTGGAACAATTTAGGGTAAACTGGGGGGAGGGGTGCAGGGGAGTGGTGGGGTGGTGGGTTTGCCCTGTGTCCGCTGTGTGGCAGGTGTAGGGTTTGAGGCCTGTTTGGGGTGGCTTGTGGAGGACTGGTGTCCCATCCAGGGCGTCTCCCCTGCTCCCTTGGCCCTGTGCCCTGCGTTGCTGGGTAAGGCTCCGGCTTGCCGCGACCCCACTTGGGACAAGCAGTTGTAGACGTGGCAAAAAAACGTAGGGTAAGTACCTTGCTCAAGGGGACTACAGATGGCAGAGCTATTTGAACCTGCAACCTATGCTACCATTATTTATTTGTTTTCATTTATTTCGCTTCACTTCATACTTTTATTCTTCCCATTACTTGTTCAATCTCATTAAATCATGTTCACTGGCAGAGCTTTGGTGTACACAAATACTTATTTATGTGCGTATTTCCGTTTGCCCACTAACTGGGAGAAAGTGTAGTGTGACACGAGCTGAGTTCAAAATAGCGAAACTAATCCAATTCAGGAGGTCACGTGTGCTGTTCTCTTGATTAAATGTCACAGCATTAATGCATGAATATTTTAATATTTGTAAAGGAAAAGGACAGCAACAAAACAAAAAGCTCTCATTTCAGTCCAGGATGAGCCAATGAGTTTCCACTACAGATGAATATTAATGTACGAAGGAGGTGAATGTAAGCAATGCTGCCCTGATCAGTTATATATCTATAAATGTAAGGTGCCCTGTCATCATCACTGCTTTACCTTCGAACATTCGAACACACTCCTAGCAGTGTCATGCAAAGCCAAACCCGTAGCTTCTTATGTATTTCACACTGCCCATGTACAACCATTCCTCTTGTATAAATTTCATAAAAGAGTTACAAACATAGAAATTTTGAACTTTCCAGTCCTTCACATCTATTGACAGCTGCCAAAGAAACACATTATGTTAAAGAACAGGAGAAGAGACAGACTGAACCAAACATTTGCACAAATATCCTTCAAAGGCCACGGGGAGTTTGAAGGACTTGGACTGGGGGGCTGATTTGTAAATAGTGATTGGTGAGACTCGTCCTTTCCTGATACCATTCCAGGATGAGGATAAAATAGAATTAAAAAAATGTGTACAAAGTGTGAGAGTTGATTTCTCGACCGCCCATGACAGAAATCTTTACATCTCTCCATCCTCGTCTATCAAGGCACGACCCATCCAACATGACAGTGCCATCATAGATGAGTCACAGAAACCTATGCATGGGTCCAGCCCTTTACTGCAAAGTTTTATTTTGTTCCCCTCCTGTTTTCCCTATGTATAATGGAGGGCTCACTCTTAATACTACAGGATAAGAGCCAAATTGATGAGTTCTTACAGCGATGTAAATGAATGCATGTGCGGTGCGGTGGACTGAAGAGGAGCCATTGCAGAGCTTACAGCCATCTGCCCGACTGTACGAAATAGGAAATGTCTCTCAAATAGCAATCATCCCTGCAGAACCATTCCGCAGCATCATCTGATTTACTCTGTATGCTTGACGGAGCATCCAGAGTAATTTTGGAGTTATATGTCACTGTCACTTGTGTTGGGTGCTGGTGATGGTTACTGGGCAGCCATGGCTCCGAATGGACTTGGCCCACTTGTCCTTATATTTGTGATTAGTCAACGTCTGTCACACCATATAATAACGCTAGAGCTGCTGCGTTTTGTGAGTGTTGCTTTACTTCCAAACATCGGGAATTGTATTACACTGAGTTTAATAAAATTCGGCAGGCAAAGTGTATTCAAAAGCTCACCAGCATTGAGTACTGAATATAAAAAAGATTTAACTGATTTAACCCAAACCGACTGTTTAATATTTGAAAAAGCATACTGTCTAGTACTTGTGTGATACAGTATGTACTGGTTTGCAATGTATATGGTGGTATGTGACAATGTATGAATGTACTCAAGAATCACATGTGTGCATCCAACTTTCTCCTTCTATTGGTCTAATGCACTTTTTTTGCTCTCAGAGATGTATATTGTTTTGGAGAAAGGCATCTGCTAAATGAATAAATAATCAGTGCAACAGAAAACAATGGAATAAGAAAAGGAAACTTTTCTCCATTCGAGTGGAATTAAAGGACTGTTCCGTCCTACTACTTGTAGAAGTATAAATGGGTTCATTAGAAGGCAGAACTATAAACTGTATGTGTCATGTCCACGCCCACAACACCTGACTCTGCTCCAGCACCTGATTGACCGCTCACCCTTCAAAGGTCCCTCCTCATCTCCCATACCTTTGCGGAATCTCGTCAGGGACAACCGCCCTTCCTTGTGGCTCGTCGCTCATATGCATCTCCCGTTCTCAGTTCACGTTCTCCAATTTTGACCCCTAGCTTTGTTTCTCGACCATGTCCACGATCTTCGTTTCAACTCCGATTGCCGTTCGACCGACTCTTCGCTTCGTCTCCTGACCTCGCCCATGGATTCCCGTTCTGACCCCGACCGCCGATCGACCGACCCTCTGCCTGTCCCTGATATCAAGAACTTGCCTGATCCTCTGACTCCAGACAAATGACTCCACACTTGGGTCTTTCCGTCCCGGTTCTCTCGGCCTGTCGTGACAGTATGTTACTTCAAATGGTATTCGCTCGACAAAGGACTTTGTATAAGTTTTGCATCCACATTTGTTATTTTCAAGAATTATGTGAAGGAATCTATTAAAGGTAACTGTATTCAGCGAATAATATTTAAAGGTAATTCTTTACGCTTAAGTTTATGTATTTACTACTTGTATAGTACTAATGAAGTGAACAAGTGAACATTTACAGACAAATGTTTGTTTTTAATTTATCATTTTAAATATGAAATAGCAGGCAATTTATTTGGATGTGTGAAACCAATAACAATTTATTAACAAGTGTAAATTTAATGTCAAAAGTCAAAAATAAGATCATTTGAGCTGCATCTAATATATTGTAACCAACAGTTTTCAAAAGGAATACTTCTTCAGGTAAGAAATTTTGTAGAAATATGTAACCTATGTTAATTTTTTTAAAAAAGAACAGTTGCATGTAGAATAAATGTAAAAAAAAAAAACTATTAAAAGTTACAATACATTCAATAGCTTTCCATCTGGTTTGGTTCATTTAAGAATCATTGAAGTAAAACATTTATTTATGTTCTTTTTTTCGTAAGGCCCACGATAGTATGAAGGCAATAAGGTAATGAATAACGTTACGTGCGTGGACTGAGTGATATTTTTACTGAATCCCTTTACTGTTAGGTGTCAGACAGGAGCTGTAGGATCCCAGGCAGCGCGAAGAACTGAAACTGTTCTGAAGTCAAATCTTTCAGGTGAACTGGTCACTTCAAATGGCCCATAGTGTGTACGACTACCCTGTGATGGAGTGCTCTCCTGCCCGGGGTGTACTGTACCTTTGTTAGCCTACAGCCCAAGTTCCAAAACAGGCTGTGAATCACTGTGATCCTGCCATAGAATAAGAGATCACCAGTAATTGAAGAGATTCAGTAAATTCTGTTTACTTGTTTCTCTTGTACATTTTGAATGTAGCAACAAAGCAGAGCTCACTTTATGCTGGTGGAAAAATCTCTTGTTACAAAGGGACATAAATGCTTGAGTGGGAGGTTTATAAAAAATACTTAAATACATTTCCAGTGGAAAGGGCAGCAAACCATTCAACATTTATAGAAGTTGCTTCACAAAAAGGCAGGCATAGATGGAAAAGGATCATGAAATTTGCAATAAATAATGGGTGTTTAACGACAAACCATACACATTTTTGTCTTAATTTTTATGTATGTAAAATTATGCTTACAGTTCGGTGTCTGCATCTATAGCTCTTTGTCGGTGAAAGGCAGTTTTATCTGAAATGTCACCTGAAGTAAAGCACCTGCTAAATACATTTGCATTTATATAATTACATCTGTGTACATTTATGTGATTATAACATTATTATTATAAATTGTAATATATATATAATTCAAATAATATATATCTCTACAGATTTCATATTAACCTTCAGCCAAATGGAAGTGGAAATTATAGCCAAGAAGAGAATTTATTAATTTTTTCTGGACTATGTGTATATTTTGACCAGCCTGCATTCTCCTTCTGTACACAGTTTTGCCTGATATTAGAATTTAGTTTCCAACAGTTTTTTCTAGGTTTAACTTCCAGCTAAATCGGAGAAGCGCAGGCGATGAAGTAAATTCCATATTCAATTCAGCCCGTGGTCTGTTAATAGCCTGTGTTTTTTACTAAATGTTATTAATATTAATGAATTCTCTCTGCTTACTGTATTAAGTTGTGGTACATTAATTAAGACGGACTGAAACCAATGACATTTAAGGTTCTCTATTACATCCATCTTAATTACTTATGTTTATTCATTAATTGATGATTTAATAAGGTAATACAACCATACTACACACATTGTTTAATAGCCAAATGGAAAAAAAAAAGCCATTACATAGTAAAACCGTTTAGAAATGTCTGTTTTTATCAATGTAATAGAATACTTAACGCATAGTAAATAAAAATTAGCTGTCCTACGTTTTTACCGCATGATCATATAAATCTGACAAATGCCTGTACAGCGCTACTGTTGAATGTCATCTTAAGGAGAAGAATTGCAACATGCAGGTTTCATTATTATTTCCAGATAAGTTGTTCCACAATCTTGTAAGTAAGGATAAAAGGGCCCTCAGAAGCAATGTATTTGATGTCTCATTTATGTAACAGCAGCTACCATGTGCTTCATTATAGGTTGCGATAAAGATTTCTAACACATTTTCAGAGCAGCAGGAGGTGTCCAACCAGAGTAAATAAAAAGAGTAGTTCTGTCTGTTTGGATGCAAGAGATAGACCAAACAAAGAGTATTGCACCTTACAGACTGAGGGTTGTAAAAAAAAATATGCAATGCTGGACCACAGCCAGAGTCTTTCTGCACCCCCACCCTAACACCAAGCCAAGCTCAGTTCCCGATGTCCCCCCCAGGACTCAGTGGAGGCTTTCATCCCGCAGTGAGGCTCCAGTCCTTGGTGTGTGTCCTTGTGCTCTTGGCTGCTGCTGCTGCAGTGCTCATTTTTATTGTCCCTGTACGTTACGTCCACTGGGGTGTCCATTGTCTGTTTCTGTTTCTGTTTTTTATTTTCTGCCTCGGACTGGAAATGGAGAACTGTTCATCATCACTGAGCAGGAAGACCAATGTCATTGGCTGGAGGATGAAAGAGGTGGAAGTTTTTTAAAAATTTCTTTAATTTTTTAAATTATTTATTTATTTTTTAAATAAATACAAAAATAAAAAGCTTTTTCTAATAGACCTTTCTCTTTTATGGCTTTGACTATAGTCAACTCTGATACTTTGCTTCTTTGCATCTCTTCTTTTTTGTTTGTTTTTCTTTTCAATAGCTAGTGTTAGAGCACAGCAGTAGATCGGATTACAAAACACTACATTTTGCTCTTGACACCCTTTTTGTTTCCAGGCTTGATAGTTAAGGCTGACCAGTTAATAGATTGGGCTGCTTTCATTTTTATATTGGCATAACTGTGTTTCTTCTTGTTTCTTTTGTGATCACTTCCTGTGTAAATTGACTTTTTTTCTACACAAGACATTCAAACACTTTTCTATTTGTTGCACACCGTCTTTTTGCTGCAGACTACCTGGTACACGTGTATTTCACACAGCACCACATCGCTAGACATGCTCAGGGTCACAGCGCCGTAGAGGGTAAAGTGGTGGCATGGCGATGCCCGAGCCCTGGAGCAGGACCCAGCCTCACAAGTACCTAGAGTGCTGGAGAATGTGCCCTGGCTCGAAGTTACTGGTTCCCATCACCTTGGTTGAAGGAGCGAGGCTACTGTGCTAGCAGACTACATATAACAGACTGCACATTCATTTGGCAGCAAAGAGAGAGAAATGCACAATTTAGGACAGGGTGTTAAAGAACATGATACTCTCCCTCCTAAAAAAGGTAATTAGAGACAAAGCAGGTGAAAAACACACAAGCTGAAGCACCAGGCTGCCTGCCAAACATCAACCAGCAATGCAGTGGTAATTACAACAACACTTTCCACTTCATTTTCCAATTACATTGTATTTCATCTTCCATTCCCGCCCACGGGGTCCAGGCCTGAAATAGGCATCCGCCTGCATTAAATTTTAATGCAAACCGGTGTTTAATTAAGAGTGCAAAAGCAAACAAAGCCGTGGGGGTACTGTCAGCGAGAGGTATCGGAAGAAATCTGTGTCCTAATAATTACTTTAAATGATTGTTCCTGCCCGCTCGCACAAAGCCGACATACACACATGCACACAAAGAAGTTTGGACTTGCAGTGAAGGGCGGTGCTGGAGAGAGAGCGGATTGTGGGCGGGTGGGGGTGGAGGGAGGGACTTCTCTATGAACAACTGAAAGCACAAGACTTCACCTGCATGCAAAATATGTAGGAGACAAATAAACACCTTTCAAATGTTCTTGTGGGGGGGGGGGGGGGGGGGGTCTGGGGAGTTCTGCATTAGTTCTTAATTAACAAATTATGCAAATTGGCTTCACAACTTCTGAGAGGTCACTTCAGATAAGAAGCTCATTTCACTTCCTGATTGGTCGCATCCTGGGGCATCGACATGAGGCAGTGCAGAAGAAAGAGCGAAACTCTCCCTGACATTGTTATACTTTCCAAAAGTAGGCATTTCTCATCCAAAGACTGCACATTCTGTGACGAAATCTATTTCTGTAGCTGTCAGCTGCTTGTCTTTAGAGAAAATATAAATGTAGCAAGTTTTCCTTTAACACAAGAAGCAGCACCATGACTGAGATATTTTGTTACGAAGAAGTGATTTTGACTATACAGCATAATGTACTTTGGATGTTATAGTTTTTCACATATATGTACAGTATATGTAATGTAGTTGTGGGTAACATTATTCAAATGTAATTCAAATGACACACACATATATATATCCTGTACATATATACATGTTTTTTTTTTTTTTTTCAAGACCCCAGACAAGAGAAAGTTTATAAAATCCTCATCCTCTCCGGCAAAGTGCGCCGTGGTTTTTTTTCTTTCTTCTGCTACTTGGCTGTTAAGTTATGGAGTCGCTGAGCTTCTGCTTCACCTGTCCGCTGTTGTGCAAGCTTAAGTGAGACAGATAGCTGTCCATTTTGCTGAAATCCATCATGCAGGAGAGAGCGCTGAATGGCTGGCCTGCCTCATGGGGAAGCTCTTGCTGAGTGTAGCATCAACACAAATAACATTAAGATGCACAAGGCCAGACAGAAATATTGGAAAAATGTATAATGCCATTCCTCCCAAAATCATTCTACTTAACTGATCTCACAATAAGATCAGCAGATCATTTGTTAACGTGAAATGAGAGAATGGAAAAAAGTGGTTACGCTATGGTGCACAAACAGATTGTGGAGAGGAGAAAAAAATGAAGCTTAAAAAAGCACACTCCTTCAAGACACCGTGTGTGTCTTTGTACCGTTTGCCACGCTCAGAGACGTGTAACACTTCCACTGGAATGGATACAACATCTGCTCTATAGTGTTAGACAGACCTCAGTAAACTAGTGAGGCAGGAGAGCAAGTCCTGCTCAGAAAATGCACAGTAATTAGCGTTTTGGTAAAGAATGCAAAGCATTTGCTGCATATTATTTTATGCACCATTAAATACACTCAGAACTAATAGCACACAGATATAATTGTTTCTATTTAGGAACATTAAAATAGAACGGTTAAAAAGAAACATGAAAAATGAATGAAAAAAAACAGAAAGGAATGTGAAATGATAACCTTCTTTATGCAAATGAGCTAAAAACTACAGGCAGTGATAAAACCTGTAACCTTTTTCATTTATTTTGCATGTTTCTCCTCTTCCAGCTAAGCACTCCGCATTCTTTGTCTTTATGAAACTTTCTCACTCGGTTATTCTCCGTATGGCTCTTCCCTAAATCATGAGCAGCAGAGCTCAACGGATGGCCTCCACCTGAGCACGATCTCATTAAGAGAGCCGTGTGTAGGCACACCGCACCAACAAAGACACCCCCAGGCATTGTTTTGTTTCTCATGAATGTCACAAAAATTTGCACAGAATACAGTCCTACTTTTTAAAAAAAAAAGAGGACTGGCCATCATTAGCTGCCAATGTTTATTTGTTCAACTTTGTGACAGCGCTCTTCAGGTCTCCCCATAGGGGGATGGATCAGACCGACAGCCAGTGGATGCAGTGAAGCGCAGTGGCTTTGGAGGCAAAGAGTATTCCTGTTCCACCTGGGCCTCGTTGGAACTATAACACTGACAAAATCAGACATTCAAATAGCTTGATGCACCTTGAGATACAGGAAAATGAAAGGCCGTGTGAACTGCGGATATTTAAAATTTCAATCGCTTATTGATCATGGGCATTTTAGGGTAAATTATTTAAGGGGAATACAGCTTTGCAACCTGTCTTTCTGTCTTAGGAACTGTAACATGTAATCAATCACTTGGACTTTGTTTGGGTTGTAAAAGTAGTAGCCTGTTGCACATCAAACAATGACAATGGAAATATCATTACACACACAATGTCTACAAGCGCTCGATCCAAGCGCGGTCACGGCAACACGGGGGCGCAGGGCTGGGGGGCGGACACACCCAGGACAGACGCCAGTCCGCCGCAAGGCACCCCAAGCAGGACTTGAACCCCAGACCCACCACCGCGCCCTCCTATGGGGGGAATATCATGTATGTTTTAAAATATTTGATTGATAGATATGTGACAATAATTTTACTAATTATTAAGCATTACAAGAGTGTAATTGCTTGGTTCACAGTAACACTAGATGCATGTAGAAGGCAGGAAGGAAATGAAAATAGAAAAAAGAAATCTCTGCAAACCCAGAGCAAAGACAACACTTCTTAGAAAACCTGGCAAAGTTTATTGAAAACATACATTTTTACCCACAAATTTTACTATTACTACTGTTACTAAAATTTTGCTATCTTCTTGTTTGCAAGTGCATGATGATATTTCAGATCATATTCTTTCCTCAGTCACAGCAAAATAAAATAAATCATACATCAGATACTTATTATAAACAACTTAACTGGAGATAGAAAGTCATAATCAGAATCAGACTCAGAATCATAATTTGTTACTGCCTTACATAAATATTTTGTTTGGACAATTTACGCACATTTAGTATTAATAACACATTTTACAGTCAAGGTAGACTTCTTTTTGTTAAACGTTTGTTTTTTTTGGGAGGGGGGGTGGCTCACTTTAGTATACACACACACAAACACACACACACATTTTCTGAACCGCATGTCCCATACGGGGTCGCGGGGAGCCGGAGCCTACCCGGCAACACAGGGCGTAAGGCCGGAGGGGGAGGGGACACATCCAGGACGGGACGCCAGTCTGCCGCAAGGCACCCCAAGCGGGACTCGAACCCTTGACCCACCAGAGAACAGGACCCGATCCAACCCACTGTGCCACCGCGCCCCCTGCAGCCACTTTAGTATATGAAAAGAAATTCTTTATGTCTGTGAAAAGGCTTCAGTCAATATGGGCTCCTTAAAGAAATTACCCAGCAGTGATTTAGAAAGAGTGTGACAGACCTGACCAAAGATCAGTAATCAATAATGTCGGCTGGCTAGAGGATACTGTATTTTTAAGCACTGTGCAAGTCTCAAGGTTAGAGACCCCTTTTAGCAGTTCATTTTACATGTGGCAAATCATTTGTAGAGCCCCCACTTCAATATCTTAAGCCACTGTAAATAGAACTTATTATTTTTGTATAGTAACATTTCCATCCAAACTGACTTTCAAGTTCATCCATTTGGAGAGCTGGTTGTTTTACAGAAGCAGTTCTGGGTATGCTCTTTGCTGCAGGGTTCTAGAGTAGAGCTCATGCTCACACTTTAAAACAGAGCGTGCGGAAAGAAGCTGTATGTACAGTATGTCAGCGGTGTTATGGAGCGACTCTACCTGCCTCTGGCAGTCTTTGTTGCAGTACATCTCAACATGGCAATGGTCCCGTCCTCTGCATTGTTTAGAAGCACACAGTGGACCAGGGGACTCATACAGGGGATTGTGTGGCCCGACCAAAAGATGTAACAAATAAGTTGGAGTTTGATATCGCATGACTTCCATGCATCCAGCTATTTTACATGAGAGCCAGTTCTCTGGGGGGCAAACGTGGTTTTCCTGCATACGGCTTTTGCGATGCCAGCATGCCATCAGCTGGGATCTTCTTCTCCTTGCCACCCCTACTGCACATCCCCACCCCCCTTTTCCATCTTCGGCCTCATTGGTAGTCCAGTCACATTGGGAACAATCCTCAGGCAATAATCGCAATAAACAAAAAAACCTGTTTATCTGGGAGGAACAGCATTCCCAATGAGTAAGCCACGCCGTGGGGAGAGCAGGAGAATAAAACCTTGATATTTGTACAAAGAATGAAATCAATTTGAAGCACATGCAAATCTCTTTGCCTGTTCACGTTCCTGATGCAGATGCCGAAATGATGGCCTCCCTGCGTTGGAGTATTTGCAGCAGTCATGAGGGCATGCTTGTGGATAATGCAGATTGCTTTCTTTCGGTTGCTATCTGGGCACGGTGTAACTACTCTATGATTGCACGGCTAAGCCTCACATAACACAGAACAATTGCCATTGGGCTGCAAATGGAACAAATTTGGTCTCATTCAATAGTCATAGCCTGGGACAGAGTGGAATCATAACTAGGTCTTCAACAATAAGCACCCAGTTGCTGTGTCTGAAAAAAATGGGAACTGAGGGTTTTCGCACCCGGGGACGGTTAGTGGGGGAGGCACACCGTGTTAAATGCTAAAGTTTTTAGAATTGTTCCGGCGTGCACTGGCCACGGTCATCGAACCACCCTCCATTGTGGTGCAGTTTTCACAGGAAACTGTGGAAATGTTGTTATATCAGCAGTAATTTCTCAACAACAAGTCAGGCACCTGAATGTGTGACAGACCAGAAGAACCAGGGGTGTGTTGTTGCATGGACAGGTGATGTGTGAACGGACATGGTCCCAAGGGTGTCAAGCTGCCAGTGTAAGAAAAGAAAGCCCCTTTGCTTTATTCTAACAAAAACAGACTGTGATCATCATGGGGCTGTGAGACTTCCGTCCCTAGGGAAGGAATTGTATGTTTTGCGGTAACATTTTATTGTTTGGCAAGGACAACGTTAGGATCATTTCTGTGGTGCTGAGGGCCTTGTTGAGACAATCGCCACAATGCTGGGCCCATTAAGAACATTTTCATAGCTCTCCTGCGAGGGCCTGTCTTGACGCCATGACAATTGCAAATTATCCTGTAGTTCCGGAAAAAAAAATCCCAGCTGAGTACGTCAAAAAACTCTCCATATCGCCTCCAGAGGATTTCTGAATGCTTTATAAAAACCAGCAACATGGTGTATCCTCTCATCTTGGCCTTTGAGTGAAACCATCAGCAGGGATGAGCAGAGTAGTAGGTTGTAGAAAAATGGCTATTTCTCTGAAAAAGTACCCACCAATAAACAATGACACAAGAAACATTGCGTTTTAAAAGGTCATTTTGAAATAAGCTAATTTTTTCTTTAAATTTATACCCTGGTAAATGTTTTTCCCCTTTTATTGTCTCCATGTCATAACCTTGCACCCAAGACAATATTAGCTGAGCATTTTTCAGCAGATGATGAAAGCACAGACACCGAAGCAGAGAAGATCTGTGTCAGTGTGATTACTTACTTGGGGAAAAAATTGTATCAAGATCCCGTAGAAGAGTTCGGCAGTTATGTAAGGACAATAGCCTTAATGACACATGAATGATAAATGTGAGATTTCATTTCATGTCCTGAGTTTTCCAGCATGCACAGAAAGGGTTTCATTTTTCCTCTTCTCCTTTTCACTTATATTCCAGCCATTGACAAAATTAACATATAAAAACTGTAAATTACTTTGACATTTCTATCCTTTAATACACACACATTTTCAGAACCACTTGTCCCATACAGGGTCGCAGGGAACCGGAGCCTACCCGGCAACACAGGGCATAAGGCCGGAGGGGGAGGAGACACACCCAGGACAGGACACCAGTCTGTCGCAAGGCACCCCAAGCGGGACTCGAACCCCAGACCCACTGGAGAGCAGGACTGTGGTCCAACCCACTGCGCCACCCCACCCCACCCCACCCCACCCCACCCCTCCTTTAATACAGCATTTGCAAATATTTTTCTTCAATATGTAATTGTGTTATACTTCAGCTTTCAGTCCGAACATCTTAAAAACGTCTATTGGCTCATCTTTCAGTATGATACAGTTGAGCTTTTGTCTCATTTTCCTCTGATCACAACAAGGAATCATTTAATAGTGCTTCATATTCAGCAGCTCTAAGATGATTCAAACAGATGAGCACATGGTAAATGCGTGGTAAATACAGGTGACAGTAAAATGTCCCAGGTAATGAAAGCAAGGCAGCTGATTACTACCTACTCCCCTGCCACCACTCACTATCCAAGGTTGCACTGTGTCCAGCATTGATTCCTTCAAGTTCCTTGGCACTACCGCCTGCAAAGACTTGAAGTGGGAGAAGAACACCACTAACATAACCAAGAAAGCCCAGCAGAGGATGTACTTTCTCCGCCAACTAAGGAAGCACAACCTGCCCAAGGAACTGCTGTGCCAATTCTACAGGGCCACCAATGAATCCATACTGTGTTCATCAGTCACTGTCTGGTTCAGCTCTGCCACCCAATCGGACAAGCACCGCCTTCACAGACTGGTTAAGTCAGCAGAGCGCATCATCGGGACCAACCTGCCCTCCTCCGGGACCTCTACACGTCCTGTGTCAGGAAACGGGCTCGGAAAATCATAAGGGACCCCTCACACCCCCTCTCACAGTCTGTTGAGACTCCTTCCCTCTTCCAGGCAATACAGACTGATCGAAACAAGGACTACCAGACACCAAAACAGCTTTTTTTCCAGCAGCCACAAAGATTCTAAACACCCTCCCATAACTTCAATCTATACTGGACTTTTTACTACGTATGTGCAACATCATACTACGTATGTGCAATATGTAGTAGACTCTGTACTACTACTGTCATTTCAAGTATTTTCCCCTACTTGGTGCAAAATCATAGCCAGGTGCAATATGTTCTCTAACCAACTGACAATCACTGCACTATAATGTCAATTTATGTTACAGGCCAATGTGTACTGTTTTCTACACTTGGTCATTTAGTTGTGTTATGTTTGCATGGTACTGTGTTTCTGCCATTTGTTGTGTTCTGTCTGCATCGTACTGTGTTCTTGTCTGCTGCATTGCTAACGGTCATGTGCTATCTGTAATCATGTTTGCATTAGTCTATGTCTAGTCCAGTATGTGTGTATGTAGCCTGTATGTATGAATGTGCACTGTAGGTTTGCTCTAAACCGGAAACAAATTCCTTGTGTGATCAGGTATACTTGGCCAATAAAGCTGATTCTGATGTGACACGAGCTGAGGACTAATGACCTTCTGCTCCAGTTGGTGTCTTTTACTCACTCTGTTACCATTGAGTATGGAGACGCAAATGAACCGTGAATCAAGGAGTTGAGTCTCGACAGATCTTCATCGATCACTACGTCCATGAGGAGCTTGTGTGACACGTGGAACTTGCTGCAGCTATGAAGGCCTCCTTTCTCTTTAAAATCTCTTATAAAATATTAAAGTTTGCACCGGGGTTCTCTACAACACACACCTCTCACCACCTACACACCTTTGAAAGTGGTGCCTTTTCATGTTGCCCACCATACTCACATTTCTTCAAGTACTGGTTGCCTTGTCATTTGCTCTCACTCCATCCAGGCCTGCGTTGCCATCAGACATGAGCACTGCAACATCCCGCCTGAGACTGAGATGCAAACTTAAGTCCTTTGAGTTCCAGTTGCACCTCTCGCTGTTCATGAGCATTCTGGGTGTTGTGATTTCCCTCAAGTGTATTACCAAAGGTACTTTAGGCATGTTTATTACATGAGATATATTAACAGAAACATGCCTTTACATGTTAATACTTGTTTGGGTGTGACTGAGTAGAATGGGGGAGGGAATCATTACCTACAACTGACTTATCGGTCTCATCAAGGCTCAGCAGGCTGCATTCTGCTGTTGTTTCTGATATGTTCTCACAAACTGTGTACCAGAAGCCAGTCGTGCAGCAAGTCTAAGAGTGTACACATACATACACGTGCCTTTCTGTAACAGCATGGCACACACCATCAGTTTTCCATTGGCTATGGGTAAACTATCAGCTACAGGTCTGCAAACCCCAAGGATAATTCTCCGTTAACAATAAGATTGGCCAGTAGGTGGCATTGTGGTTATGGCCATCACCTTGCATTGTGTCCAAGGTGTAATGCCGCTCTTTCTGCTATAATACCCTTGATTAAGGTTCTCACCCTGAATTCCACTAGTAAAAATGTCCTGCTGTAATGGAGAGTAAATCAGTTCAGTTAGTTTAGTATGCAAACCTAATATTGTAAGTTACTTTGGACTAAACATCGGGTGAGAAAAAACAATCATTAATGTGGACTAGAGAATTGTTCCTCCTGTACTCCAGTGTTACAGCTCAGAGGAAAAAAAAAATGGACCAAAATAATAAAAATGCTATTAATTCCTAAATGAAGTATTCAAACCTTTTCTGTTTGTACAAACATATACATGTACCGGGGGGTGGGACACACACACACACACACACACACACACACACACACACACACACACACACACAGGTGTTGAGGATTAATTAGTCAGTTGCTAATCAGCTGTATCTCAGGGCCTTGATGGAAGAGACGGCCTGCATGTAGCTTTAGTATGAGCCAGTAGATGATACTGAATTTAGAAAAGAATCAAATTCTGCTCTAAATTTTACCTGATTTTATCAGAAGCACTGATTTCCCCAAGAAGAAAGAAATGAGAGTCTGGGAACTTATTACCAGAGGTTTCCTGTCTATATCCTGGTGTTGGACAAAATATACTTTTTCGAAGGGTGGGAATGACTTACAAAGCATTTGAAGCATGACATTATAAGAATTGAATTTCTTGCAGAATAATGACATGTTTAATTGATGATGTGAGCAAGAAAAAAAGCCCAAATATACAGTTTTTGCTAGGCTAAGGATTTGGAGCTCCTGTTATTAAATCTTCCGTTGTTTCATTTGGAGAATAGGCAAAAAGCCTATTAACTTGTTTCGAAAGGCATGTTCAATTATATATCACATAAAATGCCCATAAAACTAAATGAAAATGGTAGTTCTCACTTGTCAAATTATGTCAAAATGGGATTATAAGTAAAAGATCAACAATAAAAAAGTAATTACAATTTTCCATCTACACTCCTATGTGAACAGAACAGTGAACATACTGATCATCTGTGAGATGTCATTGTTGCCGGCAGCGAGGCGTCTCAGTGGATTGTAAAAGTGGGTTAGGGTACGGGTACCTCAGAGAGGACTCCAAAAAGATGGAAATAAAAAAAGAAACTTTTGTCCCAGTTCAACATTTGGCATCCCTGGAGCTCAAGTGTTCAGGGAGGTTGGCACCGCAGCCGCCCAGCAAGGGGGGGAGGTTCATTTGCACTAAAGCCAGTGAAGCGCAATCTCTGCGAATGAGCGACGGCGGGACCTGGGGTGCAGCCACGTCTGGAACAGCTGCACTGAGCACCAGGGGACTGTCGCCCACATCATCAGCGGGTCCACAGGCTCGTTTCCCTCGCAATGGGCTGCCGCTTAATGCCCGTATTGAGAGGCCTCCTGCCTCACAGGAGCTCTTCGCAGTCTAGGAAATGGCAAGGATTGCTCATCATTATTGTTTTTACCATCATCATTATTTGCATTATTCTGAAAACATTTTTTATTATTCCTGTCTTATATTCGATTCGAGTGCGACAGTTAAAAACTATTTCTTCCACATTTTTTCCCCATCACATTTTGTGACCCAGAATAGTTTTATGGAAAATACATCTGTACTTCTGCATTATTATTATTCTTCTTCTTCTTCTTCTTCTTCTTCTTCTTCTTCTTCTTCTTCTTCTTCTTCTTCTTCTTCTTATTATTATTATTATTATTATTATTATTATTATTATTATGTTATTGGGGGGGGGCGTGGTGGCGCAGTGGGTTGAACCGGGTCCTGCTCTCCAGTGGGTCTGGGGTTCGAGTCCCGCTTGGGGTGCCTTGCGACGGACTGGCGTCCCATCCTGGGTGTGTCCCCTCCCCCTCCGGCCTTACACCCTGTGTTGCCGGGTAGGCTCCGGTTCCCCGCGACCCCGTATGGGACAAGCGGTTCCGAAAATGTGTGTGTGTGTGTGTGTGTGTGTGTGTGTGTGTGTATTATGTTATTGTTGTTGTTTAATTGTATTAGTTATACTGTGCTGAGAGCTGAAAGAGAAACAATCTTGTATGTTTCCTGCTCACCACAGACATTATAAAATGACTAGTGGTAAGATTAATTTCCTTTTATGTTCATGATCACTGTTCACCTTGACAAGGGAAAAATATTTGAAATATAGTAATAACAGAAAAAATCACATTTTATTATTATTTACTTGGATATTAGATTTTTCAGCCCAGTGTATCCACCAGTACTCACTTACACTGTCTCAGTGGCTTTTCCCCACTCCTCTCTAGCAGGGCCCCTGCTGGGTATTGAACCCAAAACCCTCCAATAACAGTTGCAGCTCGGTTTACTTTTGAAAAATATCCACATTTACCATTTACTGAAAACCTTTCTTTCGGAGGGCTTCCAGCTATTTTCCATCACATATGAGGTTCAATATTGGTTCAAAAATGACCTAATTACTCACTCGAATAAAACACACAAAAACACTCACATGCTATTGTCTCCATATTCATGTAAATTAATGTCTCCCCTTCAATCCACATTATGCTTGTTTTTGGTACAGAACAATTGAAAAGAGTTAATCTCTGAGAGTTAAAATGTATTCTTGTCACAGAGCTACAGCTCATTCAAACTGCTTCAGTGCCATTGCTTTTTTATTTACATTAACATTCATTCATTTAGCAGACGCTTTTGTACAAAGCGACGTAAATCTCAGCAAAAGTACAATTTATGCATTACATTGAGAGAAGGAGACATAGCTGCAGACATGAAAGTCTCAAGCAAACCTAATTTGTTCCCTACCACTTGCTGCACCGAGGTTCATCGTTCAGATAGGTGTATAA
Organism: Scleropages formosus; assembly: GCF_900964775.1. NCBI lineage: Eukaryota > Metazoa > Chordata > Actinopteri > Osteoglossiformes > Osteoglossidae > Scleropages > Scleropages formosus. The sequence continues at coordinate 247,075 of NC_041824.1, forward strand.
GACACAGGAGAGACAAATCCCGATACCCACACCAATTTTTTTTTATTAAATATTATAAGATACACAAATGAGCAGAACAATACCAGAGCAATGGCTGAATAAAGGTTGTATCTGGGGATGCTTCTGGAGTTACGATGCGTGAACAGTTACACCATAGATGAGCTGGAGAGATCTTGGGCGAAGTGGATCTGGAAAAGGTGGGTTTTCAGACCCTTCTTGAGTTTTATGTCAGAATCAAAATTGTCTAAGAGACCTGTAGCATCTACAGAGCTGGATGTGGGAAGAGGATCTTCATCAAATAGTTGTTTCAATGAATCACTGTGTACTATATACTAACAGACATTAATTTAAAATTTAAATTTTTTTCTTGCTGTATGCCTGTGTTAAAGCGCTCTGTGTCACTGCGTGAGAAGAGCGCTCTATAAAAAATAAAAATAATAATAATAAAAAATCATGGCAATAGGCAACATTTTAAAGCTTTTTATGAAGAATTTAAGACAGGGACACAGAAATGCTGCTTTTAATTTGTGTTTTGAGCATTATGTGTGAAATACAATCACAGCAACTCTAAATGTTGTTTTTAGGTGACTTGTGGGAGTCTCTGTATGGCTTCGGCCCCCCTCTCACACAGCCAACTGCCTGAACTAATGAAAAAGCTTTTTTTATTGCACACACCTCTGCTAAATTTACTCATTTAGCTGACACTTTCCTCCAAAGCAGCTCCCAGTGTTAAGCTACCTACAATTGTGAAAGCTACTTTACAATTACCCATTTATACACATGGGTAATTTTACTGGAGCAATTTAGAGCAATTACCTTGCTCAAGGATATTAGAGCTGGAGGTGGGATTTGAACCTGTGCCCTTAAGGTACAAAGGCTGCCACTCTCATCACTGTGTTGAAAAGCTGCCCCAGTGCTTACAATGAAAGGACAGGAGCACCACAAGACAGTGATGGGATTCTAAGAGACATCATTCTCTACAATATGGAAAAGTCATTGGAACTTTGTAACCCTGGAGCATTTCATAAGGCCTGACACCTCCTCCGTGTTCGAGAGTGTCATTCTTCAGCAGCAGTTACAGTACTGCTGCGTGCTGCTTATGTCAAGTATGAACCCTGACTAAGGACAAGGACTTGTGCAGGTAATAATGTGCCAGATACCATCTTAGACCAAGTATTAATTAGTTCGCATTCCTGCCAGCGTTCATACATTTTGCCTGTCAATTGTTCACTGTGAGGGCTGTAATACAGGCAATTGTCACTAATGAATTTGTAAAACCATTCTAAGGAGATTTCTTGAAAGACAAGTTTTTCACATTCACTCTCTAGAAAGTTATGAAAAAATGGTGGTTGTTGTTGTTTTCAACTAATTACTTCTTGGGCATTTACTGGAGTTCTTTTCTTTATTTTTTAAGTACAAAGAGAGAGAACACAATCAAAGAGCAGCACTATGAAAGAATAGGAATGTAGAGAAGCTGCTACTGTTTCTGGCTCAGTTTTTGACACACGAGACAGTTATGAGGTGAAAAAACATGTCACAGAGCCTCACCACTGTGACTGTAATAACATTCTCACAGTCCAATGGAGGTCATATTTACAGCGTAACATTCAAATGTCACTATACTCGAAATGTAAAAAATCTGCTCCATTTTCGTATTGTCGAATGCCGTTCACTGTTTTCTCATATCGCTGCAAGAAGTGTTTGCCTTTACCACACAAGTATATTCCACCAAATACTAGTTGTATCGATTTTTTTTTTTTTTTTTACCAAACAGCAGTGGTCGGTGACTAAATGAAGTCTTTGCTGAAGGAATGGACTGACTCCTTCAGGCTGAGAGTTGGACAGCCTGACCGGACTGTAGTACACCTGACAACTCAAGGTAAATGTTCAACAGAAACAACATTGGCAGAGCTCTCATTCACAGCTGAACCTCACCTCACCTTTGTGAGTGGAAGTATCGGGAAGTAGCTGAAAAGCACTTTTCTTCTTTTTAGGACTAATTATATTTTGAAATGAGAGGGCAAATTCCAGGAAGACCATTAGCAATTAGACCACTGTGGCTGTCAAGGTACATAATTATGGGCAGTGTGCATGATTAAGGAAAGAGGTTCAATAAATTACATTAACTTACTTTTAAAGTCATGGAGGTAAGACTGCTAGGTCCTAAAGGAAGTGGGAGATGGAATGCAAATATTGATTTCATGTCCCTGATGGAAATTTACTTGGTGGTTATTGAGGAATAGGGGCCCTGCACTGCCTGATTTCCCCACATAAAAAAAGTCTTGCTCTCCATTAGAGACGTGAGGCCGAGCATAACAAGAGAAAGGGAAAACATTCGTAATTTAAACATCTGTCAAAAGATATGTGGAAGCAAGAAAGATGCCAAAAAAGTGGAATTTAGGAAAAAATAGATATCTGAAAAAGAGCTAATGTACGTATGTAGGTGACTGCTACACTGCATCACTTGGTCAGTGCAGTCCTCCACCCCACTATGGTATGTTCCACCAAGTACTGGTTATATCGCTTCTTGCCAAACAGCTTTGGTCAGTAACTAAATGAAGTCTTTGCTGAAGGAATGGACTGACTCCTTCAGGCTGAGAGTTGGACAGCCTGACTGGACTGTAGTACACCTGACAACTCCAGCTAAATGTTCAACAGAAACCACGTTGGCAGAGCTTTCATTCACAGCTGAACCTCACCTGACCTCTGAGAGTGGAAGTATTGGGAAGTAGCTGAAAAGCACTTTCCTTCGTTTTAGGACTAATTATATTTTGAAATGAGAGGGCAAATTCCAGGAAGACCATTAGTAACATAACGGAAGCACTTGTGCAAAACTTTGTTAGTGTCTGTTGTACTTTTGAAATTAACATTGGGACTTTGTAAAGCAGCCAGTGCTGGAGAAGTGGTGAAATCCAGCCTAGCTCGCCATCACAGAGGCCAGATCAAGGCTTGTTCTGAGGGGTGATGAAGTGAAGCTGCCCCCAGATAAATGTGAATGTGTTCCCTTTGGTCTGGCAGGTGCAAGAAGAGAAGAGGAAGCCTCCTGGCACAGTTTTAGGCACATCTGCTGGCTTTAATTGACTTTTCAGAAGGGAGTGTAAAGCTGTTTGGAGAGGTTTTGTTGGCGGGGGGGTGTTGCAGAAGATTTTCCTTGTCCTAAGAATGCACACCCGTGGCCTCCTCCAAATCCTCTGTCAAGCTTCTGGCAGATGAGGGAGCCCATCTCCATGGTACCTTTCAACCTGCTGCCGGTTGGTTGGCAGGGGAGGGATAAGAGACTAGGGGAAGGGGTTGGCAGCAGCATGGTCGTCTTGACGGCAGAGGAACTTAATTGCGCTTGGCACTTCCAAAGTCCTGGATCTGGCATCTCTCCATCTTTCCTCCCAAAGTAGGCTTTGGAGTTTTCACTCATATGCAAATCATATCACAGGAAATTCACCAAAAGATTTTTCCATCACCTTTTTTTCAGCCCCCTTGACTGGCCCAAAACTCCTTCAAGTCATCTTTTGGAAGGGATACTTTCTTTCTGGAGTACTTTTAACATGTCCTCCTCAGAACTGTGCCAGGTTTTCTGAAGTGCCAGAAAACACTCCTGGTATCCCGATAATGTTTGACGTTCATACAACAGGTTATCCACAAAAGAAAGCATCAGATGGTTAAAAATATGTTTGTTAATAATCCAGTAAAGCATTTTGAAAACTTTGTCCTCCTCTGCAGTCTTACAGTTGCAGTTTTCTCCTAAATTATTCTACATAAACACTGATTGTTATGAGTAATGGAATCCTAACCTACCAAACCTGAGTGTTACATTGAGAGATAGCAAATTTATGCCATCTCTTTCAAAATAAATTTTGAGAATCAAAAGGACCACTGAATATCGACTTATAATTTTGCACCATTTCTGATAAAATGCTAAATACTGTATTTGCTTCTGACGATAGCTTACAGCTCTTCAGATCCAGAAATAATCTTTCTTTTATACCTGAAGTATTCTCTCTGGATAACCACATGTTGTCCTAAATAATGCTCTTTTTTCTTTTGCCACCTAAGATTTTTTTTGAAGGTTCTTCAATCATTTTTTGATATGTCAGAAGTCAAAAGCCACCCATCAACATATTTGCTGTGTCAGTTCCACAAAAAGCAATCAGGAAGCAATTTCTTTCGTCAAGTGATTTATGCAAGTAAATGTATTTTACACCAGTAATACTTATGGAGAGGTTTGCATTTTTACAGTGACAGAAGTTGGACATCATGTAAGTTCTGTTGTTTATGCTGTTTACTCTATGTAGGCTATTAACAACTGTGCAGACAGAGTTGTTTACTGGAACAATTTAGGGTAAGTACCTTGCTCAAGGATACGACAGTCGGCAGGGGGGGTGGGGAATGAAACTGGCCACCTTTGGACCTAAAGGCTGTAACTCTAAGCACTTTGCTACCAGCTACGCCATTACAGAACAATGTCCATGTAGTTTTCCGATGGTTGCCATGTACCTTTTCTCGCATTTTTTTTTTTTTTTTTGGTTACTGCTTCTCCTATAGAACAGTTGGGGACCTTCAGATTACTGGCTATAAACTATTAAAAGCAATTTGTCTGCCAGAGATGAGCTATACTCCATACTGTCAGAGAATCCAGGGATGTTTTCCAGAGAGTTTCACGCACTCTACTGGGAAAAAGGTACATTTACGTTAAAACTGTTGGAGAAAATATTGCAGGTATGAGGAATCTAGATGGCTGGTGAATGAAACATTCAGTTGAAGATCAAAACAGCACTGCTTGTGTTGAAGGAGAGCCTCTCCAACTTGTCTTTGATGGAATCATAAAGTCATTTCTGTAGTAATTTTGCAAGTGTATGACAGCTGAGTCTTTTAATATTTTTCCTACCCGCTCGCCTTGTTGCCTGGTTGCACAAATCAATGGCGTCGTGGAACAAAGGCAGGACTTCCATTGAAAGGTGTCAGAACACATCAGACAATGGCCTCCATCACTCATATCGCAGATACTTGGCATCGTTGTGGAGACACGGCTGTGAAGGTGATATCAGCAGTGTGAGTGAAGCACCTCAATAATCAGTCCTCCGTACAGCAGCACTTACTTCCCAAAGGGTCGCTAATCTAGTGTTAATATTTCCGGCACAAGTGCGCTCAGCGATTGTCTCCAAGTAGTGCCATTTATTTGGGGGAGTTTCTTTCCCCTTCAGCTTCCACTCAGGTTTTTGGACTAACAAAATCAATTTTACTTTGCCATTTGGGATAACAACATGAACAGAGCAAATAAGACAATCTTTGTAAATGTGCAGGACTATATCACTTGAGCTTATGATTTAGGCTTCCTAAAATTAAATGGATAGAAGTGTAAACATGTATCAAGCACATAGGAAAGGAGGTACCTCTCCTCTAATATCAGTCAGTAACCTTAAAGTTAAAGTGCATGTCCTTCATCACGACAAAACTTGTGTCTTCCAGGCATGCATGCATACATACACACACACACACACACACACACACACACACACACGTACATACATACTGTCATGCCCTCCACCTCAGCGCAATGATGAGCACCTGCAGCAAATCAGAGGACAGGCAGATAGAATGAAAGCACGGAACACACACAGCTGCGTAACCTTCTTCAGCCTTGTTACTCACTCGTGCTTCTTGCATTAGTTCTCCTGCCTTCCCTGATCCTTCGCCCTCGTCCTCCCCTCGCCTTCATCCTTGTTTCCCTGCCCGTTCCTGTTATCCAAGACTTCCTGGTTTACCTTGACTTCTCGCCAATTTTCTGGATTACGACTCTCGGATTCTCCCTTCCGATATCGTTCGCACATTGGTGACCATTTGCCTGTTTCTTTCGCCATGTCTTTCGGATTATCCCGTGAGAAATCTTCCAGTGCTCCGCGCTTGGGTCCGACGCTTCCGCTTCAGGGGAACACCGTGACACATACATACATACATACATACATACATACATACAAACATGCTGCGTTCGCACCACGTACCACCAAGTGCACTGAGGTGAGTGGGTCTGGAAGAGGTCAGAGAGCAAGGTCAATGTGTCACCTTGGAAAAAACAAGCATGAGGAGGAAGCCTTTCTCAGCAAAGAAGAAAATACATGTCAGCACAGTAACAGAGGAATAGGACACTGCAACGAAAAGCTCCAAAGGAGTTGTCTTCTTATTCCTGCTCAGGGCCCTGGCAATGAACCATGTTGTGAGATTTGTGTCTGGCAAACACTTAGGGAAACTTTTTAGGCAAAAGAAGGCAAACTTTTACTGAGTCATGAGCAGAAGATTTCATATTGTCGTATATCTTATTATCATACATTTTATTTCATAATCAATATGAAGCACTTTAAGAAACGCTTCAGAAATTATAGAAGCTTAGCCTATGGCTTTCGGATGCAATATATTTCAGCACTTCTAACATACGTGACCTTAGTTCAAAGTGACTGTGACAAAATCTTTATATCCCCAAGAACTTGTAAGTTGCGTTACGCAAAAGCATCTTACATTTACATTTATTTACTTGGCAGACACTTTTGTCCAAAGCAACTTCCAATGAACTCTATGTAGTGTCATCAGCCCACACGCTTTATTCACCACGGTAACTTACACTGCTAGATACACTACTTACAATGGGTCACTCACACACACTCTCTCTGTCACTCGCACACTATGGGTGAACCTGAACAGCATATCTGTGGACTGCGGGAGGAAACCAGAGCACCCAGAGGGAACCCACGCAGCCACGGGAAGAAGATGCAAACTCCACACAGACTGAGTGGCGATCAAACCCACATCCTTTTGCACCACCCAGGTACTGTGAGACACCTCAACAAGCTGAATTAGTTTGATCTGAATTCAGTCAGTAATTTAGTCTGAACTCTTATTTGCTGTTGGTGCAAAACTTCAATAAAAGAGACTGAGAGAAAGAAGCATGTCCGGTGTTCAGTAATATGACCCTACGTATGGGTTTCACTCTGATGGCCAAGAAATCATCACTGTGTTATTAACACTCCGTTCCCCAGACTGCCAAGCAGCCGGTAAAGACAGGACACCTGTCTCACAGTGCATCACAGCTACAGGCAGGAGAAGAGCAGATTAACCCTTGACCGCTCCCCAAGACAGAAAACTGCACTGATTGCATTTGTCTCTGAACGCCCTTATAACAACGTATCGCTGTGTCATTCAGGGCACGTAGCCACTGCTGGCACTTCCCCATATCTGCCTGCCCTCGTGGGCTGCACGGGCTACACTCTTCCTCCTACAGCCCCTGAATGTGCACAGATGGCGCAATTATTGGCCTTTTCAAATGAGCCTTGATGACTGATGAGGAGCAACATATAAAGGAGCGTGTGCTGCACAGTAATTGTTTGTGTCACATGGATCGCAGGCCTTCCACCTCAGGAGTGCTTCTCCAGTGTTGCCGCGCTGCCGCTGTGCTGCCGCTGTGCTGCCGCTGCACCTCGGTGGGGTTCCCATCGCTTGCCGTTGACTTCCATGCCCAGGTTACCCAAAGTAGCAATGATTCCAGTGCCTCAAAGCTCATCTTTCAGCAGCTTGTTTTCTGGAGCGTTAATTGGGAAAGCCGTCTAAACAGGAATGCATTTTTTATATTTTCTTGTATTTTTTTAAAGTTGCTGCCACTCTGGAGAAGCTGCAAAGTCATTAAGCACTCAGCCTCTTTTTCCTGGGGTCAGATAAACATTTGCTATTTTGGTTTGTGATGCAGTAATTATCTCCTGGAAAATTACAGGCGCTTTACTGTGCATGAATCTCTTTAATGCTGAATAACATATCCATCTTTGTAAGAGCCCGGCTTGTGGCACTTTGCTCTGGGTGCTATTCATTGTGGAAGCTCATTTTTGCACCGCACAGCTTTATTCGCGGTGGGACAGTTTCTCGGAACGTGCGCAGCTCTGCGCCTCGTCTCACGTTTCTCTTCTGCTGCACATGACCTACGAACACATGTTGACTGTCGAACATGTTACAGTCTCTCAGGTGTTTGTTGAGCTTCTTGGTAACAACTGTGCCACGTAGGGCCTGTGCTTTCACAGGGTACCCTTCACCGTGAAGCCTTGGTCAGCTGGGAAACATGGGCCCGGGAGGACGGTGCACTGGGAAGAGAAGAGGAGGTGGCAAGCGGGTGCTGCTGGGTGGGGACATCCCAGCGCTCTGTCCTCATTCTCTCCGAAAGCTCGTGGTGCCACCAGGGAGCAATGATTTCCAGTGCAGCCAAGTAACCAACATCTGCTATGGGCCCAGGGGACATTGTCCTCATTAGTGTATGTGGCTTTTCTCTCTCTCTCTCTCACTCTCTCTCTCTGTCCCTCTCTTTCTCCGTTTCTCTCTGTCTGTCCCTGCTCTGCCATCCTTTACAAAGTTCACCTTAAACTGCTGGTACCACAAGCCTTGGGCGTTTCCTGTTGTTCACTCGTTCTCACCCCGGATGAGGAGAGTCAACTAAACAATGCGACACACGTTCTGATGGGCAGCCTGTACCTCCACACTCACTGCTCACTACATTAAAATTTCATCTTAGATGCTCATGCAGATGAGAAGTAATGGATAGCGGGGGATTTAGATGGCAGGTTTTGATGATGTTACTCCTTTATGTGATTTTATTTTATTTTCTTCACTAGAGGCACAACAGCGTGGTTATCAATATCTGAATAAACCTCTTTCAACTACTGAAGAAGATGCTTATATGGCAGTCATCAACATTAATAGTCTTCCCTGACCTGAAAAAGATGATGCATTCCAGAACACACACACACACACACATTTTCTGAACCGCTTGTCCCATACAGGGTCGTGGAGAACCGGAGCCTACCCGGCAGCACAGGGTGTAAGGCCGGAGGGGGAGAGGACACACCCAGGATGGGACGCCAGTCTGTCGCAAGGCACCCCAGACACACCGGAGAGCAGGACGGAGGTCCAACCCACTGCGCCACTGCACCACCACACCCCCGCATTCCGGAACAACCCTTCATAAAGCAAACTTTCATAACTTGAACACAGTTGTGCTAAAATACCACCGAATGCAATTAAAATGGACCAAATTACTTCAGTAATTAACGTTAGTCATAGTAACAAATCATGAAATTGCAGTTTCACTTCATTAATTATTCTATGAAGATGTGTATCTTATATAATAATAACAATCTACATCTGTCTAACCACATTCCCTCAGCTCTTTCTAAGTTCCTGCACAGTGTACACAAGCACACTCATGAACACATTTACATCACATTTATTCACTTAGCAGAACTTTTGTCCAACACAACTTACAATGACTTACCACTGACACAGCTGGGTAATTTTACTGGAGCAATTTAGGGTAAGTACCTTGCTCAAGGGTACTACAACTGGAGGTGGAACCTGCGATTTTCGGATCCAAACGCAGTAGATCTAAGCACTACGCTTCCAGCTGTCACATACTGTACACAAGAGTACTCATAAACACAAAAAACATGCATATGATATTCAGGGTTTATGTGTTAATTCAGCCTTTAATGTAAAAAAAAAGGCCAACTGAATATGTTTTGTCCCTAGCTAATAATTATATACGGCTATATTTATAAGATGCATTATTATTATTGTATATAATTATATATGAACATTAACAGCCTTGTCCTGTTACAGGGGACAATGTTCAAAATAGAAGGAAAATCATTTCACGTCATTACTCATTAGAACATCACAACGCATCATTACAATGGAATATTTAACATCTTAATGCATGATAATTTTCTGCAGAATTTTACAGTAAATTAAATTACATTTCCAGTTCTGTTACACGTGCCATATCAGTAATCCATCGTGACCTAAACCATGCGTAAGACGCGTTAAAGCCGTCCTCTTTTTGACTGGTGAAACCGCTGTGTGGTTCAAACCTGCATCTTCTGTACAGCAGAGCTTCCTGTTCGCTTCTTTAGTACAACACCGTTGAGAGGCTGGACCTCTGAGGGAAAGGTTTGGAGAACCTGTGTGTGCTGTATCTCCTAGAGCTCCCTTGTGCTAGCTTTCCTACTGAGCTTTAGATGGCAGTGTTCAGCTACAGCAGAGCGCTGTCTGCAAGCACTCGGACGACTCTGCGTGCAAAGGTCAGATGAAACACTTCTTGATTTCTCTGCAAAATTCTCTGTGGAAGTAGATGTGAACAGGGGAACACCACCTGAACCAAATTCATGCAAATCACATCGATGTGCAATGATTTATAATGGACTCTGTACAGTAGACAACACAAATAGATGGATGGGACTGGCATTCAGTCTCTCTTCTCTGCTTATACATCATCACGTCAACAGACTTAGCAGTCCCCGAGAGAGTCTACGTCCTCCAGAGTAATATGCGAAAAAGAACATCCCACACCTCAGTTTACCTTTACATCTGAGCCCGAAAGCATGTCCTGCTGACAGACAGGATGGACTGCAGAGACAGCGGCAACGCTTGAAAAACTAACGGTACCTGGCACACATCTCAGGTGCGCCCCTGTCGGAAACAGCAGTGTCACTTGGGAGGGCCCAGGGAACATGAGGGGAGTGACTGATGGCTCTCTGTCGAACCCCAATGCACTGCTCAGTCATACTGGGAAATGTGTCCTGGGTCTGCTGCTGTGTCTGTCCAAGAGGGAGTCAATGGTAGGGGGCGCCTGAGCTCCGCATGGAGGGACGCTTCCAGCCTCCCGCATCGAAATTGACTTTCCTCTTTAACAGGGTCCCAACACAGCTTTGGCTGCCACGAGAGCGGTGCGATGAGAAGGCGGCCAGGCATGTCTTCCTCCCTTGGTGCAGTCTTCGGGGCCGGGCCCAGTGTGGCAGGGACATGGTTCGGTAGGGAATGCCCGTGTGCGTGCGCCCAGTGAGTGTAACCCCTTGCCCATGGGATCTCGTGCTACACACTGTACGCTGAATACTGTGCACTTGGAAAGAGCACAAGCTCATCTGAGGCCTGCGTGAGCCTGACTGACAGAGTGGCCCAGCTGCACTTGTGAAATGGTGGAGAAAGCCCTCAACCCTGGACCAGATCAGCTCGCTCTCCAACTAGGATGAAAGTACAATCTGTGCATTTGCCATTGCTTGGCTGCGGTTACCTGCCTTGACACCTTTACTCGGGTCACCTGGCATCGCATCTTACATGTGACTCATGCTGTACGTGCACTTCATCTATTTCGGACAACAACGCATGCAATTTTTCCCTCATAAAATGATGAAGTTTATTAGTTTGTTCTTCAATCTTATATTTCTAGACTTAGCATTTATCTCTTGTTAGGCTAAATGATAGAAATGCAGACTGTTATTTTATCCTATGCTCCTTTGACTACTATTATTCTGTCAATGCCATGCCACCAAAAGCAATTTCCTTCTCCCCACTATTTAAACATTTCCATTTACATCTAGAGAGCTGATGTTTTATTCTAAAGTGCTAACTACTTACTTAAGTCCTAAATCTCAGTCTCAATCTCAAATCTGTACTTAGCTACTTATTGACCCATCTGTACAGCAGAGTCATGTTTACCGTAACAATTCAGGGCCCCATCATATCCATATCATTTATATATACCATGTAAATACCTATAAAATGATGTATTTCTCAACTATGACACCTTTCTTATTCATATACCTGCATCTGTATACCAATGTACCTACAGAACCTGTCTTGATTTACAACAGCTGCTGAACAATAACCAGTCGGCTGCCTCCCGACCTGGGAGTCTTAAGGTTGCAGGTATGTGGCTTTGACCATGACAGCACCTGCTGCTGGAAGCTGGGGATGATTCTTGAGATGGAGCTGCTTTCACTTCAAGACAACATTTTACTAGGAAATACGTTTGCACAGTTTTTCTGCATCTGCTGACAACATAACAACTGAACTCGGACACCTAGTAGAATTTTGGCTTGTCTTTATGCTAACAGCCAATGCGTGTTCAACTTGCCGGAATGGACATTTCACGACAGTCACTTCCTTTATGAGGAACAGTGGCCCAGGGAAAGAAACGTGTTGTACCAGAAACTGATTGAAGCTCCTGGCAGAAGTAAAAAAGAAAGAGAGAGAGGCACTCAGTCCTGGTGTAGGTCACCCTTTCCTCTCTGCGCTCCTGTGTTTTTCGTCTGCTTTCGGTCTCTGTGCCAGCAGAGGGGTTTTGTTTCCACAGCCGACGCCAGAGCGGCTGGCTGCTGCTGTCAACACTTCCCTGGCCTCACGGCACGTGGCTTCGGCACGGCATCGCGGCACGAACAGCTCTGAATTGGGGCCGTCCGAATCGCCCCGGTGTGCTTTTCCACGGGCTTTGGGCTGCCACTCGCATTTGTCATTACTGAAGGGGAAATAACTGGCTCAATCAACATACGTGTAATTAGTGCTGTTTTCCAAAAGTCGCTGATGGGCCTCAATCCTGTAACTTCCTTGTGTTGTAATGGAGAAACCCTTTCACTGGCATCTCAAAGCGGGAACGATACCTTTTATTCAGCCTCATTATAAATACGTACATTTGCCAGTTTTCTGACTTTGTCACCTGCTCTTACATATTTCTTTATGTAAATAGCTGCATGTTGAGAGCAGGAGCCTGAGAAATGGCTTTTTTAATGCATCGGTTCACCCCTTAATGGCCTCCATGCTCAGCAGACGGGGCTGTCCTGGTGAGTGACTTGTCGGTTCTGACAGAACAAAAATGAGCAGGAATGACAGGCGCATGTAAATGGCTGCTATCAGTGCACACACCTCACAGTTTCGGTCATGGTGACACTAATTGCTCTTCTGCTTCGTTCTCATCTGTTAAAAGGGTCAGAGGAACGCATGTTCACGCTCACAGAAGTGTGAGTGTTCCTTTAACAGGCTTTGTGCTTTTTGGGCTGCGTTCTTGAGCCATATGTTACATGTTCTTCATCATAGTCAAGTATTCTCCTCACTTTAATATATAACAATTATACAACATCAAAACATGGGGTAGTGCTGACAGTTGTTTGTTGCCTTATAATTTCTACACCCCCAGTTGGTACTTTTCTCCTGCTCTAGTAACTCCCGTTGATGCAGTCAGAATTTCTAAATCATTGCAAAGTCATTTTTGCAGTATACCACTCAAGTTCCATCCACCCATCGTCAACAATCACTTGTCCTAAGCGGGGTGACTGTAAGCTGGAGCCTATCCCGGCAACACAGGGGGAGAGAACACAACCAGGACAGGATGGCAATCCATTGCAAGGCATCCCAAGCAGGACTCGAACCCCAGACCCACCACACAGCAGACAGTAGCTGAACCCGCCACAGCACTGCACCCTCTTTCGTGCTGGAGTTACTTTGGACGAAGGTTTCAGGTAAATACTCACAATTCATATTCGATGGCGGCAAGTGTTAACAACACACAAGTAATGATTTAACCAAAACCTAAAAACTACAAAGTGTTTCTTTTTTTATTTCTTAGACTAAGTTCTGTTTGTTTCTGACCAACTCCCTATGTTTCCTGTCTAAGGGGTCAATCAACATGACAGTAGTTTAGCTCACAGTACACTCCAGGCGAACATATGCTGTTTTTATCTGTTCACGTAATAACCAAAGGAATACTTTTTAAAAACTTGCTTCAGTCAGACCAGTACATTCTGTATCTCCCTGCTTGCTGTACATGAAAAACCTATTTGTGATGTACTGCATATTTTTAAATACATGAAACACGGGATTTAATAATGAAAAGATATAAGTTGTATAGTTTGCCAAGAGATGGTTATTCAATGGACTTCAGTATTTGTGTTACGTTACAGTTTTTCTACCTTTTATTGTAAATGAAATATTCAAAAACATCTTTAAAACATCTATACTGTGAACCATTCTCTTCCCAGCTTGCCAGTTTGAACTTGACTTTACAGTGGAAAGTTATATCCATGGTGCATTAATCACTGAAACCTATAATGAGGTAATTGCTCAAGCAATTCATATTCCAAATTAGAGAACATGGAGCAGTTTTAAAAGGTCACAAACGCAGCTACAACAATAAGAGCTGTTTAAATTTTGAATGCTGGGGTGGCTTGGTTGGCAGAAAATAGCTTTCACAGCATTTTGGTGGAGCTCCATTTAAATCGAGCCCTCAGCTCAGTTTTCACTGAATAGTAGAATATTATACTCTGTGTCTTGTAATTTCATCATAAAAAATTTGTATATATTTGTGTGGTATGTGGAAAAGGTGTGATAGACATACTAATTCAAATATTAGACGCAAGTGCATTTTAAAATCACCATTGTATGAATTCAGTTAACTAATTCTAACCTGTGTAAATATACACACATTCTGGGATTCATTCTTGAAATTTCCAAATTGAAAAAGGATTGACAAATATGCTTTTCATCTTTCCTGTGTCACCACAATTGAATATACGCTCAGTCCTCCATTGTTACCAGTAGAAGGTATAGCATGAATTGTACAGTGCTGCACATGGAAGGCGCTATAGGTAATACTATAGGTAGAGGACAGCTGGTAGCGTAGTGGTTAGAGCTGTTCCCTTTGGAACCTTATTTATCTATAAATGGTAAATAATTGTAAGTAACTTAACATTGTAAGTTGCTCTGAAGAAAAGCATCCGATAAATGTAACAGGCAGATTGGTAGATTATTCAACAGCATGTATACATATGAAACACAGTTATTATCTGTCCTTTCTCACAGGTAGAATTTGGGGGCACTGTTTATTGGTTTCTGCAAGAGGCACATGCTAACCACCATTTACCTTCTGATTCGACTGTAAAAAGAGCAGCCAGCACTGTGTGACAGTGACATGGGTGGGAACCTTTTAAGCCAGAAAAATGCCACGCAGAATTTACCAAATGAGAAGATATAGAACTTGGACTAACATTTAACAAAATTGCAACTCAAACCCGAGGAAAGCAGGGACAATGGAAGCAATGCTCTTAGTGGACTGGTTTGCGTGCTCAAGTTTCGAAGAAGTTTTGGTGCTGGCATTTCTGTGCTTCACTTCTAAATCTATGTTGAGTTGATTGTGGTCAGGTGCAGATCCTCAAGGTGAGTCGCCTCAGTGGCTGTAACAGTTCAGTTAAAATTGCTTTACTGGTACACTTCTTCCAACCCAGAAAATCAACTCATTGTGCTGTTTTGCACATGAAAAATACAGGTTTTATTATATTTTATTACATTTAATCAGTAACTGTCAGGGTTATACAGAGGAGTCCATTGTGACTCCAGATATCCTATTGTCCTGTTGTCATCAGCCATATCAGATCTATGCCCTAACTTCAGGAAACATTGCTAGACATGTGAGTTCAGATTACAGATTGCATATATTCACAGAAAATGAATAGAACTAAAATCTAGATAGGTATCTTCACAACAGTGGGGAGGTTAAACCAGAGGACCACAAGAAAAGTCTATCAGAACTAAATCCACATACATGAAAAACACCTGCTCCTCATTAAAACACCCTATAAAGGAAGACCATCAACCCGCAGCGGTTGTGAAATCTCATTGAGAAACCTTGCCTTTCCGCCTGCTCACCATTGTTCTTAACTCCTTGTCAATTGACCTTTGGATAATGACCTTTGCAAACCCCAACTCTTCGAATCATGACCATTGCTCTTAGGACCATGACTACAACATCTGGGACAACAATCTCCACCCTTGTGTATCTCGCTAGAATCATGGCAGATAGAATGTAACACAACTAAATTATAGGTAAGAGTTTTGACTGACTTTATGCTAAATGGATCTTTTTTTTTTTTTTTCTAATTTGAGTTATAACTATTATTCAGTCAGGCAGTGCGTATGTAAGAGTCTGCAATATAATTTTAAGAATAAAACTCTCTTGTTATGGCCTAAAGAGTATAAATGGAATAGCTCCGAGATATCTACAAGACCTGATCATCCGCTACACCCCAACCAGACTGCTATGCTCCCCCACCTCTTCCCACTTGGTGTGCAAAAGATCCAAAAGGTGAAGCATAAAGGTTCTTGGTTCTGGCTCCAATTTGGTGGAATGACCTCCCCCTCTCACTCAGAACTGCTGAATCTCTGTCCATATTTAAAAAGGGTGTTAAAATTCACCTCTTCTGGACTCACTTCACCCATGATCTCTTAAGTTCATGTAAGGTATAAATGTTCATGCTCTATTACTTTGAGATCATACCTGTTAAACAATGGATAAACCTTTATGCAGCTACTCCTGTAATGTAACATAAATGTTTATACAACGTATATGTTTTTAAAATATATATTATTACTTGGAGGTTGATCAGGAATCGTTGATATTTAAAGTTTTATGCAGCTACTCGTGTGATGAACATTGGTTCATATGGTGAAAAGGAACTAATTGTACTCAAGAATCACACATCTGTATCTAAGTGTCTCTTCCTGCTAATGTAATGAACACATAGTATTTTCTATGAGGAGGGGGTGCGGTGGCGCAGTGGGTTGAGCCACAGTCCTCTTCTCCGGTGGGTCTGGGGTTCAAGTCCTGCTTGGGGTGCCTTGCGACGGACTGGCGTCCCGTCCCGGGTGTGTCCCCTCCCCCTCCGGCCTTACGCCCCGAGTTGCCGGGTTAGGCTCCAGTTCCCCGTGACCCCATATGGGATAAGCGGTTCAGAAGGTGTGTGTGTGTGTGTGTATTTTCTATGAGATGCTAGTCGCTTTGGAGAAAAGTGTCTGATAAATAAATACATGTTAAACAATACAAAAATAATTGAATGGAGAGGCATTTGTTTTGACACCACATTGTCTTTTGTATCTGCAGGGTTAGCAGTTGAGCAGAAATGCATTCTTCGCAGGTCATGGTTAACCTTGATGGAGCTCAAAGCTTAGCAATACAACTCTCCCTTAATGGGAGCAGCCCCTTGTGGACTCGCAGCGGGACATCCTCACTTCCACAGTCAGGAAAGGAGGCATGTGGATGTTTGGTTCCACCTTGCACAACAGGCTTGCTCTTTTGGAGAGCACCTCTACACACACACACACACACACACACACACACACACACACACATTCTAGCCTCCATACTCATGCTTTTATATTTAGACTTGTAGTTCCTTCTGTTGATGTAATGCACTCATTTTATTTTTCTCTAAGATTTATGTCGCTTTATAAAAATGCATCTGCAAAATGAATGAATAAATGTAAATGTGTTTAGTAATGTTCATCCATCTTTCTCACTTTAAATTGACCTCCGGCTCTAATTCAATGTTTCTTTGTGATTTTTTTGAATTCCAGTTCACCTGTTAAGTTTTTAACTTTGCAAGTGCACACTAAAAAGCTATGCTTTAGAACTTTGAGTCCTTTCCAAGCAAACCAGTTTTTCCTATAGTTATCACTTTTAAAGGATGCATTTGAAAAATAAAAAAAAGATTACTGAACTGAAAACAGGTGCTGCACAGAAATATACTTTTGTTTTTTGTCAAAAATTACTTAAAGGTGTTGGAGACCTGGAGATTGTACCATTCCAAAGAACTCAGATTCTGCAAGCATACAGCTGCTGTAAAAATGGGCCAGTGGAAAAGGGGATCACCATACACCGGATGCCTCTGCTTTGCCCGTCAATGTGTGCTCCAGCTGACCGTATGTTTTCAAATTTGTTTTCAACTGCCATATCCCTACCACCCCGTGCCCAACATAAGCTTTCCCCTTTCACTAATAAACCACAATCTACCCTTGCAGGTGACTGAAATCGGCTGGGCTATCGCAGGGCTGAAGAGCCAACCACCTTCTGCTTAGAGCTAATTTGGCACTCAGCAGCAGTCCCAGCGGTGCTGGAGGTGAAAACAGCTTCAGCCAATTCTCATTTCCAGGCTGTGGGAGCAGCTCAGAGGAGGATGCCAGTCTCTATTTATTTCAAGTCGAGATGGGTGCCGACTCTAGCCTAATGTTATATCAAGCTGGTCCAGGAAGGGTAATAAGTCCTCCACCACTGTTTTGCACTGCAACAACCTCTCTATCTCCTCTTCTATTCTGATCACCTGTTGTATGCAAGACAGATCTAATGTGACCCAGGAAACTTCCTATAACCCCCCCACTGCTGCAACCTCAATCCAACTACTCGATGATCAAGGCTTTTTCAATCAATTTCTAACCCTCTTGAACAAATGAGCAATGTAATTAACAGTGCAGGATGTTTGCATTCATTAGATGGGCAGGTGTATCCAGATCATAATGTTCTCTTCTCAAGTCTCAGTGGCCTTGCACTCAGCACTAATTTCTATGTCTTAAATTAATTTTTTTTCCCTCATTAATCTACACTCATCATTCCATAATGACAAAGCAAAAACCTCCATCCGTTTTCTTGCCCTCTTGTCCTGCTAGGGTCACGGTGGCAGTAGGGAGAACAGAGCAGCATAGACGTCCCTGTCCCCTGCAACTTCCTCCAGCTCAGCTTGGGGGATCCCCAGCCGCTCCCAGCCCAGCTGGCAGATATAATCCATCCAGCAGGTCCTGAGCCTACCTAGGGGCCTTGTCCCAGTTGGTCGTGCCTGGTATACCTCCAAAGAGAAACGCCAAGGAGGCATGCTTACCAGATGCCGAACCACTTCAACTGGCTCCTCTCAATATGGAGGAGTCGTGGCTCTACTCTGAGTTCCTTCCGTATGTCCGAACTCCTCACCCTGTCACGGAGAGTGAGTCCCAACATCCTGCGGAGAAAACTCATTTGAGCTGCTTGTATCCGTGATCTTGTTCTTTCAGTCATTACCCAGAGTTCATGACCATAGGTGAGGGTAAGGACGTAGAGCGACCGGTAAATAGACAGCTTTACCTTACGGCTCAACTCCCTCTTCACCACTACAGTTCGGTACAGTGACCGCATTACCGTTGCCGCTGTTCCCAATCTACAGCTGATCTCATGCCCCCTTCTCCCCTCATTCATGAACAAGACCCCAAGATACTTGAACTCCTCCACCTAGGGCAAAAACTCTCCCCTTACCTGGAGGGGGCATACTATCCTTTTCCGTGAGAGAACCATGGACTCATCCCCATTGCTTCATACTCAGCTGCAAACCGTTCCAGTGTGTGCTGGAGGCAACCATGTGATGGTGCCAAAAGGACAACATCATCCGCAAAAAGCAGAGACGTCACCTTCTGACTCCCACACAGAATGCCCTCCTGACCTCGACTGCGCCTTCATATCCTGTCCATGAAAACCACAAACAGGAGTAGGGACAAGGCACAACCTTAGCGGAGTCCAACACCCACACTGAACCGAATGGCCTGCAGTAGTGGCTCTGGTACCCCATACTCCTGAAGCACCTTCCACAGATTTTCCCAGGGAACACGGTCATAGGCCTTCTCCACATCCACAAAACACATGTAGACTGAATTAGCAAATTCCCATGCCCCTTCAGTGATCTTTGAGAGGGTCAAAAGCTGGTCCACTGTTCCACGGCCAGGGCGGAATCTGCAATGTTCCTTTTCAATCTGAGGTTCAACTATTGGCCGGATCCTCCTCTCCAGCACCCCGGCATAGACTTTCCCAGGGAGGCTGAGAAGTGTGATGCCCCGATAGTTGGCACACACTCTCTGGTCCCCTTTCTTAAAGATAGGGACCACCGCTCCAGTTTGCCAATCCAAGGGCACTGTCCCCGAGGTCCATGCAACATTGCAGAGACATGTCAACCATGACAGCCCTGCAACATCCAGGGCCTTAAGCATTTCCGGGCGGATCTCATCCACCCCCGGTGCTTTGCCACTGTGGAGCTTATCAACTACCTCAGTAACTTCCACCAGGGAAATGGACTCTAACAGCCCGAAAGCCTCTGGCCCTGACTCCTGTAAGGGAGGCATATCACTCCGGTTTAAGAGTTCTTCAAAGTGCTCCTTCCACTTCCCGACAATGTCCTCATCAGAGGTCAGAGTTTCTTCACTCCTGCTAAACACAGCCTGAGCGAAACTCCTCCAACCCCTTCTGAGCTTCTGGATGCTTCTTTAGAACCTCTTTGAAGCCGACCAATAGTCATTTTCCATAGCCTCTCCAAACTCTTCCCATGCCCTGGATTTTGTTTCTGCAACCGCAGCAGCTGCTGCCTTTTCGCCTGCCGGTACCTGTCTGCTAAGTCAGGAGTCCCCAGAGCCAACCAGGCCCTAAAGGCCTCCTTCTTCAGCTTGACGGCTTCCCTCACCACCGGTGTCCACCAGCTGGTTCTCGGGTTGCCGCCCTGGCTGGCACCAACAAGTTTTTGGACACAGCTCTGCCTGGCTGCTTCCACAATGGAGGTTTTGAACAGGGTCCATTCAGACCTTATGTCCCCTACCTCCTCCGGGACATGGAAGAAGCTCTCCCGGAGGTGCGAGTTAAAATCATTCCGCACAAGGTCCTCTGACAGTTATTCCCAGCACACCCTCATTAAACGTCTGGGCCTACCAGGTCTGTCCATCAGTTTTCTCTGCCATGTGATCCAACTCACTACCAGATGGTGATCGGTTGACCGCTCAGCACCTCTCTTCACCCGAGTGTCCAGAACACGTGGCCTGAAGTCAGAAGAAATGACTACAAAGTCGATCATTGACCTTTGGCATAAGGAGCTCTGGTACCAAGTACGCTTATGAGCATCCTTGTGTTTGAACATGGTGTTTGAACACGGTGTTTGTTATGGACAAATGGATTCAGATTGGGCAAGCCGTTCTTCCCAATCCCATGCCGCCAGACTTCCCAGTCATTGCCAGCGTGAGCATTGAAGTCCCCCAACAGGACTATGGAGTCTTTAGGTGGGGCCCTGTCCAGAACCCCACCCACCTTCTCCAAGAAGGCAGAATAATCTGAACTACTGTTTGGTGCATAAGCACACACAACAGTCAAAGTTTTCCTCTCTGCGACCCTAAGTTGCATTGAGGTCACCCTCTCGTCCACCGGGGCAAACTCCAACTGTATGGCAGCCAGCCAGGGGCTTGTGAGTATACCCACACCCGCCCGGCACCTCTCACCTCGTGCAACTCCTAAGTAGGAGAGGGACCACCCCCTATCAAGGAGTTTGGTTCCAGAGCCAACACTGTGAGTGGAGGTGAGCCCAACTATATCTACTTGGTATTTCTCAACCTCCCACACCAGTTCCAGCTCCTTCCCCTCAAGTGAGGTGACATTCCACATACCAAGAGCCAGTTTCCATCGTGAGGGGCTACAGCGCCATGCGCCACCCCGACCCTTCCGCCGCCAGGTATACATTGCACCCAACCCCCATGCTGGATCCTTGCAGGTGGTGGGCCCACATAACCCCCCCACGATGCCTTTTTGGGCTGACCCCGGCCGGGCTACGTGGGCTGCCCGGCCACCAGGCGCTTGCCTAGGAACACTACCCCCAGGCCTGGCTCCAGGGGTAGGTCCCGGTGACCCTATTCCAGGCAGGGTAAACAATCTTTTACTTTTTCCACGGAGGTTTTTGGATCGTATTAGTCTGGATCTTCACTCCAGACCTGTTCGCCTTGGGAGACCCTACCAGGAGCATAGTGCTCCCGACGACATAGCTCTGGAGATCCCTAGATCACGCAAGCCCTTCCGCCACGCCAAGGCCCCGATCCAGAAAGGGATCCAGGCTACAGCTGGTACAAAATGCTGCTGTGAGAATTGTCACTAGAATTAGGAAGTATGACCATATAACAACTGTACTTAAATCATTGCATTGGCTCCCTGTTGCATTTAGAGTTTATTATAAAATTCTACTTTTGACCTATAAGGCAGTACATGACATTGTTCTGGTTTACATTTGTGAGATTGTTGACTTATATCCCAAGACGATATCTTCGTTCATTAGATGCAGGTTACCTTAATGTACCAGTGATCAATAAGACCTCAATAGGAGGTCGTGCCTTTAGTTAGAGAGCACCTAAACTGTGGAATAGTCTACCAGTTACTGTCAGAAATGCCCCGTCTGTTTCTGTTTTCAAATCCCGACTAAAGATTTCCATGTTCACTCAAACATTCCACCTCGAAATGTAATTACACTTGCAATGCTTGTTTTTCTTATCACCATTATAAAAATGCATATTAAATTAAGTTAAGTAACAACTTACTAACTCTGTTCTTTCTTCTTGTTGAGCATTGTCTCGCTACATAAGACCTGAGGAGGCTGGCTGGTGGTGACGAATCCCATGCTGACCGAGGATGATGACCAACTGCCATGATAAACGACATGTTCCATGCTGAACTGGGGATCGAAGATACCATTTAGCAACAATATCATTATTACTTGTTAAACTGGCTTACAATTGTTACTTAATCTAGAATGCCCAGGAGGGGTGGGCAACCACTGGCCCTTGGACCCCCAGAGGTTTTTTTCTCCCTCAACTTTCAGTTGGGAGTTCTTGTTCCTTTCCCCGGTGGCCAGTAGGCATATTTATAGCTCTATAAAAGTACTTTATTATGGTAGCCATTAGTCAACTGTCTTGTTTGTTTGTATCAGTTTTTCTTGCGTTATGTCTGTGTTAAAGTGTTCTGTGTCACTGTGTGAGAAGAGCGAACTATAAAAATAATAAATTGAATTGAATTCAAAAATGATCAGCAGAAAATCTGCCAGGAAGAACATGACAAAATCACTTCCAAGAAGCGCAAAGCTGGTTCCGACTCACCCCAAAAGACTTAAGACAAAGGGCTCTACAAAATACAGTATTATTGTGTGGGAGTTGAATATTTATACAAGCAGTGTTTTTATCAGTTTTATTTTGAAGTCTTTTGACAAATTTACTTTGCCTTTCAAAATAAACTGTTAAAACACTTAGATTGGCAACAAAACGCTTATTCCAATAATGTGTATGTAAGGCACTCTACACTTTTTCACTTGAATCTAATTCAGTTCCATTCACTGAAGTTCAATTTATTTTTAAAGAGCACTTTTCTCACACATCACCACAGAGCATCAAAGAAAGGATCAAAAGACACAACAAAAACATAAATAAGAAGTTAGTTATACATTAAATTACAACAAGAACTATACTAGCTAGTAAAGATATAAAGTAAGCCAACTTGGCACAGAAACCAAAAAATTCCTAACCAAAAGACAAGGCAGAAAAATAAATTTGCAGGGGTCCAAGTGCAAGTGGCATCATGGGCATTCTAGATATAAAAAGAGTACCAGTAGTAACAGCTTACAGCCGGAGACTTTTACAGCTATTGATGATATGACTACAGTCAGAGTTGATGAATTGTGCTGGTATTCTGTTTTTTGCGCCCCGTGGCATGCAGTCACCAGCTCTTGACAATATGGTGTTCTGATCTCATAGCCAGTCTCTTCAGGGCTCATCAGAAGGGAAAACAATGGTGATTCTCTCAAAAAAGAGGGTTACTAACTCACGATGTAGCAAGAACAGAGTGTTCACACCAAAGGACAATACACACAGATGCAGCAAACAGGAATCAATATCAACTGTGTACCAAGGCGAACAGATGAATTTCACACCTGGATTTGCTGGCTGAAAAAGAGCAGGAGTTTCTCACAACATCTGGAGGACTATTCCAAAGTTTCAGTGCTCTATGGCTAAAGGCACACCCTTCTACTGAAATCGAATTAATCACTTGTTATTTAAGGTAACCAGTATCTGATGAATGAACACAATGTTCTGGAATTTAATAATCCCACTAAAGTGAACTGGAGCAATGCCTTTCACTGCCTTATACATCAGGAGTAAGATAATATACAATATTTATGGGGGGGGGGGGTGGCATGGCGGCACAGCGGGATCGGCCGTTGCCCGCTGTTTGGCAGGTCTGGGGTTTGACCCCTGCTTCAGGTGCCTTGTGATGGACTGGCATCCTGTTCTGGTTGTGTCCCCTCCTCCTTCGGCCCCGTGCCCTGTGTTGCCGGGTTAGGCTCCGGCTTGCTGCGACCCCACTCAGGGCAAGTGCTTGTTGACAGTGGATGGATGGATGGATGGATGGACAAATGTACTCAAATTTAACTGGGAGGCATTGCAGTGATGTAAGAACTGGTGTAATATGGTCGTATTTCCTAGTTCTTGTGACAATTCTGCCTTAGCATTCTGCATCAGCTGTAACTAAAATATAGTCTGTCATGGGCAGCCTGAAAATAAAGCATTACAATAGTGAATCCTGTTTGAAACAAAGGCATTAACTAGCTTCTTAACGTCTTGCCTACAGAATGATTGCCTTTTTTCAGTATTATTTCTCAAATGAAGGAAGCATGACCTAGTCAGTGTAGCGATATTAGTTCAAGTTCAAGTTCAAGTGGGTTTTTATTATCATTCCTCTGAATGTCGTTTCTCCGGGACAATGGTGCAACACAGTAGGTAGGTCCACAAAAAGTGTAAATAGACAACAGTGTGAGGCACATTAGGCACAAATAAGAATTTTAAATCCAAAAAAACACCTTAATTCCCTACACTTTTAATGCTGTAAATTACGTGTAGAGAATACTACCATTAAATAAAGAAGCATTAAAAATGTTAACAATAAGTTGCAGCAGAAGGGAAATTGCAGCTATAAATAATTTAGTGGGTATTGGGTCTAAAGCCCAAGCAGTAGATTTCATAAAATTAATTAGTGAAATAACTTCCTCTGTAGTAACTAAATTAAAGCCATTCAAATAGTGTAGACAAGATACAATATTATTCAAGTCAGGTCCTGCTGCACTGATTAGGACTCGTGTAGATTGTACGACTGCCCGTATGTTTTCTAATTTATTATTAAAGAACAATATAAATTCATTATCAGTAACTGAAAAAGAGTTACATTGTTAATCTATATTTGTAGCAGATAATTATTATTCTTATTTTCATCAACTGAAGACCATTAATATTCGAATCTGGCTTTATAAAGTGCTTTCCTATATTTCTTTTGACAACTGCACCAGGCTACAAAATAAATGTGCAATTTAGCTGAATGCCATTCATGCTCTAGTTTATGAGGTATGTTTATGTTTGTGACATTCTAGCTCTACAATATGATTCGACTCTTTAGACCATTGTGACTTTCCTTATGTTCAATTGATTTTAGTTTTAGGTGGAGCCCCAGAGTCGAAGTCATGTCGAAGTGTCTAAAGAGTCTCAGATATCCTTGTGTAACTGATAAACTCAGCGGTGTTATTTTCAATTTTCAAAGTTTTATTAACAACGACTTCGGCAGGTACAAATTGAAGGTTAACAATGAATGATGAGAAATAGTCTCCTTTAAATTAATAATAGTTACATTATGAACATTTACACTGCAAGTTATGAGAAGATTGTGTGATTGTAGCAATGTATAGGACCATTAACAGTTTGAGGAAAACTGGTGGAAAATAAAAGAGACATAAAACTTTTAATGAGTGTTAGACACCACATGTATAGGGACGTTAAAATGACCTATCGACATTATTTTGTTGTGGGTGAATTTTTCAAAAATGGTTTTGCACATTTTTTCCCAAAACAAATTTTTATGTATTTTCACGACCATGCTTGCACCTCAATCAGCAGCACCTGGCTCTAGTAAAGCATCTGATTTCAATTGGCCTGGCTCTGGACCATTCGCCTCATTTCCCGACTTTGTCTACGCATCTTTGCTTTCACCCTGACTGCCAACTGACCCACTATTTGCCTGTCCCCGACAACGAGAACAAGTCTATGCCCTTGGCTCTGAAGGACAGTTCTGCACTTGAGTCCTGCCTTCCCTGTGTCCTCTGCTCTGGATGACATATATGAGTGCAATGTAGTGTTTTCTTCTTAAAAAAGTCAAAAACATTACATTTTAAAGTACTGACCTGCCCTCCGATTTTTAATTATCTTGGAAAGCAGACTGAGTGAGATCTTGGACCATTTGGACATGCAGACGTTTTCCATATCCGTGTCTTTATGTCTACGCTTCTGAACTGTCCTCTTCAAGGAAGGCCACATGTTTTCTATATGGTTTAGGTGTAGGGACTGTGATAGGGCCTGGTAAATGATGATTTTGTTTTCTACTAACTATTGCTTTGTTGATTTTGGGTCATGGCTTGGGAAAACCCCCCACACTGCTCCTTGACAAATCATCTCTTGGCATGAGATGAAATCGACAACTCAGAAATCAATGACAAAATGCACTGGGAATATATTTTAATTTCCTTCTGTATAGTCAGACGTGGCTCAAAGAAATTATTCAGATGTTTCATTTGATCATATTATTAGGAGACCCCTGTACCAAAGGAAGCTTGGCACCCTAACCCTAACCGTGATCCCACCCTCGTCAGGACCAAGGCCAACCCACCTTAGACCACCCAGCGCAAGGAAACCTGAGAGGAAGGCAAGAGTTGACAGCTATCACAAGTGTTTTATTTTGTAAGTTCTCACCCAGCAAAATGATTCTTAGCTACTTCAAAAAGCATGTTGTCCTGTAAGCAGCAGCACAAATTTTAATTATAAAATTGGTCACTTTCTGTATTTCACACTGATGCCCCTTGAGGAGCTGACAGACACCAAGGAGAAGGAAGAGTTTATGTCACTATGTCACATATTTCTTTTTCTTTTTCACATACAAGTAATTAAACACAATATTTAAATTATACAGTCAAGTGGTATCAAGGTTGCAATTTCAACATGTCACAGAGTTGTAGACCTAATAAAAAAAAAAGGTTAAAAAAAAATACTAACATACAACTAATGCTAAGATGGATGTGTTTACCTCCCTGACACTCACACAGCTCTTGTACAAAGGGAATATGGTATTAGCCCTGCTATCAGCTTCCCCCCTTTTAGCCATTTTTTTAAAAAAACCCAGCACCAACTTTCAGCATGTTTCCAGGGTTTGGAATGGCAGCAGAAATGTGCTTCTATACAACAACCTTCCCCATGGCTTGGAGAGGTCCGCTGACACCCCCCCACTTCTACAGCAACACGTTTGCTTCTCCGAAAAAAATCGCCTGACAGTACTGTGCTTGTTCCTCCTAAATTCTCCTGACAGGTCCCAACGTGACTCGTAATGACTCACCCCGGCAAATCAAACATAGGGTGGGGAGCCGTTGGGCTTGCCTGCTTGACATTGACAACCTCCTCCCACCCCTGATGATGTTAGGAGCAAGCAGGGAGGCAAAATACACAGAAACTCAAATAAACTCCATGGCACAGTGGCAAAAGTCATTTGATGAATCTGCTCATTTTTAATTTTTTAAAGGAGGACCACTGTCTTGGCTTGAAGCAGAAACAGGGCAATCCCTAGGCCTGACCTTAGTCTTGTTTTCAGTGGCACAAGGGCAGGGGGCTGGTAGCAGTTCTAAGTACCAGTCAGCACTGATGGACATGGGAGAAGCTGGGTCAGTTTGGTGAGGAGATGAATTTGCAAAAAGAGCACAAGATGTTGCCTTGACTATTTTCTGCAGCCTGTCCAGGGTGTCCCCTGTAAACACTCAGCTTCAGAGTTGGGAGCTCACTCAAAAACACCAAAACTTGTATTTTTTTGTTTATTTATGTTTTTTTTCCAATTCATGCTATTTCATTTATTTGAATTGTTGAATGCACAAACTCCTTTTTGATTAATGTTTTACTTTTCAAAACCCAAGAGGAAAGTGTTAGAGTCCATTGGCACCAACTACTTTTACATTTTAATGAATGAACTAGATTTGGCACAAAATCAAGGCTTTGTCTCAACTGGAAACACTCAGATGGCTGATTCAAACCCAGCCCCTCCAATTCAGAGCATTTTGATGAAAAGAAGTACAATAATCTTTCTGGAATTCCAAACCAGGAAAATTAGCATAAAAAGGACTGCTATTAAAAGACAATTTTATAGCAGTCCTCAGCCACACAACGTAGTTAATCTATACCTTTGAGAGTTTAAAGCGTGCACGCGCGCGCGCGCGCGCGCACACACACACACACACACACACACACACACACACACACATTTTTTGCTACCATATTATTTGTTGTTCAGAATGAAAAAAGCAACATAAAAATGATATTTTATCCTTGCCAATTCTGCTATTAGCCTTTTTATTTCTAGGTCATTGGCCATAAAACCTTGCACTGTTAGCCCAGACAAAATGATAAACCCCTAATCATGTAAAGCTTTATGAGATTTGCAGTCCTATCTGAAACACGGCAGCCACTTAATCAAATAAAATAGATTGCTCACTTGTTTTTTCCAGCAACTGAGTGTCGGAATATAGTGCACATAAAATCAAACTATTCCTTGAAAAGCAAAGAAAAGGTCAAGGAAAAATCAATAATCTTACCATGGTTATATCTGATACAGGAAGATATCTGAGCATATAGTGTATATAGAGTATATAGTCTCAGTACGCAGGACTTGAACCACCATGTACTTGAACCTTGGGATCCAAATGCAGCAAGTCAAACTACTGTGCTACCAGCTTCCCCTTTCACTCTATGAAACTGTCACAGAAAAGGAGGTCAACATGTCAAGGGGGATGTGGTAAGAATGTGGTAAATTATGCAAGTGGGAAAATACATACTTAACATACCGAATGGTGCAGATAGACATCGCAAGGGCTACAGTTTCGATTCAGCCAAAACAGTCTAGCATCGCTCTGTTTCAGTAAGAAGGATGAGAGAGAAGTTTGACTGACAGCCCAGCAGGCAGGGGGTGGCTGAGATGATTGGGACTAAGCAGGGGAGAGTGTACTGAGTGTAAACAACCATGATGGGCTGTTTTTGATTTGTGTTAACGAATCATTAATTTCCAGCACTACTGCCGCTAATAATTAAGGGCAGCATTTCCATCATTTCAGTGCTGCCATAGCAACAAAACAATTTCTTGGAGAGAACAGAAAGACAAAGAAAAAAGGGGCGGAAGCCCACATTCAAGTGAAGGTCTCTTTGAAGGTACGATTCAACACTGACTACTACTTTTCACAGGTGGGAAACTGAAACTGTGGGGTAATCTGTGAAGCTCACCAGGTGCCAGTTGTGGGAGTACAGTTGTTTGGTTTTCTGAGAACTGTTTATTTCTGATGATCACCAAATTTGTGTTGTGTAGCATGGGACCATTTGTGCTCAGTCATGAGCTTGATATGAATTAACACGTTCACATTAATGGTAACACCTTTGAAACATCATAGCACAATGAAGACAAGATACGCTCACTTTACACATAGAGTCTCTCTTACACACACACACACACACGCACACACACACACACACACACACACACACACACACACACACACAGCTGCAGAATTTTGTGCTGCTCTCTTTGCGTCTATGAGCTGCGATAAGGTTTGACAGCCTATCAAACTGCATGGAGGATTTTCGTGCCATCCGCTTGGCGACTCTGTTATCTCGTCGGCATTTCAGCACTGATATAACAGAGAATCAATTATGAATACATAGATCTGGGGATGGCTTCAGCTGCAAAGATGCTTCCTGACAGCTGCGCTGTTACTACAGTGGTAAATACGTAAGTTGCGTATAGCACTGCAACTAAAAATACTAGGCCCTTGGGGATGGGAATCTGTGCTAGAAATAACAAGAATGAATAAAGGCTCAATTTTTAAAATCAAGATTGGAGATATTGTAATAAGCACAACAGTAATGGCCCATGTGGTTGTAACTGGTGCAATCTGGCCAGGTGAAACATTTTTTTTCACTGAGCACCCAGCCCTGGGCATGAAGAGCAAATGATAAGATCACTTAGGGACCACTTGGAATGTGTTTTATAAAGATGATGAGGACCTAAACATTCCCTAAAGCCAGACTTTAACTAAGTCATTAACGGTGATGGGGGAAAAGGGATTCAGATCTTGGCAGGCAGTGTCATTTTTAATGGAGCTACACTGCAGGAAGCTAGTCGTACAGTTCTGTGGTTTCACCACACTGGAGAAGTATGCCGTAACCCAAACCGGGCAAGAATATGGTCTGCCGAGGGCAACAACAAATGGAAAAGTGGCAGTGCCAGACTTGTCTTGCCTTTTCTTCTGAATCCCATCTGAAATGCATTGCAGACAGAAACTGTGAGAGGGAGCTAGAAGCCCTCTTTGTGGCTCCAAATGAAAAGCCCCTTTCAAAGATTGGCTGTGCTCATTTCTGCTCCTCAGCAGTGTTCCCTAAGAGGCCAAGGAGGATTCCCAGGAGAGTGTGTACACCTACTTTTCAAAGCCATCTCATTCCTGGTTAAACTATGCTCTCAACTTCCAGCTTCATTTTATTTACAAATTTATTACTTATGAAAAAACACTTCAGCAAGTTATTGTCTCATTTCCCATGCAGAACTTTCCTTATAAACTGCATTCCAAATGAAGTTTGTGTAAAAAAGCTAGCATTTGTTTTCAAAGACATGAATATACAATCAAACCATAAGGTATTGATTTGGAGGTCGTGGTTTGATAAACCAAAGTTGAGCCCAAGGCTTTGTCTACCAATGTTATGAATCCACGTAAAATGTTTAATTAATTCTGGAATTATAACTGTGGACAAAAAAACTACAGTTTCCATTTTGTACCATTTTTGTTTACATACACCTGTTTACACTGCATTCTTGCATTTTTTTCTTTTACATTCCGACTGAGTAATGAATAATTTCCAGGGCCATTGATTTTGGATAATGACTCAAATAGGCAAATTACAAGGGCTGACGCAATCGAAGGGAAAAATCCATGGCAGGTCCACCGAGGCCCCAGCCTCCCAGCCACATTCCTCTGGCACAACGTGTGTTTAAACAGACCAGGATTAACAGTGTCCTGGAGGAGCCCATTAAAATCAGTCTGGAACAATCCTTCCCTTATCACCATGCCATGGCACAGGGGAGTCCGTCTGTCTTGGACACCCACAGTGCTCCTAAGGCATTGTGTCGCTGTGCCGAAGAGCTGCCAGGATTCTTGCTTATGCGAAAGGGCTTACTCTGAAGCGGATGGCCTTCTCTACTCTTTTGCAACTTTGACTTTATCCTCCCCAGCTCACAGCTTACTCCAGGTGGTTCATCTTACTGGACAGGCAAGTCCACGTGTCCTGCCCTTTAGGGAGACTAATAGTCACGTCCACTGTTTACTCAGGTGTCCCAGTGTCATTGGTAAAAAATAGAAAAGGTCGCACTAAACTTGTTCATACGCACTCCCACCTCCTCCATAATAATGCACTATAGTGTTATTGTCGCTGTCCATTTTGTACATCAGAGAATTGAGTGTTGATCACAACGGGCCCAGTATTTACCTCTCAGAATTGTACAAAGATTGAGAACCATCATCTGCATTTTATCATCTTGGGGACGTTCTTGACATGAGTAAATCCGTAGAGTTTATAGTAACATAGAATGGGAGCACATATGTTCGATATGAGTCAGCCCTGACTCCATGTCATTTCCATCCATATACAGTGTGTGTGTGTCTGTGTGTCTGTGTGTGTCTGTGTGTGTTGTATCTATGGAAAAATATCTAAAACCTTTCCTTAGTAAACCTATGTGCACTTTCTGGATTGAATGCACAACGTATCAATTACACAATCCATATATATTCACACTTTTTAAGCTCTGTACTTGAAATAGTTATGTTATGAATGCTTGTTTGCTTGTTAATCTTAATTGACACAAGTTAATCTCGCCCCAACAAATATTCCTTGTTATGACTCCTAAAAAACAATATCCTGCACCCTGAACTCATTGTTCTTCTAACATGTGTTAGGCCAAGATAAGTCATTAGAAGTGCAGCAGAAAAACTCTTCTGCGATAGAGATGCTCTCTACATGGATTTGCAAATCAAAACGACACAGGGCAGAATTATTCTTAATTAAGCAGAACACATGCATTTGCTCTGGCTTTTGCCTTTCCTTTTGACATTCAGCAAGGTACTGCTGATGACTTCTGTATCATCAGAAAGCACAAATACCCTCTGCACAGGTGTTCTTTGTTAAAATTGAATGTGAGAACAGATGTAAATCTTTTGACGGTGTCCTTGTGTTCGTTAATGCTGGAAAACACGTCTGCCCACATATAAAATAAAGACTGCTTTTATGTACCAGGTGGTGGGGTGGTTTGAGAGGATGTGGGTTTGATCCCCACTCTGTGTCTGTGTGTGTTTCCTCCAGGTGCTCTGGTTTCCTCCTACAGTCCAAAGACATGGTGTAGCATGCCGAGGCTGCCCGGGAGGGGGCGGTGACAGGGGCAAAGCAGCCACAGCTGGGGCTGATTACACTCCCTATTTCTTCTCCGGTGCCCAGCAGTAGAGAGAAGAGACCGAGGAGGAGAACGAGACGAACCCGAGCTCGAACCCGATCCCAGAGACGACGCCCGTGTTCCGACCGACCCGACTCTCCCAGCCCCCCTGACCTGCACGAAACCTCATCCTACCTGTTCCCTGGTCCCCCGGTCCCCCTTTTCCATCCCCTTCCTTCTCCCCGCTGTAAGGGCAAATAAAAGCCTTCACCAACAGGCAACTGCACCTCTTGTTTCCTGCCTCGTCTCTTACACGTGCTTTTCAACCATGATGAGCTATGACAAGCTGTACCGTGCTCCTCTTATCAAAGAGACATGCTCAGGATGGCTCCAAGTCAGCTTTCACCGAAACACATGGCAAAGACACAGCTGAAACAGGGAGGAAAACTAATTACAAAAGTAAAATAACCCTGGTTTACAACTTGACAAAGAATGCAATGCAGCATCTTGGCTTTATTTTATGTTTTCCACTGTTACTGAGGCAGGATAAAACCTCTCCCTGGGACTGGGGATGTTTTACTTTTAAGTTGTTGCTGTGACATTCCTAGGAAACTAGGCTTGCAAAAAAAAAAAAAAAACTTGGTTCTCTGTGTGGTCAGTTCTGGGGTAGCGGTAACGGGGGAAGGATTTGAGGCAACAGGCAGCAGGTTTGTCTGGCAAGAGTTGTATCTTTAAAAGCCAAAACCAGCAAAAGAACCCAAGATAGGAATATGACCCCTTTAAGAGAAAACAGAAAACCAAACAACACAAACTCGCCAAGCAACCCTCTCTTAAAGTCCTCAGGTGAGCTGCCATGAAGTCCTTCTTGAGACCCTTCCTTTGGCACCAGCTGGCCTTCATTATTCTCTGAGGACCTGGCAGGGACACACTGAGGAGCTCTCCCTCATGTTTATTCTGCCACTGCCACATTGTCACTAGCTGCTAGCTGACACCTGATACATCCACAGTGTGGTTGGCAACTGCCAGTAATGCCTAATGCATATACTTCCCATCACAGAATGTACATGAGATCCTTAACCGCACTGCAGTGGTCACATGTTAAGCAGTGTCTCCATTTCAAGCTTCTTGTGAGGTATATTGTCCTGCACTGACTTGCTTTTGCTATTTTCACATGTTCACATCCTATTATCCACTTAGATTGTTTTGTTTACCTGACAGTGCTTACTGCTCTGGGGGTGCGGTGGCGCAGCAGGCTTGGCTGAGTCCTGCTCTCTGACGGGTCTAGGATTCAAGCCCTGCTTGGGGTGCCTTGCGATGGACTGGCATCCCGTCCGGGGTTTGCCCCCTCCAGCCTTGCACCCTGTGTTGCCAGATTAGGTTCTGATTTGCCGCAACCCCACGTAGGACAAGCAGCTTCAGACAGTGTGTGTGTGTGTGTGTGTGTGTGTGTGCACGCGCTTACTGTTATCTTGCAATTATAGAAAGAAAAAAACAATTATGCAATAAATGATTCTTCTCAACAGGTCTTGGTTTACAGAAAATCTATCTACTTATGTTCAAAATTAGGAAAATGTTTGGTTTTGTAAATGATGCAAAATTTGCTTCAGCAGCAGAGCAGGTAGTACAGTTACCTCACAGCTCCTTAGTGGCTTCAGATCTCACTCAGTGTGTGCACTGAATTTTCACACATGGTCTACAAAGGTTTTCCCTGTGAGCATCTGTTTCCTCCTATAGTCTAAAGATCTCCTTCTGGTGAATTGGGGAATCAAGTGAGTGAGTGAGTCTTTTGCATTGCTTTCTCGTATAGATGAGTGAACGCCTGCAGGTATATCTTGCAACGTAAGATGTTTTGGACTAAAGGGTCAACAGTAATTGTCATCTTGTCACATATGCAGAGTTAAGCGCAAGGCTGGCGTCAATGGTCATTTGGTGCTATGGTGCTCAGCACTATGCCACTTTCATTGTCCCCAGCCAGTACCTGCTTGAGTAAACAATGTAAACACTTGGGTGGATAAGCCATCATTGAAAAAGAAAAAAAAAACATGCAAGTGATGTAGTGAGGAAGAAGTAACCTCATACAAGTTACAGTTCTCAGACAATAATTAAAAAATATGGATCTCCTTGAAATGTCAAATCCATTAGGAGGATAGTAATGTTCATCAAAAGAACCAGCATTGTAATACCAAAAACTAATGTGCACTGTATGATAGTCTGGCTTGATATTTTAAGAATCATGGTGTAAACAAGGAGATAAGGAAAGCTGGGAAACTGGAAATGATAGTTTTCAGGCATAAGAGGATTTGAAAGGGATTTACTTTCCATTAGATAGGGAACTTAAATAGAATTGGAAAAAGTGTGAAAATTCCACTTTTTATGATATGAAAAATGACATTTTACCAGATTTTACACGGGTCAAAAATAATTTTAAATTGAGATTTTTTTTCCGTCCATGTACCTATTTAACAAGTCAAAAAGAAACTTTCATTGCCTTGGGGCTTTTATCCTTTGATAGATACAGTATGTATGTTTTTTATTCTTTCAGTAAAGAATTTGATCAAACTGAGTTATTTGGGAAGCAGAAGAAGTCACCCCTCTGTAGCGTTTCAGCTGTAGAAGCTGAACAAGGCTCCGAAGCAAAAAGAACTTGCCAGCTTCTAGATTATTCTTAAGTGAGCAACAGACATTATAAAGAAAAGTGATATGTAGCCTACGCAGCACTTACATAACGCCCACTTTGACATGAGACCCCTTGACAGGCAACATGCGTGAAAATATGACAAACACTGTGTGCTGTATCACGGTGTGCCAGATGTCACAGACTAAAGAGAACCGATTAAATAGGGTGGTGCTTTTCTCGTAGCAAGAATTCTGATTTAAAATCATCACTAAATAAAAGAAAAAGGAGATCATATGGTTTTAAAGAGTTTTCAAAGGAAAACACATCTACGATATTAAATAATGCACCTGAAATAATGCATCCAGTCCCTTTTCCAAATGTACTCATTACACACATACTGGGGTCCCATACAATGAACAATCACTATAACTGCTAGTAGAAAAAAATGTTCTTCCTCCCCCTTACAACAGGCTAAAAAACTCAATTAGGTGGTATTTTTGCCTGTCGTGCAGTTGTTTTATATCCGTAAATGTTTTGTGTTTTCTTGATAACAATGCGATAGGCAGTATAATCATAGGCAGAACTCCTGGCTCAGGTTTTCGGTTCGGCGCAGTCACAACAACAACAGAAATAAAACATGTCGGAACATTTTAGAATATTAGATAACACAATGAATAATTCACTTATCTAGACGCGATGCGGGAAAAAAAACGAGACACGGTTGTCCGTGCTTTTATGTTGAGCTCAATCAGCTACTGTTATGTTTTATGCCTGTCTGTGTTGGACTGTTGCAACGGACTGGTGTCCCGTCCTGGGTGTGTCCCTTCCCCCTCCAGCCTTACGCCCTTTGTTGCTGGGTTAGGCTCCGGTTCCCCGCGACCCTGTATGAGACAAGCAGGTCAGAAAATGTGTGTGTGTGTGTGTGTGTGTGTGTGTGTGTGTGTGTGTGTGTGTGTGTGTGTGTGTTGGACTGTTGAAGTATGTCCGTTCTGCAGTTGGTTCAGAACGATGCAGTTAGAACTGTCGGTGGAACCAGGAAATATGAGCATATAACACCAATTCTTAAGTCACTACACTGGCCTCCAGTTCATTTTAGAGCAGACTGTAAAATCCTCCTCTAAAAGGTAAAAGGTAAGTCATGGCCTTCCTCCTGTTTACTTTAATGATATTACTAATTCCTATATTCCTGAACATTGCCTACAATTCCTAGATGCTGAATATTTTATAGTATCTTTTGTCATCATGTATTTCATTTTAGTTTTTAAATTAATTTTAGGACATTTATTTAACCGATTGTATTTTTCACAATAAGAAATACTGGTAACATCATCTCACAACCATCAAAGGGGATGATTTCATGGAACAAATGAGTCTCATTAAGTAAGGGATGAGTTTAGTCATCACACCTTTTTAATGCACTATAGAAATACATTGTTGAGCCTGTGGCCATTTCGTATTTTTGTTCCAGGAAAGTGATGTCTTGAGCAGACTACATAAAAGTGAGGATAAAGGAAAACTCTCATGCAACAGGTCAGATTCGAGGGTATATCACTTTTAAATCCATTTGATAAAATGATCTCCCAACCTATACTGCTGAAGGATTTCAAAGAGGAAAGGCAACCTAACACTGTGAAATACCGTCTTAACATCCACTGTCGCCATTGCAAATTTCAAGGTGCCTGGTAAGGTTCCAAATGTTAAAAAGAACTTTTTACTGATGTGTGCCTGTCTGATTTTCATGAGGCCAATGTGATCAGGTAGACACATAACAGGACTCAACTTGATTTCCTAAGCTTTAGATCAGAGTTGATAACGGTGAATAATTTAAAACTTTCTATACATTCCCTTTTAGAAATATCCCTGTTCATGTGTCACCAGTCAGCTTTTAAGCTGCCAGGGTAGTAATCACATGATGGATTGTGACGATGGATTTTTGACACTGAATACTGCAAGATACCAAAATTGTCAAGTTGACTTTTGTGTCCAAAGTAGTTGCATTCATGTTCTCCAATTGCTGTGATGGAGCTTAGTCCGCTGTTCACAAATGTTGTACCTACTTTCATCGTGTGCTCTATGCATGTGTCCATATGGACATTTATAAGGATATTAAAAAATCTTCGTTCTCCTTGGAGAAAAGTTGCCAACAGTCTGTGATCTCTAAGCTCTCTAAGCAATGTCACATAATGACTTAAAGGTTGTTTAAGGGATATGAATCAATAATGTTCTTGTAACTCCGTCAATCTCCATAACAGGTTTTATTGCTCCAATTAATTTTGCATTTGCATGAGCTGCCTTCCCTTTGTAAATTTTTCCACTTTATGTATAATCCGCACACAGAGTAGATCCTGTGAGCCAAACACCAATCACCCTTCTGATGCTCCACCTATGTGTAGCGTGGGTGGCATTATCATCATGCCCGCAACAAGAGCACAGTTAATGTTCTGGCTCAGTGGGCCATTTGGGATTTGGTTCAGTGCAGATGACTATGGTTTGATGATTGGTTGGAAGGGGGTTAATTTGCTGTTCTCATTGGCTGGAGCAAGTAATTGGCATTAATTCAGGATCACTGGCCCATGGAACTGACATTCTGCCACAGTGTCATGGATATAAGGAGAAAGAGAGCCTGTGCTCTCACATGCCTTCCTGCTGTTACCTGGACAGTCTTCACAGTGTCATGTTTTTCCCACAGTTATGGTTCTTTTTTTCAATGTAGGAGGAAGACAGCAGGGCCACCAGGTAACATAGTGATTAGCACTGCCACCTTGAATCAAAGGACCAAGTTTCAAATACCATCTCCTGCTGTTGTACCCTGGAGCAAGGTTCTGACCCTGAATTTCTTTAATAAAATTTGCCCAACTGAATAAATGGGTAAAAACGCAGTAAATTATTTAATGTTCTATGTCACAATAGAGAGAAGTGTCAGAGGAAATCGATAAATGTAAACGTAGGACAAATAAAGATCCGCATAAGCGTAGATTCCATAAACTTTCTGTTTAACAAAGTGTTGAGCTCTAAAAATGTGTATGAACCATGTTGTAGGATTTCACATTGTTCTCCTTTAACAGTAACTGAAATTACAACATGTCAGTATAATTCTGTGAAATAGCTACACTTATCTTGTGTAGTTACTCCAGAGGTCATTGTAAATGCAAAGGCAAATAACAACTAATTAAAATATACAGATGTCTCTCTCACCTTGAAAAAAAGCACCCAGGAAAAACAGTGAAAAAATAATACACCTTAAAAGTGTAAACATATTCATTTTTCATTTGTTGTCTTTTGAACCATTTGGCAACATTAACTGTAATGCTAAGCACACATTCACGGTGGAAGCAGTATAAATTAGTTTTAACATAATTTACATAGACATGTGAATAACTGCAGTGTTCCCTTCAACCGGATTCAACACAGGCAACAGTCAGCATCTGTCCATTCCTGCCCATGTTTTCAGCTTCAGCCAGAACACAAACGGTGAATAATCGTTGTTCGTTTGTGTGTGTATTTGTTAAAGGACCTGCCCTAGAGAGTGGGCCATCTCAGCAATCTGATAGGACAAGGTCTGATGAGCCATTATTTTCTCATCATCTAGAGAAAAACACACTTTCTGGGTCCTGATTCGTAGTAGCCCCATGTCCGTTCTATATTTCAATCTCATTCTCCTGTGCTGAATATTTGATGTTTCAGAGACACAGAGAGGCTTTGAGTGTACATTTCTCTTGATGCTCTTCTACACTGTTTACATTCCTACCAGAAAAAATGCAAGACAAACATCTCCTGCACTCTACAGAGTGATGGCATCATCAGGGAAGCTATGTGGGAGTCACTGTGGATTCTAATAACAGCCCCTTAGGTTTCCTTCTTTTTGGTTTTATGAACTGCACAGTTACAACAGCTAGAGGTAGAGACAGTACACCAATAAACTTTCACGCAGCATCTTCTGTAATGTAACAAATGTTTATGTATGTTTTAAACTATATATATTTATAAGACTAACTCGAGTGCTTGAAACTATACAAGGCCAACAGGACACTGATAGACTTCTTCAAGAACTCAGCGCGGTTCTGGAAAGCAACACTTGAAGCCAACTCCAAGGCCATCGCATAAGTGACCATCAAGTGCGGCATATACCATGGTGATACACTGTGCCCACTGCTGTTCTGCATAGGCCTGAACCCCCTCAGTCAGATCATCGCAAAGAGTGGATATGCATACAAGTTCAGAAGTGGAGTAACCATAAGCCACCTCCTCTACATGGATGACAGAAAGCTGTATGCCAGGAGTGGGCAAGACATTCACCGATTCACTAATCCACCTCACCAGGATATACAGTGATGACATTGGGATGTCATTTGGACTGGATAAGTGTGGTCGAATGGTAGCAAGAAGAGGGAAGGTGATCAGGACTGAAGAAGTGGAGTTACCAGAACTGGAGACATACAGGACAGCTACCAATACCCGGGTATCCCACAGGTCAATGGGACCCATGACAAGGCAGCAAGGAGGTCAGCCACAATCAAATACCTCCAGAGAGTAAGGCAAGTCCTGAGACGCCAGCTCAATGGTATGAATAAGATAATAATAAGTTGACCACAGGAGGAGATAGATGCCACAGATGTGAAGCACCCTGACACTGTATGTCAGGGTGCTCACTGTGTGTGAGTGTCACGGAGTGAGTGTGTTTCACCGGTGCATGGATGAGTAACCCCTTGTAAGTAGTGTATCTAGCAGTGTAAGTCACCTTGGTGAATAAGGTGTGGGCTAGTAACACTACATAGTATCCGTTGTAAGTCTCTTTGGACAAAAGCGTCTGCTAAGTGAATAAATGTAAATGTAAATGTATGATAAAAAAAAAGAGGGGGGCTAAGGGTTACTGAGTGTCAGACCTATTATCCAGGATGAAACAAGAAGCATCCAAGAGGACCTTCTCAGCGCACCACAAAAGCCAGAACCAACATTTGAAAAAATGGTCTAGGGCAGCAATAAAATTACATAGTTGTAGATTTTTTTCAAAGTCTGTGTCAGGTAGGTTGAAATTATTTCTTAGAAATTTTTGGGGATTTCTGAGACTGCCATTTCCGGAACCCAATTTGGTGAACATTTCAGATCTTTTCCGAGACCAAAAGGAGGCCATAAACATAAACCATTCAGGATCCTCAGGTATCTTTTAACATCTCTCTAAACTAGAAGAGTATTGAATACAACAAAATTTTTTGAAGAAGATTGGATCTTATAAAATTTATGAATGAAAGGCAACTATTTGAGTTGTCTCAAGCAGCCTAACACACACACACACACATTTTCTAAACCGCTTGTCCCATATGGGGTCACGGAGCCTACCCGGCAACACAGGGCGTAAGGCCGGAGGAGGAGGGGGCACACCCAGGACGGGACGCCAGTCCGCCGCAAGGCACCCCAAGCGGGACTCGAACCCCAGACCCACCGGAGAGGAGGACCCGGTCCAACCCACTGCGCCACCGCACCCCCTTCAGCCTAACCCACATACTCTCTAATTGCAGAATAAACATGTAATTGAGTAAAACATGGAATGTCTTGTCTTTATACAGTTTTTGTCTGAATACAAGTCGAAGTAAATTCACAAATCACTCCTTTTTGTTTTTATTAGCATTTTCCATACTGTCCCAACTTTTTTGGAACTGGGGTTGTACCCTAATACTAGATATGTCTTGATTGCTCCTAACAGCTTCTCCCAAAAGATCAACAAGCTGGGGGTCAACACTCACCATGTCGGAGAGCTCTTGCAGTAGGTTATTACTGAGGGTACAGACATGGAGGTTGTTCACTCTTGTAGTAATCTGAGGGTCCACATCAACAACTTGGACTGCTCAGATTATTTCTATAAATAGAAGGCTGGCATTATATAAAGTTTGTCGTAAATGTGGGGGTTTGCAAGTTGAAGGTTTATCTCTTGGGGATGACTGGAATGAAGAAACATGGCATGATATATACATGTTCAGTACTAAGATTAGTGGTCTCACACACAGTCTGAAACCGCTTGTCCAAAGTGGAGTCACAGCGAACCGGAGCCTAACCCGGAAACACAGGGCACAAGGGACCTCTCAGGACGGGACGCCAGTCCATCACAAGGCACCCCAAGCAGGACTCGATCCCCCGACCCACCAGAGAGCAGGACCTGACCACACCCCCCAGTGGTCATTCAGTTTTGTTAAATAGTTTTCTGGTATTATCCTGAATACCTAATAGGTTACACTACAACAGTATTTTGAGTTCAAGTGAGAAAATTTAAGAATATAAAGTTGTTTCTATGTCTTGCTGAATTAACATCCGTTCTGTTTTGCACATTTTTACAGTTTTTGTTGAAAACTAAGTGAAAAAGCCCCATGTCTCTCCAGAACATATGTAATGTAAAGTCAGTATGGGCACAGAAACCAAATTACTGATAAATTAAATCAAAGCTGTTTCAGTACAGTTTTAATTCAGTTTTAATTATTGTTTCAATGACTGTAAACAAAACATAAAATTAATGGGAATAAATCTACACAACTTGCATTATTATTATTTACTTCAAAACTTTTGTTGAACATGAACATCCTGCATACCTGTCTTCCCTTTGAAAAGTGACTGTGTGTCAGCTTTTGCATCCCTGTCACACCATGGCAAAACTCATCTGTCGATAAACTCACTTACAAGGTTGCGGCAGTCCGGAGCCTATCTAAGAATAACTAGGCACAAGGCTGGGAGGGCACACATTGGACAGGATGGTAGTCCAGCACAGTCATTAAAAACTGAGAGAGCGGTAAGCTTGTCACTTCTAGTATGGAGCCAGTTCATTTCACTATTGTTTTGTAGAGCCACAGTCTGTGTTGTGCTGAGGTTTCCAAAGCAATGAACAACTGCATTCTACAATGGTTTTATGCATGGTTACAGTTCAAGGGCTAAGCTTTTATTGCTCTCTGTGGGTTTATGGTTATGGAATGGGAATCTCTGGTGCATTAGTCTTACTCATGCATGCTGACACAATTGAAGATTACGTAGGTAATTGCTTTCCCACAAAACCCGGTAATTATTGTGTTTCCCTCCAAGAAATTAAGCATGTACAGTAAAATAAGCACATATGAGAACCGAAAAACAGAAATTACAGCTCCTGAAAAGCTTAAACTGCAGCATTCTGAATTCAGTGTGCCCACTGGCATGTTACAGAAATACACAGATTCTGGAAGCTACAAACCATCATACAGGAAGTGGTATTTTGGTTAGCAGTTAAGAAATGGGGAAAAAAGGAAACCAAAGCTGGTCTGAATCAATTCTGTTTTGTCCTTTCCATTTGACAGAAACAGCGTTGACCTCTCTTGACGAAACTCCAGAACTGCAATGAGGCAGGTATGCTTCATTTGGTGTGAGACAGCAGAAGGTGTCTGACACATAATCCCAAATTGAGATACGATGACACAGGTTACTGGTATGAACTCCTTAAACTCCCTGCTGCATATAAAGTCTAGTACAGTGTGTTACATCACTGTGTAACACACTGCACAATGCCGCGTACATTTACATTTATTCATTCAACAGACACTTTTCTCCAAAGCAACTTCCAATGAACTCTATGTAGTGTTATCGGCCCACACACCTTATTCACCGCGGTGACTTAAACTGCTAGATACACTAATTACACTGAGTCACTCATCCATACAGTGGAACACACACACTCTCTCTGTCGCTCACACACTACAGGGGAACCTGCGTGTTCCAGCTGTTTTAGAGGAACGTTACCTTTCTGTCTGTTGTTACCGTACACCCATGTGAAATCAGACTTTGTTCCCAATTTGAGGAAACATGAGAAACTTCTTACAAGATTCTACAGTTGTAGTTCTACAAAGAAAATCTGGTATTTCTCTTTATTATCCCTGTCACATATGTACACAGCCAAGAGGTCAATGGATTGAATTTTTAATTATTCCCACTGATAGAGAGAGTGACCACCACCACCACCACCACTACCACCACCACCCCTAACCCCATCTATCTCCAATACTATCCTATTTCTCTGGTCTATCCTGGTCTTGTGCTCTTCAGCTAGATGGAGAAAGTATCAATATAAGCAAATTAAATGGCTAAAGCTGGAACCCAGGTCTTTTGTCTGAAGCCCACTGAATGGCATGCAGATACCATCGATCTACAAGTGGGTGCACGCTCTGTCTGGCCGCTGGCGGGTTTTTGGAGGAACGCGATAAGCAGCTCCATTGACACCAGGGCCTCCATTGCTTCTGTCCTCCCCCAGCCTATTACACCTTATTGATCTGAGAGCAACGGGAAGTTTCTCTTTCATCTCTTTCCAGAAGAGCAATCACACATAGACCACCACCATGGTGGCACTATATGAGATCGGCCCCCTAGGCTGACACTATCATGTGCATTTGTTGTTCTTTCAGCCCATAATTAAACTTATGTTAATACCCACAAAGTCCGTATTCTTGTTAATTAATTCTTTGATCACTCAAAGTTTTGATATACAGACGGGGTGGATTTAGTTATCTCGGAGACGCAAATTTGTTTTTCTGAAGTCCATGGATGAAACATTGACTCCAATTAGCTGATAGAAAATTAATTTTATTTTGCCTTTGTGGTTTGAAAGAGTGTTTCCTCAGAAAAAAAAAATACAAATCAGTGTTTAAAAAAAATAAACTGATGGTGCATGATGATGACAGCAACATTCTGGCAAGATTTTCATAAGGAGTGCTACACGAGTTCATTAAACCCTGTCTGTCCTCCACAGATATTAAAACAGGAAAGACAGAGCTCTTCAGATGGATATTAAATTTGCATATTACTCAACCTTTTTTATAGTGCTGTCAGTTTTTCTATGTGATATGTCAAGCTGCAATAGAGGAATTGCAAAAATTGGTGATGCTAAATTTCCCTTAGTGCGTAAATGTGTGCAACTATTCTGTGATGAACTGACTGTCTGAACTGATGGTCTGACAGTGAAGCTTTGCCTCTCAGCACTGTTTTGTTGCCAACTCTTCAGACTAAATGTTAGCTTGACTTGGCATGTGAGGATGTAGCCTTATCACCAACATGGACTCAAAGGCCTTTGAGTCTCTAGGACAGCAGGCTCTCCTCTGATTCCCTTGACAAACCATGTGAACGTGGCCAAGTCTCAAAGCGATTTCCTTTGGTCATTTATTTACTGATTCACAGTTAGGAATCTCTTTATCTGTGATTTCCTTCTGCCCGACACCAAAACCTATAGTGGCATTTCAGTGTCCTTCCACAGCCTGACTGCACACTCACCCAGAATTAGACACCAGATCTGAATTTATATTTCAGACAGAATCCCACTAGAATAGAGCCAAATAAAGAATACATGTGCAACACTCGAGGAATACTAGTGAAATAATAAGAACCAGTCACATGATTGTTAGGCCTATGGTAAACTATTTGTATTAGCGTGGAAACCATAATATTTCCAAACAGTTGCAACAGAAATACAGAAAACCAGCATTCCTAGACAGAGGACTAAACCTCAGACAATGTCCTCAGCTAACACAACAAACTCACTTTACCTGGGATGAGCTCCATGAAAGGCATGGTTCCATAAAAGGATCACTATCTTTCTCCCAAAACAAAAAGCCATCTCTGTTTCAGTTTTTCAGTATTTTTAGTTTAGTAGTTAGTTATTGTGAATTGTGCTGTAGTAGTAATAGTACAGTATGGTGTATATGTTGTGCTCTATGTCACACCGAGGTCCAGGACAAATGCTGTTTCTCTCCGATG
Source organism: Scleropages formosus (assembly GCF_900964775.1). NCBI lineage: Eukaryota > Metazoa > Chordata > Actinopteri > Osteoglossiformes > Osteoglossidae > Scleropages > Scleropages formosus. Next base: position 291,414 of record NC_041824.1, read on the forward strand.
TAGGTCCTAAACATATTGTCGAAGTGACAATAAAGTTGACTTTGACTTCAGCGGTGCATTCCTGCTGCTTTTGATTGCACATTAATCCAAGTCTCAGGGGGGCGCAGCGATCGATGAAACTGGACAACTCACTCATTATGCCGTCCTCCTCAGCTAAGAGTCTGGGAGTGACGATTGACTCAAGTATGTATTTCTCTCAGCACATCGAAGCCACAACCTGGTCCTGAAGATGCATCCTGCATAACATCTGCGGGATCCATCCTTACCTCACAACTGACTCTGCCCAACTACTTGTCCAGGCCATGGTGACATCCCGTCTGGATACTGCGACTCTCTCCTGTGTGGCCTTCCTGCTACTGCCATCAAACCTCTATAGCTGATACAGAACACTGCGGCTGCCTGAGCTGTGTTTGACTTGCCAAAGTGTTCGCATGTATCTCCTCTACTCATTTCTCTGCACTGGCTTCCTATAGTTGCCTGGATCAAATTTAAGACCCTGGTTATTGTGGACAAATGCATCAATAGAACTGCTCCCAGATATCCACAAGACTTGACCATCTGCTAGACCCCAACCAGTCTGCTAAGCTCTTCCACATCTGCCTGCTTGGTGGTCCATCATACAAAAGGTAAAGCACGGAGGTTCTTGCATCAGGATCCATTGGGGTGGAACGACCTTCCCCTCTCACGCAGAACTGCTGAAACTCTGTCCACATTTAAAAAGGGTCTGAAACCCCACCTCTCCAGACGCACCTCACTCATGATCTCTTAAGATCACGTAAGGTGTAAATCTTCATGTACCACAACTTTATGATCATGCCCAGATAAGCCTTTACACAGCTAACCCTGTAATGTACCTAAATGCTTCTCAAAATTGGAAAGTAACAAACTAACTGTACTTAAGAATCACATGTCTGCAACTCTGTATCTTTCGCCTAATATAATATACACATTGTATTCTCTATGAGATGTACGTTGTTTTGGAGAAAAGCATTTGCTAAATGAATAACTGTAAATGTAAGTGCTGCATTTTCATGTTTCTCATTTGACCTCAGGATTAATGTATCATTACAGAGGGCACTGCACCTTACTGCTGTGTGTTATATGAAGAACATAGCATTCAATGAAGAGGCAAACATAGAAACTAAATGCTGAAATGAATACCAATCTGCCACAGACAAACTGTACAGTGTTAGAGTATTTTCTCTGTACTGTACAGTATTATTTTGGATGCTTGTAGGGACATATTAATTTTATCTATTTCTTAATACTGAATCTAGAAGTAATAGATTTTTTTTCTGCGCAATAATGCACAGTAAATCTTTACATATATTTGCCAAGTATGAGATGACAAATATCACCATATCTTTACTGGAAACGGTAAAAAGCTGTCACTGCATATGTCCATTTAAATATATTTTGCCTGCAGCTACAAACTGTGTAAATAGGACATGCAGGCATTTTATCAACAGCCAAGACATTTGATAATGTCACATATTTACTTCCTTTAAAGTTGTGCACTGTTTCATCAGTTAGAAGTACAGGCATATGATCAACAGCCAAGAGTTTTGTGCTTGTATATACAAAGCCAAGGGATGAGGCAGTAGTACAGAAAGTCAACACAGATCAGGCTTCCTCTGAATCAGAATTTTCTATGTTCAAGATCTCTTTACAAACCCAGAACAGGGAAAGAAAATAAAAGCAGTTCCTTGGTACTACTACAAAAGTGTGTGCTTATGAGTTCTAATGCAACTTCTTTCTCTGAAGTCCGGAACCCAGACCTGCACCCCTACTTCCTCCTGACAGCCACAGTGGGGCTGGTTTTCTAATATCCATTATTTCCAGTAGGAGGGTCAGTGTGATTGCATGGGGTGTTGCCAGAGATTTTGCAGGCCACAGATAAGAGCTTCTCTCCAGACACTGTAATGAGTTAACAAATCCCTGCCTGACCCAGAACCCTCCTATCACTGGCAAACCTGTCGCAACCTTATGATTCCTCCATAGCAACAAATACGGCTTTGTTGCCTTACAAGAAATAGACAGGGGAGCAACCGGAAAAAAAACAATATGCACGCCTGTGAGTTTTAATTTAAAGAATAAAGAAAAATGTATAACTAATCTGTAATTCAATTCTAACAGTGATAGGTCATTAAATCAGAAGTGCTAATTCAACATTTCCTTGCAACAAAAAACAGGGAACAGTTCCCATCACCCGTTTTGGCACTACCTACATTATCCTTTTCATTTCTATAAAATCTGATTTTTTTTTTTTTTTAATCCCTACATGACTGATCCCATTGTTCATGTGTGGTAATAACATTTTGTGTATCAGACTGTGGACCTTTGGATCTTACATTCAGAGAGACAAAACTCTATATCAGACCTTAGCTAAGCATGGTGGAAATAATGCAAATGATTAATTTCCCTTGTAATCCCTGCTGGGGCTGATAAGTGGACAACAGGTGTCACTGTAGGGCATTTCCATTGTTTAGAGCAGTCCTTGAGGCCTCAGGGGAAGTTATTCTGAAACCACAAGAGGAAACATCAGTCAAGTTGTGTGCATTATATTTGCGTTGCAGGACTAACGCTACAGTTCATCATGTTTGTGTAAATTTATTTGTTTGCTGCCATTTGCTGTTTGTTATATTTCAGCCTGCATTTCCATGTAAGTCTGTATATAGGTTAAAGTAATCTGTTGTGCAGTTGTTGCTTATGTATTTATTTGTTTATTTAATGTATTTATTCCTTTGAAGTTTTGTCAATGTGCTCCGAATCAGATAGTGTCACATGCTATAGACTGCGTCTCTCTCAGGTGTTTGGAATAATCACACCACCCCTTTGATTTTTTCTAATCATGGAGTGCATCAAGATGAAGAGGAAGCAAGTCATCATGAGCAAGTTCTCAGCATCCTGCTGCCCCGATCATGCTGAAATCATGTTCCCCACATTTCAACCTCTATCAGATGGTGAAATCTATGACCTCTTACTGCCACACAAAGCCCCTACCTGCTCCCTCAGTCCAACCCCTTTGCCTCTCCTACAGGACTCTCCTTTATCTCCAAGATCATTAACTCCTCGGTCTCCTCTGGCTGTATCCTATTTGCCTCCAAAACCTCCCCCATCTCACTGCTGTTAAAGAAATCTTCTATGGATCCAAACTTAGTCAAGAACTACAGGCCAGACCACCTCCTCCTTTTTATGTCAAAAACTCTGGAACAGCCTACCTGTGATCAGCCGTGTGCATTCCTCACCCAGAATAATCTCCTCAATGGGTATCAGTCTGCATTCAAAGTTGGGAGGCCACTCTAGCCCTCCTTGCAGTATCAGATACTCTCTAGTTGGGTAAAGCAGCCTCCCTTTCCTCAGTCCTCGACCTCCTTGACCTGTCTTCAGCATTTTATACTGTCTACCACCTCTCAACCACTCTCATCTGGAGTTTCACAGGGCTCACTACTGGGCTGCCTACTCTTCTTAATCTACACTTCTTCCCTTGCCCTGTCGTCACCTCCCATGGATTCTCCTACCACTGCTATGCAGACAATATCCAAGTCTTCCTCTCTTTTCCTCCCAAGAGCTATGCATCACTGCCTGCCTCTCAAACTTTCTGCATTATTACCACCTACAACTCAAACTCTCCAAAACAGAGATCCTTCATGTCCCAGCTGGTTCCAGCTCCTGCCAAGAAATGGCCAATTTGCTTCCTCTTCCACGTTATTGACTAAGAAGCTGGGTGTAATGATTGACTCAAGTCTGTCCTTCACTCAACATATTGAAGCTGCAGCACAGTTCTGCAGATATATCCTGCATTACATCTGCAGGATCCACCATTATCTCATGATAAACTACTCAAGTACTGGTCCAAGCTATGATGATATCCTGTCTGGAGTACTGCAACTGTCTTTTGTTTGGCCTTCCTGGTTCTGCCATCAAATTTTTTCAGATGATACAGAATGCTGCTGCACAAGTTTTACCTATCAAAGCTTTCCCATGTGTCCCACCTCCTCGTCTTTCTGACCTGGCTTTGTATCCGGGCAACAATAATGTGTGTTACTGTAACATCCAGGGCAGCAAAAATGTGTGTTGTAACATCCATATCTGGATGTTACAGTAACACACATCCATTTTAACTCTGGATGCCACAAAGAAAGCAGCATGATCAAGGGAAAAGTTAGCAAAGGCTGGCAATGATTTGCTCTTGACCTGCCAGTAGATTTAAACTATTTTTTATTTTTTTTAAATGATAGCCTTCCAAATGTGATGCCTCACTTTCCCTTTGATGGATCTCACAAATGGGTGCTGACAGTGCTCTTTGGAATTCAGGGGCTTCTCCTTTACATCCAACTAGTTAGTGTTCCATGACCCTGAATGCTTTGCTCTATCCAGTCTGTGAGGTGACTTGAGACTTTTTATAGACTGTGGTTCAAGGAATGTTGGACTGTATCTCAAGGACTGGCATGTCCTTTTAGCACAACTTCCTTTAAGATTGTTAGCATCATGTGTGGAAAGTAGCAGAATAGTAATGAGGTTGTTGTCCAAGAGAAACATGAAGGATAAAATGACAATTTATTGTAATTTAGAAGTGGCATTTATATGGTCTTTGTATTTCCTCTGCTCCTCTTAATGTGACAAGAAAAACATACTACCAGTGTTTTCACAAAAATATTTTGAAGAAACAGACTAAGCAGTAATTATTCAAGGGACTGATGACATCTGACTTCATTAAAAAATTTTACTGCTCCGAAAATAACATATCCATCCATAAAGGTTATTAGTTTTTTGAAGATGATGTTTAGACTTACATAGACACAAATCAGGATACTTTTACTTTCCTTTCTAAGTAGGCAGCAAGACAGTTTGTCTTACCACTGTATGTGGCCCAGAGCCACAGTTTATTTCCAGAGTGAATAGTGATCGACATTTCTGTGCTTCACTGGGGTAAGGTGAATATTTGAACCCTATAAAGACATCATGGAGAACATCAGCAATACCCAATGAAGGTAATAACAATTTTCATGAACCCATAAATCCAGCTAATTGGATGATTTGGCTCACCTGCAAAAGGGGGGACACTCACTGCTCCAGCAGTTCAAGGGGAAGTTGCTGAGAGGCATATTTAGCTATCCCAAAATAAGTAATTTATACTCATCTCTGCTGGTACTTGATGGAAAATGAATACTATGTCTGTAGCTGAATCAAGTCAGAGGCTTGTTACAAAATAAAGTGGATAACATGAAATGGGAAAGGAGCTTAATAATTACTGGGTAAGGGGTGGAGTTACAATACTAATGAAAATTTAGAGATGACTGCCAAATATATTCCTAATATAGGCTGTGTAATATACTGTAAAAAAATACAAAGCTATTTATCCCTTTCAGAGTCACAAGCTGGGAGACAGGAAGTAGGACCTAATTGGGGAGGGTTTATTTAGTTGTTTCAGGGCTAGACAAAGTTCGTGGTCAAGAAACAGGTGAAGGTTTGGGTACCAAGGGGTGAATATCATTTAGTGGGCAAAGTGGAAGTGTGGTGTGAGGATCTAATCCGAGGGAGCCTGATTGTGGGGGGGCAAGGAAGTAGGGCAGGGGAAAACAGGCAGGCAACACAGAACAAAGGATCACAGGTGCATTGGCGAGTAAGGAGTGGATGGGTGTCTCTACGACATTCAGCAACCTGTTGACGATGGACTGGCTGCTTTTATACCCTGCCCTGTTGATTCCTGGCAGATGCATGTCATTTGGGAGTGGCTGTGGGCACAACAGTACCCCTCATTCTCGCCACCCTGTTACCTGGGAAGGGGAGGGCGACCCCTAGAAAGAGGTGCCGGACAGGACGGATGGACTCTATGGTAGGCGGAGATAAGAGTAGGGTCAAGAATATCATGAGCAGGTACCCAGCTCTGCTCCTCTGGCCCATACCCTCCCAGTCCATAAGAGTACTGGAACCCTCAGATTTACTGAGACTTTGTCCTAACTCGCAGTCTTGTCCGCGGGACCTGGCTTCTTATTCTGTGCTGACCGTAAGTCTTGCAGGAATTGTCATTGAACTGAGGTCACGAAACAGGAGCTGGGCAGGATGGGTTCCAGAGCAGCTGTCTTGGGGTCATTTTCGTGCACCCTAGATAATGAATTTGCCATTGTGTCCTTGGATCCTGGTGGATATGACATCATAAACTGGAAGCACGTAAAAAAAAAAAAAAAACAATTCCCACCATGCTTACTTGGGGTGGAGTCAGCACGTTTTTTTCAAGTATTCAAGATTACGGTGATTGGTGAACGGCGAATGGCTCCCTCCAGCCATTGCCTCCATTCTTGTAGAGCCAACTTGATAGCTAACAACTCCCAATTTCCCTATGTCATAATTGCTCTTGGCCACTGACATTTTATGCAAAAAGTAAGCACAAGGGTGGAGTCTCGGAGGCATTCCCTGGCGTTGAGAGAGAACTGCCTCAACCCCTACTACCAAGGAATCAACCTCTACCACAAAGGGTGTCATTAACACGGGTCCAGTAGGAAAATGTTCCTTCATTTCCTGAAAGGCAGACAGGGCTCCAGGGAACCACGTGATTTGGGTTCCCTTCCAGCGCAGCAGAGAAATCAGGGGAGTGGCAATTGAACTGAAACCTCTAATAAAAAATTAGCAAAACCCAGAAACCCTGTGCTTTTTAGGTTGGGGCCAGTCAAACACCGCTTGTATTTTCTTGGGGTCTACCTAAACTCCGTCCATACTGAGGATGAAGCCCAGGAAAGAAACATTAAATTCGTATTTGGCCCTGGGAGGTGCTAAACATGGTCTTCCATTCGTCTTCTTCTCGTATCCTAACTAAGGTATACACACTGCACAGATCCAATTTCGTGAATATCTTAGTGCCATGTACTGCTCCAGAGCAGCAGTAATGAGAGGCAAAGGGTGGGAGTATTTTGCGGTTACTTCAGTAGGACTGCGATTATTGATACAAGGACAAAAACCCCCATCCTTCTTGGCTACATAAGAAAACCCAGCTGGGGCTGGAAATGTTGATGGCTGGATGATTCCAGAGGACAGGGCCTCTGTAATTTACCCCTCCATGGCCTTCTACTCAGGTAAGAGGTCACGGTAAGCCTCCGGCACATCAAGCTATCGAGCCACCTCCGGGCTTTCTACGGAGGTGGCTCAACTGGGAAGAATTAGACACAAGGTGACACACTGGAGGCTGTACGACACCAGTTCCCCTGTGCTGCAGGCAAAAACCGGGTCATGTTTTGCCAACCACGTATACCTCAGGATGATGGGGTTGTCCGGTGATATTTTAAGATAGAAGAATATTTCTTTTTCATGACATGCTTCCACCTGGAGCTGCAGGATTTCTGTCCAGGACTCCCCAATGCTTGACTCTAAGGGTTGCCCATCCAACTCATATCACAACTGCACATGGAGATAATCTGTGACTCCGCAAAAATCAACATCAATAAAGCTGCTAATAAGAAAATAGCTCCTCCGTGAACCGCCACCTTACCGTGGTGGAGGGGTTTGAGTGCCTGAATGAGTCCAGGAGCTATGTTGTCTGGGGCTATATGCCCCTGGTAGGGTCTCCCATGGCAGACAGGTCCTGGATGACAGACGAGACAAAGCGCGGTTCAAAAACCCCTTATGAAGGAAAAAGCAAGGCTTTCGTTTACCCCGCCCGGTATGGGGTCACCGGGGCCCCACCCTGGAGCCAGGCCTGGGGGGGGGGCTCGCACGCGAGCGCCTGGTGGCCAGGTCTATGCCCACGGGGCCTGGCCGGGCTCAGCCCGAAGCCACGACGTGGAGCCGCTCTTCGGTGGGCTCACCACCTGCCGGAGAAACCATAAGGGGCCGGTGCATTGTGATTTGGGCGGTGGTCGGGGCCGAGTGCCCGGCCGACCCAAACCTCGGGCGCCAACTCTGGTTTTTGGGACTTGGAATGTCACCTCACTGGCGGGGAAGGAGCCTGAGCTGGTGCGGGAAGTTGAGAGATACCGTCTAGATATAGTCGGGCTCACTTCCACTCACAGCTTGGGTTCTGGAACCACTCTCCTCGATCGGGGGTGGACTCTCCACTATTCTGGCGTTGCCCAAGGTGAGAGGCGGCGGGCTGGTGTGGGCTTATTAATAGCCCCCCAGTTCAGCCGCCATGTGTTGGAGTCTATCCCGGTGAATGAGAGGGTCGTCTCCCTACGCCTTCGGGTCAGGGAACGGTCTCTCACTGTCGTTTGTGCTTATGCGCCTAGCGGCAGTGTAGAGTACCCGGCCTTTTTAGAGTCCCTGGGGGGCGTGCTGGAAAGCGCTCCCACTGGGGACTCTGTCGTTCTACTGGGGGACTTTAACGCCCACGTGGGCAGCGACAGTGATACCTGGAGGGGCGTGATTGGGAGGAACGGCCTCCCTGATCTGAACCCGAGCGGTGAGTTGTTATTGGATTTCTGTGCTAGTCGCGGTTTATCCATAACGAACACCATGTTCATGCATAAGGGTGTCCATCAGTGCACTTGGCACCAGGACACCCTAGGTCGGAGGTCGATGATCGACTTTGTAGTCGTTTCTTCTGACCTTCGGCCATATGTCTTGGACACTCGGGTGAAGAGAGGGGCTGAGCTGTCAACTGATCACCACCTGGTGGTGAGTTGGATTCGATGGCAGGGGAAAAAGCTGGACAGACCTGGCAGGCCCAAACGCATAGTGAGGGTCTGTTGGGAACGTTTGGCAGAGGCCCCTGTCAGAGAGGTCTTCAACTCCCACCTCCGACAGAGCTTCAACCAGGTCCCGAGGGAGGTGGGGGACATTGAGTCTGAATGGACTATGTTCCGCGCCTCCATTGTCGGGGCGGCGGTTCGGAGCTGCGGCCATAAGGTCTCCGGCGCCTGTCGCGGCGGCAATCCCCGAACACGGTGGTGCACACCGGAAGTAAGGGATGCCGTCAAGCTGAAGAAGGAGTTCTATCGGGCCTGGCTGGCTCATGGGACTCCTGAAGCAGCTGACAGGTACCGACGGGCCAAACGGAGCGCGGCTCTGGCAGTCGCCGCGGCAAAAACTCGGGCTTGGGAGGAGTTCGGTGAGGCCATGGAGGAAGACTTTCGGTCGGCCTCAAAGAGATTCTGGCAAACCATCCGGCGACTCAGAGGGGGGAAGCGGTGTTCCACGAACACTGTTTACAGTGGAAGTGGTGCGCTGCTGACCTCAGCTGAGGATGTTCTCGGGCGGTGGAAGGAGTACTTTGAGGATCTCCTCAATCCCTCCGACACGCCTTCCGTAGAGGAAGCTGAGGCTGGGGACTTGGAGGGGGACTCGTCCATTACCCTGGCTGAAGTTGCTGAGGTAGTCAAAAAACTCCTCGGTGGCAAGGCTCCGGGGGTGGATGAGATCCGCCCCGAGTTTCTCAAGTCTCTGGATGTTGTGGGGCTGTCTTGGCTGACACGCCTCTGCAGCATCGCGTGGAGTTCGGGAACGGTGCCTCTGGACTGGCAGACCGGGGTGGTGGTCCCTCTTTTTAAGAAGGGGGACCGGAGATTGTGTTCCAACTACAGGGGGATCACACTCCTTAGCCTCCCTGGGAAAGTCTATGCCAGGGTACTGGAAAGGAGAATCCGACCGATAGTCGAACCTCGGATTCAGGAGGAGCAATGCGGTTTTCGCCCTGGCCGTGGAACACTGGACCAGCTCTATACCCTCACTAGGGTGTTGGAGGGTTCGTGGGAGTTTGCCCAACCAGTCCATATGTGTTTTGTGGACCTGGAGAAGGCATTCGACCGTGTCTCTCGTGGCATCCTGTGGGGGGTACTTCGGGATTATGGGGTTCGGGGCTCGTTGCTACGGGCTGTTTGTTCCCTGTATGACCGGAGTAGGAGCTTGGTTCGCATTGCCGGCAGTAAGTCAGACCTGTTCCCGGTGCATGTTGGACTCCGCCAGGGCTGCCCTTTGTCACCGATTCTGTTCATTATCTTTATGGACAGAATTTCTAGGCGCAGTCAGGGAACGGAGGGTGTCTGTTTTGGTGGCCGCGAGATCTCGTCTCTGCTTTTTGCGGACGATGTGGTCCTGTTGGCTTCATCAAGTCAAGACTTGCAGCGTGCACTGGGGAGGTTTGCAGCCGAGTGCGAAGCGGCGGGGATGAGAATCAGCACCTCCAAATCCGAGGCCATGGTTCTCAGTCGGAAAAAGGTGGATTGCCCCCTCCGGGTTAGGGGGGAGTTGCTCCCTCAAGTGGAGGAGTTTAAGTATCTCGGGGTCTTGTTCACGAGTGAGGGAAAAACGGAGCGGCAGGTCGACAGACGGATCGGTGCAGCGTCCGCAGTAATGCGGTCATTGTACCGCTCTGTTGTGGTGAAGAGGGAGCTGAGTCGTAAGGCGAAGCTCTCAATTTACCGGTCGATCTACGTTCCTACCCTCACCTATGGTCATGAACTCTGGATCATGACCGAAAGAATGAGATCGCGGATACAAGCGGCAGAAATGAGTTTCCTCCGCAGAGTGGCTGGGCGCACCCTTAGGGATAGGGTGAGGAGCTCAGTCACCCGGGAGGAGCTCGGAGTAGAGCTGCTGCTCCTCCACATCGAGAGGAGCCAGTTGAGGTGGCTCGGGCATCTGTTCCGGATGCCTCCTGGACGCCTCCCTGGGGAGGTGTTCCGGGCTTGTCCCACTGGGAGGAGGCCTCAGGGCAGACCCAGGACACGTTGGAGAGACTATGTCTCCCGGCTGGCCTGGGAACGCCTTGGGGTTCCCCCAGAGGAACTGGAGGAGGTGTGCGGGGAGAGGGAAGTCTGGAGGACTCTGCTCGGACTGCTGCCCCCGCGACCCGGCCCCGGATAAGCGGAGGAAGATGGATGGATGGATGGATGGAATAAGAAAATAGAAAATCATTTCCTTAGTCCTTGCTCTTTTTCCTCTTCAGATTGTGGCCTCCTGTTCCTCAAACAATGACAACAGCTTTTTTGATCACACTCCTGGACCTCAACCAGTGTTTCAGATCATGAACTTTGTTATTCAAACCCCAAAATGATCCCTCCTACCTCCTGTGCATCATTCTGTGTGTCAAACTCTCATAAAACCTGTTCTGCGTTCTTCCTTCCCTGTGTCCCTGTGTCCACATGGCTTCAGTTCTCAGGTGAACCTCTGCTTTGTTTTCCCAAAATCAGTCTGCACTTCATCATGATCGCTTATTACCCACGGAAAACTGACAGAAGATTCTGACTTCAAAATGGACGCAGCAGAGTTTAATGACCACCAGGACCAAATAACTGACAACGGAGAACGCCTTGTGGTGCGATAACATAAAATGAAGTGGCTCACCGACCCTGTAAAAAGAGGTGCTTCTTCTTCCGAAAAACTAAACTCCCCATGCAGCATTTAGTCTGCGCCAACAAGAATTCTGGATACACATGCCAGCCTCCACTTACTGTACCCCTAGAGGTGCAGTAAGTCATATCTGGATTATTTGTGGCACAGAGAGAGGGCAACCCCGAAACCTGTGACAGGTTTCAATATTTTCAAAAGTAAAAGAAAGTAAAATTGCTGATTGGATTCCTCAAACCCCTGCCTGTGAACACTTGAATATGACATATCACAGCTGATTTTCTCACTGAAGAGAACACCGTTATCCTGGTATTAAAGAACCAGTTTTCAAAGGTTTGCCACTTGTTGCCTATGAAGAAACTGCTGTACCCTATAGAAACAGTAGAGACCTTATTCCTGCAGGTTTTCTGTCCTTATGGCATCCCTGAGGATATCATATCTGATAGACGTCTCTAGTTTTCTAGTCTGTTTTCATTTAGGTAGTGTCAATCAGCCTCACCTCCGGGTGTAATCACCGGACCAGGTGGACTGATCAAACCAGAAGAAAGGCACGTTCCTCCGCAGTTATTATTCTCAAAACCACGCTGATTGAAGTTAGTACCTCCTTTGGGTGGAATATGCTCAGAACTTCCTGCTCCAGAATTCCACTAATATGACTGCCTTCGAGTGTGTTTTAGGATATCAGCCCCCTCTCTTCCCCTGGACCACCGAATCCAGCAAGGTGCCTATAGTAGATAAATGGTACAAGAGGAGTAACCAGTTTGTTTGGTTTTGTTTATTTTTCAGCATCTGCTCAGCATCAGTTGGTTTGTCAGCATTGTGTTTACTTTGTCATGAAAAAAGTGTAATAGACACATATCTGTATTTGTTTCCTGGGTAATTTCTGTAAGAGTCTTAGACATAACAACAATAGGTAAAAATGTCTAAATTAGTCTATGAAACTGCAGCCTCCCGCTCCCTCATAGCACCATTTTAATTTCCATTCTGAGTACATTTTGCTGCCAGCTAATCTGTAACATGAAGTCCAAGTTGTCATGACCCATAGGGACAATACCCCTAGGGCAAGAGGAGGTGCCACTCACTGGCACTAGCCCAGACCCACGCATCTGTTCACAATCTGGTGATTAGTGAAGCATAAAAGGAACAAAGAACTGATGTTAGATTGCAGATTCCTGCTTTTTGTGCTCCTGTCCAGGTCCAGAGTTCCAGTTCAGTATTTCATCAAATCTCTGTTCAAGTCCCACTCACTGATTTGTGGTTCACATTTCACCCTTGTGAAAATATATTGTGTGTCTCTTTGTCCTGTGTTTATCATTTCACCTCTACACTGTGTTTTCCAGTTTGCACTGTGCACTTATAAATACATTCTGCACGTGGAGTTGTTGTACTTTTTGTCTGTGTTCGGACTTTACAGTAACGTGTCCGTGTCGGACTCTCGTCAGGACGCTACACAAGTACAATTAAATTTCACCTGTTGCTAAATCAACCTAAAGTAATACGAGTTTAAACACCGGAATATATAAAGATAATCACACTTACATAATTTGCTGATTACGTACATTTTATTGCTTTGAGAATGGAAACAAACCCAAATAACCATTCATGTATCACATACACTTCTAAAAGTTTGTTCAGTATGAAGAATTCACACTTCATCAGCAGACAACGATTAACCAAGAACCAACTCTAAAAGTGCCCTTGAGGAAATCCAAACAATTCATGACACCCCAAAAAAGTCACCATGCCATGATTTCATTCACATTCAGCAAAGAGAGACAAAAAATGCAATTTCCGTGTACATATCTGTGTAGTGTAGTTCCTTTCATGATATATTTCAGTTTCTGTGTAAACTGATGCTAAATGTCATTGTATATAATAGGTCGATGAAGAACACATGGAACAATGCAAGTATTGGACAACTGAATTAACATTGACCACATGAAGAGCAGTCTCCCTTCTTTGTTGGCCCCTGGCCATAATGTACTTTTCACAGCAGCTCTGTGCTGTCATAAAAGCAAGTACTTTGGGATTGGTGCCAAACAGTGAAAGTCACCTTAATAACATGCTGTTTGCAGATTGCAGCTATTAATAAATGCTTTACTAAGTCCAGTGTATGGCTGCATGGCCTGTGCTGTCCTGTCTTCCACTTATTTCCTTTCATTCCCACTTGCTTCACCACAAGCTTCAACTACCTGCCCAATATACCTTTCTCTTGAAGCCCTGACAAGACAGAGGCTCATAAGCATTTGTTTACAAAAATTAAGAAAAAAAAAAATGAAAAAACCCAAAAAAAGATGAAAGCCATTTCTGTTTTTTATTTGCTGGACTGCTCTCCAGTTATCCTTCGTTTCTCCAGCTAAACAAACGTGACAGATTTTAGCACTCCATCAATTATTTTGCAAGCTACAGTACTGTGCATCCAGAATGCTAAGTGGCATTGCCTGAGTTGCATTTCCTTGGGACTGATTATCTCCATGGAGGTTCACCATAAAAGCTTGACTCACTGTGAAGTCAACAAAGCCCTCATCATTGCCTCATGTTCTCAAAGATCCTGCCAGCTGTCTGAGAGCTTTGTTTTAGCTTGCATCAAATGCATTGCAGACACTGTCTGAAAACTATTAAGAATTGTTTTTTTTCCCACTTTTGTTGTGTTCACGCCATATCCGTTCCTTTCAAGTGCTCATTTCTTGAATTGAAAGAACTATTTTCCCACCGCACTGTCCTGTGTTACTTGAAAACCACACATTTGTGTGATTATGGCTTCCTTTAAATTCAGTTGACATATGAAAAAGAAAAAAAGGGCAGACGGGGCACCATGAAAGAAAAACCAAAAAAAAAAAAAGAAAGAAAATTTGAGCACTCATTTTGCATTTTTATAGCAATTTTAAATAAAATGATATAGCAGTAATCATATTTTCTTTTGCACATGCATTGTCAATGTCTCTCAATTTATGTACTGTTTATTTGCAGTCATAGCTATTTCAAGTTATTTCCTCAAAAAACAAGATTAAAAAAAACTGATTTTTCATGTAGAAACCTGCAAATACCCTCAATTTCTCCAATTATGCTATAGAGAACTTGTTTTCCAGCAACATGAAAGGATCCGTATCAAAAACAATTAGAGTTTGACCTGTCATCAGAAACAATACTTTTTCAGTGGCAGAAGCATTCCATATCACAACCTATTCATATAGAAATGGCGACTCATTGTGAACAACTTCTGATAACAGGACTGCTTTTGAAGACCTCAGAGTACAGTGAAAAGAGCCGCAATCCACTTTGAGACAGCACACAAGCTTGCCACATCTGCTTTGCTAATTAAATGATGGAGCTACTTCTCATGATGCTATTTCTCTCCATATGCAGCTAAGCCCCTGCTGCCAGAGACAGCACTGGGATGAACCGCTGAAGACAGAGCGATTTCACATGCGAGAGCTTGGTTGGCTGGACTTTCGGAAGCAGTGAGGGGTTTTCTAGTCCCCTAAATAAATGTCTACGCCCTATGGCTGGGTGGAAGTATCACATTCTGTTCTTGAAAAAAGAGGGAATGAATAGCAACACTACTGAGCTGTTTTCACATATAAACTCCATTTAACCATCTCCAGCTCACAGTCTGCATTATTCTGATGCATCATACTGATGTGACTGAAACATGGAAAGGCCTTTGCCTTCACATGGCTCGCCAAAAAAAAAAAAAAAAAAAAAAAAAAAACCTTGGATTTTATTATTTCCGGGGACTGTATAGTGAAGCGCGGGGGTGCGGTGGCGCAGTGGGTTGGACCGCAGTCCTGCTCTCCGGTGGGTCTGGGGTTCGAGTCCTGCTTGGGGTGCCTTGTGACGGACTGGCGTCCCGTCCTGGGTGTGTCCCCTTCCCCCTCTGGCCTTACGCCCTGTGTTGCCGGGTAGGCTCCGGTTCCCCGCGACCCCGTATGGGACACGCGGTTCTGAAAATGTGTGTGTGTGTGTGTGTGTGTGTGTGTGTATAGTGAAGCTAATGTCATGATGGCTGTGGGTGTTCCTGCTGTCTGACATCTGATGATATCTTGGAGAGAAACGCTGTTGTGCAAGTACAGCCTTGCTGATTGTTGACAGCTCAAGGCCATGATGAATCAACAGATTCTGATGTATCACTGTTTCCTTTGAACGTAGGGTGGCATTAGGCAGGTAGGGTCGAGGCAAGGGAGGAGGGTGAGTGGCAGTAGGTGAGAAACAGAGTGCCAATAATTATCCCCCCTGAACTTTTAAGAAAATTGGAAGGGCAATATTTTGAGTCTGCTGTCAGTCAGAACAAACAGGTTCATGACAAGAGCAGAGGACAACTATCGCTACAACCTCCCTCTTTGCTTTTCTTACGTTCCTCTTTCTTCACTCCTACCCTTTGTTTCTCTTTCATGTGTTATGATAGACCACAGTATTCAATCCAGACCTGCTGATACATCTTGCTTTGCAAGTTGGTCTGCAGCTCAGTATAAACTGAAAGTGAGTATGTATGTGTGTGTGTGTGTGTGTGTGTGTGTGTGTGTGTGTGTGTGTTGAGAATTCAAGACATTCCTGCTGTGATAGGTTCAGCCAAATAATATTCCTCTGGGGCATTTCTTGTGTTTTCTTTGTGCCATCTAGGAGGGTCAGTATAAGGATAAGCAACAAAAGAGGCCTCTGCAGAATCTGAGATTGGGGGCAGGTCTATTACATCACACATGGACTAAACATTATCACCACAAGCTAATTCCGCTTTGAAATTGGACAAATACAAATAACTTATATTACCATATGTAACTTTACTTATTTGTAATTGTTGCAGAATGTTTACCAAAGTCATTGTGGTAAGATTTCAGGCTTAAAAAAGCTAAATTTTCTTCTAAAATGTAATAACTTCAGCATGTCTTCATGTCTTTGTTAGTGCAGGGCAATAAGGCAGTAATGGAATTCTGACTAATATTTACTGAAATCTTTTTTACTGTCTATGATGACCTGGGCTAAAAAAGTTACAAAATAATGAAATACAAAAAAAAAAAAAAAAAAGTTATTAAAGAAGTTACAAAGACATTAAGGGGCTGGCATTTGTAGCTGAGTATGAAAAATATTTTAGTCTGAATATTGGCACACAGCAGTAGTAGCACCTGAGGTGTTTGCACGAATGTAGGATAGCTCTGTATCTAAACAGGAATTAGACTGTAAAATATAAAATGGGCTCATCTGCACTCACACAGAGAAACGGCATGGACAAGAATCCAAAGCATATAAACAGAGAACGCCATATGATTTGGAATGTAAATTAATAATGACTAAGCTTTAACACAACAAGTTTTTCAGAACACACATTATCATAACGTGATACACACACACTTTCCGAACCGCTTGTCCCATACGGGGTCGCGGGGAACCGGAGCCTAACCCGGCAACTCAGGGCGTAAGGCTGGAGGGGGAGGGGACACACCCAGGACAGGTCGCCAGTCTGTCGCAAGGCACCCCAAGTGGGATTCAAACCCCAGACCCACCGGAAAGCAAGACCCGGTCCAACCCACTGCGCCACTGCGCCCCCTGTAACATGATAACATTATCATATTAATTTTTCACATTACCTATTATTTTTTATTTGCTGGTTTGCCCTGGTTAGTATTTATGAATATAAGGAAGAAAACAGGTCTTCAGCAAGGCACCAGTACACAGGAAAACCTGTATTTTTCAGTAAGACAGCTTAAAAGCGCTCCTCACCAATAAAAGCAGAAACATAGCAATAGCAGTTCTTAAACTGTCATCCACCAGGCCAGGTAATTTATTTTATTACCAGCATCTCTCTGGGTACTGTACTCAGGAAGGCCTAAACTCTCAGTGCCACACACACACCCTAATACCACACCATTGCACTAAGCTTTTTGGTTGGGTTTTCTATGTCCACAGGACCTGAGGGGTGTGTTCTGGGGTACAGAAGAGATCTGTGGGCATGGTCTAGCTTTCACATTTGGGTGGGCACGGAAACCTGGTGTATATTTACAGTAACTAAGAGCCAACCAGTAGGGTTAGTGCTGCCAGGGATATTCACTAACCCTGTAAAAAAACTGAGTTATACGTTAAGTAGGAAGCGTGCGTGCCTTCATAAGTAAATTTTGCACAGCAAATAGCATTAATCCCACATCACCCGGGTGGTGCGAGAATGCGGGTTCAGCCCCCAATCACTCTGTGTGGAGTTTGCCTGTTTTCCCCATGTCTAAAAGGGTTTCCACTGGGTGCTCTTGTTTCCTCTCACAGTCTAAACAGATGCACCTCAGGTAAATTTTTGTGATGCTAAATTGTGTAGTGTGTGAGTATGTGGCTACCAAGCAATTCATCTGTGCTCCGCCCAGGGTGTATCCTCCTTAAGCTTGTGTCCAGAGACACCAGGAAAGACTCCAGCCTGCATTGACCAGGAGTGGGTACAGTCTGTAGTGCTGGTTTAGTGCACTATATATCTGTCACTCCTGGTGCACCCAATGACGCGCTCAACGACTGCACGTCTAACAACCGCGTGCTTGACGACCACCTCAGCCCCTCCTGTGATGACCCCGGAGACGCAGTATAAAAGCACCCGCTCCGATGGACCTGGCAGCGGAACCTCCAGTTGAGAGACGTTCTTCTCGCCTATCTCTTCCGAGGCTGATTGTTCTGCTCCGTTCTCCGGGTGCAACCCCGTGTGATACAAATAAAGCGAGTTAGCATCAGCACTTGAGTCTGCTCTCCTAATCCTCCGCACACTGTGTGACAATATCAAAATAACAGTTTTTTTCCTCCATCTTCTGCAAACATAGATTATTTTGATTTGGTACCATGGGGCACTGGACACAATGACTGTAAGAGTGTTATTCCATAGAGAAAATATCATGCTAACAGTACATTTGTTGTTTCCTAGGACACTGTGGGAAGCAGAGTCCTGAATCACACAGTTACTTATAGCACTTGACAATGAATTCTGAAGTGCAGGAAAAAAAAAGAGAGATAAATGGCAGTTTAGCAAGTAGAACAAATATGGGATTAATATGAAAGATAATTGATATGAAGTAATAACCCTGAGCAGAGCAGAGAAGAAAAAGCATATCCAAGGAATCCTGCATAACAGCGCTTGTCACACAGAAAAGCACTTCATTAAATTGGTGGTAGAAACAACAAAGTGTGTGACTCCTCTTGTCAGGAGCCACTGGTGAAATAAAGTGACTCCTTCTGCTGGCCCAGGTGAAGGAGAATACGGCGGAGGGCAGGTACCTGACAGCTCTTGTGCTCTGGGTATAATTCCACATTCACCAGAGAAATCACAGGACTCGACTTCTTCCTTTGCTGTCTTTAATCACTTGAAGCCCACTGACCCACAGTATTGACTGAAGTGCTCTACGGTAAATAAAGACTTTGTCTTTCACATGGAGAACAGCCCTATTATTCATGTGGGGGTTGCAGTAATCCCAGTTTTCCATGCCACTCACTATGATCATACACTTCAGCAGAAAACAGACTATTACATTTTTAATACTTTAATCTTTTTCCCTTAGAGGTTTTTCAGATCTTGATAAATCCAGGACTTAGTCTTGTAAATGTTAACCTGATCCATGACAAGTAACTTTAACTCCAATTTTGATGTAGATTTTGTGTGCTCCAACTCAAGGACTGTGCAACAGAGCTTTTTGGTCAAATGTTGCGTGATCAGGGTTTCACGCTATTCGGTCCTGGTATCCTCTCCATTTTAAGGGATTTACCCAGAGTACCACAGATGACACAGTAAAACAACACTGGACAGCACCTTTCCCATTTGTGTTTCCTCACTTACAGTATGTATCACACTTGCCACATTACCAACAGGACCACACCCGTCTGCTCCCTCCTGACTCCCACCTTGAGGGTGGCCTTCTTGGGCCTTGTTAGGCGAACCACAAACAAATCCTGAGAAGTCCAAGAACACAAAATATGAGGGATTTATAATGTTCTGATGCCAAAGACTAGTACCATCTGAGTATGATTTCCGTGTGTGCCAGAAAATTAATTTTATCTTATGACAATTTGTACTTTGTGGAGAGGTTTGCTTATTAAAATCCAAAGCAGTTATGAGGTAACGGGTGCTTACCTTTGATTCTCAAAGAACACTTGCTCCAATTTTTAAATAACATTTTATTTAAAACAGAAATAACTCACTGTTCAAATAATTGTATTAATGAGGTATTTAATCAATTGAACATCTTCACACCCTTTCAGATTCTGTAGCTTTAGACTGATGCTTTTCTCCATCTCTATTTCTCTGTATTCCCTCCTGACTCATAGGCCTTGCAGGGTAAGAAAGACCCCAGACAGGTACCACGGCTACAAGTCAATGGGGGGGTGTAGCCCTGGCAGCATTCTTCGTGCATTTTAGCATGTAACAATGCCAGAATTTATGAACCCTTTGAGTCAGTCACCTATGATACAGTTTGGAACCATGCCCCATTCTCACTCATTTTCCTTAACCACTGTTCTTCTTACAGTGGCAGCAACCTGGCCTCTCCCAGAATCACCGAGTGCACCCTGGAAGGGCTACACCTGGGACAGCACATCAGTCCATTGCAGGGTACCCAATGTACACATTGTCTCACACAAAGATATACTACAGACAATTAAATTAATTAAAGCTCTCTTCACTCAATGGGTTGTCAGCTTCTTCATTTCATGCAACAAAAAAAATAAGGAACGCATTGCATGCCCCATTTCATCTGGGCCTTGTGGTTGCAATTCGGGTGCTGGAACAAAGATGAGTTTGAAAAGAAAAGCGTTGTGAAAATCCTCCGTCAGTATGTTGAAAAAAAATGCTTATGCTTGTTTTATACATAAAAAGATTGTTGAACTCATGATTTTATGAGTTTCATTCGTTTGAATTTTAAGGGTTACCCAAGAGTGAATAATACAGCCTTTGCCAAAGTCCTGAGATAAAGATATAAATTTTTTAAGAGACAGCATTTATTCAAAATACTGAGAGATCCACATTTCTTGCTTCACATAAATCATGTAAAGTGGAGAAAATAAAAGAAAGAACACTATCCACATGCAACAGAATATTGAAAATCAATGAAGTATGAATAATTTATCTATTGTTCACATCTGGTCACATAACTTATATGTCTTGCTTGTACTGACTACTTCCCTCAACATCATTTGCGAAGTATCTGACTCTTGGTCAATCACACATACAAATCATAGAATATAACCATTTAAAAGCAGATTTTTTTAAAAGGCAATTTAAAACATTTAAGATAAAGCTCAACTTCAATGTTAATAAAGAATTGCCAAGTCCCGAAATGCAACCTCATAACTGGAGCTATACACATACTGTACGTCTGCTCCCAGTTCTTTGCTGTGACATAAAATCGGCTTTCTGTTTGTGTTTTTCATTAACCATTTCAAAAGTTAATGCTGCAGATCTGCCGTATATCAGTCAGCAAGGTAGCTCAAAGATTTTTATCGATTTCCCCTGCCAGTCCAAGCCTGTACTTATGTACTTTTGCTTTAAAACAATATTGCAAAAAACTCATGACTTGTGTTAAATAACAGTGTACACTTGTATGACAGAGCAGGTCAGGTTGATTAAGTTTACAACTAACTGCCTACAAAGGGGAAAATCAATAAACAATTCTGGACTGCTTTTTAGAGAAGCAACAGCCAATACTGTTGACCAGCAAAAGACTGCAGATTCCAGGGAGATGATATTAAAAGACGGGGGCGCGGTGGCGCAGTGGGTTGGACCGGGTCCTGCTCTCCAGTGGGTCTGGGGTTCGAGTCCCGCTTGGGGTGCCTTGTGACGGACTGGCGTCCCGTCCTGGGTATGTCCCCTCCCCCTCCGGCCTTATGCCCTCTGTTGCCGGGTAGGCTCCGTGACCCCGTATGGGACAAGCGGTTCTGAAAATGTGTGTGTGTGTGTGATATTAAAAGAATTAACTCCTGGAGCAAGCATGGGAAAGTACACTCAAACTTACCAGAAAACCGTTTATTTTTTTGGGACGGACACATTTCAGAAGGAAACATTTGTCACAGTACCCATATGCTGCAAAAGAAATGACATATACACTTCTGAAACATGAAATCATTGCATTAAATGCAAATTAAACTTTTTTTCTCCACCCTTGTGCCACTTTCACATTGCTGGTCCATTAAGTATGACTTCATGTGCCTTTTTTCAGAAGTGTACATGATGACATATGTTTTATGGTTATCAGGTGTACCACATGCCAACAGGACCAGAATCTAAAGTGAAAATGGCAATGGCAAAAGTGAAAGACCCACACAGGCCTGCCAGTTTACAAGGAACTCCCAGAAACCTTCCAGTCAGCTGTTTCCTCGGCTAAAACTATATTCTTCCTCCGCAAACTACAGTCTGCAGTCAACAATCCACTCAGACCTCTCCTTCTTCCTACTCTGCCCTCCTCCCTCTTCTCTCACCACTAATGAGTTTGTCTTTTCCTTCATAGCCAAAGTCAACTACTTCACAAACAAGTTCTCATCATCCACCTGCCCTGATCAGGTTTCCCTGCAAAGTCTCATTCTCTGCATTTCAATGCCCGTGAAAAGGTGAAATCTCCAACCTCCTGCTGTCAAACTGAGTCACCACCTGCTCCTTTCATCCCATCCTTTCACCTCTTCTACAGGAAATTCCCCTGCAACTTATTTCTTCTGTTTCCATGACCATCATCCTTTTCTCTCTTCTACTTGCTTCTCATCTGCTTTCAAAGGTGCCCTAATGTCACTGCTAGTGAAGAAACCCTCTCTGGATCCAGACTCAGTCCACAGCTATAGGCCAGTCTGTCTCCTCCCTTTCTGTCAAAACTTTGTAATTGGCAACTTGTAACCAGCTATCTGCATTCCTTGGCCAGAATGATGCTGTCCAGTTGTCCAAAGTGGCCTTCACTTCCTCGGTCCTCATCCTCTACCTGTCTGCAACATTTAACACTGTCAACCACCAGATTCTGCTGTCTTCTCTTGGGCAGCATGGAATCAAAGGAAAAGCACTGAAATGGTTTGAGTCCTACCTGTCATTTAGATCTTACCAAGTGATCTGGCAAGGCTCCCATTTTTCCCTTGAGTGTCTTTCATATGGTGCTCCACAGAACTCAGTGCTGGCCCCCCTACTCTTCTTCATCTAAATCTCTTCCCTTAGCCCTGTAATTCCCACCCACACATTCATGAATATGAGCATATTCAGTTGTGACCAATATAATCAAGCTAAATTTATACTGGCATTAAATTCACTGTCTAATATCCTAAATTAAATTTGGACCAGAAGACCAGGCAGCAGAAAGTTGTACTAGATTAGAATGTCACCATCACCTGGACCAGAAACTGTGCAGAATTTGTTGTGAGATAAGAGCAGATCCTGAGGATCTTATACATTTTGCATCTGCAGGATCATGTTATCACACTCAATATATTGAGACAAAAATAGAGTTCAGTCGATCATTACTTCCAGGCTCTTAGCCGAGGAAGCACATGAAATGAGCGAGTTGCCTAGTCTGACAGAGAGCTCTTTACAGGAGGACAAAGTAGTTGGGAGCTGAAGGATGTCTCTTTTGGACATTTCTTCAAAATTTTAACCTACTAGGCAGAACTAGTGCAGAGTAGTTAAAAAAGTAAGCAGTTTAAAGGAGTAAGAATGGGTGAGTGACACAAGTCAAACTACAGTTGAATTTGAGGATTGCACAAGCTGAACTTTATCGTTGTGTTTCACAAAAGTGAAATTCTCAGTATGGATTCATTTCTCTGTTATTATATGTTTGTTTTTCTTCCCATTTCCTGACCAAACTCCAAGACTAGTGGTGTCACAGGAGAAATGACTGGTAATGACCGAAGCCCTTGTGTAACCACACAGTTAATAGTGTAACTAGTTTCTTTTACACCTCGTTCTTTTAAAACTAAATGTTTGAAGGACTGACGAAGGCCTTTAATGCTTATTGTTCAAAAATCTTTGTACACTTTTTCTTTTGCTATGAAAGGTACCCATCTAAGCGTAAGATATGCTTCCCCAACTGTTTCCCACACCTTCTTTAGCCAGAACAAGGAATCGCACCACCAAGTAAGTTGAAAGATAATTTTAAGAAAAATCTTCTCAGAGTTTTCATTGCTAGCCTTTCTCCACCTAAGTGCATGCAAAATTATGTCCTTTCAGCCGCAGTTTTTCCATTCACCTTTTGCAGCCAAAGAGTAATGTCAGCAACTGAAAAGATTCCTGCAACTGCTTACAGTCTTTTTATGTGGCACTTTTAGTTAATGGCACACCTTTTTATGTCTGCCATTTCAGCCATTCGACACCTAAATCTTTGCATGAATATGTGTAAACGTATTATCGTATCCCATCTTCATTTGTGTTGGAGTGAAGTCACTGTTGGTGCATCACCTCTTTAATTTTCTTTAAAGTTTGTGTTTTTCTAAGGTCTTTAAAAAAATACCCCATTTTGCTCTAAATACTGTATAGGAAACACATTCAAGTAAATTACTGTTTGGAAAACTGTTTGAAGGCTTTCAAAGAAAAAGGGTATGAGGCCTTCAAGCTGAGCTAAACTGAGGAGAAATTACAGACATTATTCTTTCTTTAGGGACGACAGAAGTAGAAAATTGGGAGAACTTTAACGAAGGCATTATCTGACATCTAATGACAGATTTTAATGTAATCATGTGACAGAACTACTGTAAAGAGCCTTTGTTAACAAGGGCTTGTGATTTGCTTTTTCTGGTTTTATTTATTTATTTATTTGACTCCTGACACCTCCAGCAGCCATTCTCCTAGAGGCTCAGGTCTGTTCCCTGTCACAGGGGGCAGTGGAAATCAGGGGGATAGATTGAAGTGAAGCCACCTGAAATTGAGGTTGGTTGACCTGGATGGGAGCACACAGGCAGAGTCAAATGAAAAGGAATGAGAAGAAAGTGAAAAGCTTATTGGATATATTGAATCATTTCACTTTGCCACTGGCTGAAGGATTGGCCAGTGAGTGTGATCAGACTGCAATTCACAACTTCAACTTGGTGGAGGAATCAAATCTCAATGTGTATATGTGCATACACCAGTGCAACATCCCAAAGCAACGCATGTCCCTTAGCCACTTAGATAGAAGAAACCCCCATAGAGACCAACATGCTCATGCTCATTTCTGTGGCTCAAAGAAAAATTAATAGTTTTAATAAAACCAAAAACCAAATCGATATCTTTGTTTTAGCCCCTCTGGTAATCTTCGATAACTGAAGCAATCTTGTTCATTCCACATATAATCCTGTTGAAACCTAAAGCCTGTGCACATGCAAAACTCCTGTAGAATAGAACAAACTGATAGGGAAATTAACCCAAAAGCACATGAGCTGAAGAAGTGGAGCTCTGACACAAAGCAGCTCACAAAACAACCAACACTGGGTCTCTGCAGAGGCCTGGGGGCGTTTCACACTGCACATGGACCCACGGAGGACTAAACACAGTGATACGGTAGTCAGCTGGACGGTCAAAGACGCCCATAGAACTGAACACAGAACATCAGACCCATGGTTTTTTCAGTTTCCCTCCTTTGTTTTCATTTCAGCTCAGTTCTATTGGTTTTCAGTCCATGTTGCGCTTCATACCATCTGAATGCGAAGGGACAGGGAGGTAGAGGTTGAAAAAGAAAAAACAGCTAGTGTGCATAAGTGAAACACACTTCATTATTTCTAATTGTTCCTGTTTCATCTACTGCAGAGAGTAGGTGCAGATAGCACTGCCACAAGAAGCCTTTTCCTTCTTAATCTTCCAGAAAAATGCATTTGCTGGCTAAGTGCCTCTTCTTTCCAAAATACGGCCTTTCTGTAGTTGATGCATAGTGCATTGCAGAATTTACGTACGTGTGACATTCCCATCAACTAATTTATCTGCACACACCTGCAACTTGTGATTTTTTCATGACATACGTATATGTCTGAATACTTTTTCTGAAAACACTATTAACATTCTAAATATTTTTATTTATGCAATTTGAGAAGAAAGCAAGATGTTTAAAAGAAACTTGAGGACTTTAGCAGAAAACATTTAGAGTACAATTAAGAGAGGCTATTGTATTGCAAGATTTAATACTTTTATTAACTTTTGGTTTATAAAGAGACACTACTGCTGTTCAGGTGCATTGGAGACTTAAAAGTCACCCATAGTACTTGTGTGTGTGTGTGTGTGTGTGTGTTCCACTGATGTATGGATGAGTGACCCATCGTAAGTAGTGTACCTAGCAGTGTAAGTCACCGCGGTGAATAAGGTGTGTGGGCTGATAACACTACATACAGTTCATTGGAAGTCACTTTGGAGCAAAGTGTCTGCTAAATAACCCACACAGCTAGATAGAGGAACAGCTTTTACCCCACTGCTGTAAGAGTATACAACACTAACCAATGTGCTACCTTTAGTAACTAGAGTTGGACTGCTCCACCCAAGCATACTGGTAAATTACACTGCCACTTAAGAGTTCTCATTCTCATTCGCTCGTTCTGAGTACTCTGACTGTCAACTGGCATTATTGTTATTACTGTTACCATTATTTATTGCTATTGTTGTTGCACTACTCACTGTCATTGTCATTGTTTTGTTTATGCAGTATTTCTGTTGTCTTTGTCCATAGTCTGTGGAGAAGCATTCAGGAAGATTTTCATGATACATTTACATGTATCTATGACAAGAAACTTGAAACTTAAATGTCACTTTGGCTGAAAAGAAACAAAGACCTTAGTCACTGAGCAGCTCAAGCAAACTTTGGTTATTTCGTCTTTTAGATAATTAAATTATTAAACAGTAGGGAGACAACGAATGGTTCTATCTTTTCAAAACACAGCATTTTGGCATTATTTCTAAATGACACAACAACAGTTTTCAGGGGCTTGCTATGGAAATGACAACAATCATCAGTTTGTGTTCTCTACACTGAACAAAAGGATTAATGATCAGTGAAAAAACCTATTAACACACAATGCCAAACCTTGTGCTAACATATATGTCATTAGACTGGAATTTAGCGTCTTCCGGGGTAGACTGCATCATCATAGAAACTAATCCTAATTAAATGGCCACAGAAGCCTACGTGACTTGATAATATATATGTCATTCAATTCTAATGTGTGAGAACCGCATAGATTGTGAATAAGAGAGAAGAGCCCGAAAGATGTATAGTACATTTATTCTGAAGTAACATGTTATGGTCTCTTTCAACAAACTGATCGATACATCTGTCTCTGCAACAGCCTCCAGACACAAACTGATTTTGAGCAGCAAAGGGGTTCGCTTTGACACTTGTCATCTTTGCTTCTGCATCTTTTCACATCATTTTTCATGCTGGGACACTGCTTTACAAGGCTTTCCAAGCTCCAGTAGTAGGCACTGGTCCATAGTTCATCCATGCAAGTTTGTGGTGCTACAGTGTCAGCATATCACTCAGGAGGCTCTTAGAACACCAGAAGAAGCTCCTGCACCAATGAATGAAACAAAAAGACTGAGGAGACCATGTAGCTTCACCATTTTAGCTGATTTTGCCCAATCACTTCTTAGACCAAAAAAAAATCTGACAAGGCAGCATCAGCACCATCAACAACATAATTTATCATTTCTGGCAGAGCAAGTAACTCTGAAGATCTGACTATTCTTCACCTAAATTGTTAATTTCTCAACATCTAAGCATTGTGAATAATGGCAATCATGGAACATGCCCTTGATGATTGATGTCTTCATGTCTCGATGTGTTTCAAGAATCCGGAATCTTTAGAAATCAGTAGTCTTGCTGTTTTCAATTACATTTCACAGAAGCAATAACAAGTTCAGAAAAATCCCACAGTCCCCATGGGATTAATTTTTAAGTCCTCAAAATCATTTTACAGAATTTATGGAAGAACTAGCAGGCAACACAAAGAATTTGGACGTTATTTATTTGGTTATTTGGCATAAGTATATATCCTTTTATTATACATCCTTTCAGTTTTAAGCTCATGCCAGAAACAGTGAATCATTCAGTGCTTGTAATACATTCCTCTGGAATTACCTTGGGCAAAAGTATGGTATTAGAATTACAACAGCTTCAGTAAAAACCCAGAAACATATTGCCAGTAATACCTAAACCAACCATAGCATTTACACTTATTTAGCAGACACTTATGTCCAAAACGACTTCCAATGATCCCTGTGTAGTTATCAGCCCACACCCCTTATTCACCGCAGTGACTTACACTGCTAGATACACTACTTATAATGAGTCACTCATCCATACATCAGTGGAACACACTCACTCACTCTGTCACTCACACACTATGGGGGAACCTGAAGAGTGTGTCTTTGGACTGTGGACAGAAACCAGAGCACCTGGAGGAAGCCCACATAGACACAGGGAGGACATGTTAACTCTACGCAGACTGAGCGGGGCTTTATCCCACATCCTCTTGCACCACCCAGGCGCTGAGAGACAGCAGGGATACTGGCTGTGCCACCGTGCCACCCATGCCTACATGAGCAGCAAACGATGGCACTGTAGCCTTATCAGCTCTTTGATTTCTGGATGACCATTTCTTCTGTATTGCATTTCCCACCTGATTAATTGACTGTTTCTCCACCTCCAGCTGAGTGCACTTTCATGATGAATCCATGTAAAGAGAATGGGATTCTATTGTTCCACTCCATAGCATTGTAAGACAGCCTGTGCTAATTGCAATATAGTCCACTGTAGCAGCCCCTTCTTTTTCCTTTTGCAGCCACTGGCTGACAACTTCACTTAATTGCCTTCCACTATTTATCGACACAGATTAGTACAAAATGAGTAGAACCGGAGAGAGACTGACTAGTCCTTATGTTTTCCAAGGTTATCTGGAGATCTAGACATTTTGCTCGTAAACTGCTTGGTCCATAACTCTGCCATTTTCTGCACAATTTTCATGTTGCCAGGACCTTTCTTCCGCTCCACCTTTTTGTGTAATCATGCCCTCACAGACTCAAGTACAATGCCATACAGATATGACATTTTGAGAATCAGAATTCATATATATATGCAGCTGAACGTCCCCGCTCAGGTAATCTAATTAAAAGAATTTTTCAGTCTCAAAATCTCATACATAAAATACAGAACAGGTGGTGGGTTGGAGAAAACAGAAATGGTTGTGTCTCATTAATGATTCTAAGGATGCTGGGATATTTCTGCTGGCAGCAGCTGGTGAATTAGTGTGTGTTCAGGTATCTTGCTCTCCAGGAATTGGAATAATGTTATCCACATACCTCATAGTATAACCTGTTCTTTACTCTTTCCTGTCACTCTTAATAGGTCTGCCGAAATAACTCCTACATCAACGTCATCTGTGGCAAAATTACTGGCACCATCATTAATGGGTTTCTTTTGTGTGGGATACATAGTAGCTCTGAAAGAGCTAAACGAGTGCAGGTGGACAGATATACAGTGTTAAAGAGTAATTAATGGAGGGAAACTGCCATGTTATGTTATGGATTTGGTGATATTTTGACAAAAAGGTTTGACAATTTCGGGACTCAAATGCCTAAAAAGGTTTACCATTGAAAATAATGGTAGTAACATGTTTGAATTCTGAGAAGAGATCTTACAAAGGGTTTTTCAGGAACACTTCACCCTTGCATAACTGGTGAAGACTGCATCTACAAGGGTAATTCAAGAAGTATTACAATATGTTTTTCAAAGAAGTTAAAACATTTTTGAGGACACTGTTTTTCCCTGTATGTGTAAAACAGCATGCAGGCTATGTAACTGGCCATATGTCTTTAAACATAGACAACAAGTTGGACCTTCTACATTTATTCATTCAGCTGATGCTTTCCTCCAAAGTGACTTTCAACTATTTACCCATTTATACAGCTGAGCAGTTTTGGGTAAAACCCCTTACTCAGGGCTACTATTACTGGAGGTGGGAATTGGCCCCACCCCCTCTGGTCCAAAGGCAGCATGTCTGATCAGTGTACTCTTAGTTCCTGTCTCCACTGACAATTTCCTGAGGACAGATGGTGACCAGTGATCCTTGATGGTGGATTGCAATCTCACATGGAGATTACTTTGTGGTCATGTTTGTATGGAAAGTAGAGTATGTAAATTCATTTATCAGACACTTTTCTCCAAAGCGACTTCCAATGAACTCTATGTAGTGTTACCAGCCCACACACCTTATTCACCGTGGTGACTTACACTGCTAGATACACTACAAGATACACTACTTACACTGGGTCACTCGTCTATACATCAGTGGAATACACACACACTATGGGTGAACCCGAACAGCATGTCTTTGGCATGTGGGAGGAAACCCAAGCACCCAGAGAAAACCCAAGTGGAGAACATAAAAATTCCACAGAGACTGAGTGGGGATTGAACCCACGTCCTCTCACACCATCCAGGCGCTGTGAGACAACGGCACTGCTGCCCGTACTTAAATGATATATTACTACTTCCTCGAAAAATAGCACTGGCCTGTTCAAAACCACTATGCACAATAGGGGCATTTGAAATTTTAACCTTGCTGCTGGTAGCATAGTGGTTACAGCTGCTGCTGCCTTTGGACGCAAAGGTTGCAGCTTTGAATCCTACGTCCACCAGTAGTAGCTTAGAGCGAGGTATTTACCTTGAATGGCTTCTGTAAATTTACCCAGCTTTTTAAGTTGGTAAGTAATTGCAATTTATATGTCACATTGCAGAAAAAGTGTCAGGTAAATGTTTTTAGTGCTAGATCCTCCCGTGCTGCTGGGCACATCGAGCAATGAGGTCTCTCCACTGCTGCCGGTCCTCTGCCAGTGCTTCAACTTCGTTCCAGGATACGCCAGCGAACTTAAGATTGTTGATGAAGGTTCGACGCCAGGTGGTGCTGACCTCCGGGGGGCACCAGTGCATTGCCCCCTGGGGAATGGGATGTCGTTGCATTCGTAGAACATGCCCGACTGGCCTGAGTCGTCGTTGCGTGATTGTAACTTGAAGGCTGCTGGAATTTCCCCGGTGCAAGACTTCTTCATTGGTAATGTGGTCGATGTACCGGATGTTGAGAATCCGCAGGTAAATGAGTAAATGTAAATATTACTATGGTAAGCACAATTTTTTATGCTTACTAAGTTTACAAACAGTCATGATTACTGGAATGCCTAACACACATCTACCAAACATATAAAAGTACCTAACTTGCAGCATGCCAGCTATTTTGGCTCTTATTACTAGACATACTGCTCCTGAAATTTTGTCAATCTTGGCCAGTACTTTCAGTATAAAACATGAAATCATTGGTAAACCTCTATAAATTGTTAATTTTTTTTAGCACAAACCGAAGCAGGCGAATCACAGCTGCCCACTGGAAGTAAGAAGAGATACTCAGACTGTTAAAGACCCCTCAATATAACACATTGGTGCCGGGGACAAATCTTTCTTGTCAAACGATGTGAAAAAACATTAAAAATCAACAAAGTAAGTGATAAAAGGAGTTTGCTGAGGGATTAAGGGATTTGGATCATATATCGTGACAGACTCAGAGATGGGAATAAATTAATCCTGTGTGCTAAAACCAAGCACATATAAAAAGAAACTCTGTGCATTTTTTTTTTCACAGATCTGCATTTTGTTGCTATCTAGACACTCCAGTAACAGAAAAATAGTGTTTTCTATCACCTACCAAAAATACACACACATACACACACACACACTTTCTGAACCGCTTGTCCCATTTGGGGTCGTGGGGAGCCAGAGCCTAACCTGGCAACACAGGGCGTAAGGCTGGAGGGGGAGGGGACACACCCAAGACGGGACACCAGTCCGTCGCAAGGCACCCCAAGCAGGACTCAAACCCCAGACCCACCGGAGAGCAGGACCCGGTCCAACCCACTGCGCCACCGCGCCCCCCACCTACCAAAAATAATTCAATCTATATTTAAGCCCATGCATCCATTTCTTAACAATATGTTGGTTGTAACAAATTACAAAATAATGTGTTACAAAAATACCATCTGTCTGACAAGAAACATGGAATTGCTTTTGTAAAGTAATATTAGCTACCTTTGCTTAATGTATTATTTTCCACCTTGTATTTCCACAGATCTATAATATGTCCTTATTTTTCAAGAAGCCCAAAAGTCTAACTTGCGTTTCAATTGTTAACTGACTTAGCCTGTAATGTTATTTTCTCTTTGTTTCAACCACAATCTTTTAAAAATTATTTTAAGCAATAATATGGCATCTTCCTTTTCACAAAGTTTACAAATACTTTCACTTATTAACTGCTTGTCCTGGTCAGGGTCATTGTGATCTGGGGGCGTATTCTAAGATCAATCAACAGAAAGCTGGCAACATACACCCTGGACAGAATGCCAATCCATTTGTGGATATTATTTGAAGAAACACTAACTTTTATTATTTTTCAGCTGATAATACTCAGCTCTGTGTTTTGTTCCAACCAAATGAGTCATTGTCTGCTTTGTCTTTAGTTAATTGCTTCATCGAATTACAGGAATGGATGAGCAGTAACTTCTTATCTCTAAACAGTAAAAATAGAGAAATATGTGAGGTTAGTGGGGATTCTAAAGAATTAGATTTTAATAGCTTTAATGCTAGGAGACACTTTGGTGTTTTATTGAATACTAATCTATATTTTGGCTGTCATGTCACTGCACTGTCTAGGTCTTGTTTCCTTGAACTGAAAAATATAGATAAACTGAGGTGTTTTTTTAATCAACAAGATGCAAATAAGTATGCAAATAAGCTGGTCTATGCTTTTCAGCCAATTACTGTAATGCTTTATTAATACATGTATTCCTAAACATTGTCTGCCCTCCTTAGGTCCTGATATTTTAATGTATACATGGGTTAGTTACAGTTCAGTTGGAGAGCGTACCTGTAGCTATAGAGCACCTAAACTCTGGAATAATCTGCAAGTAGAATCCAGAATGAACATTCAGTCTCAGCCTTCGTATCCAAGCTTAAGACTTACTTTTTCCTTAATGTACTCATTATATAGTTTTTTTTCCTAGGCGAGAGAGACACTTCAACCTTTTCCAAACGGATTTTCTGATACAACTGTGTATAAGCAATTCAGCAATGTGTGATGAATGTCGGTGCATATGGTGAAGGAAACTAACTGCGCTTAAGAATCACATGTCTGCAACTATGTTTTTCTCCTAATGTAATACATGCATTGTATTTTCTATGAGATGTGTGTCGCTTTGGAGAAAAGCATCTGCAAAAATGAATAAATGGAAATGTTATACAATTGACTCAAAACTTGTCAGACATGCTCTGCATGGCTTTCATAGGTATAAGAGGAAGCCAGAATATCATCTAGATAAACCAGTACACTAATTAATCAGATCCTGGAGCATCTCTTAGATAAATGTCTGGAACCTAGATGAGGCATTAACCAACCCAAAAGGCATAAAAAAAAACATTCATAGTGTCACAGGGATGTGCAGAAAGCGGTCTACTATTCCTGTTTCCCCCTTATTCTAATAAGATTATATATCATCCTCTCAGGTCCCGCTTAGTGAACATGTTCCAAAGTGGCAATGATCAGCAGTAGAGTGATTTCATTTAATCTACGGTAACCAATACAAGGTCAAATCCCACTCTCTTTTTTTTCCCCCCACCTAAAGAGAAAAATCTGACACTGGTGATTTGGATGGGTGAATAATACCAGAAGCAAGACCCTGCAAAAGTAGGGCTCCATTGCTTGTTGCTCTACAGTGTGAATACATTCTGCTCATAAGATTAGTAATTTCTGGCAACAACTCTATTGCACAATTCCAAGGATGGTGTGGGGGGAAGGGGGGTGGTTGCTTTTGCTTAACTAAAAGCTCTGTTAAATCACTATACTTGGGAGAAATGTCCATGGGTGTCTGTATAAATGGTCTCATAAGACCTGACAGGGCAGACAATTGACCTCCCTAAGGTATCAACTCCCACAAACTACTGGGTCATGTGTTGTTTACCAAGGGTAACCTAAAATCACTGGGATTAATTCAATTCAGTTTTAAGAGAGTGCTCTTCTCATACAGTTACACATAGTTTAATGGAGAGTACATCAGAAAAAGGTCTCTTTATGACACACCACTACCTGAATTTCTATGCAATGGATTATGAACTAAAAAGCCCTGGAGCCAATTTAAAGCACTCACAAGAAGTTACCATTTTAACCTGCACACTCCAAGTCATTACAAAGGAATAATCCATAAAGTTACCCAAAGCTCTGGAGTCCACGAAACCCTTTCCATCTAAACCTGATCATCCCAACACAATTTAACAAGTAAAAGCAATTGGAAAGCTGGCATGAAGGTGCCTCTCACCACAACTGTGTATAGGAGCCTTCCTGGGGTAATGGACAGGTGATAGAGAAGGTGTCACTTCCTTTGCAGTACAGGCACTACCACTACTATAAGTGGTGTTATTGCAAAGGCAACCTCTAATTTGCATATGTTTTCTACCTTCATGAAAAGAGTTTGATACAGGAGGTGGACATGGGTGTGATTCTACTATCTGCACTCTCAGATGAGATTACCAATAGCAGCGGCGCACTCAAACTGATCTAGGGACCATTAATCATCCTGGCATGCTGGAGATGAGAGCCGCATCATTCCAGCCAATCAAAACAGCAAACATCCAAAGTTGTTAGATATATGCTATGGGCCTGGATTGAGTTATCAATTGATCCCCTGCTGTGCACCTGGCTGCTATATTGTTGATCAGAGCCATCAGCTGATTTGTAAATTGTTCAAAGCAGGTGATTGCAGTGGCCTGGTGCTCCCATAATGCAGTAGCTCACTCCAGTGTGGTATCTGAGAGCAGCCTGATGATCTAAGTAGCATGCTCAGTATCAGTGTTACAAAAAGCAATAATCATTCAGCCTCCGCAGTACAAGATATTATACTCTATGCATATATTACAACAGCTGTACACAAGGACCCAGTCTGACTGACTTCATGAAGCCACAGAGAAAAAACACCTGGCATTGCCATCATACAGTTCCATGATGGAAGACCAAGCAGCTTAATTTTCTCCCCCAACTACCACATGAACCACAGAGTGCCAACATGCATATTTCAT
Source organism: Scleropages formosus (assembly GCF_900964775.1). Classification (NCBI taxonomy): domain Eukaryota; kingdom Metazoa; phylum Chordata; class Actinopteri; order Osteoglossiformes; family Osteoglossidae; genus Scleropages; species Scleropages formosus. Next base: position 325,736 of record NC_041824.1, read on the forward strand.
TGACGTTAAGTGGGCACCTCCCTTTGTCAATGTTTCATTGAATTATGCCCACAACCCCCTAGGCTGGCTGAACAGTGCAGTCTGGTGTCCCAGACCTACCCCGTTCCACACATGTTAGATGCCCTTCACCCTCAACAAATGCAGCAACTCCACAAACTTACCCACCACTGTTAAATCATACCTCACATTTACATTCATTTAGTTAGCAGACACTTTTCTCTAACGTGACTTCCGATGAACTCTATGTAGTGTTATCAGCCCACACACCTTATTCACCGTGTGGACTTACACTGTTAGATACACTACTTACAATGGGTCACTCATCCATACATCAGTGGAACATGCTCACTCTCTCTGTCACTCACACATACCATTAAATGCTGGAAACGCACTAACTCTACAAACTTAAATCAGCCCAATTAACAAGGCCATGCCACCTTACATAAACAGCTGCCTCCCATTGCTAGCCATCTGCCACTAATTTAACAACTACCACACACCTCCCTGTGATCTTTAACCCCAACTAGGTCTCTTCTCAACTATAACCACTGACTCACCTTTTCAGCAGCTTCCGACAGTTCCTCCACCGCAACCCTTAAACAACCTCTAACACCAAACTCCCCCAATGATGACGTAGCTTATTTAGCTACAAACTCCCTTCCACCTACCTCTACTGGTCTCACATGAGGTTGCCACTGACGGTCTCTTGCCTCTGCCACCAGATCAACATACCTTAACATTTTCCGCTCTTATACCTCCCCAATAGCATCATCAAACAGCACTCTTAACTCTACAAAATACACAATCCGCTCACACTCCGAATATAACTAAGGTCATAAAGACAGGACACTGGACCCAAGTGCAAGACCTGGAGGACTAGGCGAGTTTTTGTAGTTGGGGGATGGGTGAACGGTCAGTCAATGGGTGCATTTCGTTGAGGTGAAGATCCAAAGATGTGGTCAATGGGTAAAGCAAGCAGTTATATCATGGGAAGCATTGCGATGACCAAGACTGAAAAGAATGTTATCACTGTTGAGATTCTGCAGATGGATGGTGGTGGACTGGTACCTTTTATCCCTGGTTGTACTGATTGGTGCCAGGTGTCTGGAGTGTGTTGGTGGGCATAACAATAATATTAACTCTGGATGCAATGAAGTAACCACAGTAACCTGTAGCAGCTGGAGCTGTTTCCCCACATCAGCCAGCAGCTTCTAGTCCCATGCGTTACCCCACCTACCAAGACATGTCTGCTATTGCACAGTATTACTCTCTCCCACCTGCACAAATCCACTCATATTATTTATATAGCCAACAGGCAAAGAATTGACCAACAAACGCTTGCTCTCCAAAACATCTGCTAAATATTTAAGCACTTTGCATTATGGCACCAAATATAGCGCCCCTGCGCCAAGCTAATCTTACATCCTAACAAAATATGCCTCAGCATCGCCACACCGCTACGTAACTTATAATATCTATCCCCACTTGCCCACTGCTTAACATTCTGTGGTGTGGGCAGCATGTTGTACGTCACTCCAACAATGAACTTAATGTGATTCGCCTCCATAGCCCACGCATCTTGCCAGCATAGCTTCTGCTTCTCCACGCCCTCCACCTTTAGGGTTCCACACCCAACCCATCCCTTCTTACGGTGCCACTTTTTCACCAACACATCTTTCGATTCCATTAATGTCATCTACAAGTCCACTTGGAGATGCCCTTATCACACCATAAAAAGTTGCACTAAGGCAGACTTAAAATTAAGAGAAAGTTAGACTGATTAGTACAATCAGTGGCATGTACTGTTTGTGCAAAGAGTAAACGTGGCATTCTGTGTGCTGCCTAATACTTCACAGTGGTCATAGCATGGTTTAAGCTAAGACCAAATTCTACTTTAATAGCTCTAGGTTAATTTTGACGTGAAGGAACACCAGAATGTCAGAAAGTTTGGGTTTGGGAATATGAGAACATTAGGGTTATTCTGCTTTTAGTGTAAGTATCACCTGCAATGAAGCAAGGCTTTTATCCTTTACAATATGTATTTGACATCCAAATTGAACATACAGTAATAGGTTACTATCATTAGTTCAAACAGTGTGCATCTTTAAGGTTTGACCTGAGTACTTTCAGGCAAAAAAGACCAACATATCAGTGAGAAAAATAAATACAAAAGCATGTGCAACAATTCTGTAACCCTTATCCTCCACTCCAGCCCTCTCTGTAAATTGCACACAGACAAGGGTAAATAAAATAAAATGAATTCCAGCCATGCCCCAAAATCCACAACAATTCACGCTAAGCAGCAAAGTAACCCCAGACAACCTAAGGAGGAAATGAATAATGCAGAAGATGCATTGAAACTCGATTATATAAACGTTATTTATCTGATTGACTGAGCGGAGCCAGCAGGGTTCAATTTCCGTTCCCTTACTCATATTTCATAGCTTCTCAGCCTATGATCTATAATCTTCACATTTCAGAAAGTGCAGGGTTTTTCCCCATTCCATCCTACCCAGTCCCATTCCTGCTGCTGCCTAGAGCTCCTGCTTTTATTCTATGCGGATCAGACTGTCTCTGTAAGACTTTCATTCACCTGTGTCATTTATCACATTAGAATAGTGTTTTATGTGGATACATGTGTGTACATAGTCCTATGTGAAAATATGCTTCCTGTAGGTTTCCAACATGCACATTCCTAGCATCACTAGTTTGTCTTATGTAAATGGATACACTGGAAGGCTCTCAGCAACATCCTGTGTACTTCCAGTGAGCAACAAAAGACTATAGAGCAAGTTAAGTACTTGAGCCAGCCAGTACCAGCAAAAATTATGGTGTTTGTCTCTATCAAACATCAGCTGCATTAATGGCGAGAATTCGCTCAATATTGTAACGGCGCTGAGGGGCCTGATGTATCCATCCATCCATCCATCTTCCTCCGCTTTTATCCGGGGCCGGGTCGCGGGGGCAGCAGTCCGAGCAGAGTACTCCAGACCTCCCTCTCCCCGCACACCTCCTCCAGTTCCTCTGGGGGAACCCCAAGGCGTTCCCAGGCCAGCCGGGAGACATAGTCTCTCCAACGTGTCCTGGGTCTGCCCCGAGGCCTCCTCCCAGTGGGACAAGCCCGGAGCACCTCCCCAGGGAGGCGTCCAGGAGGCATCCGGAACAGATGCCCGAGCCACCTCAACCGGCTTCTCTCGATGCAGAGGAGCAGCGGCTCTGCTCCGAGCTCCTCCCGGGTGACTGAGCTCCTCACTCTATCCCTAAGGGTGCGCCCAGCCACTCTGCGGAGGAAACTCATTTCTGCCGCTTGTATCCGCGATCTCATTCTTTCGGTCATGATCCAGAGTTCATGACCATAGGTGAGGGTAGGAACGTAGATCGACCGGTAAATTGAGAGCTTCGCCTTACGACTCAGCTCCCTCTTCACCACAACAGACCGGTACAATGACCGCATTACTGCGGACGCCGCACCGATCCGTCTGTCGACCTGCCGCTCCATTTTTCCCTCACTCGTGAACAAGACCCCAAGATACTTAAACTCCTCCACTTGAGGGAGCAACTCCCCCCTAACCCGGAGGGAGCAATCCACCTTTTTCCGACTGAGAACCATGGCCTCGGATTTGGAGGTGCTGATTCTCATCCCCGCCGCTTCGCACTCGGCTGCAAACCTCCCCAGTGCACGCTGCAAGTCTTGACTTGATGAAGCCAACAGGACCACATCGTCCGCAAAAAGCAGAGACGAGATCTCGCGGCCACCAAAACAGACACCCTCCGTTCCCTGACTGCGCCTAGAAATTCTGTCCATAAAAATAATGAACAGAATCGGTGACAAAGGGCAGCCCTGGCGGAGTCCAACATGCACCGGGAACAGGTCTGACTTACTGCCGGCAATGCGAACCAAGCTCCTGCTCCGGTCATACAGGGAACGAACAGCCCGTAGCAACGAGCCCCGAACCCCATAATCCCGAAGCACCCCCCATAGGATGCCACGAGGGACACGGTCGAATGCCTTCTCCAGGTCTGGGGAAGTCTGTCCACCACCGTGTTCGGGGATTGCCGCCGCGACAGGCGCCGGAGACCTTATGGCCGCAGCTCCGGACAGCCGCACCGACAATGGAGGAGCGGAACATAGTCCATTCAGACTCAATGTCCCCCACCTCCCTCGGGACCTGGTTGAAGCTCTGTCGGAGGTGGGAGTTGAAGACCTCTCTGACAGGGGCCTCCGCCAAACGTTCCCAACAGACCCTCACTATGCGTTTGGGCCTGCCAGGTCTGTCCAGCTTTTTCCCCCGCCATCGAATCCAACTCACCACCAGGTGGTGATCAGTTGACAGCTCAGCCCCTCTCTTCACCCGAGTGTCCAAGACATATGGCCGAAGGTCAGAAGAAACGACTACAAAGTCGATCATCGACCTCCGACCTAGGGTGTCCTGGTGCCAAGTGCACTGGTGGACACCCTTATGCATGAACATGGTGTTCGTTATGGATAAACCGCGACTAGCACAGAAATCCAATAACAACTCACCGCTCGGGTTCAGATCAGGGAGGCCGTTCCTCCCAATCACGCCCCTCCAGGTATCACTGTCGCTGCCCACGTGGGCGTTAAAGTCCCCCAGTAGAACGACAGAGTCCCCAGTGGGAGCGCTTTCCAGCACGCCCCCCAGGGACTCTAAAAAGGCCGGGTACTCTACACTGCCGCTAGGCGCATAAGCACAAACGACAGTGAGAGACCGTTCCCTGACCCGAAGGCGTAGGGAGATGACCCTCTCATTCACCGGGGTAGACTCCAACACATGGCGGCTGAACTGGGGGGCTATTAATAAGCCCACACCAGCCCGCCGCCTCTCACCTTGGGCAACGCCAGAATAGTGGAGAGTCCACCCTCGATCGAGTAGAGTGGTTCCAGAACCCAAGCTGTGAGTGGAAGTGAGCCCGACTATATCTAGACGGTATCTCTCAACTTCCCGCACCAGCTCAGGCTCCTTCCCCGCCAGTGAGGTGACATTCCAAGTCCCAAAAACCAGAGTTGGCGCCCGAGGTTTGGGTCGGCCGGGCACTCGGCCCCGACCACCGCCCAAATCACAACGCACCGGCCCCTTACGGTTTCTCCGGCAGGTGGTGAGCCCACCGAAGAGCGGCTCCACGTTGTGGCTTCGGGCTGAGCCCGGCCAGGCCCCGTGGGCATAGACCTGGCCACCAGGCGCTCGCATGCGAGCCCCCCCCCCAGGGGGCCTGATGTAGATTAGTGTAAATAGTTGGTGTTAGTGCCTATTTCTGTACGCAGTCCTGTGTTACTTTCTGATTGGCTGTTATGTTGTTTCTGCTTAGTTTTCCACGGGGGAATTCTCAGGGGTTCAAGGGGCAACCTTCCAACCATTGTGTGGAGGGGGGTTCAGCATGACCTGGGGGAACCTTCCAGTTTTCAGGAGCTGCTTTGTGCTGTCTGGGGGGTCTTTGTCAAGACTGCTATTGAAAAGACGTATATGCGGTCAATAAAGAACATTTTCCTAGAACCCACTCTCCAGTAGCTCCATGGAGAGATGCTACAATATTAACTGAAATACTGAGTCCATTGGACATGAAATAGACTCAGAGTTGGAGCAGCAGAACATGAACAGTGTCCCCTTGAGTTCCAGATGAATCCAAATGGTATGATTAGGCCTTAAATACACAGATCCATTTCTCCATTAACTACATTTATTCATTTAGCTGATGCTTTTCTCCAAAGATAGAATTATTTATCCATTTATACACTTGGCTAATTTTTGCTGGAGTAGCTTAGGGTAAATACCTTGCTCAGGGGATATTATAGCTAGAGGTGAGACTCAGACATGCAACCTTTGGGTCCTAAGTCAGCAGCACCAACCACTACAGTACCAGTTGCCCCTAAATAACTCAAGTATCCAATGGGAAAACTAGATAACACAGTAGGTAACATTGTTGTTAACACTTTTAAATTACAATAAAAAGCCCAAGGTTTGAGTTGAGCCTCATGCTTTAGTACCCTTGAAGAAAGTACAAGCCCCAAATTGTTGCAAAAAAATTACTTAGTTTTTTTAAACAGGTAAATTAACAATAATACATTGTTGGTGGGAAGGTGGTAAAGGAGAACTTTTGTATCGATGAGAAAGTGATTCCTTCTCTTTTGGAGAAGCCAGTTAAGAGTTTGGATAGAGGGTATAGTTCTGTGAAGGAGCAGGTTGTTGCACTCAGGGAGGTGATTGTGGAAGGCATAAAGAGCATTGATGTGTTCCTCATCCCTCAGAAGTTAAAGTTGTGGTGTCTGCAGTTCGGGCTCTTGCCACGTGTTAGGTGGCCGCTTACAGTGTATGAGTTTTCTGTTCCGGAGGTGGAGAAGCTTGAGCGAATTATTAGTGCAGCGATCAGGAGATAGCTGGGGGTGTCATGCTGTTTGAGTAGTATAGCGTTATATGCTAAGGGCATGTTGGAGCTGCCGGTATCAAGTTTGGTGGAGGAGTATAAGTGTGCAAAGGTGGGTTTGGAGCTGACTCTAGCGGAGTTAAAAGATGAGTTTGCGAGAAAGGTGGTGCCGTCAGTGAGGACAGGTAGGGGGTGGAACCCCAGAGATGCAGTTCAGAGCACAAAAGGGGCGCTGATGTTGTTGGGCATGGTGGGACACGTGCAGAGAGGGAAGGCAGGGTTTGGTTCTGGCCATTTGCGGTGGTTATGGAGTGCTGCCCTGGAGGCAGACAGATGCTGGTTGGTTGTTGAGCAGGTCCAAGGGCAGGAAGAGGAGGTGAGGTGTGCAAAGGCGGTTGCGTTGGCGAAGCAGGGTAGTGGGTAAACTGGGAAGGTGTGGAGAGGAGGAAGTTGTGCTGGCAAGATGTGTGGGCGATGGAGGCGAGTCACCTTAAGTTTATTGTTGGAGCAACTTATGACGTGTTACCAACACCACAGAATGTTAAGCAATGGGCAGGTGGCGATGGTTCTTGTAAGTTGTGTGGCGACGGTGAGGCACATTTTGTCAGGGTGTAAGGTTAGTTTGGGGCAGGGGTGCTATGCTTGGCGCCATAATCAAGTTCTTAGATGTTTAGTAGGTGTGTTTGAGAGTAAGTGGCAAGTTGTTAATTCTCTGCCTGTGGCAGGCCAGCTAGATCAATTGGTTTTGTGCGGGCAGGAGAAAGTAGTACTATGGAAGGGCAGACGTTCCCTGGTAGGTGGGGTAACGCACGGGACTGGAAGCTGTTGGCTGACCTGGGCAAGCAGCCCCAGGTTCCGCAGGTCATTGCTGTTACTTCACTGCGGCCGGACAGGGTGTTATATTCGGAGGGTGAGTGTACGGTGTACTTTATAGAGTTAACAGTGCAGTTCGAGGATGCTATTGGGGAGGCATACGAGCAGAAACTGTTAAAGTATGCTGAGTTGATGGCAGAGGCAAGGGACCGTGGTTGGTGGGCTCATGTGAGGCCAATAGAGGTTGGTGTTAGAGGGTTTGTGGCTAGATCAGCTACTGCATTGTTGGGGGAGTTTGATATTAGAGGCCGCTCGTTAAAGGCGGCGGTGAAGGAGCTGTCTGAGGCAGCTGAGAAGGCAAGTCAGTGGTTGTGGTTGAAAAGAGGGCAGGGTAGTTGGGGTTTCAGGCTGGAGGGAGGTGTGTGATGGTGGAAAATTTAGTGGCAGGTGATGATGGTGATAAGGAGGTGTGGTCTTATTAAGTAGGCTAGTTTAAATTTGTGGTGTGGTACATTTGCAGTTGCTTTGGTGGCGGGTATGGAGGTAAGGTTAGAAGGTATCTATAGAGCTGTGGTTTAGCTGGTTGAGTTAGCGGGGTTGCGGTAGTTGTTGAGGGTGAAGGGTATCGAACATGTGTATGGAGGGGGGGTGCGTCGGGGGTGCCGGATTGCACTGTTGAGCCTTCCAGAGGTGTTATGGGCCTAATTCAACGAAACACTGATTGAAGGGAGGTGCCCACTTGATAACCTCAATGAAATACTTATGTTGGTGCCCGGCTGGTGTGGTTTGTTGGTTTGGCTGGTGAGTTAGACTTGGTCTGGTGAGTTGGCATTGGTTGGTTGATGGTGTTTGTTGTGTTGGTGGTTAGCCTTGGTTTGGTGGTGGATCAGATGTGGTTTGTTGGTTTGGTATTGATGGGTGTGGTTTGTTGGTTTTTGTATGGGTGGGTTAGACTTGATTTGTTGGTTTGGTGTTTGTTGGTGGGTATGTTTGATAGTTGGTTATTAGGCTTGGTTTGTTGGCTTGGTTTTGCTGGTGGTATGAGTGGATGGTTCTGAGATGATGTGTTATGTGATGATGTGATGATCTGTGTGGGTTGTAGGGTAGTTTCTGTGTTGGTGGGAGTAGGCTTGGTTGATTTCTGTGGGTGGTTGGTGCTGTGGTCTGTAGGTTTGGATTTGTTGGCTGTGGTTTGGCGGTTGGTTATCGTTAGTGGGTTGGCTGGATGGCTGGTTTCTTGGGTTAGGCTTACTATGGGTGTTTTGTTGGTGGGTGTGGCTTGGGTTTTGCATTAGTGGGTTAGGCTTGGTTTGATTATTTGTTGGTGCATTAAATCTGGTTCATTGGTTTGGATTTTGGTTGGTGGGATTGGTTTTGGTTTGGTGGGTGGGTTAGGTCAGTTAAGTGTCTTGATTTCAGGGCATAAAGATGTATGTTGGCTATGCTGGGTGTTCTCTGTGATTTTAGGATGGTGGGTGGACTGGGTCCTTGTGTGCAGCTGTTGAAAAAATACGCACGGGGTATAACATCTTTTCCTGTGTATCTTGAATCTCTGCAAACTCGACACTGTCAGCCACTTAGGAGAAAAGCATCAGCTAAACAAAGAAAAAATAAAAAAAAATGGAAAGCGCTATCCAGTCAAGTGCTTTACTCATGTTCAGCGGTCTATATGCTCAGTGTAAATATTCAAGGAGGACATTATATTGGTGCCCTGGGCATTTTCAGGGTACTCAGTATTTAATACATACTTTGGCAAAAGAAAATAAAAAGGTGTATGAAGAAACATGCAGCTTATTTGACTGAATCGTTGATGAGTGAATGGCTAAAGACTTGCTTTAACATCACTCTAGATAGTGAAACAAAAAGGGAACTGAAGCTAGCATGCTGACTGAAGCCATCTTTACATGTCATCGTAGACAGTGTGCTACAGAAATACTGAAGGGTCTCTACTGCGCAAACCTACTCTCACTCCTCCCAGATTATCCAGTCTCGCAGTTCTGCAGCTGGCAGCTGATAAGCTTTGACCGTATGGATTCACTACCTTATCTTAATTCAACATTCATGCTCCAGAATATAGGATTTCAACACGTCCTCTTCAGTGCGTCAGGTATGACCCAATTAACGCAGGAATGTGCTACTTTCAGATATAAAGGCGCATTGATGTGATAAGAAGTTTCAGCCCTTCTGTTAGAACCTCAGTTCAAACTTTCAGTACAAATATCAATTTGACCAGCCAAGCGTATTCTTAACCTCTTTTTTTTTTCAGCTGGAAAGCACTCAGGCTGAATCCCCAATAAGCCCTGCTATTAGTTAGTGGCACAAACTATCCAAACCGTGCTTCTGGCTGAAAGTTATTTATTTCTTTATTTTTTTTTAATTCCACTTGGAAAGGTTGTGCTGAGGCTGTGTAAAGTTGGCCCATAACTGCATTAGAGCTGAAGTAAATGTATCAAATTTCTTTCTCTTTTCACTTTGCTTTCAGCTCACAGCAAGAGTACATTTGTCTGCCGATGTGACCTCTGTTTGTAATCCACCTATTTTATGGAAGCATCCTGAGTGCAATCAAAGTGTGTCACCAAAAAGCCTGCAGTTATTGACAAAAAAAGAACTTTACAGTTCACGGTTCTAAGGGCCACTGACACCCACTCTACTATGAAAGTGCCGTGTGACTTTTATGGTTATTTATACCAATTTTTCGTCTTCGCTTAGGGGTGGGGTGTGCTACATCCCTTTCTTCCTCACTGTCATATTCTCTTCTAAAAAAAATTGGTACCTGGACAAAAAGTCAGCCCATTTCAAATCTTACATTTAGTCAACGCTTTTCTCCAAAGTGACTTACAATGTCACAAATACACACACACGCATTTTCAGAACCTCTCGTCCTATATGGGGTCACGGGGAACCGGAGCCTACCCGGTAACACAGGGCATAAGGCCGGAGGGGGAGGGGACACACCCAGGATGGGACGCCAGTCCATCGCAAGGCACCCCAAGCGGGACTTGAACCCCAGACCCACCAGAAAGCAGGACCGTGGTCCAACCCACTGCGCCACCGCACCCCCCCGATGTCACAAATACACACACTTTCTGAACCGCTTGTCCCATTTGGGGTCGTGGGGAACCGGAGCCTACCCAGCAACACAGGGAGTAAGGCCAGAGGGGGAGGGGACACACCCAGGACGGGACGCCAGTCCGTCGCAAGGCACCCCAAGCGGGACTCGAACCCCAGACCCACCGGAGAGCAGGACCCGGTCCAACCCACTGCGCCACCGCACCCCCCTGATGTCACAAATATTTACCCATTTATAAAGCTGGGTAATTTAACTGGAGCAATTGAGGGTAACTACCTTGATCAAGGGTACTACAGCCAGAGGTGAGGCTCAAATGGGCAACTTTTGGGTCCAAAGGCAGTTGTTCTAACCACTGCACTACAGGCTCTCCCTTACTATCAATTGCAAACAGCTTGTAATCACTTCAGAAGCACTAGGGCCACACAGCATGATGGCAAATAAGTTACAGGTGCTCTCTCTGACAAGTACTGTACTTGAATAACTTTCACCTCCCCCCCTTTCTCAAAAACTCTTGCATATCTGCAATATCCGCAATATCCACCAAAGCACAACAATTGTTTCTAGCTGTGGTGCAAAATTAATACTTTTGCCACAGATGTGGAATGATGTTTGGATGTGCTTGGGTAAAAAAATGTTTACATTTATTTAGCAGATGCTTTTCTCCAAAGCAGCTTCCAATGAACTCTATGTAGTGTTATGACCCACACACCTTATTCACCGTGGTGACCTACACTGCTAGATACACTACTTACACTGGGTCACTCATCCATATATCAGTGGAACACACACACTATGGGGGAACATGGACAGCATGTCTTTGGACTGTGGGAGGAAACCCACACAGACACAGGGATAACATGCAAAGGCAGCTGAAGGCAGTGACTGTGAGATGTACGCTACCTGCAGACACTATATATAGAGCTCTTATACTGGGCTCAGTAGCAATGCTTATTTTGTATGGAACCCACAACTGTTCACTGGTTCCTCAGAACAGAAAATAGGTTTGAGTCAAAGTACCATGTCTGTCCATAGCAAAATTAATACTGTAAACATGATTTTGGGCTGTGTACGGATTTCTGTGATGGAGGCTGTAGAGGAGGGCTGCAACTGCAAATGTAGAGCATGGTTGCCATGTAAATTCTCTTCCATTAATCCTACCTGGAGCCCAGTATTGATTTTGCATCATTGTGCTAGCATCAGCATGCTGCTCACACTAGGGAGCCTATGTGAGGACATCTGGGTGGGGCATTGCTGGTGGTGGTGGAGGCTGTGGGGGGTTTAAGTTATCTGCGAGGTCCAGGATCCTCACAATCAATGCAGCCCACAGAGGAGGCACACAAAGGAGGCAGATAGCCTAAGGAAATGAACCAAATTCAATTTCAGTCCCCCCCCCGACATGCTCATAAAAACAGTGGTTCAGAGGATGATTATTCGGTCGGCCAGCGATGTTGTTATTATTCATAGGTGACATGTGGCTCCAGAAACCTTTCAATTTGTAGCATGCCGTACCCCAGCAATTGTCATATTGAGCAAAATGCTGAAAAAAGGGGTCCGATGCAAAAGATTTAAGGCAGAACAGTGGCAGTCGGACAGAAATTTTTTACAAAGTGATAAGAAGCTGTGGACATGGAATTGCAATCCTGGGGTTGTTGTAGAGATCATACTTTTAACCAGAATTGCCAAAATAAATACATTTACAGCCAAACTTTTAGTAAAGCATTTCATTGTCAGCTGCCAGCAGCACAGGAGCTAATGTTTTAAACCTTGACAGTAGAATAGTTTTTACAGAAGGCTACAGGATGTTGGAAACCTCCACAACTATGGGAGTGTAGCTGCTGTCAGCTGTGACAAGGCATACTGGGGGGGTCCCAAAGCTTGATCCTAGTGGGGGGATGTGTCCTAAGACAGGACAGGATGGTGTGAGGAGCAGGAGCAAAACACTGACAGCAGACAAATTCGGTTCAGTTTCTGGGGGATTTGTCAGAGTACATCGCTAAAAAATAAACTAGCACTGGGCCCCCGTTGGAGCACTGGACACCCAGCCTATAAAGAACATAATATTGGTTAGACATTATTTTCATCTATTTTAAAGGTGAAGATAGAGGGCGAGAGGCTGATACGCGTTTCATTTGAATATTTAGAACATAAGTATTTTGTATAAATGTTCTGAAGTTGAATGTTTCCATACTCTGGTATCATATGCAAATACACCACCAATGTGTTCTTATTGCAACACTTGTATGAAGTCATGCATGTCAAGGCAGAAAATACATATAATTAATCATATCCAAATGAAACATATCCGTCTCTCTGATAAATCAGGCTGTATCACAGTACTCTATGAATCATAGACTTGATCATTTAAATAGTGAAAGGACTGCTGGTCAGGTTTCATCGTTGTCATTCCGACTAATTATCAAGATTCTTATTTTGTGGCTTAGCTGAAACTGCTGTGCTCATGAACACTTAAGTTCTGTTTGGAGTTTCCAAGTTCTTGCTGTGTCCATGTGGGTTTCCTCCAGGTGCTCTGGTTTCCTCCCACAGTCCAAAGACATGCTGTTCAGGTTCCCCCATAGTGTGTGAGTGACAGAGAGAGAGTGTTCCACTGATATATGGATGAGTGACCCATTGTAAGTAATGTATTTTGCAGTGTAAGTCACCGTGGTGAATAAGGTGTGTGGGCTGGTAACACTACATAGAGTTCATTGGAAGTCACTTTAGAGAAAAGCGTCAGATAAATAAATGTAAATTTGGATGGTTGTTTTACTGTAGTGATTCAGGTTCAGCATCATGCACAGGGGTACCAAAGCTAAACCCCTCTTTGGATTTCACACATCATCCTTCAGACTAAAAGTCTTCATCCTTTAATGCTGCCTGCTCTTGTATACAGCTTTGTGTCACATGTGCACCCACTATTCTTCACCTGCCCCTGAACCCCAAGTTTTCTACTCCCACTTTGTCCCTCTCACCCTTGTGTAAAATTTCATGGCTGCTCTATTTTCACAAATGAGCCAGTTGCTAGGGGCAACTACGTGGCAGAGAAGGATGTGAAATCAGCCCCGTGTAGCCGAGGCTCTTGCCATGTCAATGTCGGAGTGCTAGAAATTATCCAGGGCACTATGTTGCACTTGATGTCACCTTTTTTAATGCAGATGAACTACCAGACAGGTCAACAACCTCCCTCCCTCACCCCCCAGGCACATCTGATGTTCCCCTCAAACACCATTAAAAATGCTAATGGTGTCAAGTACACATCCCTTATTTCTCCCCTGACACAATTATATAACCCCCCAACACATACAAACAGCGGGGCTACTCTGTCACCTGGAGTTTAAGCTGAAAATGGATTTATGCTTTATTCACATTTGATTTCTTTCCTTTGTTTCACTGCCTGTTATGCAATGTGTACTTGGCAGAGTCATCTACCTGCCTTTCAAAAAGGTTGGGGACTTTAGTTTTGTGCTCAGAATGTGCTTGATATTGGACTTTTTTCGTCTTTCTGACAAGCCTTTGGGAGCAATTCTTCATGGACGGAAGACAAGAAACAATGTAGGCACAAGGACAGCTGTGTCCACATTGTCTCTGGTGCCCACCATTTTTCCTGATCCCCAAGAGTGACACTAATTTATAGTAAAATATCACCAAATACCCTTAAAATTTACTAAATTACTTATGATAATTAGAATTAGTTACCATAACAAGGCTGTTTCCCTTCATTAATTACTCAGTATTTCCATATGGCTGTCTTCTTGTGCTCATGCAGCTCTTTTGTAGCCATTATGCATTACACAAAAATGTGTTTCAGGTTAGCTGGTGAGTCTGCATGATCCCTACTGTGTGTGAAAGAAACCTGTGTGCATGTTATTGCTGTGGTGTACACAAAGGAGAGTAATTGCAGTGAATTTAGTGTAAAGTATCTAGGCTTGGGGGGTGCAGTGGCGCAGTGGGTTGGACCAGGTCCTGCTCTCCAGTGGGTTTGGGGTTCAAGTCCCGCTTGGGGTGCCTTGCGACGGACTGGCGTCCCGTCCTGGGTGTGTCCCCTCCCCCTTTGGCCTTACGCCCTGTGTTGCCGGGTAGGCTCTGGTTCCCCGTGACCCCGTATGGGACAAGCGGTTCAGAAAATGTGTGTGTGTGTGTGTGTGTGTGTGTGTATCTAGGCTTGTAGGACACTTTGGATAAAGACATGAGCTAAACATTCATCAAAAATCACTGTAAATGGTCTGGATGCAGACACGATTCTTAATCACACTCAATTTGTCACGGTTCACCATATGAACCAGTAGATATTACATGAATACCTGCATAAAGGTTTACAAATTATTAAACATGAGTTTTAATATGAACGAGAAGTGGAAATCATTCCACCACACTTGGGGCAGAACTGAAATCCTCTGTGCTTTTCATTTTGGGCCTCTTCTGTGTGGGACCACCAAGTGAGCAGAGATGGAGGAGTGTAGAAGTCTAGTTGAGGTGTAGCAAGTGATCAGGTTTTGTAGATGCTGAGGAGGAGATCCTTTGATGGTTTTGTAGGCCATAACAAGAATCTTGAATTTGATCCAGGCAGCTATATGACGCCAACGCAGAGAGACAAGCAGGGGAGATAGATGGGAACACTTCAGCAGGTCAAACACGACTTTGGTATCAGGCCGAAAGGCCATACAGGAGAGAGCTGCAGTAAAAATGTAGAAATTAACCATATTCTAAAAAGTCTAAAGACAACTGAGTCATTGTGAATCTTCAGTGCTCATGGAAAAGTAATCCAATTCCATTTTAACTGATTTTATCATGCTGGATTAGGGGTCTGACATGAACTTTGAAAACAAGCACAAAGTCTGCAGAACACAATACAAAGAGCTTCCCGAGGGAAACTCACAATTCTTCTGATGAGCCCTACTGCTCTCCATCCATATCATGAGCGCTCTGTATATTTCCATTATACATTTCATTTTCTGACACTCCTCTCCAATGGAACTTATAATGCTTTTTTTTTTTTTTTTTTTTTAAACAGTTATGACCCATCCCAGCCTTTCTGCCTGTTTCCCAAAGGGTTAGGGAAGAGCATTAATGAATATGGTAGCTCCAACTGAAATGCAGAGGCTGATTTGTTAAAGCTTGTTGAAGCTATTACGTCCAGCTGGAGAGCTCTTACTTGTTTTTTCCTTGCTGCACTATCTCCTCATTTCCCGGATCCTGAGGAAATGGGTAGGGTGGATGGAATTTGGAGGAGGTCAGAACATCTAGATGGCTACAGAGGGAGCGCAAGGGAAACACAGTGAGCGCATGCATTCCGCCCCGGTCAATCAAATCAGTTCTGTCCCCAAAACACACACATTCTCACTTTGCTCCCACTACGTGATGACTGGAAATGCACGAAGCCAAAAATGTTCAAACAATTACCTTATTGTTACTTATGGTGTAAGCTACAGGTGATGACTGTTGAAACCTCAGAGGCTGAGAAACAAGAAAGTGTTTCTATGGAATCCGCAATCTTTCTGTTACAGGCTACGCTCTAAATTCACCATGCCAGCACAGCTATTTTAGTTCTTCAGGACCACAGGTTTCCTGCAGGTTTTACATTACTGTCAGTGATGGTATAGATGTCATTTTAGCTCAGTAATTCAGCTCACATAGCCTAAGAAGGCACTAACTGGAAGGTCACACTGAAACCTTGTTAACAGGTATATTTCTGAGTACTGATATATAGCCATTACACAATCCTGCACTTTACATTGTACTGCAAATGTTCCAGATCTAGGTTATTTTATGAAAATATATCTGACATGTCTCACATTGGGTGGAATTTGAAAGTAAGGTTGTAGTTCTTGTGGACACTTTGTGGAAAAGCTGGAACACTTATCCCTAGACAGCACCTATACATACTTTGCACTCACAGAAAATGCATCATAAACCCCAGTTTGCCCTGTGAGAGAATGGTTAAACATTACAAGAAAGTTCGCTTGGGGTTATGTTTTGGGAAGTGAACATTAAATAATATCTGTACTACATGTTCTGTTTTATTTGCCCGGAACATGTCCAAGCCCACACAGAAAACAATCAGAGAATAGAAACACTTTGAACAAAGGTTTTCACCAGCAGCCGAAGGAAGTAACACGTCGAAGAGCCATTCTGCTGACAGTTTTCTATTGATACTTACGTGATAATTAATCATGTTTAAAAGCTTAATTTGAGCACTGTCAACACACTGGCATTGCCTGAATAGCAGATTAAACATACCTGCTACACATCTCACAGTGGGTTGCAATTAATGCCAACTCTTTCCATATCATTTGGCTCATTTGCGGAAATTGCTTGTCAGCTTAATGTTAATGAGCTGCCAGGGTCAGCACTGGCAGTTGCAGAGACGTTTCCAAGTAAGACGACAGCCCCATTGTTGTGAAATCGCAATTAAATAGTAACTTTTTTTTTTTTTTTTTTTTTACCATTCATGTGTCAGTACCTGAAGATAGCAATTCATGTACTTAAAATTATTTAAAATCAGACAGCAAACCATGTGTCTAACAGCAATACACACTGCAGATGAAAACTTTGCAGGCAAAAGTGAAATAGGTCTAAACAATACATCTATTATTATTATTGGAGCGCTAGTAGTGTAGTGGTTAGAGCTCGATGGTCCAAGTCTTACGTCCAGCTGTAGTACTGTTGATGAAGGTACCTGAATTGCGCCAGTAAAACTACCCAGCCGTACAAATGGCTAAAAAACTAAGTAGCTTAAAACTGAAAGTCACTTTGGAGAAAATCAGAAATTTATTATTATTATTATTATTGTCATGTCTGACATTAGCAGTAATGAAAATTAGCCCCCGAGATCCAAATCACCCGGCGATCAAAATGTGGCGCCGCTTTTCCCAATGATACATTCAGAAAAGAACCTATAAAAGGCAAACAACAAGCCTGCAGAATTGTGGATCCTTGAAAAGCTATTTACTGTGATTCTCCAATGGTCCTTGTGCTCTCTTTACTCATTTACTTTTAGTTATTAACACTTTTATTTCCAAAGTTCTTGTCACTGCATGTTTCTCCTCCAGTTCTGGGTTTCTGCCCCACCTGGTCCTGGTCCTGCGTGTCTGCCCTGTTTAAGGTACATTTTGGTCTACTTCTCCTGTTACACTCACTGTACTAGTTCAAAGCGCCCTGTGTTTCGCTTTGCTCTGTTCATCCCATCACATGTGCATTTTGGCTTCTAATTTACTCCGCACACTCATATTTTCACTCTGCACAGGTTTCACACCCTTACGTACACATAGGGCTGTTACAGTAAAATACACATCCATTTCTGTGTGACCTCTGGATGTGACAATTATTAACATTTATTCTTATTTTTTTGGGGCCACATGGCCCAAAAAAGACTTATTTTGTATTTAAAAGCACATGTGAGTGACAGCAGATGTTACAATAACTGCTTTACAAAGTTTTACAGCATATGTACTGCCATGTTATTTTAAGTTAAAATTAATTACTTTCATCATTTTATCCAAAGCAATTTACAGTATGTGAATTTTTTTACAGCTGGGTATTTATAATTTATACTGGAACAGTTCAGGGTAAGTACCTCACAAGAGTGCAAGAGCAACTGCCAAGGAGTAATACAGAGCAAACTCTTCTTTTCTGTTCCAGTTGTCTGACAATAGCAAAGCAAAGTAAATTGTCTCTTTAAAAAAAATAAATAAATAAAAATAAGAGACAATTAATCCAACAAGGCAGAGTAATATTTGAAGCAGCTGCAAGCATAAATCAAGGATAGCAAATTACAATGTTCCTTAGGTGTGAGCAGTAGCAATTGTCTGTCAGTTGTCCAAAATAATCTGTACCTATGATTTTTCATTCAGATGAAATTATAATTTTATAAAAGGAAATTCATCACTACAGTCTTCCATTTATTGTGAGAAATAGGAGTATAACACAACTGCAACATGCTATTGTTATTTAATATAATACACACACACACACACACACACACACACACATTATCAGAACCGCTTGTCCCTTACAGGGTCACGGGAAACCGGAGCCTACCCGGCAACACAGGGCGTAAGGCCGGAGGGGGAAGGGGACACACCCAGGACGGGACGCCAGTCCGTCGCAAGGTACCCCAAGCGGGACTTGAACCCCAGACCCACTGGACAGCAGGACTGCGGTCCAACCCACTGCGCCACCGCACCCCCTCTATTTAATATAATAATAATTTAAAAATGAAGAAATGAAACACTGACAGAACTTCAAGATTAACCAAATTATGAAGAGACTGATTTATGCTTTAATACTTCAGCATATTGAAATCCTCCAGCCGATAATTATATTAATATCCCAGATGATGATTTTAGCTAGAATCTCAGTTTTACATCTGTCACTCTAGAAAAAGCCTTTGCTATTGTCAGACAACTGGAATATGCATCCCAGTAATAGTGAGGTGGAAAAAAAAAAAAGAAAAAAGAGAGATAAACAAAAAGCCTACAAATCAAAAATGCAAAAGCAAACTAGAAACAGACCAGACCTCAATAACTCTGTTCCCCATCTTCCCTGTGGAAACCTTTCGCCACCACCTTAACTCTTCACTAAAAGTCCCTGCTTGTGCCCCCCACCTCCCCTGAAACTTTCATAGATGAAATGTAAAAACTAAATCCCACCAACTAATAAGTACAACATAAGAACCAGGGAAGAAACCAAAACAATAATCAGTAGGCTACTGTAAAATAGTTGTGTGAACCAGTCTCAGTTTCTCAGATTTGCCAGAAATGCAGATGCAGACATGTCAAACAGGCTGGGGAAAGAGACCACGATACTTCCTGTGAGCTTTAAACACTCCAGCGAGTTCATCAAATTGCCATCTTCTCCGAATCATTTCATCTCGCAGGTAGGGGTAGAGTTGCAGTTGGAAGTCTTTAAAGATAGCTTTGTGTTTCTTTGTTGTAGTTCTCAGGGTTTTCTTTGTCAGAAAAATACAGAAAATGGACGAGAATGTTTCTTGGATGGGCATTTGGATCAAGAGTGTAGCCAGGGAATCAATAGGTGAAACCAAGCTCCATAGGAGGCAAATTGACCGGCAGTCCCACACAGGAACGTGGTAGACCATGTACTCCAACAAACAAAACCCTTCATATGACACAGGCACAACAGCAGCTTAAACCAACAAGGTTGAGAAAAGAACCTTGCACAGAGTAAGTCTGACAACAATCACAAAGAGTGAAGGGGAAAAAAAAAAAAAAACTCTGCAGTCCTCCAAAGACAATGAAATAAACTTTGTTTCATATATAGTGTTACACCTAAAGTCTCAAAACCTCCAAAGGCTTTCAGGAACAGCACAAATTTTTAAAAATTGCAGCATCTTAGTCCCAGTGATTGCTCAGCTTCCCGAAATTCCCAAATTCCTACTGCTAAGGAGACTCCTCAAGCTGATTCCAGCATTTTACCAAAGTCAGTCTATGAATCCACACAGCTAGTAACACAGCAGTGTACGAGTTCAGCAAGAGCTACAAACAAGAATAATGAAAGAGGACACACAACTCATTTGCATAATTTCACCATTTAAAACTCTCAACACTGTCTCATATCACTTATCCAGTTCATCCAAATCACATTTTTAAAAGTGGAAAGTTGTGTAACCTCACTATGGAAAATGAAGTGACATAGAATGAGAAAATTAAACTTTAAATATCAGCCACTTTCACAAACCTGTTACTACACATAGTGTAAACTTTGTGTGGTACTGTATTATAGTAAAAAGAGCTTTTTGTGAACAGGCCTAAACCTACTTCTGCAGTGTGAATGTTCACCTTCATTATTGCTGTGAGTAAAATAGTTGTACTATACGAAGAAGTAAAGTTTCTAAAGAGTGCATGCAGTACATGTCTGAAAGGGTATTGGAATTCATTTGTGTTTACAGTAACAAGCAAACATTCTCTTAGATACTAAGACATGGCTGCTGTCTGGCCAGTTTAAGAAAAATGTCACATCCGAGGTGAGGTATAACGAAGTAATACACACCATTAAGTACGTTCAAGCAACCTGTAAATGCTAGTGCCAAAAATGTTCTTAAAAATACTCCCAAAAACCTGCTTTTAGTGCCATGTCTCTGCATATATTGAAGTTTGACCTGCCCATTATGGTTAAACCATGCATAGCTAAACAATAAAAACATCAGGCAATACTGTGGGAAACTAGACTAGTTTTGCTGATGGTTTTCTCCAAAGCAACCTACAGTATTAAACCACCTGAAGTTATTTATCCATTTATACAGCTGGACAATTTTACTGGAGTAATTTAGGGTAACATGCTCATGGATACTAGAGCTAGACGTGGGATTTGAGCTTTGGATCCAACAGTAAAAGTTGTAACCACATACTGTATGCTATCAGCTGCCCCATGAGGCCTTACACCTTACATGTGCTCATCAGGAAGTCACTTCTAGGGGATTAAGGTGGCAAGTAAAGGATTACAAAGAAAAAAAATGCAGTTAGGCTTCACCTTGGTTTTGTCAAAAGAATGTAATTGACAAGAAGCTCATAGCCACTATAATCAAGCAACATTGAAATGAAGTAAAAACAGCCATTTGGATGCTATGGAAAGGTTAATGGTTTAGTGTTTGTTCATTACCCAAATGCCAAACAGCGCAGCTTCAATCAATGCTGCCTATGTGCAATTGGGCTGCGTTCTAAATTTTGAATATGTTCATTAAGCCTCATGTATTATTGATACAATCAGACACTAGACTTCACCTGTTCAGTTTTATAAGAGCTTGAGCTGATATGAGGAGGAAAAATGGCTGAATTTCATCATTGAAAAAAGACTCTTTGTCAAGGCAACGAGTTGGACACCTTGAGAGGAGGTGTTGCTATGGGAGTAAGAACACTTTGCAAGCACACAGATTTTGTAATTGAGCAGCAGGGTGAAAGCTAGAGTTGGACGTCACTTTGGAGAAAAGCATCTGCTAAATAAATAAATGTAAAGTGGTGAAGCAAATAAAATGAAAGAGATCTAAAGAAAAATACAAGATTCTAAGTATTCTTGCCATAAAGAAAGAACAGTTAATGCCTTCTGGACTGTGGCCTTTATATATTTCTTCAACATGAACAGTCTGGTGCAGTGGCGCAGTGGGTTGGACCACAGTCCTGCTCTCTGGTGGGTCTGGGGTTTGAGTCCTGCTGGGGGTGCCTTGTGATGGACTGGTGTCCTGTCCTGGGTGTGTTCCCTCCCCCTCTGGCCTTATGCCCTGTGTTACTGGGTTGGCTCTGGTTCCCTGCGACCCTGTATGGGACAAGCGGTTCTGAAACGAACAGTCTGAACCACTTGCCCTATTCAGGGTTGCAGGGAGCCAGAACCTAGCTTGGCAGCACAGGGTGTGGGGCTGGAGGGGGAGGGGACACAACCAGGACAGGACACCAGTCTGTTGCAAACCACCCCAAGCAGGACTTGAACCCCAGACCCACCAGAAAGCAGGACCTGGTCCAACCCACTGCATCACCTTCACACTCCACCCTCTTAAAAAGCCCACCATTTAGCCCTAGACTCACACTATTGTCTCATGGGACTTGTTGATGCTGTTGGTCAGTTGACTATTGACTATTGAGAGGGGGGTGCGGTGGCGCAGTGGTGCAGTTGGTTGGACTGGGTCCTGCTTTCCGGCAGGTCTGGGGTTTGAGCCCTGCTTGGGGTGCCTTGTGACAGACTGGTGCCCTGTCCTGGGTGTGTCCTCTCTCCCTCCAGCCTTATGCCCTGTGTTGCCGGGTTAGGCTCTGGCTCCCCGTGACCCCATATGGGACAAGCAGTTCAGAAAATGTGTGTGTATTGACTATTGACTTTGTGTTGTCTTTGGAGAAAAGTGAACAGGTAAGTACATCATGTGACCTACCTATCCAGAATGTAGGTTTAAACTGGCTGTCTAGACACATTAGGGAAGAGGTGGGTGCCCCCACCCCCCATACTTTTCATTTTTGGTAGATAAAGTAGGTTAGTTAGGGCATCCTAGATGCTGATTTGCACAGTAAAAAAAACTTGCACTTAAGCACTTCCTTGTGTTTTTGTTGGCCTCTTGTCACCCCTAGATGCCTGGGCTTGTAACATTAATGTGAGCTTGTCCGGGATCTCCTCTCATCTGGAATACTCTCAACACCCCACTGGTTCCCCATAGACTCAGACTACTGTGTCATTGTGCTTGTTGATGCACCATCTGGGATTGTGTCCCTTCAGTTGTTTGGTGCGAGTGGTTTTAATTTTACACAGTTGTGTTTTTGCTTATCAGGTCGTTGTTTTGTTTCTTTTTGCTCTGTGTGGTGTGCTCCCACCCATGCATTGTACTGACTATGTCTTTGTTCAACTTGCACATGTTTATCAACAACCCTACTTTGGAACTATTTGAGAAGTATTGGACTGCTGATTTGTTTCTGTTAGCAGACCACTTCCATATTCAGGTTAAGGCTTCCTCTTAAGAGAAATTTCCATTGAATTGTTTGAGTCGGGGGATCCTGATTGTCAATGATCCTTCAGTGCCTACTATGGGTCCACCTGCTGATGCAGGAGAGATGTTGTCCACTGAAAGTATGGCTGAGCAAGATGAGGGGGCAGTGCAAGATGAGGCTGAGGTTTATGCGAAGACTAACAATAAAGCTGGTTTGCCACTCTGAACTGCTGTCATCTACTTCTGGGTCTTGGGCTGATGCTCGTTTGAGGAGACATTTGCCCCGTCTTCACATGGAGAGACAGGAAAGGCCACAGGCACGGCAGGCAGAAATAGACTTGAGTCTGGAGATAAGCCAGCTAGAACCTGAGGCAGAGACAAAGGTTAGACTTTGGCAGCTTGAACTAGAAGCAAAGAAGGTTGCCCTTGTTCTAGCTGAACAGTCAAGCCTCTCTGAAGCCTCTTGTGTGTCACCTCTGTTAAGTCCATCCACAACTTTTGATGGCAGTAAGCATGCTGCTTTATTCCCTCTATTCCAGGAGAAAAGCTGATACTTATTTTGGGGTGTTCGAACATGTTGCCACATCTCTACACTGGGCAAAAGATGTATGGTCCTTTAGTGTAATGCAAGTTGATTGGAAAGGCTTAAGATGCTTGTTCATGTTCATTAAAAGATGCCTGGGTTATGATACCATGAAAGCAGCATATGAAGGAGTCTCTGCAGCCTACAGACACTGGTTTAGAGCACTAAAGAAGGGGTCCAGCCAAACTTATGTTGAATTTGCATGAAAAATGGGAGTTGGATAAGCGGTGTGCTGCAAACAGTTAATGACCTCAACTCATTACCTGAACTGATGTTATTGGAGGAGTTCATGAATTGTCTTCTGGAGTGTTGCTTGAATGAGTAAAAAGTGAACTCATTGACTCAAGCAGCTGTTTTGGTTGAATTTGTGCTTATCCACAAATGTGTTTGTCTGCACAAACAGAAGACTTCCACTCAAAGGAAGCCTTCAACCACCCCAACCCCTCAGTCACATTCTGAAGAGGAGTGTGAGCATCTATTGTCACACGCATGATCAGTGGTCTGGCCATTTGGGTATTACAAAAACTATACTAGGATTGATATTTTTCAGGCCTTACTTAAAAGCACATGTGGCAAAATTGTCACTGATGTTTTATTGTGCAGGTAAACCAACTGAAGTGATTCCTTTGCCCCGTCATGCCATTACTATTGGGAAAAAATGATTTGAGCATGTATTTGATTGTGCTGGTCCCTTACCCAGGTAATCACTTCCTCCTAACTATCATGTTTACAGCTACACAATATCCTGAAGCACACACACACATTTTCAGAACCGCTTGTCCCATACAGGGTCACGGGGAACCGGAGCCTACCCAGTAACACAGGGCGGAAGGCCAGAGAGGGAGGGGACACACCCAGGACGGGACGCCAGTCCGCCGCAAGGCACCCCAAGCAGGACTTGAACCCCAGACCTACTGGAGAGCAGGACTGTGGTCCAACCCACTGCGCCACCGCATCCCCCATGTATCCTGAAGCAATTCAAACTAATTACAACAAAAACTTGTCCCAAGCAAGTCGCAGTGAGCCGGAGTCTATCCGAGACATTGGGCACCAGGTTGAAAGGGTGGGGGCACACCCTGGATGGGATGGCACCATAGCCAGGTGAATCCAACTGGCAACCTTCAGAGCCAAAGGTAACCAGTCCAACCATGACACCGCCAGCCACCCTGAAACCACACACACACACACATTTTCAGAACCACTTGTCCCATACAGGGTCGCAGGGAACCGGAGCCTACCCGGCAACACAGGGCATAAGGCCGGAGAGGGAGGGGACACACCCAGGACGGGACGCCAGTCCATCGCAAGGCACCCCAAGCGGGACTCAAACCCCAGACCCACCGGAGAGCAGGACTGTGGTCCAACCCACTGCGCCACCGCATCCCCTCACCCTGAAACCATTTCCCTGTGAAAAATTGCAGCATCTGCAGTCATAAAAGCACTAATAAATATCAATATTTTGCCTTCTTTCTAAATTTTACACAAGCTCTTAAGATGCAATCACACCCCACATGTCCAGTGCTTGATTTCACAAAGCTTTAAAATCAAAGTTTCTCAAATATTGCTTTGATACAGGAAAAGATTGGGATGAAGGTATTCCACTCATATTACTTGCAGTATAAGAGTTTCTTAGTTTCAGTGCTGCAGAACTCATATTTGGTCATACATTGCAGGGACCTTTGAAAGTTAGAAACAAGTGATTTCTGTCTGACTCAAGTTCAATACTCAACAGCTCGGATCATGTCAGCAGATTCAAGGAATGCCTACATCACACTTCTTCCCTTGCTAAGGAGTCACTAGTGCAGAGTCAAAAGGGTATGAAACATCAGTATGATGAGAAAGCCATTCCCTACTCATTTTCACCTGGAGATATTGTTGTTGCCAGATC
Source organism: Scleropages formosus (assembly GCF_900964775.1). Classification (NCBI taxonomy): domain Eukaryota; kingdom Metazoa; phylum Chordata; class Actinopteri; order Osteoglossiformes; family Osteoglossidae; genus Scleropages; species Scleropages formosus. Next base: position 350,883 of record NC_041824.1, read on the forward strand.
CTGGATCTCATCATGTGGAGCGGAGGACACAGGGAAGATAGGACCAAAGTGCAGGATTGTTCATTCAAAGCCAACAAGCCTTGTGCTTGTTGTCAGGGACAGGTGAATGGTGACTCGATCAGCAAAATGGGTAAAAGCAATAATCCACGGATAAAATCAAGAAGCAAGGCAAGTATTCAAGAGCCAGGTAACGAAGAACATGTTTCAAGGACAAAAGGGACTAGGACATGGACCATGATGAGTGCTGTTAGCACAAAGGGAATGGTTGTCTCTATCAGATTCTGTAAGTGAGAAAGGGCTGTGGAGTGTCTTTTAAAGTCGAGTACTCCAATTACCGCCCAGTGCTTAATCTGAACCAGACTGAGGTGTGGACGTGACAGATCTGTCCCGTCTGTGTGGTTTTCTGGGCCTTATGAGGTGGTAAAGAAATGAAGTGACACAGACTACATAATTCATACTCCGTACTACCATCCATCCATCCATCTTCCTCCTCTTATCCGGGACCGGGTCGCAGGGGCAGTAGTCCAAGTAGAGCCCCCCAGACTTCCCTCTCCCCGCACACCTCCTCCAGCTCCTCTGGGGGAACCCCAAGGCATTCCCAGGCCAGCCGGGAGACGTAGTCTCTCCAACGCGTCCTGGGTCTGCCTCGAGGCCTCCACCTAGTGGGACATGCCCGGAACACCTCACCAGGGAGGCGTCCAGGAGGCATCGGGAACAGGTGCCCGAGCCACCTCAACTGGCTCCTCTCGATGCAGAGGAGCAGTGGCTCTACTCCGAGCTCCTCCCGGGTGACTGAACTCCTCACCCTATCCCTAAGGGTGCGCCCAGCCACTCCACGGAGGAAACTCATTTCTGCCGCTTGTATCCGCGATCTCATTCTTTCGGTCATGATCCAAAGTTCATGACCATAGGTGAGGGTAGGAACATAGATCTACTGGTAGATTGAGAGCTTTGCCTTATGACTCAGCTCCTTCTTCACCACAACAGACCGGTACAATGACCGCATTACTGCGGACACCGCACCGATCCGTCTGTCAACCTGCTGCTCCATTTTTCCCTCACTCGTGAACAAGACCCTGAGGTACTTAAACGCCTCCACTTGAGGGAGCAACTTCCCCCTAACCCAGAGGGGGCAATCCACCTTTTTCCGACTGAGAACCATGGTCTCGGATTTGGAGGTGCTGATTCTCATCCCCGCCGCTTCGCACTCAGCTGCAAACCTCTTCAGTACACGCTGCAAGTCTTGATTCGATGAAGCCAACAGGACCACATCGTCCGCAAAAAGCAGAGACGAGATCCTGCGGCCACCAAAACACATATCCTCCGTTCCCTGGCTGCGCCTAGAAATTCTGTCCATGAAGATAATGGACAGAATCGGTGACAAAGGGCAGCCCTGGTGGAGTCCAACATGCACCAGGAACAGGTCTGACTTACTGCCGGCAATGCGAACCAAGCTCCTGCTTCGGTCATACAGGTAACAAACAGCCCGTAGCAGCGAGCCCTGAACCCCATAATCCCAAAGTACCTCCCACAGGATGCCACGAGGGACACGGTCGAATGCCTTCTCCAGGTCCACAAAACACATATGGACTGGTTGGGCAAACTCCCACGAACCCTCCAACACCCTAGTGAGGGTATAGAGCTGGTCCGTGTTGCACGGCCAGGGCGAAAACCGCATTGCTCCTCCTGAATCCGAGGTTCAACTATCGGTCGGATTCTCCTCTCCAGTACCCCGGCATAGACTTTCCCAGGAAGGCTAAGGAGTGTGATCCCCCTATAGTTGGAACACAATCTCCGGTCCCCCTTCTTAAAAAGAGGGACCACCACCCTGGTCTGCCAGTCCAGAGGCACCGTTCCCAAAGTCCACGCGATGCTGCAGAGGCGTGTCAGCCAAGACAGCCCCACAACATCCAGAGACTTGAGAAACTCGGGGCGGATCTCATCCACCCCCGGAGCCTTGCCACCGAGGAGTTTTTTGACTACCTCAGCAACTTCAGCCAGGGTAATGGACGAGTCCCCCTCCGAGTCCCCAGCCTCAGCTTCCTCTACGGAAGGCGTGTCGGAGGGATTGAGGAGATCCTCAAAGTACTCCTTCCACCGCCCGAGGACATCCTCAGCTGAGGTCAGCAGCGCTGTAAACAGTGTTGGTGGAACACTGCTTCCCCCTTCTGAGTCGCCGGACGGTTTGCCAGAATCTCTTTGAGGCCGACCGAAAGTCTTCCTCCGTGGCCTCACCGAACTCCTCCCAGGCCCGAGTTTTTGTCGCGGCGACTGCCAGAGCCGTGTTCCGTCTGGCCCGCTAGTACCCGTCAGCTGCTTCAGGAATCCCATGAGCCAGCCAGGCCCGATAGAACTCCTTCTTCAGCTTGACAGCATCCTTTATCTCCAGTGTCCACCACCGTGTTCGGGGATTGTCGCCGCGACAGGTTCCAGAGACTTTATGGCCGCAGCTCCGACAATGGATGTGTGGAACATAGTCCATTTGGACTCAATGTCCCCAGTCTCCCTCGGGACCTGGTTGAAGCTCTGTCGGAGGTGGGAGTTGAAGACCTCTCTGACAGGGGCCTCTGCCAAACGTTCCCAACAGACCCTCACTATGCATTTGGGCCTGCCAGGTCTGTCCAGCTTTTTCCCCTGCCATCGAAACCAACTCATCACCAAGTGGTGATCAGTTGACAGCTCAGCCCCTCTCTTCACCCAAGTGTCCAAGACATATCGCCGAAGATCAGAAGAAGCGACTACAAAGTCAATCATCAACCTCCGACCTAGGGTGTCCTGGTGCCAAGTGCACTGATGGACACCCTTATGCATGAACATGATGTTTGTTATGGACAATCCGTGACTAGCACAGAAATCCAATAACAAGTCACCACTCGGGTTCAGATCAGGGAGGCCATTCCTCCCAATCACGCCCCTCCAGGTGTCACTGTCGCTGCCCACGTGGGCGTTAAAGTCCCCCAGTAGAACGACAGAGTCCCCAGTGGGAGCGCTTTCCAGCACGCCCCCCAGGGACTCTAAAAAGGCCGGATACTCTGCACTGCCACTAGGCGCATAAGCACAAACGACAGTGAGAGACCGTTCCCTGACCCGAAGGCACAGGGAGACGATCCTCTGATCCACCGGGATAGACTCCAACACATGGTGGCTGAACTGGGGGGCTATTAATAAGCCCACACCCGCCCGCCGCCTCTCACCCTGGGCAACGCCAGAATAGTGGAGAGTCCACCCTTGGTCGAGAAGAGTGGTTCCAGAACCCAAGCTGTGAGTGGAAGTGAGCCCGACTATATCTAGACAGTATCTCTCAACCTCCTGCACTAGCTCAGGTTCCTTCCCCGCCAGTGAGGTGACATTCCAAGTCCCAAAAGCCAGAGTTGGCGCCCGAGGTTTGGGTCAACCAGGCACTCGGCCCGGACCACCGCCCAAATCACAACGCACCGGCCTCTTATAGCCTCTCCGGCAGGTGGTGAGCTCACCGAAGAGCAGCTCCATGTCTTGGCTTCGGGCTGAGCCTGGCCAGGCCCCGTGGGCATAGACCTGGCCACCAGGCGCTTGCATGCGAGCCCCCCCCAGGCCTGGCTCCAGGGTGGGGCCCCAGTGACCCCATACCGGGCGGGGTAAACGAGAACCTTGATTTAATGGTCATCATAAGGGGGTTTTGAACCACGCTTTGTCTCGTCTGTCACCCAGGACCTGTTTGCCATGGGAGATCCTACCAAGGGCATATAGCCCCAGGCAACATAGCTCCTGAGATCATTCAAGCACTCAAACCCCTCTACCACATTAAGGTGGTGGTTCGAGGAGAGGTACTCCGTACTACTAAAAGAAGAAATGGCTGGTGAAATGATGTAGAGGTATTTAATGAAACTCCTTGTGAAGTTCAAGTCTTGTTACTCAAATGGGAAAATTTTGGTTCGCTCTACAGTTTGGTGAATTCACACAAGACCTGTGCATTTAATGTCATTGTGATTTGGACACTGTATCCTGAATTACAGTCATATGTAAAATTAAACTGACATTTGTGATGAGATTAATTGTTAATGGTTCCTTCTGTGCCAGCTAAAATTTCTTCCAGGTTCTTTGCAGTGATATGATTATTAACCAGTCAAAGAACAGTTCTATTTGACATTTTTCTTAGACTTTCATATCTTGCCTTAACAAACGGTATTTTGGATAGTGGAAATCAAGTATTTAGATATCTTTTTATGGCCTTCACCTGCTATGTAGTAGATAATTGTCTTTATTTTCAGGTCCTCAATTAGCTGTTTAAAGGAGCCAACGGCTGTTGAGTGGATGGAGAATACTCTAAAAGGGCTAAAGAGTCAGAGAATTTATAACGAATCAAGTTATAAGACCTTACAGAAAGTAACAGTAGTGGTATACCTGGAAGGGTTCCCACAATGTTGCATATGCCATATTTTTTATTTTTTCCAGTGTTTTAAATTCAGCAAATAAACTTTAGTTTTGCATTAACATTTGCAGAAATGTCATGTTTAAGGCAGGACAAAGAGACAGTTTGTTTCCTGCAGAGGGTGTGCAAATTTTTTAATTTTTTTTTTTTTTTAAACTGAGAAAATCAACAGACTGTCACAACCCCAAAGGGGTGAAGTCCCCAGTGTCCACTTGAGGCACCACCTATAATCCATGCATCAAACACAATGAACCTGTTTTCAGTTAACCTCATCACCAGTCTCCAGCTGTATCAAAGGGGGCAAAACCACATCGCTAGTTTGGGGATTCCTGTTACTCTTCAAGCGTGCTTCTGCTCAAGCCTGAGCTCCTGTCCTGACCCCACCAGTCCTTCTGATCCTGTGTATTTCACTGTTGCATCCTTAGTATTAACTCCATTCATGCAACACAGTCTTACTTATTGTAAGGACACGTTGCGCATCTCTCTCTTATTCCGTGTCCTCCTTGTCACTCATGCACTTAATCTCCCGGGTTTGCGCTGCCCACTTCTATAGACAGTATGCGGTTGAGATCGTTGCACTTTACGCCCTTGTCTGGACATTACAGCAAAACACATCCCTGTTCGTTTCACATCAGGATGTCACACTGAAAATAACACTTGATTGGGGGTCAAACTTTTGCACAAAACTGTGTGAAAGTTTTGCTTTTTTAACTTAAGTGTTTTTGTTTACTCTTTAAAGACAGAAAACATTTCTTCATATTCACATCCTCATTTCTATTTAACAATGTGTAACAGAAACACACACAACAATACACTCCCAATATCCTCTGTTGAACAGGTTCCTCAGGGACTCTGCACTCTATTTCTTGCACCACACTTTTCCTGACAACCTCAGAACTAGTATCTCTGTATAGCAGCACTTACTGAGTCCCTGCTTGAGACTCCAAGATTTCAAGGGATGAGTGACAGTGGTTCAGTAGTCCCTTTTTTTGCCTTTCAAACCATATGAAAACTGCTTTGCTATTATTAAAGAAATATATATACTGATTTTAATGCAGCTGCTAATCCAAAGTCATCCTCTCCTTTTTCCTATGGATGCCACAGATTTTCCAAATCCAGTTGCCCATTACAATTGAGCAAAAAGGCATCTTGATGGAAAACAAGAAATGCTGGCATTACTGATGCCTGCAGCATAGCCCACATGAACACAGCTTTAGAAAATAAACCACATACACTAACTTTAAAGTGGTTCTAAGGCAGTTCAGACAGCCTGGGCTTTTCCATCTATAAGCTCCCGCGTCACAGCTGGTCTTCAGCAGTCCCGGCCCTTTCCAGGAAGATGGGGTCCGGCTGATACTTATTGGGGTGAAGCACTGAAGCAGCAGGTCATGGAACAGCTTGGGTGCTGACACACGATGCCAGAAAAGCACTGGTGTTTTGTGCAAAGCTTTCACAGGGACAAAAGGCACACAGCAAATATGCAGCACTTTTGTATTTTACTGTTTTACTGAAGAAAGATGTGTCCCTTTGGCTATTAATCAGAAACTGAGGAGCCTTTAAAATTTCCTGGCTTCTTTGAAAAGTTAACCTGCTGTTTTGCCCTTGAGAAAGACATTTAATTTAAATGGTACCATTAAAATTGTAAGGTGCTTTAGGTGAAATGTTTTCAGTAAAGACATTTGTTTAAATAAAGTAAGAAGTATAAATACACACACACAGTCTGAAACCACTTGTCCCAAGCAGGGTCGCAGCAAGCCAGAGCCTAACCAAGCTGGAAGGGGAGGGGACACACTTACAATGGGATGCCAGTCCATCACAAGGCACCCCAAGAAGGACTCAAACCCCAGACCCACCGGAGAGCAGGACCTGGTCAAACCAGCTGCGCCACCGCGCCCCCCAGAAGTCAGAACCGCTTGCTCCATACGGGGTCGCAGGGGAACCGGAGCCTACCCAGCAACACAGGGCGTAAGCCCGGAGGGGGAGGGGACACACCCAGGACGGGACGCCAGTCCGTCGCAAGGCACCCCAAGCGGGACTCGAACCCCAGACCCACCGGAGAGCAGGACTGTGGTCCAACCCACTGCGCCACTGTGCCACCGCACCCCCCTCCCCCCAGAAGTATAAATGATAAGTATGCACACACACACACACACACACACACACACACACACACACACACACACACACACACACACACACACACACACACACACACACACAGAGTCTGGACTGCTTATCCCAAAGAGGGCCACAGGGAGCCAGAGCCTAACCTGGCAACACAGGGTGTAAGGCTTGAGGGGGAGGGGACAGACCCAGGACGGGAGGCCAGTCCGCCGCAAGGCACCCCAAGTGGGACTCAAAACCCAGACCCACTGGAGAGGAGGACCCAGTTCAACCCACTGCTCCACTGCAGCCCCCTAAATAATAAGTAGATATTATAAATTATAAGCACTCACTGTGCTGGGCATGCTGTTCAAATACATGGCAAAGCACATAAAATAATTTTCTGAATGTTGTAACGGTGGTTACCTATGCACTATGCTAATTTACTGTTCTGGGGGAAAAATCCAGCTGCCATTATCCCTTTAAAAAGTAGTGTTTTGGAAGCATGATGGAGAACAAAGATGCATCATTTGTCCAACGTGTGTTCAGTTCCAGCTTGTTGTGCTCTCTTTGTGTTTGTGTTGCAAAGATGAGGAAGAAAATAACAAATCACTCTTAAACATGTGAGTGCTTCATCACATTTCTGTTTTAAATTACTCCATATGAATTTTATATGGAGCTTCTTTCCTGATGTATGCTGGCAAACATGTTGCTATTGGACAAACACACGCAAACACATAAACACACAGACACACAAACTGGTTGTACTTAAGAAATTGTGTCTGCATCTGTCTGTTGGTGAAATGTTCTTTTGTTTCACACTTCTGTGTGGCACTTTGGAGGATAGCTTCTAATAAATAAGCACTTCTTCATTTCCTTTCAACCCTGCCTCACCACTAACTTCTCACCTCTTTCTGCTCCTGTTGTCACCTTTCACCGCAACTTAAAATTTCTCTCACCTTCCTTCTTTGCCTCTGCTACTCTGGCCGCTCTCCCTTCTGCTGCACAATTCTCGGCTCTATCTACAGATGATGCCACTAACACTTTCCTCTCTGCCCTATACTCCTCCCTTGATTCTCTTTGTCCTCTGTCTTCTAGACTAGCATGCCCCATTGGTACCCCATGGCTGTCTGGTACGTTACGTGCTAACAGGACCAAACTGCGGGCTGCAGAGTGAAGATGGTGTAAATCCTAAACTCCATCGGACCTGGATGCCTAACAGTCACTCTTAGCTGCTTTTCAGTACACTGTCTCTTCAGCTAAAGCCTCTTCTTTCACAACAAAATACAGTCTGCATCCAAAAAACCACACAGACTCTTTGTGACCTTCTTATCCCTTCTGTGTCCCTCGCCACCTCCTCTTCCCTCTTCTCTCATTGCTGATGACTTTGCTTTGTTTTTCCGAGACAAAGTCAAAGCATCAACCCACCCGGTTCACGCTGGACCTCCCTGTGAAGCTATCCTCTCCAAATTCAAGCCACTCTCCGAATCAGAAATCTCTGACCTCATGATACTGCACAGAGCCACCACCTGCTCGCTTGACCCAATCCCATTGTCACTCCTACAGAACATTTCCCAGCAACTCTCCACCTTCATTTCTAAGATCATTAACTCCTCGTTCTCCTCTAGCTGTTTCCCAGCTGCCTTCAAAACCTGCTCTAATTTCACCTCTGTTAAAAAAACCCTCCCTGCATCACAATATGGTTGAAAATTACAGACTGGTCTCTCTCTTCTCCTTTCTGTCTAAAATCCTAGAGCTGGCAGGCTGTGATCAACTGTCTGATTTCCTTACCCGGAACCGTCTCCTCGATGGTTATCAGTCTGGTTTAAAAGTTAGTTACTCTACTGAGACGGCCCTTCTGGCAGTGTCTGATGCTCTCCAAGCTGCTAGAGCTGCCTCCCTCTCCTCGGTCCTCATTCTCCTCGATCTGTCTGTAGCATTCAACAGTCAACCACTGGATTCTACTCTCCTCTCTTAACCAGCTTGGAATCAAAGGTGCGTCAATAAGATGGTTTGAGTCCTACCTATCTGACATATCCTATCAAGTGGTCTGGAGGAGCTGTCATTCTTCTCCTCTGTCTCTCTCAACCGGTGTCCCGCAGGGCTTGGTTTTGGGTCCTCTTCTTTTCTCGAGCTACACCTCCTCCCTCGGTCCGGTCATAGCCTCCCATGGATTCAAATACCACTGCTATGCTGATGATATTCAGCTCTTCCTCTCCTTTCCACCTGGTGCATCAGACATCTCCACACGCGTTGCTGCCTGCCTGTCGTACATCTCTTCATGGATGTCTGATTACCACCTCCAACTCAACCTCTCCAAAACAGAGATTCTTTACCTCCCAGCTGGCCCGTCCTCCTGTCACGACCTATTGATCAAACTGGACAACTCACTCATCTCGCCCACCTCCTCAGCTAAGAGTCTGGGAGTAACGATTGACACAAGTCCGTCTTTCTCTCAGCACATCAAAGCCACAACCCAGTCCTGCAGATACATCCTGCATAATATTCGTAGGATCCGTCCCTACCTCACAATTGACTCTCCCCAACTTTTTGTCCAGACCATGGTGACTTCCCGTCTGGACTACTGCAACTCTCTCCTGTGTGGTGTTCCTGCTTCTGCAATCAAACCTCTGCAGCTTCTACAAAATGCTGCTACACAAGCTGTGTTTGATTTGCCAAAGTGTTCCCACGTATCTCCTCTACTCATTTCTCTTCACTGCCTTCCTATAGCTGCCCGAATCAAATTCAGGACCCTGGTTATTGTCTACAAATGCATCAGTAGAACTGCTCACAGCTATTTACAGGTCTTGATCAACCGTTAGACCCCAGCTAGACCCCTTCGCTCGTCTACTTCTGCTCGCTTGGTGGTTCCGCACACAAAAGGTAAAGCACGGAGGTTCTCAATTCTGGCTCCATTGTGGTGGAACGACTTTCCCTCTCACTCAGAACTGCGGAAACTCTGTCTATATTGAAGAAGGGTCTGAAAACTTACCTTTCTCAAACCCATTTTGCTCAAGGTCTCTCTCCAGCTCATGTACAGCTGTTACTCCAGTGTGAATGAGTGTGTGGCTACCCTGCGATGGACTGGGGTTTTTTTCCAGGGTGTCTGTGTTGATTGCTCAGGCTGGGCAGTTGGAGAAACCCAGCAACTGTCAGTTTGCTGTGGCAGGATCTAACCAGATCAATGGGAAAAGTCCCAACTCTCCAAATTACAGCTCTGGCGCTGGGGCCAGGCCTCATCCATGAGTCTATCACTGCAAGAAGGAGCTTTCATGTCCTGTTGCTGCTGAGGTGGCTTTTTTAGAAATGCGTTTCAACCAGACCTTAACATAGAACGTCAAATGCCCTTGCTCCGGCTACATGGCACAGGGTGCAGATAAGAGGGCCCAGTGTTCTGCATGCATACCACCAAAAAGCCTCACACAAAAAAGAAAACCATTTCTGCAAGAAAAATACTTTTGGAAATATTCTAAAATGAAATGTCCCAGAAATGAAATTCAACTTCCTAAAAATCACTAGGCTGAAGTGTATGTGGCTGAATGCATCTAGGCAAAAGTTGCTTCACAGAAGGCAGTTTGCATTGACTTTAACGTGGAAACGTCAGGCAGACCATGCAGAATGGTAAGCTATGGGCAATAGGTGTATGCCAAGGGGACCCCTCAAGGAGCAAAATGTACACTGAAATTAACCGTAGACTCCTGGAGAACATGAGAATGGGAAGTTGGAGATGAAAAAGTGCCTAACTGAGAGAAAAATGAAATTAAAGTGATAAGTTCTAAAGGGCTCTTTTTCCAAAAACAGTCACTCTGCACCCCCTGTCACCCAGGTTTCCCAACCATTCACCCCTTCCACAGTATTTTAGTCCACCTTTGATGAAATTGTTTGAAATGGCAGGTTTTTGAAATAATGCAATCCATTCCACATTGCTTCGGGACACACCAAGTCCTAAATGGAGCATGTCTTCTATTAGACCCCTAAAGAAACAAACTAATAGCCTGCAAAGACTGCCATTTGTAATATTACTATAATTCGCATGATTCATTAAACAGAAATGGAAAATGATATCATATTCTGATGAAAATGGTCCCTGGGGAAATTTAAATGTTCATTCATTCTTTTGCCTTTTATTGACTTAGCAACTTGTTTGGTTACTGAGAACATTGGATATCTGATGTAAGTGAATGTTGTTTTATTTTGCTCTCAACATTTTTAATAGATTAATTTTCTTTGTATTTGTTTGTATGTTAGTCATTTATTTCAACTCATTGTAAAAATTGTCCCTTCAGTCCTGTTATTCTTCTGGTATTAGTCAAATGATAAATGCTATACAAATACTGTATGTATTAATACCTCATTCTAATCTGCATGAACAGAAAAAGACATCTTTATATTTCCAAATTTTGTATTCCTGGAAAATAGCATGTAACTGTTTTTTTGTGGAAACTAATTGGATATTCAAATGAGCAATACAAAATCATAAAATATGTTAATATCTAATGTTAAAAGCACTCCTGTACCACTCTGCAAATTTGTAGTGTAATTCCATGAAAATACCGGCATCTTACAAGATGTGAACAATGGGATTTGTGATATTAGGCTCAATGGGCTCCATGTGCAAGATGTGGATAAGCAAGGCGTTATTTTAGAATTCAGTGGGGTCTCCTTTGATATTTTGCAAAAATGCTTCATAACTACTGTGGAAGCAGCACACACACACAGGCTGAGGCCAGTCACTGCTTCCCAGACGCCTTTTTTCCTCAGAGCTAATACTGCAGTCCCCCATATCACCTCTATCACTTGACGCATGCCTGGACACATCTGTATGGCTGTAGCTGGGCAAGACAAGTACAGTATGGGAGTGGGAATATGAGTCAATGATATGGGAACCACCTGTTCTGAGGGAGATGTATTCTATTCATCATGCAGTGTTAAGCAGCCTGAATGGGGCAGTCTGAGGAGAAGGTGGGAAGGGGGGTGAGCGATGCATCGCAGTCAAACTCAACATCATTAGCTGACACAGCGTTTGTTAATTACCCAGTGAGGCGTGAGGGTCTGCCCCATACATCATCGGCTCCAGCTGGATACACCATAAGGTGCGGCCTTGAGAGATCTCACCCTTTCGCTTCGGCAAGGACATGAAGTCCACCCTTTGATACTTTTCTGAAGCTTACGATACATTTTGAAAAGTGAATAAATGTTACATGCAATGAATTACAACAGATCACTTGCAAATGCTTTAAAAATAATACATTTCTATTTTTAAAGCCAAATACGTTCATCCCTTATGCATTGTGATACCCTTCAATGGAAATGACTGCTTATGAAAGTATACACCTCTTTTCTATCCAGCAGCCTTACTGTTCAACACAATGGCATATTTACCTGCTTAAGCTGATATTTAGTAGCACAACAGATCATGTGTGAAGTCAGATAATGTCCCTGCCCACAATGTCACTCTGCAAAGAATGTTGAGCAGTACTTCTTCCAGAATAAAACCAAGTACTGCAATGTATATACTCTCTACTTCCAATCATTGACTCTCAGCCAATCTCAACCCTGAATTAGATACATATGGCAAATAGCCAAAAACAGCCAATTCAATACTATTTTAAATATATTTTAAATATATTATACAAATTATTTCGCAGCCGGGGGTGCGGTGGCGCAGTGGGTTGAACCACAGTCCTGCTTTCCGGTGGGTCTGGGGTTCGAGTCCCACTTGGGGTGCCTTGCGACGGACTGGCGTCCCGTCCTGGGTGTGTCCCCTCCCCCTCCGGCCTTACGCCCTGTGTTGCCGGGTTAGGCTCCGGTTACCCATGACCCCGTATGGGACAAGCGGTTCTGAAAATGTGTGTGTGTGTGTATTTCGCAGCCAGTTTTCTCTGAACAGTTATCTCTTTGCATAAAAGGGTTATTTCATATAATGAATAAACTCTGTTTTGCAAGGAAATTTTGTATATGTATATTGGTACCTACACATTTATTGCAAAAGAACTAAGAATGGAAGCACAGTGTGTCTAAATGTAGAATACAATGGCTTTCCCAACAAGTATTCAACACATAGTCATGCTTAGTCATTTCCATCGTAGAGTATATAGGGCCAAGTTCAGGAGTCAGAGAAAAAGTGGCTGTTTTATTTATCCCACAGTTGCGACCAAACAGCATCAGCCATCCTTAACTCACTTGGATGCCTTCACTGCGACTCATAGTAGAACTCTGCTTAAATGGAGGCCGAGAGGAACGTACACAAGTGCAGGCCTCCCTGACAATGGATTCCTCAACGTTAATAATCTTCCGTAATCAGATATACTTTAGAGGTTGCTGACTGTACCAACAAATCAGATATGGTGACATCCATGTGACTGACATGTCCTCTGTCACAGCAGATTGTGCTGGAATGATGCCAGTAAAACTGTGTCATCTTCCGCTTGCAGGATCTTGCAAGGGCGCAGACCAGGACTGACAGCTGTCATATTCCCTTCCCTTTTTTCTATATATGCACGCATACACAAACACACACGTGCAGTATTTCATAATAATAAATGACAAATTCAAAGGCATCTTATATTATCCTTCCCTGAAGCCCTCACCCAGCATCCCTCAACTCTCCCACACACACACACTTCCTGAACGGCTAGTCCCAGACAGGGTCACGGGGAACCGGAGCCGCCTACCCAGTAACACAGGGTGTAAGGCCAGAAGGGGAGGGGACACACCCAGGACGGGATGCCAGTCCACCGCAAAGCACCCCAAGCAGGACTCGAACCCCAGACCCACGCGAGAGCAGGACCCGGTCCAACCCACTGCACCACCGCTCCCCCTTCCCTCAACTCTCATTTTGCGAAATTCTTTCAGGAATTACATAAGCTCTTATTTGGGTTTGAAAGTAATGAAGGCTGATGGATTTCAACATGTTATTCTATTATTTATTATTCTTTGCTGACTCCAAAAAAAAAAAAAAAAATTTTATCTTTGGGGGGGCGCGGTGGTGCAGTGGGTTGGACCGGGTCCTGCCTTCCGGTGGGTCTGGGGTACGAGTCCCACTTGGGGTGCCTTGCAACAGACTGGTGTCCTGTCCTGGGTGTGTCCCCTCCAACCCTACGCCCTGTGTTGCCGGGTTAGGCTCTGGCTCCCTGTGACCCCGTATGGGACAAGCGGTTCAGAAAATGTGTGTGTGTGTGTGTGTGTGTGTGTGTGTGTATTTTATCTTTTGTTCTTATTAAGATTATATCCATTTTTAATAGTGACTTAAAACAAGCATCTACAATATGTAGCTTTAGATCAAAACTAGAACAGCACTTGCATGTTCTTTCTTTTTTTTTTTTGTCACTATATCCCTTTATGTTGCCCCCCGTGTTCTTTTTGGTTTTTTCTTATCGGCACCTTTCCCAAACCTTGTGCCTGACCAGTCCTTTCTGAAATATCACTCCAGTTTTCATTACTGTCCATCCAATGTTCTATGGAATTACCCTCAGATTGTCATAAATGAGAAGTCAAATTTATTTTCATTATTTATTTTATTAACTACAGGTGGAATGTACATTTTGTAGTCAAGGTGTATCTGAAATTTCTGACATTTGAGGCCTGCCTACTGACTGTGGAAGGAATTATTAATGCAGCAGGTAATTATCAACAGCTGAATAAGTTCAGCAAGACAATCTCTATTTCCAACAGCAACTCTTGTTCAAAGCTCTCCAAGGGATCTGCACTCACACACTCACATTGATTTCAGTAGTTAGTTCTTTGTTATTTGAAGGAATCCTTCAGTCTGCCCTCCAGGTGTGGCTGTCAGTCTAGAAAACTGGAGTTGCCGGATTCCAACAAACCTAAGCAAAATATTTGACTTGAAAGGGATGGAATTTGTGAAAGTTGACTGAAATGGTTCGTTGAAGGCTTCAGGGGTTCAAAAAGAGAATTATTTTTATTTGGGACAGTGGAGACTGCAAATATCCTCAAAAAAGATTTTTCGGTTTTCATCCAAATTGTGATTTAACACATATAACACACATAATTCTGCTCCTCACAAGAAAGGGATCCAAAATACACAGAAAGCACAAGACTAGCTATAAGATAAGGAACACGGCGATTTCACAGACTTCACATTTCGAAATGATTTATAGCTATGTAAATGTATTGAGACAAGCAGCCTTTTGATTCACATTCTTTAAGCCTAGCCAAGAAAGGGCTTTCTCTGTTGAAAAGTCATTAATTAGACCCAGACTCTATGCAACATGATTCTGAGAGCACCAATCGTTGAAGCAGATACAGCCTCGCAATTACTCGCAATGAATGCAACCCGATAAAAACACAGGAACTTGAACCCAGTTTCTATCACCGCTGAGTCTCATACTTCCTGCATCTGGAGTACTTTCCTGACACTGAGATTATCATCCCTGCTCCTCCAGGAAGCAAATATGCCTGTAGCCATGGAAACTTTAAATGAAGGTGCAATTGCAAGAGCGTCACTTTGCATAGCCAGTGTGCTCAGCCACTCTTGTCTGCCTAAAGATCCATCACTCCTTTCATAAGATGCAAAGCACTCCAGTCGCTCTTCCCCAGTGAGATGTCCTCATCTGTGAAGCCTCTGCATTTTATTTAGCATGTCCAGATGGTCCCGGAATGTATTTTTTTATTTCTTTATTTATTTAATTGGAGGGGGGTGGGATGCAAGGTTGATTTTGGACCCCAAGACATGTTAGGAAATTTCATGTTAATTTAATTTCACTCACAATTTTAGGGCAGTCAGGTACCTCACAGTGTATAAGACTGACACAACAAATGCAGCTGTAGCCTTAAAAACCAGAGCATTACTTTTTCACGGACAGTTTCATCTAAACCTAATGTGACATTTACCCCTACAACAAAAGAGAGTTGAGCTTGCCTAATCTTTTCTGTTACTGTGGAGTTGCTGCATTATATTTTAAATTTAGTGTATACACTCCCAGTAAGAATACCATTTTACAAATCTGACACAGGCAAAATTGAATTCTGGGATCTCATGTGCTCATGACAGGTAGAGAAAATGAAATGGCACAGAAAACTTACAACAGCATTTTTCCTTTATTTTACTTCTGTAACTATTTAAAAGCATTGCAGAAGAGAATTCCTCATTTGGAGGATTCATATGGTGATTTTTCCAGTTACAGTTTATTTTTCATGCTCTCAAATGGATTTGTGTGTAAAAGTCTTCAGTTTGTAGAAAAGCTTGAATTCTACCCAAAAGAGTTCATCACTGTCTTAGGGAAAAAATATACACTGTACAGTACACTGAAAAACCCTTCACTATTCAAGGTTTGTACCTATACGTTGACTCCACTTGCAGGCATCACTGAAACCTCTGTAGTCGCAATAATTTATGGATGGATCAGATAAAAGCCTCCATCATTGCTATAAGCAAACAGATTTCAGCTTTACAAAAATGGAGGATGATATTTTTTATTCATATTATTCATATATATATTATTTCATTCATATGGTCCTTAGTGAAGGGATCACCGGTGTTTACATTTAAATTTATTAATTTACCAGATGCTTTTCTTCAAAGCCATGTACATCTCAGAAAGCAATATAAAAATGCACTACATCAACAGATCTAGATGTGCACACGTGATGCCTGAGTACAGTCAGTTTGTCTCATACTGCCATTGAAAGATGTTTGTGAGCCTGTTGAGTAGAAGAGGCCTTAAGCACAGTGAGGCCAAAGTGCTCTTGGAGCGACAGAAGACTGGTTGTGTGACTGTCTTCGATACACAGGTTGAAATCATGCGGGGGATCAGTGGAGTGTTGTTCCCCGGGAGGGAACTCAACAAGATCTCGACATCATCCAAGAAGCAGCCAGGAGTGCCAGCAGAACGATAAAGAAAACCACTAACAACGTGGCAGACAACTTTGTCTTGGCACCCCAAGGCTTCTCACCACAGAGATGCTGCTATGGGTCAGTCGCTGTAATTTAAAGTTGACTAATATACATTGGCTGAGAAGTGAAACAGAAACTATTACATTATCAGCACATAAACAATGAGTCAGTATGATTATTGCAAACCCGTGAGTCGCATGCAGTCTACAGCACAGCACACTGGTGAGTTTCGGAGCGGACTGGCTAAATTGTAAATAATACCGAACACGTACGTTACTGTGTGTTGCACTTTAAATCCCTGGAAGAGGTGGTCAATGTGCTCAGATGGGATACACTGAAAGAGCAACATCGGAGGATTGTGAGAGTTCATAGGGAACTAATCTTGCAGGAACTTCCTGAACATTCATTCGATTCCACAGTGAAAACTCATTTTCTGCTACACGTGTTCAAGCAAACCCTTAGTTCCATACATTTCCAGGCTCTAGAGTTGCACGGAGATTGTGTACAACAGTTGCAATGTTGTGAAAGGAAACTAACGACAGGTTTGGAAGAACTTGATAGGCAGTGAGAAGAACTGGCTTCTTGAAATGACAGCATTTATGAGAAAGGAAGTGACAAGTGGTTTCTCTCCACAATCTTTACACTGTTAGTTTGTTCTACGGATGGGACCTCACACACTGCACTGGAATTCCTTACCTCCATCTTTTTTTAACACTTTCTGTACACATCCTTCTCAGTGGAGTGTGCTTTTCAGATGTGTACATTTTTTCCTTATTTTTTTACTGTCCTTGTTTGGAAATTTTGTTCATAAATGTCCTGCAGTTAAAATAAATGCACATGTACTGTATTGACACACTGCCAAATACGAGCCAGAATGTAAGAATCTTTGACACCTGTTTAAAGGGCAGTGTCTGAAAACAAGGTAAAAAAAGTCACGAAGTAGTTATAAATTATTCTACATATTAAATTATTTTACATTAAATTATATTCAAGAGAAAACCAACCTGTTCATTTCATGCTCTTCATTTTTCCTTTCTTTTGTGTTTAAATTGATGTAATCATTTTTATTCTTATTTGTAGATTGTACTTGTGTTTTATATTATATACAGAGGATCTTAGTGATGAATTTTCTACAGGTAAAGACAAAAGTGTCAGATCAGAATGATAACTTAGAGTTTCATTTTATTTCTCATAACGGTCTTTGACAATGGTAGCTGATCACATCTGAGAAATACTGCAGTCTGCTGTCCTTAGTTTATATTTGCAGTTGTTTTCAGTTCTACTCTGTGTTTTTGCCTTTGTATGTCACAGTGTCCCAGTGTTGCTGTTTCAACTGAAACAAAAATAAAAACTTGAAAATGGGAGCAGAACCTGCCACTATGTTTATAACCTCCACTGCCCTACAAAGATCTTGTAACATCATCAGAACACACACACACACACACACTCTCTGTCACTCACACACTATGGGGAGCACAAACATATTTACTCAGCTTGTTGGCACAAAGAACCTTCATATGCAGAAAGCACATACATGTAACACAACACACACACACACACACACACACACACACACACACACACATTTTCTGAACCACTTGTCCCATACGGGGTCACAGGGAGCCAGAGCCTAACCCGGCAACACAGGGCATAGGGGACACACTCAGGACAGGACACCAGTCTGTTGCAAGGCACCCCCAGCGGGACTCGAACCCCAGACCCACCGGAAGGCAGGACCCGGTCCAACCCACTGCGCCACCAGGCCCCCCATAAGGCAATATAAGCACCTAATAATGTAATTATGACTATACCGATAAAGCTAGCTTCTTTTTTATCATTTTCAGTGGAACTGCTTGCAGCAAACATTGGCTCACGATATTTTATAAAAATCTCTTATCTTCACAGAAAACTGGATACAGAAAAACGTTAAAATGGGTCAAAGATTTTCTGATGTGTTACATATTTTAGATATATCTGTGGCTCTTAGAAAGCAATATTAAGTTCTTATTTAGACATGGGAAATTTGATTGATGATCTGAACTTGGGAATTATAGTTCATGGCTTAGTCCCATCAAGTGCTTTCCATATCTTTCTGAAGATATTTTGTCTCTGATATGCAAAGTATGGTAACTGTCATGTCAATACATTTCATTCTGATCCATATCCCAGAATGTAGCCACCTGATGGATTCCTATGATGACTGCAGTGATGATTTGTGTACTGCAGGGCCAATGAGAACATTCAGTGTTGGTTTGCCCCGAGTAACAGCATCTCCCAGTGTGAGCAGATCACTGATTTCTGACTCTTGAACATTTCCTCCCATATCACTGGAAAATGTACAATAATGTGGAGGAGTTATAAGTGTTGTGTTGTGATACAACTCCCCACTCCAGTTCCAATTGGTAACTGGCATCAGAGCAATTCTGTCAGTTAAAAACCAGTGACCACATTTGAAGAATTTACCTTTTGGACGGTTCAAAAAAACCATTAGATTAATTGATTGTTTTTTAACTTATTTCTGTTAGTTTTTGAGTTTTGTTTTCTGCCCTTCAGACACAATTTGCAATAGTTGATGCATTGACCTGAGTACATGTTTGAATTGATAATTACAAGGCCTTTCCTGTCGTTATTTGGTTTTGTCATTTCCTGTAACAGAAGCTGTAAGTTAACATGCCAAAGCCATCCAAATAAAGACATGCACACACACACAGGCTGAAGCCACATGTCCTAAGCAGGGTCACGGCAAACTGGAGCCTAACCAGGCAACTCAGGGCATAAAAGCTGGAGGGGGAGGGGACACACCCAGGATGGGACACCAGTCTGCCACGAGGCACCCCAAGTGACACTCAAACCCCAGCCCCACCAAAGAGCAGGAACCAGCCAAGCCCACTGCACCACCGCGCCCCCGACATTAAATAACTTAAAATTGTAAGGATTTATAGCATGCATAATGAAATCTAGAAAAGTAGCAGTATAATAGTATAGCTAAAATACAACAAAATGTTTTATTGAAAAAACTGGAAAGGTTTTATGCAAATGAAGGATAACAATGTTTTTAAATAATATGCCTTTATTTTTTTAGAACTGGATATTTAACTGTACAAATGTATGTGAAGTTCCTCACTTGACAGTACTAGAGCAGGAGTCTTTAACATTAATCTCTGTCATTAGTTCTTTAAGCTACAAAAGCACTTCAACAATACATTTGCACATTGACAATGAAGCTTGAACAACGGTTCAACCAGAGATACCCTGCACTGTCTGAAATGACATATTACACAGTATAAGTCTGGATATTAATTATGACATAATTAAGTCTATTAATGCAGACATCTGTTATGTTTTTTCAGATTCATAATCAGACAGAGGTGGTGTATTTATTTGTTTTTCTTTACAAGCACAAAGTGCAACAGGTATAAGGAGAAGATTCAGTCTAGTGGAGACATGAGACAACAAAGACATATGGAGACCTGAAGACTTGACGTTGATGTTTTGGAGAATGCTGCGATACAAAGATGTACAGATATGGTGAGTGTAGGAGAAGGAGATTAGAGACGTGGCAACTGGAAGACTTGAAGAACATGGAAAGAGTGAAACATGGAGAACAGAGAATCCTTAGAGGAGGGATGCATGAGAATACACAAGGAACAGGCACTGAAAAAAGAGGCGAGGACATACAAGCCAAAAGCACTGGGCAGGGCAGCTCCAACATCTAGATAGTGTGGCATTGGCTAGCTGAGAATCTGCAGCCCAACTGTTGCCAGACTCTCCCTTGTAAAGACCTTGTTACTGAGCGATTGAATAATCGAGAACAGGTGTGCTTGCTTCTGCTAGCTGGCCCCAAGCGGGGTTTCTCATGGTCACTGGAGGCATTGCTGCCAGCAGTGTTTCCATTGTGATAGCCTGAAAATGAAGCATGAGGTTCAGAAAGAATAACCAATTATGACAAAATTTTAATGTGCCACATTTTTTTTTTTTTTCTGTAATCATTTGGTCGTTCAGAACATCAGGACGGATTTGTCAATAAAGCCATACACTATAACAGTGACAAAGTTGCCTAATGAATCTGTGATTTTTTTTTTTTGGTCATTAACATTATTCTTTAGCTATGGAATCCACTTTCTCAAAATTCATACCTGTAATGTACAGGCACATGATATTACACTGAAAATTTCTTGAATGTTCCAATGATGATGATGGACCAAGAATGGAACTTTGAATGACTGGTCAGTCTTTGTTAAATTTGATTTAGCTCACAGTTTTTACATCTGCAGAGATCAAAGCTGCCTTGATTTGCCAAGAAAATGATCATGTTCAGGTCTCCTAAAATAAATAAATAAATAAATAAATAAAGAATACTGATGTTATATTTATCAGTCCAATGAAGAAGTTTGCATAGTGTTCCAGCACATTAGAGCTGTTATCAACAATGATTTTCCACAAACCTGGGGTTTTGATTTATTTGCACTTGAATGCATTTCAAATTATAAGGAGTTCACGCATCTTCATCATTTAGTAGATTACTAAATCACCCCACAGAGTGGATCTCTCTTAGCCTTCTCGAGTATGTCTGGATTTTCTTCTGTCAAAAAAGTATTTTTTCCGAGATATTATGCATTTGTAAATATGCCACATACTACAGCAGATTAACTAAATTTGATTAAAAATAACAGTTAAGAAGCACACACTTTTTAAACCTGTCCAAACTCTTTGTTATGAAAACTGCCAGATATATTGGCCAATTTACTGTTTGGTTAGGCAGTAAGATAGTTATGAACTAATTCTTATACAAAAAATCATAAATTTTAAAGGAGTTTGACCTTTAGCATAACACCCAACAAGTTATGCTACAGTAGATCTTAAACTAGACAAATATATATATATATATATATACACTTATTAGCAAGAATGCACTTTGTAGCAAATTGTTTTAGAAAAGAGTAAATAAAAATGTTCCACAACTTTTCAGTTTACACCTTTTCTAACAAACGTGTATCATGATGTGCAACAAAATACTGAAATCTGATCATTTTTTCCAGTATCTGATGTCAAATTTAACATATTTCGCAATGGTTTTTAGTTTAGTTGTTTGAACAGCATTAGAGAAACTAGATATGAAACAAAAAACAAAAAATACAGCGTAGTCACTGTGGGCTAAGATGTAAAGTCCTAAGACTAAATTTCTTATTTAGTTATGAACATTAATGTGGCAGATAAGAGCACCATGCAAAGTGTTGATCTGACATGCATTGGCTCTCCTGTATTATCCTTTAGAGACGTTACCAAGCATTTTAACGGTTATGGGAAACACAAATGTATTTTATTACCTAAGAGTCTGTGTAGCAAGAGAAGGGGCCAACACGGTCTGATGAGTGGCAGGTGAGGGGGTTTATTTCTTTGTGTTTGTCACACAGGGACTAGTGAGGGGAGGGAACGGGGGTGCGGGTTACAGGTGCAGATCAGGAGCAGCTGGTGAGGGATGCGGAGAACGTGATCGCTGTCCCTCTCGGCATCTGTCACTGCCCGAGGTCGTCACGCCCAGGAAGTCCTCAAACTCTCCCCCTTCACTGTTGGAGGCCGGGAAAGAAAGAGAGGTGTCGATTATTTTCAGCCGTCCCAGCTCCGACCCCCCTTCAGACTGCCCCGGCGTGCTACAATGTGGTAACCCATTAACCAGTGTTGAACGTGGCTTGTCTTATTCCTTTTGGTATTAAAACTGACCATCCATTCATCCTACACCTGTGTTTTTTAACCACTGGTTTCTGTCATAATTATCTATACAATCTAAATTCATTTTATACTGTTGTGGGTCTATCGGCCAACTGTAAAGAAGCTGGGAGTGACTGTTCCTGAAAGTAATTATTTAGCTTGCAAATTAAATGATCTTGACAAGCTCATGCTCATTCCAATCCTGTAATGCATCAAAATTTTAATGAGTTTTCAAACAAAAATCATGACAAACCTTCTGATATGATGTACAGTGCATTTGTTGGTCAGCCCTGATACCAGAGATGAGCCAAACATAAAAACCCAGCAGATGGTGGAGTAATTTATGTCACAAAAAACGTATGCAAATCAGGGTAAGTAAATGTGGTGGCTGTAGGTGTCTCATCTACTGACACAACTCAGGCCATATGTCATTTTTATGCTCATGTTTTCACATCATTTGGGGAATCCATTAAACCGTTCCCTAAAGACGTGCTTTTATTAGCTTGGCTTGTGGCTTCAGCATGCTGGACACCTTCTCCCACAGCGGGAAAGAGCCATCCTACTTTTGCTCTCGATCCCAAACCACTGAGAGAGCTAGTGACCATCACCACACAGTTACTTTATTAGGAGAGATTTTTTAAGCAACTCAATATAGCAACCAGTCGATGGTGAATAATACATTTTTAAGCAGGAGTTTCATACAAATCATGAAATGACATTTGTAGCATAAATTAGCCAAATAAAATTCAATGGATTCCTTTATTAAACAAGCCCATGTTATTTCTGTTTTCTCTATCGCAATTTTTATTTATCACTTTTTGCATTTTTTCATTGTTTGTATACTATACATACTATATTTTTCATTATGGTGGCTCTGAGGAGCAGCGGTAGCACTGCTGCCTCACAGTGTCTGGGCTGCCGAGGTTTATTCTGTATATCAGTTGTCATGTTCTCCAGTGTTTATGTGTGTTACCTTCAGGTGCTCCCAATTTCTTCTACAGTCTAAACACGTGTTTTAGGTGAACTGGTGACTCTAAATTGTCCCTAGTGTGTGACTGTGTCAATGAATGTCTGTGTAGGGCCAGCCAACAATGAATTCGTGTCCCATTGAAGTTGTACCCTTGTCACAGCTTTGTGCCTCTGGCTACTGGCTGCTGTGAGAGACGAGTGGTTAACAATAATGACTGAATATATTTTAATTGCAGATAACCAAAAATATTTTATTTTATGTTTTTAATTTCTAACAATCTATACAACACCAATTTAATGCCACTTACAAAGAAATGCATATTCCCGCTTTTCCGATTCAAAATCTTCATAATGATGTATGCCAACATCCTAGTCTCTGAACACTGAATATCTAGGTTGGCATAAAAGTCAGTTGACTTCTGCTGAATGTCATGCTGCCTGAGTCATCTAAGGGTAGATTTTTAACCATTACCAAATTGACTGAGGCTCCACTTAAATCCTGTCCTGAATAATGACCTGATTCCTAAAAGAGCAGTTTGGCATTTGGCATATTAGCATTTGGAGCAGAATGTAACCATATGCATATCACAATTCTATTGTTAATGGAGGGATAAGTTAAATTTGCTCATTCCTGGTAATCTCTTGTTGTGGATAGGGTTGCAGCAGTTGGGGTCCTGTCCCCAAAGCATGGGGCAGTAGCCTAGGCAGGGTACACACTGGATGGGACATCAGTCCATCACAGAGTATCCACATCATTGTGATTGTGTGGGCATTTACAGGATATAGGTAGTCCCCAATTTGCAATGGGGTTATGTTCCCCAAAACCCATCATCAGTCGAAAATATCGTAAGGTGAAAATGCTTTTAATACACCTAATACACACCTCAGTGTGACAGAGTCGTTGATGTGGATTGCAGCTGCTGCCCAGGACCGCGAGAGAGTGTCACTCCGCATATCGCTTGCCCGGGAAAAAAAAATCAAAATTCAAAAATCGAAGTACGGTTTCTACTGAATGTCTATCGCCAGCTCACCATCATAAAGTTGAAGAAAATCGCAATTCGAACCATCGTAAATCAGGGACTACCTGTATAGGCAATTCAGCATTTCCATTTCTCCAAATCTTTGGACTCTGAGAGGAAAATTGAGCACCAACAGAATACACAAGTAAATATGAAGATAGCTTAGAAACTCCAAACAGACTGAAGAGGGATTGAATCGATACTCGATTGCACAGTCCAGATGCTACCAGTTGTGTCATTTGGCTTTCTAGGCTAAGTGTAGGAATATGGTAATATACAGAAAGCCCGAACAATAATGTTGTCTTTGTATGATTAGTTTCTAAATAGAATTTGTGAAAGAGCTGATGAAGATTGGAATAGTTTTGATCAATACAGAACCCAAACATCATGTGGATAAAGTAAAAGCAAGCAGGACAAGACATTAGTGCATTTAGTGAACAGACTGTGGGATACAAATGCATTTTAAAAATTACCTTTCATTTCCTCTTATTTCAACAGAATTCTGTCAGTAAATGACGTGGGCACTCGAGTTGATAGCAGAGCCTGGATTAATCCAACATTGTTTCAGGTATTAGCAGTGTTTGACAAATAAAGTGCTGACAAGATCGCAGTCTTGAGAGAGCAGCTTGTCCGGCAGCAGTTGATAAGCTGTTCACTCCCTTCTCCTGGCTCCCTTTAATGTGACTTCACATAATCCTGAAATGTTTTTTCTTCCCCTGATCAAGTAACTACTTAATTATGCCTAAAGAAATCCATCCAGGAGCATCGCATTTGTACAGCATTGTATTGCCCTGAGAGTGGATGCGGTGGTGCAGCAGGTTTGGTCGTGTTCTGCTCTCTGGGAGGTCTGGGGTTCAAGCCCTGCTTGGGGTGCCTTGCGATGGACTGGGTCCCATCCTGGATGGATGTGTCCCTCCCCCCCCCCCCAGCCTTGCGCCCTGTGTTGCCAGGTTAGGCTCCGGTTCGCAACGATCCCGCTTGGGACAAACAGCTTCAGCCAGTGTGTGTGTATTGCTCTGTTCATTTTAACAGCACTAAGAAGTAGAAGAAAGGAAAAATAAGGGCAAAGAAGAACCTTTGTTTTTTAAACATGACAAATGAAACTGCTGGAATTCACCAGCATTGAGAACTGTTCAGGCAAGACAATTAAATACTGATGATATTCGCCTGTACATTTTCTCCAGCACTTGTGAAATTATTTTTATTATTATCATTATTATTATTATTAGTAGTAGTACTAGTATTAGTAGTAGTAGTATTAGCAGAAGTAGTTAGAAGTGGTGTTACTAATATAATGTGGCATTTTTAATTTTTTTTTATATGTCGTTTATTTCCTCAACTATGAAATAAAAATCATAGAAGAATTATATATATATATATATATATGAAAAAGCATATGAAAAGCAATTCATTTAAAAGACATGAATTAATATATTTTGATGCAAATATTTAATTATGCATATTATTCAAAATCTGGATTTTCAAAGGAAGGAATGCAGTCAATGCAAAAGTGCATCAAGGAATTTCTTGTTATTATATGTAATCCAGACAACAGAGACAGATTGTACCCTCACTCTGTGGCTGTGGGGCTTTTTTCTGTTTTTCAGCATAACAAATGTACATGGAGCTTGGTGTGATAAGCCCCCTGGGGCAGCAGCTAAACATAGGAGGGACATGTTCTATGTTCAGACTGATTTTAATTGCTTAACCCTTGTCAAACAGAAGACAAGGAAAAAGTAAATTAAAATCTTTTGTTCCGAAGTGCAACATAGCTCAGAGCTGTGGCTCGTGGGCCTGCTAAGACAATCTTTTAAATTAACTTCATATTATTAAACCAACAATGTGCTTATTACTGCTAAAGACTGTAGGTGGGGGAAGGATTGATGAATTGCTAATTTTCGGCCAGAGGGTACACACTAGCATAGTGCTCTCTTTGACAAGAGGATTTGCGTCAATGTTTAATAAGGTGAATGTGTGTAAGTGAGAAAAAATACACTTTAGGCAAAAGTTCACCATCGTGTGTATTGCAGCGCAATGGGAGAATCAAATTTTATTTTCTAAATTGGATTTTTCTGTGGATTACATGTCCCTGTCCTGTCTGCTAAATATAACATTTTTTTACAACTTGATGAACAATGGATTCAAACAAACAAATGAACTGTATTCTTCTAATCACCACTAGCTTCCGATAAATAACCAATACAATTATTGTTCAGCCATGGTACCATACTCCAAACCACTGATTTTCATCTTTATTATCTGAAATATTTCCACTAGATCCTAGATATACTGTATTTATAACAAAGAAATAGAGAAAAAGGCTCATGCCAATCTTGTAGTTTCCAAAATGTATTGACCTGAATATCGTTATTGGAAAACATTACTTTGTTTATGCCAGATATATCTATATGTATGAGTGAGTATACAGCATACAGTCTAAACTAATTAATGTTCATTGTGGTGGTGTGGCAGGTTTGGCTGGTGCCTGCTGTGCTGTGGGTCTGGGGTTTGAGCCCTGTGAATGTTGTGCCCTGTGTTTCAGGGTAAGGGCTCTAGCATGTGGGACAAGTGGTTGTTGTTGATGGATGGGTGGATGGATGGACATATTCATGATATACTCTTCTCCAACATTTTCCATTAATTGTTATGTTCTGTAGGGGGTGCGGTGGCACAGTGGGTTGGACCACAGTCCTTGTCTCCGGTGGGTCTGGAGTTCGAGTCCCGCTTGGGGTGCCTTGTGACGGACTGGCGTCCCGTCCTGGGTGTGTCCCCTCCCCCTCCGGCCTTACGCCCTGTGTTGCCGGGTAGGCTCCGGTTCCCCGCGACCCCGTATGGGACAAGCAGTTCTGAAAATGTGTGTGTGTGTGTGTTATGTTCTGTATTTCCATAGGTGTACACTGAAATACAAAGAATGGATCTTAACATTAGCATATTTGAAAAAATGGTGATGAACTCCTGAAAGAACAGTAAACCCTGCTGCCACAATAGTCCATATCCTGTGTTTTTACAGGAGCAACAATTGTTTTGCAGCTCTATACCTTGTTACCCAGGCTTCAGTGGAAAATACATCACCTGCTCCTCTTACTGAATTGAATATGACCTGAACTGAATGAAACTTTTACAGGGAAATTCTGTTTGATCACTGCAGCTTACAATATACAACATACTATACATACACACATAGAGATGTCAGAATCCCTCACAACAATACTCAGGAAGAACACTGGTGTGCACCTGAACTCAACGAACACCACATCCCAGTGCTATAAAAGGAGTGAGAAACAAACATCTAGTTGCAGATTCTTAACCAGCTCTCTACTACTTTTGTCTGTGATCCAATAGTGGTTCTTCTTCCTTGTTCACTCACCTGTTTCCTAGGTCCTGTTCGCAGTGTCTTTCTGTTCCAGTCCCAAGTTCCGGTTCTGTCTGTGTCCATCCTCTGTGACCTTGTCCCAGTCACATTTCTGTCTACTACTTTAGTTCCACTTACAGCGCTTGTGAGAACGATCTGTGTGTCTATTTGTCTCATGTTTTTCGAAACACATCAGCGCTTCATATCATAGGCACTCTGCACTTCAGAAAATCACCGTCACATCCATATTTGGACTCTATGATAAAACATATCCGAAGAGGAGAAATCAGCTATGTAAATTAATAACTTAGGAAGATGAGGGCAGAGGGAAGCATGGTGGTGCAAGGCGTGATGGGACATGGAGAAGCTTTGCACTCTTTAGTCATTAAGAGGGTTACTCCCCTGGCAGCGTGAGGACTCATTATACAGCCTGATGGCTGCTGGCAGAAATGACCTCTAAAGCTCCTTTGAACACAGCAATTGGACCAGCCTGTTCCTGAAAGTGTTTCAGCAAAGTAGCATGTAGAGCATGAAAACCAACATTAATGATGGACCGAATATTATTCAGTGCCTGTTTCCATGAGCCATCGCGAGGGTGTCCAGCTACATTCCCAGGACAGAACCAGTCTTTCTTGTTGGACCTGCTGGTGTCCTGTGTAGAAATGCTACTGCAGAAGCACTCTACTGAAAAATAAAACATTCCACCAGCAAAAAGCAAATACTCCAATGTCTCCAACAGAGTCTTCCTTACACCAAAGAGCTCAGGGTTAGGGTTAGGGTTGCAGGTCTACTCCAGCCTGTTGACCAGGTGCACTCCTGCACTCCGAAGTATTTACATGTCCCCGTTCCCACAGCTACCATTGTGGGAACTCCCATTGTGCTGGGTTCGTCCATCCTGTTGGAAAGAAAGAAGAGTCCAATTTCAGCCTCAGGTCAGCTTACCCTAACTGACTCCCTCTGTCAGTAATGAGGGAATTAGCTGGAGATGTGCGTAGAGGGGACAGCTTCCAGTTCTGTTGAAACCGGACTGGCAAAGCTGTTCCTGGTGCTGATCTTGTTCTTTCTTGCTCTGTGTCAGAGAAGGTAGAGCTGGTTTAGGCCTTGGGAGACTGGCGATTTATGACCACCCATTCTGTTGCTAGACCTTTTGCTGTTCTCCCACTGACACACTGTCTTAAGAGAGTGCCTCAGCAATTTGTTTTGGTATCTTAGAATGGCACATTTAATGAGCATGAAAGAACAGCCATTCATCTACCTGGAGCTTTCAAGGCAGTTACAGTTCAGATGTTAACTGATCAATTTGGGGAAACTGAAACTCTATAGAAGTTGCAGGTGACAATATATTAAGGTTTCATCTACCCAGAGACATGTACCTGGTGTACAATGTACTCAACATAAACATAAAAATCTCTTCCGATACCCAACTTTTGAATAGGTCATACCGTTGATGGCTGAGAAAAATCATCGTCTCACCCACTGTCACGATCTTTCAGTCAAACTGGACAACTCACTCATTTTGCCTACCTCCTCAGCTAAGAGTTTGGGAGTGATGACTGACTCAAGTCTTTCTTTCTCTCAGCACATCGAAGCCACGACCTGGACCTGCAGATACATCCTGCATAACAACCGCAGGATCCGTCCTCACCTCACAACTGACTCTGCCCAACTACTTGTCCAGGCCATGGTGACGTCCCGTCTGGATACTGCAGCTCTCTCCTGTGTGGCCTTCCTGCTACTGCCATCAAACCTCTATAGTTGATACAGAATGCTGCTGCTGCCCGAGATGTGTTTGACTTGCTGAAGCGTTTCCATGTATCTCCTCTACTCATTTCTCTGCACTAGATTCCTATAGCTGCCCGGATGAAATTTATTATCCTGGTTATTGTCTGCAAATGCATCAATAGAACTGCTCTTAAATATTTACAAGACTTGACCATCCGCTACACCCCAACCAGACTGCTACGCTCTTCCACATCTGACCGCTTGGTGGTCCCACGCACGAAAAGTAATGGTTCAGGCTACATTGTGGTGGAATGACCTCACCCTCTCACTCAGAACTGTTGAATCTCTGTTCACATTTAAAAAGGGTCTGAAAACTCACCTCTTCCAGACTCACTTTGCCCATCATCTCTTAAGTTCATGTAAGGTATAAATGTTCATGAACCACAACTTTAACACCATGCCCAAAAAAGACTTTACACAGCTACTCCTGTAATGTATGTAAATGTTTGTGTATCTCAAAAAAAAATGTATGAAGGTGATCAGGATTCATCTATTCTGAGTTTTATACAACTACTCATATGATGAACATCGGTTCATACGGTGGAAAGAAACAAACTAACTGTGCTTTAGAATCACATCTCTAAAACTATGTCTCTCTTTCTTCTAATGTAATGAACACGTATTTTCTGAGATGTGCGTCACTTTGGACAAAAGCGTTTTGCTAAATGAATAAATGTAAATGTAAGGTAAATGTAATTTATGTTATTTCATTTTCTGTTACATAACAGTTATGCAATAGTTAATAAAAAACCAGTTCAAATACTGTATGATATTTAATGTATACAATAATTATAAAAGTGACCTGCATGCAGAAGTATTTCAAAAGGCAGCATTGTTATTTTTCATAGTGTATTCTCTCCTGTTTTCTCTTAAAAACAAATTGGTCCTTACTACCATTGTTTATGTACAAGAGGTCTGTGTAAGGTTAAAACAATGTGTTTACATCACAGCAAACACCAGGGCAATTTATACATCTGTAGCCATTAATGTGATGGGTGTCTGCTAAATCCAAGAGTTACGGGCAACAGATGTGATATTCGGCCAATGAAGCCACGATGTTTGTTTGTTCCTGTAGTGCTTCACATCTTCTACCTCGTATCCGTAATGATGACCATTCACTCACGTTGCTGTGGGTGGTTCTTTATTTCCAAAGAGATGCCCAGGTCTCAGAAGTTCTGCTGTTAATGGTTCCGTTGCACTCCTGAGTTCAGGGATCAGCGACAACCACACAGGGAGCAAAAATAAGATGAAAAAAGAGAATAATAATAACAAGGATATACTGTAATCAGTTTCTTCCTCTATTATTTCATGTTAGAAATGCTGTCAAATAGAATCAAGTGACTTAAAATACATTTATTACCACACACAATGTCTACAACCACTTGTCCCAAGTGGGGTCACAACAAGCCAGGGCCTGGTCTGGCAGCACAGGGCACAGACATACTCAAGGCAAGATGCCAGTGTGTTGCATGGCACCCCAAGGGGGACTTGAGCCCCAGACCCACCACACACCAGGCCCAGGCCAAACCCACTGAGCCACCATGTCCCCCATCCCCATTTATTGCCATTATGGACATACACTTTCAGAACCGCTTGTCCCAGATGGGGTCGTGGGGAACCGGAGCCTACCCGGCAACACAGGGCAGAAGGCTGGAGAGGGAGGGGACACACCCAGGACGGGACACCAGTCCATCGCAAGGCACCCCAAGCGGGACTCAAACCCCAGACCCACCGGAGAGCAGGACTGCAGTCCAACCCACTGCACCACCGCACCCCCTAGCATTATGGGACATATTTTTTTTTAAACATATCTTTGTTTTGCTGAGATTCTGCTGTACTGAGAACCTCTTTCCTCTGTAATTATCTCATAAGTAACGTATTACTGTTCACACACACACACACACACACACACACACTTGCTGAAGCCGCTTGTCCCAAGTGGAGTCGCGGCAAGTCGGAGCCTGACCTGCCAGCACAGGGCATAGGGCTGGAGGAGAAGGGGACACACCCAGAATAGGACGCCAATCCGTCACAAGGCACCCCAAACGGGACTCAAACTCAGGACCCGCCAGAGAGCAGGACCCAGTCAAGCCTGCTGTGCCACTGTAGCCCCTTATTATTGTTCACCCTTTGCAAATATTATTTTTGCAACCTGTTCCTGGCGCCTGGAAATGTGGGGTAAGTCACATAGACTGCAAAGGAAAAGAGAAATTTGCCTGATGTCTTGTTCCATCTGCAAAAGTTTACTGTGCTACGGTCATTAATAGTTTTATTAGAGGAAGCTACAAAAGCTGTAAAACACCCTGATTAAAAAAAAAAAAAAAAGTTTTCTACTGAATAAAACTTTTGGCAAGCAATACTGCAATACACAAGAGAATAACAAATCTTTTACATTCTAGTATCTTCTGGCTGTAAAATTTACTGCTACACTTTTCAAGCTGAACTTCATAGTGTGGCACCATTTATTTTTACATGTATTCATTTAGCAGGAACTTTTCTTCAAAATGCTATACATCTCAGGAAGCAATACAGATGATCAGGAGAGACCAATGAGAATTTTTTGACTTGTCAAATGCAACTTGTGCAGTAGCACTCTGTACCAACTGGAGAAGTTGCATAGCATAGGCTGGAAGACCAGAAAGCAGAGGGTTGTAGTAGTCCAGGAGAGGTATCACCATAGCCTTAACCAGAGATTGCACAGAATTTATTGTGAAAAGGGGTGAATCCTGCAGGTGTTAATGCTGGATGTGTCTGCAGGTCTAACTTCAGATTATAGCTTTGATATGTTGAGAGAAAGACAGAGAAGTCAATCATCACTTTCAGGCTCATTATCAGCGAAGCAGGTGAAATGAGCAAATTGTCTAGTTTGAAAGAAAGTTCTTGACAAGAGAATAAACAAAGTGCAAGGAAATGGATCTTTGTTTTTGAGAGACTGAATTGTAGGTGGTGATCAAATACCCAAGCAAAGTTTTCGAGAGGCAAGCGGTGAGAAGTGATGAAATATTTGTAGCTTCAGGGGGAAAGGACAGGAAGAGCTGGATATTGTTGCCATAGCAGTGAAAGGGGAATCAGTGAGTGGCAATGGCAGAGTCAAAGGAAGAGGTATAGATGAAGAAGAGTATGGGTCCCAGTTCCCAGTCCTGTGTAACACCAGTTGAAAAGACTGAGGGGATGACTGGAAACCATGCTAGACCACTTGGGAATATCTACCAAACTGGTAGGACTCAACATATTGCAATGCCATTCCTTTGATAGTCAGCTGTCCAGAAGAAGAAAGTAGAATCTAGTGGATGGCAGTGGGGAATACTGCAGTCAAGAAGGGTGAACGAGAGGGATGCAGCTCTAGTCAAATGGAAAGCAAATAATATTTTAGGGAGGGCAGTTTTGGTGGAACAGTCAACTTTGAATCCAGACTGATAACCATCAAGGAAATCATTATGGCGAAGGAATACCAATAGGTTGCCTGTAGTTCTGGACTCAGTCTGGATTCTGAAAGAGTTTATTTAACAGTGGTGAGATGATGGCAGTTCTGAAGGTACAAAAAAGGGGAAGCAACCTGAGGAGATTGAGGAGTTCATGATTGTGAAGTAAAAAAAAAAAATGTTGCAAGGAAATGGCCTGAAGGCAAGGTGAAGGAATGGGATTAAGGGAGCAAATGTATGACGGCAAGAGGTCGGAAATTTCACCTTCTGATGGGGATTGAAAGGCGGAGAATGAGGCTTTGCAGGGAGATGCACCGACTGTAGCAAGT
Source organism: Scleropages formosus (assembly GCF_900964775.1). Classification (NCBI taxonomy): domain Eukaryota; kingdom Metazoa; phylum Chordata; class Actinopteri; order Osteoglossiformes; family Osteoglossidae; genus Scleropages; species Scleropages formosus. Next base: position 383,832 of record NC_041824.1, read on the forward strand.
GCATACCGAGAACATTTCCGTGATGCGTGAATTTTTTGCAAGGCATTTTTTGGCTGAGAAAACCACAAAGTAGAAGGATGTGGAGGGTTTTTTGTAAACTTCCAAGTCTTTTAGACTCTGCAGCTGTCGTTCAACAGGTGATCCTGTTGCCACAAAGTACATATGAAAACTATGGGCTGGCATTGGGGCATGCTGGCCTGGAAGTTAGAGGACAGAGAGTCTGAAAAGGAGGAAAGGTCTGAAAGGAAGACACCAGTGGCATTGTCTGGGAACAACAGAGAATTGTGCAGCGAAAGGGAAGCAGAGTAGTGCGGCAGAGGATGGAGAGGAGAGTGAGAGAGATTTTAAGTTGGAGCTGAATATGACAGAGCATGCAGAGGCATGAGAGGTTAGTAGTGGTCATGCAGGGCAGGAAGGAGATGACGAAAAAGTCAGAGACAGGAAGCAGAGACAGAGAGATCAGGATAGCCACAGTTTCAAGGTCAAGGTGAACGCCTGTTTTGTGTTTAGCAGAGGACTGGGACATAGAGAGGTCAAAGGACTGTAGGAGTGACAAGGTTTCTTGCATCATTGTCCCTTACATACAGGTTGAAATCACTCAGGAGGATCAGTGGAGTATTGTTGGAGGGCCAGGAGTGTGATGGAGAACAACTACTAAGAGAGTGATGGGGGCAGTGATAGTGACAGCGTGGAATTCCAAGGAGGACGGATCAGGAAGATTGAGGGAGAACCGGATGTTCCCACTGGGGAGAGACAAGCAGGCTTGTACCTCCAACTCTGCCAGATGGATGAGTGTTACCATTACAGGAGTAGCTGGTGGAGACAGTTGCAAGTATGGCTGCTTTTTCGGGAGTTTCATCGCTTTACATATTATTTTTTCTTTTGGCAGTTATTTCCACATCTCTTTAACAATCCAGTTTAAAGACATTTTGTCTTCCATTTCTTTTGCACCATTTCTTGAATCCTGTAAGTGAATGGAATTAACATTTCACAACATAGCTGCTCCTGTTGACAAATTTTAAAGACAGTACATGGTGATAACACTTATCTATTTTTAAAATATTTTCTTTAAGAGAACTGCTCAAGAGTAAATTCACCTGACGTACTGTGTATCTGTTATTTTTAAAAATGTCCGAGATTCCAGAGAATAAAGTTTTTGGCATAGTTTCATTGCTTTTCGTTTAATTTGTAGAGAAGCACAGTGAGACATGGTTTACATTATTTCATTTAGCTACATACCGTTATCTACTCATTTGTACAGCTGGGCAATTCTGCTGAAGCAACTTAGGGTGAGAATCTTGCTCAACGCTCCCAGCTGCCCCAAACACATGGAACTTGACAGAAACAAAATTTGCACTATATTGTTCAGTTGTGTAACGACTTTGTGTAACTGATCCAGGAGAAAAATGTTTTTCGGCGTCTGGAATGTAGCTCTCTGGCCTTGACAGTGATAAAGTAGGTATTTAATTCAAGCTGACAAGTACCACATGTAGAACCAGCGCTATCTCAAGGTGTCAATGACGCTGTCATATTTTTAATCATTATATTAGTTTGAGCGTCAACGCAGAAAAGAGCTCAATTATCTCAGTACTAATGAGGAAACACAGCATTTACTGAGATGGATAATGAAGGTGATTTTTTTTCAGTAAAACTTTGCCAACAATAGACTTTACAATGTGCATTGCAATGAGCATTGATCTTGGTACAGGGAAACAGGCGTTCCTGAAAAGTAAAGGTTGCACTGCTCTTATTTTCTGTGCTCACCAGGGAATCTATAAACAGGGAAACTGGGCGTCCCCTTAATCATCTACATTGAAGGAAATTAAAGAACTCTGTCCAGCAGTAAAAACGCGCAGACGAAACACAAAGGGCCACTCTGCGAAATGTATTATTAAGCACTCCAAAGTCTGTTTCTTTGTGTGGGAGTGCGTGATGTTGCATCTGCACTGGAGCCATATCACATCACATCACGCACATCCCTGACTGCTCCAGAAAAGCTCCTTGTCGACAGCTACACAGATTAGAATAATTTCTGTTCACCTAAGTGATTTTGCTAAAGAAACTGAAGGGTGTCGCTAATATTTAATAGCCTGTTTTGTTTGCTAAATCTAAAAAATCTGACAATACAGCTGACTTTGGATCTACAAGACGAAAGGCAGCACATTATAACTTTGTAGTCACAGACCTGTTCATGCTCTGCTTTTTTTTGAAAGATCAGAATCAGAATCAGAATCAGAATGAGCTTTATTGCCAAGTATGTTCGCACATACAAGGAATTTGTCTTGGTGACAGGAACTACCACAGCACAGACAGAATGACAGTGACAAGACAGGTGAGAAGATAGAGTATGTGAGCAAGGGATAAAAAATATTTAAAAATATAAAGTACCCAATATACAAAAATAGTCACTAGATACAAATGCAAGGGAGTGTGAGTAAGAGAAATGTGATAAATAGTTATACATATAAATATAAATAGCATTATGTATTGCACGGTTTACTCTCTAGGGGAGAGATTTAGGTGTTCATGAGGTAGATGGCCTGAGGAAAGAAACTTTTCTTATGCCTGGCTGTCCTGGTACTCGGTGCTCTGTAGCGCCGGCCAGATGGCAAAGGTTCGAAGAGGAAGTGGCCTGGATGCGAGGGGTCTAGAATGATTTTGCTCGCCCTTTTACTGACTCTGGACGAGTGCAGTTCTTGGAGAGCTGGGGGGGATGTGCCGATGATTCTTCCAGCAGTCCGAACTATCCGCTGCAGTCTTCTGATGTCTGACTTCGTAGCTGAGCCGAACCAGACAGTTATAGAGGTGCAGAGGACGGACTCGATGACTGCGGAGTAGAATTGCATCAGTAGCTCCTGTGGCAGGTTGAACTTCCTCACCTGGCGAAGGAAGTACAACCTCTGCTGGGCCTTCTTCACAATCGAGTCTATGTGGAACTCCCACTTCAGGTCCTGTGAGATGGTGGTGCCCAGGAACCTGAATGACTCCACTGTTGCCACAGTGCTGTTCATGATGGTGAGTGGGGATAATGCTGAGGTGTTTCTCCTGAAGTCTACGATCATCTCCACTGTTTTGAGCGTGTTCAGCTCCAGGTTGTTATGACTGCACCAGACAGCCAGCTCTTGGACCTCCCGTCTGTAAGCAGACTCGTTGCCATTCCGGATGAGGCCGATGAGTGTGGTGTCGTCTGCAAACTTCAGGAGTTTGACAGAGGGGTCTTTTGCGGTGCAGTCGTTGGTGTACAGGGAGAAGAGCAGTGGGGAGAGCACACATCCCTGGGGGGCTCCAGTACTGATTGTGCGAGTTTCGGATGAGAATTTTCCCAGCCTCACTATCTGCTGCCTGTCTGTCAGAAAGTTGGTGATCCACTGACAGATGGAGGTGGGCACAGAGAGTTGGGTTAATTTGGACAGGAGGAGGTGTGGGATGATGGTGTTGAAGGCCGAACTGAAGTCCACGAACAGGATCCTCACATAAGTCCCTGGTTTGTCCAGATGTTGCAGGATGTAGTGCAGTCCCATGTTGACTGCATCATCCACAGACCTGTTTGCAAACTGCAGGGGGTCCAGCAAGGGTCCAGTGATGTCCTTCAGGTAGTCCAACACCAGTTTTTCAATGTGAGTTTGTGAAATGTGAAAGTGAAAGATGTGAGTTTGTAATGAACTCAGCCATATATTGATAAAAATTTGATAAAAGGCACTGTGGGTAGTGTACAGTAGTTCAGATCAGAAGTCTGACATACAGCAATTGTGAGCAAGAATAAGTGCCTTTTTGAGAACTTGTAAGTGGGGTTAGGGAAAGGTAACAAGGGTGCACAAATACATGTGGGCATATTTAAACTGGCATTTAAGCAATCCATGAAATCAGGTGCTTTTGAGAGCATCAACCACATGGCAGATAGTTTGTGGCTTTATTTCCAGCCGTTCATCTGTACACCTTTCCACAGCCTTGATTTCCTTCTAGCTGATGACAACCATCCACTTCTTCCTTCTCATTTACAGAAACTTTTGCCCTTTGCTTCCAGTTACAAGGTGGTGTGATGACCCTGCACCTTTCAGAAATGTAAATGGTGTCATTCTGCAAATGGTCATCCTTTTGTCAATGGGGCTGTTGACATCTGCTGCAGAGCTTGACACTCTCCATACAGGGGACTTGATGAGCTCCATGAGATGATGCTGAATGATCTCTGTCAGAGAAACTGTAGGTTACATCGAAGTAGAACATGGCTGCGTTGGTCTGTGCATTTGTCCAGGGAGTATGGAAGAGACACCCAGTTTGATATCTGTAGCCAGATTTGTTAACAATGACGCATGTTCTGATGTGTACCACAGCTATTGTCCTCTAGGATATCACAAATGAGAAACCCAGTGAAAATTTTAAAGGGCAGGTCTGTTCTTTCTGTTTCTATCATATATCTGCCTCTGCCACTGAATCATTATTTAACTACTGACACTTTTAAAGGAAAACCACAATAATGTTTAGACTCATCCAGCCAGGCTGGGTAATTTCATCAAATCACAAAGCATTCTACTAATTAAAATAACTTTATGAGTTTAATTCAAAGCCTGTGCTGTAACTGTTAAATTCTCCCATGGTTTGATTTATAGGGGCTATTAGTGAAAGGAGAGTATTTTTATTTTAGGCATAAAAACAAACAGGATTCTGAAGTACAGTGATTAAATCTTATTATGGACATTATAAAGCTTTTACCTGAATATACCTGCAGTTTATACAAAGAGTTTCTATGGCTTTCAAATGAGCATTTCAGATTTTGTTTGCTGAAATAACCTTACATCTCTCACTTTTGCTTAGTGCTTTTCAGAATCAGGGTTGTGGAAGTGCACATCCTATCACAGAAGCACAGGGCACCAGGAAAGTCAGGGTAAACAAACACATTTCTCTTTGTACAGTAGTGGAAATCTACACAAACACAGGAGGAACATCAGCCCAGGTGCTGTGAAACAGCAGTGTTGCCAACAATGACACCATCTAACATTATCTGTTAAACTTGGTTCAATGACTGTAATTTTTTTTGCTTTGGTTTTTCCATTAATGTTCTGTTTTTTCCACTGGTCTTTCCCTCACATTTCAATTGTACAGAGCAGGTTCTTCAGCCATTTGATATCTGCGGAACATTTCAAAGCTTGAGTGTGCACTCATTGAATGTTACCAACTAAACTGCCAGTTCTTCACTGTCATGATACAAACGAAAACATACATGCATAAAAGACCATGAATGTCCTTAGCACATTATGATTATGGATAGTTTCATTTGCACTAAGCATTAACAGTTTTTTGGCAGAGAAGAAAGAAAAATACCCCCGTTACACCCTCTGTGGTCATTAGTGAAGCCTTATAGAGGCTGATCCTATAAGGTCATAGTAAGCCAAGACTTTGCATTTTATGTTCATGTTCTATTCTGTCTCCAAACTCTCTGCCATTATAGCAAATGCAGCATTTTCATTTACACCTGGTGCAGTGCTGTGACCCACCTGGCCAAGCATGGAGGTGAAAGTCATGTTGGTTGATTTCTTCAGCAACTTCCCAGTCCTTTTTTTACAGGTGCGAATATTCCCACAATGACTAAATACAAACTTAAAACTTCTACTAGTGAACAGCTGCAACATTTTTAACAGCTACACACTTCCTTCCCATGTTCGCTCTCCTCCATTCCTTCTTTTCTGCCTCTGCTTCTGAAGTTGAGGTGAAGCAGCTACAGTAAATACAACAGGCTCTGTTGTACTACATATTGTCGTTGGGAACAGAGGACATGGGGACGGCTGGACCCAAGTGCAGGATCGTTTATCAGGAACCAAGGGGTCAGGCGAGTTTTCGTTGTCGTGGAAGAGTCGGTCAATCGGCGTTCAGAGTGGGAGCGAGGATCTGTGGATGTAGTCAGGAGACGAGGCGAACGGTCGGAAGTCGGGGAACAAAAAACTGGGACTACAGGTGAAGGGGATCGGGAAATGAGCGCTAAGGGGACAGTTGTCTCAGTGAGATTCCGCAGTGCGAAGGAGCTGAGGAGGGTCTTTTAAAGCCGAGCGCTCCGATTGTCATCAGGCGCTTGAGCATCACCAGGTGCTGTCGATTGTGGTGCAGGTGTGGACGTGACACACATACTGTTCCTCAGCCATTCCACTGACCATTTAACCTCAGTGAATGTTCACTTCACATTTAAAGTACAATACAATAACTGTTCAATAATATAATGTCTAAGAAACACAGAATTTCAGATGTTCTTCAGCTTCATTCAGGTAACAAGAAACAATATTTCCATTCTTATCATTTATTTTCAACGGCTTTCTTCCTGTCAGCACCTAAAGAACTCTAACTCTGCCTCTGATTTTTTCCAAGGTAAGGCATGTGTTTGTTCCTCACTGTAAAAGCACTGTACGTACATAGTTGCTATATATCTATATGTAGTTACTATATATATGAATATTATATATATATATATATATTCATTTTGTAAGACATGATACAGTGAGCATAACCTAAGATCCTGCGATGGATGTTGCAGTCTGCACCCAAAACCCACAGGTTTTCTTTTTCTTTCTTTCTTTCTTTCTTTCTTTCTCCTACTTGTGCTCACAGCTGAAATGCTTTCAGAACAGAACAGGGTCCCTCTCCACAGCATTATGGAAATTTCAGATAACTGCAAGTATGGTAGCTGCCTTCATTAATCAATTCTGGGCATTTTTTAGTGATAATATTTTTATGTCATGAGATCTCTGAAATCCTCATTTAATTGACTTGTTTTCTGCGATTGACCTTTATCAAGTGAACAGCACCTACTGATCATAAAGAGTCCCCAGTACAGTTACATAACAGCAGTATACAGACATAAACGGCTTGAAAACTCGCCTTTTCCGGATCCACTTTATCCAAAATCTCTCCAGCTCATTTACGGTGTAATTGTTCACGCATCATAACTTCATGAGCATCCCCTGATACAACCTTTATTCAGCCACTACGCCGGCATTGTACTTGCTTATTTGTTCATCTTAGAATATTAAAAAAAAAAAAAAAGTTGGTGGGAGGGTATCAGGATTTATATATCCTGTTTTATGCACCTACTCGAACGACGAACCTCTGTGCGGCAAGTGGTAGGTAACTAACTAGGTTTACTTGAGACTTTCATGCCTGCAGCTACGTCTCCTTCTCTCAAAGTAATGCATAAATTGTACTTTTAATTGTACTTTGCTGAGATGTACGTCGCTTTGGACAAAAGTGTCTCCTAAATGAATAAATGTAAATGTACGTAAATATGAAAAGTAGTTTGTGGCACACCGAGGCAGCCAGGGAAGGGGGCAGAGCGAGGGACAAAGTCGCCACAGCTGGGGCTAATCATGCACCCTATTTCTTCCTCTGTCTCTAATAGTGAGAGAGAGAGAGAGAGAGAGGAAGAGAGAGACGGAGGAGGAGAACACACACACGCACGAGCCCGCCTACGAGTACTTGGATGGTGTCAGGGCGACCCCTGTCCTAAACGGCCTCAAAGAAGTCCCGTCCTACCTGTTCCCTGTCCCCCCTTTTCCTCCGCTTCCTTCCCTGTGACAGGGGAAGCACAAATAAATCACACAAGCACAGCATCTGCAGTCTCTGGAGTCTCGTCCGTTACATAGTTTTTTCTGTAAATAGTAACATAAACCATTTGTCCATAAAAATGGTAATGAATGGACATGCTAATAATTCATTTTCAATATATGGTTTCAAATATAATAATGATGTTTTTTGTGCACACTGACACATACCAGGACATTTTCAACGGAACACCTTTTTGAATTCGGCTACAGCAACTTGACTCGGGAATATTTTGATCTCTGTCCATCCCTGTGGAGATTATTTGGTACAATTTTAAAACACTCGTGGATGGCACAGTGGCACAGCATGTGGCCCTGGTATCATACAGTATCTGGGCTATCTGGGCAAAGTCTGGCTGAGTCTGTGTGGAGATCAAATTTTTACTTGAGTTTTTATTCCAGATATTTGTACCTTTTTTTGACTTGTTAAACCATCTGTTTAAGGGGATTAAAGTAACTCTATTTCACATGAGCAGCATGACTATGTGAAGTGGGAGGTTGGATTAACAGTTAAGGCATCAGACATTTCACTACCGTTTTCTTTTGTTTTTGCCTTAGTATTGTACTAGTTCTGATTAGTTTAGTTACATTTGTTATACTTTTAATCTGATTAAATTCTTTGTGTGTTGCTGCTTAACGAACATCTTTTTCATTAGTTCTGTTTTTGCCAGTTAGTTGCCAAGACACAAAACTAACGATTATTATTTACATTTCTGTAAATAAAACCATTTGTCGCTCTTTTCCTTTCTTCATTTATCAGACACTTTTCTCCAAAGCAACAAACACACATACCCACACATTTTCGGAACCGCTTGTCCCATACGGGGTCATAGGGAACCGGAGCCTACCCGGCAACACAGGGCGTAAGGCCGGAGGGGGAGGAGACACACCCAGGACGGGACGCCAGTCCGTCGCAAGGCACCCCAAGCGGGACTCGAACCCTAGACCCACTAGAGAGCAGGACCCGGTCCAACCCCCTGCGCCTCCATGCCCCCCACAGCAACAAACATCTCATAGAAAATACAATGTGTTCATTATATGAGCAGGAAGAGACACTTAGATGCAGACGTGTGATTCTTAAGTGCAATTAGTTTAGCAGATGGTCAAGTCTTGTGGATATCTGGGAGCAGTTCTATTGATGCATTTGTCCACAATAACCAGGGTCTTAAATTTGATCCAGGCAACTATAGGAAGCCAGTGCAGAGAAACGAGTAGAGGAGATATGTGGGAACGCTTCGGCAAGTCAAACGCAACTCGGGCAGCAGCAGCGTTCTGTATCAGCTGTAGAGGTTGGATGGCAGTAGCAGGAAGGCCACACAGGAGAGAGCTGCAGTATCCAGACGGGACGTCACCATGGCCTGGACAAGTAGTTGGGCAGAGTCTGTGGTGAGGTAAGGACGGATCCTACGGATGTTATGCAGGATGTATCTGCAGGTCTGGGTTGTAGCTTCGATGTGCTGAGAGAAAGACAAACTTGAGTCAATCCTCACTCCAAAACTCTTATCTGAGGAGTTGTCCAGTTTGACTGAAAGATCGTGACAGAAAAAAAGGCCAGCTGGGAGGTGTAGGATCTCTGTTTTGGAGAGGTTGAGTTGGAGGTGGTGGTCAGACATCCATGCAGAGATGTCCGACAGGCAGGCAGTGATGCACACGGCAATGACTGATGCTCTTTTAATCCAAATCTACCTTGGAATATGTCAGTTTCTAATACCGAAAACATCTACATCACATTGCATTTATTTGTTCGGCAGACACTTTTTTCCAAAGCGACGCACAATCTCAGAGAACAAACAGAAAGAGAGATCTGGACGCAGACATAATTCTTAAGCACAGTCAGTTTGTCTCAAAACACTGTATAAATCAGTATACTGCAGTGGTGGCAGGGGGTGCTGTAGCTCCCCCATAATGCAATACTGCTGCTGTCTGTGCAAGTGGTTCATGGGTATCTGCTATGGGCAGTTAAGGTGGATCCCTGAACCCTCAGTCCACAGTTGTTCATTTTAACAACAAGTCTCCATCTTAACTGGTTTTGAAATCCTATCCAAAATGAATCCTCCGTCCTTGGGTAAGTAACACACATCCTTTGGCACTTACGTGTTACGTGTTTCATGTTAGGTGTAGAGTTCTTATATCTCTTTTAACACACTTTAATAACAAATTTTTTTGATGACAGATTTTAGGATCTATGCATTCGATCAAGATTTTAATCGTCAGAAATGATGAATGAAAAAATTTTTACCTGCCAAGTTGGACAGTGTATGGAACCAGACACCTTTCGTGAGCTGTGAATTAAAAACAAAAAGCAATGTCTGGACATGACTTAGTCTCGCTAACTTAAACTGAAAAACTGAAAATAAAAACATTCTAAATTTTAGTTTAACATGTAATATTACAGCTGGTCCCGATGTCAAGCTAAGCCCAGGTGCAAAGATTATTTTAAAAAGTGAAAAAGTCTGGTGTCAGATTGTGAACTGGAGCACAGAGTGTGGAAGGCACGAAGACTTGGAAACCACAAGTCTGATCTCAGGACAGGGACAGGGACAGGGAGAACAAGGATGTGGATGAGCTGTGATTTTCATGAAGCTTCTTGGACACGTCAGTTGACGTGTTTTCTCTTTCAAGATTTCACAGTATCTGTTCATGCAGTGCATTTTTTAAGTAGGATGAGCTGATGGTAATGAGGTGCAGGTATAAATGACAGGGATCAGTCTCCAGGACCTGCAACACATTAGTGTGTGTCCCCTTCTTCTGAATACATAATTCAGTTTTTCAAGACTATGTTTGCATGCGAGGCAATGTTCCCCACATTTACAGCAGTCCCATACAATTCTCCAGTTGACCTAACAGGGTTATATACTGAAGTTATGTGCCAGGAATATGCCAAACAAGCTGAGATGTTAAATTAATTTGCATATTCAGGTATGCACATAAAGTCCACAAGAATCATTTTTAAATAGTTTTCTGCTCTGGAAAAACTATTTATAACAGCAAGATTTGGAAGCAAAATAAGAAACTCTTAAGCTGCTCTGAACTACTCTGAAAATACTGTCTTTTCCTTGTGTTCTCTGTCTCAGTGATGAGCTTCATGCTCATTAATCGCAATTTTTACCCTTGTGAAAATGGCTATTCTCATAAATGTATGGGTGACTCCACATGTGACCTTTTTAAAGAGTCTCTGCCTCACTATGTTTCACATGGTTCAGTAGCAATTACTGAATTACTGCCAACCTTAAGGGAAGATGGCAGTGCTGATGGAGTGTATGTGTGTGAAAAACAGAAATAAGGGGCTTGCATATAAAGGGGTCAAACAGAACTGTCAAAGTACATGTTTGCACTGAACTGACGATGAAAATGGAGTTCAACTCACGTGGCTGAGGGGCAGCTCTTGAATGCAACCCCCCCAACTCCTTATCTACTATGGTTTGATGCCTAAAATGAGAAATGTGGAAATTTAGTGGGTGATACGGTATGACTATCGAGCATGTGAAGCATGCTAAGTATGGTGTAGAAAAAGTACTGAGACCTATCATTCTTTGGCATGTGTCACAAGTGGGGAGCTAATCCCTACAACACTGGCGTGTCAAAGAGAGCTGGGTGCCAAAATGTCAAGGACAGAAGCATAGCTCGGACTTCTGGGCCCACTGAAAAAATATTGCTTGGGTCCCCCTTGGAGGAAATTGCTGCTACATAATTAGATCATTTGCTTGTGGCCCCCTAAAATCATAACCACCTTTCACCCCCCTAGCAATGTCCCTGGTCTAAAATCTCTTGATTCAAGGATATCAAAAAATCTCATATAAAACTCAGAACAGCTCACTCATAACAGTTACATATACACCAAACCAAAATAAATTTTGAGGCTCATGGTGGAGTCTATCCTGAAAGCAGAGGCCATGAGGCACGGTGCCCCCGGTCCCAGTCCTCCCAGTCCATTGTACGAGAGTCACACAAAGTCGTTCACTCACAAATACGTACAACGTGGGCAATTTAGATTCACCTGAAACACACCTTTGGACTGTGGGAGGAAACTGTAGCACCAGGAGGAATTCCTGGCAAATAGAAGGAGAACCTTGCACTCCGGCCAACTCCAAAACAGGTTTAAACCCGTGCCTCTGCCTACAACCCAGGAACTGAGGCATTAGTACCACTTTGTCACAAAAAACCCAAATTCAAAGAGCTTCAGCCGAGAAGCCTGAAATATATCATATTTTCAACAGTATTCTATTATGCATCCCCTGAGGAATAACAAGAAAACCGCATTTGAAAGTTATCAATTAAAAACATTGTGTGTAATCACAATACAAATGTCTTTTTGTACATCGACACAATATTTCTAAGATATATATTGTTTTTAAAGGCCTTCAAAGGCAAAAGAAGAACAAAAAAATCTCAGAAAGGGAAAAGGCAAGAGCAGATGAAAAGGAGTTGCCCTCAGCATCCAGACTTCAGCAAATACGGCAAGAATGGAAGTTCTCTCATATTGAGGCTCACCTGTAATACCCTACCCGTAGAGCATCACAACTAATAGTTCCCATCCCTGACAAAACTTCAGCAGCTCACTGTCAAGAAAATTAACAGGCTAAAAATGGCCATCTGCTACCAAGTCAAGTAAGGAGAGGCTGTGTGTATGCTGGACGGGGGTTCGTAGGGGGGTCAATAGATGACACGAAGGACGGGTGAATATCATTACAGAGATAAATAAGATGGCTGCAAATCACAGTGTCTGTAGGGTGTCAGGACACAATGAAAGGGATGAACACATAATGAAATTGTGTATTTGCATCTCCTTTCTTGCCAAGTTATACTTTACTTATCATTCTGACCTTTACACTCTAAAACCGCATATGCATAACCACCTGGAGCAGAATTCTAACTATCCCTGTACTGTGCATAACAGAATTTTCTATACGTCTTTAAAAAGAAGTTGCCAAGTTCTTTTTTAAACTGAATGTTGACTGAATATTGACTGAAAGTGCTCTTTCACTGAAAAAGAGCAATTTGTGTCTGTGCACCACTGCTCCTCTGTTTCACTGTGAACCCTTCAGGTTGACGCTAGAGGACCAAGGGACCTGTGTGTTAGAGAGGACCATTGCTTCCCTTAAGTTAGATGGAAAAGAGAAGGCGCACTGGTTCTCAGATGCAAAATACCAAGGACAACAACACAGTTTATTATCCTTCATTAATTATTTTTTTCTGAATCAGCTGCTAGCCAAACAATTCTTCTTTTTCGCATCGAGCTATGATGGAAAATGTCCTGGTGTGAGAAGGACAGCACCAGTGTTGGTGGAGAAAGATGGACATATGGCACACTCCATCTTGCCCTGGGACATGCAGTCAACGATCCGGTGGGGGATTCCATTACGGATTCACCTGGGGCTGTACATTATCCGCCACCTCTACCTCCCTACGAGTTTCCTATTAGACAGTAACACCAAAAATGCAACTCATTCCTCATGGTCACAACTGACCCAAAAAAGCCATTATCAAAAACAGAGATGTTGTTGGTGATACTCAATAGATGAGAGGCGAGGTGCTATCTATATCTACTTTCATCAAACACACAGTTTATTCCTAATTTATGGCTCCTATTGGAACATAAGAGATACACTGAATAAAAAACTGAAAAGAAAGACAAAGTTTCCACTGTGCTCCACATTCACAGGCTGTTCATTTCCAGTCTTGCAAACAGGTGCTACACCAACATCTCCCTCTGTGAGATTAATGAGCTCTGAACAATGCTGTTTTTGGGGCAATAAACCTTTGTAATAAATTAATGTGTTTATGATTGCAGTTAACAGTGTCTACCTCCTTCCTCTGACAAATTGCAGATTTTCAATAAGCCCCACAATTTTACAATCTAAATTCCAAGCTCATGCCTCTAATAGCACTGCTCCCACCCCAGTCCTCATCTACAGAGGCTTTGCAATGAGTTGCTATTCCCAGTATATACAGTATGTGCCTGGAACAATTCTCTGTAAAGGCTTCAGCTCATTCTTCCTTTCAGGGCGGCAGTTTCTGTTTTTTCTACAGAGGGGGAAAGATTACAGGGAATCTCTCATGTGGGACCCAGAGTCTGTTGCTCTTTTATTCTCCCACTTCACGGCAGTTGACCTTGTGACCTCATTGTCCTGCCTCTTCTCAGAGCCCAATGAGCAAACTTCTTTCTACTGCACCCTCCTTGGAGACGCCACACATCAGCTCCCCAGTGCAGTGGTTCCTCTTTGCTGTCCAGTAAGTATTTCTAGCTTCATAGAAAATTGAGGAAAATATGGGGGTGGCAAAAAGTTTTCATTCAAGCACCACTGCTGCTGAAACCACTGAGCTAAGGGTGACAAGGAAGACACTGCTGTGCAGCATGGTGCAGTGGGCACCAACTAGTAAAGTAGTATAGAGCCTTTGACCTGGAGGATGACTATCGAAATCCCGCAATGTGCTGTGGGTCTTATTGTAAATGGCTCTACTAAAAATTCTGAGCTTTATTAATGGACAAATTTATCAGTCATCCTGGAGAAAACCGCTAGCTAAATGAATAAGTGTGGTGTAATTCAGTGTAACGGGTTGTTTAAATGCTTTGTAACAGATTGAATCTATATGCACACGAATGCCTAAAATACAGTGTTTAAAAATGCAGCTGACTAATCCTACTCAGTTTTGCTTAAGTTTTATAATGCTCACACAGTTTTGGTTTAATGCACCTTTTCCAGTGAGTGTCCAACCAGTTCCGGTCCTATTGTCCAAAATACAACATGAAAAAGACCCTCTTAAAGTGACTACTTTCCAGCACCCTTGCACCCCTACAAACTCTTTCTCTGTTGTGTGGGATGTTATATCATTATGCAAGAATGCCAGTCAATAATGTGCAGTGTTAAACAATCTGAGAAACAAGTGCAGAAAAATGATATCAGAGCAATGTTTCTCTGCCACTGTACTTCCCTCACTATTATCACTGCAGTTGCAGGAGTTTCAGTTAACAATAAATCACAAAGAAATTTTTGTAAACTGTTATGATTCATGGTAGCACCTGGCAGCATATTTTTACATAACCAAACCAAAGATGTGTGTTTTGCTTAATTTAGCAACAGCCCTTATTTTTGGAAGAGCAGAGTGCAGAGTCTTTGCCCTCAAATGCCAGTATAGCAACACCTCATGTTCTTTCACCACAGTAATTCTCTTATGAGTCATTGATATTTGCAGTCTGATTCACACCTTGATTCAGGCATTGATTCAGGCATCGATTCAGACCTTGATTAAGGCCTTGATTCAGACCTTGATTAAGGCCTTGATTCAGACATTGATTCAGACATTGATCAGATCTTGATTCAGACATTGATTCAAGTCTTGATTCAGGCCTTGATTCAGACATTGATTCAGACATTGATCGGACCTTGATTCAGACATTGATTCGGATCTTTATTCAGACCTTGATTAAGGTCTTGATTCAAGTCTTGATTCAGGCCTTGATTCAGACATTGATTCAGACATTGATCGGACCTTGATTCAGACATTGATTCGGATCTTTATTCAGACCTTGATTCAGACAGTGATTCAGACATTGATCAGACCTTGATTCAGACATTGATTCAGATCTTCATTCAGACCTTGATTTAGGCTTTGATTCAGACCTTGATTCATGCCCAAACAGCCCAGGAACTGTGAGACAGCAGCACTACCCACTGCATCGTAACTACAGGACAAGATTGACAGTTTTCAATTACATGCACCAGATGAGTAAATGCAAGAGTAAAAGACACACGTGTGCAATACAAGTGTCCGACAGCAGGGTATATTCTGCAGTGAAATAGGCTGTGCAGCAATGTGGTAACATCAGCAGACACTGGGAAGCAGAGAGGAAAGAGTAGAGTGAGAGGACATATCATTCTCCACGCAGGAGGAAGAGAAACTCTGAAATGTGGCCATGTCTGCAAGGTGTGCTGGTGACTCCAATGAGTAAAACCGTGTTTTCCATTGTCCAGAACATTGCCGTCAAGCAGTCTTTAAGTGAAGCCACAGCAGATCGATGAAATGAATGTTTGGAAGGGAAGGAGGGAGGGAGGGAGTCGGGTGTGGCTGTCAGCCATCCGAGTGCACATTCAGCGAGGCACAACGTGGACATCTTGTTGTTGCTGTTCAGCGAACACCTGAGGTAAGAGCAGACAGTATTGACAAAACATCAGGAAGCATCTTCCCTGAAGGCCTCAAGCCGAAAGGAGGAACCAATACAATAGGATCTTCAGGGTAAATAAAAACCTTTTACATTTCTTCTCGTACGTGGAAACAAATATGCTGAAACACACAAAAATTATTTTTCACAGATTGATAGAACCTGGCTGTGAGGTTATTTGAAGAGGATGTTGTCTAATTTGAACATCCTCTTTCCCCTCTGGCTGTTCCACAATCAGCAGCCTGTAGGTTAACTGTGTCATACTGCACATCTACAGTCATGTGCAGGAGTTTTCGTCACAGCCACTCAAGTTGTTAAAGTCCTGTGCTTCTCCCATACATCTCCTTATTGTAATTGGACCATTTCTGCTCAGAAGCAAATTCTCCACCCAGACACAAATAAGCCTTGTTCAGTGTTATGAAATGTGTCACAATCCTGCTCTCGTGTGCTGGAATTTTTCTTACATGTTCATTCCAACAGATTCAATGGATTGATTTTGGTCATGAAGAAACATGAAAAGAGTATATTCTTTTGTATGACTTGGTGTTCATGCAATTTTTGTTATTGTGTTCTCATTAAACAAATTAGTAATGCAAGATTAGTATTCCACTTAATTTTCAAACTAGAAATTGATTTAATGAATTACTAGCTCGTCTACGATAATTACATAATGTTCAGCTGTGCTTAGTTTCTTAAGAGGTTCAAATGAAGAAAAGGAAAGTTGCTAATGTGTTCATTTATGGCAAAGATACAGAAATCCTGAAATCCGTTTTATAATTCCTCAGTATTTGGTGAAATTTTAGCTAAATTATTTTTGACAATAGAGAGAAAGATAAAAAGATGAAGGTTAACACAAAATTAGAAAATGAATAAACAAACAAACAAAGGTCTTGGCATTCACTTCAGTTTTAAATTAATTTAAAATTTGCACAAATTTTAAAATAAATTTCTGTGAATGTAATTTCCTGGCAATAGACCAGGAAAATCCAGCCCAGGGTGTAACCTGTTTCACTTAGACTTTTGGGATGGGCTCTGGGGCACTGCAGCCCTACATATGGACAGGCAGTCAATGAAAACAAACTGATAAACAAAAAAAAACTTGGTGTATTTGCTGTCATCTTACATTTGCAGGCTCTGACTGAAATGAAGGGACACACAGTGTCGATGACGGTCGGTGGTGCCGTGCTTAAACGTGGAGTTTAGGTTCAAGTTGTATATTAGTATCTGACAGAAATCATGTGCGACTTTACTAGTGGGTTAGATGTACAGCTGTAAAAGAATAGCAGTGCCACTGACTTGGGAGGGGGTGCGGTGGCACAGTGGGTTGGACCACAGTCCTGCTCTTCGGTGGGTCTGGGGTTCGAGTCCCGCTTGGGGTGCCTTGCGATGGACTGGCGTCCCGTCCTGGGTGTGTCCCCTTCCCCCTCCAGCCTTGCGCCCTGAGTTGCCGGGTTAGGCTCCGGTTCCCCGTGACCCCGTATGGGACAAGCGGTTCTGCAAATGTGTGTGTGTGTGTGCCACTGACTTTCAAGAAAAGTGTCTGACTACGGAAAGGAATTGAATGTGACTTCACACCATACCGATCCAGGATGTTAAGAAACAAGTGGCCTTGCTTCCATTCACTCTGTTTAACTTGATGACATAACAACCTGCTATTTTCTGCTGCACTATTAAAGAAAATATTTTTTATGTAGTCTGGAATAAAACAAAACAAAACCGTATTGTGAAAACTATATATTCTGTACGTTAAACGAAGCACACTATTAAATTGCCTGCAGTACTTATAACACGCTTTCCTGGAGAACCATTTCTCAGCTGAATGGATTTCCTTGGAAAAATTTTAAAACTATTTCAGGGGTTATTTGTCAAGGACACTCAGCCCTCTGCTGTGTTATATGATAAGCCCATAAAACGCTTTGTGTTACAGCGTAAGGAAGAAGGAGCCTAATGGAAATTCTTCATGTCTCACAAAGAATTTCCTACTGGACTGAAGAAGGGATTCTGAGTGATAGGGCTGAAAAAAGTGTTGAGATACAGATACTGTGGGCTATAGCATCATTTACGGTGCCATCAGTGAGAATCTAAACACAAGACACAACAGGACTGTAGTAATGAAATATTCACAGTGTACAAAGTTAAAGTAGAACTTATAAGGGCTTAACTGGCAGGAGATCTTGATGTGAGTTTCCATGGCAACCATTTCAAGAAACTTCCATGGACAGATGTGTAGTCAGTGGGCATGAACACAGTGAGGGCTGTTGTCATCAGGGGCACATATTCTGCGGTTTGTTACAGTACTCTCCACCAGTGATGGAGAGTGGACGGTCTCTGGAATCTAATGCCAGGCAATGTGGATAGTCAATATCGATATTGAAGTCAGACATAAAACAGGGATCCAGTCATAGGTACTGCACTATTTGGGGGCATGTCCTATTCTATGAGGTCTGATGACAAAACCATTTTAGTTAAACATTTAGGAAATGACCTTTTTTTTAGTAGAAATTTGTTGAAATAACATTTTTAACATTAAAGAATAAGCACCAGATCTGCAAAATTAATTTTTAAAAAAAAAAAAAAAAAACCTTGTGATTCTTACTGGGAAGTGGTGTTGACAACTTAGCCAAAACTGGTGGCTTAGACTTCTATCCTAGGCCTAAAGTTTCAAAAAGATATACATTCATTGTTTGCTCCGCAGGCAGGAGGAGCAGATACATTCAACATGTAGGTGGTATAGTGCCAGGCAGAAGGTTGATGGCGCAAGGTGGGAGTTCTGACCGGAATTCTGGACTTATCTAAACATACCATAAGTCAAAGTTTGCGGACCAATATGTGGGGATATGGACCAGTACATCTGTGTGGAGGCTCTCCATTAAACTAGTACACCATGGAACCATTGACATGCCGTCTTTTCCCCAAGAAAAAATATTCGAAAAAAGGTAATGGTCAACTTACTAGGGATATGTCAGAAAAATCTGACTATATGGCATTTCTGAAAGAAAACAGGAAGTACATTCAGTGGGATATAACTCCACCTGTAAGCTCAAGAAGGCAGGAGTATGCTTGAGTAAATTCTGTATCTGTGAAACAGTGCACCACACAACCAAGGAAATAATAGGTAGAAAAAAAAATCTTCTGCAGCTCTAGAATCTATAAAGGCCTGATATTGTCGTGCTGGCATTTGAAGTGTACACCACTGGCTAATGATAGAAGATAAGGTTACATTCTAAAAGGAATCCTTAGCACTGGTCAAGTGAGCCATCGTATATTTATAGGGTTGTTTATCAGGTAGCTCGGGGTCCACATTATGGTGGTTGGCAGGCTGCCGGTGTAAGTGGTGTTGCAGTGTTTCCAGGGAGAATCAGATGTATCTATTGTATGGACTCAGTGAGTTATCTGTTGATCACGTGTTCCCGGTAGTAACTCCTCAGGAGCAACACAACTGGACACAACAGAACTGGGATCATAAAAATGTACAAAAAAAGAATTCACAGGGGCTTTACTTACTGGAAAACCCAATGAAAGAATATACAGCATCTGTTCCAATTGGTATTCTTTTAAAGTCTCTTTTGATAAACTAATATGTAGGGAGTATTTGTAAATAGGGGTGCGGTGGCACAGTGGGTTGGACCGCAGTCCTGCTGTCCGGTGGGTCTGGGGTTCGAGTCCCGCTTGGGGTACCTTGCGACGGACTGGCGTCCCGTCCTGGGTGTGTCCCCTTCCCCCTCAGGCCTTACGCCCTGTGTTGCCGGGTAGGCTCCGGTTCCCCGTGACCCCGTATGGGACAAGCGGTTCTGAAAATGTGTGTGTGTGTGTGTGTATTTGTAAATACGGAGAGTCCTATTGCTGTTGGGGGACAGTATTCCAGGGTGGGTCACTCAAAGACACTTACTGCATTACTTTATTTTTGCATTTTTATTTGTTCAGCCAAAGAGTCATGCATAAGATGAATAGGTGTGTAGGTGAATAGGAACTGTAGAGGTGGTCCCAGCAGAATGAATAAACTAATCATGAAGGCTATGACAGATGTGGGGGTTATGACTGCTTTCCTATCTAGGGTGTACCCCTCTTAACTTGTGGACAGTGATTCCAGGATAGGCTCTGGAATGGCAAAATGCTCACCACAACTTTCATTGATAAAGCAGTTAAAGAAAGGTAGTGAGTACATTAATTGAATTTGGTGTGTTGTACTTTTACATTTAGATCAATTTATTTTAGTCCTCTGTCTGTAGAGAATACAAGATCTGTCTGCAGAAATGTCCACGAATTTAATTTTTAACCCAGAGTGCACCTAGGAATCAGACGTCTGAATGCTGAACATATATTTTCAATATGAAACAACCTATACATTAGGTTACTCGTTCTTCATTCCTTATCCTATTGGTCAGTTTGGAGGAGTGAGCTGATGACACTGGTTCCTAGATGGTGCGATGCACATCCACTTTCTAATGATGGACTTCAATGTGCTCACAGATGGACTCCGTTACTTTGAAGCTGCCTTGTAGCTTCCTTTTGAACTGTGCTTTCTTCAAACTTACCTCCAAGTTAGTTCAAAAAGCTCAATGTTCTTCATGTTGGTTATTCAGAGCACTGTATGAGTTTTGACTTCGATTTTAACACTGAAATTAACAGAGTTGGATCAGTTTATTATGTAGTTTCGGAAGTCATTTTTATAGTACAACCACACACACATTTTCCAAACCGCTTGTCCCATACAGGGTCACGGGGAACCGGAGCCTACCGGGCAACTCAGGGCGTAAGGCCGGAGGGGGAGGGGACACACCCAGGACGGGACACCAGTCCGCCGCAAGGCACCCCAAGCGGGACTCGAACCCCAGACCCACCAGAGAGCAGGACCCGGTCCAACCCACTGCACCACCGCGCTCCCTGCTAGTGCAAACACATTATTAAATCCATTTTCTGACATCATGCATTTTTTCAGCATTTTTAGGGTTTTTACAGCAACTGGTCATTTAAAAATCTGACCACTTGCACTGACATTTATCATTGATATTTATTTTAACTTAAACACTTTTTTTCAGAAAGATTTTCAGTATGTTTACATTGCTAGTTACATCAGCCATGATTGTAAGAATATGACTTCACATTCGGGCAGAAATAAAATGTGAACATTTTTAAACATTATGAATACTTGTGCAGGAAAGTAGACAGCAATACATAAGTAGTTTTAAATAAAAACACTGGGAACACTGGGTCTAAATAAAAACATACCTCAGAACAGCATCAGCAGATTCCCTTTTTTCTGTGCTGATCCCTACTCACATTGTCGCAGGACCTCAGACAGTTACATTAATCATAATGGACACCCCACATGTCCAGGTCAGCAAGAACACCAAGCCAGTGCTTTCATCAAGATATGGAGCACTGATTGAGATTAAAGCGTAGATGCTTGAGTGGCATTGCTAATGTACAGCTATTGAGCTATGGTACACTAGTATCCACACTAGCTACTCTACTAGATGCTTTTTGATGCCCTAGTGCAACGTTCTTTCTTTCCCATTCCCTGGCTTGGTTAGGCTCCTTATCCCAGACCCTGGTGAGGCTCCAAACCCCTCCTTGGTGAGGTAACCAGCAAATGTATCGTTTGACAAAAGAAACCTATTGCAGTCTGGCATCATCTGGCACGAAGTTTTCAGACATTAAGGTATACCGCTGACCCAGGGCTATTCATTCTCCGTACAGTGGGATCCACCCAAAATGGCAAAGAGTCCGAGTTGGACTTTGAAAGACCTGTTGGCATCAACCCTCTAAGAAAAAGAAAAGCTTTACTTACCTAAGCAGTTGTTTGAAGAGCAGCAAATATAAACAGCGGGACAAACAGAAGACTCTCTACTTTTGCCAGTTAACACACAAAGGGCCTGGGTCTCATGTTTGCCATGACTGGCAAGCAAAAGCACTTCTAGAGCTGTTGATTAGAATCAGGCTGCATCAATCAACTCCCAGCAAATCACCAAATTATCTGGAGTTTGGAACAGGCTTTTAATCACAACAGGCAGCGGAATCCATCGCGTTCTGTCAGTTGCCCTGTGCCCATGAGGACAGATCATTATCTGCTTTGTGGATTTAGTCGACTTCTTCTTTTTGCTCTTGAACTTCTGCGAGTGACGCAACAGCACACGTTTGAGCAGACTCTGCTTTATACTTTTAAAGTCGGAAGTAGGCACAACAAAAGAAAGATTTTATTCATGCTTGATTCTTGGTCAAATAAGTTCCATCTGTTGCCATGACGTAGGAGTGTTCCTAAAAAAGGAAGAAAAGACATTGAGATCACCGGATAATTATACTGCTGAAAACTCAAGAAAAGAGCTGGAACCAGAAACGTTGATACTGCAACTAAATGGGCACATTGGTCTGGAAAAGCAACCAGTGTATCTCTGTGACTCCATACTTTACAATGGTTCTTTAAATTTATTCACTTTGCAGGAAATCAGTGCAGAATTAAATGATCTCACTCCTGAAAAGGTATTCCTGCAGATTTCATTCTTCCTAAATGAGTGCCAGTGGGCCGTGGCGGCTGTGCGGCGGGTCTGGGGTTCGAGCCCTGCTTGGGGTGCCTTGTGACGGACTGGCGTCCCGTGCTGGGTGCGTCTCCTCCCCCTTTGGCCGTGCGCCTTGTGTTTCCAGGATAAGCAAGGACAAGCGTGTGCTGACAACGGCTGGGTGGATAAATGAATGCCGTGTTCTGTACACAGCTGAAACGCCTGCATGACGTTCCATGCAATTACTGTAACGATGCACCGGACAGCTGTGGTAGGGGTTGCACGCTGGCGCAAGGGGTAGCACTGTTGTCTCACCAACACCTACATGGTGTGAGGCGACATGGGTTTGATCCTTGCTCTGTCTGTGTGGACTTTTCTCCCTGTCCATATGTGGGTTTCCTCCCATGTTCCAAAGACGTGTGTGTGTGTGTGTGTGTGTGTGTGTGTGTGTGTGTAGAGTACTGCAGTGTATAGAGCAACATTGTAGTAGGGAAGTCACTTTGCAGAGGAATGTTTATTATATGATTCAACGAACATGTACAAATGTGATGTAAATGTGATGTAAATGTAAAACAACAGTGAGTGTGGCCCTTGGCATAAAAGGACTTTCATGACCTGGACAACTGCCGAAACCACACACCCATCGCAGCACAGTGTATTGTCACTAAGGCAGGGAGAACATTTCATTCGTCACGATCCGTCAGGATATCAGTTCCTGCAGCGTGCATCATTTATTCTAATAGAGTCACAATGATTTTTGTAGTATTCATCCAAGGCACTCGTGTCATTGCTTCATTAAAACCTTTTAAATTCCACAAGATGGAGAGGTCAGAAAAAATTCCAGACTTCCAGGCCAAGTTGTCACAACTGCTACAGTTTGTTTATGACCTCGCACAGACTGTTTTTGCTTATAGAAAAATCAATAACGGTTGAGTTATCAAAGCAGCCGCACATCAGGGAGAGTGGCACAAAAATCAATGCTGAAATATTGCCTTATTTAAGCCCCATGGTAAATAGTGCTGTTATGATAAGTGTCAGTGGAGTTATAAAGGAGACTCAAGAGGTCGGGCTATATCTAATACTCTCTGTTTTCCCCAACTGCTCATTAGCTGCTCCTACTTTGTCGCTTCTCTCCATCATCACTTCCAACATGTGATTATTATTCACGTCTCCTTTTGTGTTTGCAGCTATTACTGTTCTACCAAATCTCTAATTGGGATGTAATCTAAATAGTCCTTGATCAGCATAGGTGGTGAAATTGTTGTTTCCTCTGCCCCGTTCTTTAATGCTGGCACTTCGAGGAGGTTCCGTGATGGCACTGAATCACTCGAGTTTCCATGGCCTACATTGTGCTTTTCCACTCTTCAGGAGGTTTAATCTTTACGTTGTATATACAGTATGAGAGTGTCTGGGGGGAAGTGCAGGCATGGGTGCTTAGTGAGGGGTTAAGGAATTGCGCTCTCCGCCTGGCACCAATAAATACCTCTGGGTGGGGTGACAGAGGTTCTCTTCTCTGTTTATCTTTTGGTTTTGCATTCTAGAACTCTCCCTCTCTCTGTAATCTGCTTCGCTAGGTCAGGTGTTCCACTTGTTATGGTGACGACAGTCTGTTACCAGGGTTACATTCTTGGTTCACGGTTTATCGCTCAATTAATGGTGTTTCCTTTCAAATGTTCAAATGTGCTTCAGGTAAATGGTGGATAAGTCTTCTTAACAAGGCTTTTGAAAGTGAGCAGGGTCATTTTGTGATGCCAGCAGAGTACATTTGCCGATCATTCTATTGATCGACCGTGCACGAATATACACTGTACCTATTAAAAATGAATCCTCAAAGATCATCTTATTTATTTATTTATTTATTTATTTATTTAAAATGACTATTTAATTTGTAGTGATGTCTTTCCTGTTGAAGGGAAATTTCACGGTACATTATTTCATCGTATCAACAGGCAGTATTTAAATCTTGATATTATGCTGTATATTGACCTAGCTGCTATTTTCCAGCAAACGCACACAACTGGGTTACATAAATGAATAAAGTAAATAAAAGTTAAAATAATTAAATGAACAATAAATACAATTACTATGACTGTAATTAGCATGACTTATGATATATGAAGTGTAGTGGAACTCTTGAGAAGGTGAGTCAGTCTGCCTCTAACACACACACACACACACACACACACACACACACAAATTGTAACAGAGGGCTCTTAAGTGGATTCTCAAAGACATGACTTGAGATGACTGACAACTTCCTGAAAGTCAATCATGGTAATGGGTGGACGTGTCCCCTACATCGATTTGCCACAGTGGACATGAATGAAGCTACAGCATGACTGTGAGACTCAACTCTCCCTGAAAAATGGTAATGATGGGTTCAAGTCAATTCACTGAAGAGGTTATTAGCTGTTAACGTTCCTGAGTGACGTTTGTGGAAACTGTGTGTATCACAACTTGATATGACTCAGTTGTCATGTAATATCTGTCTGCTTGGGGTCAGTCCATGTCGTGTATGTATTACAAAAAAACAAATGTGAAACGAACATCTGTCACTAACAAAGTTTAAAAGTTAGTTAATTGACATCCTAATCACATTATAATCTCACGCAGAATGTTTGGCAGGTTTATTTTTCATTTTAATGAAAACACAAGGCGCCATTTGTCAGTATAAAGCAGAACAGCACTTTTTTCTGTTTTTTTTTCTTTCTTTTTTGGATCAACTGTAGTCATGTCTAACCATTACCCTTTGAGCACAGATGGTACAGTGCAGTTTTTGTACAGCATGCCAACCTCACATGTATAAACCATTCTGAACAGGCTCTACTGCTGAAAACAGCCCTCTGACCTTCCTTCTTTCTAACATGAGCCCCGCATAACACCAAGAAGCTGCTTTGTGAAAATATCGTACAATTCAATGTGTCATTGCAAATGCTGTCATATTAACTGTTTGATTCTGCATTACACACACTGATTAGGACTGACTGTGTGTGATGTACAGTAAACAAGCACTATAAAGTCCACGGCACCAGTGAATTAACCGCAGTGCTCAATGACACAACAATGGTTGTCGAAAGACTAAACTCACTGAAAGGCTTTGAAAGCTCTCTAACGAAAGGCTTTCTGCCCAGCTCCGTGAGCACAGTGAACCAGTAGGTACTGCTAAAAAATACCCCGAGTATTAGTGTCATTTTTCTCAAAGAAGAAAACACCCTCATATCAGCACCTGCTCTCTCCTGCTGGAAGGGCGTGCCTAAAATTGAATACAGTGCAGAGGGTGTGGAGGGTGCGGGGGGTGCGGGGGGTGTCGGGGGGCAAGGGCGGTGCGGGGTTGCCGGGGGGTTCAGCGTGCACCCGGTCACACCATCAGAGGGGGTGACATGAAAATGACAGTACAAAATGTGTGTGCAGTGTTTCAGCACAAATGTATTATTTTGTATAAAAACATTCCTGTCTGTAGTTATAAGAACAAAAACATTTTTCATAATAAAGCCCAGTTTACATGTATCAATATTCCTACAAGGATAAAACTCTGTACTAATTGACTTTTTGAACCTCCTAATGTGCTCTGCCCAGAGCTCTCATTATTACCCAATTACAATGCAATTACAATACAATTACAATTACAGTTGGCTTCGAATCGCGTGGTTTTGTCTCCTAGCGCTACAAGCTCACGCTCTTGTTTCGTCGCTGCTGGTCTTTTTATAGTCGCTGGTTTTGTCACAGTTCCTGGTGTTTTAGCTACAATATTGTCGTAGTAATTAGTATTTGTGAACCTATATCAATAACATTAAAATAAACATAATTTTGATGTAGTTCTTATATGTTTTTATTTTGAATTCTACTGTTTTCTTACTGACATTTAGGCTGTGCATATGATAATGTAATTTAAAGGTGTGATTTTAATTTTGCTAATTATTTATGTCATTACTATTGCCGTTACATTCAGCAATATAGGGGAATTACGATTTACGAGTACCATTAGTAGAAAAAACATTACTAAGGATTCTGCACGGTCTGGTATGGGAGGAGGTCCATGGGGGGAGGGGGGGTGACACCATGAGTTACCGCACTGGGTGACACCAACCCTAGTGACACCGCTGATTGTTTGCCCCGGTGAAGCAGAATTAAACCAGTAAGAGAAGAGTAGGCTCTTGTACACAAGTGTTAAGGAAATAGAAGAGTGCAAAGTTCTGGGGCTTCACTCTTCAAACACTACAGCCAATGTTACACATCAATATCACATGTTATTTGAAAATTATAGAAGGCAACTCTAAAACAAAGGCATTAACAAAAATTAATATCCGTTGTTTTAAAAAATCTGACCGCCTGTTCACCTTACATCTACACTGAATACCTTTGTTTCAACAGTTTCAACATACAGTATATTGAATGTCTTTAAAAATTCTGCATTGCAGTTTTGGGGGGGTCACGATGGGGGTCGGGAGGAGTACAATCATACTTACGTATTTGTACTGAAATGAGCACTAATTTCTTTGCCCTCACAACACACTTCTGGGGCACAAATGCAGTTTGCAGCCAGAGAAACAAATCACCGGGAATGTGAGTAATGTACATCGTCACGCTATTTGTCCTTGGTTTACCTGCTTTGGGGAGCAGAAAATAACTTCAAACACTTCACCTCTCAAAACTGCGGTTGAAGTGAAATGTAGCAGACAGCTTTTCGGGACCCGCGGGGAATGAAGGAGAGCAGAGACAAGTGTTTTTAGCTCGTTGTTAGTAATTGATACAAATGGTGTTGTTTACACATAGAGTAAACTATCCCTCCAGTTCACAGTAGTCAACTGGCCCAGGAAATGAGTCTAACCATAGTGTTCACGTAATACCTCACAGCAGAGAACTGTACATTTTACAAGAATATTTCAAATGATAAAAATACATTTCCAATAGAAAATGAAAACACAAAAGCATCTCAGTGTGAGCCTCCGGTAAGCAGGAAACCTCGATCACTGAAATTAGCCTTTGCTTTTTCAGGAGAAAGAAGACAATCAATGCCTTTTTTAGGCGTACTATTTAGGGTTAGTGTGAATAAGAGATCTCTCCACACTACGGATCACCCTGATCACCCGTCTCTAGACTCTGCTGGACATGACGTGACATGGGAGCCCTTCTTTTTATGGGCATTGAGAGAGTGAGACTTTGAAGAAGGGCTGCTGAAAGGAACACACACCCGCTACACACAGATGCTTGGGATATAAACTGCCGACACAAACTGAACCCATATGACCTCAGTGCAGAACTGTCCTGACGCTGTTTTTTTGCTATTGTTTTGCTCGAGCAGTGATTGATCTCTTTGGTGTTTGTATCCATCTTTTACTGATTCTCTGCTTAGTGATTCTTTAGTTAGGGTGATGTTTCTACGTTTCATTGTCTCAGTCCCCACGGCAATGCTACATATTTGTTGGTCCATTTTTAAAAGCCTTTCCGCCTGTTTGGGGAACCAGCCAGCATGAGTACACTCTGCCACTCTGCCGCTCTTCTCTCTGCTCCCTGACAGAATCCACATCCTTCTTATTCCATTTCACGGCAGCTGTTGCCACTTATTAATGACCCATTTATAAGGCTGCTCGCAGCACACACACTTCGGAGGCAGGGCACACATAGCCACAGCAGCAGTGGGCGGCGGGACATCTGGGACACACACCTGAACCCCCTCGGACGGGAATATCTAACAATGGCGTCGAGTGGGAGACGTTACTTCCTCTAACACTTAGCTTTGTTCAGTTACAGCTCTTGGGCAAATCGCACTATTTAGTTAGAAGATTTCCTTCAAATAAATGTTTGAACTTTTTCTGTCCATCTGTATCACTGTACAGCTCAGACATCACAAGGGACGGCTGAGTGAAAAGCTGTTTAAACAGAGCCGTGTTTCGGCCAGTCCCCTATTTCTTTCTACCACTCTTGTCGTTGTGTAATTTAACATGACACCTTTCATACCGTGTTCCAGAGACTTAAAATCAGAGAAAGGCTTCATTTAAAATCAATTTTCCTCAGCAAAAATACAAAAAAGAGTCGCCTACTATAGCTCACATAGCAACAACCTGTCTTCGCTTGGGCTCAGACCAGAAGGTCACAAAATCAGCATTAGGTCATGAAACATATTGTAAGTGATGACTGGCAAGCAAGCAGAAACCCCTGCAACGTGAATAATTGTCACCCATTGACGACAACAGCTGTTAAAGGTAACGGAGAGGCTCTGTGGAAGTCTGAGCAGAACAAATTGCAGCCATCCAGCAAACACCGGACCCTAAATTAATTTAATTATGCTAATGATTTCAACTTCAGGTGCTGTTTGGAGAGATAAATGTTCCCAGCAGCTGCTAAGAACAAATCAGGTTAAAACTAAAAAAAAACAAGCGATAAAAAACAAGGGAAAAAAAAAAAAAAAAACTCTCTCAACTTTCTCAACTGTTGTGATGGTTGTTTGGCAAAATTAGTATGAAAGCATTAGAATAAAAGGCTGTCTCTGTTAATTGTAGCTCTCCGGGGCTCCTTCCACATTCCAAATAGCCAAGACTAATTAAAACTACACAAACTCTTCAAAGCAAAAATGGGCATTAAATACTTCATTACAGCATTATATTTTCTTGCAATATCTACTGGCTTATTATATTTCTGCTTTTTCCCCTTAATATTGGCTATATAGGGAGTAGGGTGGCGCAGTGGGTTGGACCACAGTCCTGCTCTGTCGGTGGGTCTGGGGTTCAAGTCCCGCTTGGGGTGTCTTGCGACGGACTGGGGTCCCATCTGGAGCGTGTCCCCTCCGGCCTTGCGCCCTGTGTTGCCGGGTTAGGCTCCGGTTCGCTGTGACCCTGCTTAGAACAAGCAGTTGTAGAGGAGTGTGTGTGTGTGTGTGTGTTTCCCCTCAGCAAAGACCAGTAAGGATTTACAAAAGAATGCAAGGCTCTTGGTGCAGTTTCATGAGCACAACACATCCAGCTGTTCCAATAGTTAAAAATGATGTTTTTGAACGTCTCCCTGGTGTACCCAGTGAAGTCCAGACTTGGAACATTCTGAAAAAACTGTGAATTTGAACATTGCGGTCCATAAGCAAATTGAGCAATTTTTGCAGAGAATAGTGGCCAAAATGGAAGAAGCAGATGTGTAGAGCTGGGTGAGACAAACCCATCATGAACTGGGAATTTATTTGTTGCCGAAATGTTCCCATCAAATTTTCACAGCTTTCAAAAAACAGTGATTATATTGAACTTTTGGTTGCTGATGTGTCTTTAGTATCTCCAGTTTTAATTTAGGGGTTTCAAGTACTCATTAAATTTGTGCATACATTGTTCTGTACTTTTACTCATTTTCTCTGTATTGGCTATGTGCCCCACAACCCTGGACAGGCTGCATGTCTTTACTGTTTTATGACTGAATATAAATTATTCGGTAAAAAACAGAACAGAAAAACCACATCCTAGAGTTGTTGTCCCTTTTTGTTTCTTTTGTGTCTCTAGTGACAGAATGTAAAGGTGTCCTCTGTCACCACCCAGGCAACCTACAGCCTGGATGTCCTCCTAACGGTCCACTCGATAATGACTTGGACTTCATAAAGGAGACACTTCCGAAGAGGCCCGGCTACTGGGTTCAAGAGCTCCAGAGATGGTTTGAAGGTCTGCTCTTGACATAGAATTGCAGATGACCTGATTATAAACTTTTCCTCTGTTGGGAAGGATAGAGTCTGTTTCTCGCCTCACTTCAAAGCCACTAGCTGTAGGCTGCAAGCAACCTTGGCATGAAACACAGGCAGGATTTTTAAAAGGTAGAAATAAACTGAAAGATCAGAAGTGTGTGTTTGATGAAGCGAATACTCTGCCACGCATGACAATTAATACAGAGGCCCTTCCTGCACTCAACTTGCCAGCCTGCTTTAATGTGGCCAAACTTTTCCATAATTTCCTACTGTGTTTCTTGCTATAAGAAGCCATAACCGGATTGTTTGAATAGTGTAATTCATCTTTCTGTCTTTAGCTTTTAAATTGACCAATGAACAGGTTGTGGGCCTTATAAAAGAAATTTAGCAAGGACACAAAATGAAGAGCATTGTAAAACAGTAAACGTGTGACTTTACACAATAAGGAATTTCATTAAATCCACAAAGTTCTGTATGAGTGATGATGCTACAAAGACAGTTTGCAGAAAATGCAGTGGTGGTTCACAGTAGAGCAGCACTTGGACTCCAGGGAGTCGCTGTGGGAAGGTTCCCGTGCTGCGGACTGCTCATCATCACATGTACGGTATGTGAACAGCGGGACTCCCGCTATTACGTGTGAGCGTTGATCGACGCCACTCATAAGGAGCGATTAAGGTGCCTCACCGCGCCCAACCTTCACATCGTGCCCTGACTCTGCGCGTACCGTTAAGCAATGTGCTCATTTCCAATGCCTTGCTCACACCACTGAGCATTGTAACGATCCGGCTAATGAGTTAGCCCAGATCCTCACGTGGATTCCAGAAAGGCGTATAATTATATAAATCCAGACGGACACGGACAAAAGGAAGCTCTTCTTTTTAATATCTTGTGGGCAACTATGGATGACATATTTCACACAGCTGTCCTTACACTAAAATAAACAACATTAAAGTAATCTCCAAAACGTGCGAGGCACAAAATGTGTACACGGCCAAGTATATCAGCCTGCGCGCGCGGGAGCGAGGACCGAGGGGGAGGAGCAACCCCTTAGTCTCCATCATGATACGTCATCATTACAGCATGTTACCTACTACCTTGCAGCATAATGTGAAGAGCGTTTCATTATTTCATCACCTCTCATTCTGAAAGGTAATTTGAGGAAGTCTCTGACGTTCTGTCTTACAGCATCTTTAAGCCTGTAGAACAAATCTGACATACAAAACATTTTTTTTTTTAGTATATGCAGTCAATTTTAATTCAAAATCAGTACAAAAAATGTCTTGTACACTTCTAATACTTTAACTTATACCATACTGTGCTGTTTTCACAGTTCTTACCCACCTTTTTTTCTTTTTACAGTGCTGTTCAATTTACACTTCCTGCTTTGATATTATTTTTATCTGTTATTTAGCAAATAGCAGACGTTTGAGTGTATTGTAAATCTCTCAACTTTACATATTTTCATTTTGGTTGCACAGCAAGTCAGTTCAGCTCAAGTGTATTTCAGGGAGACCCACCTTTACATGAGCTTTGTGAAGCAGTGCAAAAAATTCATATATGACCATCAAAGAGGCACAATTAAGGCTCATCTTTCTACAAAGTGTAAGAAGAAAAAGTCAGGCAGCACTGGAAAAATGCTGAAGAGATCCAGGCAGCCAAGAGCAATGGAATCTCAGAATGGAAAGAAGATCTCATTAAACAGTATGTTCAATATGTGTTTCTCATCGCTCTGTGACCCCGAGTGACCTATGCCCAGCTGAAATAAACAGTGGCAAAGGCATTTTGTGCCCCACCATGCTGCAATGGTGGCAAAAACCGTGTTGGAAGACCAGCCACAGGTACACTGTATTTACTGTGTATTTACACTGCTACTTCATTTTGTGTTTCTCCACAGCACTCTGAAGTACTGCTGTACATCCATATTTCCATTTTCCCGGCTATACTGCAAACATAGTAGCACCCTGCACATGCCAATGTTACTCTTACTTCCCTCAGTTTAAGAGACATACCAAAAGCATATGACGGGCCCTTTGTGAAAGAGCGCTCACCTTCACGTTAAAATCCTGTGCAAGTACGCTGCCTGCTGCTCATATAGACTAACGCATTTTCCAGCATCACTGGTGCCACCCGTAGTCTCTCCTCGTGCATTCCGCTAATTTTCAAAAGGGTTTTTGGGACAAACTTGACGTCTCCTAGTCCTATATGACGTTTCTGTTCTACGTCAGCCTACATCGTGTTTTCTTTAAAGGCCCAGATGGGAAAATGTAAATTTATCGACAGACAGCACAGTTTTCTTGCAGTATCATGCTTCTGTAAAAAGATGGGGGAAAATGATACTGGCTCCTCCTAGCACAAGAGAAGAAAAAAAGGAATTACAAATATTGTGCGATATTTTATAAGTTCATTTGGATAAAGGAATTTGCTAGAATGAGCCAGCTGACGAATGACAGGTACTGTCGGCAAGTCCTAGTTTAGAAGAAAACAGCATTTTTCATGCTATCTGAAAGGCTCACTTGATGAGTTCCCTCTCAAATGTCTTTTCTTCACCAGTGAACTGAAGGGTGGAAGCAGCAGATGAGGCTTCCTCAAAGTGGCTCTTTTTTCCTTTCACGCTTTGCTGTACGCGCCAAAAAGAATCAGAGTGGAATTACTCTCTTTCTTCTCTATAAACACATTTGGCCTAAACATACACTTTCACAAGCAAATTAGGATTTGTATGAAAGGTATAAAAGCTGTGCTGATGTCTGTGCTTCACAGAAACCTACAATGTGTTCATCCATTCAGTGGTACAGAAAAGTACATTTGCACCTGATACCCTAATTCAAAGTTCACTTTATGTTCAAAAAGTATCCTTCTTAGCCATTCAGAGTCAAGAACCGAAGGAAATCACTTTTTCAAGCCAGTTATGATTTTTACAGCAGCGGCCGGGGGGTGGGGGGTGGGGGAGTTGGAGAGGTGGATGCTGCAGCTCTCTATCAATGCAGTTGTACTGTGGTGTGTGTAAAATGTTTGTGAGCAACTGTTACGGGAGATATGTGGCGGGGGACGGGGACAGGGGCAAGGGACACAGGGGGGTTGGGTATGGGGGGGGTTACCGAGTCCCATGTTGCTCCAGTGTTCGAGTGCGAGATAAAGCTTCAGTTCCCACCCAAACAACATGGTCCAGGCAGCTTGTTACAATATAAACATACATACAATTTTATTAGAAGCAACTTGTTAAAACTGCACATAAACAAATGCTTTGATAGAATGAGCAGTTTCTGCTACAAATTCTATTCTTCTATATATGACTGATGTACTATTTCTGTGTATTATTACTAATTCTGTTTATGATATAGTATATGTATTTGGACCAGCCACTCCAGCTCCAGGAATCACAGCTGCTGCTGAGTAAATTCGCTGAGAGCTGTACGTCTGGAATATAATCTTCAGTATGGTTAAAGCCTAAACTTTGAAATGAGTGAAATACAAGCAAAGTGCTAAATGTCTGAAGCAGTGCATTTCCTCATTTTTTAATTAGGCAGTCAGAGTATTAAATCGTAATATGGTTGTAATGTGTAATAAAACATCACAAACATGGCACTATCTTCTTTTACATAGAATTCAAGACCATTTTTAAAGAAATATGGAATATTTCCCACAGAATTTATTGCATAAAATGAGATCATTTATCATTTAATGACTTTACAGTGCAGCTCAAATACACAATCTATATCCACAACCACTCAGAGAGTACGCATATTTTTGCATCAACATCCATAAAATCTGATACTAGAGGAGTGAATAATTTGTTTAAAATACTTACTTAATCAAAGGTTTGTTTTAATAAAATAAAATAAATAGGTAAAAGCAGAATTAAAAAGCACTGGCAAGTTCTGGATTTTGTCCTCCAAGCCATAAAGTGCTTTGACCCATTTTGCACAATTGCTACCTGCCACAAGGCTACAGATTCTTACTTTTCACAGCCTCTTTTTTTACTTCCCTTCTTGGTTCCTTCCTGTTTCTTTCTCTTTCACCCATCTTTGCATGTTCCTCCTTCTCCTTTCCTCTCGCTTTCCCACCATCCTGCCACCACCTTCTGGTTCATCTCCCCCCACTCGCCACTCCTCAGCTCCTATTCTTTCTTTCATTTACCACACCTGTACCTCTCTGTTACATACTCCTGTTGCATCTCTTGCCTTTCAGTGGGATTAACTGATACAGAAAGACCATAAATCTGCCTGTTACGAGTGAGCTTCATCTTCACTGAATTATTCACCTGAAGTCTTCGAGCCTCAGTGCTTGGGTTCCGATCATCGGCAAGGCACTTGCTGTCTCCTGAACAGCACAACTAATCATTTATCCGCTGTTTGTGCCATGAGTCATGCTGACAGGCCACCATCAGCAGCACAAGTCATGGCCCTCGCACTCTGGAATAGAACCCATGGTGCCATGAGGTGCCGTAAGTTGTGCCAAACTTGGAAACCAGTGTCGCTCTCAGTGAGGAGGCAGCGCCTGATAAAAAGATCTTGGGGTCATTCCTCATTGGCTTCATCTGAAAAATTGACCTGGTAGAGCAGGTTTTAGGGATTTTATCATTTATTTATTTATGTATTTATTTTTAATTTGAATTAGAAAGTTATGAACTAGTTCTGCTTGATGTTTGAAACATACTGTAAGTAAAATGATCTAATTCAATATTGTCACACCTGCGCCATCAAGCCAAGCAGCTGCAGCTGCCACAAATTAGAGGAACCGGGGATGAAAGAAGTTGCGCTGAATCACGGGGTTGTGGAATCTCATTGAGTCCATTGCTTGTCATGCGACAGCATCGATAAAGCCACGTGCCCCCTCGTCCTTCCATCCCTCTTCATCCCTTTGCCCTTTGTTCCCTGGTTCCTGTTTTCTCGGTTCCCGATCTCCTGCTTCGTCTGCTCGACCTCGCTTTTCGTCTCGCCCCCGAGGATAACGCCTACACCTCGAACCGCCCCGCCTCTCCCCGACTGCGGTTCTTGCCTGCTCCCTTGTTAAGTTCCCTGAAATAAAAGCACTCCTGGGTCTCCTCTCCTCGTTCCTGACAAATATTTATTAAATGATGCATCAAGGATATAAAGACATGTAACTATCAACCTGCCCACAGCAAAATCATTGTGTAGTAAGGTGATATTTAATTGCAGCAATTATTTTGTTTATCCAAAGCATTTGACTCTGTTACAGATGTGCATACAGGAAGGATTTCCGACACCCGGTGCAAGTGGAGAAACTTGCATGGTCCAGTTTTCCTTTAGCAAGAACAAGTCCGGCACAATGGCGTGTGGGATGATGGACATGTGGCAGCAGCGCTGGACACAGTGTGTTGCATCAGTGAAAAGTGCACGCTGCTTGATGTTGCAACCCTCCAACCAGCAATTCCCAACTCAGGTTTTCACTTTGAACCAGTTTTCTTTATTCTATTTCTGTAAGAAGAATCAAAAAAGGAACATGGTATGTTGGTCACATTGAAGTTGTGCATTATGGCACTTAAAAGTGAAAAATGTTTTAAAATATTCAGGATTAAATGTGACACGTCTAGCATTCCCTTCCTGTGTCTGATCTGAACTGGTGTGTCCATAAACCTGAACTCTAGTTTGCTGGAGGCAAAATTCTGATATTAACACAAGCAGGACTTTTTGCGTTTGCGTGTGTTTTGTGGATCTTGCGAATCTCTTCGTGGAACAATTCCTCAGCAGTCTTTCCATACACCTGCACTCACACCAACAGCATACCTGTACGAAGCAGCGCTCTCCTCCTCATGTTCTGTCCACTCTTAGCGCAACTCCATTAGTCAGCTCCTTATCGCCAGACTGGGGCCGTCGACTCAGCTCATCGCACGTCGGTAAAAAAATCATAACAGCTGCTTGTTTTCCAGAAGCACATCGCACCCCCCAGTCTCGTGTCCTCGGAACTACGACAGAGCAGGTCCGCCCCAGTTCGGGATCAAGAGAAAAATCACTCATTCGTTCTGGAGCGAATTTAACGCAGCGGTTGCGCACACCCAGGTGGCTATACTTTTTATATCGTACGCAAACATTCAACACATATACTCAACTCTCGCTGGTGTGTTTATTATATACGAATTGTGCCTTTCTCTTAGCCAACAGTATTGTTTTTATGCCTGGCAAAAAAACCCAAGTAAAAGCCTTTAGGTGGCCTTACAGTAAATACTGCTTGTTAGCGTGGCCCATGGTCACTTGGATGGAAATGGGGAAACAAATTACTGGGGAACTTTGTCATTAACTGGTTTTTATTAATGTTCATATTTTCAGAAAGTGATGGGTGGGACTGTAAGGGAAATGGCGCTCGTGGTTGACTGTAGATGAAAATCGGTAGGTCACTGTTTTACTGAGTTGATGTCTGTTTCATTGATGCCCTTTTTGGTAAAAATGGTTCAGTCCTTCCTATAAGAAGAAAGAGACGCTATTGAATGGTCACTTACTGGGGCACTTTTAAAAACATGAAGGGTGGTCCGCAAAATGACACGAATCCATTTTGGTTGTTTTTGAGAAAAACCCAGCTTTGTGATCCTAATATTCTACTTTGACCTGGTTACCAATCAATATGTATAATAAACACTCTGTGCTGATCCCATTTAATCACCATATACTGAAAAAATGTTGCTGGAATAGAAATGTGGAAAAAGATATTTGCTTGCTTTTTTTTTTTTTTTTGCAAAAGAGGACAAATCCAGCCTGAAAACATAATGAATCCAAACAATTTTCAAACTTTCTTTCCAGATTGATCAATAAAAACACCATTCTCTTTGTCAAAGTTTAACAACCTTAACTAGAGAAAGAATACTTCATAAAAAGAAAAATCAACGCAATGTCATTATTCATTAATTCTCATTATTCATCTTCACCAGTCACAGCCAACACTCCTTCATAAAGGTGTCCTGACTGTCTTGAGCCCCATCTCGTCTGTCTGACCTACGTTAAATCGTCGATACTTTAGCCTCAGAAATTTTAGTCTTTTGTCATTTTGATTATTGACAACACTATAGATTTACATTTATTTATTTAGCAGACGCTTTTCTCCAAAGCAACTTCCAACAAACTCTTTGTAGTCTTATCAGCCCACACACTTTATTTACCAGGGTAACTTACACTGCTAGATACTCTACTTACAATGGGTTACTCAACCATACATCGGTGGAACACACACTCTTTCTGTGTCACTCACACACTATGGGGGATTTAAAATCCTGTGCTGAACATTTATGGAAATGCATATCATACTTATATATGCTGCAGAACCATTTAGATCTATTATTTGTGTCTGTGCACCATGTGATATCATGTCTTCACAGATACAGTATTATCACAAAATAAGCTTACTGAAATCTCCCTGCGTTTACCTTACCAAGGTAGATGAATTGAAAGGGAAAAATAAATGGAAAACATCAAGTGAAAGTGATAACATAAAATTCAGCAATGAAAATAAGTAGTTAGGATTGGGAATTATAGATATATTATGTATTGATACAGTAAATTAATGACTTCATAGACTATTTCTTTGTTCTCTCTCACACACACAAAGCTATAACAGCGAAAGATATCTTAAATCTATTATTCATTGTTCATACTTAAAATTCTAAATAGATTTAGGTAATATCTTAAAGAAAACAGACCTACAGCTGATCGAGAGAGTTACTTAAGGCGGAATGACTTAGCGTCCTGCAAAAGCGCGTTAGCGAAATCATGATGAAGTCATCCTCCGGGGTTTACCGTGGTTTTCTAAAATGGATGGCTGGCATTTACCATGGTTTTCCAAAATGGATGGCTGGCATTTGTCATGGTTTGCAAAAAAGTCAGTTCAGTTCACAGGGACCATTTGATGTCAAAAATATCGCTATTTTTGAATTTTTTTTAACAGTAACTGTTTGGTTATCTGGCCAAGTTGCGGTCAAACCCCTCACGTCTTTGGGACTAATAAGGTTTGTTGTGACTTAACTACGGACTGAAGAGAAAACACAGAGGAAGCACATTCACCCCACATCAAGATGGGAGGTATGGCAGGTACCAGAGGATGGCCATGACAAACAAGACATTCCACGCCAAGCTGGGGATCCAAGATGCCATTTACCAACATTATCATTATTACTTGTTGGACACTGGCTTACAAATTGTTATTTTCTAGAATGCCCAGGAGGTTTGGGCAACCAATGGCCTGTGGACCCCCAGAGGTTTTTTTCTCCTTCTACCTTCAGTTGGGAGTTTTTGTTCCTTTCCCCGGTGGCCAGTAGGTATACTTATAGCTCTATAATAAGTTCTTCATTATGGTAGCCATTAGTTGACTGTCTTCTTTGTTTGTATCAATTTTTCTTGCTGTATGCCTGTGTTAAAGCGCTCTGTGTCACTGCGTGAGAAGAGCACTTTATAAAAAATAAAAATAATAATAATACATAATCATCCATTCTTTAATATTTTTGAAGTGTGAAATAGTCGTACCTTAATGGAGTCTATTGAGCCCAGGTGGAGTATTAC
Source organism: Scleropages formosus (assembly GCF_900964775.1). NCBI lineage: Eukaryota > Metazoa > Chordata > Actinopteri > Osteoglossiformes > Osteoglossidae > Scleropages > Scleropages formosus. The sequence continues at coordinate 422,228 of NC_041824.1, forward strand.
TTCAAAGATAGCTATTTTCCTCGAGGCGAATCAATGCACACACCAGATGGCAACAAACTTCTAGCAGCACCCCCCCAGCTGTTATTGTATATGGACATTCTGGGTCGTCCTCAACAGAAAATCGAATTCAGGTTTCAAAGTGAATGCGTGTGTTTTGTGATTCAGTCATAGTTTGCACTTGACATTTGATTTTTATACAAATTAAATGATATGAAGAGAAACACTAGTCCCAGGTGTGGCCTCTCGTATAGAGCTGTATCAGGGTGCAAGAGGTGAAATAATAAGGAAACAATAGTCATAAGGCTGTTAACCATGGAATTATAAGGCCTGCTGTATGGCCCTCAGGAACTTGTAGTGGTTTACCGTGTCTTGGCTGCTTTGGTGTTATTGATTTTTATGATTTATTCATCTTCGTATGGGTTCGTCTTCGTGAGCGGAGGTGAAAAGTGTGTTGTGGAGAACTGACCCAGTGCCCTCATGTGCTCATTCATGACCCACCGGCCTAGAACTCACCAGGAGAGAAGAGTGCTTAAGACTTTAGATCAAGGGTAGAGATTCTGAAAAGGATATAGGGTCATCACATCTTTATCCCTCCTTAATCAATCTGACAATGTTAAAAAAAAAAAAAACTGAATCATGCCAAAGAGGGAAGAGAAACAAGCTGTTTGGTATTGTGCTCCTTCAAAACATCAGGGGTATTTAGTTTCTCCTGCCAGGTCTCAGTTACTTGATTATGTTAAGTGCTATTGACAGCTCACTCTCGTTGTGCCCTTAATTGACTGGTACTCAATACGGTACTCTCAGATTTTATCTTTTTGAACCCTCAGCTTCTTTAATACAAAGTAAAGACATGTAGATAGCAACTTCCCAGACTCTGTATTTTACTCTTAATTATTTCACATTTTTATAAGTATTGTTGTGGATCAGATCATATGTGTATATGTTACATGAGTAACAGCAATAATAATAATAATAATGATGATGATGATGATGATGAATTGTTTGATATTGAAAATTTAAAAAGATTCAGCAGAAATTCACTGAAAAAAAGCTTTTTTATTTTTTTAATTTAAAACTTAAAAACCATATTACTCATACAGCAAACTGTACAATTGAATTATTCACAGTGTTAAAAAGAAAATAATTCAATACCTTCTCTGTTTCTTTTGTACCTTTTTGGAAATTTTTATTTTATCATTATTATTACGTTTCTATTTCATCTCTTTTAACCTAAGGTTGGGCAGCGCATAACACATAAAGAATACTAATAAAACAAAATTGTTACAAAACATTACAAAAAACTATATTCATAGAAAACCTGCATGTCCACTGGAGGAACCCTGGTCGTCACCAATATATTAATTACAATAGTGTGAGTTTTTTTTTTCTTTTTCTTTTTCTGTGTAATTGGTAATGAAGAATAAAATTGCAGCCTGACACCACATAATGTTTTTGGAGCATGATCACTGCTGAACTGATGTGTGTGTGTGTGTGTGTGTGTGTGTGTGTGTGTGTGTTTGTTTGTTTTTTTTTTAATTTCTTGTACTTTAAAATACCTGTATACACATTTCACTATAAAATAGGTGTTTATGCTCAATAAATAAGATTAATTTCAGTACTCATTTTGGTGACTTATTGAAATACAAAATTTAGTTTTTACACATTGCCTCCATAGCTGTGGATTTTGTCCATAAATTTGTACAGGGATTAGGTTCTAGGGGAGACTATGACTATGAATAACTATGAATAACTCTTTAAGTATGAATACAATATAAGAAAAGGGAAGTCGTCTCCTAAAAACTAAAAATAAATGAAGTAAAGCTAAGAAAATGTTATTGGTCTTGTAGAAGATTTTTTTTTTCCGGGTTGGGGGTACAAATGAGACTTTCATCTGATCTAAGAAAATGGACATTAAACCAGTCAGTTACTCTTTTTACCCATTTCCTTCATACTCTTAGCATTCCAAGTCTTTCACTCTCTACATTGGTGAAAGGTTCATAGATATTGGGTTGGGGTGGTCAATGTTCTTGCACCAAAACCAGAGGATGGTTTAGAGCTCCTCCATCCAGACAGTGGACCACTGAGGGCACGGTGTAATATATCACTGTAACTGAAATAAGAAATAGGGGTGAAGACAGCATGTTTGTGTAAACTGTGCTATACGCTCAGTCTAGCCATGGAACATTTAGTACGGATGAAAAGCAACATGTATGTGTGTGTTATACATGGAACAGGAAACCAAAAAGATATTAAAAAAAAAAACGATTTTATAGAACCTTAAAATATAGTTTAGCAAAATATCTATTTCCAACTACATATATATTTGATTTCAAATGTCAATTACACTAAATGTACCTATTTTTCAGTAATGGGAGTCCAAAGATTAACCATTCACGTGAGTTTTAATTGTTTTTAATGTACATTATATATATTTTTAAAAAAAATCAAAACTAAGTGATACTTTTTGTCAGTAACCCTAACCTCACAGAGGCATGTTGCCTGTGTAGTTGATGATCTAGGCAGCTTCATTTGATATTTAGCACCCAACACTCGTACCCTACAATTTCTCAACAGTATTGTCAAACTTAGTCCCAGAAAAAAACTTTTACAAAAAAGATTTGTATTTCACCTCAAACATACAGCACAGTCCTTATATACTGGCAAAGCGAGTCACAACATCCAACCACCTATTGTATAGCTCAGAGAAGTGTGGCAAGCTGTCATTTTAAAAGGACTGTGTGTTACACCAATGTTTCAATGACATCCTCAGCAGGGTCATGGATTTGGACAGTTAAAAAAGAAGAAACAAACAAGGTTTACAGAGAGACAGTAGACTAATGTTACATTGACCACCAAGTAATTTTTCACCAAACAGTTTGCCAATTTCCCTTTATGTGTATAGATTAAGTCTCTGGTCAAATAAGTGACCAAAAATTGTCAGCAAAGTACATCTGTGCCACAGAATCTGGGTGATGCTGAAGCTCACTGAAGGTGCAACACCCATCAGTTTGCACCACACTAATGGCAGGATTACTGTGAACAACAAATTCTACTTGTATCCTCTTTTCCTCTCAGAACACAACATAATCCAGCAATAGTTCACACAACTGCATTTGAACATGGAGGCTTCAGAGCACACTATCCTTCAAAGTAGGTCTGCAGGAGATGCAGGTCGCAAACAGGTGAGAATTGCACAGGTTGACAGAACCAAATAGTAAGGCAGTGAGACCATATTCACTTTGCCATAAAATCAGTGTCAATCCTCAAGTTGCGAGACAATCTTTGACAAGATTCAGAGAACACTGCACCAGCATGACTTGACCATTTCTACGGGGGGGGGGGGGCACCATAGATTTCCTCCTAAACATCATACAGACCCATCAGCTGAGACCTGAAGAAAGGGAGATGATGGTGACACAGAATGGGAGGCGATGAGTGTACAAAAGTCAAAGGAGGGATGAGTGTCACAAATGAGCAGATACATCTGAGCATGACTGGCAGTAAAGAGAGCAAAAAATCTGGAGCAAAGGGAGACAGGGATGAATATATATTGCAAGGTCAAAAAAGTTAGGAAGATTAAGAAATTACTGGACTTGACGAAATTGCACCATGCTGATACGCACTTTGGAGCTCTTTAACAGGTTGGTCAAATTTTCAATATCTTTATGTGGAGTTTTTCATTTTCCGAGACCCGAAGGCAGAAACCAAATCCATCGGAGTAATACATTACATGAAAAGAATACCATACAAATTAGGTTAAGAACATTGCATAATGGTGCAATTAAGAAACCCAGTGAATAGAAAAATTTTGTACATCTTAAACAAAACCTAATCGGAATAATTTTGCCATATTTTAAGAATCTGAAATTTGTGAGTACCTGAAAAATGTAGAATGCTGTCTAATTTTCAGTGTCTGAAATAATTTTAATTTACACCAACTGCTAAACATTGGGGTTAGCTTCAAAATTGGTGATGGTGTTAGAAAATGCTATTTTCTTTTCATACTTTTATTATTGTATAACATAGCTTTTTTAAAAACGGATTACGTTTTGTGGACGTATCTTTGGTTATTTTGTCAATAGACTCTTCCCTTTGCTTCAAATTAAATATACAGACCTTGGAAAATTATAAAGAACAATCAAAGAAAATCTGTTTTTCATGTTAAAGAATAATAAGGCTTTATATCGCATGAAGAAACAAAAATTCTCATTTTGAACTTTAGAGAAGCTCATTGGCCAGAACATTGTCCACCCTGCTTGACTTGTGCATTAATTTACTGAAATAAAAACATTTTGTAAACCCACTTTACTCCTTCTTTTGAAGGCCCAGAGTTTTGTTTGACAGACTTTTCTGCCAGCTCTTCTTACAAAACTACATCATGGTCCCAGCCATGTTTTCTGTATCTTCTGTTACCTTTCAGAATGTCCTTTATTTGTGAAGTCAACACGACAGGAAGGGGACCTTCAATGAAAAGTCGTAGCATTTGAGGTAATGGGTCCTTTATCCTGCCAGAAGACCTCTGAGTCTCAGCAAATAAATAAAAAAGATGAGGACCTTAACTTCGAATAGACAGAATGTGCTATGTATGATACCACCACTTCCATGCTGTGACCTGGCACCTGTCTGTAATTCTTTTTATTGCCTTGTTTAATGAAGCTCGTCCTTTCTTTTTTCTCCTCTACTTGATGTTTTCCTTGAAGTCTCAACTTTTTCATTGTTAGGTGTATGGATTTCCAGATTCCCAATCAGACACTTGGCTAAGCTGTATTATATGGATGGATTATGTTACACACGTAAACATCCGACTTTGATAAAGGTTGCTTGGAAATTGTGTTTTTCAGATATAAATCCACTCTTGCTGTCTTGCTGGCCATCTGGGTTTCGAAGTTTTCTTGGTGTTCCTTGCCTCTGTGATCTGATTAGAATCCAATTATTTCTGAATCTCCCCCACCCTTGTGCCGCACATTTCACGTCACACGTCTTTGTTGCCATCTCTAAGTGCCGAGACACATCATGGAAAAACAGGGGTCATCCCAGTATTGCATGTCATGCTGTCCTTTCCTGGCAGCCGCCGATCATTGAATGTGTGCATGTTGATCACCGCGTCAGTCTTCACCATGACTGGTGCCTGAGGTCTGTGTTTTACACGCCGTTCACAGGTGAAGGACAGTCTGATTTCATCTGCCATGGCACTGCAAAAGGATCTCTGGGAGAAGGAGAAGCAGAAGAAACAGAAGAAATAAAGTTTGTTTCATCCACTCTGAATGTGTGGGAGTCACACATCTGCTTGTAGTGATATTGGCAAAATGCTCCATGGTTCTGGGTCCAAAATGGGTTTGATGGCCGAGGCAAAGGAATGTGCAGCGCAAATCCCACAGAGTCTCTCACAGAGGGATGGCTACCTTGTGGTTGTTTTGCTGTTGAGCTGTCACGGTGAGATTACAAACGTGAACGGCTTCCTGCTTAAAAAAGTTCATGATTCACTATTATCTCTAAGACCAAGCCTGAAGCATCCTGCGGAGCTGCAGAACTGTTGCGGCGAGCGGCTGCTCTGTGTTGCCATGGTGTTCTGACATCAGCTATGACTAACAGTGGATTCATTCTGCATGCTCCAGTTTGTAATTATGACAATTAAACTAAAAGCCAGAGTAAGTCAGCTTTATGATCAAATGTGTATGTGGGATGAACCGCAGGCCTAGTGTGTTTCAGCATTTTTTTATCCCAGAGAAATAATGATTTCTTTCATTTGAAATATCCGTTTGAAAAAAGTAATGTTAATTCTGACCTATGAAGGTTGGCGTATCTCACAAAAGACTACATAGATATCTCGGTCATCCCCCAGATTTGCTTAAAATTGTGGTCTAAACTAAGATTTAATCATTCACAAGATCCAAAGAATCAAGTTGAGTTCACCTGTTCACGTTCTGCTGTTTTCCTTAGTTTGTAGATGAACTCTCCAATAGCCACGAAGACAGAAAGGACTAATCCTGCTGCAAGCACCATGAAGATCCCACCTAGGTTCTGGATACCCATTGGACCAGCCTCCTGCCTTTCCTCATCAGAACAGCTGCGCCCACCCCACCATTTCTCTTTCATCATGTGCAGACGACCATCCTCTAGGATGCTCAGAATGGCAATTGTGATCTTGTCTCTGTAAGGGGAACCTGAAAAGTATGTTGAGGATGAAATTTTTGGATACTTTCTCCTGCACACCACAACAAGACCACAACAGAACCACATTAGGTCCTTTTATTTGTGAGAGGAGGCAAACTTGCTATCCTGCACATTAAGATTTTATGACAAAAATGTACTGATCCAAATTTACATAGGTAATTCATGGAATTTGGTTGTGTGGTTATGCCCTGAGTTACTATATCAGATACATTATGAGGATTAATACTTCATTATATTTTTAAACCATAACACAATATTAGGAATTAAGTTTCGCCATGTAAAGCTTTAGTTCACATTACATATCCTAAACCAGTCATGTTTTGCGCAGAAGTTGCACAGAAGTTGGACCGTCTTCTGTGTAACTCGAATGTCCGTAACACACAAAGCCAGTGCGTTTACAATTTGTCAGTTTATGTTGTGTGCATGTTACAGAGGCACTTCAGACTGAGCACAGCATGAGTAGCAACATGTTTATATTCCAGTACTAACCAAACGAGATTCTAAATTCTCAAAGACTAAATTTTGACTGTTCAGTTGGCGTTACAAACTTGGGCGTTTCATTTCATACTAATCTATCTTTTGGCTCCAATGTTACTGCATCGTAATGGTTTTGTTTCCAAATATGGATATGCTGAAACACTTTATCTCTACAAGATGTAGAAACGCTGGTCCATGGTGAGCATCTGCTCCATCTCAAGCCTAATCAATTACTGTAATTCTCTGTTAATGGGCTGTCTAGATCGGACTAAGTGCAGCTTGCAGTTGATTCACAAAGCTGCTGCTAGAATTGAACCAGGGAACATGACCACACAAAACCTGCTCTTAAGTCACCACACCCTCTCTTAACGTGCTCTTGACGTATTCTTAATGTAGAAGGTAATTAATGGCCTCTCTTCAGTCGACCTTATTGATATTATTTTATTTCTGAAAATTTTCGGCGATCCTTAAATGCTGGATATCTCAGAGTGCACATGATTAATACGATTACAGCGGGAGGGTGTGCCTTCAGCTACAGAACACCTACAATCTGAAATAATCTTCTGTGTGGTATCTGGAATGTTCCTTCAGTCTGAGCCTTTAAAGCCAGGCTTCAGAATTACTTCTCCCTTTGCTTGTCTGCTGTAGAGTTTCTTTTCACCACTCATGTTTATTCTCTACCAGCATAATTACCTTGCATCTGTTACATGCTGATAGTTGCTACCCATTTTTTTCTTTTCTTTCATTTACCGGCACACTGTAGTATCATAAGAGCCACCGCCAACCCTGGAGAATTGGTGTACTTTGCTGCCAGAAGCCATCAATGGTACAATAGAACCGATGGGACCAGCAATCTTGGGCTCGGATACAGACTTATAGCTTCTACAGACTGTACTTTAGTCTCGACAGTAACACTGCTCATTTTGAATTACATATATCTATACTGCTCATCTGTCACCTCAGTAGAATGCCAGGATGGGTGGGCAGCCACTGGTATTTGGGCCCCCAAAGATTTACTTTTCTCCCTTTGGTTGGGCATTTTTTTCCTCTCCATTGTTTCTAACTTGTTTACTCTATTGTTATTTAGACGTGTTATGACTGTAATTTTGTATTGTTTTCAGGAGCCTTGCTGTCACACATACACTGTGGGAGGAAACTCACATAAGCATGGAGAGAACATGCAAACTCCACACAGACTGAGCAGGGATCAAACCCATGTCCTCTCACACTACCCAGGCACTGTGAGACAGCAGTGCTACTCGCTGTGCCACCAGTATGAACAAACTAAATTAAGAAAAGATTTACGGTCTGAGTTGTGTTCAGAATTTCAGGAGCCACTGTATTTAATTTGGATAACAGCCTCTATTATTTGGTAGTAGTACAGTGTGATAAAAAAAGTTGGGTCATGCTCATTACTTACCAATTGGAGTACCAATGCCATATCCCTTGCTGTCTATTATACCTCCAACTTGGGTCAAGTTGCAATTCCTCCGTGTGATATATTCAATGGTCGTGGACTCCATCAGCAGGGCATAGTCAGATCTGAGCACCCTCTGGATGCCCTCTTCACTAGATTTGACCAGTGAAGTACTTTGCTTGCTGCTCATGAAGGCCCACATTTTCTCAAAAGTGGAGACCTTGGATTTCTGGAAGCAAACGGGAAGAATGATGTGAACAGGGTGTGAGTGTTAGCGGACAAGGGGCTGTTTCAGCAGCACATACCGCCGCATCGTCCTCCAAAGCCTTAAATAGACACTGCATTTTTAGATGTGAGAGAAGGAACTTGGAAAACTTAACAACATTAAAACCTTAAAGGCTAAACCAGGTTGTTTCTTTACTGAGGAAAAATTACTACATTGTTTAACATGACATCCCATCTATGTTTTTGCTACAATCTACAAATATGAATGTAAGAAGTACAATTTGATTGGAGCATGATCCTAAAACCACGCAATTGTGAATTTGCACAAAAAAAGGAATATTTTACTGTGAAAAAAAATGTCAAGTGGTTATTACAGCAGAAAGAAGAAAGCCATTTTTAAAACAAGAAAACTGAAGAGATGGATGTTAATTACCAGATTAACAGAGAGACAATTCCTATCATTCCATTTTAGTACAATGGAGACTTACAGCATAAATATCTGAAAATAAGCAAAAATTAAATTTGTGCTATTATCTAAAATTTTAAGGCTTCTACATTTTTGGAGAAATGTATAACATTTTGAACATGGAAACAATCCAACAATTGTACTTGCTATTTTTACACCTCTTTGTACAAAGAGTGTTATAACTTGCTACAAAAACTCCACAAATAAAATAAAAGAAAAGAAGATTTGAAGGAAAAGTTCATTTTCTATCAGCTGCATTACATCGTCAGACTTTGCCTTTGAAATGTAGAATGTTGCCCTTGAAATTATTCTGTTAACCTTGAGTGTCTGTTATTCTTTTTAGCTCAACTATTACCTTTTTTCCCCTAATGCCCAAAGGTAAATGGCAAGTGAAAAGCCATTTCAAAGCAGCTGTATGGTGGCTTTCACACAGCCTTTATGCATCTGTTATCCTTTCTTTTCCACAGAATACAAACAAGTCAGTGAACATAATAAAGAAGTAGTAGGGCGTGAAGGAACTCTGCTGTACCTGTAAATATAAGAAAAGCAACATGTATATATGTACTGCTCCTCTGAACGACACAGAATTCACATGATGGCAATGCATTATGGGAAAGCCCCCTCATCCACCCTCCCAAGGGTCGACTTCAACGTGTAACCACAAAACAGACGGGCTGTCATTCAGTCTGCTGCTGGGTCTGCTTGCCTGCGTGATCCACATCCGGCTCCCCTACTCCATGATGCCGCTTGATGTAGAGGTTAGGGTCTTTGCCAAAGTGCCCACAAAAAGTGACAGCTGTACAAGTTCCAAGAAAGACTCTGGGCCTCTCTCAGCCCTCTCTGCCTTCACAACCGCCGCGCCTGGATTTCCTCCTGCACTGCAGCTGGGCTTCTTTCTCCGCGTCACTCCCTGCAACCCCCTGAGCACCCTGGGAGTGGTGAATTTGCTTTTGCCAGGCAGAGGCCCTTAAGGTCCGGTATAGGCTTCAGTCAGAACATGGGCTCCAGGCACCTGCTCCTGACCACAACACTCAGGTGCCACTGACATCTAGTAGAACAGTCAGCAGCCTTGTCTTGCAGTGCAAGTCCCAGCTGCACCAATGTCACCTCCCCATCCTCTGTTTCTTCATGCCACTTTCCCTTTGCCTGCGCCTTCTTCCAGTTCCGGCAACTCTTCTCCCAGTCACTCGAGAGTAACACAAGCTTTGGCCTCTTGTTCCCACAGGCGATGTATCTTGCTGTTGAAATCTTTGTTCATTTGGCAATCTTTGGGTTATGTGCTCACTTCAGTTCACTTCTGTCTTCATCCCACCTCTGACACCAATGTAACAGTCTGCCTCAGCCATGTTGTCGGTGGGGTTTCTGAATAAAGACTCAGGAGATGGAAGTGAGGGAATACAAGGCTTATTGCTACTTGGCATGGTCAAAGAACAAAACTCACAGAGTGCACCAGCCAAAGCTCTTTTAACACATAGGGGTCATCAGGCCCCATAACGCCCAACAATATCCCTCCTTTCATGTGAAAAGCAGGGATATAAGGTATCTTAGCTAAATTCAATTCATTACCGTCACAAACATGATATATGACAACAAAGGAAATGTCTATGAATTGATTTTAGTGTTCAATCTGAAAAGCTGCAAGCTCTGTCAAAAGTGTTTGACAGTGTTCAAAGAGTTGTCCCATTTCAAGGCTAAGTGAGTTTCATATTTCGTTTGATTCATTTTACGTTCAAACGAAGAGCTGCACAGGATCAATAGCTAAGGATCCTTGACCAGATAAAGGACCCTCTCCTCAGAAAGTGCGGTACCCAAGAAAGAAGCTCTGAGGTCAGAAAAGTTTTAAAGCACATCAGCTACGTCTGTTTTGCCCATTCCAGCTGTCCGTGTCCTCTTCCTTTCTCCTTTCCCTGCTCTTCTTTGCGCTCATAACAATCTCCTTTCCCACGTTAACTCGGAAGCTTATATACAACTGATCTGCTGCAACATTCATTATGTCTGTTAGAAAGATGTGCTGATGGGATCTCAGCCAACCAGCACGGGCAATTACTGAAAACATGTCTGTCTCCAAACTTCTAAATTCAGGAGTGCAATAACATCACCCGAAAATAAAAATCACCACACTTACTAAAACTGTGTCTCTATGACACTAGGTTGTCTCAGGCAAAGCTGGAGTTTTCAAATGATCCTTCAAAGTGCTTGTGAGGGGTGGGGGGCTTGCCAGTAGCTGAAGTAAGCAGCAGGTCAAATGCAAGTTGTAGGACACAATCCTTGATTTTGTTCAAGAATGAAAAAGCACTGCAGACATTGTTCTCATTGAGCTCATGCATTATAATTTACATTGAGGCCAAATGAAGGAATCTCGCCTTGCCCGAGGCAAACTTCCGCTGCCAAATGTGCAAGGGTGTCGGATTGTAATTGCTGGTCTGTGGGAAGGAAGGTTAAAGTGCTGGTTTGGTCTTGAGCTTGCCTCATGGCCTCACCAGGGGGCTTTGGCCACCCTTAATTTACTCCCATCTTGTGAAGCCCTGAATGATGTTCCCAGTGTTAACCTCACACTAATGCATCTGTCACTTTGTGATACAAGACAGACTTCATGGCCAGCTAGGGGGAGAGACTGTCCCCGTCAGTTCCGCTGCGGACATAGCCTTTAATTCTGTGCCTGCTTAAAAAAGTCACGACACATCACTGTCACTGGGGAAGCCAGTCAACTCAAGCCAGAAGCGTTACAAATTGTCCAGGAAGTAACATAAACAGCGCCAGGCAGAAAGCAAGAACATACCAGGATCGACTTTCTTTATGTCAATGGGCCGACACATTTCATGCATTTGAAAGTTTAAGTAATGGTAATGAAGAAGGGTTGCAGTTTGAGGTTCCTGCTTCATACCTTGCAAGGAGTTTTTGAGGATTTTCAGATGTTTTTAGTTTTCTGATGATTTTCTCCAGTGCGACTTTACAGTAAAAGTAAGCAAATGTGGGTAGTGCACTTCAGTGACCTCAGTAAATACACAAATAACTATGAAAGGGGGTATAAAAACCATGGCATAAGCAGTGCTAAAAAGTATGTGACATGTGACAGAATAAAAAATTAATGCCTGCTAGCTCCACCCGGGAAAACCGTGTATTGATAAATGAAAACTGTCTAATGTTGAACTCCTGCAATCACAGCTCACACCAAAAAGGTCAAATCACCAAATAAATTCAAGAAAGAAGTAGCTGCGTAAAAAAATAAAATATTGTGTTGTTTTTGTTCTTTTTTAAATATCAGTTTAAACCTTTAAGCAATCAAGGCTTTTGCAGTAATACACACACACATTTTCTGAACCGCTTGTCCCATACGGGGTCGCAGGGAACCGGAGCCTACGCGGCAACACAGGGCATAAGGCCGGAGACACACCCAGGACAGGACGCCAGTCCGCCACAAGGCACCCCAAGCGGGACTCGAACCCCAGACCCACCGGAGAGTAGGGCCCAGTCCAACCCACTCCCCCTTTGCAGTAACACATTAAACTCAAATGATCTTTAACTGAAAAGCGATATTCTTTTTTTAAGAAACAAGTACTAATGTGAGCCACTGTGAACACCCATACCAGTGACTAACGTAATGTGGAACTGAGTGATATATGAATCCATTTTAGCATCTTGCTAACAAATCCAGGGGGTCAACCTTACTAGTTTGTTACTTAGCCATTTATTTCCAGTGACTCAGTGTTTGACTCACTTATACAGCTGGGTGTTTTACTGAATCAGTTCCAGGTACTATGAGAACAGCAATGAGCTGGACTTGAACTAGTAAACTTCAGGCAACAGACACATTTCCTTAAACGCTACTCCAAATGCTTGTTCGCGCTGAACAATCTTATTTTCTTTCCCTCAAAGTCTTCCCTTATGTTCAACACTCACACTCACACTCACTCACAGTGGCTGAAAGTGCTTGTCCCGAGCGCGGTCGCGGTGAACGGGAGTCTAACGCGGCAACACAGGGCACAAGGCTAGAGGGGGAGGGGACAGACCCAGAACGGGACGCCAGTCCATCGCAAGGCACCACAAGCGGGACTCGAACCCCAGACCCACCAGAGAGCAGAACATGTTCAGTTCACAGAACTTTCTGTCTTCATACAATTTAAAGTAGTATTTTCTGAACTTGAATGTCTTTCTGTGTCTTAGAAATATATGTAAAATCCCTTTATAAAGATTATTTTGCAAACAAAAGCCAATAAATAAATGAGGGATGAACTGGAAAATCTGATTTTGCAGTGGGAGATAAGACAGCAAATTTAATAATTAAACAAAAATTTAAAAAATTAAAAAAAGACACAAACACACACACACACAAGAGCTTCTGCAGAATCTTATTTTTTCTGGATGGAAATACTAAACTTCTGCAAAGATGTTATTTAATTCTATACTGCTAATTTTTTACTTGATTGCTCAGAACGGCACACTCATTGAGCTCCGACCAATTAAATTCACGATGACACTGAAGACCAAGCAGAGGAATTTTTGTGTTTACAAAACTTTTTTGTGAAGAACACATGACAAGGATGCAGGAAACATTACATTTTCTGTTCACCCCACAAAATAGCCCTAACCAGCCAGATCCCGAGGTTCACCTTGAAGAAGGTCATGGTTGCTCCATCCCGGACCACACCGTACTCTATCTTTGTCTGTTTGGCCAGATCATCCGCCGACTCCACTGGAGATTCCATGCGCTCCACAGTAAGGAAGGCAGCTAAGTTGGCCGTGTAGGAAGATATTATGATGAGAGTGAAGAACCACCATATCCCACCAATGATCCGGGTAGAAAGGGCCTTGGGCATCAGTTCGGAGCCTGCAGATCGCAGAGAGTGGGGAGATATCAAAAAAGGGTTTCTTATCAAATGCACAGTGTTTACAGTATATGCAAGCCGTTATCCTTTCTGCCAGATGATGGGGCTAAATATCAAGCTTCCGATACATATGTTATAAAAATCCTGCATCCTATATTCTGAAAAGTAATTATTCCAGTACTATTGGAAATTTCTATCACTCTCTATAATTTTATATACGTATCTACAGTATGTACTGTATGTAAGTATTTTTATATTGATATACTTATTTATATGATTGTCCTGATAATTCTCTTCTTTTATCATGACTGCTACTTTTCAAGTTTTATTAAAGTTTAAACAAACAAACAAATAAAATCACATATTTTTAAACTCAAGGAAAGAAAACTAAGAGCAAGATAACTGAAATTACTGTATATTTTAGGGAGGGTAAACAAGTTTCGGAAAAAGAAACATGGGCATAAATCCAGAGACCAATGTTACACATTGCTTTATAGTTTTTAGTTTGAAATTTTCATACAGCAATAAGTAACTCACAAACAGCACCATCTTTTTCTCTTTCCAAAACTCCTGTGATAGTTGGAATTCATTGGCTATTTTACATATTAAACACTACCTAAATCACTTTCACTCACACACACACACACACAATGGCTATGACTGCTTGGCTGATCAGGGTCACAGGAAGCCAGAGCCTAGCCCAGCAACACAGGGTGCAAGGCTGGAGGGGGAGGGGACACACCCAGGACAGGACACCAGTCTGTCACAAGGCACCCCAGGTGGGACTTGAACCCCAGACCTACCTGAGAGCAGCACCTGGTCCAACCCACTGCACCACCATGCCCCCCTCTAACTAAAACACAAACACACACACACACACACACACACACACACACACACACACACACACACACACACACACACACACACACACACACACACTCTCTCAGAACCGCTTGTCCCATACGGGGTCACGGGGAACCAGAGCCTAACCCGGCAACTCAGGGCGCAAGGCTGGAGGGGGAGGGGACACACCCAGGACGGGACGCCAGTCCGTCACAAGGCACCCCAAGCGGGACTCGAACCCCAGACCCACCGGAGAGCAGGACTGTGGTCCAACCCACTGCACCACCGCACCCCACTCTAACTAAAACATGTAAATTAAAATTTCTTCAGTCACAGTAAGAAATTATCCCTTCTACAAACAGAATCTTAAACAGGTTACTTAGTACAATTAAGAATTATATTACTCATAAAGCACAGGATCTCATAAACTTCTGTAAAAAAAGTAACCTTTTCTGAAAGACAGTCCTAAATTTGTATTGATAGGTTTTCAACTTACTGAGCCACTGATGATAGAAGTCGGTGATAGCAATGCTGCTCTATTTCTTTCACGCATCCTTTATGTGATTTAGAGTGAAAATATTCTTTTTACCACAACAATAATATTAAAACCAAGTGTGACTCATAACATCCAGTGCCACATTCCCATAAAGATTATTTTCACTGATTTAGCAGACACTTTCTTCCACAGCAACTTCCAATGAACTCTATGTAGTGTTACTAGGCCACACACCTTATTCACCATGGTAACTTGCACTGTTAGATACACTACTACCCACATTCTCTTACACCACCCAGGCACTGTGAGACAGCAGTGCTACCCACTGTGCCACATGTAACTCTAGGGTAGAGGTTTGTGTTACATTTAGGTGACACTTTTCTCCAAAGCAACTTATAGTATGAAAGCACTTACAACTATTTACCCACTTATAGAGCTTGGTAATTTTTACAGGAGCAATTTAGACTAAGTACCTTGGCTCAAGGGTATTACAGCCAGAGATGAGGCTCAAACATGTGAGCTTGGGGTCCAATGGCAGCAGCACTAACCACTACACTACCAGCTGCATCTTGTTTTAAAGAGGAATGTTAGGCTGTTTCAAGAACCTTTCAATAAATAATTGTAGAAAACACAGAGAAAAGTCTGGATTGCCTATGAGTTTAAAATATATGAAAAATGTCTGAAATTTACCTAGCTGCTTATCATTTCCACATTTCCCATCTCTACATACCAGAAGACATTTAAATAATCACTGTGGTGTAAAATTAACAGGATTTTTAATGTTTGCTTTTTATTTGTTACAAATATTTATATGTATCTGACATTGGAAACAAAGCAGAGAAAGACTTACATGTATGGCATGCTCCATACTGCCTGCAGCTAAAAGTAATAATAATGGGACACACAGCATCCTGGGTTCAGATGGTGCAAAGAAGGATATACAGGCAATGCCCATTTTAAACATTTATTAGAATATCAGCACACAGAGTGGGGGGGGGGAAAAAAACCCTCAGCCCAAAGATCCCTTTTCCTTAAGGACCTTCTTAAACATGGGAGCTCCACAACTAGATAAGTATTCAAGGCAGACTTCCCAGCTTGCTCAACATCCCCAGGTCTCCCCCCCTCCTCCTGCGAACCACAGTTACCCCATTATCTTCCCCCTAAGTCAGCCTAGTGGTTGCACACTTACTTTACTCATTTTTCCCATAATGCAACTATTTACAATAAACATTTTCCCGCTTAAACTCGCAATAACGCTGGTCGTTAAAATAACAGCTGTACACTAACAGTGCTATTAAGACGGATGCAGCATACAGCCCATGCCAGCACAGACACAACTGTGATCAATAGAAATCAGCACTAATTATTTAAATTTCTCACCACAGTGGGTCTTCTATCCATCTGAAAGACCAGAGATGAATCAATGTAATTTGAAGTTGAGATGAAATTCCAAAATTTGCCATTTGATTCTCACATCTTCTCCTATCCACCACGTGACCCAAATCTCCAGATGTCTCTGATCCCATAGCTAATGTGTTTTTCTTCTCTAATGAAAGAATTTGCTGGCACCCAAGCCTTCACTTTTGCATTGACCTGAATGAAAAATCTCAGGAATTTTCACCATGTGTTTCCACAGACCAGACCACAGACCACAACAAAAGCCTTAACATGTTGAGTACTAGAAGAATAGCCATAACAAACCTTCTTTTGACAGCTCACACCTATGGCAATAAAAGCTCACGGAGAAAGGGTCG
Organism: Scleropages formosus; assembly: GCF_900964775.1. Taxonomy (NCBI): domain Eukaryota; kingdom Metazoa; phylum Chordata; class Actinopteri; order Osteoglossiformes; family Osteoglossidae; genus Scleropages; species Scleropages formosus. Next base: position 438,909 of record NC_041824.1, read on the forward strand.
GGACGCATGAGCATAACTCTGCAGCAAAAATCAGACTCACAAAGTTCACACGTAACCATTTCCATTTCTGCACTTTCCAAGTAACCAATATGTCATAAATCACTGCTCAAGGTGCCATCTATGCAAGAAAATGGCAGAGGATTTTTTTCCAGAGAGTGCGCTGATAATGAACACCTCTCATACTGCATTCTTCTGAGCACAGACACTACAGGGAAAGAGACGTCAACAACAAGGTGGAGTCTCCCCCTCTGAACCAGCTGAGCCCGAACCCGACTCTGAGACGAACACGAGGTACTGCAGCGAAGAACAGAAAAACTTGTTAAGAGAGCGACAGAAATGAAAGGCATTCATACATTCATTTCTGATGCTTTCCAGTTCGGAGATGTATGCAAAAAAGTGCATTTTCTGGTTTACACGAGTGTTCCTGGGAAGTTTTGGCATTCAGAACTGAGCTCAACCTGTTCAAACAGCAAAAAGTAGGGAAAGTACGGTGAAAGTAATGGATTTAAAAAGTAAAAATGAGTGTTCTTGTTTAAGGTGGCATGGTGGTGCCTGGGTGGTGCTGGAGGGAGTGGCTTTCAATCCCACTTAGTGTGTGTGCCTGTTCTTCTCCCTGTGTCTTGCGTGGGTTTCATCCCGCAGTCCAACACTCGCAGTTCTAGTGACCTGGTGATGTTAAACTGCCCGTAATGAGTGAGTGTGTGGCTACCCTGCAATAACTTGTGTCCCATGCAGCGTTTACCCCATCGCCTTGTGCGCAGTACTGCCGGTATGGGTTCCGCTTCACCACGACTCGGCTTTAGAGAAGCAGTTATTGAAATGGATGGACGTTTTCACTTTATCTGAATTTTTCAAATACGGGACAAATATAGGTACATTAAACAAAGGGAGACAACCCTGCAGAAAGAAATTAACTATTTAAACAATCCATGAAAATAAGCTATTTTGCAATACAGCAATTAAAAAGGTGAATGTTAAAGTTTACAGAGAGTTAAATGATAAACTTAAAAAAAGAAAAAATATACAGAAAACCATTATCTCTTTAAGATATCAAACATTTAAGTGTTGTTGTTGCAACACAAATTAAAAACATCCAGAAGTAATGATTGTACAACACAGCCCTAGAGCCGAAATCTGAATCATTTTAAAGAAATCAGTTTTAACATTTTATGTATCACGTCTCTTAACTTACACGTCTTCACCACTCTTTAAATAGTCCTTCATTTGTTGCCATATTTGAACAAAAACAGAGAGTCTGTCTGATGGAGTCCAGCTCACTACTTCCAAGAGAAGGATGCTGGAACCCCAGAGCCAGATTTCAAACGTATCATGTCTGCTTTCCATTTTGAAAAGTGGAGCCCAAGCAAAGCTCTGAAGCGAATGAAACAGTGACTTGTATTGACACAACACTTGTGTATATTCTTCGGGGCTTCTGATCAAACTTCTTACATGTCTACACCAAATTCTGTGTCCCACTCATGTTTGAATTTGTTTGAATCTGTACTGACCTCCTCTAGCAACATATTATAGAAGGAAGAAGGTGCTGCACCATCAAGAGGTTATTATTCATATCAGCACTTGATGTTCATCTGTAAACTCTGGAATACACTTTGTTGGTAATTCCCTGATTTTTAAGTATCTGTGGAAACTGGAAGAGAGCAATGCCTATTTATCCTTAAGGTGATGTTCAAAACTTGATGTCAACGTCTCTTGTTGTTTTGTCCCCCAAGGCAGGAGGAAATGCATGGTTACTGTATGCTGGGCTGTCACTTTGGAGTTTTTGTTTCAAATTATTTGAAACTAAATTGAAATGAATCTGTATGAAAATTCAAAGGAATTCTGCAATGTCTGGACATAACACTGGGACTTCTTTCATATTACAGGGATCCCTGAATCAGTTCCTGAAAACAGTGTATATTGAAATTTCTGACAACAAAAGCTTATTTCCCATTATTTTAAATGGGAACGACAATAATGGATTCCAGACCCATCCACAGGCCCTAAACCAATTGTACGAAATACCACTAAATGATCTATAACTGCAATTATACCGAAATTTTGTATAAAGAGAGTTTGTAAATGAAGCGATAGCTGTACTACATGATCATACCTGTTCAGCACTCTAACTTTTGTGCTTGTTGAATGTACGTTTAGTCATTTTCACCTTGTCAGTATATTGTTTCTGTGTTTACATATATTGCTGTAGAGAAGTGCCACATGTTCGTAAGATACCAGACACAGGACATGGGTAGGACCAGGATAATTTCACCATTTTGACAGGAATATTTGCTCGCAGTCTGCGGCCTACAGCATGGAGCGGCTGTACAGCAGCATAAATTGGAAAATCGCTCAAGTAAATGAACTCTCTTCAGATTTGGAACACGGCACCACGTCGACCTTCATGACATGTCAGTGACCTCCTACTGGAAACAAAGGGACTGGCTGAAACCATGATGCATTTGACAATGGGATCCCATGGTTCTCCATTTCCAGTCTTACCTCACACTTTACACTGGCTTATGATGAGAAGTCCGTCACAAACTAAAATGAAGAGAACTGAAATGAACTTGTAGCAGCTAAATGTGATGTAATAAAGGAAAGGGGTAGAAAGACGATAGGGAAACATCCCTTTCAAATGAACCGGCTCCAAAATATTTCCTGTTTCTTTTCTCTCTCTTTCTCTCTGCCTGATGCTTGTACCTGTGCAACGGTATTTACGCCACAGTGGAAATAAAAAAAGAAAGCTCTGCCCAGCTACACCATTGTGTTGTTGCTAACAAGCACTTCCATGATCCTTTTCTTACCCACAAGTCACATGAAATTTACTCATAACCAACACAAGGGTAACAATAATAAATAAAAGGACATCTTTAAGTGATTTTAAAAACAAAAAAAAATGGAAATGGCTGTTATTGACCTTGAGTTGCAGACATCAGCTGTCCATAAACTAAGAGGTGGAGGTTTTCCAAGCTGATGAAGGATGGTGAAGGTGCTGGTAACTGGAGCTGAACAGCTTTAGAAGCCTATTTTAGATGTAGAAGGAATAGGGTCTCCTACAGCTTGTTCTCCTTCTTTTTGTCTCTTCCTTCTCCACTCTTTGAAAAACTAAAGGCAGCACGTAGTACTAGTAAACATCTGTTCTCTCACCGGTGCAAAAGGCTGCATGAGCTCACAGTAAAATGCTTTATATAACATATCTTGCTCACTTTAAATCTATAGACTGACGGTGTTTCACTCCCAGCAGCACAAAGCAACTGCTGAATCGGATACGGTGTGTCATGTGCTGGAGACCTTGAAAAATGTGTCACAGCAAGCTGTCCAAGTGGCACAGGGCAGTGGGAGGCAAACACCTTGGAGCCGGCGTGTTGTCGCTACTGATAATTCTAACTTGCTGACGCTGTTTTGTTGCGTTTTTTTTCCTCTGTCCTTACCACCCCCACTCACCCACCCTACCCCAAATACCATCGCACTGCCTGATCCTGTTCACAGAGCCCCGAACCAGAGCTCCCTGGCAGTGAGGAAAAGCAGAGCAACATGTTCATTAATGGAGTCCTGCAGACACAGCTCTCAACTCTCATGTAGCGATTGCTTTTCGTCTTGAGATACAAGGTTAAGCCTCATCCCACTGACTATTGCCACTACGTTAGTTTGGCCCTGCCTTCACAAGTGGTGCGACCTCGTGGAAGCAAGAAGGTCCTTGTTCTCCCTCCTCGGTCAAGGTGTGTCAGAGGAACGTGGGAATCTGTTTGCTTGACAGATGAGGAATGCACCAGACCAGTACAGTATCACCGCCTTGAATGGCAGGCCTTATGCATGGGAAGAGATAATGCATCGAGCTCAAAGGATCATGGAATGGAGCAGCAACCAGGAGGCATTCTTTGTTTTGGCTTCAAAAGGCAAACACAGCAATAACTGCAAAGCAAAAGGCTGCATTGGTAGCCAGTAAAACTGCTCTCTAGATCAGACATGCGACTGAGATGAATTCATCCCAGAAACAAGACCTTCATCCACACCCAGGCACACCCATGAAATATTGTGCACAGCAGATATAGCTTGCCCTGCGTTGCCCTGGACCAAGCAGGCAAACCGTGTCTGGAGCGATTCCACGACAGTTTCCTTCGATGTGAGAGGAGACCCTGCTAGACGTGGCAGTTACTATTTTAGGATGGAAGTGTGGTTGTTTTTCTCTCCTGCCAAGTTCTGACAGTTAGCTGACATATTTTCTCTTCTGTGTGTTCATTGTGCACGTTGCTTGGAGAGAACGTCATTCATTTTAACGTAATTTTAAACTGTTTTCCACTTGTTCCTGACAGGAAAGACACCTTAAAAATAGGAAGTCATGTAGACTGTCAAGCATCGGGGTGGGGGGTAGCTGGGGTGTGGATGGGGTAGCAGTGGGAGTTTGTGTTTTGTGGAAGGATGTAGCATTGTTGAGAGAAGCACCACTGTACCTTGCTGCATCAGAGATCCCACACCAAACCAGAAGCTGTTGAGAAGGGTAAAGTTGTTCTCCACCACATCTGAACCCGGGTTACATGGATGGGCATCGTACCACTCGTAGGGGCTGAATCTAATGTAAGAAAGGAACGGGATAGAAATGTCATGGAGAAATATACTTGATTTCAGTGCCAATGGACATATACAGTAGATTTATGCTTTAACAGAGTCTATAGGAAAAGGACAGGAACACTAGCAACTGAGACAACAACATATACCCCATCACTGCAGTTCTTGCAACTGTGGTTGTCAGGTAAATTGAAACTCTCATTGCAACAGTCTCAGCCTTTGAACACACAAGTTCAACCCCTTAAAGACAATGAAAGACACCCATAAAGATCTGAACTGCACTCGAATACGCACATTCTCTGAACCGCTTGTCCCATACGGGGTCACAGAGAAACGGAGCCTACCCAGCAGCTCAGGGTATAAGGCCGGAGGGGGGGGGGGGACACACCCAGGACGGGACGCCAGTCTGCCGCAAGGCACCCCAAGCGGGACTCGAACCCCAGACCCACCAGAGAGCAGGACCCGGTCCAACCCACTGAGCACCGCACCCCCGTCGCACTGGAATAATGAATCCAAAAGCAAATTATAATGTGACGAGTCATGAGTTTCTTCGCTGGAAGTTGTTTAGTTGATTTTCAGAGGAGCAGCTCTTTAGAAACTACTGCTTGAAATTACTCCCTTTGGAAAAGTGAACTGCATCGCTGTATCGTTCAGCGTGTACAATCATGGTAAGGCCACTGACGTTGGGGCCTTTACTGAGCCAGCAACCACTAAGGAAGAGCATGTGGCACCTCACAGCGTGCATGATGCCCATTACCATATGACGTGACAAACATTTGCAGGCTTTTTCTGCTAAGCTTCCACCTCCGACCTTTACGACAGCTGTCAGAACGCCTCCCACATGGTGGCGGATCAAAGTGAACATCACGGCGTTGTCAGAATGCACATCTCGATACCGATGAAGCCGCATTCCAGGCTGTTCTCTGTGCGTCTGCTTTTAAGATGTAACTCTTTCAATGAGGTAAAAATACCACACTCGCAATACGCCAGACATTGAAATGTCACTTGCTGAACAGCAGCAAAGAACTGGGTCAATGGAACTTGATTGGATATGTGCCTGTATGGTGCTGTGATTTTCTAGAACTGTGACTAAATGTGATAAAATATGTACCTTTCAGAGCAGATTAAACAGTCACACTGACAGGTGGATTCGCACTAAAACGCTGGTAAACACAAGAGAAAATGTGACAAGTATTACTGTACCACTTCCTAAAAACAATTTAAATTCTTTTTGTATGACCGGGTTACTTTTCGTTTTCAGCTGCCAAATGAGGATCAGGAAGCATCTTCGAAGGGCCTTGTGTAGGTGGCAGGTCTTGTGGAAAAAGACACCACCTTCATCGTATTTGTGCTTCTGAAAGGGCTCATGCATGCATTGAAACAGTAGAAGAAGACAACAGATGAAGGAAAGAAAGACTTCCAAGTCAGCACACCTTGCTGTGCCACTAAGGTCTGCACTGCTCTATTTCAAATAGCAGCAGATTTTTCCCTTCTGTTGCATACAAAGTGCAGTGTATTTCTGACACTGACACACACACACACAAAGACTGCGGTGCTTTGAAAAGTAAAATAAATACATCTGAAGACATCTGTTCCCACGGGGACATAATCATTTCCACAGCAAATTAAAAGGCAGGTAATTAAATGTTGTGTCCATTTCTTCAGGCACTCAGACATGTGTTACAGGAGCTCATTATTATTATTATTATTATTATTATTATTAAGTCCAGCAGCATCAGCATGTATATCAGTTTTTGGAGAAAATTTGTGACCACCAGCCATAAATATTTCTTTTGATATATATTATATATATATATATATATATATATATATATATGTATATGAAACAAGCTTAAATGGTTTTTGCCTGTGGTCAGAAATCTTTGGAGTCTCCAAAACGGCAGATAAGCTTCTCTTTCGGTGCATCTGTTATCATAATTACAAACAAACTGCTTCTGTTGTCTTCAGTCCCACAGGAAACACCTGCAGCAGCAAACTTTTGAAAATTGAATGTCTGCCAGTGCATTGTTTTTCTGGATGATAACAAACAAAAAAAGAAAAAACTATTACACACTTACAGAAGCATTTGTGCTTATCCACACTGGCGCCGCACTGGGCTTTACACGTTAATCTCTTTTCCTCTGCGTGCTTTTCGTGCTACGTTCCAAATGTATATTTTCCACATTCCTTGGCCCTGGACTGATGCACGACCCCAGTGATCCCCCCTCGACTTTTACATCCTTCACATGATCTCTGGACTGAAAGGTGCTGGTAACACACTACACTGGATACGTGATGGTTTTACCCCATAAAACCTTGGTTAGCGACCATGATTTTTGTGTGAGTGCTGTCAGATGGGTTGAAAAAGTTTGACCTAACACTACAACCACAAAATATTTTTCACCATATACATAAAAGCTCTGTTTTTGAAAGATTTCTTTCTTGTCCACTGCATTAGGTTTTCCAGTGAGAACAAAGTATTGCCTGTAATTCCTTGAATTTGAAGGCTGTGCCTTGATTTCGATTCACTCACAATTACTGCAAAACAAATACATTTTGAAAGGAAGCTGTATGAGAATAAGGCTGAAATAAGTGACAATTTGAAATGATGTTTGTGAATGGTACTGGTATTAAACCACCAGAGTATAGCCAAGAAAAAAACGTAAACTGCTCCTTCTTCCTAAAACATAAATCTTAGTATTCAACGGCAAGCAAAGTACAATTTTCTATACGCACCTTTGTCAGAATAAAACGAGAATGTTGATGACATTCATGATTCTGTCCTCTAGCATGATGTACCCTTAGAATTTTATTTCCCAAATGTCACTTTGAATATGTTAAATCTATTCCCCAAAAGGCAAAGTTTATCTGATTTAAATTTAAGATTAGTGTTTTCCCTTCTGAAATATAAGAAGTAAATTATATAATAGGGAATTACAATAAGTTTTCTGCAATGACTGCCTCCAGATCTACATTTCCTTTTATTAACTGACAGAGAAGAACCAACACCATTTACTTTTCTTTCTTCCTTGTTATTCCCCCAATGCAGACTGATTCTGTCGGCTGATATATAGTATATGTCATTCCACAGAGAAGCAACTGAAGAAAAACTATGTGCATATTTGCCTATGCAAGTGACTTCAAGATGTATTTTATAACTCCCAATAAACAACAATAACAAACAAACACATGCTGTACTCCCAAACTTTTTTATTTTATTGGCTCTTCTTTGTACTTTAATCGTATATATGTGTTTTACCTTGAGACACAAATCTAAGTCTCATTTTAAAATAACTTTTTAATACTGATAATGTGGTCCTGACATCTCTGTGGTTATGAGAATTGAATTTATGTGTTACTTTTTGATCATATCACTGACTTATTCCAAGGCATTAGTGTTAGTTGCTTTAGATTAGAATGTCTGCACAGTGTGTAGCATGTAATGTACAATAAACGTAGCTGGATCGTTGCTGACCAGATCCATGCAGAATTTTTGGAGTAAGTGCCCTGGATGTTATGTCAAGGCCATTTTAATACTAGTGCGACACCCACCTGGCAATAACAAAGAGGACACAGCTGACTCCCAGGTAAGCCAGCAAAATGTACACCCAGATGTCAGGGGTCATTGGGTTCAGGAAGGAGAAAAAGCCATTGGTGGTACTGTTGGGCTTTCGGTAGAGGATGCTGATGCCCATGCTCATAAATGGTTTGGAAAAGTCAATGACTTTCTCTCGTACAAATGTGATGGTCAAGGGTGCCACAGCCAGGTCAGCTTTCTGCAAGGAAAAGGGAAAGCCAAAAGAAATCATTAGACTGGAAAAAACATTCAGAATTAATATGAAATACCCATGTTGAGGGCGTGGAGTTCATTTCTGCAGTGCCAGGTATGGTGTAGCCTGTTGGTAGTCTCTATCCATGCCACCGGTTCTGACACTCCCACCCGTAGGAGTAGATCTTATCTGCGCTTGCTGTATAAACTGATGAGACAGCCCATCAGATTCACAGCACCGGAAATCCAGCCCAAAACATAGGCTTAAAACCACAAAGCAGACAAATGATGCTGCATCCAGCCTGGGAAAAGCATGGCCAGCTGTCTGAAAAAGATAGGCATCCAAAATCTCAGTCTGGAAAGAGCTGGGATTAACAGCAAAAACAGTAAAATGCTACACCGCATTGGAGCTTTTCTCCAAAGAAACATTTCATGACCTTCCCAAGAGCCTACCAAGTACATAGCGTCTCCCAAGGTGCAAGATATTCTGCTGAATACTAGAACTCTGATTTAAGCTATCTTCTTTCTGGCTAAAGATACAAACTTGGTGGGCAAAGAACCCTCTGTATCGCTCATAATGGCTTGACTGTCCTAATATGACCACCGAGCAATTCTCCAAGCTTCTTCACACGGAGTCTCCCAGTGATCTGACACAGAAAGAGCAATTCCTAATTATACACACTGCATATTTATAAGGTCACCATTCACATTGTGTCACTTCCACCTTTTTTCTCCAGGGCTGAAAAGGAGGTTAATGAAACCAGCTGCCTGTCACACTTGGGCGGCTCATGCCTACACACATTGTAGCTCACAAAGAGTCTTCCCTCACTAAGTCACACTCCTCCTTTGTCAGCGTTAAGGGAGCAGAACAATGAAAAGTACGACTGTAAGTGTTTCATGTTGACAGTGGGGTGGAATCTGAAGGAGCCAGCAGATCACGAGGCTCACAAATCCTCTTCAGAAACAAAGCATAGTGACAAAATGTTTTAAAATAATGTAATAACAGCAGTAGTTTGGTTTTGATTTTCCACCTCAAAACATCTCGAACCTCAGAATGCAGGTTTTTGTACATTTCCAGGTATATTATGGATTGTTTCCTGTAGTCTCTTTTTATTTGACTGCACAAGGTCATAATCGGGTGGTCCCCAAAACCCATCATCAGTCGAAAATATCGTAAGCCGAAAATGCATTTAATACACGTAATACACACCTGTGTATGACAGACTAGGAGTTGTGAATCGCTGCGGCCGCCCAGCATCGCGAGAGAGTATCGCTCCGCGTATCACTTACCCGGGAAAAAAGCTAAATTCAAAGTACCGTTTCTACTGAATGTCTATCGCCAGCTCACCATCGTAAAGTCCAAAAAAGCGAAACCATCGTAAATCGGGGACCACCTGTACAGGCAGAGACAGAACACAAAAGATTTGTCAATATGTCCACATCAAGCTAAGGGTCCAGTTCAAGATGTTACTACAGGTGTGATCATGCGGCACATTCTAATAACCTCCAGAAGGGTGTCCAAACCTTCGAGAATTCCTCAGTTGTCACATATATCAAATGTTAATTTTTCCAGTGGAAGAAACACTTAAATATTTAAGCACTTTAGTCACCCATATATTTACAAAGGGAACTTCTGGGGTGGACAACAACACCGAAACACATTTTCATCCCAAGTATGCAAGAGTAGCCCTTTGCAACAGACGGAGGCGGACCCAGGTCGGTGCAGGGTTACCGCCGGTGTTTATTTACAGAAGCGCGCAGGAGAAGACAAAGGGGGAGGGAACGGGGGGAACCGGGAACGGATGGGTCGGGGCAGCGTTCCGGGGACGGCTGCGTCGTCCGGGGGCTCGGGATCGGGGCTTCGGGCGTGCTTGTGCTCGGGGACAGGGTTCGTGTCGGTCAAGGTTTCTCTGGGTTTTTGTCTCTCTCTTTCTCTCTCCTCTCTCTCTCCCTTCACTGGCGGGTCCGGGGTAAGCAATAGAAACAGCTATCAGTCCCAGCTGCGGCTGTCTTACCTCGGGCTCCGCCCCCCTTCCCCGCCACCTCGGCGTGCTACACCCATGTACCATAAAATTAATGAAATAAAATGAAACAGTGTATGATGTTGAGACTATCCCCTCAAGTTGTTTGGGGTTATGTGCTGTTCCACAGTTTTTTCTGTCTGTACTCTACTGTCCTTTTCTAAAACTGCAATAAAGTGTTGAAGATGTAAGTATATATCAACATCTGTATCTGGCAGTTTTTCTTAGGCCATTTATGGAGTTATAGATCTGATCGTTCAGTTATTTCTTAAAAGGTTTCAAGTCACCATTTTTTTTTTATCCGTGAATAAAAATGGCACATCCAACATCCCATCAGACAACCATTTCTGGAGCACGGTTTGATGAATTGTTGGCGGGAGGTCTGAGCTGAGGCCAACAGGAGATCGTGAAGAAAGTCAATTCAGGTATCTCTGAACATCTTGCCAAGCTAGAAGAGTGTTGAATACAGGATGAGAAAATTTTGGGATAGAAAAGGGATCTTATAAAACTTCTGACTAAAAAGCAGAGATCTTAACAGTCTTTTATAGCATGACACAGACTTCATACTGACGCACAGAGAATCTGGACTATCCTGGAAGCAAATCATTTGTCATTTGTTTCATCTGTGGTGCCAAATAGTAAAATGTCATATCGGTACAGAAGTCTCAGACTGTCTGTCTTTCAGTTGACAAAGTTTGCGGAGATTCATTCTGGGTGTTTTTTTGTCCCAGAAACTAAGGTGTCAAATATTTTTAAAAAAAATATCAAGAGCAGCAGTGCAGATTTCAGATCACTTATGGCAGATGAGACTTTGTCTCCTGTGATCTCATTAATATTCGTACCACAAATTGCATGTCTGGCAGGACAGGAAATTTCTGATTACTCGTAACGATAAGATCCATAAAAATGCATTGTTACATGGTTTGTTTCAGTTAAATGTATGACATTCGTGACACACGTCAAAGAAACAACGAGAAACGACACAGGAAGATACAGAGCACTAAAAGGCAGAATGAACAAGCCAAACACTAATTAATGTAGCTGACCAGGTCAAAGCAGGGTAACCTTACACTCACCCATTCGCACACTACGGGCAATTTAGAGCCACCGACCCACCGGAACCGCATGTCTTTGGACTGTGGGAGGAAACCCACACGGAAAACATGCAAACTCTACACAGACTGCGTGGGGCTCAAACCCACATTTACTGATCAAAGTAGTCTTTGCCGGTCCCTTTTTAATGCTTCTGCCAAACCGCCAAAGTCACATGGCATAGCAGCTAATCTTCCTGTTGCGATCCCGGCGCAGACGGAAATGTCCCAAAGTGCCGGTCAGTGACCATGTACGGTCTCACTGTGCCTATGTGATACCCTCATTATAAGTTGCCCTCGGGCATTTAATTTCCATCAGGACAACAGCATCAACAAGACCTGGTTCCACTTATTCCAATCAATGAAGGGAATCCGTTATAAACTTCCAAATAAAGCACAGCTGGAACTTTGTCTCAGTGCAGACAGAGCGAAGGCACAGCACTCAGAAAGTCACCTTTCTGTGTCCGAGTCTCAACAAGGATTAATTAGCAACAGGCAGTAACAAATGGAGACTTAAGGCAATTATTAAACTAGCATCACAGCACAATTAATGGGATCATCTATTGTAATGAATCACGCTCAACAAGGCCGTTGCATGTTCGCTGCTTTTCCCACAAGCCCCTTGGTTTGGTGTTGAGCTTTACAAGTGAACGGCGAAGGAAAGAAGGAGTTCTGTGCTTCGTGTCATAAAGGCCCCTTTTGTGCTTGTTTCGGGGACTACGTTCTCACCCTCTCCAGGGTTCCGCTTCCTGCGTACACCAAACAGCACAACTCCCGAGTCTCGCCGAGCATAAAAACACTTCTTTTTCTTGTCGTTTGATCCTCATCTGACAGAGCTGGGACCTACCAAGATAAATGAAGATGTCTTGCAGCTTTTAATAAACCAATACAGCCATAATGCCATTTAATAGATGTGTGAGGGCCAAAGGATTTGTGTAATTCAGTAATGAAAGTATGATTTATGTGGCCTGCTGCTACGACAGGCTGAATGTATGGCCCTCTGGTTCAGCACCATTTTATCAGCGAAAAGCGGCCGAAGGCCGGTTCCTTTTCTCATCGTTTCTTTTGTAAATCTACAAAGACGTCGGAGCACATGTCCCACGCTGCCTGCATCCCCCTGTAAGGTCCTGCACTGTGATATACACTGGTGACCCACCCCAATACCAGCAGTTAATTAAAAATTTTAGGGGGTTAATAAAAACCTCTGTTAGAAAAAAATTGAACCAATAAATAATTCTGACAGCATGTGTTGTTAAACTTTTTTTCCTCTGCACCCGTCCAGAATATTATGGGAGGAGCAGGAGCTCAGTGACAGTGTCTACAGCAAACATGGCACATTCTCATTGTGCCTGCAGACCACTTGAGGAGCTGTGGCTGAAACGCTGCCCTTGCAAAGTAAAAGAGGAAAAACCACTCGTGGACCTGCTTTTAATCACGATGGGGCTGAACATTTTGCCCAGTCATTGCTGTGAAGAGATAAGGCCTCCAGGTGTTTGGCCGTACGGAAACGCGGTATCTGTCCGCTCTCCGCCAGAAATCGATGATCAGCTTTCGCAGCCTGCTCCCGACTTCGCTATTTGGGTCAACCAACTACGTTTTACCTTATCTTGCGGCAGCAGGGGGGAGCGGAGGTGCAGAGCCGCATGATGAACCCCCTGTTAAACAGAGAGCGGACAGGGCTGCGGGGCACGGGAAGGGCGGTACGGACACTAATGGAGGAATCCTCTCGAGCACGAAGGACTGGAGTCGAAACCGAGACCCTGAGCTACAGACAAAGGTCGCAGATGTTACATTTCACACTGCACAGTTAATGAACGTGAAATATCAATATAAATCAGCATGGACAACAATACTGTGCCTTTGTACATCATACCTCATATAACTGTGATGATTTCAAAGGCACACTAGATATTGCAGAAAAAAGGTTAGGAATCTAGATCTGAGAACGTTAAAGAAATATTATCATGTGTATAGACACGTACAGTAGACACACGCGTGCTGATTGAAAATGCTTGTCCCAAGTGGGGTCGCAGGGAGCCGGAGCCTAACCCAGTGATAGAGGGAGCGGGGTCAGAAGGGGAGGGAACACACCCAGGGTGGGACACCGGTCCATCGCAAGGCACCCCAAGCAGGACTCGAACCCCAGGCCCACCGGAGAGCAGGACCCGGCCAAACCCGCTGCGCCGCCGCAACCGCTCGCAGGATGTATAGGCAGTACATATAGGAGAAAAAAATGTAGTAAAATTTGGACTGTAACTTGCACTCCTGCACAATCAAATCTTATTGATGGAATAAAGAAAACTACAAAAAAATGCTGTATATACAGTATAGACCTGTTCTGTGTCCTTTTTTTTCCAAAGACTTCGATGGTCCCAGCTGACCTGACCCCTCGGCATGCTGTTGTGATGTGGGTCTGCAGCTGCATTAATCAAAAGTGAAAGTCAGTAGGAATATCTTGTGCACTGCCTGGGTGGACAGTATCTCTGGGCTCTTGTTCAGAGGGAAAGTCGGGGATCAGCATGGAAAACACGGCAGAATGCATAGAAAAGCTAGTCAAAACACTCTGTGTGTGTGTGTGCGTTTCCGTGCGTGCGTCCGTGTGTGTGTGAGTGCACGCGTGTGTGTGTGCATGTACAATTTTTAACTGCATGCCTTGCAGAGTATTTAAAATGATGACCCTTGGACGCCCCACACTCTACATGATACAGGTTATTAGTTTGATGCCACACTGTACACTGAAACCTGTGTTTTCACCATACACGTTTCCATTCTGCGAAGACTTTGAAAAAACACACTTCCATGTGTTTCTCAGGTTACAGACGCAGACCTGATCAGACACTCAGCTCTTAGGTGGCCACAGAAGGACAGGGAGCGCCCTATAAACACTGTTTCGCACTCAGCAACCCCATCACGCTCTGTGGAAACATTTCCTCTCTGCTTCGTGTGAAACTTGGACTCTGTTCACTTTTCACCATGAACAGCGGCTGCCGACGTGAGACAACAGGCGTTTTCACTGCTCTTTTTCCGTCAGAAATCATACGGCCTTGACACACACACACACACACACACACACACACACACACACACACACACACACACACACACACACACACACACACACACACACACACACACACACACATTTTCAGAACCGCTTGTCCCATACGGGGTCACGGGGAACCGGAGCCAACCCAGTAACACAGGGCGTAAGGCCGGAGGGGGAGGGGACACACCCAGGACGGGACGCCAGTCCGTCGCAGAGCACCCCAAGCGGGACTCGAACCCCAGACCCACCGCAGAGCAGGACTGTGGTCCAACCCACTGCGCCACCGCACCCCCAATGCCTTGACACATGGAATTAAAAAAAATACCTGCATACCTGAGAAGAGGAAGAATAAAAGCACCTTTAGTCCTGCGTGTCCTTTGCCTCGTTGTCGCATCACTATTGTACGGATAAGTCTGCATCAGCGCAAGCTTCGATCACAGAGTCCTCAATGCTTGTCCACTGGATCGTGTGGATCCTCATCTAAAGGGCACCTAGACTATTAAAGCCACCTGCTGCCCCCATCTTTCTCATCACTGGGGCAGAAGGACAACAACAGAGCCCCTCTGCAGCAGATCAGAACATGAGCTGCTTCCAGGGAACAACTCATCCTGCTACATATAGCTGATGCTTTTCTCCAAAGCAGCTTACAATGTTAAGGTTGCAATTATTAGATGCTTACAACCATTTACCCATTCATACAGCTGGGTAATTTTACTGGAGCAACTGAGGGTAAGTACCTTTGCTCAAGGCTACTACAGGCAGAGGCGGGGATTAAACTAGCAACCTTTGGGTCCAAAGGAAGGGGCTCTAACCACTATGCTACCTGCCACCCTGCTGTCCTGCTGTCCCGCTGTCCCAGTGTCTCGCTGCCCTGTCACAGCGTTGCTAAGCTCAAGCTCAGTAGGACAAGTTCCCTTCCTTAGCCGCTGCGGCACCTCCCCACACATTTGTAAGGGCCTTTTCCAAATCACAGTAGTTCACTTGGTCGTTACAAACATTTTCCCGCTTTATTAGCTGGCAACCGATATGTCACACGGTGCTCATAATTAGCAGCATAATTAGGGTTATTTCTGCACTCAGTACATTAGGCCTCGTACACAATAGCAGGATTTTCAGAAAATCTCTCGTCATATTTGTCTTTGCAGCAGAGAACATAGAAGAGGCAGCCCGACACCTGGACACCTTACAGTTTTCAAACGCAACTATCGCTGTAGCAAGAATTTGTTTCACTGCACATTCCTGACAGCAGTTGTACTGAAATTTGAACGGCACACAACACAGGACTGCTGTGCATTTCCTATTGATTAAAACTATTGATTTTAACCACAAACAGGTTCTTCCCCATTTATACAGCTAAAGCTACACACAGCAGCAGGTTCCGTTCCGGCACTTAAAGCGGCAGAGTGACAGAAACAGGGTCATTCTGCAGGTACCTTGGATGGCACCTTCGATCACTTACGTGTTCCATGAGTTCCTTGACCATGCCGTTCCACTGGCCCTTCTCATCCTGCGAGCCGTACTTTCCATCGGGGACCAGGCGGATCTCGTAGGTGAAGCCCAGGATATTGGCGAGTTCCTTCAAGAGGTCGATGCAGAAGCCCTCGAAGCGGTCGTTGCCAACAAGCACTTTGTCAGATCTTTTATACATGACATACGGCTCCTCCTGGATGCGTGCGCACGCACACACGCACACACACACACACACACACACACACACACACACACACACACACACACACACAGGAAATATATGGGTCAGCTGGTGAAATCAGTTGTTTGTTTAACACACACTGAAATAAGGGTGTAAAAGGGTAAATAATAGCAATGCTTGTGTGTGTTGTGTGTTTTGGGTGACTATTCTAAATTGTGGAAAAGGAAGTGACGGGCTTACTGATCTGTTATCCTCCATTACTACACTCTTTCAGCATTGCCAGGTGTTTATTATAATAAACATTGCACTAGGGACGTCGTCTGTGTGTCTTCATGTCCCCCAGATGCACCAACACCCACATTGGCTGCAGACTTATTGAGAACTCTTTTCCAAAAATACAAGAAGCACACATGTTTTGTATGGAAAAACAACTTTTTTCACTGAACGTGAAAACATTCACTTTTACTCATTTAGCAAAGGCTTTTCTCCAAAGCAACTTACATTTCAAAGAAAAAGACACCGCAAGAAGACTAAACTTTAAAAATGTATTTCACTTGTTCAGAATTTTCTTGCAAAATCTATTTTACAGACTTTACTGTCCTTGCAGGATGGCAGAAAACAACAACAGAGGCCTAAAGACATTGACTCGCTGTGTCATTTAGCGTGTTTTCACCGAGCGAATGTGAACTTTGTGGCCAAGGGGGAGGAGAATTGTTTACGGAACAACACATTTATATCTGTGCTCCTGAAAGTCTCATCTTGTGCACTTAGCAGTAACAGGAGAGAGTAATCGCCTCTTAAGATGAACTTGTGGAAACTGCCTGTGTTTTACGACGTTGTGTCCCACTCGGTCGCAGGACATCACGCCATTTATTACTTACAACAGGCAGACATGTTATTCATAAACTCCTCCCTGGGCAATCGATTGAGCCATCAAGGTGCCCTCTGTTTTACGTGCGCCCGTCCTCCCCCGGCACGAGGCAGCGCAACTACACACAGTGGAAATGAAAGAAAACAAGCAATAAAAAGTCTGTTCAGAGCACGTAAGCAACATGGAAGCTTTCAGCTGTAAGCTGGAGAAGGTAGGAGTTTTGGTGAAAATGAAAAAGTTCACTCAAAACTGGAAACTGATTTTTGTACTGCCATGTACATTTTTCTAATTATCTAAGAGGTAAAATAATTGTCTCTTAATGATATTCCCAGCTCATAAATAAAACGCTTAAAAATTAAATCTCAGTATCAATTACAAAGTCATCTTCACATTTTTTTCTTAGTAAAAAAAGGGCATCATCCCTCATTCACATTTTTCTTTCTTTTTCGCCATGCTTGGCATCCTGATTAAATAGCAAAAGAGGCATGTGGCCGCTTAGCAAACACCATGGGCTTGGCACCGTGTCGCCGCGAGACCCTCCAGGTACCACCACTGTCCCTGTCACTGATCTTTCCCGTGGATTTCACTCAGCCAACAGTAAGCAGAGCTGTGGTTCACGTTTCTCATTTTTGCTGGCGTCCTCTCCAGCTGCATTTAGTAGATACAAAAGCTCCCACAAGGCAGAGATGAGCACAACTATCTGGAAAAGGGAAGTTGGTCTCACTGCCCATCACGACGCCACTGTAATTGTACTACACGTCCCCCACTACAGCAGTGCCCGGATGATGCATCTGGGAAGGGAGAGCCGCTTTGTCCCGGGAAAGCAACTAGACCATAACCATCCCAGGCATGGATGCTGAACCTGGTCCGAGGTGCCGGATGTCCACTGAGAGAGTGAAAGAGGACCGCATGGAAATGAGCCACTGCTCTTTGGGTGCTCAGCTTTCCACAATGTCACACCATGGCCTCAGCAACCATAACCGCTCTCAGTTGGACCGGTCACAGAATAAAACCAGGAAAACTGGGGCTTTCTGAGGACGGAAACAAGATCTGAGTGAATGCTTCATGGACACGTCCTTTCTTTTTTGACACTTTCCTCAGTGGCATAATGTTCACAAAGGGCCTTTTTCTGCTCCCCTTTTCTTCACTTAATGCAGCCCTCGAATTTACCACGTTATCGTCGCTCACTTAAAATCTAACTTTCCTGCATGCTTGTAGAGCAGCACCAGAAACACCACACTTGTTGCCAGGATCAGGTCGAGTTTCCACCAGTGTTCCTTCGAGGTGCTCCTGTAAGTGGTTATAAACATGTACCTTTACACGAGTTAACGGAAAGAGGATGCTAATGAAAAAAAAAGGCATTAACGCAAATAGCTTCAAAGGAATTTACCAGGCCTGTACCTGGATAATAAAAAAAAAGTAAATATTGTTTTTTGTCAAGAACTCGGAGATGGCCCAGCAATTTTTACCATAGTCATAAACGCAGTAAAAACGCCTCTTGGATACATTCGAGAATGACAGTTTGTGCTTTCAACTTGTTCATACAATCAGCCAACTGCAGACATTCTAGACCTATAACCTTTGTGAGACAGCAGTTATGTGATTGTTTAAGATTGGAAAGTAAAGCACCACTGTGCCAGTGCAGAGCTGCTCAGTGCTCACTGGAAGAGCTGGAAAAGCATTGCAGCCACTGCTGTATCCTTGCACTCTGTGCACGATACAGTATGAAGTGGGCAGCACTTTCAGTTCTAAATGTATTTATGCAAAATGAGACATTGGTTACACTAGTACTCATGTATTCTACATGAATACCTGAAAATAAGCATAATAATCTCCAGCTCATGTATGGTGTAAATGTTCATGCACCATAACTTTATGATCATCCCCAGATAACCCTTTACACAGCTACTCATGTATTTTATATAAATGTTTGTGTATCTCAAAAAAAATGCAGGAAGGTGATCAGGATTTGTCTGTTCTCAGTTTTATACAACTACTTGTGTGATGAACATCAGTGCATAAAGTGGAAAGAAAGAAAGAAAGAAAGAAAGAAAGAAAGAAAGAAAGAAAGAAAGAAAGAAAGAGAAAGAAACTAACTTAAGAATCACACGTCTGCAGCTATGTCTCTTTCTCCTAATGTAAGGATCACATTGTATTTTCTGAGATTTACATCACTTTGGAGAAAAGCATCTGATAAATGAATAAATGTAAATGTAAATGTAGGACACTGCAACCCAAAGCTGTCTTCAGCTGGAATTTAATCACCCCACTTGCATCCCTGCTGACCTTCACAGGGTAAACCTCTCAGGCTGACACTTGGTATGGACACTTGGTTTGGACAATTGGTATGGGCACTTGGTTTGGACACTTGGTTTGGACACTTGGTATGGACACTTGGTTTGGACAATTGGTATGGGCACTTGGTTTGGACACTTGGTTTGGACACTTGGTATGGACACTTGGTTTGGACACTTGGTTTGGACACTTGGTTTGGACACTTGGAATACCTATGACTCCTATTTATCATGTGCACTTGACTACATATGTGTCACTTTGCACATTCAGATAGCAAAGAGTGCCTTCGTTCAGTGGCTAATCAAAAAGTCTACGTATCAAGGAAAAAAAGGCATTACCATCTGTTCGCAGCCCATAAACTCCCAGAATTCCCTTAAGGTTTGCACTCACATTACATAGATGGAAACCGTTTGAAACAAGTCTCCACATCCCATGTCTCTTTTTTCTATCCTCTCTATCTCCCTCCCTATGCTCTCAAACTTGTTTTTACTCTCAGGGTCTCCCCCCCGCCCCCTCACTGGCTGAATGATATTCATCAGAATGATGAGTTCCATTACACAGAACAAAGTTACATGCAGCGGAGCGTGAGACAATTAAGGCATCGTGAAGAGCGCATTAAATATCTTAATCTGATTCCCAAACACAAGAAGTTGTCATTATAAACTGCCTGGGTTTCTCTTATTGATGTAGCAGCTACATCATCAGATGCAGTATCATTAAGCTCCTTGCAAGTACAGTATTAATCAGCAAAAGGATGTTGCCACTATTGAGCTTTGCAAACAGCCACCATCCCCAAGAAGTTTCAGCAGCTCTTGATTTTGCATAAGTGAAGACTCACTGGCAAAGCTAATACAGTATCTAACTAGTTTTGAGATGCAATAAAAATTAATGCTGCATCTAAAAAGACCCACTCCGAGAAGGCGATGCTTGGAAAATTGACTTTGGGTCTCCTCCAAGACTCTCGGTAAGGGAGCAGCTAGTGCACTAACGGAATAGACGGCCTAAGTGGAGGCTTTGACAAGGGTTTCAGATGATGTCTTCAGGTTGCTTTGATGGTTGCAACCTCCTTCGCCAATTACATTTTTTTAGACAATGCACCTCCTGTCCTTTGACACCAGAAAGGACTTGATTGCATCCCTTTCAGACTTTGGATGGTAATAATTGCGGCGTTAGCGTCCAATGTCAGTGTAATGACAGTGTTTATTGTTGTTGATAACTCATGCCCCCCCTCCGTCCAAATTAACCCCATGGGGCTGTTCGTTGTCATCACCCTTGTGTCAACCACAGCAAACGTTCCCTTTCCAGTGACAGCCTTAAATACAGAGTGTAGGCAAAAGAAAATGGACGCAGCTTTGCAGAATGAAACCTGCTTATTTTCACACCTATCATCAATTGTTTTTTGGCATGTTCCAGTGTGTTAGGACAGAAAATGAAATAGCTTTCCACAGCTCCATGTTTTTACACATTCCCCCACCCCACTCCCACGTAAACATGTACCTTCTGCCTCGAAATAATCTTAGCGAAACAGAGGGCTCTTCCAGACATTCAGATACATCCCTTCTCGCTTTCCGGACTGCAGTCTCGACGGGGATTGCAATTTACAAGGCAATTCATCCAGACTCGGTTCACCTGCTCTGACTTGCTTGGTTACAATCTTATTCCACCTTTCAACCTTCTGTGTTTGAAAAGCCATTCCTCACCCCAGCGAATGCACATCCAAGCATGCTGTTTACTCTCACAGGCCCCACCTGACCCCAGCCTTGCAGAAGGCCACTGAATGAAAAGGAATGCCTTTTATTACATTATGACTTTTTAGAATCCTATATATGAGCCAGTGAAAGCTGTCAGCTTGTATCCTAATATGTAACTGTTCAATGTGGCAATATGAGAAACACAAGATGAAATTTGGTCTTTCATAGCAGTGGGCCCTGCAACTGTGAGGCATTCGTCCGGACACATTTAGGGGAAAATATTTATATGGAGCCTTGAAATGGATCCGTTCATATGGCCTAACGTTGTACTTCTCTGTTTCTTTTCAACTCAAGGACACAAGGGTTGAACAGTGCTGCGTTCGTCTCGAGCTTTGGGTGACACCGCTTACCAAGATGGTGGTGACAACCAAGGAGCGGTTAGAAAGCGAGTCTGTGATGTTCATCCCTTTGCGCTTGGGCACCTCTGTGATGTTCAGGCCCCCTGATGCGCTCCACTTCCCCACCTGCAGATGGAAGAAACATTTAGTAGCCCTACACAAAGCTCCCTTGACGACAATGACCCCGGATGACCCGCAGCATTAGTCGATTAGTCGGTTGCATCACCTTTCTCATTTGTTCACTGAAGGTCCTCATTGAGGAGGCGCTCCAAAAGATAACCCATAAAAGTGGATGAGGTCAGTCTCTCTCGGTAGAGCTAGTGGTGCTCAAAATGGGTGCTAAAACTAGCTACATTGAACACGTAGCTTTAAACAAGCATTTTACCGCAGTCTTGCATTGTAGCTTTTTTACTGCATTGCCCATAAATTTCTGTGCCATCAAAATGTGTTAGTAATAATCTTTTGAAGAAGTTTAATAAATCATTTCTGTTCAAGCAGCCATGTGAGCAGGAAACTCTTCACAGAGGGATTTTTCAGAATGACTTTTCCCCAAAGCAGCCTCATCTAAAGCTACCACAGATGTTTCATCAACCACCTTTTTGCGATAAATTACAAATAAGGGGGGACACAATTAGCTCCAAAAATAAAACAAAATAAAGGAATACAAAAAAAATTTCAAAAGAAATGCTTTTCTACACTATGTCGTAATGTTTTTTTTTTTTTTTATGAAGACATTGGTTCCATTGAAATCACAACCCTGTCATGCAAGAAAGTAAATTGTTATACTTTTTATAACTGATCTTTGCTCAATTCTTCTGATGACATGAAGTGTAAATTGTACACATCTCATTGACTGATCATTTCCATTCGCGTCACAATTACTACTACCAGCTGTGCAAGTAGCATAATCGCGGAAAAGGCAGCCAATTAATAGTTTGTATTTTCATGCATATTGTGGAAGGCTAC
Organism: Scleropages formosus; assembly: GCF_900964775.1. Taxonomy (NCBI): domain Eukaryota; kingdom Metazoa; phylum Chordata; class Actinopteri; order Osteoglossiformes; family Osteoglossidae; genus Scleropages; species Scleropages formosus. The sequence goes on from NC_041824.1 coordinate 461,274, forward strand.
CTTCATCTACCTTATGGTCACACCCAACTAGTACAATATCACATTCGAAGCTGGTACACTGCAGTTACAGAATCACATTTTCTAGTAATAAAGCAGTATAATTCAAAACTAACAAGGAAGTTTATCTTTTTTACATCGGCGCTTTTAATACCTTCCTTCCAAGAGCTGTTTTTAATTTTTCGTATTTCATAAAAAATACTAATTTCAAAAGGGCATCAAATTGCCCTTCAACAAAATACACTTAATATGCAATTACTGCTGGTAATGTTGTAAAATAACAAATAAATGTTTTTCACAAGTCACAATTTTTCTTCCATCCTTTTGTCAGTTCTCATTTAATAGTCACAGAATCAGGAGAAAGTAGTTTTTTTTTTCTTTTTTTTTTCTATTGGTCATCATTATGGGAAGTTTTGCAGAAGAGTAGCTTTCAATAACATCAGAAGAGATGTCACTAGTAAAAAGCCTGTTGTCTTGAAAACAAGGTGCATTGTACCTGGATACAATAAATGTTCCAAGGGACACTATTACTGTCCATAAACACATTCTGTTGGATAGTTAAAAATTTATGCCATTGTTCACAAAATATAACCTAAATACACACACGCATTTTCGGAACCGCTTGTCCCATACGGGGTCGCGGGGAACCGGAGCCTACCCGGTAACACAGGGCGTAAGGCCAGAAGGGGAGGGGACACACCCAGGACGGGACACCAGTCCGCCGTAAGGCACCCCAAGCGGGACTCGAATCCCAGACCCACCGGAGAGCAGGACCCGGTCCAACCCACTGCACCACCACGCCCCCCATAACCTTTGCATTATATATTGATTACATATTACTTAATAATTTACATAAGAATTTATGTTAAATATTATGGTATGCGGGTAGGCTCCGGTTCCCCGCCACCCCGTATGGGACAAGCGGTTCTGAAAATGTGTGTGTGTGTATTATGGTATGAGATGTTTGACCATGGGAAGAAGTAGTGTGTTCATGAGAAATCTGAGATGGGTGTAGAGGGTGAAAGAATTTTGTTGCAATTTATCAAAGTATATTTTTTCATAGTCAGAGAGATAAGAATTTTAACAGTTATCAAAAGACAAACAAGAAGTATGTTGGACTTCGTTAAAAAATATACTTCTCCAAGTAAGAAAGTGAACTCACTCTGTAACCAGCCTTTTCATTGCATTATGCAGGATCATCCCCATGAAGTATTTGCGCATGTGAGTTGGCCAGACAGCCAGAAATGACATAATAACCTCAGAATTTGAGTGGTGCTTGTGTACATGTATGAAAGCTGATGGAACTACACTGCTCACGCGAAGAAGAAGATGATGCAGTACTCTTTAAAGAGCTGATGTTCTACTTCTCTATGTGCGGAGTAGGTTCTAAAGGTGTTTCTATAAAATCCAAGATGAGGAGCTAATTTTTTACTGCAAAAAAGACTTTTGACCTCAAATATTCAATGAAATATTACACGAAATAAGTGAATAAAAAGAAAAGCAAAGCACATTACCTCAGTATAAATCCACTGCATACATTCATAATGACAGTAAAACAATATACCTTTTTTTGTCTCAGCAGTGATTTGCCCTGTTACATAGTGATGATCTGAAAAGCCCTCATAATCACAACTACCTGCTATTCTCCATGGAGGTGATCTCCTGGTGTAGAGACATAGGGGAAATAAAACAGCAAGGAAAGTGCTTCTTATGAATCCACATGTCCACAAAGTTTCCTTCAGTTTGCTGCTCTGACTCAGCTTTGATGGCAAACACACTTCAGGTAACTGGAGCAATGTCAGTTATTGCCCTTTGTGTGTACGTGTGGATTTTAGCGCACGTACGTGTGTGTGTGTGTGTGTGTGTGTGTGTGTGTGTGTGTGTGTGTGTGTGTGTGTGTGTGTGTGTGTGTGCACGCGTACATGTTTCGGCATGCTTCTGCAGAGATGTTTGACTTTGGGACAATCAGAGGGGGGGTAAATGCCAATGTACCAGTTTGGAAAAATTACTCTTGGTTTATAAATATTTGTTGGTTTAAATAATGACGAAATACGTTTTGTTCCGACATTTTTACACAAAGGCAGCAGGCTTTATTAAAACAGGTATTTGTTTCAGAACAATCGTGCTGAATTGTTAAAATGCCATTTCGGGGCTGAATATTGCGTTTTGTGTTAATACTCTGTCTGAGACCTGATAGATACTGTGTTCGTTCAACATGTTAACTGAAGGCTTTCAAACCATACGGACGACACGCCGAAGGCCAGTGACGGCCAAAGACAAAAAGGCCTCAGCGCACCACCACATAAATCATTGTGTGTGTGAGCGTCATACACTGCACAAACCGCCATAACCCCTTCATAGGAAAATTAAAAGTCATTTATTAATATTCATGAGGATCATGAATATAGATGAGATTAAATTGACATGAAGAACGGCGCTGCCGTCAGCGCTGGCTGAATGGCGCTGGGAACGATAATGCCCGTGTTCTGGTCAAAAGGAGAGCGTAGGCTTCCATCTGAAAGGGATATTACTTACAGTTTGTGTGAAAGGAAAGCCATGAGGAAAGCATTGCTTAAAAATGTTGCTGATGCCTTCCGCTCAGCATGTTGTCCTATTCTTGTTAATTGCATGCAATTAACTCAATTCATTGAACGTGATTTTCCAAAGTAGCAATTTCAAAGTTGTTTTGGCGTAGCACTTGGCAGAGAGCTTTCCAACTTTCTTTCTCTCAGTTTAATGATATTAAGGCCTCCAATCAAGTGAGTTCTCCATTCGGGAAACTTCTAATTCATTAAGAGATTAAATGCACACAAATATTCAATTATGCAGGATTACATTCCAGCTCTCGAGTTCAACCGGCTCCAAACGCAACGCCGGGCTCCAACACGTTCGCACTGCTTCTCGTCACATCCTCTCCTGATGCAGGACGCATGACATGATCACAAAAGACGGTGATACAATTCCGCTGAAATACAGAGGGAAAAAAAATCGTTTTGAAAACTGCTGGCTGTCCTTCGGGAATAACGGGCATTAGTCGCAGGGCAACAACACAGAAAGATCCGGAAGGCAATAAATCAGGGAAAATGATGGATATCGAATGGGAGCATCCCAACAGCCCCCTGTTGGGCAACAGCAATTTGAAGAAATGATGGCGTCTCGCCGATAGGCATTCGGGGGCTGCTCTTGAGGGAGCCCCAATAGCACTTGAATGTAGTTTCTGTGTCCGTGTTGAGCGCTCACGCTAACCATGAATAAACTGAATAGGCAAAGAAACGAATATGTTGCGCAGGATTCTGGGAACTGAAGTGTTACAATGCTTCGCCAGTAAAGCGTTTCACAGACACATTGAAACATCTCATTACCACAAAAGCCATTTAACACCTAACCTCGGACCATCATTAACAAAGACCACAATTAAAACCGGGGTACTCTAATCCAATTTGCTTTATGATCCACTAACTTATATTTGAACAGCTCATTTGCTTCCTTGTTAGGAGGTAAATTATATCACGACATGGATTGAACTGTATGGGTTCTGCACCAGAGAAATAAGTGAGAAGTGTAAGAAATTTACTGTGCCATTACACGGCTAACATAGTGGTGCATTTAACAGTTCCCATTATCCAGCCCAACATATGGCGTCTGCACCACTTCGACACTAATAGCCACATATCGGTCCACACGTGACTTGCAAACGGAACGCCCCTTTAGACATTTACATAACCCTCATCCTGGTGACATGGCAGAGATTTGGTTGCGTGCGGAGGTGATTTTGTACCTTCTCCAGGCCATCTTCTTTCAGACTGATGATGTCCAGATCGAAGTCAGTCCTCAGGCCACTGGTCCTATTGAACACCAGCCGCCCTGTGAGGCCTTCCCAGTGGGACTGCGGAGACCAGGCGAGACATAGGTCACTCCCCCAGAATGATAAACCCCGCCTCCCGCCGTTCTGCCCCACACATTTTAATTACATTTCGCATTTATGCCCGTCAAAGGCATTCTGCTTCCCGCGAGAACCCTATTAATGAACAATCATCCTCTTTTGCCGTTGCCTCAGCAGAGAAGCTATTAGAGCTTTGTGTCCCAATGTACTGATACAGCTCTTGTGTTCTGAGCACTTTGAAAGGGGGTCTCTTACTTCATCACCAGCAGCATGTCTCTGAGACAGTGAGACGCTCTTTGCGACACTGAGTCACCGTAGACTGTGTATCAGGTCTAATTACAGCTGCACTCAACCGACCCACTGGATGAGTCCAATTATCAGGCGCTCTCTAATAAAGGGCTCATCAGCTTCTACAGTTTTCCTACAATTACAACAATCAGAACAGGACGTCTGCTGTGAATCATCTAGAACCATTAATAGCACAATTTGCATCATATATCAGACAAAGTTTGAGTGTGGCTATGAGTGTGGTTCAGTTGCCATTTTTTGGCTCCATATAAATGTCTGAAATTCACGAATGTGCCAGAAAGCATAGCTCCCATACGAGTCTCCCAGCCCCAGGCCCGTGAACCCCACCTCTTTGATGAAGCTCATGAACCGTCCGCCGAAGCGCCACGGTTTGTGGCGGTGACACTGCAGCGAGTTGACGGTCATCTGGGGTGCGTGCTGGTAGGACACGGACACGATGTGGACCGCATCGTATGTCAGAGCAGCATCTGTCTGGAATAAAGGGGAACAGTATTTCAGCTGCCGCTGGGGGGGATCAGGCAGCCATCGTGCGTGGGTGATTTTGCCAAAACGAAGCCTTGACGCAACTGAGGAAAAGAGCCGAATTTCTTAAATAACTGCGATGGTGCAAACACTTCAACAACAGTCAGTTTGTCACACAAAATGACGTACAATGTAAATATGTTTCAAGATGGAAAATAGAAGAAAACACTTCTAAAGCAATTAAACTGTCACTCTTATGTTCAGAGGGTTTTCTTTCAAGAAATAAAATTTTAGGCTTGTGTTATGTGGCTACCTGGGTGTTATAAATTAAAAAAGAAAGGGCTAAAATCCTCGTTAAAAATGTTCTTATAATTTTAAGTCTCCAGTTAGCCACAAATTTTCGAGCCAAACCATGAAGAGAATCTCTATCTGATTACTAGTAAAAGGTTCCTGTTTTACAGAGGGGATGCTTCTGTATGTGCGGTCAACTGAAAAAATACTGAACCGGTGATCAGCATAGACGCCCGTAAATCTAGCGGCTCATTGCATCAGACAGCAGCAAGAAACAAGGAAAAAGCACCAAAAACAAAAGAAAACAAAGACAAAAAAAAAAACAATTCCTGTACCGTCATGATTCCATCCAGGAGTCCGGACTCAGGCTTCGGCGCCGCCTGCAGCCGCTCCATGGACCACTTGTCCACGATGGACGCCACCTGCGGGTTCTCGATATTCAGAATGCGGAAGCCTGTCATGTTGACGCCGCAGTAGCGATACGGCTCCAGGTCCAGGGCAAACAGGTCCTTTGGATAAAAATGATCTCATTTAGGACAGGAATTGCAGTTCATTGTTGCTGAGCGCAGTTATCAGGGGACTCATTGTGTTTCAGGACAAAGGAATGAGTGAAAGAGAGTAGAAAAGGGTGGAAGGGACAGCAGAGCAGAGGGACACAAGCTGACCAGTGCAAAGGAGAAGGTCGTAGAACCTCATACAACATCCAGTGCGTGAGTGTGAGTGTGAGTGTGTGTGTGAGTGTGTGTGTGCGCGTGTGTGGAGCCACAAGAGTTCCCTGAGGAGTCCAAGTCTCAGTTCCGGACGTGCGACTGAAACCACCGGCGTCCAAAACAAACATCAGTAAAGAGGGGATTAGCGCACGCACACATACACACACTCACACACACTCACACATACACACACTCACACACACACACACTCACCTACGCTCACACACACACTGAGGTCTGTGTTTCGATTCCTCTCGGTGCCGAATTCTAAAGGGAAGCAGCCACACACAAAAGTGATGGTAGCGCTTCTGTTGGTAAGAAAAGGTCGACTCCACCGTGCGCCGGCTCTGCGGGTCCCGTAAACCCAGCACCACGCATCCAGGTTGCAGAGAGTGACGTGACTTAGCAGTTTATTAACAGGTGAGAAACACCAACATACCCGCCGCTCACGTTTGCGCTGAAATCATACAAAGAGGGTGGAAACGTTCTTTTGCCAGCCCACTTGGAGGAAGTGTGTTTGCTCAGCTTCCTTTTCTTAATACCGTGGAGGAACTTTTTGCTGTTACAAACTTCCTTGAGAAGTATTTAGCTTTTATTTTTTCGCAAGGAGAGCGAGGATAGAAACCCGAATGATGCGCCGGAGCCGGGCGCGATGTGTCCACAGACAGCAGCTGAGAAAAGTAACGCTGCCTTGTACTTTTCAGAGGAGCTCAGGTGCAAAAAGAAGGTAAAAAACCTGTGGGTGGCCCTGTGCTTCTACATCTAACCCTTCTGTCCCATCGGTGAAGCGTGGCATGTCTGCCATCCTTCTGCTACTTGGAATGAATGAATGAATGAATGAATGAATGAATGAATGAATGAATGAAATTCAACCTTCAGTGTGGACTGAATTTCAAGGTTGGGGGACCAAGTGCGCAATTTCTTTAATAACGGCCTCAACAATATATTTTGACTATTCTGTGACAAATTACTTGTAAATCAGACAAAAGAATATGGGTGAAGACATACTATCTTGTTTTCTTTTGAAACTAGTATATTTATAGCGCAATATTTCAGACTCCGTTTTGACTCTATTCATACCCATCCATGTTAATGAAAACACAACATGAGAAAAAGTAACTATAACCATAAAAACGTAAAAAGTCATTTCTATGGAATGTGTGCAATTGTTATAATAAGTGTGCTGTATGAAGCAGCAGACAATCGATGTGTAACACAGGTTCGCTGCTGATTGCGTTCTTTTTCTAAGCAGGTGTTAGACATCACATAAAATAAAGCAGCCGTTTACAAGAAAACAACTGCATCTGTGACACATGTTACTCACGATGCCTTCAGGTGCGTTTGCACACAACAGCATTGAATCAAAAGCGGAAAATATTATTATGGAAAACGTTCTGACGCGCACCGGCACCGCGCTACACTCCGTGTAACAAGAGTGACCACACGGCGCAATAGATGGGGCTCATGTCTCAGGCGTCTTCGCACCGGCTGCATCTGGACAATGAGCTGGAAGCCTGCAAGGTCATCTTACGCAAGTCCACCCCGACCCGCGGCCCTTACCTCCCTACACATGGCTTTTCGTGGCTCACTAACTGATTTTTTTTTTATGTTCCCAAAATGAGAAAAGAGAAACATTGAAAGGTAGCCATCACTTGGGGAAAGAGCTTGTGAAGAACCCAATTAATCTTAAGGCACAGGGCAAACGCTCCTGCAGCCTCTCGGGTGGAACATTGCCGCTCCGATTTAAAGGGGGGAAAAGATTTTTCGGAGGAATCAACACGCAGACTTTGCTCGTGTTGCCATTACTACGCTCACAGTCACAGTTAGGGTTTTACTATGCAAACTGTAAACACCTCTCTACACTCTGAATCCAAAAAATACTGCAGAGGTTATGAGGGTAATGATCTCCTCAATAATGATAAAAAAAAGTGTAACGTCAAGTCCTGCAGCTGCAGGCATCAACAAGGCACTATACTGGAATTGCTTCTGAAAAATGAGCAGGAGGCCCTGGGAACCTTAACTATCATATTTCCTTTGGGCTGCGGCAGACCGAGGGTTCGATCAGTTCCCACAGCGACACCTGTGCATTGCTTTCTCCATAGGAAGCAGCTGGTGGAAATGGGTGAATAGCCTGATCCTACAGGTGTGTTACAACACCTGAGAAAGGTACAGTGGCTGGCAGTGCGAGCATCACGCATCGCCTCCTTGCTTCGTATCACTGCTGAAGTGCAAAATAAGTAAATAAATCAGTTTAAGGATTTTAAACAATGTCACATTGCCACATTACGGAGTTTCCCACCCCCAGCTAACAACGTAAAGCCTGCCGTTTCGTCCGCTGTGCTGCTCAGCGAAACTCTACCTGCCTGTTGCCAGAAAGGCAAAGACAGTTCAGGAGAGCCGGACATCGTCAGACAGCTGCTACTCAGGTTCACTTCTGTTTGACGAGGACTGTTGCCAAGATTCCTGCTTTAGGGAACTTCAGCGGTGTCTGGGCAATGAGGAAGTGCGGCTCGCAAAAGCAAAGTTGCGAGACAAAGTGACACCGGAGCTTAATTATCGAGACCTTCTAATGTTTGCTGTCGACTGTTAACGCGAAGGGAAATATACCACAACCAGGGAGCAAAATGAAAATGCTGAGTTAAAAACGAGGTAAAATTAATATTGAGATGCATGATTGGAAAGCGAGGCAATCAGTACAGTGAATAATTCAAAAGCCGCAGGTATGAAGTCATTAGCTGTATATTTCCACTTAAATTAGACTTGAACAGTGACACCACTGAGACTCTTCCCTTTATACTGTGCCTTCAAACACTTTGTTGACTTTAACAGGAAGGGAAGTGTTTACAGCGTCATATTGAGGCCTTTATTATGTTACCGTTTTGTCATATGCAATTGAAGTTGTGGATGGGATCCAAACCCCACTGGCAATTAAGCTCCATTTAACAAAACAAGCCTGATGAGAACAGATGAGATTTAATTTACATAAACAAGAGTGTACATTACCAGAGTGGTGAAGATATAGTGGTAGTACTCAGTCATCATTCCCATAGCCAGAGCCTGCAGCAAGAAGATATAGAGGGACAGACATGTACAGGTCAAAAGGCCATCCTGGAGCATTTTGCAACTGGGACATCGAGATAAACTGGGTAAAATGGACAGAAGCGTCACAAAGGAGGTCGTTGCAACAAGGAGCCTGAAAACAGCTGGTCTTCAGCAAGAATAAGGAGCTGCATGCAATCAGTTAAAAAAACATGACATGACCTTTTGTGAAATAGTGTAAATACTATGCAATGAGTGCTGTCTCACAGCCCTTCCTCCCAGGCACTGAAAGCTTTATGTCAAAGTTATCCATAATCTTCCCACCATCTTTTGTTTCTCTCAGTCTACATTCAAAGCTTTCTTCCTCCAAGGGGCAATATTTCATTTTAAACTGTGCCATCTGCTCAGAGAAACACCCCAGTTCACGTGAACAAATTGTCCTGCTCTCTTCCACTCAGAATCCCAAAGCCAGCAGTAGCACAGACAGGTTACCAGCCTATGGTACAGTGTGAGTATTGATGTTTAGTCATTTAGCTGACGCTTTCTCCAAAGTCACTTCCAACATTGACATATTTACAACTATTTAACCATTTATACAGCTGAGTAATTTCAGGGTAAGAACCTTCCTCAAGGACACTAGAGCAAGAAGGGAGGCTTGAACTTCAGACCTAAGTAGCCAAAGGCAATAGCATTAACCACTACACTACCCGCTACCAGTATCATCCCCTTATACCATTATTTACTCAGTTTTCTAATAGAAAAACTCGTAGATAAAAGCACTGCTATGAATGTGGAACCATGTTCTTAAAATCCTTATGGTTCAATAGCCTATGGGCAAAACGCTGTATGTAGCAGGAATCCAGAAATGCATTTTAGTCCTCAACTCACCCCACACACTTTCCTATCTTATGTGATAATCATTCTCACAGACACACACACACACACACACACACACACTGTCTGAAGCTGCTTGTCCCAAGTGGGTTGCAGCGAACCAGAGCCTAACCCGGCCACACAGGGCATAAGGCTGGAGGGGGAGGGGACACACCCAGGACGGGATGCCAGTCCATCTCAAGGCACCCCAAGCGGGACTCGAACCCCAGAGCCACCAGAGAGCAGGACCCGGCCAAGCCTGCCGCACCTCCCTAATGTGATAATATTTAGCATATTTTCACATTGAATCATCACCACATTTCCTGTCTTCCTACCCTTTTCTGGCACCTCAAAATAGCTGAATAATCATATTTCTGGATAAGTGGGCATTCTGTACAGGGTGGGGGTGGGGGTGGTGCAGTGCAGGAAAGTGTCAGACAAGCGAGGTTTGAATGGTACCCTGCGATGACACTCTGGAACAAAGCACCGAGGTTCTTTTTCTGAGGGGAGAATATTTTCCTCCACATGCAGGAGGTACCTGCAGGAAACAGCCCACAAAGCCTGAAAGCAAAGAACATTTCCCACAGGTGGCTGAAAGGGCAGTGCGACGAAAGGTTGGATAACTGCAATCTTCACTGCACATCTTTCCTTCATATCTGGAAATCTTTGGCAGAGCTGTACATTTAAACTAAATATTTATCTGTACCTGGAATTTTTAGAAGTTCTACAATCCATCAACACAGTAGGATGAGCAAGTTTTATACACACACACACATTTTCAGAACCGCTACAGGGTCACAGGGGAACCGGAGCCTACCCGGGAACACAAGGCATAAGGCCAGAGGGGGAGGGGACACACCCAGAAGGGGACGCCAGTCCACCACAAGGCACTCCAAGCAGGACTCGAACCCCAGACCCACCGGACAGCAGGACTGTGGTCCAACCCACTGCGCCACCACGCCACCATACCCCCCTAAGTTTTATACATTGCCTTGGAAAAGTTTTCTAACCCTTGAGCAGTTCTCTACTGGACTATAAATGCTATATTGAAATTTCATTTTATATTTCAACCTCAAAAGACTGAAATTCTTTAAAGAAAAAAAATAAATGAAAAAATTTTAAGGTGACCTTGTCTGTATGTGAGAAAATATTCCTTATAACAATAAAAAAAATTAATTAAACGTGCTGTTTGCATGTGTATTCAAACCCCTCATACTAATACTTGGAAGAACCATCTCAGAACTTCACGGCAGGTATGGTGTTTCCTCAGCTATGGGAATTGATAGGTTTGCACCACACATTGAATTTTAACTAAAAAAGTGCCAAAAAATCTTGGTCTCACCTGACCGCAAATCCTTTTCCCATACTGTAGCTGAGTCACTATCACGTCTTCTCACAAACAGAAGATGTGTTTCAGGAGGGTTCTTCCTGAGTAACGGCTTCCTTTGCTTCAGCCACCCATACAGGCCAGTGTCATGCAAAGCTCATTTCTTGGTTGATGCACATTTATTATTATTTAGCTCCATCAAAGTGATTGCTGGCCTTTCTGTGGCTTCTCTTCAAAGACTCCCACTTGTTTTCACTCTTGAGTTTTGTGGGACGGCCTCTGACCAGTGAGGCCTGGGAGGTGAGCAGGTATGTGCTCATCTTGAACTAACCCTAACCCATAAGGATATCCAAACACACCGATATGAGTTTTTGCCCTTTTTTCCTCATTTAAACATTTGTATGACTTTGTCTCAGACCTTGGAGCGTTCCCAGTACTAGCATTTTCACATCTTTCCTTCAAATTTCCAGCATGACAATGATCCTATAAGGGGATGGAGTTTGTAAAAAGTTAGTTTATCTAAAAGTTGTGAAAGTTAGTTAGAGCTGGGGATCAGGTTAGACTTAGTTGATTTGAAGTTGATTTAATGATTCACTAGTAGACTCCAGTTTAAGGCGTCTGTGTCCTCTGTGATGAATAAATATAATTAATTTTGAGTAGAATATTTTATAATATAACTATGTCTTCTTAAATCATGAATTCTTACTTTCAGTGTTTTGACAAAGAACAAAAATTTCACAGTATGAAATTTCAGTGTAACCCTTTCTGATTTAGTAAAGTAAGAGAAATGCTCATGGGTTTGAATGCTTTTTCAAAACGCTGCCGATGAGTCCTTGGCCAGTTCCTCACTTTAAAAATGCATTTTGGTTTGGACAATTTTGGTTCATTGGGGCTTTGACTGACTGTGCAGTCCTGCCAATTTTTATTTTTTATTTTAGTGTTTTCATTGACATTTTACATTTATTCATTTAGCAGACGCTTTCCTCCAAAGCGACGCGCATCTCGGAACTTAATACGGTTTTGCATTTGCACTTACGGCACTTCGTACAACCAAACAGACTCAGTCAAGGAAACAATTGCTGCGAACTTGAAAACTTCTTTATTGCGTGTGAGGAAGACTGAAAACGCACCAACACCATTGAACAAATAAAAACCTCTAGAACATTCACACAACAGCGTATAAGAACAAACGATAAAAAGCAGCCTGTATAACGTGTCATTGCGCACCTCCAATCTGTCATGTGACCGGATGAGGACTCTCACCTGTTTGAGGATCTGCGCGGCCATCGTGTGGCTGCAGTCAAAAATGATGCGGAACTCCCGTCCTCGCTTCATTTCCTTCAGGAGCGGCCGGCTGTCGTCCGTATCCAGGGGGAGCTGTCGAATTTTTAACCTGATGTTGTACCTGGAGGGGGCCATTATCAGTTCCTGTAGTCTAATAAGACCTTTAGGAGAAAAATGTCAGAGAGCTATTGCTATGATAGCACAACATGATCACATCCCCAACCACTAGAGTCAGAGCCAGTGCTCCTTTACCAAAGCAGGAGTGACATAGAGCGCCGCTATATGTGCACAACTAATGCCACATTTACCGAATATAATTAAGATCCTCTCCCACCGTATTCCAAGCACATAGTTTTATTTTAATCGTGCACTGTGGTTTTTGTACTACTGAACGATAAATACACTTGTAAGTTAATTAAAGATGTAATCTGTCCAACATAACTTACACATATCTTTTTAACATGAGCAAAGAGCATTGCTTTTGTTACCAATGGCAACTGTGAAGCTGTCGATCAGCAAACATTATCATTCATGGCCCTTGAAAACTCTAAAATGCAGGCACATTCAAAAATGGGTCAGGTTCAGCATTTAATGCAACACATTTACATTCCCAACACAGCAGGGCTCCAGGGAATAAAAGAAAATTGCCCAGGTCAAAAAATAAAGTATAACTCTAAATTGCATGTGTAATTTTGCACATTGTGTAAAAGTATAGAGGAGAGCACATTGATGGGTTTTGTGCCAATTATTGCTGGGTCTCATTCTCCTTTCTAACAGCATGTGTGACATGTGTAAGTGAGCATAGTGCAACACTGCCCTCACTGCATCTCTTTCTCTAGCACAAGTTATGGAGTAACACGTGACGGCAAGACAAGCCCCTTTACATCACGTGTGTCTTGGCATTCGAAAAAACGGTCCAGGAAACGGCACAAAAGGCAGGCAGGGATGTTCATAGAGACTTGTGCTCAAGCACTGGAACGGCCCCCTACCAGGTGGAGCATTGCAGGAGAAGACAAGAGGCGGACTCTTTGTGCCGTGATTGTTTGGTATCGGTCCGGAATTAGTCGTGATTCTCACTACGCTAGAGCACATCATACGATACGTGAGTCGGCGATTTGACATGAGCTGCTTGTTTCTTTGCATGTATTGAAGCAAAGAGGACAATTCTCACCCGTACTGTCATCATACACAACCGTCGCTGTCTTCCACTTGAGAAACTGCACCAGGTCCAGGATAGCATAGCTGAGGGACGAGTAGTCTGGGTACAGGTTGGCATAGAATGTGTCTCTGTTGTCCATCGGGTGGTGCTTCCAGCGCACTTGGATATGCGGCACTTCCAGCGCATTGCAGATGGACTGCACTGCGTTCGAGGACGAGCTGTGTGACGGGCCGAAGATAGCGACAACGCCCAAGGACAGCTGGTCACAGGCTTGGATGAGAACAGGGCAAAAATTATGTGAGGAAAAGGACAGTGTGTAATACAAGCACGTGCTTCCCATGTGGACTGCCAGTGACGGGAACTGGTAAGTCGAGGGAGCCGGACAAGCTTCGCAAATCCATGTTTCGACTCATCGTTGTAGTCAGCATGGACAGTTTGGTCACGGCCTTCAGCTACTGCCGTCGTTAGTGTCATAACACATAGCACATGGAATTCCGGAATTCTCAGTAACTACACACTCCATATGAGGTTGGGTTACTGTAGGAACAGGGTATCATTTTCAATTAATCTCTGTGATGTGACTCAGGTCATCGCTCGTACCAAAAACTGTTGCGTGTGACATTTCTAGTGCACGTTGAAAGGCAACTAAAACCTGCCAGAATGCAGCCAGCAGAGTTCAGATTTGCTGAGACTTACTCTAAATTCTCAGAAAATACTTCAAGATATGTGTTAACAATGCCGTGCACTCTTGCTTCTATTGGAGGCTGTATAAAGGAGCACCAAGTGTGAGAAGAGCTGCTCCACAGGCACAGTCATGTGTACAGCTAAACTTACGTCTCAGCTTACCTTTCCTGGATGCCTCAAAGCTGTCGTAGATGTTAATCCTTTGTATATCATATGTTAACGTTGTGTTGGGCAAGAGGGTCCTGTTCCGGTTAATGTTGTTGACGGCAAACTTGAAAGCCTGCTCCTCAGCACTGACAATGGGCACCGGTCCCTCCATTTGTTCAAAGATCCCCCCTGAGAGAGGAAGAAAAAGCACATCGACAGTGGTTAGTGACACCGAGGAGCAAGGGCTCGTGTTCACCTTCATGTCCTCAAACATGCGGGTGTGTGTGTGTGTGTGTGTGTGTGTGTGTGTGTGTTTGGGGGGGGGGGGGGTCTTGGACAGTCTAAGCACTGACAGCCCACTGTGCCTTGTACCTTAGATGGGCCTCTGGATGAACTCCTTCAACTCTCTTCATGGCATCTAGTCGCAATGCAATGATGAGCTTTGAAGTGCTGGATCTTAATGGAAGTATGAAATGATAAGAAAAAGTGGTGGAAATGGAGCCGTTGCTTCACTCTCTTTTTCTTTCAAACAGAGCTTATGAGGATCTCCTGTGAAACGACTCTGGGAAAATATCTCATACTGTACGTTCTGAAATGTAACATAACAGCCCCTAAACAACGGAGCATATAGACTACTTTGCCGACTCACATGAATCTAAAGCTGGACAGTGGCTCCATGTATTCGCTAAAAGGGATTTTCGCAAAGCCTACATAGCTTTTAAATGGAAATGAAGGTTTTGGTTAATGGACGGCATAGAGAACCACAAACAAACCAAACGCTGCTGGCCCTGCCTCGGCTTTTAACAGAAGATATAAGGTACCACAGCACCGAAGCTCCGTGCGACATTAAGGCTTGTGTCCATTAGGCTACCCTGTGGTCTCCACTTTGAAACCTTCAATAATGGTCATCTGACCGTTGTCAGAGGAGTCAAAATGACATAAATTACTTTGAGTCAAAGGACAAAAATTTGCCATAAACGCTTATCCTTAATCTCTCGTGAATGTAGAAAGCCTAGTGAAAGACAACATTTTCAGCCACTGTGAAGGCTGTGCAGATACTGTATAAGCATATTTTTCCTAACTATAAGAGATTTTGTACAGCTTGCAGCTAAATCCCACTACAGAGACCATCCCCTCGGGCCAATAAGGATTTATCTATGATTAGCAACCGTGGATGCTACAGGACAAGCAGGACACCAATCGTGGAATGAGAGTGGGTTTGCTGGAAGGACTGTGATGCTGGAAAAAGAAAAGGAAATCACACAGGGCACCAGTCAAGGTCTCGCTTAAAGAGCAATGGTGCAGGAATCATTCCAGCTGGCCCAGTACATGTAAGGTGATTGGACTCCTGCTGAGCAGCTTCCCACGGAGGGGTCTCCAGCGAGCTTCAGGAGAATCTATCCTTTCTGCGTGGATCTAAGAAGGACTCTGACACTTGCTTCCACTATTTAAATGACGACGACAGGTGGTGGTTTTTGCAGGTATGAAGTGATACCTTAACGCTTACAGTGAGTCCTAGGAACTAGGAGCAGAAGAGCTACAGGTCAGTGCTTTTAGTGTCATGTATGGAGATGTCTGGGTCAGGGCTCTGGCTACTTGCAGCATCCGCTTGTAGTACACAGCTGAAACGTGAGGTTGGACTTTGTCTAGACAAGGAAGTGCCCAAATCACTATAGTATGAATTATAAAAAGGGTTACATGTTTGCAAGTGCATAGTATGGTAAAAAAAAAATCATCTATACCCTAAACGTGCAAAAAACTTGACATTAATCACTAAAACACCTTTCGTGCAAACCGTTATTATTATATTTTGTGCACAAAAGGATTTATTTAGAAATGCATTAATTGCTTTTTTATCTTTATTTGTGTTTTTATTAGTGTAAAGATTATTGTTAATACTTGAATCACTCTTCAACAAGCAAGCTAACATTTTTGGGAGGGTGAAATCATAAAGATGAATAGTCATGACTGGTTTAAGGACGTATCTGTACGTATCTGGAGGGTAGAGACACTGCCAACGATTTCCTCTATTTAATATTTTGTCCCAGAGAAAAATACAAAAGAACAAACAATGAAACAAGGCACAAACAAACAAACCTCTGACTGTGGGATGCTGGTCATAGGACCACAACAGACATTTGGATGCAGAGCGATAACTTCGGGCCTAAAGCCCCCACTCGTAGGGCAAGTGAAACGCTTGGCCCCGGGGAAGAAGGCGCATTGAAAGTGAGCAAGTCCTGCTGCTTTATGGGAAATCTCATTAGAGTACATTAGGAAATTGAAGGAGTACATACTAATTTCACCGTTAAGAGGATAAAATGTGTGCGGCCCAGCGCGGAAGCACTTTAGAAAATGTAATAAAGAGGAAAGACCCCCTCCTCAGTAAAGTGCTGGAACTTTCCACACGGCCGCTCAGCCTCACCGAACACGTATCACAAGCTTACATTTGGGACTCTGGTCCGTGTAGAAAAGACGTATTTATATACAAATAAAAGCATGTTAATTATGGTCAAATAAGAGTTTCTGCCTTGAGACCGAACCCAAAAATGTCTTTTTTTTAATCATTGCAGCTCTGATTACAAAAGGATCCGAATCAAACTGCAACGCGATTTGGAATTTTGTTCACAGGACTCATTGGTTTAGATGAACATGTTTCCTGCTAGTAGTTCACATTACAAAGGCTCCTAATTAGTCTCTCGAGTCGTACCCCGTTTGCAGAAAAACGCACTAATTACTGCCTCCTCCGTTCATGATTCTGGGCAGAGTGGACCAGCTTGGCAGTTGTTGCGTTTAACCATTGCAGACCCGTCACTAAGACGGAAAATATATTCCACGGTGTACAAAAAACTGGGCAACAAAGTAAATGAAGAGATAACTATTTAACAGTGTTTAAGGAGCTAAATGTGCGATGTATCTGTCCCTGTAGAAGAACATATATTATTTTCATTCATGTGTCTTTCTCCAAAGGTGGTAGCAGTGTTACTTTTGTATGTGATACACTACGTACAATGATATACAGTACAGTAGCTACTTATACAGCAGGAGACACACTGTATTACTAGTGGGATCTGAACACAGGTCCACCACTTGCAAGGCAATCAATAGAACCACCTGCAAATATATGCAAACAGAACCAGTAATCAACAACCTTCAGGCTGAGTCTCTTTTTTTTTTTTTCCGAAGCAGATTAGAGTGGTTTCGAAATCTCAATTTTATAGGGAGCCATTTTGCCCAAGTTCTAAAACCTCTCCGTTTCAGCTTGGCTCTCCATATTTCATGCACTTATTACATGGCAAACAAATGTAAAACGTCACTGTGCTGCACTAAAAGTACATTGCCAACCATCGCAATGTCCAGTCTATGGCCATAACATTGCGATCTTGACTGAACATGCAGCACCTTGCTGGAAATTTTTTTATTTACTATTTTTGGGTGGAGTCTAAAGCTTGCAAATAGCTTCTGAATATGCATTACTCCTCTGGCATGACAACAAGGTGTTTTCCACTATGATGAACAACAAAGAAATCAAAAACCAGTTGTTGGAAACGACAGCGAATGTCAAAAGACGCTTCATCTTATTTCTGTACGTACTCTCTGCATGCTTTAGATTCCCAGTAACTCCAAAACAAGTATAACAACCAGACCTGTTCATGAATCTAAGCTCTTAAAAACAACTCAGACTGACTAAAATAGCAAAATAAAATAGCCTACTATTTTCAGAATACATATAAATGGAATATAGCTTTTTATACAAATTATACAAAGATCACAACTTGGCCGTGCAATTTAATTTTCACATCAATACATCCCTCTCGCAGTCCTTCCTAAGACATCTGCACAATGCATAAACCCAGCACCGTAACCAAGAGCGGAACACAATGTTTGTCTTATCTCTGAGCCACTCCATTATTGCTGCAGCCGCTCCTCGCTCGGCTATAATGCAGTACAAGACGGGTAATATTAAAATCACATGAACTTCATGAATTCAATGGCACGGACCTTGCTCAAACAGGCAGAGACCGAAAGCATAAATAATATCGTATGTTTACATGTGCTCGGAACCTGTAATTTCCTGCCAGTTTGGTAGAAGCATTTCTTATTGAAAAAATTAATTAATTAACCAATTAATGAATTTTAAAAAAATCTTTAAAATTTTAGTATAATCAAAAACATTTTCAATGCTCTATACTGAAACTCTGCATTTTCATACACTCATTCACTCATTGTTGATATTGTAAGAATTCGTGTTACTGGGAGTTTGAGCGGGAAAATGGGTTTATTGTCCCAATAGCTGAATTATGGGTAAAATGGAATTGTGTTCAACCGCAGTGGGAACTCATGGGGAACACAAGGGGGTGAGTGTGTCGGCCAGTGAAAGGAGGAAGGAGAGCCTGAGGAGCACTAGGCAGGCTGAGAAGGATGGCTTACGGGGCAGCTCCTTGAGGGAAAGTGGTTTCTAGACAGAGAGTGTTATTTCCTTGTGTTCCTACTGATATCTCTCACTGTGTGTTGCTGTTGCAATAAATGTTTGTGATGAGTGCAGCCCATGCAACCTTCTTCACTCCATCCAAGCGCAGGGCCACAATGTCTGCTTTCATAAGGCAGGGTCGCAGTGGTCTGGAACCTATCCTAGAAGCATAGGATGCAAGGCAGGCAGAGCCCACTGCAGAGTAACCACAGACTCAACAACCAATGTAGTCACACATCCACCTGAAACACATTTTTAGTGTGCGCGGCAACAAGAGAACGCAGTGGAAACCAACGTAAGTATGTGGGGAAACATGCAAATTCTTTGTACTTCAACATGATAATCATAAGAGCAATGGTGAGATGTCTAAAAATTTACCATATTCCTTGATGAATTCAAATGAGAATTCAATATATATTCAAATACTGTTTTTGAGTTTTACCTGGAAACTGTAAAGGGCAGGTTACAATAAATTTGTGAGAACTGCTATATGTAAATCCATAAACAAACTATGCCAGCACCATAATTACTGTAAGGTAATGCATCTCCATGAATATGGTGGTAGGCAACCGGTAGTGTGATCTGTAGAGCTCCTTCCTTCAGACCCACAGGTTGCAGGTTTGATTTCCACCTCTAGCTGTATTAGCCTTGAGCAAAGTACTAACCCTCAATTTCTCCAGTGAAATTATGCAGCTATATAAATGGGTAAATAAGTGAAAATATCTTAACATGAAGTCCCTCTATAGAAAAGCACCAGCTAAATGTATAAATATGCAGATTATATAGTAGAGCTGCAACCCTTTTTTATTTACTTGATACAATTAGTAATATAGACATGGTCTATAATGGCCTAATATTTTTCCAGTGAAATAACTGTAAGTAAAGGAGACATTTGTGACAATTAATGCTCAAGTGCCTCTGCTTCTACAGTTTACCCTAATTTGCACTCCTGCTCCTTCTCAGTCTGGCTTAGTTCAAGTGGTTTTTTTTGTCATTCCTCTATATCACTTGTATACAGTGCAACAAACATATTCTTTTCATCTCCTTATCACTATTAAACGCACCATTATATGACTTTTTACAAACCAACAGACCCTTTTCTTCTAGGCAATGAACATGTCCCGTCCACTCATTTCCGCTCATAGAGGTGAAGAGATGAACCAGTCAGTCTCTGCTGAGTATTGCTGCACTTGGCACTTGTCGAGCCGGAGCCTAACCCAGCAACGCAGGGCATGGGGCTGGAGGGGGAGGGGAAACACCCAGGATGGGACACCAGTCTGTCACAGGGCACCCCAAGTGGGACTTGAACCCTAGATCCACTGGAGAGCAGGACCCAGTCCAACCCACTGTGCCGGCACTTGTTTATTTTAAAAGTTTCACTCCCTCCGGATTTCATTTTCTTGATGGCTGGAACCACCCCCTGCCACCCCTGCTTTCTAGAATATGCTCAGCAGCAGGAACAAAAGCATCCGTGAAGCACATTTCAGCATTTGCCAAATGCCTTTGCTTTGTCCTGAATCCTAAAGACACTGCAGAAGTTTACTGGAGCATCAATCACAGCACATATTTTCACACAGTTGTTTATCGTCCATAGAGACGCCAGACGCCATCTCTTTAGTCTCCTCTTCCTGCCTCAAGCTGTATTTTGCCTCCAGCATCATCTTTCATTTGAAAAACTTGAAACACATTCCTGAAAATAGTGGTTATTTCCCTGATGCTCTCAGACTCTCCTGCAGCATCAAGGTCACCTTCCAAAAGGTCCCACAATGTGTGGAACAGCCCGACTGGGAAAAATAAAATGACACACATATCTCCCTATAAAATATTCTTTATGTTTTCAGAGAAGTAGTCTATGCTAAGCTGCTTCATGACCATTTCTGCTTTCGATTTACACTAAAGACATGGTTTGAACAAC
Source organism: Scleropages formosus (assembly GCF_900964775.1). Classification (NCBI taxonomy): domain Eukaryota; kingdom Metazoa; phylum Chordata; class Actinopteri; order Osteoglossiformes; family Osteoglossidae; genus Scleropages; species Scleropages formosus. The sequence goes on from NC_041824.1 coordinate 481,822, forward strand.
AAGAAAAATAAATGAAACCTTTAAAACCACCCGCTCTTTTCTCTTTTCTGACCACTGGCCCCATTCAAGTCAAAGCTGGACTCTAAAATTATTCATTTCATCTGCATCACGTGAAACGTTACGTTCTTTTCTTACCTATCTATATCTTATAACGTTTGTTTTTTTTCGTTTTTTTTTTTTAAACAGAGCTCGAAATCACAATTTAAGCAGGAAGCGGGGAAAGTGAGACGAAAGAGGGACATGCGGACCAGCTCCACAGCGAAACGCGACTCCCTCGCAGCACGGCTCGCTCAGCGGCCGACAGCAGGACCCTCGGCTCTGCAGCAGAACGAGCGCGAGGACCCCGCAGGACAGCGCTGCGGACCGCCGTCAGGCCGCGAAAGAAACGGCTCAAGGACGAGAGTTGCTGCTCTTTGCCAGAACCCAGCACTGCAGCAAAGCGGCGGCAGGTGCGTCCCGACGTGTGCTGCACAGAGAACATCAATAATTATGGCAAAAATCTAATGAGTATTTGGAATCGATAGCCCAAACAATTGGATGGCTCTGTTTTTTCCACCCTGTGCTCACGGTTGCATTCATCGGCGTATCGACAAAGTGTCATGAAAACGCACCGTTCCAGACACTGGGAAGAAAAGCAGAGCCCTTGTTCTGCAGATGGGGAGACAGGGAACCATTCCAAGCATCTGTGCACCGTTTCTATTATGTGGAGTCACATTATAACAGGCCAGCTCTGCCCGAGGCCCCGAGGGAACTCATGATAGTTCTCATTAACACAATATGAAAGGTCCTTTTCATTTGTTCGTACCCAGAGTCCTGAAAAAAAGCCTTTTGACTTTTGCTTTGGGGAAATAATGTGTAATAGCTGAAGGATGCCCATACTTTACATCACACTGCTGGAAAAGTGAAGGACACTTGTGTAACAATCCATCACAATAATGCACATTGCATTTTCTCCCTTCTACCAATTAATATGCCTGTGCATACCTTCATGCTATAGCGGATGGTGCAGTTTCAAAAACATTGCATTTTAACAACATTTTACGAATGAAACATGGGTAGTAAGAAGTACTGATGCTAAATGCATCCTTGTTTCTACATTACTGTCATGAGAAAACTGGTGATTCCTTGTCCAGACGGTTATAAACATTCCCTGACAGCTCAGTTATCTACGTTTCCCACTAGATTTTCTGTATTTTTTTCCCGTAAGGCTACACAAATTAAACTCTGCGCCTGGTAATTTTTTTGTAATTTCACATTTTACACAACTCTTCATCAGAACCAATGACCATTTTATTAGCAGGTGGCTGGAAAACTGCCAAAACAAAGTTGCGTCACAACAATAGTGTATCATCTATCTAGCATGTTTCAAAATGCATCATGTCTGCAGCTTCATTTATAGAAAAAAAGCTTTTATAACGCAGCCCAGGGACATTAATGGCTTTTTTTAGAGGGAGAGGGGAAAAAAAACAGGAGTTAACCTTGGCTTCTGTGGCAAGGACAGTTTAGCTTCCATCACAAGGACACACACACACACACACACAGAGTGAGCAGTCTGTGTCCCTCATGTACAAATGCAGAAATGCAGCAGTCCGTCCCACAAATTGTCCTCAGGTGACACACACACACACACACGGTTCAAGGAGAAGAAGTCTCAAGGCAGCATCTCACACAAGCTATTTTTAGCACCAGCTCCCACTAACACACTTGCTTGTGCTCATGAATTTAGTGCTGGGAGTAATGGGGGGCACAAGGGCAAAACACTGGGTGCTTTTTCACCTCATTTCTGGGACAGGAGACACTAAAATGGAAATTGTCTGCTGCTTGACCGCATCACCTTGGCATCTCCCTGAAAACACAGTCAGTCAGGGACTCAGTCAGGGACTCAGTCAGTCAGTGTGTCAGTGCTGTCCACTTGCCTGACTTTGTTTGTGTCCGAGAACGACTCGTCAGTTGTTCCTTCTAGTGCTGAATTTCGAAAAAACGCAACGTTTTCTTTGTATCGCTAACGAAACCCTTCTGCCTCGAGCCGTTTTGCACTGAGAACTCAAATAATGTAAGAAACTGATAAACACCCTGTCCGTCTTGTCTCTTTTCACAAATAATACAGGCTACTTTCAATATGCTTCTGTTAGCTCTTTTCACTGCTCTCCGAGATATCAGTGTTTAAAATCACCCGTCCGCGTAGCAACAAAAGTGTCCTCTCGTAATCGTCGTCGAACACACAGTGGAACCTGCCAGAACCCACGTGCAGTATTTCCTTCAGCGCTGTTGTGAAGAGAAACTCACACACACACACACACACACACACACACACACACACATTTTCAGAACCGCTTGTCCCATACAGGGTTGCGGGGAACCGGAGCCTATCCGGTAACACAGGGCGTAAGACCGAAGGGGGAGGGGGACGCACCCAGGACGGGACGCCAGTCCGTCACAAGGCACCCCAAGCGGGACTCGAACCCAGACCTACTAGAGAGCAGGACCGTGGTCCAACCCAAACTGTACGTAAATAAACACTCGCCGCACAATTCCTGCGACGCAAAACCCACTGATGGTGGGGTAACCTGGTGAGCATCAGCACTTTGTAGCAGTATCTTCTGAGACAAAGGTCAGCGATGCGTTCCTTCTGCAAACGCCTCTTACTGACACGCTCACGATTGGATTGCGCTCGGACTTTCTCGCACAGGGCAAGAAGCAGGAGGAACCTCCTTCGGAAAGCAGAGCCCCATTCGGAATCGTAATTGTAATCGTAAAAGCGTTCCCGTCTCGGTGAGCAAGTGACCGATGGGCCTCGTTGGGGACACCTAGACCTTCGCTTTCCGACGAGGACGTCGGGGAGATCCGGGTTGGGTCCGTCATTCCGTGAAGACATTTCGTCACCCCCCCCCCCCGAATTCACGCCGTAAAAGTGTCTCGAATGGCCCGATGCTGGACGCTGCTATGCTGCAGTTGCACCAGCTGGTATTTTGAAACAGCCAATAACAACTGCCGAACATTTTTAAAATATAGATTTTTATTTTTTTATTTTCCAGTACATTCTGAAGAAAAAATTCTATTTTACTATTTTCATTACAACTATTATTGCAAGTGTTTTACCCCCTTAGCTTCCAAACATCACATGCAGCTTTTAACAACTCAAAGTTAAAATTTAAAATATACATACATATTATATATATAATATATACACATATATTTACTGATGAGGAGAAACAGAAATAACTTCCAAAGTCCCACATGCTGGTATGATACAAGAGTAATACTAATGAGCTTTCTTTCCTTGCAGTGAAAAAAACAGGGTTCAGAAGAAATATTTTTCACTTGTTCTTGTATCAACCCTCAATATTTTTGGAGTTCTACCAAAAATGCCATTAGCCCACTTTTGAGAAACAAATCCGATAAAGCATGAATTCACATTAACAAGCGCTAATAAAAGGTTCAGGCAAAACCCTCTGAGCCATTATTCAGGATCGTGCACAACTCATTTTTCTCAAAAATCAGCTTAATTATGAGAGTTTTTCAGCTCATTACAGCTCATTACCTTTGACATAAATATAGCAATATTATCTTTTTAGAAACCTATGAAAGTAAATGGTGAATATGCAACAAGAGGTGCAATTATTTCCACATGTTCCTGGAACAGTAACTGACTTCTACTGTAAGTCTCCTGTATTTCTTAAAATATCAGGCAAACTGGACTCTTAATGTCCATGTATTTATTCAAGTCAACAGCCTTGTTCAGTTTTCGTGCGGTTCTGCGCGAAGGTGGCGTCGCGGCCCACACGCATTTGGACTTGGGTTTGAAAGGGGCTCGGTCTGTGCAGCGTCGCCATGTTCTCCCGGTGTTTATGAAAACATATCGACAATTCGCTCCTGTTAACTGCTCATCCTAATGCAGCGCTTCCACTATGTGGAGGCAATCCCAGGAGCTTAGGGTGTAAAGCAAAGTAAAAAAATTTCAGCGAGACACACTTTTGGCGGGTGAGAGGAAACCCACAGAAACACAGGTAGTCGTTAGGATAACTGTCATTTTACACACCAGCTCCTTCCGTCACTCATAAATAAACAGGGTTACAGTACAATCGACGGCCAGTAAGGCTTTCTGAGCCTTTTTTCCACTTGCTTGGGGCTGCAAGAAGCTCTCTCACGGGAATGTATTTAGGTGTGGGCTAAAAAGCACAGAATGAGCCCAGCACAGCACAGCACAGCAGAGTCCAGCACAGCCACCTCACTATTTATCTCCGAAGGAACGTCGTCTCCTCTTTTTCTTACTCTTATTGTACTTGTGTCGGCTTCTCTCAAACTTTCAGTTCGCCACCGCCGAATGAACGAGTGGACGGAGGATGGGCCATGTGACGAGGCACAGGATGCTCCCCTTCATTGTGCCACATTGAAAGCAGAAAGGCTGACAGTGATGATTAATGGTACCACGGGGGACGCTGGGATGTCAGCGTTGGACTTCCTTGTGTCTTACAAGCGCAGCTCTTTGTGCTTCTTCCATTCGTCATGTCGGCTCTTTTCCCTCTTGCTCACCATTTGTTGCGTGGGGCGGTCATGGTGAACGCGCACCACAAATTGTCTGCTCCGCTCCTCCCCGATGTGTGTAGCGGGGCCAGACAGCCGCAGACGGCGCACCGTAACGCCCGATTCCTGCCAATTTGCTGCATTCTGAGGGTCTAATAAAAGGCGGGAGCTTTCAGGAGGTTACATGAGCCACATGGCGAGAAGCAGAAGAAGGAACACGAGGGCAAAATAGTCCGTTTCACAGGAATTTCATATACTCATAAAAATTCATATGAAAAAAAAAAAACCGTCTTAGTGAATGTAATCTGGTTTACGGTTTATATTTCTCACAATGTTTCATCAGCCGTGTGTCAGAACTACAACAGAATACCATATTCCGAAAACGTCCCATTATGCTGTACATTGGAACGTTTTTCAAAACACTCACCTTTTGAACACAACTGGGAGCAAAGTCTGTTTGTAACTTTAATTTTTTTTGTTCCTCTAAATCCCAAGTCATTTTACTACTAAGCCATAATCCATAAAAGCTTAAAAAGAGAGACAGACCTCAATTCATTCGGAGGTTGGGTTCTGTGCGAAAGTTTGAAAAAAAAAATTCTTTGTAAAACTTTTCAAATGCTGCATTTTATTCATCCTCACTTCAAGGATGGTCAGAACTACGAACTGCTTAGTATCCTTGTCTTAGTGGAGTCACGTTAAAATACGAAAGAAAGGGCCTTATTTGATGGATCGTTCATTTGAACGTGATCGCAGGAAAAGGTAGCAGGTCGTGCAGCGCTGGAGACGACACGTCGCACACGAAGGACCTCGGAGCAAAGCGCTCTGACCAAACTGCTCCAGTAAAAATATTCTCCGTGCAAATAAATGTTAAATATTCTAAGTAGCTGAACATTTTAAGTTGTTCTGGAGAAAAGCATCAAGGAAACAAAGAAATTACTTAGCAGGCGCGTAGCTGCGTGGTGGCCGCGGGTGGCCGAGGGTGGCCGGTGCCACCCCGGACTGAAGCTCGGCCGCCTCTCTGGCCGCCCCTGTTGCGCAAAGCGCTGTGACCACACTGACCACGCTGACCACAGTGACCACACTGACGGGTGACTTTTTCCATCCGCTCAAACTTGTAGGACGCTATTAGGCTGAAGAGCTGCGAACCGCCCGCACGGCCTAAACCTCTGTGTGTAGGAGGGAGGAGCAGGAGCGGGAAAAACTGAGTTTCGGGAGCGTCGCTCCAGCCAAGTCCAGCGCAAGAAGATACGGTGATCAGGAGAGAAAAATCTGTGTTATTTACCTACATTTCACTACCATTTCGTGAAAGTTTGTTAAAGTTGACGTACTGCGATGTTTCATCATGACAAACAAATGTTAGCTTATGTAGCGGGTTCAAAACTGAATAGAAAAAAAGGGAAGAGATGGCACCCAAAAACATTTTTCTTTTCTTTCTTTCGCATTGCGCTCAGTTGTCGCGGAACAGTTCGTGATCGACCAGCGTGTGAATGCCGTTCGGCGAGAGATCCTGTAGGGGGCGCCGACAGTGATAAGGAGCCTCTGGTTGTGGCAAAAGGGTCAAAAGTTATAGAAATAAAAGTCACCGCCAGAACCGGTTACATGCTAACTCGCGCCTGGTCTCCTTATCGCTTTGCGGTTCACTCCCACTCAGGCACCTTTGTCTGAGAGCAGGGTAACAATTACCATTAAATATCGCATAACTTAGCGAATAGGCTAATCATGTTAGCTAAAGTTACTGCCGCTGCTAGCTAGCTAATTTTTAAAAAGAACGTTACCTCACAAAACGCCACCACATCATAATACGCTTACATTATGAGTCTGTCGCTGTTTTTTGTAAGTAGCTATTCAGTTTAATAACAATAAAAGTGTTTCTTGATAGGCCTGTTTGTCTAAACTGTAGAGGGCAAAAGGAAAGCAGGGGAAGATTAGGAAGATGAAGATACCTTCCTTTTTTTTTACAAACTGAGGACTAGTAGCAGTAAGACTGAAAATGACGAAGAGGCAGGGAAATGAACGCTACAGAGAGGGAAGAAGCAGGGAAATGTGTGCTGCTAAGAGAGCCGAGGAGGAAGCAGAGATACAGTCGGAGAGGGAGCTTGTGGAGAAGCTCTGCAGAGACAACACACTTCAGACCAGAATCAGAGAAGAGCAAAAACACTCGCGTAGTCAGTCGTTGCCCGCCAGCTATATAGGTTACATCAGTTGTGTCTGCAAACATAAAAAAATAATTTCCAATACCCAGTTTGCATCATTAGCATCTAAATATATCAATAATGTAGAATAAGGATCATATTAAATGATATTATAATGCTTTTACAGACATTTCTAAGTACTGCCACTGTAATTTCTTGTGTACATTTGTAAGAAATTCTGTAGAATTTATAGAATTTCTGTCTGTAGAATTTGCTTTTGGTGCAGCATGTCACAGTCAGTCGTGATTTTTTTGGGGAACCCCAATGAAATCACTGGGTCTTACTTGGCCACCCCTGGAAAAAATGTTCTGCATGGCTACGCCCCTGGATTTCAGTCCAAAAATGCATGACAGACAGACAGACAGACAGACAAACAGGTCAATATCATCGATAAGAAGGAACAGAAAGCAAATGTTTTCGGAAGAATTAAGTGTTTTCAGCTGTTTAACATCGGTGGGAATATAGAGGCCTTGGCCTAGAAGTCACTCCACACATTGTTTGTTGCGAATAAAAGGAAATGCAATGATTCAGTTTCAGAGGGAGTCAAAAAATGTAGCTCACGCAAAAGAGGAGGGCCAGCAAGGGTTTCGAGAAACTCACCGGGGGATTTAAAAAAAAAAAGTGCTGGCTATTCAGTATTAAATAACAAGAACAACAACGAGCCCCCGACACAAAGGCCCAGTGCTGACACATCTGTTACCGTGTTTTTTCCAGGGTTTTTTCCTTGAAAGCTACTTTCTACGGCTCTCTTCCAAGGGCACCTGTTTATGAGAAGCTATTTTAAGTAATTTAATGAAATTTAATTGAATTTAGTCAATTATGGATATGACTTTTTGTCAGGAAATGCCTCGAAAAAACTGTATATACGGTTGACCCTTGAACAACGCAGGGCTTAGGGGCGCCGACCCCCCACGCGGTCGAAAATCTGCATGTAACTTTTGAGGCCCCAAAAATTTTACTTCTAACAGCCTACTGCTGACCGGAAGCCTTACCGAAAACATAAACAGTCGATTAACACAAATTTTGTATGTTATATTTTTCATATACTGTTTTCTTACAATAAATTAAATGAGATAAAAGAAAATGTTATGAAGAAAATGATAAGGAACTAAGAAAATACTGCATTTACAGCATTTACAGCACTGTACTGTATTTATTGATACTGTAAGTGCTCTGTTTCCAAGATGAATCGTCTGTCTGTCTGTCAGTACCTACATCAACACCGTCTTACGTTACACAAAACACTGTACACGTTATACGTATTACGTGTATGTTTTATGGTAGTAAATGATAAAACAGCCTAGTATCTACATGTATTTATGCATTCATGACATACCTAACTTTTCCTTAATTTTTTCAATATTTCTAGGCTACGTGGTTCGTCTGCAAGTTTTTTCACACTATCGCAAGTCTCCGAAAAAATATCCAACGTATTTATTGAAAAACTTCTGCATGTAAGCGGACCTGGTCAATTGTACTGTACTTCACGTATTGAAAAGTTCTGCATTTTCCCATCATCTTGTTTATTTCACTTGACACAAGAAAATGCAACACAAGCTTTAGGAAACATGCTGTGTCTATTGCTGATAATTAGTTTCACAGTTGTATCAGGAATTACTAAAACTGATGTGTACAAATGTGTACAAAATGAAAATGTTGTAACTGTCCAAGAGTAGAGAATAATTTTGATAAAGCCATTTTCTGCTGATTTTAAATGTAGTAAAGAATGAACCGGCTCCAGAGCACACACATACAATTTACTGCAGAGGTATAACCAAACAGGGTGAAAGCGATAGGCTCATTCACACACACTGAAAGAATTCACGTGATGAAAGTTTGTTCAATTCAAGCTCTGCTCCATTTCACCAATGACACTGCATGTACTGGCATTTTCAGCGAGCATAAAATCAAGAAAAATCATGTATAATTCTAATTCAGTTTATAAGAAGAATCTGGTTAGTTACAGACTGCAAAATAAAGTAGCAGGACAAGCAATGAAAATGAATAAAATGCTTCGTTCATCTCCAAACTCATGGGACTGCTGAATTTGCATTTTATATATATATATATATATATATACACACACACACACACACACACACACACACACACACACACACACACACATTGCTGGTCTCAAGCAGGGGGTCACGGCGAACCAGAGCCTAAGCCAGCAACACAGGGTGTAAGGCGGGAGGGGACACACCCAGGAAAGGATGCCAGTTCCTCACAAGGCACCCCAAGCAGGACTTAAACCCCAGACCCACCAGAGAGCAGGTACAGGCCCAACCCACTGCACCCCCCATAAATAATGTAAATAAATAATGCAAATATAATGCTGTTTTATATTAATCTATATATATATATATATATATATATATATATATAAAGTGGGCGCGGTGGCGCAGTGGGTTGGACCGGGTCCTGATTTCTAGTGGGTCTGGGGTTTGAGTCCCGCTTGGGGTGCCTTGCGACAGACTGGCGTCCCGTCCTGGGTATGTCCCCTCCCCCTCCGGCCTTACGCCCTGTGTTGCCGAGTAGGCTCCGGTTCCCTGCGACCCCGTATGGGACAAGCAATTCAGAGAATGTGTGTGTATTATATATAAAATACAGCAAGAAATATATAAATATATGATACTATATAAAATTTATGAGCTCTATTGGAACAATAAACATCTCTGTTGGTAAAATCACAGAAATACTTCAGTTATGAAATGTAAATTATTAAGCGATATATTTTGGACTATATTGTTTCATTCTTTACAACAAGCTTCATAGACATCTGGTAACACAGTGGTTCATGTTACTACCTTTGGTCCAAAAGGTGGCAGGTTCAGTTCCCAGTGCTAGCTGTAGTACCCTTGGGCAAAGTGCTTGCCTTACACTTTTCCAGTACAATGATGCTGTTGTAAATAGACTAACAGTGTAAGTTGCTTTGGAGAAAAGCGTCAGCTACATGAATGAATATAAAAAATGTGTTGGTACGTGCACTGTTAGCACAGTTGCTGCGTGAGAAGGGTAGTCTATAAAAATAAAGTGAATTTACTCTACTGTAAATTACAGCTAGATGAAAAAATATAAGAAAGGGTTTGGAGGCCAAAACACAATGTTTCAGTTTAGAATATCGAATTCTTTCACTGAACTGTTTATTCTTGGTATCTTGGGTATCATTCTTCTCTCGTTTGATAACCAGAGTAGAGAAACTGTTTGTTTGCAGAAAACAAGTCATTTTGAAGATTAGTGTCAACCCTAGGGGTCTGGTGGCGCAGTGGGTTTGACCACAATCCTGCTTTCTGGTGGGTCTGGGGTTCAAGTTCTGCTTGGGGTGCCTTGCAGCGGACTGCTGTCCTGCCCTGGGTGTGTCCCCTCCCCCTCTGGCCTTATGCCCTGTGTTACTGGGTAGGCTCTGGTTCCCTGTGACCCCATATGGGACAGGTGGTTCTGAAAATGTGTGTGTGTGTGTGTGTTTGTGTGTGTGTGTCAACCTTAACCTGCTAACCCAACACTAAGGCCAACACACAAGAGAAAACGGAGCTGTGTGTAAAGCTTGAAAGACAAAATAAAAATGAGTGCAAGGCTTTTCCTGTAACACTGTGTTACAGACAAGCAAAGCAATGTCAAAATAAACCATTTTAATTATGAAAAGTGGGAATGAAACATTTAGCTGAAATGAAACTCATTTCTCCATAACACTAATTACAAGTTGAAAGAAAAATGCTGTTTTCCCTCAAAGAGAATAACATTTTTTGTTATGAACTGCATGCACATTCATCTTTTGAATTGATTTTTTCCAAAGCTTTCCTTCTTTTCAAAGCATTACAAATGCAATGAAAAGAATCCATTAGTGCCATGTTAGGACACAGTGACACTCGACCGTTTTTCCTGCACCTGGAATGACACAGTGCTGCGCTGCGCTGGATTACTGCACATCGCAGAGGTCGGCGACACTACGCAGCCTGTGAAGGACTACAGTTATCAAAGGGGAACAAAGACCCCAAAGGCCCTTTAAACCCTTCAGCAAACAAGATCTTTGGCTGTTTCAGTAAAACCATGTCAATGCTCATATATCAACTAATAAAATTCCACTGTCTATAATTATAGGCTTTATTTGTAAACAGACAAATGAAAAGTTTCGGCCAAAACTGTTTTCTATTTTTAATGTTATTGTTGTTGTCCAAAAAAATTCCCTAAATGTACGGCAGCAACTTTAAAGGCACGACGACAGCGGATCAGATCCAGAGCGCAGCACAGAGCACAGGGACAGTATCTGTGCGAAGTCAGGCTGTCCTGTCCTGTCCTCTCCTCTCCTCTCCTGTCCTGTCCCGTCCTGTGGGGGTGACAGTAATTACGGTAACGACCCGCGTTATGGGACAACTGGAATTAAGTGTTCCACCACTGGGGGGTCTTATGGGGAAGGCAATGGGGTGACTGTGCTTGTCAGCAAGGGGGCGCTGTTCAAGGTGTAGACCCTGGAGGAAAAGGGGACCTCGCGCCAACAGCACTGTCCCTTTGCGTGTCGCTGTTCCAACAAACGCTCGTAAAGAACGCTGTCCGCGCGTCCTTCTTCTCCCCGTCCGAACCCGGAGCGCAGCACGGCGTTATGGCGCAGCCCCCCCCGACTGCCCGCAAAGGCCACCAGGTTCACATCTCTGCCAATTGCAACAAAGCGCCGATGGAAGGAATGACGTCCAGAGTGGAGAAAAGGTTCCCTGAATCAACTCCGCTGGAAGCGTTAAGTCAGCAGTCGGCTATTGACGCTCCGCTCCGGAAGCCCAAGTGACAGTTCGTCCCCAGTTAAACTCACTTCCAATGTGTCCTCAGGAGGAAGCTGTTCTTCACGTCTCACGAGTGGAATTTTGTTGAGGTTCTGGAGACCAGCTCAGCGCCATCTCCATCTGGACGTGTAAATCGACTAATGTAGAAAGAAACTGGAGGCCGTTTCTCACATTGGACAAAAGGGTTTTAGAAATAACCTGAAGATATTTAAGCAGCGTGTTTGAAACGAGAGGGGGGGGTGCGGTGGCGTGGTGGTACAGTGGGTTTGCCCAGGTCCTGCTCTCCGGTGGGTCTGGAGTTTGAGTCCCAATTGGGGTACCTTGCGATGGACTGGCATCCCGCCCTGGGTGTGTCCCCTCCCCCTCCAGCCTCGTACCCTTTGTTGCCAGGTTAGGCTCCGGGTTTCCACGACCCCGCTTGGGAAAAGCGGTTTCAGACGGCGTGTTTGAAACAGTATCAATTAAAAGAGCCTCACAAATGTCAACAAACACAGCTCAATAAACCTGAGTGTTGACATTTATGGATCATGTGATCATTGCAACTGCTCCCTCTTCCTTGGGGAACCGTTGCTACACAGTGATTCTCTCCACAACCAGCAGGAACTTTCAGTGCAAAGCGAACCCTTCCTTCTCAGTGCACCACACACACACACACACACACACACACACACACACCAGCTAGAGCCACATCTTCGCTGGGTTTGCCACGTGTCAGCAGGGTCGCTGCGCGCACTGCCTGCTGTCACACACCAGGACCTTCTCAAGTGACCTCACGTCTTCTCTCATGAAGTTGAAACAAATATTCCGTCATCGTCTCTAAGTGGCCCGAGCCATTCGTCCAACACACGCAATTACGAAGCACTAAACTACCCAGTGAAGCAGGCGCTTCGCCTTACAGTGTCTCACACGCACAGCAGCTATAAGCAGTGCAGAAAATCATCCCGTAATCCAGTTTGGGGGAGATTTCTTTAATTATTCATCTCTTAATATTTCTTTGGAAATTAATCCTTATTTCTTTAGACAAGGGGAATTGCATAATAACATAGCAGGTAATTATCTAGATAATTATTTTCTGTTATGTGGCCCATTGCTACATCACACAGGAATACATTTCAGTGTACAGTGTTGTCAGTGTGGAATGTGCTGGAGGGAAACATGTTCCTTAAAGCACAAACTACAGAGAAGCTGGAAACACAATATTAGAACCTGAAGCATTAAAACAAGACAAATTCCAATACAAACCTCATGACTTTATGTACTTTCAAATGGCAGCACAATTGTATATGAAACAAAACCTTGGAAATGAAAAATGTGATTAAAATATATATTTTACAACAATTAGTTCTCTAAAGAAACTGGAAAAAACTGTATGTGTTTTACACAATTCTGTTACAACACAATTGTTTCAACACACAGGTTTCTTGACACTTTGTGGGAAGTAATTCTTGTTCACCTCCCAGCACACATGCGCGCGCACACACGCACACACACACACACACACACGCACACTCACACACACACACATGCACACACACACGCACACACTCACGCACACACGCACACACACACGCACTCACACACACTCACACACACACGATATTAAGTCCTTAAGTCCCCACACACATCCTCTATGACACGGGCTGTAATAAAGGCCCTATTGCGTTCATTCCAGAGGGATGAACAAGAAGGAGAAGAAAGGATGCAGACGTTAAACTCAGCAGCAGATATTTGCAGAACGAAGCACAGAAAAGAGAGCAGAAATGAAGTTAATTAAGAAGAAATGTGAGTGCGGTTCAGTCAAACAGCTGACGTGTTTGGTGTCGTTGTTGTTTGCAGAAGGCGAGAGAACGAGAATCACTACGTGCGCAGTGTGGAAAAAGTGAAGGACAAAGAAACGTGCGGAAGGACCCAGGTAATAGGTATTGACAGAAAGTTATTAGGAGCACAGATTGTCAATAATGTTACGGGTTCAGCCTAATTACACTATGAAATGCAGAGAAACAAATCGTTCAAGTGAGATGGCATTTCAAAAGGCAAAATTGCTTTTATTTTTACGACGACGACTTCGTATGAAGACAGTGTTCGATTTCAATAGTGCGTTTTATCGCTCGCCATTCTGCTCGGTGCGTTTCTAGGGATCGTGATGCAAGTGCAACCGTTGTGTATCTAACCCTAACCCTAACACTAACCCTAACTCTAACCACTAACCCTAACGTTAACCCTAACCCACTGTGTTTCTTTAATATTTTTCATAGCTCCAGCGCAATATTAGTAGCAGAAAAGAAGAAAGTCTATAACCTTAAAAATGCATAAAGCCGTTCCTTCAAAAATGAGGCGCTGCCTATAGTTTCTAGTGAAAAAAGACTTAAGAAGCCCGAAGTTCAGTCGAGCGTAATTTGCTTTGTTTTCAGCCGCCTCCCCCCCACTCACTTCTCACTCCCCGCAACCCCCCCGATACAAATTCCTTCATTTAAAGGACTCTTGTCTATTGCTATGACTCTGCAGAAAACACACAGTGTGTACCAGTATGTATTTGTTGTTTTCACTGGCTCCACATACGAACTGAAATCTGCAGAAACTGCATTAGCGCAGCCTGTACTTCGGAGGGCGGCGGAACTTTCCCTGACATTCCGCCATTTTCCGCCATTGACTTTCCGCCAAGATATTGCTCCGCTGACGGCTGCTCCTCCAGCAACTCTCAAGTGCCGCCTGCCACGCGGCCGAAGCGTGTAAATGAATAAACGGGCATAAAGGCACAGGGCTGGAACCCCCCCGCACTCGACCCCCCCACTGTGGATGGCAGGTGAACACTGAGTTCGCCAGTCAATCTGTTACGCACCTCCCTCCTCTCTTTGCTGAGGCAACGCAGGCGATGCCATCTGTCCAACGGGTGGACACCAGCGAGGGTCGGCGGTGGAGCGGGGGCTTCAGAGGTCACACGGCAAAGGTCATGGAGCAAAACTGCTCTTTCACTGCACTGTACAGTATTCGTGAGCAGTGTGCACACCTGAGGCCCCTCCTGCTGCAGAGAAGGACCGCGGGAGCAGGAGATGGTATTCACCTGCAGCTCAATGATACCTGAGCCTCTGAATGGACACCCCCCCACACACACCACCACCACCGCGCTGAACCTGTCACTGTTCGTCAGACAGCACTCATTTTATTATTATTATTATTATTATTATTATTATCACGACTCTTACTCTTCCTCTCAGTGAAGAAAAGAGAAAAAGTAGCAGAACTGAAATTGTCTAATGATCCCAGGTGGTCTTTCTGCAGGTACGAGTCTCAGTGCCACTGCTGTAACTTCACTTGGCAGCAGGAGGCTTCGGGAACATTTCTGAGGAAAAAATTTCCCCAGCATGTCTGAGCCTCATGATCCCACCCTCCCGACACACACACACACACACACACACACACACACACACACACACACACACACACACACACACTCTCCCACCCAAAGCAGCCGAAGCCAGAAAAGCCATGGCCCCTGCGTTCACGGAGCGCTGAGTTAATCTGTTTTCTGCATCGGCGGCTCGCAACAAGTCCACTTTCTTTTTTATTAACTGTGTGAAGGAGCAGGAGCCACAGAGCTGGGGGACTTGAGGTGGGGAGGTGGGGGGGGGCAGGCAGTCAATATACAGCACGTATTCCTCCCCGTGTCGGCGCCAATCGCAGGCAGAGTTGGCTTTCAGAACAAACAGTGACAGAGACACATGCAGCACCTAAGTGTGTTCTGTGTTACACAAATACGCCGTTACCGCGACTGCAAATCACTGCCCTTCACTGCTGCTGCTTCATTTCAGAACCAGTACAAGTAAACAAAGCATCGTCTCCAAGCCAATCGCATTTGACGCACCAATGTGAAAAATGGCTATTTGGAATATAAGGCTACATATTTGTGTTTTTCCACATGCACACATGGAGCAGTCATGCGGATGAAAGACGTTTCGAACAAAGAGAGCAGCGAACATAAGCAGACGATGCCGTCGCCGCTGCGTCTACCTGCAGGTTTCTGTGCTGCGTCACAGGACCTGATTCCACATCACGTGGAACATCCTGTCATCGCGCCACTCCATCTGTCTCCTCGCTCTACCGGGGGCTAATTATCGTAATCCCGGGATCCAGCAAAGCCCAGGACTAGTGACACGCTGTCCCCCCATGACGCCGCCGTTTTGCCACACGGTTAATGTGGAAATTAATTACCGTGGCTAACCACTGGCAGGAGGGGGTGGGGGGGAGTCCCACAGGAACTGGAAGACATGCCTGGTGACTGAGGGCTCTGAGGAAGAGGCTCAGAAGGTCAGCAACCCAGCATCCTCTCCCAGATGGTAGACCTCATGAGAACGTGTTGCTGGCTGTCTGAGGCTCGCAGCTCATCACAAGCAGGGAGTCAAAGTGCAACTTGAACACAGAGGAACACAACCTGAAACAGGCAGAAGGCCGGTTCCCCCCCCCCCCCCCCCCCCCCCCATGGATTGCTCTGCCCTCTATTATCACCGTCCAATCGCTGTTGACCTGGATCAGAACATGAGGTTCAACACACAGTTTGTGAGGAAGGAGTCCAGTGCTGGACCAGAGACCTGTGCCAGTGGCCTGGTGACGAGGGAGGACAGTTAGTGCCACATAATGGACTTGAGTCGGGTGTCGAGTGGCTGCGTCATCCATAGGCTAAGTGGTACTAGTGATATTACTACTACTACTACCACCATACTCATCCTCCTCTGCCTCCTCCTCCTACTACTACTTGTTATCACTACTACTACTGCTGCTGCTACTACTAATACTACTATTACTGCTATTAATGATAATAATAATAATAATAATAATAATAATAATACTGCTACTACTACAGCTATTCATGTAACGTCTCTGCAGCCAATTGATTAAGAGTGATTTACATCTTAATTTTTATACTTCATACTGCTGGATATTTACTAGAACTATTTAAAATCATCATTTCAAGTATAATAAAAATTCTTGGTTCAAAAAGCTTTACATCCTACATGACTCATATGTACCCAACAAAAGCCACAGATCTGCCAGCACTTCATAAATTATAGTTGATTTTCCAAAGCTGTAATAAATGGTTCCTCTCAGTAAACACTATCGTGCTGCAATTTCTGGAAAGAAAAAAGACTGAATGGAGCATTTATGAAAGAACCGTGAAACCAGCACTTGGAACAATTAACCGCTATTGATACGCGACTGGACTGACTGATCACTTGAGGACACAATGGTACGTAGGAACAAAACGAAAAGGAATTAGATGAACGCCACTCGTGTGTTTCCATACGGACGTTATGTATTTCCACTTAAGGAATTATCGGTACCTGCACACCCCTCAAGGAGCCTCACGCCGCACTTTGAGGCTTAGACTCGAACCCAGGACTCGGTTGAGGAAAAGAGCAGGTGCCAGCACAAAAAAAAGCAAGTGTGTGGCTGCATCTATCTGAAGAGGGGGATGAGAAACAAGAGAATGTCTAAGCCAGGAAGTAAGGAACCCAGGCGAAGAGCCTGCAGGGGTTGGGTAGAGAAGCACAATCACTGAGATGGCGAATGTGGCAGGATCCTCGCTTTGCCCACAGGGAGCCTGTTCTCACCGGAAAGCTGGCTTGCAGGGCTGAGACACAACGCATCAATCATGAAGTGCACATCTTCTGCATGCTGAGCATTTTAAACCCGTTCCTCACAAAGACATCCAAACAGCAGCTGTCAGAAATGCTGAACTCATCGAGCCGCATAAAAGAACGACGCAAAGAAGTGCGACGAATGAAACCCCCAGAAATGTGTCGCTGCTGAGGAAACAAACAGACAAATACGTTAAGGTGTGTTCTGTGCAGAAGGAGATCATCTCAACGCAGGCTGTCTGTGCAGGCACCTTGGTGGCAGGTGCTACTCATCCTCCTATATGCTTCAAGCTTTAGTGGAAGAAGTGGACGATGAGAAGCTACCACACCTACCTGACACTGGTCCTTGAAGCCGAGGGTCCCGATGGCTCCTGGGGTTCACCTGTCTGCAAATAAGACCCCGATCCTCCACCAAAACAGAACAAAGGAGGGGATGAATGCAGAAACAAAGGTGACGTGACATGACGTGTACTCATCCTCACCGGTGAGCCTCGGGAGGCTGGACCTCCGACTGTGTTTCTTCTATGAAGTGTGGCACTTAGTGCTATGAGGGCAATTACCTCGTCCCTGCAAAGGTCACGAAGGGAGAGAGGGCAACGCAAGGAAAGAACCACCCGTAGGCCATTGCTGCTCAGGGTCTGGAAAGGCAGGGACTCAAGAGTGGATTGAGTGGATTTAAAGCAGTGGGGGTCACTCTGGGTCAGGGTTCTAATGTCACGCTCCGTGATGCCAGATGCAATGCCGGACTTCCACTTAGAAGGGTGATTCCTCTCTGAAATATATTCATTAACTTCTTATCCCTGTTCATTAGAGCTAAGTGGCTTAATTGACGCTCATCTCTCCTGGACGGCCTCCCCGCTGGATCTTGTACCTCGCTTGTCAGCGGGACAAAAAGAAAATGCAGCCACTTTTGTTGCTGCCAGTCACTCCAGAGCTGCAGCCCCTCCTATGGGTGCAAGAGTGGTCTGAGGCCACGGAGCACTGGTTTGTAAAAGTGACCAGTCAAGCTTTTTTCACGAACACACATCTCTTGGAACACATCAGGAGGGTTTCACTGAAAAAGAGCCTGCCGAAGAGGCCCGGGGGCAGATTCTCCCACAACCGATAACCTTGAGAGAGAATGTTTACACAAGCCAAGTGTGTGAGTGAGACTGTTGATCTGGGGGAAACGCACAAATCCAGAGGTGCTCCCAGAAACACACACATGTGCAAACATTCAAGGGCTGGTGAGGAAAGTGATGCAGTATGAGAAAGCCGTCTTTGTTTTACCAATAGGGGGTGCGGTGGCGCAGTGGGTTGGACCGCAGTCCTGCTCTCCGGTGGGTCTGGGGTTCAAGTCCCGCTTGGGGTGCCTTGCGGCGGACTGGCGTCCCGTCCTGGGTGTGTCCCATTCCCCCTCCGGCCTTACGCCCTGTGTTACCGGGTAGGCTCTGGTTCCCCGTGACCCCGTAAGGGACAAGCGGTTCTGAAAATGTGTGTGTGTGTGTGTGTTTTACCAATTTTGCAGACTGACTCAACAAATTAATATTTAAAATTTCTTCTGTAGTCTATGATGTATCTTTTTTCCATTCTGGTGCTGGAAGTGATGGCAACGCATTGTTTAAGAAATCCTACAGACAGCACCGTGTTGAAACAAGAGCAAATTGAAAGTTTGCAAAAGATGTGTTTTTTGTTTCAGTTCATGTAACACCTTTTTAGAAGGCTGAAGGCATCTCCCTCCAAGCTGCTCCTGCATCTGTCAAATGGAGTACGATTACTGAGCGATATACAGTATTGCACATTTTCTTCTCTCTTAAGATAGAGCTAAACTTCTGAATTACAAATTGAATCAATTCTGAACATTTAAAAAGGGGAAGTTCAATTAATCCAGTTTATTCCACTTCATTATTTTATTAGCAATGTTTAGAAACAGATTATGGATGGGGATCTTATGTATTTTTTTAAGAACATGATTCAGCTAATTTCTGAAATAAAAAAAAGTATATATATTAAATCACAGTATAATCCTGTCAAATTTCCACATCTCAACACTTTGGTAGCATCACGTAATGAGATCTTCTGATTGATTCCAACCTGCGACACAAACAAACACGTGGAACGGTCCTTTGCTGCGGTGGCTTTCAAACCTAGATGCACCTGGACGTGACGGCTTGTTGAACGTTCAACGCGCACTCCCCCCAGCCCCCCCCTCCAGACCACGAGCCCTCCATTGTGCAACATATACTGCCCATGGGCACAACAGTAGGGGACGATCCAAAGAGGACAGAAGGGAAAGGCCAAGGTCTGAAGGCTCGGGACACAAGCAGCTGTACGATAAGGACAAGGCCACAGCTCTGCGGCGAAAGCTTATCTCCCAAAACTTCCAACTGAAGGAGGAACACAATGGGCACTGGAGACAATAAGATGGATTATTCTTTTTTTGCTCTATTTGCCCTCAGCAGGAAAGTGCTGTACGTTATCTGAAGAGTCTGTGGTCACTCATACACACATCTGTGCTCTCAGATGAAGGATCTTACAAGAAAAGCTCATTCTTTCTCCAGCCTTGTGTTGGGAGACTCATGAAAGAGTGACATGTCGCCGCCCTCCACCGGGTAGCGCAGTGCCTTTCAGCGGAGCCACAGAAAAATAAGGGCTTGATGGACACGGAGCGAAAGTGGCGAAGGGCCACAAGCAGCAAAATCCAGCCCCGCACCCCACAAAATACCACGCGAATGATACAACGGAACGGGTCATGGTTCGGTGACGTGAACACAAATATTTAAAGAATATGTGAGCTGTGAACGTCAGCAGGTACGAATGCACACAAACGCTAAATTCCCACATTACGTTCGGTACCAGTTTCCCACGAGGCTAAACCTGTCCGTTCATTTGGCCTCGTACCACGTTGAAGAGGAAACAGGTTTAAGCCTCTTGGTTTCACAGCGGAGCAGCAGAGCTCACAACAAACCTTCTCCAAGCTCAAAAGTAGGCAATCGACTTATTAAAGTGAGTTCTGGCACCCCAGACACATTATAAAATTACCGTCATCTGAGGTGTACGCTTTTAAGGAGACACGGATGATGGAAATAAAATAATAATGGAAAACATGTTAGAGAAGAAGAGAATGAATTGCTTTGGAGCAAGTGGCATATGAATTGGGAATGAGCGCAGCGTGATGCCTGTGGGCATAAAGAATTGCAGGCTCACCACATTTCCAGGCTCCCATATTACCTTTTCATTTCAAATTGAATCTGAGGCTGATTTGGATTCCGCCACTGTATAACCTCTTATTTATTCATTGCTTTTTTCTCACTACATGCCATTAAATCACATCATTTTTTTTCAGAGCCACACCCACACTGGATGCCCTTCAGCCCATTTCACACAATCGCTTAAGGATCCATCCAGAGCAGGAAAACGTTCCTAGCAGCTCTGCACTGCTACGCAACACAAAGCAGGGAAGGACTGGAAGATCTGACAGCAAAAATGTTTGGGGTATTAAATATGTGAAGAGAATCATATCAATGCCAAAAGTGACATATCAGAACTCTGTATATAGCCATATTTATTTGTTTATGCTTGGGGGGGGTCCTATATGAAACATTTACTTGTATTCATTCATCAGACACTTTTCTCTAAAGCGACGTACATCTCAAATACAGTGTGTTCATTACATGAGCAGGAAGAGTCACTTAGATGCACATGTGTGATTCTTAAGCACAGTTAGTTTCTTTCCTTCTACCATATCAATACATACATTTATTTATTTATTTAATATTGAACTACGCTCATCACACTGCATAAAACTCAAAATATCCACGATTTCTGATCAACATCGATGATGAATCGGTCCCCCACTGGCCGTTCCAGCACGTACTGTTTTGGATCAACTGTGTTTACACATTCAATCAGCCTGTGAGATGCTTTAGGTACAAGGTATTTACCAAATAACCAGAAATGTGTTTGTGAGTGTATGTGCTTGAGAAGGTTCAGTGAAGTTCTGGACAGAGCAATAAGAAGAGCACTTCCTCACACCTCCGCGCACACACACTGCATTCACACACATTGTCACATTCTGCTCTCTTCTTCCTACATTGAAACAGCTGGCTTTGCTGTGCCATTGTGAAGGAGATCCCTTCTGAAGCGACTGATGGGCCCTGTGTTCGTCTCTTCGATTTCATTAAACTTCACTGCTGCTCTGACCCCCAACCCCAATTTTGATGAGGCACAAAATCAATGAGCAACTCAAACTGAAAGAAAGACATAAATACAGAAAGAGATGGATAAACAATGTTTCAAAACACCACTGGCTGTTTTAATGTTCTGTTTTCGAGCGACATTTCTGGAAAAAAAAAAAAAATAGAAAACAAGGTAGTTAAATGTGGTTTGCACCAACGGAAATGCCTTTGCTCTGACCAATTCCCTTCCGCTTTGAAAATTTTGACCATTTAACATCTGAACAAAAACTGTCAGATATCCGGAGCCCAACGTTATATCCATCAATCCAGCATTTTGACAAAATAGGAGGAAAATGTTATACAGATACTTAGTGCATGTGTGTGTTGGAGTGACTTTTAAATTCAAAGTACATAGAGAATGACATATTTTATCCTTTTAAAACACCCATTCCTCAGTTTACTAACCTAATTGGTTCATGGAAATTAATTTTTATGTGAAAAATCATAAATCAAAATGACAAACACATGAATTTCCTATGAGTAAAATTTAAACTTGTTTCAAGCAGGACTCAAGTACACTGAAAAAATCAAACAAAGACCTAAATGCAATAAGGAAAATTCCTGCTGTCTCACCAGAGTCCAACTAATAAAAAAACTGTTACTCTAAACTGTTACGAATACCGTAATAAAGTACCGCACATACAATCATGCGTAGCGAAGGATGAATGTACTGTATTTATGTAGAGTATATAGTGAAGAAAAAAAAGAAATATGAAAGACAAATGTCACAGATGTGAAGGATTATTCATTTTTTTCATTTGTGTAGCAGATTAGTTTGATTTTTAACACAAAGCACAGCATAACTGAACCTCTAGGAATAAATGAAGTAACATGGGATTCAATTTCATAATGCTCTGCAGCACACAGCTATAAACACTGGGCTGCCAGCTACCAACCTTTAAAGGAGTTTGATAAACTCTGTTTGGAATTAATGTCTTAGTGAAAATATTGGAAGTAAATCATGTGAAGACATCAGTTGAATGGGTTTGCAAAAGTGAAAATCTGTCACTTGAACATTCGCAAATTAAGGAATAGGTTTATAAGGGTTTAAAATCCGAATGTGTTTCTGTTAAACGTAACATTTAAAGTCTTGAAAATGTACAAATATATCTTGTTTGTATTAATGCAATGGTTTACAATTATAACTGTGAAAAACAGAATTGTCACTTGTCTATAATTTGTTTAAGATTCATTACTTTCATCCATGGGATCTCAAGATCTTCATGTACCAGGATATGAGTCGTGGGCATAAAGAAAGAGACGGAGAGCCTGGCAGTGACTGGCAGCGTGTGTTCATTGGCACTCATGTAGCCCCGTCTTTCTGCCTCTTCTTTACACTGTAGGTGTCAGTGTTCAAGGAAGTCTCATGTGGTATTTATATGAATGAATGAATGAATGAATGAATGAATAAAGGCACATTTTGGGCAGTCAGGTTTAAAGAGTAGCAGTGATTTTAATCACGAGAGGAAAGTTTCCTCCAGGTTCAAAGCAGCGATTAGACCGAAAGCAGCAGTTAGAGGAAGGACTGTGGCCCCTCAGCGGGCGGCGCATTCGTCGCGTGGACGTCGGCTCCATTTCCAGGGCGGTCAGAGCTCATGCCTGCGCACCAATCTCTGCGCTGTCGCCGAGGACACGCAGGCTATTTTTACAGCGGGCAGCACACGAAAGTCACACAAAGACACTGGGCCACAGGAGCTGGTGAGGGAGAAAAAGCAAAGCCAGACCTTGCAGGTGATCTCCATCCACAGTGTACGGCTCTGCCAACACAGGGTACCAGCCGACTCTCAAGGGGACAAATAATCTTTTTTTCTGTGAACAAATATAGCTGTTGAATTTCCATTCATTTCAAAATACAAAGAAAAAAAAAAACTGCCAGGGTTTCCAGTAAAGATTCTTATTGAATAAGTTTGAAAATGAGGCAGAAGGCATCACTTCCAAAATGCCTTTTGTAAGTGAAATAAAAAAAAATATTGTCGACCGTTTGCTGTTGCGACATACGTAAGTGTAACAAACTGTCGTCTAAAGGGGAATCGCACCTGTCCGTCACCTCCGGTGGGAGACTGGCTTTCCCCAACAGAGCAACATCTACCCAAGGATGGATGAGCAGAGGCCGTACGGAGGGAGATCCGGTCGAGCGGCAGCAGAAGGTTTCACCTTGTTGCAGTGCTTTTGGATCTGGGTCTAGTTTTGCACTTGCTGACTTTGTGTACGATTTCATTTCGGGGAGAAGAAGAACGCGAAGCTCTACGGACACATTTCGGCGCTGTGCTGTTTGTGTGAGCTCACCCTGCTAATACTTTTCTGTCCACCCCATAGAAAGCACATCGACATATTGACTTTGAGATGCAATTTCAAAAGAACAACCAAGATTATGCTTTAAAAATTAAAAAAATTAAAAAAGAAAAATTTGCCAAGCTTCAGGATCATTTCTAATATATAAGTTGCCGAATAACTCCCTGTGGATCACTGCTGTCCAACGGTCATCTCTACTAACACATGTCAATGTCAGTGTACGACATATTTACCTTAGAGACAACTTGAAACACGTCACTGTGGCATGTCAGTTTGTTTTTCTGAAACTCCTTCCTCTCTTCCCACAGTAAATGTGTCCAGTGACAGTGTGGAAACACAACACTTGATTAGTTGGGACGCTGGGATGTTACAATAAATGGTTGTGTTATTTGGTGGCACCCATTTAATGCACAGTTGTGATGTTATGCAAAACAACAAATTACACGTGACCGGTTTGAGTGCATAATATCTTACTTGGAACTTTACCATAGTAATTCATCTTGTACAGACAGAGGCCTTGACGGAGTTTTCTCTTTTGCTGCAGTCATTTTATCGGTGCAAACATTGAGTACGCCTGCAGGGTAAAATGTCACATATGGTGGGTTTTAACGCCTGCCGCCAGTGAGCTGGATCCAGCGGCCACACGTTGTGAGATACTATACAAGTTAATTCCTGGCAACACCTTGAAGAGTGAGGAAGTGAGCAATATCTTGCGACGACAAACACACAAACACACAGCGGCCTCCTCACAATATACAGTAAAATACCTAACTTAGCGACCACAGCCCAGCTTAGAAAAGAGAAAGATCTGAAAGGAAAAAGTAACAACAACTTATATATATGGCTGAACGTCATTATTCATAAACTTGCTGCATTTTAGACACAGTTATTTTCGTGTTGCAACGCAATATTTGTGGTTTTTTTCCTCCTTTTTGCCCGGACGGGAAGTCGTCCGTGTGAAGAACACGATGACTCCAGTTGGAAACCAATCGGCTTCAGGGAATCACCGTAAGCTTTGGTAACGGACGCGGCAAAACGGTCTCTGAGGGGGAAAAGTAGGAACTTCCCACCGAAGGAAAGATCTGGGGGAATGACAGAAAGGGAATGGATGCAAACTGTTCAGATATCGCCACTGTGAACCACTGTATAAATGGATCTTTTTGCTTCTTCTGCAACATTCTACCACTCATGACCCACTGCATCATTTTTGGTGCCAAAGCCAGTCTGATTTCTTGTAGTTCGGGAACAAGCATGGAAACAGTGCAACAGCTGTCCCTTCTGAGATATTTAATGTTGGCAAATCCTGTCTGACCAAATCAAGGGCACTTGGAGGTGAAATGAACCGTCTTCCTTCCCGCAAGGAGTGTCGATCCAACATGTGAAGAGAGAACGGATGAAGAAACAGCTAAAGCGAACAGAGGTGACAGCTGTTCTACCAGGACCACCTGGAGCATCCAGAGAAGATTCTTCCATTATCGACTGCTTAAAGAATTGACCTGCGGACACGTGCCCGATCACTGTGACTTTTGGGTTGAAAAACAAAGTTGTTAACATACAGAGAGATAATATTGAGCGTTAAATTTCAAGTCTGCAGCTTGCGGATCGGAGGCTTTCAAAAAACAGTCAGAGTTTTATAGCGTTCACGGGCTGCAATTACATCTTTTAAGACTGCAATCAGGAATCACAGTGAGAGGAGTTGACAATAACTTTACAGACTAGCAGGTCATTTTTGCCAGCTTACACAAGGGTTAAAATGTTATGGCAGCAAATTGTATTAATGACAAATCAAACTTGAGCTTCCGCTGCATTGCGAAGCCACCGAACTGGCTGGAAAACGGCTCAGGGGGCGGCCGCTTTCCGCGCGGCACCACCGACAACTCGTTGCCATCTGTGCTCCACTTTTGTAAGACCCCATCACTTGCTTTCTTTTTTAATATCAAAGTTTTACATGATTTCAGACAAGCATTTTACCCAACACCCACATAAGTGACTGAAACTGTCCAGTGTAGATTACTGCAAAGCATGGTATACACTGCTCACGATGTCTCGCCTCCGCTGTGCTTCCACTCCTATTTGCTGTTTACAAACCTCGAGTGGGGCATCTGCACACTCAGCCTAAAGCACATGTTCACACCAAGCAGACTCTAAGAGGGGAATATAAAAATAAAGCGGTACGGCTAAAAATGCATCGCCACTAAAATGCTGCGTGTCCCAGAATGGAATGACCCCGATGCACATATGGCGACAGGGTGACGGGGAAAGTCGCAGTGACCCCCTTAGGGACCGCATGTCACCAAAGTACCCAGAGGCCTTGAGAACACGCAGCGCCGCTGCCTTCATCCTACAGGTACTTCGTATGGGCTGTGGCTCCACGTGCCCTCGGGCTCCGCTCCTGCCACCAGAGCGAGGGGAGACGCGACGTCGCGAACCGCACTTAACGCCACCATTTGTGACGACTGGATTATTGTGATTCAAAGCAACGGCGTATCTTCAGAAAGGAGACGTAGGAAAGCTGCACTCGCATCAGCTAACATATATTTTCCCCCTGATTGCCAGCAGCTCTCCAGGCCCTTTTCACAACACCAGACACGTTTTTTTCTTCTTCCCTTCTCAGCTACAAGAGACCCTTTGTTGCTCCGGAACAGAGGAAGGAGAAAAAAAAGAACAAAAAAAAAAAAAAAAAAAAAAACCTTGTACCACAGAGGAAAATACTCATCTGCAATTCCCTTCCGATTCTTATGCTAACGCGCCATGTTACATTATTCGCAATTTAGGGGAAATTTTCCAAATGTCAAGCACGTAGGAGCTGCGTGGCATTTCACTCCTCTGAATCCACAGCCCTGCTACAGCACAGGGCAGATCTGCTTTGCCTATTTGTTATATAAACCCAGCGCTGTCACACCCCGATTTCCAAGCGAGGGAGCATGACCACAATGGAGGAGGAAAGAAAACAAAGAGTGACATTATAATCCACGGTTTGAAAACATGGGCTACTGGAGTGAACATCTAAGGTTTCTGCCCTAAGAAAAAGGTGGCTTTGAAAAAGAGAAAAAAAAAAAAAATTAAACTGACAAGAGAGCGGAACAGAAAATTGTAAGAAGGAGGGACATTTTAAGGAGGGCTGTTCCCCTGCAGAGAAGAGGTACAAACGGTCTTTCGATCGCTATCATGCCATAAAGATGTAGAAATGGAGAGCTGTGCCAAATGCCAATGGGCGGGCGAGCAGATACAGCCGCCCACACGCAGCGGGACGAGCTTCTGCTTCGAAGCAGCTGGTAGTGGAACAGTTAGAGCTGCTGCCATTTGACCTAAAGGTTACAGGTTCAAATCCCTCCTTAACTTATAGTATCCTTAAGCAAGGTAGTGACCTCCAAATTGTTCCAGTAAAATGACCCAGCTCTATGAAAGGGTAAATAACTGTAAGCATCTTAATATTGTAAAGCACTTTAAAGAAAACCATGCGCTAAATGAAACAAATTATCACAAAGTGACACTCTACCTGAGAGGACCAATTATATGACAAGCACGTAAGGGACAAAGCATTGAATGATGTAAATCTCTCTACGTGGTTTTCTCTGTTCATTATATTCATTTGCAAGAAAAAAATGAACCATTATTTTGCCAACACCTTTTTCCAAGGCTACTTACAACATAGAGTACGTGCACTATGCAATTTACTATGGTTTATGCAACCTAATTTTCCTTGTATCAATTCAGGGACAAGCGCCTTGATCAAATAGTAGCGCTGCTTTCTCACAGTGCCTGGGTGGTGCAAGAGGACATGGGCTCAATCCCCACTCAGTCTGTGTGGAGTCTGAATGTTCATTACGGGTTTCTGCTAGGTGCTCTGGTTTTCTCTCACAGTCCAAAGACATGCTGTCCAGATCCAGTGTGTGAATGACAGAGAGAGAGAGTGTGTGTGTGTGTTCCACTGATGTACGGATGAGTGGCCCAGTGTAAGTAGTGTATCTAGCAGTGTAGTTACCCTGGTTAATAAGGTGTGTGGGCTGATAACACTACATAGAGTTCATTGGAAGTCGCTTTGGAGAAAAGTGTGTGATAAATAAATAAATACATATAAATGTAAATGATAAGATGACGGCTCTAACTACTACACTGCGGTAGGCAGGTAGGTAGGAAGCAACACACGCACATGTTGTGATCATGGAGACCGGTGTTGAGGTGAACCTAAGAGTGACGTTTATGTGCAAGAAGAAACGGTGAATCTTGAAGCTTTGCTTGCCAAGTGGACGTAAAAGTCGACCTGGACGACACACGGAGACCGAAGGGCATGATGATCGCTCGACTTGAAGGGCGATGAAGACACAAGGCCGGAGGTCGAGGAGGTAGGGGGAGCACACAGGGAACAGGTAAGGAACACTAGGCAGAGCAAAGTGCAACAGGCAAGACTGCAATCGCTGAGTGACTTTCCATGTGGTTTGTTGTCAGGCTTCACTCTTTTTCAGTATGAAAATTATTTTTTTTTTTACGTATCAGGTGCTGAGAGAACCCGTATTAGGCCTTGAAGTGTGAAAGTATCACCAAAGCCTTACATGGAGGCGTAATGAGAGCACAGGACCAGCTCTGCTCATTTCAGTTTTTTTAAAGTTCTGGGCGAATTACGGAAAGAGTGAAAAGAAATATTAAATATAATAAGTCAGAGAGTCATTTAAAGCACATGTTCTTGCTGGGAAATGTGCCGGATAGAGACGAGGAAGTGTTTTCATCTCGTACGGCTTCCAGAGACGGGCCCTACGACACGGCAACGAGCCCCTCCGCCTGCTCTCCGAAGTCGGAAGACTCCCACGAAGACGCCGACGTTAAAGTGATGTTGGATGAAATGAGAGCGAGAAAATACAGGTACAGGCCCACCAGAGCTATTCAAAAAGAGTGAACAGCGGCTGCGATACAGAAGGCTTTCGATCGCTATTACTGATTTTCTATTAAAACGTCCCGTGTAACAAGTCATTATTCGGGAGCATATTTTCATTCACCCCCCCAGCACCCGCTACCCAGCCCCCCCGTGCAGTTCAATCACCGAGACCCCGCGCGAACACAAAGTGCGACGCCCATTATCACGTGTTTCTAAAGAGATTTAACGAGAGGCTCGGCGGAGCGGAGCGGCGCGGCACGTCGCAGGCCCTGTCGGGCTCGGCCCTGTCGGGCTCGGCTCTGTGCTCTCGAGTGAGGAAAAGCACGGCCACCGCTGGCTTCGGGGAGCATCAGTGTGACGTCACGCTGTCGCACGGAGGTGACGGCCGAAGGGATTTGCTAACGCGCCACTGGATTATTATTTAGAGTCATTTTTTTCGTCTTTTGTGACCGATTGCATTTTCTTCTTCTTCCTCCATTTCTCAGTCCTCGCAAATAAAGCCTATAAATAAAAGTATGTAAATGAGGAACTGCCCTGAACATATTTGTCATAAGGCAACTTTCCATAATTCTACACATACATAATTGTTACCATAAGTGTAATTATAAGCAGTACAATGTATGATGTATTAAACGTCTCTCAAACATTACTCACCGCTGAATGTTTCACCCGAAACACGTTCGACCGAACTGCTCGGCATTCAGCTACAAACGGGTAAAAGTGTCAAACGGAGAAGCCAGAAAAGCAGAGAGACGGACGGGTAAAGCCGAGGTACGTGTTACAGCCGTTCCTGATCCTGCAGGACGAACTACGGTGCGAACGATGTCAGAATGTTGCTCGCTTGGTGGGAAAAAAGCGTCCGGCACAGAAAAGGTTCTGCACAGGTGGAAACAGGCCCTTCATCCCAAAACTAATGAACCTCAAGAGAGAATTTTGCTGATAGGAGGGAGAAGAGTTAGAGGAACTCATCAGAAGCTCACATTCCTCCCAGCAATCACTGCTTGATTACGACCCCCCGGCCGCCGGCAGACACAAATCAAGGTGCGATTCTTCGGAAAACAAGGAGCAAAATGCTAACGGCTATGAAAGAACAGGCCTTTTAAACGGGCGCATTTGCCGTTTCAACAGACGTAGTTGCCGTTACCTCTGTTCAATTCACAAAGGTGAAAAAATTTAAAATCATTTTTTTGAAAAAGTGTAGGGAAGTAAGGCAGGGCGAGATAAACAACGGCTGTTCGCCTGCTCACCCTCTACTGAGCTCAAACCGAACACCTGACATTATTAGAATGTGCACATCGCAAAAGATAAATACAATAATGAATTTGCAGTTTGAAAAATATGCAGACTCACATCCAGCATATGACGAAAATGAAGTATAAACTGATAAATAATTGCAGGTAGCTTAACATTGTAAGTTACTTTGGAGAAAAGCATCAGGTAAATGAACGCCTGTAAAAGTAAACTAAAGCCCTAAAAAGCTGTTTTTTCCTTTGAAACGTCAATTTTAAAAAAATGTAGGGTTCTTCATCACTGTTTGAAAGGACGGAGAGTGTGAGAGAAACCAAGGGTTAAATGCACTAAAGGCCTAAAATCTCTAACTTGGCCTTAAAACATTCCCGAAGACATTGTATGTTCATACTTACATTCATTTACCTATCAGGCACTTTTCTCCAAAGCGACTTCCAACGAACTCTATGTAGTGTTATGAGCCCACACACCTTATTCACCGTGGTGACTTACACCGCTAGATACACTACTTACACTGGGTCACTCATCCACACACACTCTCTCTCGCTCTGTCACTCGCACACTATGGGTGAACTTGAACAGCATGTCTTTGGACTGTGGGAGAAAATCAGAGCACCTGAGAGAAGATGCAAAGCCCATGCAGACCGAGGAGGGATCGAACCCACATCCTCTCGCACCACCCAGGCACCGTGAGACAACGGCGCTACTCGCCGTGCCACGGAGCCACCCGTGCTGTACCCCCCTCTGTTTGCCAGACGTGTAACTGCCCGCAATGTCATAGTTGCTGCTCTTTCTTAATGGCTGAGAGCAGCTCTGCTTTCGGTGCAGCTAATGGGTGCCGGCTGTCGGGTGCCGCGTCGGGTGTCGCGTCGGGTGTCGCGTCGGGCCACCCGCGCAGCGTCCTCTCTGTCGTTCCCATTGAAACAGAGTCACCGGGCCTCCGCTGACGGGCTCCATTCCTGCGCTCGGCATGCGGGGCGTCATTACGGTGCGTAAAGCCTCGCCGATTGTCTCTAGGTCTCCGAAGGCTCCGTAGCTGGAATAATGGCTTCTTTTTTATCCGTCCCTCTTTCTCCATCCCACTTCATTGCCTTTCATAATAGTTCAATCAGTGGTTTTTATCTGCCATGGTTAAAGTACACCCCAGATGCCAGTCATGTGAGACAGGCACACATGCTGTGTTTTCCAGCCTTCCGCACAGTGCACCTGAGATTCAGGCTTGTCGGAAAACGTTTTAAGGTCGGAAAATGGGACCCCCCCCCCCCCACTCCCCCTACTGCAGCATGAGTCACCCATCGAACCTGCAGCAACAACGTCTGTCCCTTCCGCACCTGTAACGTCCCAGCGATGAAACAGCCGCGCCGAGCTACGTGCCTTTGCGCTGCGAACGCTAACACCTTTCTTAAGACATCTGAGCAGCGCGTGGCTGCCCACTGGTGCCGTGGTGCCAATCACACGACTCCACACGCGCGCACACGCACACACACGCACGCGCGCAGAAGGAAACGTGGCTGGCAGGCCCTCCTGCTTCGATGCGAATATCGACTCAAACGACGACGAATACTCTCTGCCTCTCACGATCGCACATGTGAGCGCGCAGCCCGACTGGAAGCGCCACGACGCGTCGCCACGGCGACGCCACGGGAGCATCCTGCCCTTTGTAAGTGCGATGCTTCCCTCGAAGTGCACGGAGGAAAAGAAAGGAATTCCAGGTAGTTATTAATTAAGCAAGTCCAGGCAGCAGGATCCTTGTGCGTTTCAATCTTTGGATGAATTTATTGTCCGGATTTAGAGCAACAACCTTGAAATAACCCTGAACTGCGAAGGACAGCAGTCGTCACGAACTGATAACGTATCAACAGATCGCTTTCACATTTCTGGTCACACACAGATCGATAACCTACACACTGTGTTTGGGCTAAAATATATTGCTGTTCCATGAAGGAAAGTATGACACTTATTTTTACGCTGTACCACTGAAGGCTTCTGAACCTTTTGTACAGAATGAAAATTAGGATGGAAACGGCCGTGACTGAGGCTTTACACGTTTACACCCAAAGTCATCAAGTGAGTCGTGCACTATTAGCACAAATACATTAGTGACGATCAAGTAAATGACCTCGTAAAAAAGCACATTATCTGTCCCGTCTTTGTGCTTCCTTTGTATCGTCAGTGTTCT
Organism: Scleropages formosus; assembly: GCF_900964775.1. NCBI lineage: Eukaryota > Metazoa > Chordata > Actinopteri > Osteoglossiformes > Osteoglossidae > Scleropages > Scleropages formosus. Next base: position 513,755 of record NC_041824.1, read on the forward strand.
CACGTTGCTTCTGGCCCTCCGTGCCTCCGATCCCCGAAAGCCGCACGCTCCGGAACACAAGAGCAGCGCAAACACACTCAGAAGCTTAAATGAAAGTCTTTGTTTTCATTTCCATGAACCCCACGCCCCCCCCAAGTCTGGATACTACTGCGCCAGTGAACTTGTACCCTCTCTCCCAGGGATGTATTATTCATTACCCTGAAATTCAGAAATGAAACAGTACATAAAGCTGTAGTGCGTTGCCATGCTGAACGGTAAATGGACTGTGACAAGTGCGGGGGGGGTGGGGGTGTGAGCGTGCTCAGGATTCCCTCTGCCAGATGATCCATACTTGGCCAGCGTACGGTCTTGCGTCTACAGCACGAGCACTCGGCGCCATCGGACTTTCTGCAGCTTCACGCGTGGGAAATGCCGGCGATGCGAAGAGTCCGACGAGCCGCGCTGCCGTAGCGGGGAACAGGAAGCGATGTTACCGAGCACCTTGGCGGCTGCGCTCACGCTGGAGGGCTGCATTTGTGCAAATAAGCAGGAATTTCATGTACTTTCGCATGGCCATGAGCCCATGAGTCCAACGACCTCCTTGCTCCACTTCCAACTGCATCCGCACCGACGGTTCCGTGCTGCTGTGCTGAACACGTGACATCGCCGAGAAGCGCTCCGGCAGGGAACCCGCGTGCCGAGGTCCAAGTTCCACACGACTTCCAGCACAGCTGAGACACAGGCCAGTGGTATTTATAGCGGTGAACGTGAGAGCAATCGCAACGTCTTTTCTCCCGCACTCTTACGCATTTTTATGCTCCTCGAGGTCCCTCCAGCCTCGTATCAGGAGTCAGTAAGAACGTGAAGGTTACCGCCGCACATTATCACACAAATACTGGAGAAAGGAGAAGAGCACGCAAGAAGAACGTATTAAGAGGCCACGACATCGTTCCTACGTTAAAGTGGGCACAGGTCGTCCCCGAATCGCTTCATACGGCTTCCGCCGTAAGTCACGAATCCCCTTTTTCTCTATTATATAAACAATAAAGATGCATAAGAGCTGCGCTCTATAACAGGACTGTTACAGTTAAACTTTACATATCACGCATGTGAAAGGAGTGACAGAGAATAACAGAAATACAGCACAGTACCACGTTTCCATGCTGCACTATTATTTTCACTTTCTGATTCTTTGGCCATTCTGCTTCTGCATGATTACTAGAGTTCTTATGCTTTTCCAGCCGTTTCGAATAAAAGTACCTTGAATCGATCGCATGTAAAGCAGTGTGCAAGTAATGTTTTGGTAAATAAAAAGCAAATGCTCAGAGACACATTGACATTGGGGGGGAGGGAAATAAATGAGGATGAGGCGCAGCGCGAGCTGCCAGTGTCATCGCGCAGCACATGGAGTCGCTGTGACACAGTTCAGAAATAATGGAAGAATGTTGATGGGCAGCAGCTGTAAGTCACATGTGTCATATGGCAGGGACCACTGATAAAGCAACAAACTAGCACAGAAACATGAGCGACAAGGCGGGTCCTGCTGGGGGGGGGGGGGGGGGGGGGGGTTAGTCATTATGGTCTTATGAACGAACAAGTGACACCCTGGTCCCCACTTTCCTGTTATAAACTCGGATTGAAATATTCTGTATTAGTATTGTGTCCCTAACTCTAATGGCTGAGGCTAAACACCACCGAAAAACATTCGGCGCACACGCACACACACACACACACACACACACACACAGCCGGGCTGCACCTTTCTCAACAATGGAGAGCGCCCACATAGGGGGGTGGGTGGGGGTTATTGCACAAGGCAGACGGACAGCTACAAGGCCGTGCCAGCCGACGGCCTGCGGACGACTCGCCTCGGCGCCGTGTCATTTGAAAGCTGAAGAAGAAAAAAACGCACACGCACACGCGCGCGCACACACACACACACACACACACACAGACGTCGCTTTATCTTTCCAAGGAGTACGCGACGGAAAGGCAAGCGCGGCAGCTCTAAATTGGGATCAAAAGGTGCGAGGTAATTAACAAAGTAAATGAACGCACACGACTCCGCTCTCGCCCATGGATCCGTGAAGACGAGGCGCGATGCGTTTGACCTGTGAGTAAGTGTTACCGCGCTCTTTTCTCCAGGCGTATAATGCAAACCCAGCTCCCCTGACCATTATGCGCTCGTTTTCCTTTTTATTAACTCTTCCCATTTTATTTCTCCACCGAACACGAGCAACAAAGGGGCGCATTCAACACGAGCCGTGTTATTTATCTCGGAAGGCTGGGAGACGGCAGCTGGACACGGAGGACAAGAGCACGTAACAAAGAAGAATGGGCATCACACGAAATGTGATTTTGTCTGCTGATATGGGGGTTGCGAGGGCTAAAGAGAACAGCCCTGACAAACGCTGAATTTTGGGAAGCTGCCAGTTCCCGAAGCACACGTCCTGTGGTAATGATGCCCCCGGGTAGCTGAAGGGATGGAGGGAGGGATGCAGGGAGGGAGGAGGGAGGAGGGAGGGAGGGAGGCTGCTGGTGACACCCAACACTGCGTGGCTCTCACATCGACTCACCATATGTGTAAAGCGCTAGGAAGCCTACAGTGGGGATGCAGCGTCCCCCCGCATGTGCAACACACACACACACACACACACACACACACACACACACGCACACACGCACACACGATAACCCAGAATGCCGATTAACTTACTGACGGTTCAGGTTCAGATGAGCTGCTACCGAACGTCTTACAAAGCCGAGCCTGGAAACGGATGTTTTCCAAATGTCAGGAAAAGGCAGAGTGCCCTGCATATCGCACTTAAAACCTACACATCTGCTGGTACATATTTTGAATTAACACACTTAACACAAACGCACGCGGTTATAGTCACGATTGTGAAAGGGCCTTTTCTGTGGACTCACAGCGTTCTGTGCGAGTCCTTGATGTCCGGTTTTGTTTGGCTGAACTCAACAAATATAGAACTATGCCAGCTATTTATTTTTATTTATTTGTTCCCTAACACTATTTTTCCTATTTTTTCTTCTAGGTTTAGAGCATTTTTAATGTGCAGCAGAGTGAGGTACGTTGATTTATTCCTTAATATTTTGGGGTTTCATCTCTCCCTTCATTTATTCTCTTTATCCAACCTTGAAAAACAATTTTTTGTGAATTAGCCTTAAAACAGAGCTGAACAGAATGTAAACAGTTATTAATTACTGCTCAAGATTTTGCACAGTGTAAAAAAGCTAAATAAAATATTCAATAATGTTAAAGTGTTTCATTTTCATTAACATGATTAGTAAACCATGCTTTTCAGAGAATATCACAATTAGATACATGGATAAATCCTCTTAACATTCAGGTAACCTTATTAATTTAAATAATTAGTGTGAGCATATGTTCCAGTCAGACCTTTCATTTCGGAGCGCACATTTTGTAGCATGATATGAAAATACCATCTGCTACGGGAAACTGCTTTGGTGATTAACAGTGGATGGGAATATATATACAGTATATACACAGTATATACGTATCATGCACACACGCGTATGTAGACACACAACATATTGTAAAGACAGTTTGTGTTACTCTGATGGGTTCATCGCCTACGGTGCAAATAATGTCTGCTTTCATCGGCAGTGGGTTGTTATTGGTAGTGTTTATGAGCGAAAGCATGTAAAAAGGGTGTAACCGTGCCGGAATTAGAGAATTTCACCAACGATCTCACAACGGACTGAAGGGAGACTCACTACAAGTCCGAAAATTGTGCGGAGAGACTATGGTCACACATGGTTCTAGCACAGTGTCGCCTCCAGTCAAAGCTGTAACTGCGATGAGTTCACAACTCGCTGCTTTGGTGCAGGAATTCAATATTTCCTTCTATACAATCAGCATTAAAGGCCAGGGCTCCAGATTATGTTCTGCTTGCTAAACTCATCTTAAGTACAAAGAGCATCAGAGGAAAACAATTATATGTTAATCAGAGTTGAGTGGAAGCAAATTGCACTTTGAATGACCTACAAACGGAACATAACTGTGCCCCGTAGACATTGTGTGGTTTGCTCACGTAACGATGAGCATAACAGCGTAGAAGGGACCCGTGTGACCGGGCAAAGCTGCTGTGGCGTGCACTGTATGTTGACATGTCTGCTCTGGCTCTGCTCTTGATGATGTCAAGACCTGATGTGAGGAGGCACACTTTGTGACAAAGACCTTCTGGAGAAGAAACTGACATGTTCACTTTTTCATGGGAGCATGGAAGCCAATCAAGGGAATCTAGTCCATGTCGATGCTTAACCCAAAGTGTTAGAATGCTCGTGAGCAAGTGTGCAAACCCAGTGTCATGACCTGCAACAAAACCTCGCTTAAACACCTTCTTACATTTACACGTATTTATCTATCAGACGCTTTTCCGCAAAGCGACTTCCAATGAACTCTATGTAGTGTTATGAGCCCACGCACCTTATTCACCGCGGTGACTTACACTGCTAGATACACTACACTTACAATTTGACCTTTTCCTGCCACGGTCTCCTGAGGACCAGAAAAGGGACCCTTGAAAATGAAACATTAAGGAGTCCCTCAGTAAACTGCTCCCCAGCTTTGTCTCAACACAGAGAAGCAACACACGTTCTCTTGCTTCGACATCCAACTGGAAGGATCTTCCTCTGTCTGCAAAGGCTCTTTCCAGTGTCATGGAATTGAGATGACAAATGAAATATTTATTTCCTCTGAGAAGCCAGTGCCCATCTTACTTCATCATTACTGATGTTGCCACTGTCGTCTTTATCGCTGCTTTGTTCATTTGTCTCATCTCTTCTTTCTTTTCCAGATAATGTCTTGTACTTCCCAAGCCATGGATCTATGGCATCCTTCAAACTGTCAAATTTCAGCCACTCTTTTACTATTGAATGTTCTGTTGCTTCTGCATAGGAGCACACTTACAGGGGAGACCATCAGAGCCCGAAACAGCATAAGCAAATCGTCACTTACATTTTGAAATATAATATATATATACATACAGTATATATCCATCAACATGTATTTTTGTGAGTTTTTCTGACAAAGAGAACTATCCCCCCCCTTTACTGTCTAACTGTGTCTCGTGCTTTTAACATATTTTGAAGGCGAGGTACAATGTTCCAATGCACTTATCAATGGAAAATATTGTACCTTTTTTTTGACAATCTAAATTAAAGAAATTGAAAGTTAATGAAATGTACAATCCAGCTGTTGTTCAGCTCAAACAAAATGGAGCTAACAAAACACAATGCTGACAATACATCACAAGATAGATTGAGTAGCTGGCAACGATTAAGCACTTTGAGTATTGGATAGAGAAAGTAATTGATTATCTAATGAATTCCTATTGGTGCCCGAATTCAGATGTTAACAGATTAAAAAAAAACTGGCAGTACATTAGCATCACATGTGCCCGTCTCTGCTGCAACGAACCTGAAAAGTAACCCAGTGCAGTACTTCCCTTACGCGATTGCTGGGGAAGGCAAATCCGTTATGGGTTCCACAGTCCGAAAACTTGCTTCATGACAACAAAGCATAAGGTTTTAAAACTCAGCTTTTCTGATTAGGTGGAGGACAAAGAATGTGAGGTGCCAGAGAAAGAATGTCAGCTCACACACTAATATGGATCATGTGGATCGTGTCAGGGCCCCAGCTTTGTCATGGTACGCAGTAAAAGTGGGAGTTCAGTGCCACCACATTGTTAGTGTGGAACTAGAGCACAACAGCACACCATTCGAAATCACTTTGCCCATTCAGCCTCATAATGACAGCAACCTCAATGCATAGATGATTGAATTAAGAAGAGTGAAACTGCTCATGTTTTAACCGCCTTCTGACTTCTGGGAAGTTCATGGTAACGCTACCGAATCTAATATTGCCGATCATTGCCAGTGGGAAACTGGAAGAAAGAACGGGGTCATTTCAGGCCTCTTTTCCTACGCAACTTACCGCAAAGTCGTAATGAACACGCAAGGTGGAGCATGAGCACGTACACTAAGTGTGTATTATGTGGTGGAGACACGTCTGACCCAACTAGTGCCCTCTTGTGGAACAGCTCTGGGTGGAAACATCAGCCAGGTTAGAGGTTCCTCCAAGAGAACAATTCACTTCAAAAACATGGAGCCACTGGAATTAAAATACATTCTATGAAAAGGAATGCAATAAAACTGTGTGTTTATGACATTTTCTCCAGTCTTTTGCATGTACCATATTCCAAACAATTCTACAGCAAAGCACATTTATCCATTTTTTTCTTCGTCTTGCACAAAAAAAAATTTCTGTTGATGTTTTTTCCCCCAAAAAGTGACCACTACACACAAAAGGTAATGAACCAGTGACCCAATGAACAAGAGGGGACAAGAGCTGTAAAATGGTTTTGCGTTTAAACTTCCCATTTTTCCTACTGTAATTCCTGTTTTCACTACCTTCAACCATAAATGTACATTCAAAAAATAAAACTTGTATAGGTGTAATTTTTATTACATAAATGTTTGTTTAATTCAATTGTCAGACATAGTTTCTGGAAAACAAAAGATAAAAGAGGCCACAACATTTAAAATTTAATATGAGGAAATCTTAAGGGGAAGAAGGGAAAGATTCCTCAAAACAACATTGCTGGGAATGTATTTCATAATATCATGTTTTATCGTACTATGTACTGCTTGAGCAATTGTACAGTAAAACTTTATTTATAACATATTCACAGCGCTATCATCATCATTATTGTTATTGTTATTGTATTTCTATTTTTGTTTTCCACGTTTTTAAGAGGGCATAAACAGTTTTTTATTTAATTGGCGTCGGTAAGGAATATAAGAAAAAACGAATATGAAAAGGAATATAAAAATAAAAGTATAGGAATATAAGAATAAAAGAATATTATAAGGAATATGAGAATAAAAGTATAGAAGGAATATAGGAGTAAAAGAATATTATAAGGAATATAAGAATAAAGTATAGAAGGAATATAGGAATAAAAGAATATTATAAGGAATATAAGAATAAAGAGTGAGAAATTAAACAGCTCGAATAGAAGGGACCGCTTTACAGGAACTTTCATTCAAACGCACCTCTCCGTGCATCTTCTTGTCCCCGGAACACACACCTTGACCCCCCACGGCCCTCCGTTAATGGATCACTTGTCTCGCGAGGCACTGAGCCGCTTGTCACGAGGCTTTTGTTTGTTCAAAGACAAAAAACTTATTGATCTTCACTGCGCTCCTGTTCGCTTCTTCTCGTCGCGTCGCGCATCGCCGGGGGGACCGAACGCCTCACTTTTACTACATTTATTTACCTCTCTTAGAGTCCACTGACTTTCAAGAAAACGACACTTTCCCATTCTCTCTCTCTCTCTCTGTGTGTGTGTGTGTGTGTGTGTGTGTGTGTGTGTGTGCGGTGCAGATAGCTGGGATTGTTTCCAAACTAAGTGCCCCTCCCATGGCATGTGGAAAAAAGCACCGAGAAGAAGCATCACCTGTGAAAAACCCCTTTTTTGGCATCACTTTCACAAATATTCCAATAATAATAACTGAGACTCTTGTGGAAACAAAAGCCGGTGCAGCACGACGAGGATAAAAAAATATTTACTCTATTTCCACTGCTACGCTTTGGTCGTTTCAAGCGTATAAAAGAAACCACTGAGGTGTCTGCATGTGCACAAGTAAATATTGCACTCACTCTGTGTTATAAACTTGTCTTAAGATCATGATCATGTAGCACCGCGAGGGAGGCAGAAACGAAAAACACGCATTAAATAAAAATAAAAAATAAAGCAGAAACAAGTAAAACAGGCATTGATAAAGCAGAAAGAAAGACGGGTTGTAACACGAAATGTGGACCGATTTTGCCCGATTTCACCGGACACGAACAAAGACATGATTTTGAGGGACAAAGTATCGCAGTTAAAAGGAGCCGCACATTGATTGATGATTGAACGTGAGAAACGCGACACTTATTGAAAGTGTATCGCGTACATGATGATCATGATGATCATGATCATGTAGCATCGCGTGTTTGCTTTTGCTCACGGTAAAGTCGAGCGCCAGTGATAAGAAGAAAGAAAGAAAGAAAGAAAGAAAGAAAGAAATAAGAAGCAGAAGAAGAAGAAGAAGAAGAAGAAGAAAGAGAAGGGAGGCAGGCAGGCAGGTGCCTCCTCCTCCTGCTCAGCCTCACCTATTCGGATGACATGGGGCATCCCGCAGCAGCACTGAATCCGCAAGAGGCACAAGAAGAGCGCTCTCCGGCTCCAGGAACCCAAAGCCAGTGACCGCGGCGACACCCAACTGTTCCTCATGGCTCCGGGGAAAAGATCCACTTTCCTCACGAGTCCAAAGACGTTTCACACTTTTTTCTCGTCAAACTGGTCTTCATGGGGTTGGAGCGAAGTGATGCGAACGGGCGCTCATTGTACTCGGACCCTCCTCCGTCCGCTCCGGTCCGGTCCGGTCCGAGCTGCGCTGCGCTGCGCTCTCGTCTCACTCACTCACTCTCACTCTCTCACTCACTCACTCACTCACTGTCACTGTGCCGCCAAGTGTGTGTGAAGAAGCGCTTCCGCCGCTCACACAGACACTGCCACTGCCTCTCTCTCACACTCACTCACTCACTCACACACACACCTCCGGAGCGCCTCTTCTCCGCTCCGTCACTGTTACACCTGCGGATTGAAGGAGCGCCGGATGCTACAATTAGCCTGCAGGAGTCTCCGCGTCCCTCCTCCCCATCGGCAGCTCTGTGGACACGGCGCGGAGCTCGCAAGAGCCGGACTGGATATCGGAGCAGGACTGGAATGGACTGCACTGGACTGGACTGAACTGAACCGGACCGAACTGAACTGGACTGCACTGGGTCCGGGTTACTAGGTGCTCATTTTCACCCGCGGTAAATGGACGGGAAACGAGCGCACGCGCGCTCACACACACGCACACACACACGCACACACACACACACACACACACACAAATCTCGTTATGTTTTCTGAAAACTCGCCCTATCTAGGTACTAAAATTAAACAGCTTCCAACCGGTTGAAAGTACTTCTTTAAATCTGTCCTTTCAAAACTGGGAGGATTGCTCATACACAAAACGTAATATAAAAAAATACATGAAAAATAGTAAATAAACTGTGAGCAAAACACACCATTCAGTGCCAGTTGCTGTCCGTGTCTCGCTGTATATTTATTTAATTTTCCACTCTTTTCCTGAGGGACTTTACTCAACAAGTGATTTTTGCCATAGATGTACGGATATAGATACCTCCCCGGGGCCCTGCTCCTCGATAACTGTGTTAAAAGTGTACTAAAGTTTCTTACCAAAGAGAAAGGTATGCCCATCAGTTCACCGTTCACTCTGAAATATTGTAACATCGCACAAGAAGCAATGTGGACACATGTAAAAGGTGATGCTCTTTGATTTTCTGTGGAATTCACACCGATCTGTCATCAGAAGTGTGTTGCACTGTAAACTGGGGCTGATACAGCAGGTGAAATAGTGTTTTCTCTGCACCCACTGATGGTCTACATGAATACCTGAAAATAAGCATAATAATCTCCAGCTCATGTATGGTGTAAATGCTCATGCACCGCAACTTTACGATCATCCCCAGATCACCCTTTACACAGCTACTCCTGTACTGTATGTGAATGTTTGCGTACCTTATTTAAAAAAAAAAAAATGGTAGAAGGTGATCAGGATTTATCTATCCTGCATTTTATGCACCAGCTCGATCGATGAACATCGGTCCATCAAGTGGAAAGTAACAAACCAGGTTTACTTCAGAATCACACATCTGCAGCCATGTCTCTTTCTCTTAATGTAATGTACACATTGCATTTTTGCTGAGATGTATGTCGCTTTGGAGAAAAGTGTCTGCTAAATGAATAAATGTAAATGTAAATGTATTACATAATATTGCTAAAAAATATTCCTTGGCTTCAGAGGAAAACGTACACAAAAGAAATATAACAATGTAATTACTATAGGAACTTTGATCAACATAATGGTGTGTGTAAGAAAACATGAGGAACTTTCATGAAGAGGGCAGGGCTGAAATGAAATGTATACAGTGTGTGTTTGTGTGTGTGTGTACAGTATATACAATACATATATATTATGTGTGTGTGTCTGTATCACCTTGTGTAGTTAAAAACACAACAGTTCCAAGAGTAGTTCTTATATTTTACAAAGGTTGGGACCTAAAGTCCTAGGTTAGGAGCCGATCCAAAATAACTTCCAGTTTTGTCCATTTACCCAAAGCTGAGCCTTTTGCCATTTTCGGGTGTGCCATTGTAACCCTAACCCTAAACCGAATAAATCATCATCGTAATGTTCATCCACACAACGGCTCATCACATTTTCAAAGCCATTTTCATTCAGTGTCTAATGTTGCGATAGTATCAAATACAACATTTCATAAATTAAATGCTTTCACATGAGTTTTATTGTGGCAATATTACCTTTCCATATTTCTCCAGATACCTTGGGCACTCATCTGGAAGAAGTTAAAGGTCAGTAGTTGTATGAAAAACAAAGTAGTACTGAACTCGTTAAAAATAAATTAACTTTTGATATATTACTTAATTATCATGTGCAGAGCAAAATTCTGGTGCTTAAATGGATTTTACCCTTAAAGTTTATTGTGCAGAACATATTCTATGTGTAAAAATAGCCACATTGTTTGCAATGTAATGTACTGCGATATCACCAAAACTGAGTGAGAAAATCATAATACACTTGCTTGAGTTCATTATTTTAATGGAGTCGATTTCGGCATGTGGGAACGCTGTGTTTGGGGCTGATAGCTGTCTGCTTTCTCTCTGCCATTGTGCTGACAGTCCCACACAGAGCATAAAAAATGGACAGACACTTCGGCAATAAGCAGTTATGCAGCCTTAATGTACTCGTTGACACAGACAAAGTGCAGCAAATAAAGAAGATTAGCAGCGCGCTCTATCAACAGCCTTCGTCGACATGGCAAAAACTCTATCCTTCCTCATTTCGATAATTTGGCTCATTTCATCAAATCCCGCGGCATTCATTTAAGTGCTGTAGTGCCGCAAGAAACCTTCGCTTTAAACATGTCGGCAGGTCTCAATTAATGAGGACGGCAGGTCTTCCCATTTCTCAAAGGGTCACTCAGCTGTTTGGCAGCTTTTCGTTTGTCATCTGGGCTCCACCGCGCTCATTTTATACATAAACAAGCAGTAATGCCGCTGCTTAGATGCACAAAGTCACTGACACTTTCTGTTCAGCTGCCCTCCCTGTCACTAAGTGCACAGCAGAACCGACACGTTTTGATCTTCAGTTCATGAAACACCAGTCATCCAGTCAGGGCAAAATCCTGGGTTCAGTTCCGTACAGAAAGGTGAGGCAAGCAGCACCGTGATGCCGTTTTCCAACAAGTAGTAGTAGTAGTAGTAGTGGTAGTAGTAGTAATAGCAAGTAGGAGTAGTAGTGGTCATAACAAATAGTAGTAGTGGTGGTGGTGGTGGTGGTGGTAGTAGTAGAAGTAACAAGTAGTAGTAGTCGTGCTAGAAGTAGTAGTAGGAGGAGTAGTGATAACAAGTAGTAATAGTAGTGGTGGTAGTGGTAGTAACAGGTAGTAATAGTGTTTCGAGAGCTTCACTGCATTTTGGGAGCGTCGTGTTCCCGTGGGGAAATTGTATGAAGGTTTTGACACGGTACTGAAGGATACTTGTTCGCAATGGTGAAAAACTGTAATATTCATGGGATTGATGAGCCTTTTTACACCATGGAGTTTCTTACTTCTTTCTGCTACAAGCACATCATACTAATGGATGAAGAGTAACTTGAATGTGTTTACAATTTTTGGTGTTCAAGCTGAATATGAAGGACTCACTACAGTATTATATTTGATTGAACGGCACATTGTTGCTCAGTGAGAAGCTGCTTTTCTCATTACAGGTGTGTGTGTGTGTGTGTGTGTGTGTGTGTGTGTGTGTGTGAGAGAGAGAGGACAAGTATGGGCTGCTCTTGGCACTTAGGTGATGCCCAAGTGTGGGACAAGAACACGGACAGAAAAGTAAACTTACGTGTACGTTGAAGCCCAGAAGCACTTGATACACTGCTCATAAATATTTGATAAACTCTGCTCCTTCACTCAGGTGCTGTATCTGATTTTATTCACAAACTTTCTTTTCACTTTCCAAGTCCTCGACATTAATGCAGTTCCTTCTGGGACGTCATTCTGCAGCCCAGTGTTTTCTGGTGCCTGAGCTTGATGAATAATGACCGGGAAATAAAACCTTTTATTCATTCACATTTTCACAATAGTTATTGTTAGTGAACATGTGACATGTTGCAGTAACAAGTTTGTGTTTTTTACACTCTAACATACTGGTACTATATTTAAAGTTCTCCTTTTACTCGTCTTTCACGTCAACCTTTTGTGAACTCTTGTCTCACGTTGTTTCTCAACGTCTTACTCATAACTTTCAAAACTATATCACAAAGTCATTGACACCGTCACCAATACCAAACACATCTGCAAGATGTAACACACACAGGTAAAAATCACAAATCGCAACCACCATGTACTGTGTAAACAATCAGGTGAGGATGTCACACATTCGCATCATATTTCTAACTTTCATAAAGCACCAAAGAAAGAGTCAAAAAATGAAAATCTCTGATCAAAATTGGAAACGTATGTAGGAACGCAATAAATTGAAACGCATCTGAACAGAAAACCTCTCTGTAATAGTGTAGTGTTGTCCAAAACTGCCCAGTGTGTTTGGCTGCACGTTCTCATTTACATCACAGCTGAGATTATCCCCAGCCAAGCAGAGGGGAAAAATCTCTTAGGATGGCGGATCCATGCCTGGCAAAAGCACCTCTGCTTTCATCATCACAGGCCTCTTCCATCACCTCGAGTAGCTTCATTCGCTCATCAGGGTTGCAGTCGTATACCTTCCAGCGCTGTGCAGAGAAAATTCCTCAGCTGCACTGAAGAATGGAGAATATGGCCCAAGGAAGTTGACCTGGACTTGGCCGCGGTTGCTGAACCGTTCTGACAAGTACGCCGCAGTAGAGGCTTCCATTGTCTCCCTGAGAGCAGCACAGATTGAGACCTGTCCACTCACCGGAGCTGGGACCTCCAGCGTTGCTCCCTGTCCTATGATGTTTCGCCCATATAATCATCTTTTTAGGTAGTTTGGGTCCTACCTCAACCACATAGGTAAAGTCGGTTGGGACAGCACTTGCTTCAAGCTCCAAGATTCTTCGAAGAAAGACGCAAAGGAACAGCGGTGAGGATATTTTGCACTTCTTACAGTGCTTTAGCACTGCTCCCTACACCTTTGTGTAAACCCAGTGCACACTACTGTAGTACTGAATGGAGATTCATCAGCTTACCTGCATATATATATATACATATATATATATATATATGTCTCTTCAACACCTTCACTTCATCCTGCTGTTACGAGAGCCAAATATTTTCTCAGTCCTGAAGGTTCGAATGATGCCTGCCACAGTGGATTGGCTCGGACTGGGCTGCGCTCTCTTGCTTCCTGCATAAGGCAAAAAGCAGGCAGAAGTACGAAACTCCATGAGGAAGAGGTGTAAAAAGGGATGATCGGTCCATGAATATTACAATTTTTTACCATTGCTAAGAAGCATCTTTCAGTTCCAGGTTCAGTTTTTCAAACTCTTCGTACAAAAGCTCTCAAAACACCTGCACTGTTTTCCCCCATAACAATAATTTGTCCAAAGCACAATGACATGAAAAACACTAAAGACAACGGGCACTAGAGTAGATGGTTTATTTTACATCAAGCTTCCATGTAGCAAATAATTTTGTGCTCTCTAGTTTCTCTTTATCTGAATGACAGGTTTTAATTTGCTCTTTGTGCACATACTGTAGCCCTTTTTTAAAACAAACTTTGCATTACAAAACAGAATTGCACATGTACTACTCTACAGTACGTGCAACATGAAAAATCAAAGCCAAATGAAAAGTAACAAAATGCCAGAACAATGGTGTGTGTAGAGAACAGAAATTACATTTAGCATGATCACTTACAGTATAGCAGTGTCAGTGACAGTATAGTGATATCAGTTACCATATAGTAATATCAGCTACAGTACTGTAGTATCTGTTACAGCATATTAATATCGGTTACAGTATAGTAGTTTTGAATACAGTGGTCTCGGTTACAGTATAGTACTATGAGTTACAGTATAGTAATTCTGATTACAGTATAGTAATATTGATTACAGTATAGTACAGTAGAGTAGTATCAGCTATGGTATGTTACAGTATATGTTACAGTATTGTAATGTCAGTTACAGCAGAGTAACCCTTGTCTCATCGGTGACTACTGCTCCTACTCTTCCTCTCACTAGTTTTCCAGCACACATAAAGACACACGTAAATACGGGACTCCTCTCCCGGTCGCTCTTTTTCTGGTCGCTTGTCCATTCCCTGCTGGGTCCATTTTACGCACAAAACGATTCCATAGTGACTCCTTTTGCACAGACGGTCAGTGAATTGAAACCGAAACACCTGCGGTGGCTTTCAGCTACGTTGGGAATCAGCTGCGGTTTGTCTATTTTCTCTCTTCTTTGTTCCGATTTTCAAGATACAGTATTCCAGTATGCTATTACCGTAGACATTTAGGCATTTGCTGTCCAAATCAATTTTGTCTGATGTTTGGTCTTAAACTGAAATGTCACAGCTCTGAAAAGACTGGAAGCGCATGTAAAATGGCCTGTAGACACCGGGAGTTTTGCTGCCGGTGCCGTTTGTGTTAGAGAAGAGCCGATGAGTTCTGAGAAAGGTGCTCATTCAATGCATTTCGTGTCACAGCAATAAAAAATGACCCACAGTTTTGTCCACGTACACCTGCATTGTGGGAACTGCGTGAAGAGTTTGGAACACGTGCACGCAGTGTCAGCAATGCACGTAACCTAAAAGTAAAAAATGACAAAAAACGGTGGCAGAAAAGAAGAATTAGCCACACGATCGGGATTCTGTAAATAAAACTCTTCAGCGAGGAACACGCTGGATGTTTCAGTTTTTGAAGCACCTCTGAACGGACCTCCCTGAGACGCGTGACAAAGCAACAGACGGTGTGTGAAGTCGGTTGTCTTTCTGCACTGCTTTCCCGTCACACACACACACACCCCGCTGCGCCTCCTCCGGCTTCATGGGACAGTCGCTTACCGTCACCCGTTTTCCGCACCGCCGCTGACGACAAGGATGAGCTGCAGAGCAACGGCGTCGGAGTCGCACACATGGCAAATGGCCAGTAGAAATAAATGCAATAAATGCACTGGTTGTGAAAACAGCAACCGTTTCTTTCCCCGAACATCAAATGAAAATTGAGGGAAAATCCATAGCAAAGTCTTCATGAGTATTTTGTATTATCCGCCTTTATAGCAAGGCCTCGGAAAACTGCTTTAAATTAATTGGGTTTTGCCTTAGATTGCATTTAACAGCATTTAACAGCATTTTTTGCTACTGACTGTCTACAAGTACGCCGCCTAATAAAGAATCTTCTTACTGAACGCCCCACATGATCAGTGTGCACGTTTACAAAAGCGGAGAAACGCATCGCACACCATAACGTGCATTTGGATGTTTGCGTTCACTCCGTAATCATGAGCATTAGGACCGAAGTGCAGCCCATAACGAACAGCCGTTAAAGGCACATAAATGCTGTTATTTACACATTTACAGGTTTGACTCGTGTAAGTCGTGGTTCTCCAGCTCTCTTACTTTCTCTCTCCTCCTCTTTGTCCCTCTTTGACGGAACCGTTTGCCGGTACATTATGAGCCGGAGCTCTCGCAGATCGATGGTTTGTTCCGGGACTCGGCTCTAGACGACGGCTAAGAAAACACGGAGCCCCATTGTATGTGGCAGGAGTATCGAAAATTCTGCACTTAGCCAACGAGATTGATCAGGGCATTCGGTTTATTTCGGTGATTGCGAAGGAGCAGAGCAGCCAATCAATGGCGGCGGTCTAACCCTGGCCTGTGATTGAGCGACAAAGTTGTGTGACACAAGGTATTTGATTGTTCATAATTGTCTGCAAAATTGCACTGTTGGTACTGAGCCGATAAAAAATGAGCCATGTGAAGCAGCTCGTATTGATTTTTGCCCCCTTCTTTTGAGAAATATAAAAGGCTTCTCTGCTGAGCCGGAGATAATGTTGGGATTGAATGCTTTTCCGTCACAATGGCAACAGAAGAGGAAGGTCTTATTTTAATCTGGATATGTATTGAGTGCAATGTTATTCAGGCTTCTCTCGAAAGTAATAACAACTGTGATGACAGAACTTACCAAAGGTTACATGAATTGCTTTTTGATATCCAATACTTCGGAAAGTTCAGTTTTAAAAGAGTTGTTTCACAAATAGCCATAAACTTTTGTAACAAAGAAACTGAGAGTAGCCACACAGAAAAAAAACAAAACACGCAACTGTATGTATTTAAAGCTTGCTGGAGAATAATCAGCCACCTAGTTGTATTTGACTGTTCTCTGTCGTAATGGGAACATTAAGTTCTTACACAGGGTACTTGTTCCACAATATTTCTTAAGAAACTGGGCGTGGAAATTCATCAATAAGGAGCACATTTTCATATGTGATCCATGTCACAACACTGTGCTGAAGACCAGGTACCACGGTGCAAACGGCCATTTATCAAGGTACGGATGCTCCACACGAACCTGCTACGGGCAATTCGTACCCTCCGATTCACCGGAAACACGTGTCTTTGGACTGCGGGAGGAAGTCGGATCACGTGTGACCTGCTGCACCGCTGTGCCACCCGGTGTACATATCTGCTTCGAAAGGCTCATAGTCATTGTGGATTTAACATCCCCGTTACTGGCAAAGTCTACCTGCTCTATCAAGACGTCTTATTTCTTGGTTTATTGCTGCTAACAAGTTAAGGCCTGTTAGCTTTACGTGTTTGCAGCTGTTTGGTTAATGCCGAATAAACCTGGGCACCTTCGCCATACCGTGGAGAACGAGGTGGAGAACTACTCCAAGGGTGTCCGAGGAGCGCCAAAGCAACCAGTCCAAGTGCTGCTGAGGAAAGGAAAAGGAAAAGAAACAAAGCAGTGCGCTGATGCTGAAAGCAAAGCGGTTATCCTCAGCACGTAAAGCAAAGCGATAAACGAAAAGCAAAATAATGAATGGAAAAGTTTATTATTACGAAAGGTTCATTTTAATTTCCACAGATGTATCTGTTTTTACACAGATTTTTATTTTTTTATCAATATCCTGATTTCCTGTAGTGCTTTATATATTTTCTATTTACTTCATTATTTCATGTATTGTGTCATCCAGTTTAGTTTTTCTTTTTCAGCTTCTTTTAATGATTAATGGGCCGTACACCCGAATTGTGTTTTCCAAATACCACTGTCAAAAACTGAGACTCATCAGTCCATAATACTCTTTTCCAGTCTTTTCCCTTTTTAACCTTTTCTTCTAAAAATGCCACTTTCAGATATGGCTTTTTTCTTTGAGACGTTGCCTCTAAGGCCAGCGTCCTCGAGTTGTCTTTTCACTGCAGGTGACACTGGTATTTTGTGGGGACAATTTAGGGAAGCAGCCAGCTGAGGACCTGTAAGGTGTCTATTTCTCAGACTACGGACTCTGATGAACTGATCCTCTTGTGCCCTTCCGCTCCTTTTTTGTCCTGTTTGATCCAGTTTGCCCTCGTTTCTCAGAACATTACTGGACACCTTTGTGTGAAATCTTCAGTTTCTTGGCAATTTGGCGCATGGAATTACCTTTACATTTTCATCTATTCATTTAGCAGGCGCTTTCATTTTGCAAAAAAAAAAAAAAAAAAAATATATCGACGGACGTGTTTCTTGAGAAAGCTGTTTCTTTTTGGCTATTTCTGAGCCCGGAAATGAACTTTCGGAATGCCAGAACCTTGCAATCCAAAGGAAGACAGTTCATTTTTTTTCTTGGTCAGAATAAAGGGTTTCAAGGGTACGATAACACAATTACAAAGTTTCTCTACTATTAGGACCTTTACCATTAGAGTTTGCCTTTCGGACATTGGAGTAATGGCAGCTGAAACTGGGGTTTTTCTGTCATATGTGACTAATAAATTATAAATGAATCATTTCAAGCAGTAACAGCCATTCACAATCTTAGTAATGATGTCTTGGCTGAACAATATTTTGATTTAAAAAAGTCTCAGTTCTTTCGAAAACATGAAAATTCCAATTTTTTTCCAACACTGGTGTATATACCATTGTAAAAAGTACAGTTTTTCTCAAGTTTTTCAGGTAAGAAGAACAGCAATGGAACAACAATAATAAGAATAACAATAATAATAATAATAACTGGTTCAGCAAGTAGCCGTGCAATGAGGAGCAGCGTTCACCAGGGATGCTGCCAGGCCCCACCATCTGTGCAGAGAGCAGCAAATGCAACCTGAAAGGCAAAACAGCTTCACAAAAATGAGATCTCATTCAAAATTTAGGCGTCCCTCTTTGGTCAAGTGTTTTGCCAATAAAATTACACAAAATAACCCTCTGACAGCATATTTCAGATGCTAGATTTTGATACAGTTCATCTTATTTTAGCTGGAGTACAATTTACGCTCAGGTCGGGAAGGTCTCACTATTTCAACACTCAGATTAACAGTAGGAATTAATGTGCAATTTCTGGTCGGCATTTTTAAACAAGTCTCTCTTTATTCACATTAGTAAATATTAACATTGTGCAGGAAAGTAAGACATTGTTTTATTACTAAACTTGCAACAAAAAGCTATTTAAACATTTCCATCCGTTTTACTGGGAAAGTCAGTTGTTTTGAATTTTGTTGACTCACGAGACGTTTTCAAGGAGCTGGAGGCCTACTGCTATATTCCCGTCTGATTCCTATCCTAGACTCTATGTTCTCTTCTCTCTCTCAGTTAACTGGCATTTTATCAAAATCTAAGCCCTCGCTGAAAAAGCAGCGAGAGCCTGAACTTTGGAAACCAGAAACTTTCAAGCACCCAGTGGGTTTGCTGAGCTCACGCTGCATTTAGGAAACGGGCCTTTGCTGCCTGTGCCGCGGGGGAACACCAAGAAATTTTACGTTCAGTCCAGGATTGCACTGGAGGACTTCACTTCTTTTGGGACTCCCGTATGCTAAAGGTCCAATAAAGTGCATTTCAAATGCTTATTGTCACCCACCTCCCAAAATAACCTCTAGCCTCAGTTACCTTCCCTTCACATTACCGCTTGCACACGGCTTACATCTCTTCGCTTTCCAACCCTTCACATTACTTGTGTTGCCTCGAGAAAAACTGAAGAGTCTGGAAAATGCTCTCTGACTCCAGCGACCTGCCACTTGGTTCCAAGCTAGAGCGCTGTGCAGAGTGGGGAAGAGCACTTTTACCACACTGGGTGCAAGCTGCCCACCTCACTGGAGTGGACCACTGTGTGTAAAGGGGGCCGGTGTGAGTGTGCGAGTGGCTATCGGGTGCCATTCTGCTACAATGAGCTCTCCGTTGAGCAGAGGCTGGCGAAGAGGCTCGGAGACCCATGAAATGATCGATGGTATGAAAAGGGAAATTCACTGCCGTATGTCCACGTGTGACTTCTGGGTATACATTGTGATCAAATCGTCATTAATACCACAAAAATCTCAAATCTTATGTCCAAAATAATTTTTATTTCATTACTTAAATCACAGTTGTGTGCAAATTGTAATACCTATTGTCTTTTATTCCAGCTCTTCTGGTTAAGTGACTTTCTCAAGGGAACTATAACACTTTCTCCCTGGGAATTTGGGTCATGAGAAGACTTTCTAGTTACAAGCGTGTGATTATAACTCCTACTCAGCTGCTAGTTGTCAAATTTTTAGAAGTTTACATCATTGTGACAACTGTACTGCTTCTTTGGGACAAGAGGACATGGACTCACAGTCCCGTTGACTATAAATTTTACTTCAGGCTGGAGGAGGTTTTCGGGAAAAAGGCATCGAGAACTGTTGGTGGAGACTCTTCAACTAGAGTCTCTGGTCCTTCTCCATTCTGCACTCCAGCTGCAGATTTAAAAGTTTTATACAGGGGAGTGACGTGTTTTTAGACACTCACAACCAATGGCGGTCAGACATGTCAGTGTTCTTTGTTAGCTACAGTACGTTTTGTGACCTGTAACCACGACGGGTTGCCAGGTGCGGGAGGTATGGCGTCCTGTGCCGTTGTGTGTCGTTGTGTGGTGTGTCGTGTAACGGTGATCGCGGTGATTTGTTTGAAACATGGTGATCCCATCACTTTTGGAGGATGCTGTGTGTCTGTGGGGATTTATCATGCATACTTTTTAGTGGAAGCACTTGACTCACACTTTAACTTGTGCAATTAATATGCATGCTACAGTATAAAAGGATTGTTAATGTATTAGTCTACCGACCTCCTTCTATTTTATATAGTATAAGCAGCTGTGTTGTTACTCACTGGTGAAAGATGCGGCTGTCAAGCTGAATTCTTCCATGGGCCCCTGGAGCTTAAAATCTTGTTCTTGCAGCGGTGATATCTCCTGCACACCTACAGCATCCCGTTGGCCACGGATTTCAGTCTTCTCCCCCTCTTTAAGCATGCGTCACATGGATCTGATCCAACCCAGCCTTGAGTTTTTGTGAGTCGAGCAAGAAAAACGACTTTGGCACAGCAGGCCTGAGCCACAGTTTGGGTTATGTTTTCATTAGGGCTGATTTGGCTCTCATGTTTACTACAGCTGGCCAGAAAGCCCTGTGGATTTCCTTGCTGTTGTACATTGAATTAAAGCAGCACAGGATGCATGAGAGCCACCCCCTCGACTTGCCTCTGAAAAGAATAACACCTGTTATGTTTAATACTTCTGCTTTATTAGGTGATTTTTTGAGTTCTACTAGAATGTTTCAAAATAGTGCCCAACATCATTTTGGGGTTTGGTTTTTGGCTTGCACAGATGATCTGCAATGGATGTTGCACATAATTAATTTTCCATTGCAGGGTTTTGGCAATGATACCTAGGTTAATTAAATCTTACTTTAAATTCCTGGCCGGGGGCCATGTGTGCTATTTTTATGGAGTATTTTTTTGTAATTAATATGAAAGTCAGTTACAAGCTGTGCCAGCCTAATGAGGGGCAGCATTCGCTGTAAACAACAGGAAGAGTTGTAATGTGAAAAAGTGATGCATGCTAGAGAGACAAGAGTGGAACATCACTGATATCGCCTCTCAGTTCCTACGAATGAGCAAGGGCCTGCTAAGAGCAACAGGAGATTACAAGTACCTGACACCTCAGTCATTCATTTCTAATTCCCGGAAAGGGAGGAGCCACAACAGGACGGCTGTAGCTTTTAAGTTCATTATGTCACAGGAAGATAAAGTCTCCACGAGATAAAAAATCTCTAACACTAGATTTATTTTTGGGAAAAGTGAAGAAATAAAGACACAAAGAGATCATTTTAGATTTCACTCAGTATGTCTGCAGGTCACCTCTATTGCTGCTTCTGAAAACGCCCTCAAATTATTGCCTCATCACTGAAGTAATAAAGTTTGTAATCGATGTCTCTTGTAAGTCTGCAGCCAGCAAACAACGTATGCATGGATTTTGAGAAAGGTTACTGGGAAGAAAATGTCAGAACTGTAAACGCAACGATGCTCTACAGCCACTTTGCTGTTTGTTCCCCAGGTGCCACGTTGAGCAATGAAAAAGAGAACGTGAAGAAGTTGGAAAAGAGAAGCAAGGGATGTGACGCAAGCACTCGTACTTCCCACCGCGACGCTCTGCACAGCACCTATTTGCAGTCTCACCGGCTCGGTGTTACTAACTGACAGCGACAGGGATTTCTAGCCCCCCCGTGACAGGAGGAGAGAATCCTTTAAATTCCCTTCCCTCGGCTTGAGTCGCTGCCAAAGCCAGAGTCAGGCTCCGAACTAGGCCACTTGCTCAAGGAATATGCTGCGAAGGCATGTAGCTGACTTTGGTTTGTGAAAAGCCCACGCCAAGCAGCCGAATCTCCCAGCCAAGCAGCCGGGAAATGCGTTCCCTTGCTGGGCAGCAAAACAATTCACACTATAAAGTCACAGCGTTTCTAAATCTGCTCAACTTGTGTACAGCATTCGAGGTGCGTTGCTCTCCTTCTTTAGGAGTTTCTTACTAAATACTGTGTTGTGACAAGCTGCTATTGTACTTTTGTTGGATAAAGGGAAATGAGTTCTCTGTCACTATAATGACAGCTGAAATTTTTTGTTAAAAGGAAGTAAACCAGTGCTAGTATTTAACACTCAGGGAACACTGTTAAGTACAATTCACAGTTGTAATTACTCTAACCTCTTACCTTTAAAAGGGTCATTTGCTTTTCGAACTCACAAATCCTTCCTTCACCCCAAGCCACCACCAGCTCACATGATCCCACCTCTTCTGCTTTCGTACAGTTTGGTTCTTCTCGTGCCCCCCAGCCACCACACATGTAGTCTTTCGTGTTGCAGCTTGCTTCTCTGACATTTCTGCTTGGATCACTGACCACCATCTAAAACTCAATCCTTATAGCATTCTTCCAGCTGTTAGGAACTCTCAAACTTCTCAATTCAATCATTTCATCCATTCATCTATCAAGAGCCTCAGATAAACAACCAACTTAAGACTTGTCTTCTCCAAGCAAATTAAAGCCACAACTCAGTTCTGTAGACACTTCCTGTATAATATTTATAGGATTCACCCATATTTTGTAATAAACTTTACTCTGTTCCTGATCCAGGGTGTGCTGATCTGGACTACGGACATCCTATGCGAATTGTTCTTCTGGCAACTGCCAGATATTTCCAGGACCGTTTCTTACACCCCAACAAGAGCACTACATTTTTCCATATCTGGCCACTTAGTGGTCCCACTCACAAAAGGTTCAACATCGGAAGTCCATAGATTCTCTCTTTTAGCATGGATGCAGTGGAACGCACTTCCTATCTTTGTTGGATCCCTTTTAACATTCAAGAAGGGTTTCAAAACACATCTCTTTTGGACCCAGTTGTTTCCTGATCTCCTAACAGCTCCATAAATTTTCATCTGTCACAATCACAGTCACAATCACCATTGTATTTCCTATCAGACACAATTCTATAGACAGCTACTTGCATAATGTGAGCTCTAAATATGGTGGGTACTGGAACAGGGATGCATCATCAATCACTTGTCTGCATCTAAAGCTCTTTGCCTGTTGCACTTTATTTATTTTGAATAGTACATCACTTTGGAGAACACTCTCACTCACTCACTGTTATTTACCGCTTGTCCAATTCCAGGCTGCAGTGGTCTGGAGCTCACCTCGGAAGCCCAGTGAACATTCACTCACAGTTACACGCTGTGGGCTTTTAGATTTACCAATTAACCTGAAACATGTATCTTTGGTCTGCTGGAGGATACTTGAGCAGCTAGAGTGAAGTTGTGCAAACAGGGAGAAAACTCAAAATTCACAGACAGAGCTGGATTCAAACCTACAGCCAATCAACCCAGACACTCTACTGCAGCTGCACCATTACATTGATCCATCTTGGTAACAGGCTTTTCTCCAAAGCACCTTTAACCGTTTGTAAAGCTGGGTAATTTTACTGGAGCATTTTAGGGTAAGTATCTTGCTCAAGGGTACTACAGCTGGAGGTGAGATTCAAAAAGTAATCTAAAATTAAGTAAACTAGCAAAATAAAATGTATTTGTATACGTGAAAATGACAAAAACCAATATATTTACACTATTTGTCAGAAAAAAAAATTAACATATCACTTTTTATCAAAATGAATCACACACATACAGTTTCTGAACCGCTTGTCCCATACGGGGTCGCGGGGAACCGGAGCCTACCCGGCAACACAGGGCGTAATGCCAGAGGAGGAGGGCACACACCCAGGATGGGACGCCAGTCTCTCGCAAGGCACCCCAAGCGGGACTCGAACCCCAGACCCACCGGAGAGCAGGCCCCAGTCCAACCCGCTGCGCCATCACACACCCCTTGAAATGAATCATTTGGATGATAAATAGTTCAGGTCCGTGAATAATTTTCATCATCACCTTCAGACTTTCACTTACAAACTACTGGAAAAACCCATCTTTTATTCATTCTAAGGGGGGTGCGGTGGTGCAGTGGGTTGGACCGCAGTCCTGCTGTCCGGTGGGTCTGGGGTTCGAGTCCTGCTTGGGGTGCCTTGCGACAGACTGGCGTCCCATCCTGGGTGTGTCCCCTCCCCCTCCAGCCTTATGCCCTGTGTAGCTGGGTTAGGCTCTGGTTCCCTGTGACCCCATATGGGACAAGCAGTTGTGTGTGTGTGTGTGTGTGTGTGTGTGTGTGTGTGTGTGTGTGTGTATTCATTCTAAATGCTGACCATTTGCCCAACAGAGGGGAAGGAAAGAGCACAGCAGCCCACAGCCTGTTCAGGCCCAGTCCCTAACACTGCTGACTGCAAAGAGCTCCTTAAGAAAAGGAGGCATGCAGGTGCAGCCAATGAAAGATGATGAATTGTTGGACTGAAAACTGTAGATGAGAATTGTTGGAGTTCTTTCTTGCCTCTGAAGAGGTCTGTTCTTCTGACACAAGTGAAGAGGGAAGCTAGAGCATATGGTCCTGATTGCTTTTGTCATTTTAGTTGCATCCAAATTGGGCTGAAGAATGAAATCAACTGGAAGTCCAGCCACAAATGTCCCACACCTGGTCACTTACTGAACCTAACGCACCTAAGGTGTGTGACACCTGTCTATTAATGTTATTTCTTTTCACGTTATTCTTCTTTCATCTGCAACCTTCTTTGGCTTTTTTTTTGTAATTTTAATATTTTTATTAGTTCATAAGATCATTGTGTCTTCTACTTTTTGACAGTAGATGATCCTTTGACTTAATAAGGTTTTCTTCAACTAGGAAGTACAAAGTTTGCACAGTTTGTTATAAAAGAGGCAAAGTGTGTGTGTGCTTTGCAAATTGAAAAACACAGTAGGCCAGTTACCCATGTAACCAGGTAAAAATGCCATTGTACACTTGTTTTTCATTGTAAAGATCCCCTTGCCCATTACATGAAGGACCGATGTCTGTGTACAATGTATGTATTTACATAATTCCTACGTCTTGTAACACAAAGGATTTCACTTTTCCCTAATGATTAAGTTAAGTATTTACCACATCTAGGAACAGTATAAATTTCAATACATTTATTGAAAAACTCCTAGTTTTGAGATCATGTAAGAATAATTACCTTTAATCCCAGGCTGCAGAACATTCCTCATGAACTGAGCACAGAAGTATTTTTTTTTCCTGTCTTGTTGTATTCATGTCAATGTCTCAGATAGCACTGCAGTGCAAATTAGTGACTTCTCATCATTTTTTTTCACTGCAAAGACATCATAACAATACCAGGCTCTCGGGAAGAACGTGTTTGGAGACGGTCCCCCGACAGGTCCCACAGCCCGCCACCCCCCCCCCGCACACACATTTGTCATAACTAACGTGACAAATACAAAATAGTGAGCATGTCAGGCTCGGGTTTGATGGCCCGTATACAATGGATGCACATCACGCACGTGAGCTTGGAGTCAGGTACAAGTGATGAGAGACAGCGGCCCAGGCTTTGTTCTACTTTGATGCTCAGTGGCAAGTTTCCCTAAATGACAGACAAAAAGCTTGGCACTGACCGAGCTTTTCCTTAATCATTCGAACACTTGGAGCAATATTCCACTCATCCCATCACACTTGCTCAGAGCCTTAATTAGCAGCTTGTGATGGAAGGTTTCAAGTGCAGATCACCCTTGTTTTGACAGTGAGATGAGAAAAGTGATATAGAGTCTCATAACTACTGTATGTTTTTGGGTTTGCATGTTTCTGTGAAAAATAAATGATCCATGTCGGTATTTTGACCCCACTTGAACACCAATTGCCAATTTGGCATCTTACAGCTCATTGTGTTCTCGTGAATTTCCACCTTGCGAACATGTGTTCCAGGAGAGAGTGGAGCTGCTACCTTAGGGCACCTGCGCAGTTTCAGCAGACATCTGACCGCAGCTCGGTCCCTGTTGAGTGTGCATGTCTGCCCTGTGCTTGCACTGGTTTCCTTGCAGTGCTCCAGTTTCCTCTCAGAGTCCAAAGATGTGTCTTTCACAAAAACTGGTGATGCCAAATTGCCTGCGGTGTGAATTTGTGAAATGGAAAGATCACCTCTCTGGCACCTGTGTAAGTAAAATGCTTAATGACCGAGTCCCTTGAAACGCACCCCTGGAACCAGCCCGCGGTGAAGCTTCGGTTCGGAGAGGAGCGCCGCGGCCGAGAGCAACGCGCTGCCGTCATGTGACGGCGGCTAAAACACGTTCGGCTCTTGTACTGTGAATCTCGAAAACCAGGTCGGTGAACTCCGGGCCCAAGAGGTTTCGACTCAGATGCCAGGTGGCAAAATAGTAAGGTGTCCCCCGACGTGAACCGGAGGCAATAGCTTGTTCAATGGCTGCGTGTGGGTGGGTGCTTTACCACGGTAGCGCTTAGCTCAGTATGAGGCAGCCTGTTCTGTGGGCGCAGTGCTGCCATAACTCATACATGGCTAAAGCTGCTGGGCCTTGTGAGAATATGCCATTTATTTTGGAGACCTACATTTGTTATTCAACCTTAGAACCCCAAATGCAAGGCCTGCAGCGTTTATAGATAATGGGGCACTTAAGCTATGCTCTTCAGCTGAGAACACAAACTCGTGCAAAGGCCCAGGGGAAGGATAACTGCCTCTAACACCGTATAGGCTTTGTTCAGTATTTTTCAACTGGAACAGCATCTTCCAAGGCAGAAACGATCAACCCTGGTTGTGGAGCACTCCTGTGTAGCTTGTTTTTATTATGAGCCTCTAATTAATTATAATGTATCAAAACGTTCACTCAGTGCATCACTTTTGTGTTGTTTAAAGCATATCTAATATTACAAACATCTCATTTTTTTAAATCAAGTTATTGAACTCTATACTGTGAGTGAATGTGTGGCTTCCCTGTGATGGACTGGATAACTCATTATGAATTATACCGGCATGTGGAGCAGCGCCCCCCCACCCCACCCCCCATCCCCCTTGAGTTGGTAGAGCTGCAGATGCAACCTAATTAGTCAGCTAATAGTCCTATGGTGACATGACCATTTGAGATCTTAATTTCTAAGGACGTGTTTCCTAGTCGGCAACTAACGTGAAGATTGAAGGCAATCGGCTATTGGGGTCGCATGTCATGTTTGTCTCTCTCAAACTTACAATCTCTATTAAACAGTTTATTCATAACATTGAGATGTTTCTGCAATGAAAATATACACTATAATATGCAGCTAAAAACAACAATTAAAACATATAACGTGAAAAAAACTGATGTCAACAATCGCATGCAGACAATAGAAAGACAAGTAAAAACCAGGATTAGAAAGAAAGAAGCCCTTGATGACAATGTCCAAACTGTTCCAAAATAACCGACATATTTCAGGTTAAAGACTCAGCAGGTCCATACCAAGAATATTAAGACAACTTGTGCTCACTTGTTGGTCATTTTTTCCCCTCTGTACGTCTTTAACCTTGGACATTGTTTCTTTCCTCCTACAAACATGAAAAGCCTCTGAGAAAATGTTCTCAATCTGAATAAATTCCTCATCTTCTCCAAAGGAAGTTGCAAGACTATGTTTCATGTCCTTCACCACCATCATGCTGTTCCCAGACAGTCAGTTGGTGGTCATAACAATTACGTGTATTTATTAATCAGACACTTTTCTCCAGAGCGACTTCCAATGAACTCTATGAAGCGTTATCAGCCCACACACCTTATTCACCGTGGTGACTTACCCTGCTAGATACACTACTTACACTGGGTCACTCATCAGTGGAACACACACACTCTCTCTCTCTGTCACTCACAGTGCCGCTTGCTGTGCCGTTGTGCCAATTATTAATTTTTTGTTCATCGCTTGTCATCTGTTATCGTCACTGGCTCTTTTGCAAAGATAACCATCAAATCAATGTATTACTTACCAAGTAAACATCAATACTTCAGGACTGATTTAAAAGAAATATTTGTTTACTATATTGTTACTACTCCCTTGGTATTTGCAGTCCTTGACTGTGTTAATTACATCTGTATAACAAATGAGCATCTCATCCACATCAAGATCAAAAATGAAATTTGTCATTTTAAATTAAATTACTATATACAGTATATAATTAAAACAATGACATGTTGCTGTTAATATTACATTTCAAGGAGCTTTTATGTTGTTAAAATTAGATGTTTTATTTCAGCAGCCTTGAAGTTATGGTAAACTGTGCCAAGCAGCGAGCCGTACCACGCCAATCTGCCACCTCCCGGCTCATGTGCCTCATTGTGGGACTCAGAATGCTGGAACCCACTCAGGCGTGAACAATTAACTACAACTTGAAACTGGGCTCTGTTACGAGAGTAACATTTTGCAGCACACAGCTTGCTACTGAAAGGGTCCTGGAACCTGAAAGGTTCTGGTTCGAGTCCCTGGAAAGGTTTGGGTAAAAGTGTCAGATAAGAACGAACAAAAAGAAAAGTGCTCAGTTATGAGCTGTTTAGGTGTTTGAGAAAAACCAAAAAATGACGAATGGGGTTTTTCTTTTCTGGAAAATGACATCCTCAGTGTATCCTTCATGGTTTTTAAGCATGTCACTCTTGAACCAGTCAAGCCCAAGTATTTGAGAGTGGTGCCAGGACAACAACCTGTCTGTCAATGTCAGTAAAACTGAGGAGCTGGTGATTGACTTCAGGAAACAGGATGCGGTTCAGGCACCCATCTACATAGGAGGGGCCTTTGTAGAGAGGGTCAACAGCTTCAGATTCCTAGGGGTCACCCTCACTGCCAAGCTCACGTGGACTGAGCACACAGCATCAACCATCAAAAAGGCCCATCAACGCCTCCACTTCCTCAGGCGTCTGAAGAAAGCCAGGATGTACACTACAGTCCTCACCACTTCCTACAGGTGTGCTGTGGAGTCCGTCCTCACAGGGTGTATTACATCCTGGGGTGGCAGCTGCTCCGTACAGGACGAGAAAGCCCTCCAGAGGGTGGTCAAAACATCTCAGGGAATCATCAGAACACAGCTACCAGCAGTCGAGGACACCTACACCACACACTCCCTCAGAAAGACAATGCGCATCATGAGAGATCATAGTCACCCCACACGGGCACTTTCCTCTTCTCTGCCATCTGCAAAACGGCTCAGGTCTATTTGAACTCACACTGCTAGGTACAGGAACAGCTTTTACCCCACCGCTGTAAGAGTAGACAACACTCACCAGTGTGCCACCTTTAGTAACTGGAGTTGGACTGTTCCTTCGAAGCACATTGGTAGATTAACTGTCACTTTACACATTCTCACGTTCTGAGTTCTCTGGCTGTCTACCGTTATTTATTGTTATTATTGTTGCCGTTTTTTATTGCTATTAGCATTACTCATTGTCATTGTTATCGTTTCGTTTTGTGCAGTATTTCTATTTCTATTGTTTTGTATTTTCTATTGTTTCATAGTCTGCAGAGAAGCATTCAAGAAGAATTCCATGATACTTGTACCTATGACAATAAACTTGAAACTTGAACTTGAACTTGAAACTATTTCACATGAGCACGAAGCCTTTGTCACTCATTCCTTTGTTCCTGCTCTCCAGTTCACAGGTGATAAGACCGATGTTTGAGTAAGAAGGTAAAAGCACAGTTTTATTCCCATGGGAAGACACTTCCACTTGGTTTCAAAGTACTTTTCCCCAAAATAGATGCAACACATTATATTTTCAGACAACCATTTCAGGACTGGAACCCCGGACTCATCAGGGAAGAGGCCCCGGACAAACCTGCTGCACGACCGTGCCACCACACCTGCTTGTTATGTCCTACCTTTCAAGTGGTTTCAAAGTTGTAAAATGTTCTTATATTGCTACAAAATCTGTAAGAAAAAATATCCATGTTCTCCAAGATACTTTACAAGTGTCTAACAGAAGAGGATTAGAAAGATACAGTCCATATTTTCACCTTATCGGGCACAAAAAATAATGACAATGAAGTGCCTGGTTTGCTTATTCATGTCCTGATTCCCACTCTGTGGAAGTGACAGCTACTGAGCTACATAGCTGCTGTGCAAGGGTTCGACAGAAGAGTGTGGGACAAGATATCTCTTCCTTTCAAACAGACAGCAATAGAAGTGGAGAATTTATGTTACGGTTACAGGCTGATTTGGGTGACAACGAGCGGATTGTCAGATATGTACAGTGTCACTCTCAGACAGGGGACATGAGACATTACAGGACAGGCCAGGGCAGGACAGGCCAGGGCAGGACAGGCCAGGGCAGGACAGGCGTTGATTCCACCTGTTCTCAGCTCTGCTAAGACTGCTTCCTTTTCACGTTGGTTTCCAACAAGTTATATGAGGTGAATTCACTTGAAAAGAGACTTGCGGTGAATTTGGTGTGAAGAAGCGTTCAGTTGTGAGACACCACCCTTAGTTTTTATTTATTTTATTAAACCAGTATATAGTGTGCAAAACACTTTGCATTCCCCATTGTGATCCAAATCCCACAATCATACAGATGTAATAATTACAAGTTGGAAGAATCATTATTTCTAAATACTTCATTTTTTCATCTATTTTCCTTAACCCTTAGTGCTAATACATGACTCTCATGTCTAGAACCTGGGGTGGTCAAAATAGCAGAAACACCCAACAATATATCAATATGAAGAATTTAATAAGGAGTAAGGCCAGCCCTTTGAATTCGGAACATTTTCGGTCTATACTGGAATGCTCTCATGCGATCCTGAATTATATGTAGTGGGATATTGCAGAATTCTTCAAGAAAAGCCTCCAGTTCTCCGAGATGCTCTGCATTCCAGAACCACTTCAATCATGTTTATATCTGTTATTTGGGGAGGCAGTGGAAGTATGGAAGCATCATCATTCTGGAATATGGGAACATCATGAGGAAGCTGTGTTTGCGCAACAGGGTGCACCTGGTGGATTATATCATGATAATTTTTAAAAATACTTTAAAAAAATTTAAACGTATTTAGTTTCTTCAGTTATTAGCAATGATGAGAAAAGTCAGATTAAAAATTTTGAGCCATGTTCTCACAACTTCCATCAGCCACATCACAATGCACCAGAATGGTTCATTTGCTGTTGATCTGTTTTGGACTTTCCAACAAACATTTGTGCATCACATTTAAATACACACCAGACTAAATGCAGCCACTTTTGTGAAGGAGATAGTGGAATAATAACACCATCCTCTGACAATTTTTTTTCAGCAGAACATCTACTTTTCTTTAGTTAGTGAAGGATATTGCTCTGGTGCAGTATCTTTGCCGAAATGAACATAATAATGAAGGTTTTTCATTCAACCTCCTCTGTAGGAAAAAAAAAAAAACAGAATGTAAATATAAAAGTTTCAGAGGAGCTGTGATACCAAATATGGTCTGCCATCGACATTCATTTTTGCTTCTTGGGTAACTCTGAACGAGTGACAGTGGTGCATATAAGTATTTATGCGAGATGAATTTTTTTCTTTCTTTATGGACTTCACTGTGCTTTTAACTTTTCCAGGAATTTCACTCTTTTTCTTATTTATAGTGGTTATGTTGTGCCAGCTGGGGATGATATATATACTCATCCCCTGAGGTATGTCCAATTAAGTTACAAAAATCTCTTTCACTGCTTTCCATTGCTGCCATTCACAAGCAATTAATTATTGAGCAGCCAAGTCTGTAGAGCAAGAGACAAATGTAATTAAGTGGTACTCAATGTTCGGCAGCATCCTCCGTTTCAGCAATGTGCACGCCTTTAGATAAAGAGCCATGACACTTTGGAATAGTCTGCCAGATGTTGTCAGGATGCTCTCGCTTTCTCAACCCTTAAATCCAGGCTTAAAACTCTGCTGTTCACCTTGATATATCCAGCATAACAAATGTTGATTCCTGTTTGCTGCACCTTTTCTAATAGTGCAAATTCTTTAATTTCTTTATGTCAGTAGTTGCTTTAGACATGCGACAAATTGAATGTTGTTTTGTTTGTGTCCTCGGTACCATGTGGTGGCCTGGGAGCCACCGCTGGGGTTGATTCCCCCCTCTAACAAGACCTGATGAGACTGACTGTGACACTTGCACTCCATGTCGATGGGAGCGATGACTGCATGCCATGGTGGATGACATCAGCATACCAGACCCAGGATGTCAATTTATTAGTTTCTAGTGACTACCGAAATTTCATGAACACCTGTATAGTTTGGCCTCTTTTAGCTGTTACTACTGGCACTCTTTTCTACTTAGAATGCTCAGATGCACGCACTTTGCTTTGGAGAAAAGCGCCTGTTAAATGAATAAATGTAAATGTGAATGTAAATGTAAATGTCAGGAGAGCTGGTTTATTTCTCTGGTTTATTTTCACTGCTTTATTTTTCTCCCTTGCCTTTTGGTTAGGATTTTTTGTTTTCTTTTCCTCTGTTGCCATTTAACTTACTTTATGGCTTTATTAGCTAGTACAGTTCATACAGTCATTAAATGTATAACAAACCTTTTATCGATGTTACTGCTATGTCTCTTGGTCCTTGCTTCAGTGATCTGTGTCACTTCTCACTCAATCACATCATTTGCTGTTCACAAGAACAGCAAGTCCACCACACTTCCTCTTACTGCATTGTTGGAGATTTATGTTCTGTAAAAAGTGTGAAATCCATTCAAAAATAATCATGTTTTGGAAATACATAAAATCCTTTATTTTTAGATGGGTTACTCAAATATGACCCATATATCACTAATACATAACACTGGTTAAAAATTACTCATAATTTTAAGGTACACTAAATAAAGTATCAATACCACGTTGCAACTTCACAGGTACCAGGTCAATTTTTTTATGCTATGTAGAAGAATCACTTCTTAAGTGTAAATTGGCAAAAATAACCTGTATTTGTTCCGAAATACTCATTAGAATGTTAAATTTTCTTGTTTACTGTGCCACAGAGCAATAAAAATGTAAAATGTAAACAAATGGATAAAATAAGCAAGATCTGCTTTTATCTCAAACACAGCTTCTTGCACAGGCCATATAATAACCACAAGTACAACTGCAAATCCCTGCAGCTTACAGTGCCACTGCAGACGTCGTGTTTTACTTCCCAAAGCATTGCTATGTATATGTATCTCCCCTCCTCATCTCTCACCTGTAGCTGCCAATATCAAGTTTAAGACTCTGGTTACAGCCTACAAGACCATCAACAGATATGCTTCCTGATACCTGCAGCTGATACTGTCTGTGCCACATGATTTCCAGCAGGGCCTGAAAATTCACGTTCAAGTAGACTACCCTAAGATATGAATGCAATACACTGGTTGTATAAATGTACAGTATCTCTTATGTACAAAAAGTTGCCTTCCTATTAATAAAGTATTGCCTGACAAATATAAACAATGTTGAAAGTACTGACAAACTTTCAAGTAGAAGCGCACGTTCTTAGTGTTATTCTGTTGTCCCGAAAGGAAAAGCCCAGTGCATGTTTATTCCGTACATTATGAGCATGTCAGTTTCAGCCCAATGAATTTTTAGCAAAATCCAGACATGACCCAGTAGATTAATAGCAAAAAGGTCCTGGCCCAGGCCAAATTGGTCAATCATCAAATCTGTAGCCATCCTGCTGTCTTCTAACTGCCAGGCTTGATAAAGCCTCCTTGTTCAAGCAGAGCGGATGGACCAGGATATGGGGAGGCAAGGCGCAGCAATCCCACCATGTTAGGGCACAGATAAAGAAGGTAATGAGACAGGCAGCCCTAGGAGCCAGACATGTGTTGTGAGATTTATACTCCACTTGGGTAGAGCTACATTATCATCATGGAAGGAATGGGAAATGATGTATGGCACAGTGAAGATAACAATGGGGGTGAGACTCTGCTTTGTTTTCTTGATGTTTTGTTTCCACCATGGCCAGACTGGCTCAGCCTTACTTCAGTATGCTGGCTGACAATTTGGAGGCCAGACAGATAAGCGAATGGCTTACCGCACAGTTACCACGAAGGTGGATGGAATTAGGGTGTGTTCCAAGGGCCCACCGGTTCCTGTTTTAAATGATTGCTTTGTGACTGTAGCCTGCAAGGGCATTTTGGAAGCTGATTACATTTTGCAAGAAAAACAAAAGATTTCCATTACAACAGCTGTTCGTCACGATTTTTGCAGGCATTAGGAGAATTAATGTGACAAATGGAGTAATACGAGGAAAATGGGAGCAACTCTCTGCTGTCACAATGTAAATCCAGTACACGCTGCAAAACCACGTTCCCTGTAATAAACTTTTCGTGCGCATACAGCACAAGCGTACGTTTCCTCTCTGCCGCTGAACAAACGTCGTCCTTTTTACACATTGTTTCATTGATTCGATATAAAGTACAAATTACCTTCACATCCGCTGGAGTAGAGTTAATGGTGTCAAACCCATCATGCCATTTTGAGTGCAAACGTCGTAGTCAAGGTTAATTCTTGTTCACACGTTTCTGCGTATCGTGTCAAAGCTAATAATCCTCACCAGTCACAAGCATCATACCCTCCGAGAGGGGAGGTCAAGAACTGCATTATCTCGAGAGCGCCGAACACTCAATTGCTAATTTACACACCGTTTCCTTTGCGGAGACGCTGCATTGCCATGGAGGAGCCAGGGTCAGCTGGGAGCCCATGTCTTCCATGTGGCTCCGCACAGGTTACACAGAGAGTGCCTTTCAAGCAGCCTTTATCCTTCAGACAGTCGCATTTCCAACCGAACGTAACCGAAACACTTCCTCGGTGCCTCGGCCGACTTGAATCGGTCTCACTTGGTAACACGGGGTGTGGGAAGTGCTCGGCCAGGATTTCGCGCAGGATGCAGCCCCTGCGCAAGCTCTGCTCGAAGGGGGTTCGCCTCACTGCACTGATGTAATTTCCCCACAGTTTGCTCCGTCGGCAGGCGCACATAGACACACACCAAGGGTGAGAGATTAACTTTGGGTGAAACTGGGACAGTGTTTTCCGGAAGCAAAATGTCATCTTTCCATCTTGAAAGGACAGATCACACTGAACCAATTGCTAACGTTAGATATCAGATCAGTGGCTGAAGCCATAAAACACAACAGTTGAAAACCTCAAAAATGGCCTTCTGATCCTGGAGTGACCCAAAGTTATGAGCAGCAGCTGTAAAGATTGTAGGACAAGTTTTTTTTTTTGTTGATCTTCTTTTCCCACTGAAACGTTAACCCCCTCAGTGACTTTGCAGTGTGCCACACCCCTGCGCTTTCCCAAACATCAAGGCAGCGAAGGGACACCCAGCGTGAGACACGACCCAGTATAAGAGAGGAAAGACTCATTGCTGGCCCCCTAACCCGACGCACACAGACCCTCGGCCACAGCGAGGCAACAGGGCTTTTAAAATGTTTTTTTCCCACCTGTGTACAGAAAGTGGGACAGCATTTGCTGAAAAAGCAAAACCACATTCGTGCTGGGGGGCTGTTTCTAGGAAGGGCAGATAGCACTGAGAGGATTGGGAATATTGGAAATCGGATAAACGGCCAAAGCGATAAGACGTGACAACTGGGATTTGTGTTATTTACCTATTTTTAAAGCACATGACAGCTACAGGAACCAGCCTATATACCCGGTCACTCTGATCACAGTCTTAATTCCGAAATTAAGTGGCGTGTCGTTTTTTGAAAATATCCTTTGAGCTTACATGCGGCGTACTTAATTTACTTACTCACACTGGCACACGATGACTGTCAGGTCTGTTTACGCCACACTCACAGGTGATTAAAGATGTAATTGAATTAAGGTCAAATTCCGAAAGTCCCGCTTTCGTCCGAAACCGTTATTAACCGCCACATGGCAGAGATGCGCAAAGCATCGAACTTTGAATGCGTTTTTGATGGAATATAGTGTGCTTTGTATTCAAGATCTCATTTCCCTGTGAAAACATAACGTATTAAAATGGCTGGACATTAGAGTTGAGACACCAAGGGAAAAAACTGAAAAAGAGTCTTTACGTTAAAAAGAAACGTAGCTGCACTTTTCTGTACGTTAAGTATAGTAGTACCGCTTCCTGGAGCAGTGCGTGTCAAATGCGTAAAGTAGAGCGAGCGAACTGCAGTTAATTAGACGTTTGTTTCCACCGTGGCAGTCAGGATAATGCAGGAGCGATGCAACATGGGAAACATGGGGGAGGAAAGAGCTGCGGTGGCTAATTTTTATGACAGGCTTAGCCTGCGGTGCAGCACACTCGGAAAGATCCTCCAAACTTATTCTTCCATTCTTCACCGACGCCTCAGTCTAATATGAGGGGCAAGTTTACTATTATTAGCCCGACCGATTTACACCTATCGTGTCACGGAATCCACCAAACGAGGGGGTCGGTGCAGGAGGAAGAGCACCTTTCTCATACAGTGTAGCCCCCTGTGTGGGGGGGGGGCGCTGAACACGGGTCCTCTTGCAGTGTGTCGTTGTCAGGAGGGTCAAGTTGAACCGAATCTTGACATAATTTCTGTACAAAATGCTCTGCATCCATCATTAATTTGACCGAAGCCTTCAAATGAGTGACGGATCCGTTCTTCTTCTTCCTTTATTTCTTTTGCAATTGACTTAAGTACAAAAACACACCTTTTGTAAAAGCTCAGAATAAATTGCTCCTGAATGTGGATGATAGTACATTTATTTCTTAGCTGATGCTTTTCTCTAAAGCACATTACAGTGTTAAGTGACTTACGATTGCTCACCCATTCATAGAGCTGGGATATTTTAGTGCAGTAACTTAAGGCCAGTACCTTGCTCGGGGGGGGGCCTCAAATGTACAATGTGGGGGTCCAAAGGCAGCACCTTTGACCACTACGCCACCAGCTGCCCTGGATGGTCACAGCAGCTCCGTAGTGTGTCGTTATATACAGTGGGCAATTTTTTCTGTATAATTTTGCATATTTTTAATTTTTTTCAAAGTCAAATCTCAAGGACAGAGTGAAATGAGAGACAAGAGCGATGTCTCCGGACAGACTGAGGACTGTCTCCGCTTCACTTTTCGTCGCCTCGTTTCCAGCTCCTCGAGACATGATTTCGAGACTTTCAGAAATCAATTCGCTTGCTGTCCAAGGACGAAGCGCCTATAGATGTAACAGCTTCCAAAGCCACTGTAAAGACCCGTACACTTTTTTTGATACAATCGTGGGAAACAGATCAGTCGCCCGCCCTATTTCGTCATAAGATTGCTCCCTCCCGGTCAGAGCTGCACGCACATTAGTCCGCCTGTCCCCCCAGCTGTGCCTCTCACTTGGGTGGAACACAAAGGAGGCTTCGACCAGCCACCTCCTCCCCGGTGAGAAGTTGTGCCGTTTCGCGGTGCTCTGGATTCATCGGAGTTCGCGAAGAAACGACAAATGCGAGCATCTGCTCGCACGTCGGCGTCCTTCGCTGCCCCCTCACGGGACGTGTGGCTCGGTGTCTTATTGCCGCTCATGAAGTACCTTTCAAGAGGATTTCAAAATGCAAACAATTCCTGATACAATCCCATTTCGGCTCGGCTGTTGTACGGGGCGAGAGACACAGGGAGATGTATTATGGCACATTAAAAAACAATAAAAAAGTAAATGAGCTGACTTGTTAATGCCTGTTAAAGGAGTGAAAATTAAGTGAAACGTTCTTGTTGTAGGAACTTGGAACAGCGTGGAATTTCACGCCAGCAGAAAACAAGTAACGATACGGATTCCTGAAGTAACAGAGGGAGGAAAATCCCCGCTAAAATACTGTAACACTTTACATCTTGCTCCCGGCTCCAACGCTGCTCGCGTCGCTGGAATGACATTTCCAGCTGCAAAAATAATTGCCGTTTATTGCCAATTAAACTAATGAGTTCCAAAACACCTCAGAGGACTTTACTCAGCATGACTTTACCCACAGACGAGGAGGAAAAAAGGAAAGGAGGAAGAAATTACCGGAAGCTTTTGCCAGGGTTGTGCGACACCCTTGGGATGATCGAACACTGGGCCACAGGACACGAGGCTCCCAGCGTTTCTCGTTCAAGCACAGCTAGAACGTGGGGCGTTGAAGCTAAGCTGCTCCCAACACTTTTCTTCTCATACACAAGAGTAGCTGTAAAACTGCGTGAAAAATGACAGCAGCTGAAACTGCGTCGCTGAGATGTTCCTCCTCCTTCCCCCCAGCGAAGAGCTGTACGATGCGGCCCTGAACGTGCTCCGTCTCGCAGGCTGCTGACCAAGGGCCTGTCGTTCCGGTACACGCTACCATTAGAGTGTCACGGGTCTCCTGAAATGTATTTCAGGCACAGAGTTCCCCGCTCCTGCAACGCGCCCTTACATCGGCACGAAGAAGAGGAGCGACGAGAGCTTCGGTGTCAGAGGATCAGAAACTAAAGTCAGAAACCATTCTTCCCAGACTGAGTATCGTGTTTCTTTAGATGACCTTTATTTATAAAGCACTGTCCAGCCATTATCCAGAACGTTCATCGCTTACATGGAGACACACACACGTTCTGCCATGTAATTTAAGTGGAATTCACTCTAATGTCCTAGATAACGTGTTTTTCATGGACAACTTTTTCAAAAACTTTCTTCGTTTTTGTGCTTCTCATAATTGCTACACTTAAGTAGTGGTTTGAAAGTGACAGAGCACACTGCTCCCACTTGACCTTTATTTCTTGAAACGTTCTTCTTCTTTTACCTTACCATGTTACCTTTCCTCACATCTCTGGTGAACCAGGTATCTCACTGCAGTCACACGGTAGCGAGTTGATTTTCTGAGAATGTTAAGAAATCATGAGACGATATCGGCACCCTGCAACTAGCGGACCATAACGCATCGATTATCTGACTCTGTTCCATTGTTTTACGGTTAAACATAACAAACACGTTCATCGCATTCATGCCGTGACTGAATGACCATGACAAACAGCCGCTACCGCTGCTCCTCCAGATGGCCTTTGTTAAGGCAGATTGCTTGTGAGGATCTTCGAACACCGGGTACATGTTCAGGACAAGTTGCCCTTATGTCGGCCTGAGAAGAGCATGAACTCGCACGCGTGTCATGATGTAAGCAAAGACAGCTTCTGTTCTCAGGCCGGATACCGTGTATGTGTTGTGCGTGTTGACGACAGTGAGCACGAAGCTTGTAGCATAACATTTAGGCATGTTGGAGCTCTAGCATAGCTTCATTTACTAAGAGCGTGGGCTGTTCTCATCCAGCAGAGTGATGTATGGGCTCATAGCCCTGCAATGAGCTTTTACTCTTCCATGAGCTTCCCTATCAGTTAAAGCAATTTGGAGGCAACGGCACGTTGTGATAGTAGGAATTTTGAGCAAATCATCGTTCTTGTTGAAATTGGCCATCCCCTGGCTGGAGTGTGGTGTTCATCGTGACACAGATTATTTGTCACAGTAGCCAAATTCACTCAAATGTGCATAATTTGATGATGAAGCTGATACGGTAATACATATGTGGTAGTGCTTTTGATGCGATACACAGTCTTTCCCGTTTTGGTGCCATGTCATTTTACCGTGCTGCGCCAGCAATCCGGGAGCCTCTTCACTTCTGGCTTTTACGATGTGTCTGTATCCCCTGTGGGTCTTCTTACACAACAAACCCATGGATGAATGATTGTAGCCTTTTGCTCTTCACAGAGCTTCCTGTCCGGTACAGGGGACTCCTTCCATGTCTGCTCTGTTCTCAGGTGATGGTTCCTGGTGGTCATTTTGGAGGACCATGTGTTCCTGTGGCTTTCTTCCATTGCCCCCTACCATTTCTGACCCACAGAGGTTGTGAATGCTGCTCAAGGACAGAAACAGCATGATTAGATTCCGCTGAACTTGACTTCCTATCAGAACAAGTCCGAATGACAACAGCTGCCTTGTTCTCATCTGGTCTCTCTTCACAGATGAGGGGACCCATAAAACATGTCTGGAACCATCAAAGTACTACTTATTCCAAAATTAGAGTGTAAAGGTACATTAGAATGTAATGCAATGGCATGAAGAGAAGAAACGTGAAGTTGTCACAACAATTTCACAGAGAGAACAGATACTATCCTGTTTCTGCTGGACTCTGAGCCCTTTGCCTCCTTCTGTTTCCACGTGCTGAGCTGAGTGTTATCAAAAGGGCACTAAGAATAATAAGTGGGCTGTGAGACACCCTGACAAAGGAGGGCATGAATGCCAACACTAATATATTAATGTTCAATTTGGAAGGGAGGACATTGCGCCAGACACACCTATATTTAAATAAATACCCTATAACAGCACAGACAACTCATCATTTAATAGTGAAGGACACAGGCATGAAAACTGGAGATTCACTCTTTAAATCCCATGAAGGATCCAGCAGTTTTACCCTCTAGAGGGCATTTAAAATAAAGAACTGAAATGTCTAGCCAAAATTGTAAGTCGCGTTAGATAACTGCATTGAATAATAATAATAATAATAATAATAATAATAATAATCTCATGCCATTTCTACTCAGGAACTTTGCTGAGAAATTTCCTTCTCTTAGGGCAGGCATAGATCCATTGCTTGTTTTTACCCAACACAACTGAGCAGTTTATTGTTCTGTTCTCCAAATGGTTCTTTCTTAGGTTGAGTTTGTCTATTCATTTTTCATCTCCCCTTTTACATCCACATACTTCATTTGCAAAGTTAGGCTGCCACTGTTACATAACAGCATAAATATCTAAATATATCACATTTCTGTGAGCCACTGTCTTTATTACAACATCCATAATTGAACACACAAGCACATACATTTTTTAAGAACATAACCAAAACGATACAGTAGTAAACAGAAAAAACCTCGGTTAATAAAAAATGAAACTGACCCAGATTTTGCCTCGCAAAACCCTGCTCATGGGTGAATTATAGATAACAAACAGCCTCAGCAACACACTTCTTACTTTAGCCTCGCTACATGGAAACACTGTCAGCTCATCTGGAGCGCCAAAGGACAGCGAGTCCTGCTCTCTTCCATTTGTGCGCCACCCATGGATGCGGTGCTCAGAGCTTTGTCCGATCTGCTCCGACACTTACTGTTCTTGCTTTCTGCACTTCGGTCTCTGGAAAAAAGTGCCCCGTGACCGAGCTGTGGTTGCTTGAATCTATGAGGCTGCTCTGAAACACAGGTGGACCGGGGTCCCCGCGTGAGGTCGGTATCGGCGCCCGCTTGCACGTTATGCGTGTCCCTGTTTTGCGACTGCTGTGCCAACACGCTCCGTACATGGCTGAAAAAAGCACATTGTGCCCAGAAAAAGCTTCACTTACTCCACATGTAG
The DNA here is from genome assembly GCF_900964775.1 of Scleropages formosus. Lineage (NCBI taxonomy): Eukaryota > Metazoa > Chordata > Actinopteri > Osteoglossiformes > Osteoglossidae > Scleropages > Scleropages formosus. Next base: position 555,045 of record NC_041824.1, read on the forward strand.
ACCCTCACTCCTCACCCACTTCTCAGATTTGACCTCGTCTCCCTTAGTTTGAGTTCTGCTTCAGTGGATGTTTGTGGAACCTGTTGCCTGGTGCACTCCATATTTCTTCAGGCAATTTCTTCAGCTCCATGTGCCAAGAGTAGAACGCAAAGCACTGTGACATGTTCCATGACTCTGGATATCGCACCTTCAGCATGATGGCAAAAAGCCTCCGTACCGTTTTAATTCACGGCACAAAAAGCTGCCCAGTGCAACATTGTGATGAGTGTTGTGCATTTAAAGTGAGACGGACAAACTTTTAGTGAAATGAACAACAAGCCCATTCATTTGATATGCAGTGAAGCAGCATCATTTCTTAAGGAATATAACCCTAAATGACATTATGGCACGAAACACACATCTGCATTTCACAAATTTCGTAAAAGCAAGATATCCAAACCAAGAAGTAAACTTCAGGGGCAGCAGTTGCTTTTGAAGAACATGTGCTCCCAGTTGGAATCACTGTGGAATCTGAGCCGGAGCTGAAATTATCAGTGAGAAAAAGAAGCCGTTTTTTGATCGCAAATTTATAGAAAATGTTTTGAGTGAGTTGCTGTCTTGAGGAATAAAGTTGGCTAATAAAATAGGCTTGTTGTCATACATTATGACACCATGTTGGCGAGTTAGCCACGAGTAGACAATATTTTAAAAACAACAGGTTCACTGCCAAAGTCTCTTCTTCATCATCATCATCATCATCATCATCATCATTATTATTATTACTACTATTTCACACTCACTATCCTCAACCACTTATCCTAGGCAGGGTCCCAGTGGTAAACATGAGTATTTTCTTGCCATCAGAGGTGGGAGTGCAGTGCAGTCCAATGCGTGGAGTAATTAGCGTTTGACTCACACAAGCCAAAGCCCCGTATCGTGGCGCTGCCGCTTCATTAGCATATTTCCACTATGAAGTGTTCATCCTGGGGGTGGTTTCCTTCATCGCAGCGGGGGCGACGTGTTTTTTCTCTTGTTGAGAACACTGTGCCAGTTAGCAGGGAGAGGCTGGAGGAAATGAATGTTCAATGAAGGCTTACGTGCCCTCGCTGTGCTTTTATGGGCTACATGAACTCTGCTGCAATACAGGCGTTTAGTTCCCAACGACACAGCTCAGCTCTTTCAGCCTCCAGAGATCAGTTCACACTGAACGGGGATGAGGTCTTGGACTGTCTTGGACTGGAGGCTTTATCTGCAGACAAGAGGCAACGGAGGAGGTGTAGAAGGCCACAGTATGTGAATCGTGGGGGAGGGGATTGATGCCAATAAACGGATGGATTCCCAGCAAAAAATCTAATGATCTTTGAAACTTTGACACATTCAGACCTTTTCCACTGTGAGCAGAGGGGAAAATAATATGTGGGTGGTGGTGGTGGTGGTGGTGGTGGTGGGGGGTCGGGGGGTGGTTGACTGAGTTCTATCAGAGTTTCAGTTGCTTGCTTAAAGTAGCCTTTTATCATTTATTCATTTGAAATGTAAAATCACGAGGCAGATGCAGGCCAAACTGAGCTGTGTGGTGATTTGCATTGAAAGAGCTGCTCCGCTGCAGCTGAGGCCGAGGAAAACATCACCCCTCTGAGAAAAGTGCCACTTTTTTCTCCATAGGCCACAAAATGTTAAAAAAAAAGATGAGCACTGTAGGACTCAAGAGTGAATGTTGCGCACTGTCATCGCCAACTGACTAAGGAATTATAAAGGTGGATCTGAGTGGCCTGCAATTTTTCAAGTAAATGCCATGTAAAAAACATATGCCTTAAAATGCCATAAGAAGTCACCCCATGGAGCGGAGTGGATTCGAGGCGTGTTCCCATTCTTCAGTGTAACCTGTAAATGATATTTTGATCCAAAAAAGAAAAAACATTCATTTCCACAGGGTTCAATCTTTTGATAGCAAGAAAGCAACCTTGCATGGATTTTCTTCCCTCTTGGCAATCCAGAGCTTGTTTCAAGAACAGAGATGCAACAGACTTGTGATGAGCTGTGTGCCGGTTGGTATGCTGTAAGCATTACGGTGAAACTCCCGTAATGGTGAATCACGCTCCTAAATCTGTGGAATATCTGTAAGTCAGCAGACACTGAGGTGCCTGGTTAGTGTGGAGGCAGCAATGGTCTCAACTTGCATGAGTTATTAAAAAAAAAACAGAGATCTCTGGCAAAATTCCCAATAAATGAAAAGCAGTACTTTCAAATAAAAATCAAACAGTCAAAATGTTGACACTAGCGATATCGAAAAGATTCGGGCAAAGACGACGACTCCTTGAGGCATCCCAGGATGCCCCCATGCCGACGTTTCATCTGTAGGGCACTGGTAACAAGGTGCAGTGTGGATCTGCACCCGGAGTGATCAGTGGTGCGAGACCTACTTATTTTTTAATCACTTTCGCACTTCTTGCTCTCTTGCATCAGACCTCCCCCCCTTCCTAGCAGGAGCCTTGAATAGCCTCGGCCACTGCCGTGAATGAGCAGCAGCTTACTCTCTCAGTGAGGAGCGAACATCTCTGACATCATGGTGTTGGCAGGAACTTAATCCTCACTGTGGTGCTATCTGGCACCAGACAATGACATGCCATTTACACACACAGAAGGGGGGTTTATCTGCTGGTGGTCCAATGCAGACCCTGATGAATTTTGTAAGCTTACCAGCACAGCATCCCCCCAGCGCCATACTGTACGTTACAATGTGCAGCTCCAGAGTTTTATGATGATTTTATGTGCTCTGGAGTGACCTGTTAGGAGCAGCACAGCACAGAAAAATAAACGGAATTTAACTGGATCCAATTCAAGTTGAAATGATAACGTGAGAAAAGGAAACCCTCTTCCACGGCACGAGAGGAGAGCGTTCACGCTGCACATATAGGATTCTTTCCCACATACGTATTTATTGTGTGACAAGCTGCGTCCTCATTAGGCAGGAAATTATGCTGAAAAACTTGGATGTTAAGCCTGTTAAAACCTGAGAATTTGGCAACCCTTTCAGCAGATCTGTGTGGGAAATAGTGGTTTACAAGACAGATGCTGATGCCTGGTGCTTTATGTATTTTCATATTAGCTCTGTGAGTCATACCTCAGAAAATGAACTATTTTTCACTGAGTCATTCACAAATAGCGTGAAGCTTCCGCCATAAACTGCGGCTCCCCCCGACTTAACACGCATACATGACCAAGATAAAAACTGATCCCCGGCCTGTTTGGAAATGGTTCTGTTTCTCAGTACAACAAGTGCAGGCTGGAAACGAGGGTCAATCACCAGCGGTCAGTGTATCAGCGGTCCGGCGGCCGACATTCCTGAGCCCGCTGGCCATCATGTCATTTTCCGCCTCTAACCACCCCCAACCCCCCCGTGAAGGAGAACTTTGTGCTGAGGTGGTCAGAACATGCCGACTGACCCTCTCCCTGACTGTCAGAACCAATCAGTGTTAGGGAAGTTAATGGAGAACACAGAACCTATTTAAAAGCTACATTTACCACTTGGCTGATTCCATTACACTGTGTAATTTCCAGGTGTCACATATCCCCTCAACATGTCTGTCTTAATGCTCTCCCGAGCAGCCTCTGATTAGTCAGACTTCACTGGCTTCCAAAATCCATTCCCCCAGGTTCCGAAGCAGGTATCAGTGTATTAAATCCAGGGACAGCTGAGAGGGGCGACGCTGAATCGGGGGGGGGGGGGGGTTGCCAGGGATTTCCAGGCGTAAACAAGAATCTTTCACTGCCTTTTTTCTACCTTTCTGTGCTTTTTGGAAAACTTGCAAAATATCGGTGCGTAAAACAGCAGAGCAGTGCGGACTGAGTTCATTTTGAGAGAAACACACACAATGTGTGACAGCAGCAAGTTTGCTTTCGTCATGTGGAAGCTAATTTCCCCACGTTGGATTGCCTAGGTGTTCCCAGTAATGAAAACGCTGCGATGTTTCACCTGAAACGCAATTGCGTTTAACTGAGGAAGTACAGAATGTCTGCAGCGCCAAATAAATGCATTTCATACAAGTATATCCGTTATTCACATATTCTATCGTCTCATCGGTGTCTTGTCGCTGTCATTCTGTCCGTGCCGTGGAAGTTTCTGTCACCAAGACAAATTCCTTGTACGTGTGAACATACATGGCAATAAAGCTCGTTCTGATTCTGATTCTGATAACGTCTGCAATTTAAAATACTGCAAATCAAAGTTGTTCAAAGTTTTACTCTAATCCAGATAATGAAACAGTTCTTTTCTCATCTGGTTTGGGATGTATTTCGCAAACACACAACGATGTCATGCAAAACATCACGTACTGACAGCAGAAGGTAAAACTGAAATGGAGACAATTAGCTCATGCAGGTAAAATGTCAATATACAATATGATAAAGGGTTCATAGGGCAGAGCAGTTATAAATGTAGTGCCACACCCTGAACGGAAGGGTAAACACAACGTGTCCAGGCTTGTTGGGCGTCACAAAGGCTGTACAAATATTCACATTCAGGTTTTTCCTTCCCTGAAGCATGAACACCCCCCCATTGCAGGAAGTGAGCCTCTCCGTCCACATTCATTGACTGAGGTGCTAACAGGATTTCTGGCTTGTCAAGGCCTCTCCATCCTCTTTATGGGCTCAAGGGAGACATGGCTTACTTTTCTCAGTCATTCATGTGTGTCCTTCGCTGTCCCGACACACCGCGCTCACGGTAAGTGCGTGTTTCCTTTAAAGTGGCCACAACTAGTCTGGCAGTAACAAACCCTCACAATCGCACATAAATACCTACTTGTTCTGTTCTGTAGGACACAATCAAGGACAAGATGATTCATCAAGTAGTTTTGTTTCGTCACTAAAATTAGTAACAATATATGTTAATAATTGCTGAACCGAATGCCCTCCATAGTCACAAACTCTGAGATATGTGCTCTCCTTGTCCACCCAATGTGCTTTTCCCAAGGAGAGTCCGGGCTACATAAATTCCAAAATTTATACCTAATGGTGGCAGGGTTTTATTAAAGTCCTCACTGAGATGGAAGGCGCATTCCTCGTTTAAGGAGACTTGCTTGAAGCTGGAGGTGAAAGCCACCATTACCAGCTGGTCCTGTGATTAATTTGGCTGTTGCTCCCTAACCCCAACACCTACCGGCACATCTTGTGCCAGAGCCTGGGCTGTCACAAGGATTGGCTGCACATAAGGACTGCTGGCAGTGCACACTATTCAGAAACCACGACCTACCATGAAACACTGAACAATGAGAGGAATGGCCAACAACCAGGACACTGAATCCTAGTGTACATTTGCCATTAATTCTTTATCCTCACAGAAGCAAGATGGTTATCAAATGGAAAACTTCTTGGAGGTGTCACGGATTTCATTATCATATTCATATATGATCCAGCATTGAGGACTGATCGTTCACATACAAGATACCTAGGGATTCAATCGCTCAAATGTTGATGTTACTGAAAAAATGACGATTTGTTCTCTATCACATTGGCTAAATAGAGGGGAAAGGAATATCCTTAATCTGTTAAGTGGTAGTTTTGATCTGTTCTGATAAATTTAATTTAGGTTGACTGGTACAATTTCGGGGGGCACGGTGGCGCGGTGGCGCGGTGGGTTGGACCGGATCCTGCTCTCCAGTGGGTCTGGGTTTCGAGTCCCGCTTGGGGTGCCTTGCGACGGACTGGAGTCCCATCCTGGGTGTGTCCCCTCCCCCTCCAGCCCTACGCCCTGTGTTACCGGGTAGGCTCCGGTTCCCTGTGACCCCGTATGGGAAAAGCGGTTCTGAAAATGTGTGTGTGTGTGTGTGTGTGTGCGTGCGTGTGCGTGTGTGCGTGGTACAATTTCTTCCTCAAACCTGATATGTCCCAGTTGTAAAGCATGCATAAAAGGGTATGGGAGGGTAGTGATTATTACTGATGCTTTCTAGCAGCTTATATCATGGGCGAACATTAGGATGTGTCACAGAGGAATCTGGGTTTGTGGGAGGGGGTATTAGATCCCTTGTCAGGGTGGTTAACAATTACTTGACCCAAAGCAATTCCTCCTCAGGGAAAGAGCAACGACAAATGGACAACAATTGCTGCATTTGAAGTCAATGTTCAAATATGCCAAAGGAATCAAACCAGTTCCATTAATATAACCAAAGGGCTACAGATGGCAACGTGTGGCTTTATTAACTGTGACCCAACCTCGAAAACAGACAAGGGAGTCACACCTCATTCTAAGGTGCTCATTGGAAGATGTTTTGGAGAAAAGTGCCTTCTAAATGAGTAAATATACTGAAAACTCATTACACTGAGCTGAGATCAATTCAAAATGCTGTAATAAAATATTGATGCTTCAATGAATCCAAAATCAAGCTTTTCCAAAGCAACCTTTACCATATCCATTGAACTTTGCAACACTGTGCACTGAAGATAAATTACTAAACAATTCAGGTGCAGTAAAAAGCTCCACATCTTCATCCACATCACACACTATGTTTGCTCTTGCCAAATGTTCTCCTTAGCCTTCCTGTTCTTCTTCCTTCTCCTCCCTGCTGTCACCGCACTTCTTTCAGTACAGATGGACTCCATTGTTTCAGAGCATATGAATGCACCTGCAGCCCTATTTACTGCATTCGTCCTGAGCTTCAAACTGGTGTGTGAACATTTTTCCTTCTTAGGATTTGCAGTGGAGCAGCGGCACAGCAGGTTTGGCCTCTGCCTGCTCTCTGGTGGGTCTGGGGTTCAAGTCTTGCATGGGATGCCTTGCAATCGACTGGGATCCCATCCTGGGTGTGTCTCCAACCTTGTGTCCTGTGTTGCTGGGTTAGACTCTGGTTTGCTGTGACCCCCTTGGGACAAGTGGTTTCATGTTGTGTGTTAACTGAGGTGAGGTTCTGATAACTTCAGTCCAATGTGTTAAGTGCTACTGCTTTTCAAAGGAGCACATGGTGCAATCCATGCTTTAGGAAGGGATATGAGTGTAGAGCTAACAAAAAAGGTGCAACAAATCTGCAATGTGTGTGATAATAGGCGAATGCTGTTAATGGTTCTGGGAAGTAAGTCTTTCTTCCTGGGGCTGATATAGTGGCTTTGGATGTTTTGTGCATGGAACCAGTGATTGAGAAAAAGTGTCATTCATTTCAACAGTATCCAGGAAATTCAGGCTATATTTAGTTCAGTCACCCAGTTATGAACATCTTGTAACAACCTGCATTACTGTTTTGGGCGGGAAACTTGTTAAATGTAAGTAGTTGCATTATGGGGAAAAATGTGGACTGTAAGTGTGCAACCACTGGGGGTACTTCTCAGGAAAATGGTAAGGTGATTGTGTCTGTCAGTGTGTTGGGAGAAAGCGTCGGGGTGCTACGCAGGCTGGAAAGGCTGGCTGGAGGTGCAGGTCCTGGAGGAAGCAGGGTCCTCGGACCGAGAGCGTTATTTCCCTGCGTGCCAGAGTACGAATAAACATTTGAGATGAACACTGTCTCTGTGTTCTTCTTCACCCCATCTAAACCCATGGCGCTGCGTGCCACTCTCTTCTTGATGCATGTAAACCTGCCCTGTGTTCCTGTTTTTCTTAGCATTCTATGAAAATTATTTGCATCTGACTGAAATTGTCCGACTTTACTGGAAAGTGATGCCTTTACACCGGGCAGCTGGTAGCGTAGATATCACAGCTGCTGCCTTCGGAGGCAAAAGATTGCAGATTTGAATCCCTCTCCTCCTGTAGTGCCCATGTGCAGAAAACTAAATTTTTCCAGTAAAAATGAGCTCACTATGAATAAATAAATCACGGTTGGTCGCTTTACAATGAAAGTCATTTCGCAGAAAAGCTAAATGAATGAATGTAAATAACTATGGAATTAACTTCATGTGCAACCACATCAATCTATGTTATACCAGCTTGTGACAGCTTGGCTATCATATATATCATGGATATATAATGTAATAATGAGTGAAAAATGAAGAAAGTACAGTAGTAACCTGGGGTGGCTTGTACAACATCTATCTTCCAGTGCCATAAACTAAGGAGCAACTTTGCCAGGACACTTGAAGCTATTTGGTAATAAAAGGCACTACGTTCTCTCAAATGGAAAGCGGCCAGAAGTTGTAGAGAATGGAAGACTGGGTTTGGGTTTTTTCTGAGAAGAAGGATTCAGATATTGAAGCCAAAGAGGAGCTGAATGCTTCCAGAGCTTTGTGAAGAGTTACATGTGTTCCTTCTGAAGTACATGGCACCACTTCTGGATTACTTGTTTTTCTGAATACGCTGTACAAAGTTAGCAGACAAATTCACTTTAATAAACGTCATGGTCCTGTGGCATCATGAGGTCACTGAAGAGTCCTGAAGATTCAGATTTACTTCACAGAGTAGTTTCTTTAGATACTTACCCATTCATAGCTTAGATTTATCTAAAGGAGTGAGGAAAACTATATGTATGTCATCCATCTGACAAATAACCTGAAAATCTGACTGCTGCTTATTGAGAAGACATGACAACCACCTGGGTGGATAATGACTAACTGGCCAGTTCAGGAGGAGGGAGCACAGGCAGCTAAAGTCCAAAATCAGTTAACTAAATGGAGCCTTATAAGCTGAAAAAGGTCAGTCTTGCTACTCTTATGGACGTAATGTTAAAGCCAGCTCAGGGGTCATAATTATGCCATTATTAAATATACATGTCACTTCCTCACAAGTTGCAGTTTGTGACATTTTTTCTGTTGCCTAAACATTGCATTTTCAGACGTGTATTATTCCCCCCAGGTTATTATTAGACTTAAGAAATGCGGGTGTCATGGAGATGTTAATAAAACATTTATTTTAGGGCTGGGAAATTTTTAGAAGCTTTTTAAGAGGTTATTGCACATCAACATACACAGGATTCAGTAATTGTCACAATTTTCATGTACAAAACCTGGAAGTACAGGGCTCTAGCTAAAGTAAATGAAGCACAGAACACAACCCATTGGAGGGCACACCTTCACACGTAAAGGACAATTTATTTATTATAGAAATATAGACAGCATGTACAGTATGAGAGGAATATGTAAATGCTAAGCAGAGAGATGAAGGGCAAGAGTCAAATCCTAACCCAGGATCTGTGAATCAGCAGCACTGCCTGCCACCCCACCGTGAAACCTTCATATATGTAACATAGACAAAGTACAATACACAGTATTTCCAGTAAATGCCCAACTTGAGGCTAATCAACATGCCTTCCCATAAAACCTCTACTAAGTGAAAGTATAAGTCAATAGGTTACTTTTATAGCATACGTTAGCACTAAGATAATTAGGTTGTTTTGAAAAACAATGAAGTTGATTATGTCCATAAATGGCAAAGATTTCTTTTAAGAGGCTATTTCATTTCAATAAGTTGAAGAAAACTACATAAATTCAGCATAATCTGAGAGGGGGAAATCTGAAGAAGCATTCAATGTTTTATCTGGACCAGAAAGAAGGGAATTCCGTTAAAGAGAAATGCTGCCATTTTAGCCTGTTATAAAGATTGTATTAAATCAAATTCTTAATGAGGAAAATGATTAGGTTAAAGGTGCTGCAATGAACAAGTGTTTAATTCTGTTGATTTGGCAAAGGGCTCTGATTTGAGTCAAAGGCCTTGCAAGTATTCAGAAATTCCTTTGGCCGTGGTTTTGCTTCCGTTTTAATGATTTGGGCTCCGTTGTGATTCCGTTTTGTGATCGTAAAAGCAAATATACACTTTCAAGTAGAAGTTCAGAACTGGCACCAAAATTGAGGCTTGAAAATAAATGCACAAGAGTCAAGTTTTTATAGTCAGTCAGGGCTCTCTTGGACTTGGGAACCAGAAACTCTTCTAAAATGACCAAACGTCAAGTAGAAACTTGATTCTGTTCTTCGATCCGTCTCCACAAAAGGTGTGTGGAGGTGTATGGATTTATTGAGAACATAGAGACTGACACTGCTCAGTCCAGGCTCCAGTCCCTTTTCTGCACAAAACGGCCCTACAGAACTTCCATGATCACATTTACAGTTATTCAATTAGCAGATGCTTTCTCCAAACATTCTGCATGTTTTCTGTGAACAGGAAACCAGCTATGGTATCCAACTTTAATTTCTTTTCATGCAGTTTCCTTTGACAGGTGAAGCACATGCACTCCACTCCCTCTTTTCCACATTTCCATTTTGTCGATGAAGTGGCTGCTAGACTTGGCCGCTGTGATTGTGCCCATTCGGAGCCACCAGGCCCTGCAAGTCCATCCACTCTTACAACAGTATGGGCTCATAGTACCGGACTGCGAGTGCAGCTCTTCCATAGAGTCATTTCTCAGGTAATGACCAAAATTGGCTCCATCAGCCAGGTTTTTCAATGCATCTGTCCTTCAGTGAAGAGCCACAAAAGATGTAGGCTAGATTCACTAACTTTACACCAATGTTTCTAACCATGCAGAATCCCACAACATATGCAACTCAAAGAAAAGGACACAACATTTTCATAAAATTCATCATTTTTATTTTATACCACACACACACACACACACACACACACACACACACCACTATTAAATAGCAGCTGTACAAACCAGCCATCATTCAGTGACAAATGATTGCTTATATATGATAGACAGGCTGCTGGAGTGTATTTGTCACCTGTTTTGTACCATCTGTACAGCAGTCAAACGTTTTTTTTCTGTTACCATTAGTATTCTGCATACTTGCTTGTAAAAGAAAACTGTATTATAAGATTTACCACTATGAGATATTTCTTGCATTAATATAAAACAAAATCATCAATAATATTTTTCTGGGAATGAACCAAGCAGTCATGAGGATGAGAAAAACTCATAGAAAAAACTGAATATTTATAATAGAATACCATGAATAAATGAAAGTATTGAATTTACACTGGCTACATTACACTCTTTCACATTTGCTAAATGTTCACTTTTTCATTTTCACCAGCTTGTTTTTGTGTCTATAAAACTACTTTATAATAAAATGATTCTCATTTCTAAAGCTTCAGTAATACATATGTAAAAGATTTGTATCCATTCAAACATCAGGATCAGGACATTCCCGCTAGCACTCAAAACATTTTAAATGAATTGTGTGTACCGATATGCTATTTTTACTTTCATTTCATTTATTTGAAGAAAGGAATCGAGAGCAATAAAATTACAAAAGTACAAACAGACAGTGCCAGAGATGTCAAACCATTACGCTTGTACTAAGACCTCCACTGAAAACAAAATTATGGCAAAAATCATTATCATTTGATGATGGCGGTGACTGGAAATTAGATCAGTAATTCACAAACACTAACAGTTGGATAACAGAAAACAGGGAAAGAGAGCAATATTCGTAAACATGTGTCCCTCGTGTTACATTAGCCTTGACATGAACTATATTTCTTGAATGTAACAGATGAGCATGATTTCCTGTAGAGAGGAAGATTATTCCATGTATAGGGACCTGAGAATCATAATGAGAATATGGTACACATGTTCAAATATAAACAAGGTAAATTCCTTAGTGACATATTTGAAATTGATTTTTCTGGAAATCATTCAAGATGTCAATACTGGTGAAAAAGTAGCCAAAAGTGAAAATGTATTTTTTTTTTTAACAGAGAAATCATGTTTTAGAAAGCTTTTGTAGCAAATGTCAATACACTGTTACTTACTAGAACTATAAGGGTAAATCAGAATACAGGGTGATAAGTTTGGTGAAAAAAAAATTATACTTCACACTACTGATGATTGTAATATTGTTCAGTTTTTTTTTTTGTTTTTTTTTTTTTTTTAGTGAGAACGAGGAATATGGAGTTTCCAAATGAATTTGTCACCAATTCAAGATTCAAAAGTTTATTATCATATGTACAGTAAATAGTCTGTTACAGCATACTATGAAATTCTTACTCTGAATCCTCCAATAGGTCCCCCAGAGAATTTAGGTGAGGATATTCTGGACAACTGGTAGCTGGACAGGTTGACATACATTTGGAATTTCTTAAAATGCTTATTCGTTGATTGGAAAAGCATGTAGGAACTTTTTGTAGAATTGAGGGACAAACTATTGACTATAAATGAAGTATCAATATATCCCAGCTCTCTGTTGAGACTATTGATTAAACTATAATCGTATCAAAAAGAAATTTTATTTGATGTTGCCTGCAAAGAAACATCCATGGATGGCAGGAAGCTGCTTGTGTTAGATTAGCTTTAATTTCTCATCCTAATCTTGGGAGGTTCAGGGCTGCTGGGTCTACCCATATTTTACATAAATTATGGACGACGATGAGAAAGATCAGCATACAGGATAAGAGCCACATCAGTTCAGGTGGTTCACCGCTTCGTTCCAATAAGGGCTGCTCTGGCTTGCAGGGTGCAGTATGTAGGTATCGAGGTGAAAGGGAATCCCACACCGAGCTTTCTTTTCAGCAAGGCCTGAAGGGACCTGCTTCACTTTCCCCAGCTGTATTAAAAGGTTAACAATTAGAGGTAGCTAAACACTATAAGTTGCTTTGGAAAAAAAAAAAACAAAAAAAAGAGCTAAATAAAGATGTAAAATAAAGGAATAATAGACAGTAAAGATAAAAAAGCTATTCTCAGTAAGTTCTAAGACTGGCTCGTCTTCAATTCTATCATTCTATTTTGTTCCAGTTCTATACGTGTCACATCCACCACAAGTTCACCCCAAAGGGGAAGCCAGCACAAAGGTTAGGTCTAGTGTGACTAGGATGAGGCCACCACTGAGAAGGTGTGGAATCTCATGAGCGAACACAGCGAAAACCCACGCTTCACCTTTCCTCTCCAGGTGTCCACTCTTCTTCATCCTTGACCACACTCTAGTACTGACCCTGAGAACTCTTTCCCGGCATAGACCTTGCTTATCCTGTGACCATGTCCTGGGTCTTCTCCCACAATTCCGACCGCGGCTCTGACCTTGAACGTACCTGACCACGATCCAGTTAAGAGCCACAATGACTTCATTGGTCCTGAATCGTCGCTTCCTCATGGCTCTGAGCTTGATCCGCCCCTCTGAGTAATAGAACTCGGCACCTGGATCCATTCCCTGCCCTGCCTCCGAGTCTGTTTTGTGACAGTGTGCAGATACTCGAGCAATGAATGCTGGCAAGAACTCTAGTTTTGGGCTAAGCGATTGCTTCAAGAAATTACTTTATCTGTATCTCTCTGTGGGTGAAATGCCCTTGTTTACTTTGAGTTTATGGCTTTAAAGAAGAGCATCTACAAAATGAAGAAATATAGATATCAAAAAGCTGGAAAGCTCTGTCTTACAAAGTTCATACTGGCAAAACAGTACATTATTGGAAAGTAAAGTCTCCTCAGGGTACGTTTACTCACATCTGATTTAACAGAGCTCCGGAAATGGACAGTTTGGAATGACTGCTTTAAAGTGGTTAAGTCCACATATTGCACAGAGGCTGAAGCCGTTTGTCCTGAGGAGGGTCATGGCAAACTGAAGCCTAACCTGACAACACAGGGCATAAGGCTGGAGGGGGACACACCCAGGATAGGATGCCAGACCATCTCAAGGCACCCCAAGCAGGACTCGAACCCCAGACCCACCAGAGAGCAGGACCCTAAGTCCATGTATTGTTTTCCCAATTTCAGACATGAACCTTGAGCCACAGCTGGGATACAGACTCAGTTCAGATATTCAGTCAGTGATTTCCATGTTTCATGGAAAATTTTTTCCATCACATTTCCATTCATTTAGAACTGTGGTCCTTAATCATACAAGATATTAATAGTTCCTCAAAGTCTAAAGTGTATTATAGTTGCAAAACAAAGCTGAAATGGAACTTGCCGCAATTTGGTTTCTGCGTAGATAGAAAAAGCCAAACCTAGATCTTCTATCAACCATCTGGCCCTGCGTTGCCATCTTTGCTCATGTCCCCCAGTCCTTCCTCCATTGTCCTTGCACATGTTCCACTGACCAGCCACCGCAAAGCGATCTGGGGGTAACGCTGTCCCAGAGGATAGGTGAAAATTAGAGCCCTGGGTCCCCTCAGCCTCTCTGTCTTCTTCTCAGGTCCCAAGCTGTGGTGACAGAGCCTTCCACAGCTCACCGATGCATTATATCATCCCCCACCACCCCTTGCATTTCCCATCAACTAACCCCCCCCCCTCCTGAAGTACTGCTTTCAACATTTTTCTGCCACCATCACACAGGTGGTTAGGCAAAGTAATTTCCACTACTGAGCCATGTCTGTTTACTGGGTACTAAACACCCTCTGCAGTCTCGAAACCTCAGAGGCCCCGTCTTCGCTTCTTCAACCTGGCACATCATCCCTTTCAAGAGGCTGACAGACACTGGAGCCATCAGTTACTGCACATGAGCAGTGGCAGCAGCACTTACTTGATTTATTTATCTTTTTTGTGTCAGGTGAGTTATTTTTAGCAAAGAGACCAGAGTGGTTTTTTTTCTGTAGTTTCTTCTCGGTGGTTTTCTCCCCTGAGAATGTTTGTCTCACACTATTTGCTATAATTACACAAATGCATGGAGCCGTTAACAATGATCTAAAAATAATTTAGACCTTTTCATTTTCTGCACTGGAACATAATGTTGGTGACTAATTCAAGACTGGCTGCTCTGGATGATGATTCTGGATTTCATAGAGTGCCACGCTCATGATTATCAGAGTTGTTCTGACAGCAACGTGAATTCTGAATGTCACACACACAAAACTTTGGGTATGAATATATCCGTTGAGCTGTGACAGTTCCGCATGACAAACCTGCAGGCTTAAGCTGGTCAGCTGTTGATTCTGGAGTGTGATTCTGGAGTGCTTTCATATCAGTAGAAAAAGCATCTTTTACAGTCCTTCTCCCTGGAGGTTTTTCGTGTGATTTTAATGGCTGGTAATCATATGAGTTTATGCCAATTATACTACATGTGGAAAATTAAACTGCCTTCCTAATATCACTACTGAGTTCTGTGGAAGCCTTATGGCTTCAAATACTGCACCATCAAATACTTCAAAGGAAGGAAAAATTCAAGCTGTCATTGCCTGCAGTGTCTCTACTTGCAAAGTAATCTAACAGCCCACACAAAATGTGTATTGGGAGAACGAAGAAGAATATCAAGAATGCCAAGCTCATAGTCCCGATTCAGTTGCCAAGTACCTCCAGATTGACTACAGCTGATCGCCACAAAAGGAAGCCGGTTCTCCCGGACCAGATTCTGCTGAAAATAGATCGTCCCACCGAATACATACGTAGGCCTCCTGGGATCTTCTCCTACTAAGGAAAACAAGCTACACTGTTGCTAGAGAACAGTAAAATCATGATTCCCCCCCCCCCCCCCCCGTTTGCTGGAATGTGATAAATTCTTTCCTTACTAACAACATGACATGTGTCTAAATCTAAAATTAAATGTAGCCCAACATCTCTTTATTTTTTTATTACAATTAAATCATTCTGATGACTGCAGAGAAATTTGCTTCTATTCATGAAATACAATATTTTAGCATTTGTAGGAAAATGCATAAATATAATTAATACAGATTGGACCAATTAGGCACTAATTACTTCTATTCGGCAAAGCAAATGGAACCCACTATACAAATTAGCCTCCTACAATGTTAAATGATACCATTTAAGGAAAAACAAAACACTTGCACCACTCCTTTGCTCTTATTGTTGTAATCACTCAAGAAAAAAAGTCATATTCTAAAACTAAGACATGAAGTTTAATCACATAATACTTAAATTATTAATGCAGTTTAAGGTAAAAAAAGTTTTAAGTGATAAACTTATTCTCCAAATCTGTTTCAATATCCAGGTTTCCATTCGTCTATCAGAGTGGAAAAGTGTGTGATTCCTGGAAGGAATGCTAGTGTGTCACAGGGCACTGAAGTATACACACAAGTGCTCAGATAGTCACTCATGAAAATCACTTCCAAAGTATATTTTTAGAGTGTGGAAGGATAGAAATTCTATAAATATACAGAAAAAATGCTGCATAATAATCCATCTATTTCAGACACTATACTTGCAGTTCCACATTAAACAATCTTGCTGTTTTTCAAATGATAAAAATGTAGTTTCGGCACCGAATGACTGTCCTCTTTTAAACCTTGCTAACCATCTCATGCCGTTTTAAAAACTCATGTAAAAGCCTTTGAAGTTTTTTATAACTTCTGTGTAGTATTTGCATTGTTTTTTCCACCACTATATATTGGCATGAAGAAGACAGGCAAAAATATTTGGTTGCAAAAAGCCTTGAAATTAAATTTTATCCATGTAGAATTCAATTCCGTTTGATCAGAAATTTCAGGGATCTTTTTCCTTTAATGACAACCGTGCTTCTTGTGGTTGGAAGACTAAAGCCTCATGGCTGTCTCACTGCCCCGATCACTAACTCATCAGTTAAGCAATCATCCACTGCAACACTTGTGCTTCTTACCTGTATTCTATTGGTTGTAGTCATGGAAACCACCTCTGTTTGATCAAGCCTCCATTCAGTGAGTGATACTCGAATGACCACTTCACACATGAGTGAAATATGGCCTCCTACAGGGTAAAAAATAATGAGGATAATGATGTTCCAATTCAAGGCCAGAAAATTTGAAATCGCTCCCTCTCCCTACACGAGTTGTCCAAGCTTTGTGCAACGGAATGAACAGAACTGAAATGTGACTGCTGAACCTGAGCAGTCTGTGTTCGTTGGCTTCTAGGGGCAGCAGATAATGTAACCGTGAAGGGCGTAGTCTTCTAGCTTGAAGGCAGTGGGTTCAAGCATTACTCCCTACTAATGCTGTAGTGCCCTTGAGCAAGGTCTCTCCCAAAGTATTTCAAGCAAAGTACTCTAGCTAAATAGGTCATTTTTTTTTTAAGTTGCTTTGGATAACAGTTTCAGCTAAGTAATGGAAATAATTACAGTGTCATAATTTCAAGATATCAAGGGATATAAAGGGCACAGACCACACTAGAAGTTTGTTTCTTTCCACAAATTGAACATTGGTTCATATACTGCACTTAAGAATCACACGTCTGAATCCAAGTGTCTCTTTCTACTTTTCTGTAGAATGTTCGTCGCTTTGGAGAAAAGTGTCTGATAAATGTAAATGTAGAAGAGAATACACAGCAAAAGATCCACAAGGCCATAAGTTTGAGGCAGAACCTAGTAGACGAAGGCATTATTTCAGGGCGACATCTATAATGCCGGTGGTCTCGGACAGTGGTGCTGTATGTGTCTCTGGTAACTTCAGGGTTACAATAAATTCTGTGATGCATGTTGGCCAATTTCCAGGGCTACTCATAGACGACATCTTTGCCTTTCTTCCCAGTGGTGAAGATTTTCAAAGCTAGACTTAGCACATCCATATTTGCAAATGGAAAAGTATCTCACGATAAATACACAGATGGGCCTGTTTTAACGGGTATGGGTTCTGCCCTTCCATATTGCAGAGAGCCATGGAGCAAGTACTTCATGGTATCCTGAGCGTCAGTGTTATGTGGATGATATTATTGTCACAGGTATCTGGCAAACCTGGAGGCACTTCTTACCAAGCTAAGAGAGTTTAGACGGAGAAAACAAGAGCAAATGTCAGTTTCCCCCCCCCCAAGAATCCATATACTACATAGTCCAATGATAGCAAGGCAGAGCGCATTATCTGAACCGCTTGTCCCATACAGGGTCGCGGGGAACCGGAGCCTAACCCGGCAACTCAGGGCGTAAGGCTGGAGGGGGAGGGGACACACCCAAGACATTACGCCAGTCTGTCGCAAGGCACCCCAAGTGGGACTCGAACCCCAGACCCACCAGAGAGCAGGGCCCAGTCCAACCCGCTGCGCCACCACCCCCCTAGGATTTTACAATCAGCTCTAAAGGTGACCGGGAGCCAATGCAATGATTTAAGTATTGGTGTTATATGGTCGTACTTCCTGGTTCTAGTGACAATTTTTGCACCAACTGTAGCCTGGACACAGTCTGGTATGGACAACCCAATAATAAAGCATTACAGTAGTCCAGCCTGCATGAAACAAAAGCATGAACTAGTTTATTAGCATCTTGCCTACATAGGAATCGTTGTAATTTAGCTATATTTCTGAAATGAAGGAAGGAAGCACACACTGAAGTCCTTGGCACAATCTGTATGCTTGAAGCTTAAACCATTCGGAGTAAAGATTAGTGTGATTGTCTGAGGAGTTTCAGCATCACCACCGGGCACAAGTACCTCTGTTGTACTGGCATTGAGAGATTAAAATTATTCATCCATAATTTTATATTGGTAAAAAAAATTTAGCTAAAGACACCACATGTGATGGGTCATCAGGCATAAAATGAAACATATAGCTATGCGTCATCAGCATGAGTAGAAACATTGTTTGCAAATAATTTCACCCAATAGTAACAGAGTGAGAACAATAATGGACCCAACACAGAGCCTTGAGGCACACCATACTGAGCCATAGATGAGAAGGAAGGGGTGTAGTCATCAGATTTCTATACAAATTGTTTATGCTTAGCGAAATACGAATGGAACCACTTCAGAACAGTACCCCTTAGTCCAACCAGGCTTTCAAGTCTATTCAGTAGGATACTATGGTCAACAGTATCAAAGACAGCACTCAAGTCCACTAACATAACAATAGAGGTCGGACCAGCAGCAGAGGAGATGAGTATATCATTAACAACACATATGAGCGCTGTCTCAATGCTGTAGTCAGGGAGTAAACTAGAATGAAGTTTTTCAAATATATTATCATGATTCAGATATTTTATAATTTGGGAAGCTACGATCTTTTCTAAAATGTAGCATAAAAATGATAGATTAGAGATTGGTCAATACTTACTTGAGTTATTAAAATCAAGATCCAATTTCTTTAGTAGGGGTCTAATAACAGCGACCTTAAGAATGTTCAGAACACAGCCATTAAGTAATGATGTGTTAACAATACTGACAACAGGTTCCACAAGAACAGGAACTGCAGCTTTAAGTACTTTAGAGGGGATTGGGTCTAAACGATAGGTAGTACCTTTCATAGAGCCAATTAGCAAGGTAGTTTCCTCTATAGTAATGAAGTCGAAGCTACTGATAGGGTGCAGACAGCATCTAATTTTATCATCACCAGAAGTGTTTACACTGCCCTAGACTAAAGTAGTCGGTATGAAAGGCAAAGCTTGGAGGTTCTCGGTTCTTGGTCTGTTGTGGAAACTCTGTCTGTTTTCAAGAAGGGTCTGAAAACCCACCTTTTCCAGATCCACTTCGCCCAAGATCTCTCCAGCTCACCAATGGTGTAACTGTTCGCGCATCGTAACTCCAGAAGCATCCCCAGATACAACCTTTATTCAGCCATTTCTCTGGTATTGTACTGCTCATTTGTCTCTCTTATAATACACACACACACACACACACACATTTTCTGAACCGCTTGTCCCATACAAGGTCGCAGGGAACTGGAGCCTACCCGGCAACACAGGGCGTAAGGCCAGGGGGAGGGGACACACCCAGGACGGGACGCCAGTCCATCACAAGGCACCCCAAGCAGGACTTGAACCGCAGACCCACTGGAGAGCAGGACCCGGTCCAACCCATTGCAACACCGCGTCCCCCTATCTTATAATATTTAATTAAAAAAATTAAAATTTAAAAAAAAAATTGGTGTGGGTATCAGGATTTGTCTGTCCTGTGTCTTATGCACCTACTCAAACAATGAACCTTGGTGCAGCAAGCGGTAGGGAACAAACTAGGTTTGCTTGAGACTTTCATGTCTGCAGCTATGTCTCCTTCTCTCAATGTAATGCATAAATTGTACTTTTGCTGAGATGCACGTCGCTTTCGACAAAAGCGTCTGCTAAATGAATAAATGTAAATGTAAATGGATGCCCAAATGTTCTCAAATTTATTATTAAAAACAACATTGTTTTTTGTCGTATACCTGTGTTCAGCGCTCAGTGTCACAAGCGCACTCTGTAAGAATAAACTGAATTGAATTGAATTGAATTGAATTCCGCTTCCCCGTGACCCCGTATGGGACAAGCGGTTCTGAAAGTGTGTGTGTGTGTGTGTGTGTGTGTGTGTGTGTGTGTGTGAATTGAATTGAATTGAATCGAATTACCATGAACACATAATTGATAAGGAGGGCCTTCATAAATTCCAGGACAAGACTGGTGCAGTCTTGAAAGTGCCGAAGCTTAAAAATGTAAATTACACTCATTTCTGGGCCTTGTCAGTTATTACTATAAGTTTTGACAAAATCTCTCCACTGTGTTACATGCACTGAATTGTTTGCTACAGCAAGGAGGAACATAAAATAATAAAAAAGTATCAATAATAATTATAAATAAAAATAGTAATCATCTATTATGCTGTAAGGAGGGTGCAGTGGCGCAGTGGGTTTGGCTGGGTCCTGCTTTCTGGTGGGTCTGGGGTTCGAGTCCTGCTTGGGGTGCCTTGTGACAGACTAGCCTCCTGTCCTGGGTGTGTCCCGTCCCCCTCCAGCCTTGCGCCCTGTGTTGCTGGGTTAGGCTCCACCTCACCACAACCCTGCTTGGGACAAGCAGCTTCAGTGTGTGTGTGTGTGTGTGTGTGTGTGTGTGTGTGTGTGTGTGTGTGTGTGTGTGTGTGTGTGTGTGTGTGTGTTATGCTGACATTACCCTTAAGAGTAATGCCATGCATGAAAGCCTGAAGGAGAGAAATGTTATGTCTCTGATAAATAACTGATCATACAAGGGGTAGTGAAAAGGCATGTATAGTCTTACCGTCACGTCCACATCCGCACCTCCAACAAGCAGCACCTGATCCCGACTAAAGCATCTGGCAGCAGTCGAAGCGCTCACCTTCAAAAGACAGTCTCCAGCCCATTCTCACTTGTGGAATCTCATTGAGACAATCGTCCTTCTTTGAGTCTACGTCCTGGGTTGAGTCATCCCTGGTTGCTGGTCTTCGTTCTCTGGCTTCTGACCATTTGCCTCACCCCCCTGACTTTGCCTACGGATCTTAGCTCCCACTCTGACTGCTAATCCATTGACTCTTTGCCCCTTCCCGATAACAAGAACTCGCCTGATCCCTCAGTTCAAAATAAACAATCCTGCACTTGGGTCCAGTCTTCCCCACCTCCTCTGTTCCGCGTGACAGTTACTGCATAGCTCAGAGTAGTTAATGTTACCTGGGTAATCCCATGGACATGTGTGTTTACTCTTAGAACAAAGGAAAGAACAAATCCATCTGATTTCAATAAAAGTGTGTATTATTGTGCATTATTATTTTGTCCTGTCAGTGTAAGTGTAAAAATACAACAAAGGTCTGCATATAAATGATGGTATAATGGCTATGGATATGAATTAACAACTTGCAGATCAAAGGTTCAAACCGTGTTTCCTGCTACTACTCTATTACCATTGAGTAAGGTACTAACCTTGAACTTGTACAGAAGAATTAAGGTGTCAGTGAGCTCTTACCGGACGTGAACTGAGCAAAAACAGTCGTGGATCTAAAGTATTACATGTTTGTGAAGAATCACATAAATGGCATTTTTTTTGCCATTTTCCTATAGTTGTTAACTGACCCCATCACAAAAAAACTGATCTGATTCCATTAACTTGACTTAGTAACTGTTCCAGGTGAGTTTATCAGTTTCTGGCCAACTTCAGAACTGTCCAGTCTTCTCTGTACAAACTTTGTGCAAAGTTTAAGCATCAGTTAGTAGCACCATGCTCCTTCTCATCAGTTCGGCTCTTCCCCTTGATTGTTATGAAATCACTTTATTGACCAGATTTTTCATGTCGAAAATATATTGAGAAAAACATCCACTTTTATGTAATGATGCAGGGAAACTTGCCAACGTAGCTGTTGCCATCTGGGAAGTCTCCAATAAAAAATGGTTCCAATAAAGCCTTCAACAATGCTACAACTGCTGTCCATCACACCACTTTCTTCTGTACTTAACTGCCTTTCTCTTTAGCACTACAATGATTTCAAGGTGCTTCTTTTGGCATAAACGCCTCTGGACAGGGTTACCACTGTCTGTCTGTCAAACAAGAAACACTGCATTCACTCACACATATTACTGTTGAGCACACTGACTCTTAATTATCGACTATACTGTATACTACTCATCACACATGGCTTTATTTAACAGGCACATTGTGAAACCCAGGCTGCGGGAAAATTCTGTAAATTTGTAATTTAAGCCTTGTGTTTTTTTTTTTTCTTTATGTCCTTATAATTTATGTCATAGGCTGCTGGGAGGATTCACAGAGTAAGAATTTCATTGTATGGTGTAAAAGACTGTTTACTGTATATTTGACGATAAAATTTTGAATCTCTTGAATCTTGAGGGGGATGCTGAGGAGGAGTGACTTTACCACCCTTCTGGGTAATAATTGGTCCTATTTTACCCTGTCTTCCCAAAAGTAAGAGAGACAGAATTGGGAGTTCCAGATGGACACCGGACCCAAGACACTGAGGAAGAATGAACCTCAGACCCTAAAGTCTCAACACCCCCCAACAACCATACAACACGGCACAGACCCAAGAAGAAAACACTCCTTCCCCATTCACAGTTTCCCTTCACTGAGGCACCACACATGTGACTAATAAGTGTTTTCACCTACTGGACGTGTCCTGCATGATTGTGCGACACGCGTCTACAGAGCTCCTCTGTATTCATATTAGAATACCAAGAAAAGGGGGGCAGCCGCTGGTGTTTGGATCCATACAGGTTTGATTTTCTCTCTATCCTCAAGTCTTTTTTTGTTTTCTTCTCCTCAACTGCCAGCTGGCTTACTTGCCATCTCCATTACTATCTTCTTTGTATCTATGGTACTGTGCTCTGCATCACTTTGCCAAGAAGAGCTCTCTATAAAAAAAATAACTTGTAAAACTTACCTGGGTGGGAGATTGCTGGGAGCACAGTGGTTAGAGCTGCTGCCTCTGGATCCCAAGGTCACACATTCAAATCCCACCTGCAGTTATAGTAGCCTTGAGCAAGCTACTTATCCTAAATTGCTCCAGGAAAATTATCCAGCTGTACAAATGGGTAAATAACACCTTAACATTCTGAGTTGTCTTGGACAGTTACATCACTTAAATAAATGTAAATGAGACAATGATCACTTGTAAACACAGAATGTAAATGAAATCACAGGTATCTGCTGTACCCAGGAACCTAGAGCAGGCACACAACTTCATCCTCTGCTATCTCCCCTTTTAGTTCATTTTCTTTGCTGTCAAAGAAATGTATTTTTCATATTAACAGTCTCATAATATTTGTTCTGGAGTTACACTCCCTCATGGGGCCAGGGAGTAATATTGTTACCCACTTTGGCTAAGCAGATGTTATAATTCTCTGTACAAACCTTCAAAACAAGCATACTCAAGGTTCTAATAAATCACATTGGATTGATTAACTGATGTGTTCAATTCATTTACATTTATTCATTTAGCAGACGCTTTTGTCCAAAGCGATGTACATCTCAGCAGAAGTACAATTTATGCATTACATTGAGAGAAGGAGACATAGCTGCAGACATGAAAGTCTCAAGCAAACCTTATAATAACAATGCTGGCAGACAATATTAACACTATTTTGTATGAAACAATAAGCATCTTACACTTGTTCATTTAGCTGGCACTTTACTATAGAACAACTTACAGTGTGAAGCTATTTTCAACGATTTGCCAAATTACACAGGTACAGTAGATCATTTTTACATGAGCAATTTAAGATAGATGCTTTGCTCAGGGGATCTACAGGAGGCAGTTGCATTCAAATCTGCTAGAAGCAGCAGCTCTACCCACTTTGCTACCAGTCGTCTCCTGTTTAACTCTGAAATGTTTGGAAGTTACAAACATACCAAACAGTAAATTTTCATCTTATAGGCATTCAAAGAGAGAAAAAATAGAGCGCAGGTAGTTCTGCTACAACACCTGCTGGTGTCAGTGCGAATTACTTACACGTGACTGGTAAATAGGTCAATGATGTCAGCATAACATGGACATCACATTGGCTCATATGCGATTTTTCTTTGCATGTTAATATTTTGCAAGTAACACCAAGTGACAGCAGCTCAGACCATTTGCCGCACATTCGCTGTCATGGCTCAGTTTGAACACGTTCTCTGTCTCTGGAGTGTTTATTGCGTGGTTCTCCTCAGCCTTTGTGCAATTTTTGCTAAATGCTATTTATTCTAAAAAATGAGGAAGCAAGGTGAAGAAAAGCTTGAATAAAGTGTTTTCAAAAAACTCAAAGACCATATGACGTGTGAAAAATAGTTGTAGAGGATGGAAGATATCGGTTTCAATGCAAAATGTGGCAGGATTGCCCTGTGCCATAAGGTCCTATTTGGAGCCATATAAGTGGCTTCTGAATGAAAGAAGGAAGGTTGCAAATCAAAAATAGGATGTCTTTTTTAAGCCAGTGCAAGAAAATTATCTCCGAACGCTGAGCCACAACCACGTCAGAGCTCAGAGCACTTTATTGACAGTATGTGAAACATAAAGCTAGTCTGGAGTTCAGGGCAAACTGTGGTTTATGGAATTGGAAAAAGACAGAGGTTGATCCTGTCGATTCCCTTTTCTTCTGCTTTAGAAAACCATTTAAGGAACTCAGGGTGTGTCTCCAACTACACATTTAATCTCAGCTGAGCCCTCGATCAATTTCTCAGAAACAAGCGAGCAGTAATATACATGGAAATTTTTTAAATAAAAATATTCTTTATAAAAATGTCAAATGCAGAAAATTAAAACTCTTTTAAAGTGCAGCACAGGTTCTGTTAACGTGTTCTCTCATTCCGATGGGACAAATCCTTTCTCTAATAGGGTTCACAAGAGGCGGCTGAGGGAAAGCGGAGAAGGAGTTTCGCTGAAATGCTCTGTCATGTGTGAAAGGAAGTCCATCCAGGTAGAGTCAAAGTTCACGTCAGGACTTCCTTATCAAAATTAAACAAGCCACAAAGTACCTTTCGATCAACCCAAACAGAGCTCACGTGTCATGGACAAATTTATAATCAGGTCTCCATCTGTTTGGCATCTCCTCATAATTGTAATCACTATTGGTTTCTAAATTTGATGGCGATTTTTTATTTTTTTTAAGCAAATCAGTCCTTTACATGAAGCAATAGTGACAAGAAAATTACTTTCGATTCCACATTAACCGAGGAGCTTACGAGATGTATTTTTTACAACTGTTCTACAGAAGGCCGCTGCTCCTTCAGTTGGATTAGGGTTAAGTTCTCTGACAAGTGATTGCGCAAAAGAAAAATTCAAGAGCCAGTAGAGGTGCAAAAATTTCCTATTTTCTATGAATTTTGATGAAGTGCAACCCGCTGATTCTAATCCATATCTGGTTTCTATGCTTTTCATAACGGCAGAGAAAAATTAGTGCAGACCCAAAAAACCACACAAAGAAAACTCACTGTTTTTGCACACATCTTCCTATAAAAACCGCATTTACTTGTATATGTTCATGTGATACCCTTACACGAAGTCTAGCACAGATCCAAGCAGTGAAAGAACATAGCACACAAAGAGCGATCAGTGAACAGCGGCAGGAAATAAGCATGACGACAGCGCTATGGCGGTAGCATTTGAAAACATGCATTCATCCTGAAATGTAGCGTAGAAAACTGAGGTTGCGCAGAACAGTAATTATTTTAAGTGCACTGACGGTGCTGAATGTGTTGCCAGTCCTTGTCAATAAAGTGAGGGTGACGCTGCAGCTCTTGTGTTGCTCAAGGCTCCACCTGTTCCGGTAGGAAACGTAGCGTCCGGAGCTAGCGGCTGCTCGCAGGCCACCAAAAACAGCCAGAGATGAAGTGCAGTGAAAATGACCTTTATCTTTTTATTTCTGCTCTTCATTTACCAAAAGATTTGACATTTTTTCAAGAAACTTTTTTAAAAACAAGCAATATAACCACGATCAGAATTTCCGTACCTGCTGACTGTGGCTGGGGACACGTTGCACGGTGCACCGGCTGCCTCTTCTGAACATGGGACTTAGGTACAGTATGTGATGGACCGCTTGCTCTAGACAATAAATTGCACTGGGAACATGTGACTGGGAACACGAATTGTCTGCCCCCCGAGTACAGGACGAAAGGCGAGTGAGGGTACAGCCCACGTAGGAAACCAGTGTCACACAGACACAGAGTAGAGGCAACTCAGTGGCCACACTATACCTGAAGAGTGTGTCTTTGGACTGTGGGAGGAAACCAGAGCACCAGGAGAAAATCCATTGAACCGTGGGGAAAATAAGAACACTTCACACACACTGAGCTGGATTTGAACCAACATGTGAACCCACGGCCCTGCTTTGCCACCATGATGCCCTAATTTTAACAATAACGTTAAAGATTTTTCACAGTCATTTACACACATCTATCTAATTTAAACTCCATATTCAGAAAACTGTACAAAACGCAAAAAACCCACAAACAACTGGAAAAGCACTGCCACTCAGCACAAGATCACAGCTGAGGCGAAACTGTGTCTTCGCCCACCTTCCCTGGGCCTTGTGACAATTGTTGCGGCAGCATTTTGTGTGAACTGTAGCCTAGATGTAGTCTGGTACGGACAGCACGATGTGGTCAAGACACTCCTGCTCGAAACGAGGGCATGAAGTGGCGACCAGTTCACCTGAAACGTGAAAGGAAGAGGAGATGTACCACATCCTACTCTTGTCAACAACGTACCCGTTTCGAGTATTTCATTTCCCACAATCTGCCACTGTCCAGCTTACACTCCTGACTGCAGTCCAACACTCCACCATCTTCTATGTTCTGACTAAGATGCCCAACTGAGGGGCACAGCAGCCACTTCTTGAGTGGTCTGCACCAAAACCAAACCCAAACCCAAAGTAAACAAAGGATTCCCCTAGAGCCAGACTG
Source organism: Scleropages formosus (assembly GCF_900964775.1). NCBI lineage: Eukaryota > Metazoa > Chordata > Actinopteri > Osteoglossiformes > Osteoglossidae > Scleropages > Scleropages formosus. Next base: position 581,865 of record NC_041824.1, read on the forward strand.
AAAAGCATTTTTCTCCTTCGACGTGGACGATAATCATTACCTTGGAGACCGCTGCTCTAAAGTTACTCTCCTGCCTGAAGGTTTCCAACGATAAATAAGGATTTTCTGGTTGTGAAGCGGCAGTTGACAAAATGCCTATAAGAGTAGAGTTTGAAGAGCTACTGATGTGGATCCAGTTTGAATCAGCACTTATGACAACTTGAACACACACTGCCTTTCTTTTACTTCAGGGGATTCCTCAAGAAGGCTTACCGGGGTAAACCTTCTCTAATTATGGTTGAGGGATTCACATAAAAGCTGGGAGGTCACTGCAGGGCTTATTTGAGGCTTGCCAGGCACTAGCAAAACCTTCACTGGACTCGAGTTGCATCCACAAGATGCTAGTGGTGGGTGTCAGGGGGGTGGGGGGGTTGGCACTTGCGCTGCCGCTGGGCAAAAAAATGTACCTTCGGAGTCTCTGTGTAAAATAGAAAATAAAATGTTTTTCGTCATTAACCTTACTAATAGTAATGCTCCAATGGGCTTTACCCAAAATCCAGGCTCTAACTGTAAGCCCAATAGAGAGGATGCCTCACTATATAAAGAAGTCTTATCAAATTTTTATTCTGCCTTGTTGTATTTGTGTCACTCCACACTTTTAGGGTTGTTATTCAACAATACGTAGCATATCCTTGCTTTAAATGACATTAGTTTTGAACTAAAAATACACTTGATTGATTTATATTTTGTCTTACTCTCTGCAAAGAGAGTTTGTACAGTAACATGCCACCAGCGCTGGGACAGAAGATGTGGAGGCATTAATCAAAGATTGGCCTAATGCCTTATTCTGTTTGAAATAATAAAGCAATACTCGAGAAAAACAAGTCTTCGTCGCATTCTTTGCGTCACATGCCCCAGGTTTTTTTTTTTTCCGGCAACTCCGCACTATAATAGTTTGTCTTTCATGAGCTTCATTTTGAGCCTATTTCAGAAGCACCTGCCAGTCAGTAAGAAACACCAGTATTGTTCCTCGGAGACAGAGGAGAACCTGTTCGTGGAGAACTAAGGGTGCCATTAAAAGGGACAATCCAGACAACATAAGAGACCTGGACTCCTGAGGACGGGGGTCTCTTCATGTTTGCTCACATACAGCCTTCACGCCTTCCACCGTGGTAAAGTGTGAGCTACTTGTCACAAACCAGAGGACAGGATACTAGCAAAGGTGAAAATTGTTAAATTCCCATGACTGATATGAAAGGTCCGGTACTAAATACAAACAAATAGAAGTTATTTTGTTCATGCATCTGCGGTCTCTCTCATCACACAAAAAGCAATTTGGCGCAATGACATGAAAATGAACCTCCAGCCCTCAGTCCATGTGGAGCTTTCATCTTTACAAGTGTTTGTAATTTTTTTCAGTTATTGTTATCACTTCATTAGGTTCGCACTTGATTCTCGTCTTGAAACACACGAAGAAAGGTGAGAAATGACCCCTGCTGGTAGAAATGACCCCTGGAAGAGCTCCCTGGAGAGCTGCAACTCAACCAGCTTGCTCCTGAAAGTGCTGCTTTGTTACATTATGGTGGCGTAGAGAGCAGAGGGTGTGACCATTGTTCATGACACACTGGAGTTTATTTAGAGTCCATCTCTCTGTGTGACCGCCAGCAGGGAATCCAGCTTCACTACCAGGATGGACTGCACCTTTCTGACTAGATTGCTGAGTGAGTTGACATATCCCAACATTTGACTGCAGAAAGACTGTACCTGCAGCGATCAACTGCTGAAACACCAGTAACAGTGCACTGCAGACTCCCTCAAAATTAAGGAAGACTCTCGTCTACGTGTGCTCCCGGGTACTGGTACGTATGACCGCGGTACGTCACACTCCACTACATGGGTCCTCGGAGAACACACACTGAGTCCTTGGGCCTCCTGAGCTCTATCACCATCTCGCTGGTCTTTCCAACTTCAGGCTGCATCAGGTTCAGTTTGCTCCACTCAACAATGTCCTTCACCACATTCCTGATGATCAGCAACTTAACATTTTGCATGAAATATTAAATTGAATAGATGCTGAGTAGGAATAAATAATTAATGTCAGATCTGTTGTTCAGGACTGTTACCATCGCAAAATTTACTTCAAAATATCAATTAGAAATGATGAATTAGAGTAAAATACAACAGAAATATACATTATATTCATGTCAGGCTAAACATTCTGTGATAAAAAAACACTTCGAACAGCAGACAAGAGTGTGGAAGCAAATGTAAAGAACAGTGAGAAATTCTGCCAGCAGGTTTCAGACTTCAGTCTTAATACAGTATATACCTAAGTGTCAATAATGGATCCATTATTCATTGGAACAACAAGAACTTTGTGGCCCAGTCCAGCTACCAACAACGTAAGGAGTTTTTGGGAGCCTGTTCCTCGAGACGAGATTCGGTCGGACAGCACGCGGATTTGGATTCTGCCCATGAGCCGGTAACAGGTAAGTAGCTTGTGCGGCAGAGCCTCAGCTGGGAGGGACAGGCAGGTTCACAGCCAAAAACCTGAAAAGCTCAGTAGCCAAGACTCGAGGTCAGTAGCAAATTGATGGGCCAATGACAAAGTCCATCGATCGCAGTCACCACATCACTTTCTATGTGCTGACCGTGTTACCTCTTTTGTAACAAAAATCAGCACCAAGAACGCTAAGCTGGGCTTTCATTTAATAGTCGTACATTGAGGACAGGAGTAAATGAAAATAATAAGGCTGTGAAGAATCCTTCATCTGGTTTTATTGCATCTCAGAGGTTTATTGTTGCCTTTTCACAGAGGCAGGTGAGCAACAGCAGCAGTCTGGAGGCTGGTGTTACGTACTGTACTGTATGTGTCCAGCCTGGACAAAGGAGACTCAAAGTATGTTCCTACATTAACAACAGGCAATTGAACCGCACTGAAACCCTGCACACCCTAGCGGACTCCCAGTGGAAGTGTTGGGGCAGAACAAGTACCAAGAACCAACAATGTAACGAATGGTCTTAAAGAAGATTAAACTAATTTTCATTGGGCGAGAGTGAGCTAAATGTTTTTGTTTGTTTGTTTTTATTGTGTCGGGGGTGCGGTGGCACAGTGGGTTGGACCACAGTCCTGCTCTTCAGTGGGTCTGGGGTTCGAGTCCCGCTTGGGGTGCCTTGCGAGGGACTGGCGTCCTGTCTTGGGTGTGTCCCCTCCCCCCCCCCGGCCTTATGTCCTGTGTTACTGGGTAGGCTCCGGTTCCCCGCGACCCCGTATGGGACAAGCGGTTCTGAAAGTGTGTGTTTTTATTGTTTAAGATGTCTAAAATGTCAAAGGTGAACTTTGCTTCATTTCGTTGTTTTCTCTGGTCCATTGTGCCAAAACATTTTCCACCATAATCTTAGACATTATTCACGTATCAAGGTTTGCCCTCGTTTAGCATCTTTACCTCTCAGATTATTACAAATCTATGAGAACACAGGTCATGTGATGCAACTAAAGTATCACAAAACGAGACAGACCGTACACAGTTAGAGAGTAGTCATTTCACAGATATGCAATGAAATTGTGCAAGATATGACAAATGTTTTGTGACTGACCTTTGCCCTGACACTAATGGGCTGAGCGCGGATAAGAGCCCTCGCACGTTTCTGTCCATTTATACAGCACCAGACACACCCTACTTAAGCTCAAATTTAAAAGCGAACTCAAGAAATATTTGCAGAGAGCACCACTGTCAATGATTAGCAAACTGTGCAAGAGAACAAGGCATGATGCCTTCTCTTTTGGGATTCAAGTGAAACTGTGGAAATGTACAGTATATTTGCGCACAAGCATTGAGTACAAGGCTGAGGGGTTTCACTGGTCCATCACACGGTACAGTCACATACAGTCTAAGGGGCAATTTACCATTACCTATTTACTGCTGCACGAGTTCCCACGTTTCTCCCCTCCTCGTCTCTTGCACTGCTTTCCTATAGCTGCCCAGATCAAATTTAAGACCCTGGTTATGGCTACAAATGCATCAGCAGAACTGCTCCCAGACATCTAGAAGACTTGACCATCTGCTCCACTGTGGTGGAACAACCTCCCCCTCTCACTCAGAACTGCTGAATCTCCGTCTACACTTAAAAAGGGTCTGAAAACTCACCTCTTCCGGACTCCCTTCTCCCATCCTCTCTTAAATGCATGTTAACATGTAAATGTTTGCACTAAATAACGTTGTGATTAAAACGGATAAAGAATGGATAAAGTTTTATGCAGCTACTCGTGTGACCAACGTTGGTTCATATGGTAGAAAGAAACTAACTGTACTTAAGAATCACACGTCTGTATCTAAGTCTCTTTCTGCTAATGTAATGAACACATAGTACTTGAGATGTACGTCGCTTTGGAGAAAAGTGTCTGATGAATGAATACATGTAAACGTACCTGAACTTCAGGCCTTCGGACTGTAAGAGGAAACCAGAGCACCTGAAGGAAACCTCTGTAGCCGAGGAAGGAGCGCTCAAGCTCGGCACAGACTGAGCAGGGATGGAACCCGTGTTTTCTTGCTCCACCCCGGCGCCGCCATTCTCCCCCCTTAAACTATATATTCCCTTCACACCCCACTTTCACCTTTAGCCCTGCGTATCTCACATGTCTTCAGCACCAAGGCCAAGCTTCAGAAGAAGTCAATTAACAGGCAAAAGATGCCTGTGCTCATCGTTACCAGTAATTCCTAAGTAGTTCCTTCCCGAACCCAGGGTGTACATCAGCGTTCAGTGCTGCAAGCGTTCAGGAGCAGCACCATTTGACAACATCCCAAAAGACATTAAACATCACGCCATAGTGCCAGAGAGTGGGGAACTTTCCAGAATATACATGCGTTTGCATAAACAAGATCTGCACAAAAAGAGAATGTAAGTTATAGCATTTCAGCATTAATGTAGATATTCTGTGTTTCCTTAAATGTGCAAAGTGATAAAAATGTCAGAGAAACATCTGCGATGGGATGGAAGGAATGTAGCCCTTGAATGGTGTCAACAGTGGACACATGTCTCTTCTTCACAAATTACTTTCCAGTTTACTGTACTCATGTCTGTTTTTCCAACTCCAGCCATCCCATCTCAAGAATCTGGTTTCAAGGTGCTCTGTTGTTCTCTTTTCTGTTACATGTCAGCATACGGTGCCACATTCTATGGATTTATGGTGCATTTTATGACACTCTTGTTGGTCCCCCCAGCTAGTTAATAACTAGTGAAGAACTGCCTCCTGCTGCCAGGTAGATACATGTCGCAGCACCTGCATCCGTCCATCTCTGCCTTGTCAGTTGCCTCAGTCATCGCAGCCTAATAATTATAAATTGAGACACACTCAAACTACATATTCAGGTTCTGAAACCAGGAAAAATGTAGTTTGCACACTATGCAGCAGAATATGTGCTGGAATTGTATCGCCTGGATGAAATATTATTCATTTGGCGTAATCAGCTGCAGCTTCGAACATAAACTACAGTTTTTTGAAGAGAGAAGTGGTTACAACCACCTGTACTGTATATTACACAGTAATTCCTCCTGTTAGACTTTTGTAGTGTCCCAAGAGAGCATTTAGTCCGTATTTTAAACGTTAGAACTTGGCCGATGAACGCATTTGAATGCATAATTTTGGACTGTGTTTGCCACCACCATTTAAACATTTCCATACAATAGACCTCTGCTCAAACTCCACTGACATGTTTTGACTTCCAGAATGCCATTACTGACCCATCATTTACTCTGTGTTGTTATGACAAGCCACCTGCCCTGGAGGGACGTCCCAAATGTCACTTTGCTCTTCGAGAGTGGCAACAACAAAATACCACCAAATGCCAGCAACCAATTTGCAAGGTGCTGATCGATCTTTAACAAGCAGCACATTTTGTCAGGAAATGGAAGGAACTGCGACAAACATCAGCCAGTGCACACCGAAAACTGCATTTCAGCTAAGCGAGATTCAAGTAGCACTTTCAGTTTGCAGTGCTTCGTTTTCGAGGGCTGGGAATTGGGCGGCACAATGGCACAGTGGGTAGCACTGCTGCTTCCCACTTCTCGGGCTGTTCGGAACTAGGTTTGAACCCAGTTCAGTCTGCGTGAAGTTTGCATGTCTGCATGTGTTTCCTCGGAGTGCTCTGGTTTCCTCCCACAATCCTAAAGCATGTATTTGAGGTTAGTGGGTGATGCTTATTGCCTGTAGTCTGTGAATGAAGGCATGGTGTGTGGCTCCCATGTAATGAACCCTGTGACTGGTGTTCCCAAATTAGCCTCATGCCACATGTGTTCAGTAGAGGCTCTGGACTCTCACCACCCTGACGGGGATGAGTGAGCGTGGCCATAATGAAGAACCTGAGCGATTGTAGAGTCCTTAGCGAGGGGATAGGTAGTTTAACTGAAAAGCATGTCTTTGGGAGGGAACGTGGAAAGAACATGCAAACTCCACACAAACCACGCTGGATTCAAGTTCATGTCACAACAGCCCAGGCACCACGAGGCAGCAGTTCCAATGAATACAAATAAGTAACTTTTATACACTCTTTTATTTAACATTTTATCGTAATATAGTTTCATTACAATAAAGTAATAGAGCTTTCTGCAACTGGTCCCATGAGCACTCTTATATTCTTTTGCTGGGAGTTCACCACGGTCACCATGGCTGGAGACAGCGGCACAGCTGACAGCGCTGCTACCTCATACTGCCTGAACGGTGCGGGACAGTAGTATTGGATCCCAGCGTGGAGTTCACCTGTTCTCCTCATTCACCTGTGCGTTTCCTCCCTTACTCCAAAGACATCGAAGGCATTTGGCACCCTTGGCTGTTTGAGAGAATTTGCCCACGTGCCTCAGTACAGAATGACCGTTACGATTCCTTCTCACCGTCCAAGTCAGTGTGCTGATTACCTGCTTTAAATGTGGTGAAAGCAAATTTACTGGCAGACACACCTTTACTGGGGAATGAAGTTAAGACGTTGTTTCCTGCGGAAGCCAAGGGAAGGGGCAGGAGAAAGCAATGCATTAAAAAAGGAAGTCATTGGCAAATCAGAAAAGTAGAAGTTTCAGACAGGACTCTTGATTTCCTCCGTTGCCTTAAATCTCACAGCAACTGGCCGCACGAAACAAAGGCTGACGCTCCATACCTGTCAAACCAGACACCCTCAGTGCAGTCGGGAATTGAAAACATCTCATGTGTTCATGTCTCCTGCCTCTCTGCCTCTACCGTCCTCGCCACCTTACGTCTGCAAAGTTTGACCAACCGAATATTTCGTGACCCATCACCTCGCACAGCTCAGCCACTCGCTGTGCTTCGGACTAATTGGTCCAAGGGTTGTTGGACAGGAATGCATAACCGGTTTCTGGTGAACAAATGGGTGTAACAGATACAATATTCATGGGCATGTTCTCCTCAGGCAGAGCATAGTAGGGCCCTTCTCTGCCCAGTCTGCAGCTCTCAAGGCTCTAGGAGGTTTGTAATAACCCCGGCGTCCTGAAATATTTAGAGATGGTCAATGTCTGGCGAGCTTTATGAAATAATAACTCCAGCCTCTGAAAAACAGGTACGACCTTCATGAATGTGCTGTAGCCTTTCTGCAGGGAGTAAATTGATGGCGAGCGCAACGGAAAGCAGGATCCCCGTATCAATAATAGTAGCGGTAAAATATGGACTCCGGTGTGTTTCTAGAAACGTTGCGTCAATCGGACGTCGCGCCTGTTCGTGCAGGAAGACGACAGCGCTTGATTGTTTTTTCCATGATATTAATTTGAGCAGGAACAACGTGTAACCAACTCGCTCCCTTCAGCGAACCGCGTCTGTTCATTGACAAATAGAGCCCTCTTCTGGTCACTGTACCTTGTGTCTCCAGCTCGTGCTCCACGCTTCACCTGCTCTGCGCTCTCCCAGCCACTCTTCCAGGACACTGACCCGCCGAATAGCCTCCGACTCGCTGGAGGGGATACTTAACTTGTCAATCCGACGTACAAAATGAGTGTTTTGCGCCACTTTTTCGTACGGCTCTCCACCTTTTGTACTTTCCGCATGCCCGTGTACAATCGTAAATGACTAAGGTGCATTCTCAGTTTGCTGCTCACTATGTTTTTGTGGATTTTTCTGTGTTACATTGAGACAGTAAGCCTGTGTACAGGTGAATAAAAAGTGAAACAAACCGAACTGGAACTGTTTGTATCTCCTATATTATTAGTCTTGAGTCAAGAGGGAGAAGGAGAAATTAACTTTAATCTTGGGAAGAAGAGCTTTTTCTCAGGATATACATACATTATACTAAGAACAAAGCCAGTGGCCATAGAAGAGATCATTTCATTTTGCAGAGATTTGCTCTTGGTTGAGATGAGCTTTGAGCATTTTTCTTGGAAACTGTATCCTGAGTGGACTCCACCGCGGTAGTATTTCTTTTATTTTCGGACAAAAATGTACGACAATGACTGCAACGGGTACGTCTTCTTACACATGAACTTGGAAAGCCCAGCGTATGCCAGTTGCGCCACTGTCCTTCGGGTACAGACTCGCTGTGCTCCGAAGAGCCGCGCCACAAAGCAGGGGAGGAACAAGAGCGTCCCACAACCCTCTGCTGCTCATCGCTCCAGATCCTCAGCTGCTTCTGTGCCACTTGTCCTGTTGCAAAAAGAAAAAAGTTGAACTTCACACAGGCTCTGTTCAAGTGCGCAGCACCAGCTGCACGGAGAGTCACAAAATGTCTCTTTACGCCCGACCGAGAGAACCGGGGAGCCGAGCCGTTCCAGGATAATGAGCGGAAGAGCTGGGTTGTTCTCGAACCGCCTCGAGCACTCCAGCATCGGCGCTTCTGGGAGCCAGCGCTCACGCAGCAGCGCGGATCTGGCGGGGGCCTTCCGCGGAAGCGTCTCGCAGAGCTGCGCGTCGGCCCAGCAGGGAGCGCGTCGGAGCACGAGCCCCCCGACGTCTCGGAGCACGGCCCGCACGGGCGGCTGAAGGGAGAAGCCAAAGGCAGTAGACGGAGGTCTGGAAGCACAAAGACGAGCTGGAAAATAAGGAGGGCCAGCGAACGCAACATCCCGCGGCGAAGGGATGTAGCCATCGCAGGTTTCGAGAAAAGAATGGCAAAAATGCGCTGAGCTGAATGTGCGGAATGCAGGGCCCACCTGGAAAATGAAAAATTGAGCTTTCCTCAGGCTGGGCGATCGGTCAGAGGTCAGAGGTCAGCTCACAGAGCTCCACCAAGCAGCTTCTGAAATCTTGGTCGACGGGAGGCCAGCGAAGAAGGGAGCAGTGCAGGAAACCTCACGCTGTAGTTCTCTCACAGACCCGGAGAATCTGATTTTTTCTTACACATCTTATCTTTATCTTATTCTTACACAGCGTTGGAAGCCTAATAAAGGGGAAGTGGAGGGAAGTGAAAAACGTAGGTGACAAAATGCACTCTTCCGATTAAATTTTTTCCATTTGTTCAATTATCCACCTTCGGGAAGGTATTCCACAGGGCAGCTTTTTTATGCCTTCGCTGCGGAACCCGCTGAAGAGTTGTTCGGAAAAGGTCAAGTTCCTAAATTGTTGCATTAATTTCGCAAACAAGAGCAAAATGTGGGAGAGCTCTGAAGCGGCTGAATGGCAGAGTGGGAAGTTCATTTCCATATCGGCGTTGCTCCGAGTGCTAACGCTCTGCAGCCATGTGGGACACACTCCTTTGCTCTTACTGCCCTGCAGCCTGGGGCTTCCTTCACACACTGCCTCTAAATCAATGCCAACGTGTGCAGGCAAGTGATGTGTTTGGGAAGCAACAATCAATATCTGAGTGCAAACAAGAGTTAAACCATCTAATGAGCGCAAGCAAGGACTTTCAATTCGGACCAAAATGTGAAAGTTCAACGGTCAAGACGCAGCACACAGACAATTTCCAGTTTGCACAATGAGGGATGACTGAAATATCATGTTTTAATAGCTTAAATTGGACGGCTCTTGAATGGAGCGCAGTGCAGGATTTCTTGTCGAAAGCGGAAAGATTCGCCGTCGCCGCGTCTCTCGAGACCCTTTCTAAAGGAAGAGACAACGTGCTGAAGCAAACTGCGCGCAGAGGGACTTCCCGCGTGTCCTCGCGGTAAAGGTGACGTCCTTCTCGCGGTGGAGCGAGCAGCGACCTTCCGTCTCCTCACAAGGCCAGACGAGACAACGCCAACTCGACTTCTGCTAGAACCGCCTCTGAGTTGTACCAAGAGCCCCCCAGAAGAAGGGCAACTCGGTTTGCTTAATTAGTGCCATTAGAGTTCCTCTGACGCCAAGATAAAGCGAGACAAGACCGAGCGATTTAAAGCTGAAACAGAGAGTGGAGCGGAGCCGCTGAGCCGAGAGCAACGTTAAATTGCCTTCAGCCCGTCGTGTACGCAATCCGCCCAGCGACTATCAAAAGAGCTTAAGCTTTCCCTGTGGTGACATTTAGAAAGTTGGTTTATGGTCTTCTTTGATATTTCAATCTGGGCTAAGTTTAAACGCATCACCTCTGAAAATTCTCTCAGCTTATGCAGTGTGTCAAAAATCAGACAGTCTCTTGAACAGGCGCAATATTCTCGCCTCTTTCACTTTTATTCCACTTACAGAAGCAAATGTGTCCTGGAGGCTGGAGGCCCATTTAAAAACCCTTCCCTGACAGTGCATTATTTTGTACAATGGAAAATCCATGAATAACATCCCACATAGAGAAGCGCTTGATTTGCTACAGACTGTATTTCACATCACGTGTCCATAACAGTGAAAGGAGCTGGATTACGAGGATATCTGAACCATGTCCCTATTTTACTATGATTACAGCATTCGGGTCGGACGGCGAGGCGGCGTTTTCGCCCTGACGCAGAGCTTCGATCTCTCAGCAGCGCACGTGGTCCATGACGTCTGCGTGAAACGATATGTTGACCCTGCAGCGGGACACAGGGTGGTGAGATATAGCTTGGGCCCTCTTAATAAGATAAGGCTTTCACCTCGCTCTCAAGGTTTCCCACGGTCTGACGCAGTCCGAACAAGTCCTAGCAGGAGCCACTTTGGATGTGATCCTTTTCCCATTAATAAATGTGTTTTGACCTTGGTGGGCAATGAAGAGAAGGTCTCAGTTACCATAGTGCTCCATATATGATAAGGAAACCATGCTGTGTACATTGCAGCGCAATTTAATTTTTCAGCGAACATTACCGTACAGCAGGAATTAGAAAGGGGAGGAGAAAAAAACAAGTGGAACAAGTGGAGAAAACAGCGGCAAGACACGCCTTCCCCGCAACGGACACGAGTACTAAGAAATGATCTCATCTCTGTGCTCTTTCTACTCCTTTACTTTTCCCGCTCCAGCAACCAGCATCTCCATTGTGGAACCACGACAAGACCTTTAATAACTGCACCAGTCTTCAGAAATTATTAACATTCCAGAGACCTTACGCTTGGTCAAGGTTCAGTCTGTGTGTGTGCGTGTGTATGTGTGTCTGTGTGAGTGTATCCGGCAGCGTAAGTCGCCTGGGATAAAAGGAGTCAGCGAAATACCACAAAGCATTCATTGTGAGTAGCGTTGGAGAAAACTATCTGGTCGACAAATAAATAAAAAAATACATAAATTAATAGAGGGAGACGGAGGCACGTGTCGCCCGGGCCGAGCCGACAAACAACAGGTATTGTACAGGAACGTCTCGTGGGAAAATGGCACGAAGAGCCGGAGGAGCACAGTACTCATCTCCAGCGCTGCGCTCGTGAAAAAGCCCCGATGAGACGGACTTTGTTCGAACCACAGGGTACGTTGAACGTAACGTCCTGGAGGAAATCATAGCGCAGACAGAGCGCGCTGCGATACTGGAGTAAACGGGCAGTGATTTTCCACCGTGTCGCACATGCCACCAGCCCGCTCTCGTGCACGTCCCTCGCTGGGGACAGGGACTCGCTGCACAGGCACGACCAGGTGACGCACTTGTTGATGACAGAATGCGGCGCCCTGCTCTCCTTAATGCCAAGGCCAGTGCTTAAGGCTCGACAAACAGTGAGGTAAATCACAGCAGAGTCATACGCCAAGATGCGTCCATTCAGCGGCTTTTATTCAGTACCCAAGTTTGGATTTCGCCGAGCTTCACGGCAGAGCGATGTGGCACAATTATATTCACATTTGTTCGAAGCAGATGCTTTTCTTCAGCAACACGTACAATTATTGGCATGCAGTATTTAGCAGACACATGTCTGCAAGACAAATGAACTTCATATCTTTGAGTCTGGAGACTGAAAACAGCTGCAAGTGTTGGGGTTCGTCCCGCTGCCTTTGGCTCCGAAGTTTGTCGGTTCGATCCCCAACTCCAGCTGTAGTACCCTTAAGTGAGGTACTTCCCCTAGAATTACCCGGTTGTGTAAATAATTGTAGTGTTAACACTGTCAGTGGCTTTGGATGGAAGAGTTGGTGCCTACACTGCTAGCAAGGTCACTTCTGGGTGATTTACTCCACTCTAAGTTACTGTCTCTCAACAGGTGGTTTGCAGCTTGCTGTGATTCCACACACTTTCATAGTCCAGCAGTTTCTTGCGTGATGGTTTCCCCGCAAACTGGAGGGGTTTCTTTGTGTATCACTGTATGGCAGCTGAACTGTTCAGTTGGTTCCAGCAACATCTGAGTGGCAGCAGTTTAATCATCAATGATTCGTGCCTTGATGGTTCCGTACCTGCTTCCACAGCTAATACCCAAATTCTCGTTTTTCTCAGAGTTGGATTTACATTAATTACTGTTTGATATTAAATGAGTTTCATTTAACTAAAGTTATACTTTATGCATCACTTGCCGGGCAGGCTGCATCGCCCTCACAATCATCTGATGGCCGGAAAGAGCTCTGCCGGAGTTTTTGTGCCAAAAGGCTGTGGGGAATCCTTGTCACATTTTTTGCCATTCAGGCTACAAGAAACAGAGCGACTTGATCAGAGGTGCATGGAAAACTTCCAGAGTCCCATATGTAAGATGTGTCAGATTTTAATTTTTTTCCTCCTCCAGTGAGCTTACAGCATTTCTTCTTCCTAGCCATTTTGTGCTGTTCGCAGCCTCACGCGGTGAGCACAGATGCCAAGCCCCCAACTCGCACCATATCGGTGTCTGACTGGCAGGGAAAAGTGGTGCGTGGAGCCTGGGTGGCCTGGCTGGTGCGAGAGGACATGGGTTTGATCCTCCTTCAGTCTGTGTGGAGTTTGCATGTTCTCCCCATATCTGCGTGTGTTTCCTCCCACAGTCCAAAGACATGCTGTTCAGGTTCACCCATAGTGTGTTAGTGACAGAGAGAGAGTGTGTTCCACTGATTGATGGATGAGTGACCCAGTGTAAGTAGTGTATCGAGCAGTGTAAGTCACCACGGTGAATAAGGTGGGTGGGCTGATAACATTACATAGAGTTCGTTGGAAGTCGCTTTGGAAAAAAGTGCGTGATAAATAAACAAATGTGAATGTAAGTCGTTCCAGTTGTATGTTCTGCTTTTTTTGCTTTGTCTTCAGCTCCATCCCTTACTGGACAGAAATGGTGTCCTTGGAGGTGCTGACCGCCATGCTCCTGGCACACGGCTCCCACTCCTGGCACCTGAGAGGGGCAACAGATGGACCGGGGGGGGGGCTCACAGGAGCTCCCCATCTAGAGGCCCGTTTGGTTTCGCTGTCAGGTTTTGCCCTGAAATAAGACAGCTGTGTGAACCTGCAGCCTCCTCCCACCTTCCCATCCCTTTAATTTTATCAAAGCATTCATTTCACTTTAATCCACCAACTCAGTGAACCTTTTCATTTTAATATATGCGATTGATTTGGCAGTGGGTACAGCGCTGGGCAGGCAGGGCTATCGCAGTAGAGAGCCACACTCACAGCCGGTGGGGAGGAGTGGCTGCAAAACCCTGTGGACACAGTTGTTTTTCTAGGTGCAATCCACAAACAAACAGACAACATGCAGTTATACTGAACCAAAAAGTAACCTTAAAGGCTTTCATACTCACAGAATCCCATTTCTCTGAGGAGACATCACATTTTTGGGAGTACAAAGTGTCACCCACCATGCACATTGTACCTAGATAAGTTACTTTTCATCAATTTTACTCAGTGATTAACAAGCTTCCTCCTAAAGCATGCATATACTGAGAAAAAGCAGGAATAAATATGTATTATATTGCATATGATATGTATTATATATTGTCAAAAAGGAGGAATTCCTGGGGCACCCGGGTGAACACAGCATACTGGTGTGGTGATACAGTTAAGTAGGAAGGTTCTTGAGAACAAGGGAAACTTGGTGCTCTTGTGGCTGCATCTCACAAATGCCTCTCTTCTAATTCCACACAAGTTAGTGAAGACAACATTAGAGCAATACAACATCCAAGTAAGGTCAAGCAAGGTCAAGCAAGGTCATGCAAGGTCAAGTAAGGTTGACGACCTCATTCCAAATTACTCCAGTGATTCTGGTTTAATGTCACATCAGGAAGAGTCGCATCAACAGAGTGATTGTATGTTATATAGTTAGATAATTATAGGCTGTACTGTGTCTAAGATCCATGAACATGTTTGTCAAGTCTCTAGACGTCGAGTGTAGAAGCGCCCACACAAAGACTGGTGTCCAGCCACCACCCATCATAGCCTTCATGGACAACTTGACAGTGACTGCATTGTGCATCGCAGGATACGGCTGGATTTTCCAGGGGCTGAAGAGGATTAACACGCGATCTGGTTGAGTTTCAAATGAGCAAAGTCCAAGATCAAGTTAGCAAAGTGGTGCTTGAAGAAGGGAAGGTCTATTGATAGGTTCTGCTTTAGCATGAGGATTACAGTGATTCCATCCACCTTGGAGAAACCAGTGAAAAGCTTCCATAAGTGGTTTCACAGCAGCTTTCACATGTTCTACCACATTGTAGTCACCATTTTATCTTTTATGCTGTTGGGTGTTCTGGGCAAACATCTGGTTTTGTGAGACCCGCAGACAAGCTTGTAAAGAAAGCAGGTTTTGTCATGGGTCTGACCCCCAGTTCAGTGGAGGCAGTGCATTATGGCAATGGCTCCCATCCCTTCCATGAAGTGATCACCTTGAGTTTCTTTAGGCACAGGCTTATTCAGCAACAGTGTGAATTTCCCTGCAGGGATTAATAGAGGACCTACCCTGCCCGATCTGAGGCACGGCACCACAATGGCTGCCAACAGACGGAATTACAAGATATTCTGAGCTCACTCATTCATATTCCGGCAACCTGAAACCAGCTCTGATAGTTTGCGAAGGTTAAGATTAACAAGACCTCTTGCTGAAAATATGACTTTGGTGTCAAATTGATCGCACTACAGAACTCAGCCACAGATCAGCAATTCACCGATTTCAAAAGTTCAACTTTTAGTTCATGTTGGTGAATTATGGAAGGGTGGCATAGTAGTGCAGCAAGTAGCCCCGCGACCTCCGAGCGCCTGGGTGATGAGGAAGAATTTGGGTTTGTTGTTCGCTCTGTCTGTGCGGAGATTGCATGTTCTCTCTCTGTCTGTATGGCTTTTCTCCGGGTGCTCGGGTTTCTGCCCCCAGACGTGTAGATCAGGTGGATTGGTGATTCTAAATTGCCCTTGAATCTCAGTCCTCCCACTGTTGTATTGCCTTTGAGAAGGTCATTTACCCTGATTTGTCTAAGTAGCCCACTGTTTAAATTTGTAGAAAGCTGTCAGTCTCTTTGGATGCAGACATCAGTTAAACAGAAAACGAGGGATGTCACTTCATTTGGGCTCCAAGCACTACAGTGGTTAGAGCTCTTTCCATGGAATCATTGGTCCGGCTGTCGTACACTTAATACCTACTCTGAATTGCTCAATTAAAGTTACCCCGATGTATGAATGGGTAAATATAGCCTTCATTAATTATATTTTAACAAATATGTTTTTCAAACTATAATTATATTTGGTCACCATGGCTGCATTTTCATAAACATGCATCGCATTCTCAACATATTTCCTTTCTAATCAGAGTAAATGAAGGGAGAAATACTTGTTCAGTGATTAGTCTGAGTGTTTACTGCCATCACAGAGATTTTTTTGTTTCTTCATTTAGCCTCACATTTAATTAAAAGGCATTCATTGCATGCAGTCCAGCCAGGTTTCCCCACAGACACCTTAATATCCTCTATAATCTGTTCACTTGTTTCTCATACATTATTCTTTATTGATTTCCATCAGAATCAATAAAGCCCTGTATGAATCATTATTAGCTGCATTGCACTGCTCTCTGATGGATCGATACCGATACCGTGCCTTCTGGAGGTAGAAGAACCAACGATAGCACATTTTTCCTTTTGTCTAATTCCTATTATGTGCAGACAGGCATTCTCTGGCTTTCATTTGTCAGGAAAATTATAATGCTGCTTTTATTATTATTTTACTATGCTATGTATACCATCTACAGTGTAATAATGCAGTATGTATTTGATCTCAGAAGATGCAAAGAGAAATGCTGAACTTTGCAAAAAGGTGCCATTGCCTCGGTAGACAGTTAGGAATGGGGCAGGGCAGCAATGGAGGGTCGTATGGGTGAGTGTAGTTGCTGCAAGTGCATGCAGGGAATGTGCTCTTAAGCCTCATCCTCTCACTTCACTTCAACAATGCAAAAAAGCTCCAGATTTTGCAGTTTATCTAAGATCGAAATCCAGACTTCTTTCCATTACGGAGAACAAAGTATAAAAACGGTTTTTCGTGGTACGGTGAAAAAGTCACAGCACCTGAAATGTACCAGGATAAGTGGAAAAGTACCACAATAATGTTTATTAAGATTTTAAAATTGCTAACTTCTACTCCCGTTACATGTTACCCTGAGAAAACTTACAGAAACGTTTTCCAGCTTCTGGAGGTGAGGTTCGGACGAACTTCAGCAGCTCCACCAACACGAATGTTAGCGAGTGAAAAAGGAGAGTGTAAGATCCTCTCTAGGACAAAACTGCAACACTGAATTAACCTCCAGCAAGCTGTTCCTTCAGCTGAACCCCTGCACTCGCACGCTTTCCTCTTCACGTCCTTACAGGGACATTTGTTTGCCTTTATGGTTACACATTACATGAGTAGGAAAGTGAACGCCGGAGCAAGAAGTAGAGTATGTATGTTGCCCTCCACCCGTGTCACTGAATTCAACCTTATTTTTGCATTTCTCCAAAGAGGGGAAGACTAGGATCAGGTGTAAGTGGAACACACACGCACGCACACACACACACACACACACACACACACACACACACACACGCACACACACACACACACACACACACGAGCGGAAGAATTTCAGAGTAGTACGGAATGCTCACGGGCTTTCAGGTCAGAAAGTAAAATATCCCTGGAGGAGTCACGAATGAGCCCAGAGAGCACATTACGAGCAGCCTAGCAGGGAGACAGAGCTGGTTATATCAAGAAACTGGCATCTACTGAGACTGGCGCTAAATCAACGCAGCCCTTTGTTTGCACTCGGGAGGTTATGCAAATCAGCGTAACTAGATGTGACATTTTGAAAGCCCAGGATGGATCACCCCATTAGTAGGGGCTTTGACAGATCTTAAAAGGCACTTTCCCTGCCGTGATCATTTTTTTTTCTTGTCTTAACAGCTGTGTCTCAGGGACAACAGCCAACACTTTTCACCCTTCGTTCGTGAATACATGTGGTACTACCTCTTTCGTCTCGCTCTTTGCGTACTGCTCACAGCTCCAAACTCTGGTAGGTACAGTGAAACGTTTTCACATGTACCGTACTCTCTGTTTCCATGCAGCACTAGCAGCACAATTTGAAAGAAATCCACAAAGGGGTTCAGGTGGTCGAGATGTACCAGTTCAGATACTACACTTCTACATCCATACGCAGTCAGACATCAGATAAAACTAAGATCCACATAATTAGCGCCGAGATCCACTGCATCACAGGTGAGCGATGCAGCAATGCTGTTTATTAAACATTTCACTGTGTTTTACTGGTGATCCGCATTGCACTCTAGCTACACAATAACTAGATATTCTTAGTTTTGAGGCAAAAAGGGATTTCAAAACAGATCGGTTTAAAGTCATAACCCTTATCAATAGCTTCGTACCTGGTGTCACAACCATTTTCTTTCCTTAGTAATTCAATTTAAAACAGGTAAAATGCCGTATTCTAACTGACGACTTTCTCACAATAAGGTATAAACAAGCACAAAATCAAGATGAATATATCAACTAAGGGCCTATTTTCTGTACTGAAAATATGTGCCAAACCCAAGGGCACATATAAGCTGTTATTTCAAGGAAATGAAGCCATTTGAGAAAATCGCAATCCTAACTGATTGTGACATTAGAGATTTTGCATTAGGCCATTTGCCGAGGGCTGTTGTCCATTATTTTGGGAAATCACCACTAGCACCATCACAGTGTTTGTGTCTGAAATATAAATACGATACAACCCTTTAGACAACTGCACTTTCAACTGTATTGAAGAGCTACTTTATGTATTAATTAGTCAACAGTAAAGTGCAGGAATCAAATGTTTTCTATTAAATTAAGTGGAATCAAGGGCTCTATGGTATAGTCCTTTACGGAGTAATTGGTAGAGCAGAGACCAGGAATATGACAACTTAAAACAACAAAAGCAAAGGCACACGTTGCAAAGAGCGGATTGGAGACCTGGGCATGGACCCAGCTGCAGGATCATTTCTTGCAGAGATGCAAGGAAGAAAGCAAAACTCGTAGTCGGGGACAAGCGTGGTAAAATCAGAGGCACAAACGTCACGGAGAATCCAAAGACGTGGTTGAGGAAGCGACGCGAGGGTCGATGCCATAGGAGACAGGAAGAGGGAACGAGGAGGGAGCTACACGGAGAAGGACGGGTAAGGCGCTGCGGAAGTGTCGCGAGTGCAGGAGGGACGGTTGTCCCACGAGAGCGACGGACTGGTGCTTGTGGTTGTGCCGTGGGCACAACATGAAGACACTTCAGCACTAAAAGAACACCAGCTATGTTGGTCAATAAAGAATAAAGGCCGTCACAGCTGACACTGTTGTACGCCATCGAAAAGAGTGGCTCACAGCCTTCGGCTGATGAATCGGCTCAATTTACGCGACTCGTTCAAGGCTAAACAGTTGAGCGTAAAGATACAGGATGTTAAAGTGAAACTTCAGGAGATCCCAGCAACCTTTTTGCTCCAGCCTTGGCTTATAGAGACACACGTGCACCTGTCTGCTGTTCTCAACAGCAACACACACACACGAGCGCGCACACAGCCTTCAGCAAAGGAGAAGACTGCACTTGCAGTATGTCAGGGGGTCATCTTCTCAGGCTCAAGCTTTTCTTCTTTGGCCAGCAGATCCAACAGTCTGAGCCCTTCTGATGAAATACGCAGCTCTTTCTTAAGCTGGAGCTACTGCAACATTAACACTCGGGAGGCTGGAGGAAGTGCTGGAAAAGTTCGGAACACATTTCTTACATTTTGGTGCACGAACAGTAGCGCAGCAAACAGCGGTGGGTTTAAGAGCGTGTTCTCGTCGCCAGAAGGTTGTTGGCTCAAGCTGCAGGAGAGAAGCCCGATAACTACAGTTATCCACACAAACTTGTAAGATGCTTAGACTGAATTAATGCAGTAAAACCGTCAGCTGCACTGAAGCACAAAACTGTAAGTGCCTTTGAATAAGTGTGCTGGGTAAGTTAAAAAAATAATAAAACTAATAAAAAATAATCAAACACCGAACACGTAGAGTAAATCCTGTTGTTGAAACCTCCAGGGCTGTACGTGTGACATTTTCCTTACGGAAATGGGCTCGCCTCCGACCCTCTTCCAATGCAGTATTTCTGTGCTAATGAACCATTATTGCCTTTAGGTCGAAAGGGCAATCACGAAGGGAGAGGCACCACTTGTCAGGGTGACAGGAAATGTGTCGAGGAAAGCATGTTAATGGCTCCATCGCTGCTCTCCACACAGTGTTGTGTCTCGCACAAAGACATCCCTGCTGTGCCTCGACGATCATCGAGCCCCAGTTAATCAAAGTACAGCGCAGAGAAGGGCTCGTAGCCAGAGGTGCGGAAATGAGACGGGGACTTTAAAGGAACGCAGTCGGGTCGCGGTGTCAATTTGGTCAAGAGGACAGTCTCCCCGAAATGTACTTTTCCAAGGTCACACGTTTATGATCTGTTATTAAGCTTTTAGACATTGTCATGCGGTGGGTTGCAAAAAAAACCTCCAGTCCCAGATGCGTTCATAAGCGGCGGCACAAGTGTACGTTGTTATCTGCTCATCGTCCTCCCGCACATCATTTCTTTTAATTACAAGAACTATCACCAGACCCCCCCCCCCCCCCCCATGCCCGGGCAACTGGTAGCGTCGGGGTTAGAGCTAGCGCCTTTGGAGCCAAAGGTCGCAGGTTTCATCCCCCCCTCTAGCTGCAGTACCCTTGAGGAAGGTACCTACCCTAAATTACTCCGGTAAAATCACCCAGCCGTGTAAATAGCTGTAACCTTAACACTGTAAGTTGCCTTGGAGAAAAGTGTCAGTTAAAAGAATGAATGATGACGACCATGAGGGAGAAATGCTCACCGCTAGCGCAGCGCTGACACTTTTCTGCCAGCGTGTGCGCAGCGACAGCACCGATAGTCGCACTATGTATGTGGCAATGAGTCCTTCTCACAACCGCAGTCTGAGTCCACGCATTGGCTGTTTTTTCTTCCCTTTAGAATTTTGCTCCTTTTAAACTTGTCTCCAGTAATAGCTGTTTAAGTTAAGCACTGGCCTTGGAGCGAACAAATTACAGATTCCCATGATGCCTACAGCCACATAGCTCAGAACATCCTGCTGATCTGCCTTTGCTTTTGCTCCACACTGACCATCGTTTTCAATTTCTTAAGTTCATCACTTTGGTAGGTGTAGACTGACAGCCCTCCTTCCAGTGTCTCCTCCCATGTTCTGTTTTACTGTGTTTTTCTGCAGGCAAGGACATCTGCGACAGTCGTTTTCCGTCTTTTTGAAACCGACTGGAAAATCTAAGCCTTAAATCATTCCATTGTTCTGCTCGTATCAAAAACGCCAATATTTATAAAGAAAGCAATGGACACCGGGAATTGGAGCATTAACCCTGGTACATGTGTGCTAATGGGTTGTTCCCTTGATTTATTGATGGGTTAGCTTCTGTTAAAAACATTACATAAACCTATAATGAATTTTAACATTTGCAAGAGCAAGATGAGCAAAATTCTAAAATTCAAAAAAATGTCTAAATGTTAAATCTGTTATTAAAATGTGTTCTTTATTATTATTTATTCTATTTTAAATACATTCAGGATTTCCGTGTTCCCTGATACTGGAAGCATCAGACATGAGTATAGCTGGAGGAGTTTTATTGTCTTTTGTGAAAGAAACAATCACCAATAGCTCAGATTGATGTTACTTATTATAGCACAGTATGAGCATCGGTCATCGGCCAATATACATTTATTGTCAACTACAGGAGGGCTTGAAACTAGCAGAGTTCCTCGGAAAAATCACAACTGTGCTATTGTACGTACGCACAGCGTCAGGCGATTGCACAGGGTGCAGGGCTCACCCCCCACCTATGCCACATCGATAGGCTGGCCTGCGAACAGCCACCATCAGTTCTGAGAAGACTTTGCCATCTCTTTCTCTTCGAGAGCACTACCCTCCATGTTGGGGTAACAAGCGTACCACAACTAGGCTGGCGTTTGCTTTTTTCAAAGCCACGATCAGCTCCCGGCGTACTTAAATGCAAAAGGAATTGGTTTTTCATGCTTCTGTGACATGTAGATCATCATCCCAAGTGCCAGGCAGGTGTCACTTGACTCTCACTAGAGCGATCAGGCTGTGCCAAGTGGCTACTAAGTGCTGCCCCCAAAACTCTGAGCTCAAAGTCAGAAAGGGGCCACATGGTCGATGACAAATTAGCTCATCGTTCATATAACCACTGTTACTCACCTTCTGCATCCTGTGGCAGTGCAGTCTTCAAACTCTGGGAATGTACGGGCCGAACAGGCTATA
Source organism: Scleropages formosus (assembly GCF_900964775.1). Taxonomy (NCBI): domain Eukaryota; kingdom Metazoa; phylum Chordata; class Actinopteri; order Osteoglossiformes; family Osteoglossidae; genus Scleropages; species Scleropages formosus. The sequence continues at coordinate 603,824 of NC_041824.1, forward strand.
TGGTACGTGGAAGTATGAAGAAGTTACAGTGAAGACATGTGGTACCAAAGGTGGCAAGAAAATCTAAGGGAAAAACACAGAGGCAAATATATGAATACCGAATGTACGATACTCGATACACACACACACACACACATTTTCAGAACCGCTTGTCCCATACGGGGTCGCGGGGAACCGGAGCCTACCCGGCAACACAGGGCGTAAGGCCAGAGGGGGAAGGGGACACACCCAGGACGGGACGCCAGTCCGTCACAAGGCACCCCAAGCAGGACTCGAACCCCAGACCCACCGGAGAGCAGGACTGCGGTCCAACCCACTGCGCCACTGCACCCCACGATACTCGATATTCAGTCAAAAATGTAGCTCAGCCCCAGATGAAGGTATGTGTGTGCGTGTGTGTGTGTTTTCCAATGACATTTCCTGTCGGTCCAGAATGATCAGAGAAAGACTTTCGAACACTAGTAAAGTTACTAATAGGTTAGAAATGGCATAATAACAGGTAGCGTTCAGGTTAAAGCCGCTGTCCCGGGAGACATCCTGCAATAGCAGCCTTGAGCAAGGTAAAGTACCGTCATTTTTACACAGTAAAGATAATGAGCTCCACACATAGATTTGTATATATAATTATAAGCTGCTCTGGGTGAAAATGGTATACTATAAAATTACCATTATTTCTTATTAAACGGTGTTACACTGCGCATACTGCAGGAAATGGAACAATTCCATTGTAAGTCTGATGCTCTGCTTCTCATCCACAGTGGATTAATTGAAATTCAGAGGATCTCACACGCTAAACAGTGATGGGAGTCTTTCCGTTCCCCCTCTGCCTTCTTTCATTATCATTGTTAAAAACAGAATATGTGAGCTGTACTCTGCGTGATCTCAGCAGCAAATCATCGGTTCTATGTGACTTAGTTCGTAATAATGGCTTCATCTTTTCTGTATCGATAAATTGTGCTCTATGTTTTAAAAAACGGCATACGAGAAGAATAATAAACGAATAAATGAGTGAATGAACAAGAAAATAGTCCTCCGTACATCGTTTAAAGCTGTAATACAACTTTTACAATCGATGCAACTGTTTTCCAAGTATTGTCTATAAGCTAAATATAAAGTACCATTTTATCTCATAGAAATTCAGATAAAGCTCTAATGTATATCACTTGGGGAGAAAAGGGAGCTCGTGGGGTGGGAACTGAGAGGGATGAGAATAAATCTCTGCCTGACAGATTCTCCTACACTAAGTATAGAGACTAGAGCGCCAGTTCCCTCAGTAATTCAGCATTCTTTTGTTCTTGCCTTTGTTTGGAAATTTTGTGTACGAAATGAGTGGTGAAGCAGGTTCCCCACTGACACAGTTCAAAATATCTTTCCCCAGCCATTTATCATCGCTTGCTGCCTGTTCTGAGTTGCAGGGGCCCCACGTCGGGCTCTAATCTGAATTGCAAGCGACAGCGTCCTGCTCCAGGTTTCCAGGCGGCCCGTCCCACTGCTTATTAGCTTTCCAAATGGAATAATTACTGGGCCGTCACATAACTCTGTTCGCCTTATGCGTGATAACAACGGTATGGCTTCGGAGCGCCTCGGGCCATCCGGTAGCGTAGGGGCTCGAGCTGCTCCTGTTTTACCTGACGGTCGCAGGTTCGAATCCCACCTCCAGCTATAGTACCCTTGTGCGAGGTACTTACTTTAACTTGCCCCAGGTAAATTACAGCTGTATAAATGGTAGATAACTGTAAGTATCTTAACATGGTAAGTGTCTTTGGAGAACAGCATCGGCCAAATGAGTAAATGTAAATGTGAAACAGCACATTTACCCATCTTTGTCTTCATAGGAGTCTCGCAGATTTGCACTCGCTTCCATGTATCGCTGCAGAGAGGAAGAGCGGAGCTCAAATTCTACGTTTGGCGGCACCGCGCAGACTGAAGGCTGGTGCGACTTGTGCTCTTTTCACGGTTGCGAACACGTGCGTGACGCGTCAAATCAAACAAAGCATCATTCACTTACATCCAACACGGCCCGTATCCGGCGGTCCGAATTTATCTGATCTCGTAGCTGTTGGGAGGAAACGCAATTAGAGGGAAAAGTGGAAAAACGAGCAATTTTTGCAACGTCACGAACCCACAATAATAAAAACAGTGTGCGAAATGTCCTGCTTTGAGCCGACAAGAGAGACACCGCAGCTCCTCGTGCTTCGAACGGAGAGTTTAGGAATTTTGCAACAAAACGGAAGTGCTCAAATTGGCATTACCCGCATTTCCTTTACTCACCTATTTTCTGAAACTTCTAAAATGCCTTCAGATGCCCCGTACGCCCCTCGCTATGGCAACTCTCTCCCTCTTGCTCCCTCATGCGCTCAACAGCAGATAACTTAACCATCCATTATTTACCTCAAAGTGCTCCGACAGCTTTCAGAGACAACTTTGCTATCGAGTGCCGTCCATTTACTGATTCACCTGCTTGGATGCAATGAAAAGATGCCTGAAATCCTTCGTTTGTTTTGCCCATTTATTCCGTCAACTGTATTTGCTATCAGTATTTATTTATTTATTGGTTGATGTTTTATTGTGATAATGTCTTATTGTTTTATTACCGTTATTGTTTATTCCTTGTATCTTCATAATACTTATGAAAAGGAAGGTTATGGCTTATAAATGGCTTTACCTGATCAGATGCAAAATTCTCTGGTACAAGGAGAAGGTTCCCTGAGTCCTGCGTGATGGACAGTGCACGTCGGAGTCGCCGGACTTGAAATCATTACAAGTTTACGGGTGTTACTAACAAGCCGGGGAGATCCGGCCGAAGAGCATATGATTTTAAATTTTACACGACTGACCTTTTTGCAGCTACAGGTTTGAAGGAATAGTGAGAAAAATGCATGAATGGAAAGAGAGGCACAACACTCCATTTCAGGCAGTTTGAAAGTTTAAATGTTGCTTAGCTCATAGAAAATGGTTTGTTTGTCAGTGTATTTAGATCACAAAAAGCCTGCAAATTTGTGTATACTTCATTTCAATGGTCCTACCTAGGCCCTGTTGTATACTTACATGTTTCACTTGTACGTTATTCATTTTTCATATTTTACCATGCATTTATTATTTATATTGTATCGTGCAAGAGTTCATTAAAAGCATACAATACGCACAGTATACTATTAATTATTTCACAGCATAAAACTTTAATATTGGTTTGTCCTAAATTAGTCCACTTTAGTTGTAATTGCGTAAACTCTCTGACTCGCCTTCATGAACTGCTTGGGGAAGTGGAGCTTTTCGTGGTTTTGAAGTCTGTCCAAGAAGCACAGCCAACAGGTCACCGCAGGCTACTCGGTCACCGTTTCACGTGAAGCACGTGTCTCCGGGCTGTGATAGGAAACCAGAGCTCACGGGACCGGTAAAGAGGCTCGGCGAGGCGCTGCCGAAACCACGAAAGACAACAGCCCTGCGTTCAGTAGCACTGTGCCGCCCAATGGTGTCAGTTCCTTTCTAAGTGACTTCGCAACGTATATAGGCTACATTCTCAAAATTACGAGTAGTATCATGTTTCTCATGTGGCCATTTTTAGAACTTAGTTAATTTTTTCAGCTGATTGTTTTTATGCTGAACACTAAAATTCACTACCTGTATTTGCATACTAGTTCAGTTTGATCCCTTGTATGAATGTGAAGTTTTCATTAAGCAACATCAAGTGTGAAAACTCACACTGAGCACAAAGTTTTTCATCAAATTAAAGGACATCACAGCTTGAAACTTTCTCTTTGCCATTTCAGATGGTTACTTTTTAAATAGTTCTGCACATCTTTGCTTCTTTCCACGCCGTTCCTCCATATGTTGTACATCCTGTCAAGACTTAATTGTTGCAAAATATGTGTTATCATTTGTTCTTCCTTTTTCTTTTTATTCATGCGTTCATGCTGATCTCCAGCAGAGCCACAAAACGTCAGATCGCTACGCTGATGCAGACAGATTTGTGAGTTTCCAAACAGTTTCGCTACTTGACATTTCATTTACCAAGTTGAAAGAAGTGCATTAGGCAGCTTCCTTTTAACTTCGAGTATCCGGCATGAGGACTGCATTGGAATTCGAGAATCGGTTTGGCGGAGAGGCGAAGAGAGCCTGATCCCTCTGACATTTTACTGCCTCTGTTTGTTTGCACAGTTTTTCCCTTCTTGGGTTGTCACTAGGAGAACTTTAAGGCAAGAAAAGGCAATCAAAACGTTGTCCTCAGCAAGCTGGCCTTGAGCCTTGTGCAGCTATTGTTCAAAAAGTAGGTGAATTATAGCTCCTCCTCTCCTCCAGAACTGAAAACTGGTCAGGATACCCCACCCCCAGCAATGAGAGCGAAAATGCGGTATGACTACCTGAAAACAGTAACACAGAATCTAAATGAGCCATTGGGTTTAGGAACCAGCACCACCGGCCACACACACGCACTTTCAGAGCCGCTTGTCCCATACGGGGTCGCGGGGAACCGGAGCCTACCCGGTAACACAGGGCGTAAGGGGACACACCCAGGACGGGACGCCAGTCCGTCGCAAGGCACCCCAAGCGGGACTCGAACCCCAGACCCACCGGAGAGCAGGACAAGGTCCAACCCCCCACCACCGGCCAACTCCAACACATCTGCGAGTCCTCTGTCACTTCCATCTCCAGCATTTTGTCAACGTCATCTTTCACCATATCTTCTTTATGGGTTCCAAGACGATAAGAGAGGCTCTGTGCGATCATGCCGGTCTCGGGTTCAATGAGATGCTCTATGAGGTGAGTTCAATCTGGGGTACGGGAGAAGTCATGAGCAAATTCAGCCTGCAGCTCATTTCATTCTTTTGCTTTTTAAGCAAGAACTATTTTGAGATTTGTGTTGTTTTCGTTTTTCCTTTCATGCACTGCTACCGTGTAGTGATGAAAATTGTCTTATGAGAGCTAAAAAGCTGTCTGTTCTTTTCATGGTCATCTAGATGCTGCTAAGCCTTTGAATAGTTGCTACACATTTCAGTAGACAATGACAGTAAATGAAATGTTTACTGGTCCTTAAAAGAGATAATTACACAAGCTGTTGTGGCAGTTCTCTTGACCTCAAGTGGCAACAATGGCCTATAGAATTTCTGTCAGGCTTTTAACAAGTGACAGGTAAACTTGTGCAATTTAAAAATGCTGCATTGGATGACTTTTTTAAAACTGTCTTAATGATGAAAGATTCAAGTATCCTTCAGAGAGGGCTAAATATAATATATCACAGCTTGACTGTAAGCCTGAGTAATCTGAGGTGCCCAAAAAACCTGCTGTTTTATATGTGCTATGTGATTATTGGATATTTTGTTTTCCTAGAACTCTTGTCCAGCCCCTACTGGTGGTTGCATAAGTGGGTAAAATGTTAAGTCCAAGCCATGTATAATATTAAACCATGACCAAAACGTATTAGTACTGATTTCAGGACCATCCTAATGCTAGAAAGGTGCTGGGAGTCACATAAAATGGATAAAATGGACAGAGGTTCTGTCTGGGATTGGAGGAATGTTACATAATTGGGATTTATTTTATTTATTTTATTTTATTTTTATTTTTATAGAGCGCTATTCTCACACACTAACACAGAGTGCTTTAACACAGGCATAAAGCAAGAAAAACAGATACAAAGAAGACAGTCAGCTAATGGCTACCATAATGAAGAACTTATTATAGAACTACAAGTATACCTACTGGCCACCGGGGAAAGGAACAAAAACTCCCAATTGAAGATTGAGGGAGAAAAAAAAACCTCTGGGGGTCCACCCCTCCTGGGCATTCTAGAAAGCAACAATTTGTAAGCCAGTGTGTAACAAGTAATAATGATAATGTTGGTAAATGGCATCTTTGATCCCCAGCTCGGCATGGAACGTCTCAATCGTCACGGCAGATGGACATCATCCTCCGTCAGCACAGGATTCGTCCGTCACCGCTGGCCGGCCTCCTCAGGTCTTATGTAGCGAGGCGGTGCTCAACGAGAAGATAGGACAGAGTTAGTAATTTGTTACTTAAGTAAATTTAAAATGCATTTTTGTAAAGGTGATAAAATAAACAACCAAGGACGGTCGAATTACATTACAAGGTGGAATGCCTGAGTGAACGTGTAAGTCTTTAGCCGGGATTTGAAAACAGAACCAGACGGGCATTTCTGAGAGTAACAGGTAGACTATTCCACAGTTTAAGTGCTCTATAACTAAAGGCGCGACCTCCTACTGAGGTCTTATTGATCACAGGTACTTTAAGGTAACCTGCATCTAATGAACGGAGATATATTTTGATTTTTAATTTCACAGGAGGCCCAGGCTATGGTCACGTTTCTGTCTATTAACACCTTTTTACCCTTCACTTTGGTCATACTTACCCCTTACTATAGTAACAGTTTAGCCTGGTTTACACTTACTGCTCGTTCTTGTAAAAGTTTGGTCTGATTTCAGTTCCTACTGACTTTTGTAATAATTTGGTCTGGTAACACCATTTTGTCACGTCAGGCCGATAGAACCGGGAGGGAAAGACCCAAGTGCGGAGTCGTTCCTCTGGAGTCAGAGGATCAGGCAAGTTCTCAATATCGGGGACAGGCGGAGGGTCGGTCGATCGGCGGTCGGGGTCAAAGTGGGAATCCATGGGCGAGGTCAGGAGACGAAGCGAGGAGTCGGTGGAACGGCGTTCGGAGTTGAAACGAAGATCCGTGGATGTGGTCAAGAAACAAAGCTAGGGGTCAAAACCAGAGAACGTGAACTGAGAACGGGAGATGCGTATGAGCGAGGAGTCACAAGGAAGGGCGGTTGTCCCTGAAGAGATTCCGCAAAGGTATGGAAGCTGAGGAAGGTATTGTCGGTTGAATTGTGGACGTGACACATTTACAGTAGTTACAGTTCAGTGTGGTTTTTCTTACACTCTTCTACTCACTTGCTTACATCAGTTAACAATTTGTTAACTTGTCCAAGTCAGGGTCAAGGGGTCCAGAGACAGTCCCAGTAGCACAGGGCACCAGGCTTCTCAGGGTACACCCTGGAAAGGATGGAAGTCTGGTATTTTTTATCATTCCCTCTAGTCAGATTTACAGTTCCGTTAAACAGCAGAGCTGCCCATACGCCCCAGAAATGTATGACTGTTAGTGGGGAACATACAAGTGATGATAAGGTGCAGGCTTGAAAAATGAGGAAAACAGCTTTTTAGTTTCTGATACTGACTAGTTTGCATGGGCTGCTGGGACAACTGGTAGCGCAGTGATTACAGGTGCTGTCTTTAGACCCGAAGGTCACAGGTTTGATTCCCACGTCCTGCTGTAGTGCTCTTGAACAAGGTACCCTAAATTGCTCCGCTAAAAAACATACCCAGCTATATAAATGGGCAAATAATTCTGAGTATCTTAACATTGCAAGTTGTTTTGTAGAAAAGCATCAGCGAAATGAATAAACATTGTATGGGTGTAATAAAAATGCTGTTTGCGTTCTTAAGCAGGCTGCAAGTATTTGGCAACATCAGCTATGGAAGAATAGGAAACAGTCTGCCACATGAAACACAGAATAAACAAATATTAACAGTGCACACAGCTCTCACAGTAAAATTTGAATACAAGCTCCAAAAAAGAATAGTTTCCAGACATTGTTCTCTCGATGCCTCTTCTTTAGTCTTTCTACAGCTTACGTGTTTGTGTCACGACCCTTTGACGCAATAACCCCAGTGGTTTGGGGCTACCTGACAGAACCCAGCACATCGGCTCCCAATCGTTTTATCAAGTAATCGGGACTTCACAAAATCCACCAGCTCTTCCAAAGGTCTGTCTTTCATTCAAAAGAAAGATGCAGTGAAACTACGAGGAAGTGAGTTCTCAACCCATTCGTGCTACAGCTGTCTGCTGTTCTTTGTACCTGCTCCCTGTACCCTCATGGAGATGCCATCTCCCCAACGATTCCTCTTTCTCCAGACCTCCTGTGTGTCTCCATGAGTTTTCATTCTCAAGTCTTCCTATTTCCACAACACAGAATCAGCACTGGTTTTGCACTGTGCACTTAAAATAAACTCTTGTGTGACAAGTGATCAGTTAGGAAGTTAAAAAATGTTACAGGACACACAATATATCTTTTTCACTTTTTCACTTTATCCCTGCACAGGTACTGTGAGCTGGTGGGCAGCCCAACCCTGGACACCAAGCAGGAGCTGCATGATATATAGTTGTCAAGGGTCTGAGGATGGACAGATGGCAGCTGAAGATGTTTTAAGACTGCTGGCCTGAGGATTTTAGAGTTCATGGGGAGAGCAACGTGGAGGAATGCTTGGGGAGAATGTTTGGTTTTGGTTGCCTGAAAGGATTCTTCAAAATAAAAACCTGCTACGGGGAAAACCTACTTTCTTGTGCCCAAATCCTGCCCAGGGGGCTACCTCTTCCCCACAGCCAGCCACAGCATATTCATACATACAGAGAGGTAAAAAAAGAAAAGGAATAAATGATGCACACCTACATCGTGTGCCCAATGGAATCACACATCGTGTCCATCAAAGTGATAGATGTCTCTGTCACGACTGAAAGTGGCTTAGATGGATCGAACATTGTTGTGTGATTTTCCTAGAAGCCATCTCAGAAAATGATCAAGATAAATGCAGGTTTAAAATTCTGCACCAGAAACTCTTAAAGGCAAATCGGCTGGAAAATAAAGCATCGCGAGTGAGGATCCCGCTGCTGGAAAGACGTACACCAGGTAGGGTACTGCTTAACTCATGCTTGTTGCGAGTTTAAGAAGAGCCCCAGTTCTTTTGTACTCGAGTGCATTGCTCTGAATAAAAGTGTCAGCTAAACAACGGGACATTAGCAATGTTGCGTTTATAAAAGTCTTGCTGTGGAGAACGAGCGCAGAGTGCTACAGAGACAGCAAATCCATCAAGGTGAAGTAGAGTGCAGTGTATTCTTCTCCACTGCCTTTGACAGCTTGTACAATGTGAAGAGGATAATGAAACACTTGGTTCAGGTTTGGTTTCGTGTGTGAAAACGTAGGTCTCTTAAATCACATGCGGACAAAGGACGACCGAAGCCTTCGGGAACTAACAGCACAGGAAGTCCTTGTTAGGAAAAGTCACTCTATGTTTATTTGTTTTTGCTTGAACATTTGGCGATGTTTTCATTGGTCACAGCTGATGAAAAGGTTCATACAATTAGTAATGCAACGACATTGTGTGTTACAGGTTGACAAAGAGCTCAGCAAGGATGAGCAACTGCAAAATCTGTGCTCAAAAGCCATTTTTTCCATTGTCCATATTAACATTTACTACACTGAGGAACATGAAATATCTATTAATTTCTGCAATCAAAGTTATAATAATCTATTATATTTTACAGATGTATTTAAGAAGGTTGACAGTTCACTATTTCAGATATAGTTACATTAAGAATTAGGATCGTTGAATTTTAATATAAATGTGGATATAAGGAGTACTGTTACTGGATGTCAACGTTTTGTGAAATAAAGTGTTTTAAACCTCCGTTGTTCTGTTTCATTTTAACCTAGTTTGAAAAAAACACCGCACAGCCATTTAAAAAATACAGCTTGTCTTTTAGATTTTATTCATGTGTCATTTGTCAAATGCTTATTTCAGGTGAGGCAAGTAAAAATGTTTTGAGTCGGTTTTTAGAAGCAAAACAAACCTTGTGACAGTTTATGCTGTGTCTGCAGCATAAATAGCATCCTTTGCACTCTTTGATTTATACTCACTTTCAGCCATGGAACCCAGTGCTTTTTATTAGCCTTTGATTCATTTCAAACTGAGCACAGGGGGATGAAGCAGTTGTCAGTCCTACTGGTAATTAAGATTGATTCCCAGCAGTCTGGAGAAGACGTGTCCTCCAGGCGTCCTATTAGATGTCCTCCACCTTCAAAGAGTCTCAGAGTAAGTAATAGTCTGTAGAGAGAGCATTTCATAAGAGTGGGGACACATCCCTCTACACGCGGAGGAAAAGTCAGTCTTGCCAACACTGCCTATTGCAGTATATACAGAATGAGGTGCTCTGCCTGCATTCTCGGATGCTTCCTCTTGTCGTGTTTAGGGTTGGGTCATCGGCATTACTCCTTCCACTAGTTGTTCTTCCGTTCTCATTCTGCATGCAAACAGAAGGTAGTTTTAGCGGAAGTTGCCAACATAAACAAACTTGAATGCAGCTGGGACTCTAGTCATGGAGGCTGTGGTTTTATCACTGTGCTCACCTGCTCAGCAGTCCACTTCTGGAGCCAGTTGTTCCTCGTATGCCAACCCGCCGTACCGTGGACCCCCGCAGCGGAGATACCTGCGAAGAAAGATTCCCTGCTTTTCCCACAGCTGCCGTCCTCTTCCAGTCATACATTGACGGAAATAGATGTACATGTAAATGTAAATGAGATGTTAATTTGTTGCAAAACTCCTGCTTACTGGTGTTTGCAGATTTTTTTACGAGTTCACCGGAATGTATTTTCATTTAGTTTTTCTACTGTGATGTAACCTGAGCTGCAATAAGTAAAGCCATGTGCCTCCTGTGTAAAACTGTGTAAAACTGGCCATTACATTAAATTCCACACTTGTAATGTACTGTGAAAATGCTTGCAATTACATTTCTGCTCAACAAATTATGACTGAGATTTTTTGCACTTTCGACGAATTAATCTAACGCTCCGTTTAAGGGTGGATTATGCAGACGGTGTCGCTGGGAGATTTACCATTACAAACGGCAGACACGTGACGGTAAAGTCACAGATGTGGCAGTCCGTTCGGGCATAGCACTTACACCTTTTCTCCTCCGACCCGCTCGTTTCGGGTGCCAGACAGTGCCGAGACTGTCTCTACAAGAACCGCTCGTCTCCAGTTCAAGGTCAAACTCGGCACGCTGAGAGCAGCAGGATACACTGATTATCAGACTCGAGGTTCCAAGTCAGTCATGTCTGTTCCCATGTTGTCTGTCTGCCAGGGGAAGAGAGCCAAGGAGGAAGGGGGTCACTCTCCAGTTTCCTGCCTGTGCGATTTTTCCACACGTGCCGCTAGGACCGTGGAAAGTCAGGAGGGGTTGAAGGTCAAAGGACAGCAGGGAAGCCAGCATGAAATCACCGCTGACAGCCGCATGGCAACCAAGCGCAAAATTGCCTGCACAGATCCCAGACCTTAATCCATCTGTCACAGAGCAGAGTGTAAAAGCTCAATGATCTATTTAATAGATTTCTGCAGAAAGATGCCAGCAGATTCCTTGCGTGTGCATTAAAAAGATTCTCCCTCTGGCTCTTTTTCGAGATTCTTTTGGCAGAGAATATTTTTAGCCCAAATCTGACGTGCCTGTTTTGCCGCTGGTTACAATTTCAAAATTTCATTTTTTTTGAAATGCGGAGACGCGATGTTGAAAAAAACTCTTTATTCGTGCAACACCCTCCTTGGTCACCTCATAACGCTCCAGGAATTAGTCCTGTAGTAATGTGGATACATGTATAGCATCAATTATAGACAAAACAGGACTTTATGCACAATGTAGGAAGGTGAGATGCGGAGAGGGCTCTTGGTGTTTGCTTTCGTTGGTAATTATGCCCCACGGTACTGCAATTGCACACTCGCTGTTCCTGGGAAGACCTGTACAGCGAGCAGCGTTCGGGTAGCAGGATATACCGTGTGTCACATAGAGTACCCTCTGTACAATACATACGATGCTCTAAAATTGGATGGGTTTTATGGTCTGCCAGGGTGGGTTCAGCTGCCTTCAGCATTTCCTCAACAGCAGTTTCTATTTCTGTTTTGTTGTCTCATAGCTTCTGCACACCGTATCTCAGCGTAGTCAATCTTCCTCACAAAAGGGGAGCCTTCCTCCCCGCGGACATCGTTTATGCATGTATCAGACTCTTCTCCACCAGCGCAGCCTCCCTGCTTTCGCACAGCATTTTTACAAGGTAATGAAAATTGAATTCATGCAGCGGGACCTGGCTTCCGTCTTGCGACTGGAGACGTGATGCAGGCCCGTGTCCTAAGATGCCACCTGCTTCTGCTTCCCAGCTTCTGCAAAGATGAAAAAGTTTCTCCAAACCAAAAAACAGAGAAAGAAAACGGAAAGGTGGGCCATGGCAGCGCTGCGGTCACGCGTTTCACAGTCATTTGCTCTGCGTCCTCAAGAAAGTGACGCACAGACTCTCTTTAATAAGGCTGTTAAAGAACGGAGTATCTGTTGTACACTGACAGCAGGGAGCAGCCTTCGTGTAATGTGACGGAACAGGTTGACCAGGTGCCTCTTTAAGATGTAAAAAGGCCTCGAGTAATTCTCAGCGCTTAAAAGAGCAGGCTGCCAAATATTCAGCATCATCAAAGTACGCCGGTATATTTGAGGAATGCAGATTAAATCACCGACTTTCAGGAACAAAAGCGGTTATACTGACAATTCAGTGAAGGCAAGTCGCACTGCGGTTGACGTCACGCTCCGCTTCTGCCAAGCACGATGGCGTCGGGAAATCTGAGCACCCCGAAGGAAATCAGCGTGGGGCCTTGGCCGCAAATACTTTCTCCAGCCGTGCTGCATGTGGCACCGCAACGTTTCCAGTTCGCTCGCACGGCAGGTTCACTCCTCCACTGCACCGCCAGTGAACTCCATCGCTGGCACAGTCTGAGACCCAAGCACATTCTCCCATCTGCTGCCCGCCCTGTTCCAGCCCATCCAGAGCGCCGAAACGCCGGAGAGCCTCTTCGGGGCCCGCGGCCGGCGTGTACACATAAGCAGGAAGCTGCGGTCATGAAGCGTCCAGCGAGGTGAGGACACGACGACGCGCCGCTCTGCTGCCGCTCACCCGTACCGCGAGCGGGACGCACAGAAGAGGACAACGGCATTGCGCTGGCTCTGCACGCTGGCAGCGAGACGAAGACACGACAGCAGAAAACAAAGGAAAATAAACATTAAAAGAGAACAAACGCTGAAGAAAACTTCAGACTAGGGACAAGAAAATTAGAATCAAGCTGCCGAGCCAAGACTGCCACGTGATAGTCCCGTCTCTAAGCAGATGTAATCGTGTTCCTGCTTGTTTCTGTACCGCGTTCCGGTTACTGGGCACAAAACGCCCTTTTGCCCGCAGAGTCGGTTGAGCACAGTGCACTGGTGCGATGCTGCATTTCTGAATGGCAGGTGAATGTTAACCACCGTGTTCGTCCCCGTCTTTGTCTTTCGAAATGTACAGCCTGCCATCACGCCCAAGCGGTTTGAATATTTTCAAAATGAAGTATGACAATTCCCCCATGACTGGATTTCATGCACCTTTTGACATTATAATTACATCGCATGTGCTCTGTATTAACTTTATTGGGGAAATGATGACTTCATTATGTTGCATCTTGGTACAAGTCAAAGCGCTAATTTACCTGACAAATGCTGCGTTGTCTGCTGCACACTGGAGCGACAGAGACACATAGCATCACCACCTTATGCAGGAGAATTGGGAAAGAGCCCTGTCACTTCTTGTTTATTTACAGCTCTGGAAGAGTCACAGGGTTTTTACACTGTTTGTCTCTTCTAATCTCCTGGAGAGCAGTGAGTTGGAGATAATTCAATTTCATATGCACTAATCAGGGAATAGGGGTCTGCACCATTTCATACTTACACTCTAATTACATCAAACTGTATTATCTAGTCCCCTTCTTTTTGTTGCTGCTTCACTACACTGGGACATTTGGAGGCATCTAACACTGGAACTCTCCGATCGATTTAACGGCACAACAATGGCTAAGCAAAGGGAGCTTTGAGTATTCTCAAATTATTTAACGATCATTATGAGATAAAGCAACAAATGAATGCCCACAAATTGGCCAGTTCTTGCTGAGCTGTTCGTTGACCGGACAAATGCAATCCTGAGCAGAGCTAAAACATAAAAGGAAGAGCATGGACCTCGTGTCAACTAAGGAAATCTTGTCAAGGTTTCTCGAACCAGCCTGTTCCTTCGGTTTCGAGCACTTTCGGGCAAAACGTTTCCAGTAGATGGCAGAGTACACAGAAAAGATGCTTCGTATGCGGACATGGTCATGGAGCGCTGAGAGCTGCGGAGGTGTGGGGGTGGAAGGTCGAGCAGCTGCTGCGTTTATATCCACGGTGAAGACGCTCCTTACCCAGGGAATAAAAACCCACAGCGGAGACGAGTGGAGCTCTTTGTTTGTTCCCCAACATGTCCAAGTTCCTTCATCAAAATCTGGGTCTCTCACTGTGCCCCGTAAAGGCTTCTCCCCCAGTTACCTGCACTCTTCCGTTCAGCATCACATCTCCAACCCATAATATTTTCAAATAAATATATTCTCTAGTACTTTTCTTCAAAGCAACTTACAATGGGTGCTATGTAGTGTTATCAGCCCACACACCTTATTTACCACAGTGACTTACACTGCTAGATACACTACTTACACTGGGTCACTCATCCATAATACATCAGTGGAACACACACACTCCCTGCATCACTCACACTATGGGTGAACCCAAACAACATGCTTTTGGACTGTGGGAGGAAACCAGAGCATCCAGAGGAAACCCACACAGACACAGGGAGAACATGCAAACTCCACAGACTGAGCAGAGATCAAACCCATGTCCTCTCACACCACATGGGCACTGTGAGACAGCAGCACTACTCACTGTGCTTCATGCTGCCCACAGTCACTTATATTTATTCATTTAGCTGAGGCTTTTCTCCAAAGCAACTTACAGTGTTAAGGTTATAATTATATACCCATTTATACAGCTGGACAATCCTGAGTAAATACCTTGCTCAAGGGTACTACAGCCAGAGATGAGGCTCAAACCTGCAGCCTTCAGGTCCAAAGGCAGTAGCTCTACCCACTACACTACCAGCTGTCCGCACATATTAAAATAATTAACTGTAAGGCTACGTGGCTGATTTGAGTAACCAGTCTTTAATCACTGCTGTACATCTTTCCTGACGGTCAGGTCTTAAAAACTGCTCTCTTTCCATAAGTGAACTTTTAGCAGTAGGTAAAAGGTTACTTTTTAAGAATGTTTTTAAAAAAACTGTGTTCAATAGACAGCGTAAATGTAAATGACATATTGATTATGCACTGAAATGACTGATGTTACATAATGCACCTGCTCTCAGAGCTTGTTATTCAAAAATCTCTTCTCGTTTTTGGCTTCAAGTTGGTTTTTAGTGCACTCTGCTCTGTGACGTACCCTCATCTTTGCAGCTCTTTCTCCATCCACCATGAGGTGTTAGTGTTAAAAGCATACTCTCAGAGCGGGCTACTGTGAAGGGGGTCCGTTTCATCGCAGAAAACAAAGCTTGACTGGTGACAGGGAAACAATACGGTTCCAGATCTTATTGTGTCCCCAAAATGTCTGCAAGAAAACTGCCAGAGAAATCAGTGATCAAGCATGCTCACACACACACACACACACACACATTCAGATTCATAGGCAAACATGACATAAAAGAATGTAACAGGGAATCCAGTGTAAGCAGACAGTGCAATGCATTGCTTTCAGACGCTGCACGATGTCTAGAGCACTGAAAGTGAGGTTCACCTTCTCTACTTTGATGTATGACTGCAAACAAGGGGCACATTTTCAAGGCTTGGGGTCAACGCACAAGTCCATCAACCCCTTAGATAGCAAGGTTCAAACAGGAGAGGGTCCTATCATTCAGGACCAGGGGGAGCGCAGTAGAGAGAAGGAGAGGTCCCTGTGAGAGCTTTGATGCTTAATGAATATTTGGCAGGGCCAGGGACGAGCTCACAGGAAAGCGTCGTTCATGGGAGTTTTCCAGAACCTTGATTTCCAAGCACAAAATGGATGAACAGTAATCTTTCCCCAGATGCCCACTCTGGCCTGACCTCCCCTTCACCTCCAGGTTACAGAGAGAAGCATCTTCAGCATCATCCCCACTTGGTCCAGTGCGTGGGAGCTCCATTGCATCCTTGCATCCACACTCATAGAAATAAGACAGCAGCCAGGGGCAGAAAATGTGTGTGTGTGTGTGTGTGTGTGTGTGTGTGTGTGTGTGGGTGGGGTGGGGGGGTTGGCAGTGAAGGTGAATGGGGTGAAGATAGTAACCCTTGGAGACCTCATTAACTGGAAAACTTGGCCAGCTGATGCTAGCTGCTATAACGTCCCTCAGCATGTTCTACTGCTCAGGTGGGAGGCAGTGGAGTTCGGCAGCCACCCACCGCGGCGACGAGCAAACTGGTGGACCATTCGCTGTCTGCCAGTACATACTGTGCTAAAGCAAGTTGTCAAGTTCTCATCCGGATGTTTCAATATGACTCCAAAACTTTGAGGTCATAACCTCTGTGCCATCTGCAGCAGCTATGATCATGGTCATGTGAAGTAGGCATAGTTATAGCTTTAAGTAGATATAACAATGTACATACTCTCTACATGTTCTCAGATCTTTTTTTTACCTATCTGAGTGTGAACATAACAGCAGTGGACAGTACAAGCGTGTACTTCCCTGTACACGAATTAGACATCCTAACACCTGCAAGACGCCAGAGTGCCAGTAAACTACACAGCGCTGGGTTGGTTCAGCAGAAGCCGTGGAAGCACCAAGTCAATGTTCACTGCAATGAATTCTGCACTTCTTCAGCTCTGTTTAAGGGCAGTGGAGCAGAGCACAGCTACTGTATCCATGGGCTTGAGACAAAACAAAGCACACAGAGTTGGGGCAGAAATGCAGCCCCTGTGGCCAAAACCATTTGAATGAAGGAGACAGTTGAAAAGACTTACTGAACTAAACCAACCTTTATCAGTTTTCCTTCACAGTTGGGTTCCAAAATAAGTGAGAGAAGCAGTTGGGCCCCCAGTAAGACCCCCTATGGGAGAGTTCAGATCTTGTCTGCCAGTGCTTTGCTTTCCTTGCTCACACGGTTGTTGACCCTTATTGCTGAGGTCCATCGCCTACTGTAAGTAATGACAGACCTTTAAATGGGAGCACCACTGCGCATGGTTCAAATAGCTGAAGCTGAAATAACAAACCTGAAAGCAGAAAGACAAAGTGACGTACAGCAGTGATGTTGCCACTCTTAGGCGACTTTTCACTGGAACGGCTTTCGTTTCGCTTTTTCGCTCACTTTGACTTAGTCACTGGGTGGATGTTGGCCATGATAACAGGTAATTTAATAGGGACGAGTTGGATATGGTGCAATTAACTGAGCTCATCTCAGCAGCACCTCACGTGATGGACACCTCTAGTTTGAGTCACATGTTGATGGCTGAGTACTATGAAGGGTTGCGTTTAGCTTGGATGTGGTCCACTACTGCACTTTTTAAAGCTCTCGTAGGTCTCTGTTTCAACCTACTTCATAATCAGAGCCTTAAAGATGTACACCCTGAGGTAGTGGTGTGGCAGACATCTCCACACGCTGATAGTGGAAGGAGTTTGAGTCCAATAGGCCAGATAACAAATGAAGACCAGTTGGGAGGTTAACCACAGTTCACAACATTACATTTACAAAAGTCAATTAAATAAATGGCAAAGAGTTACACCGACCCCTGTACTGCCAGCAGGCTGTGTAACCTGGATCATTACAATGCAATCGTGAATAATCTGCTTTCTGGCAGCACTGTTTATCTCTTTTGGATCAGTTATTGGAGAGTGGCAGAGACTTGTCTTACACTGTTGTGCTGCAAATTTTTCACCGGGTATTAGAGTGTGTGTCGTACCTCACCTCTTGGTGCAGAGCAAATGTGTTTCCTCTGGTTCTTTTTCTTCAAACAGTGCTATGTTCCACAAACCTTTTCAGTGCCATTGAAGAATGTTTATTTAAGTGCCCAATACATGAGGAACATGAACTAGGTACAATATTTACAAAAGTCCACAATCATCATCATCATCATCTCCTTTGGCCCCACCTGGGGCATAGGGTGCTGACGAGAACCCTGTAGGGATCCCAGTCCGGAGCCAGTCTCTCTAGTCGTCTCCAGATTTACATTTACATTTACATTAATTCATTTAGCAGACGCTTTTGTCCAAAGCAACGTACATCTCAGCAAAAGTACAATTTATGCATTACATTGAGAGAAGGAGACATAGCTGCAGACATGAAAGTCTCAAGTAAACCTAGTTTGTTACCTACCACTTGATGCACCGAGGTTCATCGTTCAGGTAGGTGCATAAGACACAGGACAGACAAATCCCGATACCCACACCAATTTTTTTTTTTATTAAATATAAGATACACAAATGAGCAGTACAATACCAGAGTAATGACTGAATAAAGAAACTGTTAAGCATGGTAACTGGTAGTATTGTTGTACTGGGTTTAAGGCTGTGTTCTGTGCTCTGGAATGTAAGACCATTGTGGGAGAAGCAGGCTGTACCAGGCACCAGGTCAGAGGTTATCTGATAAAGGCAGGCTTTGGACACCAAGAGCATGTCATAAAAGGTTGATGGTCCTGCCTTGCCTGAAGTGAGGTCAGTATAAGGTAAGCTGGATGATGGGGTTGGATGGTTTGGCTTTAGGGTGATGGGATTTGATCAATTAATTAATTAAAGACTGATAGGGGAGACACCCATCTGGGGCTCTCCCGTCGGCCGATGTTGCCGTGAAAGTCTTTGTTTGTCTAAGTGTGTTTATTTCAGTGTCTCCTATGGCTGAAACGGGAAAGGGAAATATTTCTTTCACACAATGAATACAATTCTATCCTTGCGTCACCCTTTGTCATGTTCCTAAAACACAACGACAAACTTCTATAGTCATCTGTTCTTCCATTTTCCTGGGTAAAGGCCCCCCAAAAACAGGCAGTATTTAAAGTCACCTAAAAGCCTGCTGGGCTCTTTCGCCAGGAACCAAAACGATTTCGTCTAATAAGTGTCGTAGCGAAAGAAACACAACAGGCAGGAGAGACACACAAGGGAGAGCCGAGCGTGTGTATGATAGAACGAATATAGCCAACCCAGTGTGTGCACCCACTAAGTCAGTTCAACTGTACCATGACGACCCGCTCTCTCGCAGTGTGTATCAGGAGGTAGAATGAGAATGTGTCCAGACTCAAACTGCTACCTTTCGAGGAAGAAAGAAGAAAGTGAACGCATAGGCCTGGACTACACGAATGCCCTGTCCAGTAAAGTAAAGTTTCTTCATTCCAATCGCTCAGTCGCTCTTGTGATGCATACTTGTGTTTTCTTGACTGGCCACCGGCATTGAGCCAAATGAGCCGAAGAAGACACACGGCACAATGTGTGCTTAGAGCTTTGGCAATAACCCTAACTGCTGCTGTGTGTTCATTTATACCTCTAGTTTTGGCAATGTTTTCAGGCTGAGAGCTGGCCTGTGTTGAAATTACTTTTCCCTTTCATAAGAGCTGTGCGATCACACTATATACTGTATGTCAAGTACTGCAAGATGTGTTGGACTGTAAGGTTGTCCCAGGGGCCAATGTGAAAAGAGATCTAAATTAATCCAGAGTTATAAAGCGTGCTCCATCCTAACAGCTGCAGTTACATGTCTTCAGTCATGTTGGGACCTACATAACGTGCATAACCAACACTCCATAATGAGACCAAAATGTTAATCCATACGCTTTGTGGCCGTCAGTTGCCACTATTACACTGCAGTGACCATATTACCTCCCATTCCAGCCCCACTCTGGAGCGTTTGCCCTGATACTCTTCACCTTCACCTGATCTCTCTGCAAGTTATCATGAAGGGAATAATGGAGGGTGGCGGGAAACGCTGTCGGAGGGAACGTTATAATTCCTATGTGAGTACACACACATTCTTGTTCATGTTCTGAAAGATGTTGTAATAAATAGGTTCATTTATTTTTATCTCTTAAAAAAGCCCATTTACATTTTCTAACACTATGTATTTTTTCTAACCAAGATTCTGAAATTGTACTTGTGAGTGAATGTCCTAATTAAATAGTCAGCACTCACTTCGATTCCTGGAAATCTGCTTAAAATTGATTGATCCCTTTAGCACATGCTGCTTTCCAGATGCAGTTCTCTATTGATTTCACTTCAGTCTGTGTTGCATACCGGCTCGGCGTGCCATAAATCTCATCATTATTCTTCGATTTCACGAAACTTTCTTGGTTTTTCATGAAAATGGATTGAGTTGGTGAGATGAAGCAAAAGCAAGTTTTTATGCCCTTAAGCCGTTGTGGTCCAATAGGAATTCTAATTTTCTAAACCTAAACAAGGTATGCATTTATAGCCAGTCAAATGAGTCAAATCTAATACTCTGAAATCTTTATGGCCTGTGCAGTTCTGAAGTCTAAACAATGTGGGATGTGAATCAACAGACTGAAATGCGCATCATAGATATACAAGTCATACAGTATACTGGTAACTTACATCCTTTACATTTTCAAGAGATTATTAATCTATAAATTACATGATGATTTCCCTAAGTGGGATGTATACTGTATTCATTGTTTAGGATGTCAGTTTCTTTTCCATATTTAATAAATATTATGTGTCAGAGTGCTGACTTTTCACTGATAAAACTTTTGCTGGAATAAAAACAACACAATGTTTCTACTCGGCAGCAATTCATTCTGATCGTTTAAATGAACATCTTTGTTAAATACAAGTAACTAAAACAATTGTTTATCCAACAAACTAATTTTTAGTGTAGTAGATTTTTGCAAACTTCTTATGGAGGATTTTATGGACAATTTTACAGGCGGAGCAAAGGAAAGACTGAAAAATCAAGCCCAGGCCACAGTGGGCCTGTGTAGAGATGGGAAACAAGTAATGCAGAGACATTAAATGACAGCGATAATAAATGCAGAGATGACACATTTTAATATAGGTGATTCTCTGCAGACGTCCCTGGCTCTGTGGTGTCCATGTTACCATGATCCACGCTGATATAGGCCAAGTTTTAGGAGTCAGGTGAACCAGCAAGGCACTGGACCGTTTCCTGGTGTGCGAGCTCAAGGACAAATCTTCCCAAGCAGGGAGTACAATAGACAGGAACAAAATAGTTGCATGTCCCCAGGTTGAAGGGTGAAAAGCGCCAATATGAAAGAGACGAAAAGCAGCTTCAAGCTGCATTGTGGCTATCGTGTAGCTCGCTGTGCTCTGGGTTCGGATGGGGTGAAGAAGGACACACGGACAGTGCTCATCACCAACGTTTAGCGGAACAGCAAGAGCTATTGGGGCAAATCAGCGGAAATAATGCTCTTGGTCTAAGGAGCCCTTTTCCTCAAGGACCTGCTTCAAACCAGCCTGCTTGCACCCCTCAGGCTGTTGGTGGCTAACACACTCACTCATGCTCACACACACTGTCCAAAACCACTTATCCCAAGCGGGGTCGCAGAGAACCGGAGCCTAACCCAGCAACACAGGGTGCAAGGCTGGAGGGAGAGGGGGAGGGGGAGGGGGAGGGGACACACCCAGGATGGGACACTAGGCACCCTAAGCGGGACTCAAACCCCAGACCCACCCCCTCACACACTCACACCCTTACATTCCCCATCAGTTCCCACAGCGGTTGAACACTTAATTCCATTTTACCCACAATCCAACTATTTACAATAAACCCATTGTCCCGCTCAAACGTAACACTCCCCAGTAACGCAGCTCGTTACAATAGACATGGCTTTACTGACTATTGCTTTTAATACCACAGACGTATTTGCTGTGAATTGCCCTTTTCAACACATGCCGGAATGAAAAGACAACATTTAGTGGAAACGGAAACATTTAGCGACAGGCCTAGTTTTCCACAGTAATCTCAGGAGATCCAGAGCCAGGACTGCAGCGGACCGGTAGACAGTAGCCTACCAGGCCAGCAGAGAGGGAATGTTCAGCCCGGTCTGTGAAAAATTGAATACAGCAAGTGGAAGAGAGATTCCCCGAGAGACTAATTACATCACCCCCCCGCCAGGCCTAATGAGACAATGATGGTAGGGGTCCTCT
Organism: Scleropages formosus; assembly: GCF_900964775.1. Lineage (NCBI taxonomy): Eukaryota > Metazoa > Chordata > Actinopteri > Osteoglossiformes > Osteoglossidae > Scleropages > Scleropages formosus. Next base: position 625,675 of record NC_041824.1, read on the forward strand.
GAATGGGTTGTGCACTGGAAATTTCTGATCCTTTAGTCTATGGATGTTTCAGCATTCATAAGAGAGCCCAGTAACACCTGTCAGAAACGTATGTGATACAGCCATGAACATAATACTTTACTAAGACTGAAGCCGTGTATAATCTAATTTTAAGAAAACTGTAATGCAAGCAAGGGACTACGGATGGAAAAGTCTCCTAAGTCCAGTAATAACAATTATGTGTAGCTTTCATCGTGAAATTGCTGAGGGGCAACAGCTCAGAATACTAATTACATTTTTTCACATTTGTACACAGTTATGCATTTAAAACCGAAAGGAAACAAAACAAATGCTTTCTGAGCAGTAGCTGTGAGAAAAGTGAGCTTTCCATGACTTGTAATGAGTTTTGAGGTGCACTGGGATGTAATTAGTCTTATTTTGTGTCATAAGATATAAATAATGATGGATTGAAAAGCTTCGGTAGAAGACAGTCCATTTCAATGAACCGATTTGCTGGTATTTATTAAAGACTAGATATGTGGAATTGCTATTAATTCCATGTAAATTAATTGTGAGCAGTTATTACAGTGGCATTTTCCTATAACAATACTGTGATTGGGGTATGGTAAACTGCACATTCATTATGCTCTGAAGTAGAGCATAGCTTGAAATCTTCATGCAAGATTTCAGCCCAATTAAATAAATTTCTATAGTGCATTCTTCTCAGCAGAACACCTGAACAACAGATATAAAGAGGACAATTGCAGAGACAGTGGTCACATATAGTTTAGCTGGACAAATAAGCAAGCGGGCAGCTGAGGAGCGGAAAGCAAAAAACAGTCATGATGAAAGGGAGTAAAATAAACCTGCTGGGGGTCCAAGGGCCAGTAGCAGCACACCCCTCTTGGACATTTTAATGTGGTTACAGAGGACCTAGTAGATGTGTGTATGTGTAGAGCCAAAACACCAGCGCAACAAGCAACGCAGAGTTCGAGTCTATGGAGGTACGACTCATGGTCCACTCCCAGGTGCCGATCCAGTGGGGGTAGTGACTGGTCCTCCGTTCTGCTTATTGGAATGGTTTACAGAAACAGAGTAAAACTGAGGTTCATAGATATTCTTCTGGTCTTCTATTCCATTGGCTGTAATTTGCCTAGGGGTGAAGAATCAGTCTATTGTCTTCCTCCTGCCACTCGTCAAGTAGATTCAAGAAATTTGTATTTGTCTTCAGACTGACACAGTGACATGGAGTGAGATGGAGAAGCACACCACCTTGGACAGCTTCAAGGGCGCTTGAGTCAGGAGCTCCTCCAGTGAATGAGCGCAGCCCTGTGACCCTAAACTCTCATTTTAAGAAAGAGGGTTGGCATTACTAATCCTGAGAAAGGGTAAATGTTAGACCAAGACCTAAAATCCCCCAACCTACAGCCCACCCTCCTGTACACCATGCAATGAGCTACCACTAGAGTAACAAGTGGAAACTTGGGACAACAAACAATAAACTGGAACGATAACAGTTTAGCGAGATCACCTTTATATTACTGGTAATCTCTCAGCCATTTAAAATGCATATTTATGAGCAGTAATGATGGTGGAATTTCACTAAAGTCATAATGCATATTCACAGAGTGGGACTTTGGGTCTGCCCTTTGAACAACAACTTAAACAGTGATGAGGGCTACTTTGGGTTCTGAATGCGTAAAAAAATTCAAATGAATACGTCCTGACTTTATGGGATAGCCATTAGTAGGGAAGGGACAGTTTTCTCCACCTCATAACACGTACCTTATAGAGAACTAGACTTGAAACTAAAGGAACTGTGCTCTTCTGCCTTTTTATTTTCATAAATAATTTTTTAGGAAGTTAAAAAATCCATACTTTTTTTTTATAGTGGGTCCCTAACTTACAAAGTTTTGATTAACAATCTTTTTGCGGTTACCAAGTTTTTGAGAGGTATTTATCCATCCATCCATCCATCCATCCATCCATCCATCTATCTTCCTCCGCTTATCCGGGGCCGGGTCACGGGGGCAGCAGTCCAAGCAGAGTCCCCCAGGCTTCCCTCTCCCTCTTCCCTTTTTTCATAAATGGAGCTGGCATACCACTTCAAATTTCATACAAAAGTGTCCTGTCATTCACCAGCATATTATAAGCAGTAAATGCCTCCTAAGTTCATGAACCTGCTCTGGCTTGGGGCACAGTTATTTATTATGCTTTCCTATTTACATCAGCTTATAAACACCTAGCCAGGGGACGTAGAATGTCCATGCTCATGCTTTTCCCCCGAGGAAGTGTCTATGAGCCTGCCTGGTCTTCAGAAGCGACAGAGAGAGAGAGAGAGAGAGAGAGAGAGAGAGAGAGAGAGAGAGAGAGAGAGAGAGAGAGAGAAACATTCCCCGTCTTCATATTCCCACTGCTGTCTCCCAGCCCGCAGAGCTGTCACGGTTCTGACCATTACATTTACATTCCTTCATTTACATTTACATTTACATTTATTTATTTAGCAGACGCTTTTCACCAAAGCGACTTTCAACTCAGAGTAAAGTGCAGTGTATTTCACAACAGACAAAGAGCTATAGATGCAAACACACGATTCTCTTAGCAGGTTCAATTTGTGCAACACATTACACCAGCATTTGCACATGCAGTACTGCCTGAAAGTGTGTTGCCTCTTTTAGGACAAGCGGGACAGAAGATGGATGGATGGAGTACTGCCTTAAAGTGTGTGAACCCTAATGGGATGGTCATTATTCACTTCTATTACTCATGGCCATCATTAAAATAAACATAGAATGAACAAATGATTATTATTCACACACCCGTTTCCACTTACCTATTTGGTTTAACCAATGCAACCTGGGCTTCACTTATTTTTGCTCCTGCTCTACCGCTACAGACATGATTTCCTCCCAGTGAACATATGCAATTGGTCATTACACACCTATTATGTCAGATGATAAAGTCTGGATCTCATTAAATAACTATTTCATGGTAAAACTAGAGGACACGAGTGTTTCACATACTTTGAAGCAGCACTGTAGAGATGATGACAACCCCTCGTCCACTTTGCGTCACATTTGAGTAACAAACTTTTATGGTAACAATGCAACTATGAATCCCAGTTAAGTTCATAGGTAGGAGACTCACCCTACGCTGTGATCGTGACTTGATGTGTTAAACTCTTTTTGAAATAACAATCTTACTGTGAGAGATTATATTCTTGAGCAAACAGTAGAATGATAAATATGGAGAAACGCAACAAAAATACTTTAAATGGATGTCTACCTGCAACTTACAATATATAAAAAGCATGCATCATAATGGTTAAACGATACAATGTGTAAAAAATTGACACATCAGCACGCATTTCTCCCCGTGGGTTTTATAATTAAGAAATGAAACATAGTTAAATTTAATTAGTTCATTTAATTAATTCATTAATGTGCCTTGGTCAGTGGGGGCAGTGTTTGCACAGCTGAAGACGCTTGTCATCGTAGGGGCCTGAAGGATGCAGCAACGGTGATGCTTTTGCACAGCCCTTTGCTCCTTCGTCTGACACCCTGGAACGGAGCATCATGGCCTTGGAGCATCCCGTGTAATTTCTAGCTCTTCGCAGGGAATCTGAACGCCCCCTGGGAGGACGAGCTGTCAGCTCAGGCATGTCCCGGGCTACCTGTGCTGAAGCCCGTAAACCTGCCTTCGTATTTGTTCCTCCTGCAGAACTTAGGAAATACACTGAGTTGAGAGTCACCTCAGGCCTTGATTCCCTCACTAAGTGTGAGCCTGAAATTTCAGCCAAGGTCCCTCCTCAAAAGCACTGCACTTTTTGGTTTCTAACTGACCATTGACAGCTCAGGATCACTTAAGTGAAGAACTACAGGTTTTTGATATGCGCGCTGGCAAAAGTGAGTCGTGCATTTGAATCCCAAGTAACTGTACATGGAAATACGATGTCTCACTCTTACGGCAAGAAGAGGACTCTAACTGAGCCGAAATACTGGGTCCCAAAGCTTGTCTTAGTGGAACATTCTATTCATCACCTGGTTTCCAGGGGTTTCGCAGAAAGGGGAGCAATTTGCTGCAGGAGAATTACTGCATCTTGTAAATGCAAGTACAAATCTGCAGGCCACAATGGCAGACAATTTGAAATAAAGCTCCCTTCAGGTTGATGTGTTTTTGGGGAAAATAGGGCACTTTTCAGACAGGAAAGGCACCAAAAGAAGAGACAATATGTGAATTTTAGTCACGCTTCTGCTGGAGAAGGACACGAGTTCTGGGCTGTGGTGCAGGTGGATCACAGTTCAAAACTGTTCACAGATCACTGCTGCCGTTGTGATCACTGAGCGCCGTGTTTTACCTCAATTCCAGTTTGACAGATGTATGCATCACAGTGCAAGCCAAACAGTGTAGATAAAAGCCTTGATCAGATGAATAAATCAGAGGACAGCACAATAATAAATTAATCCTACAGAGGCCATAATCACAGCAGAGATTCCCCAGAAACGGTTCTCCTGCCCGTGATCTATTATGCTCTTATATCCTTCCTTGTTCCTTCTTAGATGCTCAGCTGAAGCAAATCAAAACACAGTCAGAAGCTACACGTTACATTATTCATTTGTTTTACATTTGTTCTTGTCTGTTTATAGCACTTGAGCTTTGTGTTGGATCCAATTACGATATGTTATGGCAATATTTTCAAAATCGTGGACAATGAAGCCTTGCTCTGGGTCTGACCCAAATGATTCAGTGTATTTAGTGCAAGGCACAGAAAATAAATCTGAGAACATTTCAGGAGATTGTGTTACAAGTAGATACAAGCGTACAAAAGCTCTCCTGCAGTCACAAATGTATGAGGAAAATTTGGGGGCCGCTACACATTTACAATTAGCAATTTGTACTATTATAGAAGTAAACGGTATCATGCTGAATTCCATAGAGTTAAGGATACAGTAGGAATGTGTTCACATGCAGTATTATTTGTCTCAAGCGTAGCGCCAGTGTCCTGGGACACGTGTAGGCTGTCGGGGCTCTTAGTTACTTCAAATAGCGACAAGAAAGGCACTTGAGTTTTACTGGATAGGCGATAATAATTATAAACATCTCATTATGAATCAGTCACTCAATACTTGGAAAATGCAGTGGGTTTAGGCACTAATGTTTACATGGAGAAACATCTCACCACCAGAGCCACTGCCTTTGGACCCACAGGTTACAGGTTTCAATCCCCCAGCCAGCCATTGAACCCTTGAGCAATGTACTTCTCCTAAAAATTGCTCCAGCAAAATTACCAAGGTGTGTAAATGGGTAAATATATGCAGGTATCTTAATATTGTAAGTTGCTTTGGAGAAAAAACATCATTTAAATCAATAAATATAAACTGTACACTTCAGACAATAGTGTACAACTAAAGGTCATGGTTGTGTTTTCAGACTCACCTGGACAGTGTACTACTACCTTCATAGAATAGAGGAAAACACAGGAGTAAGGAAGTGTCTGCTGGGAAACCAACTGAAAGTGTTTTATTAGAAAAATCATGGCAGTGGAACCTCAAATGTGAATCTGCAATTTCAGAATGAAAACATGGGTTGTTTGTTACAGTAGGTTTGTGTTTTACATTCAGAGCAACAGCGTTTGCCCACTGTTGAAAATCACTCGCTCTCACTATCATTAAGCAGTTGTTTCAGTTACGGCTGCACACACACACATACTGACTAAAACCACTTGTCCCAAGCAGGGTTGCAGTGAACCAAAGCCTAATCTGTCAACACAGGGTGCAATGCTGGAGAGAGAGGGGACACACCCAGGATGGGGCGCCAGTCCGTCACAAGGCACCCCAAGCGGGACTTGAATCCCAGACCAACCAGAGAGCAGGCACAAGCCTAACCTGCTGCGCCACCACACCCCCGTTATGGCTGCAGTGCTGTTTAATTGCATGTGGCTGAAAGAAGACAGTGACTAACCCTAACCCTAACCCTAACCCTAACCCTAAAACCCTAGCCCTCTAACCCTAACCCTAACCCTAACCTACTGTTAATACGTGTCTCTGTGTCCGCACCTCTCCAGACCTCGACACACATGACACAGTGGAGGAGAGTTGTTCTCCCTTAGGAGGCAAGTGAAAAACAGGAGACGGCCAAGGACAGAGCCCTGGAGAACATACCATACAGTACAAGAGGTGCAGGTCAATCTGTTTTTCCTGAGAATATTATTCCAGCTGATCCAGCTGCAGTAATGCTGAGCTAGCAGGTGGTGCACCGAGCATGGAATTGTTTTTTGAGCCTTATTTATGTTACTCTTGGACACGTTTCCCTACCTTTACTGCTGCAGTAAAACATTCAGTCGCTTTAATGTACGTTCCTTCAGTACGTCAGTTGCATTATCAGCAGCGATTCATTTCGCTGATGCTTCTCTCCGAACAGACTCACAATATCAGATTTGTACACAAAGCTATTTAATTATTCATCCATTAATACAATGGGATCATTTTTACTGGAACACTTAGTAACTCTAGTACCTACTTAGTACTTGGTACTTAGAACTTAGAACTTAGTACCTTGCTCAGGGCTGGTACAGCAGGAGTGGGGAATTGAACCCAGATACTTTCATTGCAACGTGGTGACATGAACCCCAGTGGTATCGCTGTGACAACTGAATGATATTTTTCTCAGAGTTAAACTATGAAATTGTGTGTTTCCAGCCAAGAGGTATAAGTGCACACCTCAAGTCAAATGATCAGATTAACCGTACGAAACAAGGCACAAAGTCTAAATTCCCTACAAATTAAACGCTCTCAATACTTTCCAGCCACAGTACCAGAATCAGAGACCATGTCAAAAATCGGTAAAAATGTTTGTAATAATCTGGGTGTTTTTCAACCTCTCGACAGTTCAGCTGGAAAATAAAACATAAACTGTCTGATCTTCAGAGGGACTTTTTCTTTTTCAGAGTGGAGTTTGCACTAAGTAAATAAGTATAGACATGCGTTGCTTAACAATGGGGACACGTTCTGAGAAATGCGTTGTTAGGCGATTTCTTCGTTGTGCAAACATCGAGCGTCCTTGTACACACCTAGATGGTATAGCCTCAATCAAAGACTGTACTTATACCCACTTAGATGATATAGCCTCATTCACAAAGTGTACTTATACACACCTAGATGGTATAGCCTCGATGCAGTCAAGAGCCGTGGTAAACACAAAATTTATGATGCTGCTGCCGGCGTAACACAGCATACTTTTTTACAGTAAACTCTTCTTATAAGTAGAAAGAGTACAGTATAGTAAACACATGAAGCAATAACATATGTGCTTATTGTCATTATCAAGTATTATGTACTGTACATAAATAATTGTATGTGTTATATTTTTATATGACTGGCAGCGCGGGACATTTGTTTACCCCAGCAGCATCACGAACACGTAACCAGTTGCACTACGAAGTTGCTCGTCGATACGAATTTTTCAGCTCCATTATAATCTTATAGGACCAGCGTCATATATGCGGTCAGTCGTTAAGTGAAACGTCGTTAAGCGGCACATGACTGTAATTCATTCAGTCACTCACACACTTCCCTTTAACTGCTCATCCATGACAGGCAGCCTGGAGCATATCTCCAAGGTACAGGGCGCCAAGCTAGGCACGATAAACCCATGGAAGGGATGCCAGTCCATTACAGAACAAGGTAACAAGGTCATCTGGGCAAATCTAAGGTGATCTAGTTGAAAACCCTGCTTCAGGCTCCGTCCACACTGAGAGCCTTTCTTACCGCTACTTGGCCGGTCTGGAAGCAGCTCCAGCACATCCGAGTGATGAATAGCTGGGGGTGAATAATGTACACAACAATAACCTCCAGGCATCCCACAGCACACCTTAACAAGACCCCACAAATTAATCATTCAGTTGTCAGCAGATTTTATCAACCGTGCTCCGCACATCTTTTGTTTTGATTTATTTTACAATTTATTACCTGCCCTGAGTCAGCATCTGCTCTCTATTACAGCGGTGTTGCAAAGTGTAGGACAAGTAAGATTGTGAGTGTAATGTTTTGGGGTGTGTGTTTCATTACAAAATAAAGAGGCTTGCAGAGTGTGTGCGCGTGCGTGTGTGTACTTGTACATCTTAGTTCACGTTGCGTCACACTCTACAGCTTATGGGTTGTGTAGTCTTTCGCTAAAAGGATGACATCCCATATTTTCGTAAAGAAAAACTCTATTACTGAGCACTGCATGTATTGCCGAAAAACACGTAGTAAAATAAGGGATGAAGGGACTCGAAACCCCCTGTTGTCTGCAGGATTTTCAGCAACGATAGTGAGGAACAGTAAGCAGGTGTTTCCATGTCTGTGTTGCTGGGGCTCTTTTCTGCTTCATTGCTTCACTGATGTAGCTCTTTGTGGTGGACTCACAGGTGTCTGGATGGTGCTGATGCAGGTTAATCTTTGTTCTCAGGAGGTGATAACGGTTGTGGTGGTAAGTTTGCCCTGCACTAGCGTGAATGAGGTAAGAGCTTTCACCTCCCATATTCTGGATGACTGTGGCAGGTTTCCATTCTCCAGTTTCCTTTTGGAAGTGAATGGTATCACCTGGTCCAGGTGTATGTGTTGCTTTTGCATGTACTTGTAGCACAGCCTCTGCTTTGCTTAGCTCTCTTTTCTCTCAGCACATTGGGATCATGTGCCAGAATCACATCTTTTCTGAGCATGTCTCAAATAAGGAGAAATGAGGTTTTGGGAAAAAATCATTGCATGTTCTTCAACAGATCTGTCCGCCAGTAAAGTCGACAGATGCCTAACTTGATAACTTGTACACTGGTGTGATGGTTATCAGCATATGCTGTGCACCATTCACAAGCAAGTAAAAGAAGAATGACAGCCTGTAGCAAATCGGCCTGTGACCAAGTCAGGCTTTCAATTTATACTAATTTTACAGAGGGTGTCTCTTTCTTATTTACAAGTTATCGCACCCTATTTTTAAAAGGGGTAAAAATGTCCGACAGGGTTGGAAGAAATGAAATGTGGCCTTTAGTTCTGGCAAATTAAATGGATAGAATTGAAAAATGATTTCTCATAACATATTATTCTGAAGCACGAGGTCAGGGATTATGCTTGTTATGCCATTATGGAGATTTGCTAATGCAGCAGAGGATCTCGTTATCAGTTCTCTAAGCCCTGACTATAGAAAGAAGACCGGAGCAGCGCTCCCATGTGTCTCCCTCTCAGGGCTGCTTGGCATGGAAGAGGGGTGGGTGTAGGCGGGAGGTCAGGGGAGGAAGTGAAATTGAGCACTTTGCCATGAGCAAAGAAAGTCACTTTTTAGAATTTACAAAATGCTCCTTCCCCTCTAGAATTACAGCTGAAACATATTTGTGCTGTATTCTGAGAGCAATGTGGTGATCTTTGCAAAGGGTAAGGGGGATCATCTCCAACTGACATACAGTAATGCTGAGAAAGCTGAAGGCAAAGAATGCAGAAGAGTTTAAATATGTACAAAAATCTTAGCACAACTAAAGCTATTTCAATAACTATGGTACTCATGTGCAGGAAGATTTGGCAAGTCTGAAAGTATAGAACTAATTCATTATTTATCTGCATGATGAACATAAAGAAGCCCTCCTGTTTTTTCTCGGACTTGCTGGAGGCTCCCTGGCTTCTTCACTGTGACACTTTCACACTGTTCACATAATCGGGATACAGCACAAACACAGGGTGTGTCCAACAGGGTGCATTTGTGGGTGCAAATTACCATGCACTTTGAAAAATAATGGAATTGCTGGGACTCTTGTTGGAGAGCCGGAACAGCTCACTGAAGGACTGGGATGGACATGCGGGATTCAGGAGCCTGAGCATCATGAGCCCCCTCATACTGTGGAAAGAGATTTCCAATAGATGGTTACTGAGAAAAATATTGCATGCAGTAATGGCCTGGATAGTACTTCTTCCTCCTTCCCAATTGCCACAGTCCTCCAGCACCACCGCCACCAGAGACTAGCTCGGATTGTGTGTCTGAAATCTTTTTGAAGGAAGGGGGAAGTCAGAACATGTTAGAACAGACCCCCCCGAAGCATTTTTTTTAATCATACAGAAGGACAGCTACATAGCATTAGCCTCCAACATGTAGCTGGGGCCCCGTGAAGACCAAAGGGAAGAGTGACAGACTAGTGCAACCCAAAAGAAGTGAAGCAAGCCAAGATCTCCTTGAACTCTGGAGATAAGGGAATCTGACAGTAATCCTTCCTCCAACATTTTGTCAGTTTTCCCATCACCACTTTCTCCTTTATCAGAAGCCAATAAGGGAAGCTGTGAATTAAAACGCAAAGTTGGGGCAGTTTGTGTTTCGCTACAAGGTATTTTCAACCAGGAAGGAGTGAGGACCAGTCACAAAAAGTAAAACACTTTTAAAATTTTCATGCTGACAACAGGGAAGAATGAAGCCGATCACTTTCACGTCTATGAAAATTCTCATGCTGCTTTGCATTAGTTCACACGAAGTTGACACAAGGAAAAGTATTCGTGTAAAAGATGGAATATGGTATCTTACATTAAAAAAACATTTCAAGATGCTAAAAGACAAGCTGATGAGCAAGAACATTGAAAGACTGTAAGCTGTTGGTTGATTTTTTATGAAAAATTACAATGGACAGATGAACATGTGCAAGTTTCAGTTGCATGACAATATGAAAAAGAACAAGGAAGAACACATTAGTCTTCCTCAGATAAACACACATACACACACAGTCTGAAACTGCTTGTCCCAAGGAGGCGAGCCAGGTCCTAACCTGGCAGCACAGGGCGCGAGGCTCGAGGGGGACATCCAGGACGGGATGCCGGTCTGCCGCAAGGCACCCTAAGCAGGACTCGAACCCCAGATCTGCCACACAGCGGGACCCGACACCCCCCCCCCCCCCCCCCCGTGAATGCATATTTTAAGTGATTTAACAGTATTTGGGCAATAGGAATTTACATTTAGAGCCAAAAGAGGAAATGGTTGCTTTAAACAGTTTCAGAGACCGATACCATTCTAATTTCCTTTTCTGATTATAGGAAACTGCTGATTTCTTTTTTAGATAGAAACACTGGGTCACTATTACTAACAAAGGCTCAGAATAATATTAAGAGGAACTGCAAGTAATCTCATAGAAAATGTATTGCATTCATTCAGTGTAGGTGTTTCTGTTTAATAATTTGTTTAATTTGTTTAATAATGGAAAAGCCTTTACGTTGTTACTCGTGTGACGTTCACTGCGTCATGTGTGGAATGGACCGTACTCTAGAATCACGTGTCTGCATCCAAACCTCTCCTTCGGTTCATGTACTGCGCTCTTTGTGTTGTTTGTGCTGGAGAAATACGTGTGCAAAATGAGTAAATCTGGATGTAATTCTGATTCACAGAGAATGTTTTAAACTTCATGTATTAATTATAGACACAAATAGCCAGGCAGGATTCTCTGGTGAGAATGACCGTATCCAGGGAACTGAAATCCTGGTAGGCATTTTCCTAAAATTCCGAAAGTTTTGTCTAAAGAGAAAATGCAGTGGGTTCAGGACATTTTTATGTAGGACTGCGGTATTGTAGCACGGCATGGGCTGCAGGAAGTGGCGCCGCTGTTTGGTCACAGGTTCGAGTCTGTTTGCAAGTGTCTGTGCGAAATTTGCGTGTTCTTCCCATGTCTTCTTGGGTTTCCTCCAGCAGTCCAAAGACATGATGATAATTGCCTATTGTGTGTGTGTGTGTGTGTGTGTGTGTGTGTGGCTATCCTGCAATGGGTTGGGATTTCGGTCAGACTGAACCCCCTTCCCCTCCCGCCTTGTGACTCCAGGATGGGCTCTGTATCGCTGCAACCAAGACAACCACTTATCGCTTTAGGTTCACACAAAGTAGTGCTTCCAACAAGCAAAACACGCTCACAGACAATCGTTTATTCTTCCGGTTGCTAAAAATACCTACAGCAAGTGAGGAAACTGAAAAAGAAGTTGCCTTTAATTGGATTTTGATGGTATCCTGTAGTTGTGACACAAAGATCTGCCTTTGCATGAGGTCACTTCTGGAAGAAACAAGCCATCTGCCACAGGAAATTGGGTTTTTCCTTTACTGCCATCAGTGACAGAGAAACAAAGGATATTTAGTGAGAACAATTCATGTGCATAAATTGACTAAACTGATCTTAAACAGCTCTCGCCTCAGTTACGCTGCGAAATGATGATGCTGAGTTGAAATATTCATCTTCCACATAACAGAAAAACCTCTGCAGTCAAAGGTTTACAAATTATTTCATTTTCGAAAAAGCTATTTCCATCTGTAGAACACACACACACTTTCAGAACCGCTTGTCCCATACGGGGTCACGGGGAACCGGAGCCTACCCGGCAACACAGGGCGTAAGGCCGGAGGGGGAGGGGACACACCCAGGACGGGACGCCAGTCCGTCGCAAGGCACCCCAAGCGGGACTCGAACCCCAGACCCACCGGACAGCAGGACTGCGGTCCAACCCGCTGCACCACCGCACCCCCCTATCTGTAGAACAAAGTCCCAATATTACAACGAAAAATGTATACGGCGCATTTTAAGAAATTTTTCTCTCTGAAGTCCGGAGCCGACCCTACCGTCACCGGATACGACGTTGAGGGGGGAGGCCACCCTGGACCGAAGCCCCGCCCACCTCCGGGAAGCCACACGCGCTCAGGCAGTCCCACGCTGAGGGCATCTGAGCATCATCAGTTCACCTAAACCGAGTGGCCTGTGGGATGGAACGGATGCAGAAAGAGCACGCGCGCTGCACGCCGACGGAGCCGCGTTCGAACCCACGCCTGAAGAGCCCAGGTGGCGTGAGGTGGCAGCGCGACCCGATTTTAGAGGTTAATTTCACCTTTTCAGTGTAAACACGGGCGTCGCTCTTTCGTTTTCTTCTACGTTCCACTCCGTCCATCGGTCAGACTAAGTGCGGTGAGAGAGAATGGTCCGGTGTGTGGAAAATTGCATTCCGGTTATCAGCTCACCCAAAGGACTGGTTCCGCTATAGAAGCTGTCAAGTCCCATCCAGGGACGCAGAGCAAAAACAGAGAGAGTAAGGGGGGTTCATCCTTTGGGAGCCCAGACCGCATGCAAAGGGTGCAAGTGCAGCCATTTGTATGCTGAACGGAACATGACACGGTCACATTTGACAAACCATGTCTTCCTGCTGGGACATGACGCTTTTTGGACTGGATTAAAATCTCACATCAAATGGCGCGACATTCACTGCGCAAAAGTCCCCGCAAATGTGTCGCCCTGCAGCGTGTTGTAGATTTGTTCGCGGAACGACAATACAAAATTACGAGATGGAAACAAGTGCGTTTTGTGCAAGGAACAATACGCCTCAATTGCTTTTGTATTTTTGTATGTTCGGCACACAATAACCATTGTTTTTAATCTCATAATACCCACAATCACACTGGGTTCTTGTGGAGCATGTGAGAAAGAACAAATTCCACCAAGAACATTATCAAGCCGCTGCAGCTCTGCCACCGGTACAAAGGACATATTTACAAGGCGGGCACCATTAACAATTAATTACATTGCATAAGTCATCGAGCGGACTAGTTTGTCAATTCACGCGGTTGTTTTCCAGGAATTTTAAGCAGGGCTCGTGGCAAGATTAACCGTCGGACGCACAGCAATAACACACCGCACCTCGGCGCGCATGAGCGTAAAACGCAGCGGAAGCCGAGGGAGGCAGGATGCATCTTGAGCCACTCGGTGCCGTCAGCGCCGTCTCCGACATAGAGGAGCGCGGCGCCGAACCCGCTTCGGGCCACTTTGACGAATCGCCCGGCGCTACAGGATATACGGAGCGTCTCGTGGCACGTGCTGCGTTTTTGACCCGTTGCACGTTGTGTCTTGTCCTACAAGTGGCTGCTGAACGAGCACCGCTAAGAGCACGTCTGGAGGAAGCGGTGAACACGTTTGACTTCAAATCTGGAGCAGCCAGTTTTAGATGTTGTGACTTACGGGGTTGAACTCCTGGCACGAAACACCGCCCGTGAGATAAAAGAGTCGTATACTTCCGTATCACACTGATTTGCTCTTCAGACGAAGTATCAAGCTACGAAATCACTACGTTTATTTCAGTCTGCGATTAAAGTAATAATAATAATAATAATAATGAATTCATTTTAGAAAACTAACAACAAAATGTTCTGCCTTGAATGTAAAAATAATTTGGAAAGTAGCTGTAGTTACAGCTGCTTCTGAGTCTTAAAAATAAACTGTACATGTTTATATTTTTTAAAAAAACTATCTGTCAAAGTGTTCTTCTTAGTGTTTTTTAAAGGAAAACTCCTCTTTTTACATTTTCATTTTGGGTGACATTTATATCCCAGATTGTTATGTATGTACAGTATGAAATTTTAATTTAATTTTTTTCCTATCAACAGAAGATGTGCATTTGCAAGCCTTCTCGTAAACTTTCATTCGTCTAAAGAAATGATTAAAGAAACAGGCCTTTATCGTGGGGGATGTTCAACCGCTGAAAGACCAGACTATACCCAGGTATTATATGCCAAAAAACCGTAGTAAAATCAGTTTTTCTTGCTGATATCTTCACAATATCAGAAAATGTTTCGTGGCAGAAACATGGCAGCACAATGAACTGCGTGCTCAGACGACATATGAGGCCTGCGGTCAGTACTAGGGGTTAAAGAGGACATTCAGGCTTGAGGAATCCATCGCATGCAGGACTGGGGTGTGGGATGAAGAGCGTGAACAAAGAGGTCCCTTTCCACCGCAGAATCGCCTAGGGTCCATTCATCTATAATGCATTACAACCTTCTCCCTCCCGGGCTGCGGACTCATGCAGCTGGTGCAAGTGGGGGGGGGGGGGGGGGGGGGGGGGGGGTGTTGGATGCGGGGGCACGAGGGCACCGGTGCAAGGAGCCGGAGGACGGTTACCATGGGAAACGGGAGGAACCCATAAAGACGGATAAGGACACAGAGGTTTCGGCTGATTTTCCAGGCCACACGATGTGGCTGGTGACTCCCGACTCGTCCCGATGCCGCGCCGGGGCCTCCTCAAACCCGGGCTCGTTGTGCTGGAACCATTTTCCCAGCACAGACCTTCCTGTTTCTCCTCGCTTCTCCGTTTCTCGTGCCTGTGACACTTACTCCAGCCGTGTGGTTTCATTGCAAAGTACAGAGTGACCCCTGCTGGTCCCACATGTGTGTGAGTGTAAAAGGACCGGTGGAACGTGTTCCGTACGCCATCGCTGCACGGAACACACTGGGAACACCTAAACACATGGAACGCATTCTGAACACCATCAATACACGATGGAGCACGGTATAAGCGCCATCACTACGTGCGTTACCGTGTTACACGTGACAGCAGCCCTGTGACATCATATACTGGAGTTCCTGACACGTGTCTTTTCCACACCACACTTTTGTGTGACTGCAGGCTTCCGCTGGGACTGTTCTTACAAATGCAAATGGAATATTTCTTCTTTTTTGTTCAGTTTGCGTATACAGATGACTCGTTGCAGTTGTTTCGAATTTTTTTCTACCTATTTCCTGAAAGAGGTAAGGAGAAGACAATTTGCAGTCATACCGTTTGCTGACAAAGGAACCACTTTACTATGTCACCTGCTCACTTGGACACTGTCACATCCGTGGAACCTTCCCGCATTTAACTGTGCTCTGTGACCCTGCTGGAAATGTAACTTTGAGAAAGAACACACTGTCCACGAATACACTGTCCGATGCGCTGAGCCAGAAGCAACGTTTTGGTAGTTTGTGGAATTCAGATGACGCCCACTTAGGAAACATCACCCGCACCATGACACCACCACCACCACCAGTCTGTGCCGTTGAAATGAAGCAGGATGGGGACCCTGTGGATTCGTTGTTTTCACAGCAAATTCTGACAGTGCCATCAGCATGTTGCAACAGAATCCGGGAACTGACAGAACAAGTCTGTATTTTCATCCTTCCTCATCCACTTGTAGTGACTACATGTCAACTGGAACCTCAGCTTCCTGTTCTGAGCTCATAGGAGACGAACCCATCTTGACAGCCACAATTTAAACTTCATTCAATGACAGCGGTGAACTCTGTTCCAAAGCAGTTAAGGGTAAATCCTTGGCAGGATCTGCACCTTACATCTCATGGAGGAACCTTTGTTAAAAGCAACTTTTTTTGTGCACCTTTTCATGTCATTCCACACTTCCTATCTAACATAAGTATTAGAAAGTTTCGTTGCCCCTCTGCCAAAACGGTGCTCCATCCTACGGCTTCCACTTGTTTAAGATTTTCACGTGTTTTTGGTTTAATTGCCTAAAACATCCAGTTCCCCTTAAACAAACCTGACTTTGCTTTTTCCTGTCCTTTGTCTGGCAATGAAACAAGGGCTCATCTTGCACCAGTCGAATTGTTATGAACAAGCTGCACCGATCCAAAAAAGTGTGTGTGTGCATGCGCGCATGTGTGTGTGTAAATGAGTGCATATCTGCGGTGTGTAAACATGGTCCCTAATTTGAAAAAGAAATGAAAGAGGTCAGAGGAAATGGGCATTTCAATACATTTCAGCACATTTCATGCTTGACAGACCAGCCGCTTCACCAAAAGGTGCCTAATTCCCTCTGTTTGGAAGACAGGGCCTCCAGTGATGTAAACCTTCCTTTTTTAATTGGACATTGTTAAACTTTCATATCAATCTTGTGGTGAAATACCATTTTCGTGTAAATTATAATTGAAACGTCTTATTTCTACACAGTCACTTTTGGGGTGTGTGTGTGTGTGTGTGTGTGTGTGTGTGTGTGTGTGTGTGTGTGCGCGTGTGTGTGCGTGTGTGTGTGTCACTGCCTATTCTTCTGAAATTTCATCGTGTTTGTTGTGCTGCACAGCAGTTTTTTAGTTTTAATGAATGTGATTTAATGTGATTGAATGTGAGTAACATTGTGATGAGATGCGTTGCTTTGGTCACTAAAAATTGGCTTGCTCTCTGCATGTTAGTTGCCTGCAGGATTTGCTTTCCACGGGGCAGGACTGCGTCACATGAGAAACCTCATCGAGGTTAAGAGGTGATTCTTTTTTCTCCAGGCCTTCATATTATACTTGTGTGCCACGATGGCTCAGTAGTTTAAAGTGGCTCCCTTATAGATTCACTGTGTCATTTGGGCTTCTTGTTTCTCATTGAAGATATGGATTTAAGCCCTCTAACATTTTTTCATATTGGGGGCCAAGGAGTTAATCAAAAGGTTATATCTTTTGTCTTTAGGAAAGGTAAAGCACGCAGCTTCTCGGTTTTGGCTCCGTTGTGGTGGAATGACCTTCCCCTCTCATTCAGAACTGCGGAAACTCTTCCCACATTCAAGAAGGGTCTGAAAACTTACCTTTTCCAGACCCATTTCGCCCAAGACCTCTCCAGCTCATGTACGGTGTAAATGTTCATGCACCATAACTTCATGATCATCCCCAGATAAGCCTTTATTCAGCTGCTACTCTGGTATTGTATGTGATTGTTTGTGTATCTCGGGGGGTGCGGTGGCGCGGTGGCGCAGTGGGTTGGACCGGGTCCTGCTCTCCAGTGGGTCTGGGGTTCGAGTCCCGCTTGGGGTGCCTTGCGATGGACTGGTATCCCGTCCTGGGTGCGTCCCCTCCTCCTCCAGCTTTTCGCCCTGTGTTGCCAGGTTAGGCTCTGGCTCCCTGTGACCCCGTATGGGACAAGCGGTTCAGAAAATGTGTGTGTGTGTGTGAGTCACATGTCTGCAGCTTTGTCTCTTTCTCTTAATGTAATGTACACATTGTATTTTTGCGGAGATGTAAGTCGCTTTGGACAAAAGCATCTGCTAAATGAATAAATGTAAATGTAAATGCATATAATTGGTCTTGTCTCACAAAAAAATGGTGTACTCATGCAGCAGGTGACACAGTGGTAAAAGAAAAGGGCTAAAGAAGCACACAGACTTGTATGTGTGGATGAGCTCCCAGGAAGACACAGCACAAAGGAAACAGTCACTTTTTTTACTCTCTCGGGATTACAACAGAGGGACATCAGAGTTTACCCTTTAACATCCAATACATCACAGAAGCAGGAGCCAATAAAAAGGACAGAAATCAGTTCCACTAAGTGAAGGTCTCCTGAAGGAAGTGACTATATGATTTAGCTACCTGTAATGGGTGCAATATTGTATTAAAGTGCTATAATAAAATCATAATAGCAGACTTCACGATGTGCTGCTGAGAAAAGAGTATCTGTAGCCACCTCCTTATAGACAGCTGCGGAAAGGCTGTCATAAATCATAAGGCCAGAGTAGGAAAAATTGAGCCATTTTGCCAATAAAACATGTAGCATTCAGGTATTCCCTGCGTGCCCTTCCTCGCCCAGTCGCCATCCCATCTCATTTTTAGCAAACTGAAATGCGGGGTTCCTCCTTGCAGAGCAAGAGCTTTCTCGTAGACTCCCTGAGCAGCTGCGTTCCTAATTGCCCCTCATTACTCATCCTTGTAGCCCTGGGATGTCACCCTCTGGCTGTCTTCTCAACCCTTCCTCAATATCGCCCCGTCCTCTTGCTTCAATGTCAGAACAAATCACAGAACAAATGGCAAAAAGAGCAGAGTGTCAGAGAAGTGGGTGGTCAGTAGAGCAGGTGGGCAAAGGAGCTGTCGCGTTTTTCTCTACTTTTCATGACACTTCCAATCATTCCTGCACTACAATATTTATAACACTCTTAATATTTTCAACAAAATTCGCCCCCATAAGTGTTGCAGTTTGCCTGCTCTACCTAAGAATTGCATATTTTGTTTCACTCTCCGTAATGAATTAGGGTATATTCCGTGTAAACTATTACAATTGGGAAGCAGACAGCAGAGCAAAAATGGTTAAGGGTTAGAACAACAATGGTTAGCAATAAAAATGGTCCACTGTATCGCTGCTTTTCTATCACTTAATTTTCGTTCTACGATTATAGAACAAGGGGGTGTGGTGGCGTGGCGGGTTTGGCCGGCGCCCGTTGCGTGGCGGGTCGGGGGCTCGAGTTCCACTTGGGGTGTCCTGCGATGGACTGGCATCCCACCCAGGGTGTTTCCCCTCCCCCTTCAGCCTTGCACCCCGTGTTTCCGGGATCGGCTCCATCTCGCCGCGACAAGCACTTGTTGACGTTGGTTGGTTGCATTTTAGAATAACGTATAATCTGTCATAATGTGATGGCAGCTTCACAATATTTCCCCATTCTTGAAACAGTGTCCTTCAACTTTCATATTATTATACAGCATTAGTGTTGATTGTGGATCATGTTGTGTATGACCCACTGTGTGGTACCTTACTGTGGTTTCAATAGCAATTTGCCATTTTATTTTGTTTTGCATCGAACACAATTCCCAATATTCACTGCTGAGGTCAAGTTCACGTTTTTTTTTTTGATTTATTACGGCAAACCGAAAGCCTGCACAGCATGCTTTAGCCCTTTGGTTGTGTCGTTGGGGTCACTGCCTTCAAAAAGAAATCCAACTGCCTGCACAGGAGTTGGCTCGTTGATGTCAGTGGTGGGATGTAGAGCACTTACATAGCAAAACTGTGCAAAAATTAAGACCAGCTGACCAGCTGCAAATTCCACAGAATACAGCCTTGAGGATGGCAGCCCATGGTAGTAGGAAAGACCAACAAGGAAGCTTCACTCACAAGCGATGGTCTATTCATGATAACATAAGGCTACTGGCTTCATGGAAACCTGCTTTCCATTTTCAGTGACAATTACTTTTGTCTTGCAATAAAACAATCAGTGTTAAGTAAGGGACCCAATATTTGTAAGAATGATGCTATTGCTATATTACACTTATAATACATATATATATATATATATATATGCACACACACACACACACACACACAGTGGGTCCCTTACTGGTTGTGTTTGCGTGCTGCTGAAACTCATCTCTGTTTGTGTGCAGCAGGTGACACTTTTGGGAGAGGTCCTCCTCCTTCTCCTTCCTAGAGTCCCTGGTGGGTTCATGAATAAACCATGGTGGGCTGTGTAATAAACAGTCAGCAAAGCAACACTAATAACTTGAGCACGTCGACCGGACCTTCACGGCAAGCCGGCTGCCGGGCAAACGGTGCCCCACATTCTCGCGCCGGTGATGATGAGTGCCTGAGGACAGTGCCACTCCACTGAACACAGGTAGGTCATGTGCATGGAGAGTGGAGAAGGAGGACACCACACATCATATTAGCAGGCTTGGCTGAGCTCTTGGGCCCACATTGACAGCTGCCATCCATCTCAGCCACTGCTCAGACAGGGGAGGCCAAGTGCAGGTGAACCCTACATGGGCTGGGTGACAGCATGTCTGGCTCCACTGCGCTGCACAACGATATTCTCGTAACACTGCGGCTTTCCTACCCGTGACATTGTGTGCTGTGAGCTCATCGACGGACTGCTAATTACCGTACCTACAACATTGTGAAAAAGCACACGCCCTTCCGAAAGCCTTCATTTTTTCCCCTTTTTGATATTCGAATTGATCAGATCCTGTTGTCAGTTCCAGCAGCACATAAACAGAGCTTGAGCGTGCAATGACACTGGCATTGCCTTTATATCATTTCCTTGCTGTGGAAAATAATGACATGTGCAATCTTGGGTATTTAACAGTAATTGCCCTTTATCAGCTTAATAAAGGGGTAATTGGAGTCACTTGTTGTCTGATTTGGAGCGGCTCTGTCCGGCACAATTTTCTCCTACATAAAGTGTTAGCAGCAGAACACAGACTTTGCGATGTGAGCAGATCGTCTTCCGCTTTGCACTGAGCGTTACAGGTGGTTCGCAGAATGTGGCTCCCGGGTTCTGCCAAACGAACGAGACCTGCTGCTTTGCGGAGAGCCCGTCCTGGCTATGTCGCGAGCGTCCGTGAAACACATGCCACGCTTGGTGTTGCCAGCACTTTCCTTCGCATGTCCGAGAGCAGGGTGCAGGTTCGGATGCAGACGCGTGATTCTTGAGCCCCGTCAGTTTGTCTCAGGACACAGTACAAATTACATGAGTTGCTGCATGTATGTGTGTCGGGTTTTTTCTTCTCCTTTCTTATTTTCAGTTTTTTTTTAATTGTTAAACATACAGCACATGTTTGTTGAGCATTTGGTCCCATCCGGGAACATGTCCTCTCGACAGAATGAGGCCTGGCACAGCACTTCGTGCGGATGCTGTCATGCGGAACTGAGGACGTGGGGACGGCTGGACCCGAGTGCAGGATCGTTTATCGGGAACCGAGGGGTCGGGCGAGTTCTCGTTGTCGGGGACGGGCGAAGAGTCAGTTGATCAGCGTTCAGACTGGGAACGGGGATCCGTGGACGTAGTCGGGAGACGAGGCGAACGGTCGGAAGTCGGGAACGAAGAACCGGGACTAGGAATGAAGGGGATCGGGACATGGGCGCTAAGGGGGACGGTGCGGACTGGCGCGGAGGCGTCGTTAAACAAGAGCCGCACAACACACACCTACCTCTTCCTCTCGCTTGTTTGTGCTGCCTTAAGCAGTGTGAACATTGACACTCGATGCGATTCTGAATCCTCGCGCAGCTCTTTCTCTGCACTAACAACGACTGCTGTTTCCCGTCCTTTATAATGACCACAGCTGTCCTTTCCTGACGTGGCAAATGACGGCAAATTTGTGGCAGAAAGCTCTGAAAATGCAAAATGTGGACTAAACGCCGCGGTGCAGACGTGCTTGTAACCCTGTGGATTTGCCACAAAACACAAGAGCTGGTCAGGGGTATCGAAGGAGGACACGTCTGAAAAGAGCTCCTGAGCTTCAGATGACATCTATTTCTGTGGAAGGTAGAAGAGAGTCTCTGGCTTCCCTTACCCTCTCGCCATATTTGAAACACAAATTAAATATGCTGACATATGGATACGGAAATATGCTACTCTTCTGCAGGGATGTGTGTCATACAAATGGTCCCACGGTTTGTGTCACAGTGAGTGCGGTGCTTTTAAAGTCCCTCGGTCGGTTTCAGCCATCAGTGGCAGCGCAGAACCGAGATGGAAAATTCAATTTTGCTGCAGGATATATTCGGCTATTAAGAAGAAAGACGAGTCGATCCCGACCCGTGGATGCGTACCTGCAAGTCGTCGCATATAAAGAGGGACTTTGCCATCAGTAATGATTTCCAGAGGAAGCACACATTCCATGGCAACAGGTGCAGTCAAGCAGAAACTTCTCCACGATGGTCCTGTGGACTGCGGGCTCCTGTGTGCAGCTCTGAACCGGCACTTTCCGGGAACGAGAACCAGACTGACATTCTTTAAACAGATTGTTCCCGTCTGGATATAACGGGAGCTGTTCCGCAACCTCCTTTTCTCGGACTCTGGGGGGGGGGATCAGAACGTGGAGTAAAGTTGCTGAGAAGAGAACAATTCAGGATCGGTTTCTTGAGAGATGGCTTCAAATTCAAACATTTAAATGAATCTAGAACTGTCTCAGACGACAGGGAGGCAGCGGGGGGGCAGTGGCAGTACGGTACTTAGTTACCCTGGAGGTTCTTTACAATGAGAATGACACTTATTTTCACACTTGTGTAAGGGTTTTCTTCTTGACGCTCTTAGGTAAGTTGAACTTCACCCGGTTTATGACGAATGATAGTCAGATGACTCACAACGATGCGCACGTGACTTCGTGCGTGATCGACTGTCGTGTGCGAACAAGCGTGTAATACAGCAGACACCAGGGCAGCATAGTTAGCAAATCCCGTATAAACAGCTGCTGGCCAACAGAGGTCCCTGCTTCTTCACAAATGTAATTTGATGCAGGAGACACTGCCTAAAGCAGAGGTGTCCAACAACTTTGGCCATGGGCTGAAATCACAGTAAGGCACAGGCTGAATCTTAACTGTTAAACTTGAGAAGATTTATTGTGCAGGGACACAGTGTGAAATACATGGCTGTCACGGTCACACAAAGACAGGAAGTGTCGCGAACTCACTGGGACGGCGGGAACGCACCGGACACGACTTGGGGAAGGTAAGTGCTCGAGACTAAGGGTCTCTAGGCAAAACGTAATCGCGGGCAACCCGTCTGAGGGGCGATCGGGAATCCGCAGCCACATGTCGGCTCTTTAGCTCCCACCTGACGCTCGGAACTGGGCTTTATGTCCACTGAGACTGGGACCTTGCGACCTTCTGTAGCGTGACAGCAGGACTTGCTTGTTGGCAGAATTAAGCGTCGCAGATGAGTGTGTCGTCTTCTCAGCGAGCTTTTGTTCCCTAGAAAGGGTTTCATCTCTTCTTTATTGCAAGGAGCATAACAGTCACATGTTCCACTTAGTACAGAATTTTCCCAGTAGACGTCCTTATTGTGGGCAGAACTCTGTTTTACATCATGTACATTTCCTGCTGACGTCCTTTGAAGCTCCTCAGGAACAAACTCTCTCCGGACAGGTAATAAATGACAGATGGTTTCCAGGTTGGGTTACATGCAACTTGTATACAAATACTGATGCAATTACAATTACGAGCCATGGAAATTTGCATAACTTAACACCACTGCTGCCTTGCAACGGTATGGGTGAGACACCAAACGATCATATAAATTAGTGCTGCGGCACACAGAAACGTGGGTTTGGATGGGGCGAAAAAGGACGCGCAAGCAGCCTTCATCTCAAACACTTGTGCGAACGCCATAATATGAGAAAACAATGCCCTCGGGCTAAGGACCCCCTTTCCTCCAGAACCTGCATTCCAGCCCCCCGTCGAGTCGACGTCGACTCACGGCGGCTCTATGGATAGTTGTCCAAATGCCCGTTACTATCCGTAGTTTCCGTCGCGGGATACAGAAGTAGATTGCCAGGCCTTTCTTCCACGCAGTTAACGTTGCTGTTGTTGCCGGTGTCGCTGAAATGCGATCCTCCGCCGTCAACACCGACCCATGCCGCTGCTGCCCAGCGTGAGGTTCACTGCTCCTCGTCTCACTGCGAACCACCGGTCTTCCTGACAAGGTTGAACCCGAAGGAGTCTTACTCCAGACAGCGTAGTCCCGCGGGTCACGGCGGCGCACATTCCCGACCACCACGACAACGTGACGGTTATCGATCGGGAAAATGTCGTTACATTACTGGAATAGTAACTATTCCATAAGAACTAACACCATTTCAGGCAGCAGCATTAGTCCCTCGTTATAAAGGCACGAAGGTTCCTGGAATTACAGGAATAATAGGTGCTGGACTGGAGTTCAATGGCAACATTTCCAGGCACGTTGAATTAACTCACACTTTCCTTACTGTCACGGGCAGTCTGTTAGAGAAACATTCCAGTAGTCGCTTCCCCCTGTGAAACCTAAGGAGCTTGATAGTATTTTACACCCTTTGTCATCCCATTTTTGTAAAACATCTATGGTGTCACGATCAGCACGTCAGGGTAACAATAAGCATAAAAGCACATTCTTCCGTGGTGCCTTCATTGTCAGAAAATGTGACAGGAGGATGTTCCGGTGACACTTTTCCTGCTATGCAAGCAGACGTTGTCATTTCTGACATCCTGCTGCCAAGCATGGAATTCAAGTCGGTGCACAACTGCACTGGCACAAGAGAGAGAAGGCAAGAGAGCCAAGAAGAGCAAGGTAAACTGGACCATTGACCACAAAAGCAAAAGGTCAGACACACTCGTTCAGGACCAAGAGTCATAATCATCTCTCGCTTTGTCTACTTCCTGCAGGTCTCCTTTCCGTTTGCACTTCTGATGACTCTCGTTTTCTGCACTCGTCCTATAATCACCATAATATTCTATGAAACAGTACACCAGTTTGCAGCTGTACCAGGAAACTGCATTCTGTACCTTCCTTCTATTTATCGTCCACCATCCCGTCTACATCGTTGGGCCTTTTAGGCTTCGGGTCAGTGCCGCGGAGTCGAATTTCACACGTAGCAACAACTCATTTACAAGAACTTTTAAATTCATTAATTTAGCAGATGCTTTTCTCCAAAGTGATTTACAACTCAAATGCACTTTGACGCAATTTTCAAAGTACAGCCGCTTAGTCCAAAAGCCCCATGACACAAATAGCTCCACACCGAATTGACAAGGAACTGAAAAAGGTCGGAAATAATGAACACGATCACCAGCGTATCACCACTGACCACCAGAGTACGTTCCTAAAATTATTAGAATTGGGCTAATCCTCAGTCTTTACTGTGCTCACCTGCTGTGGCTTTAACTCTGAATATACTGGCTATTTCACAGCACTTTTTTTCACTCACTGCTTTTCTTCATTTGAATCATCATTTCAATCATATCCTTCTATTTTTTTGCATGTCACTGTCGTCCACATTTCTTTCCCCAGATGTTATATGGTTTATAAATGTCATCAATTACAGTTTATAGCTGTATATTACAGTGAGCATCTCAATGTTATGAAACAAACTGTTTGACACAGGTTATTGCTTGGATGCAGGGAACTTGGGGGGTGCGGTGGTGCAGTGGTGCAGTGGGTTGGACCGGGTCCTGCTTTCCAGTGGGTCTGGGGTTCGAGTCCCGCTTGGGGTGCCTTGCGATGGACCGGCGTTCCATCCTGGGTGTGTCCCCTCCCCCTCCGACCTTATGCCCTGCGTTGCCAGGTTAGGCTCTGGCTCCCCGTGACCCCGAATGGGACAAGCGGTTCAGAAAATGTGTGTGTGTGTGTGCGTGTGGAACTTAAACAGGATGTGACCCAAGACACCTGCTGAGCTCACCATGTCGCACACTTCGTGCTGCACGTGCTTCCTTCGCAGAGCTCAGTGTGGGGTGTGCCAGCAGCGAGCGCAGCCGCTGGCGTAGATCTACTTGTTTGGCGGAACGTGTCACCACACCCACTGCTCATGAACACACAAACTGGATATCTGGCATGACTGGGGACTTCAGTCATACTACTGTCAGGATTTACATGCACTTTTGAGATTTCATCTGGTATTTAGAGTTTGTCAATATGCCTCTACTTTATGCAAATCTGGAGCAGAACTTTTGTTGTGGCTTGTCAGTCATAGCCTGTAATTACACCTCGTGAAAAACAAGGAATGGCCCTCTTTGCATACCTCATTGGCACTGTCCTTGGAAAACATACTCAGACAACCCTGGTTTTACTCTCTTCGCACAAGGAAACCACTCATCTGGTAAAGGAGCCTTGCAGACACAGCAGTCTATGGATAAACATGGTTCATCTTCACAATTCATGGTAAAAAGTATCCATAAAAGGAGAGAATAACTTAGAATAAATTACTTCCTTTTTTCTTGGTTACTAGACATTATTTTACTATGTTTTTGCTTTATCTTTTGTAAAAGTGGAGTGATATTGCTGAATGTACTGGTCTGCTGTAGCATCTCCTCTACTGGGAGAGAAGAGGAGACCCTTTCAGAACCAAGAAAGTGTTTTTGTGACGTCTACAATGGAAAGGATACCGACTGAAAGATATCATGTGGGAGGGATACCCCCTGGATGGGCCATCCATTCATGGGAGGGTATCCACACACACACACACACACACACACACACACACACACACACACACACACTCACCTGAAGTACACGTCTTTTGACTGTGCTATGAAACTTGAGCCTCCAGGAGAAACCCACACTGACCATGCAAACACCATACAGACTAAGCTGGATTTGAACCTACACACGTACAGCCCAGGCAGGCAATTTTCTCCATGTTTTAAAGAAATTGCAATTAAGAGTTTCTCCTGTGAGAATTCAATTTACCGGCACATCCTCAGGTACAAAATGATGCCTTAGACTGTCATCAAATCAGGTGTTTGCTTTACTCAGGTGTCTCTAAGCAAGGTCCTCTGGGGGTCTCTGGGGGCCACTGGGGGTCTCTGGGGCTGTTCCTCACAGACATATCGATACATTTCACTAATGAATGTTTGAAACACAGTGGAATCGGAAGTGTTTTTCAAACTTAAGCAAAGGGTGACCAAAATAGCAGCCACAGCGCTAAGTGAAGCTTCCCACAAATATTTGGGGACACGGTGGACACTCTGAGGGTTGCTGACACCTTGCTACACCTCGTATGTACCTTGTATTGGGAAGTGATCGAAAAGTCCCTTTTGGGTTCCCATATGAGCGACGCGGTGGAATGAACGGGGCGAGGAATCACTGCGAGAGCTTTAGTAAAAAACAAAGGTTCTTGGTTCTGGCTCCACCGTGGTGGAACGACCTCCCCCTCCCACTCAGAACTGCTGAATCTCTGTCTACGTTTGAACAAGGTCTGAAAACTCACCTCTTCCGGACTCGCTTCTCCCATCATCTCTTAAGCTCGTGTAAGGTGTAAATGTTCATGCACCATAACTTTGAGATCATACCTGTTAAACGACGAATAAACCTTCACGCAGCTACTCCTGTAACGTAACATAAACGTGTTTATATATATTTAAAAATGTAGTATTACTAGGAAGGTGATCAGGAATCGTCGATATTCGGATCATCAAGCGTTATGCAGCCACTCGTGCGATGAACACCGATTCATATGGTGGAAAGAAACAAAGTAACTTGCATTTAAGAATCACACGTCTGCATCTAAGTGTCTCTTCCCTCTCATGTAAGGAGCACATTGTATTTTCTATTAGATGTAACGTTGTAGTTGGAGAAAAGCGTGATGAATGAACACATGTAAATGTATTTTGTATTTATAGCATATTTATTAGTTTTTAACAACTTTGAACACTGTATTATACTAGTTAATGATTATATAGAGTAAGAGTCCATTTACCTGTTGTTACAATATCTGTTATAGTAGCCGTAAGTTGGCACTCTGCTGCTGTACCTTACCTTATCTTGCCTTACCCTGCCTGCAGTACCCTGCTTTACCCGACCTTACCGTGCCTCGGCGTGCCTTACCCCGCTTTACCCCGCTTTACCCGACACCAGGAAGAGAGCACATGGCACGATCCTGCACTGAGACTGAGAGTGAGAGGCACGCGCTCTTTGCCAACCCCACTTCCTGGCACTCGCGCGGTGACGTCACTCTGCACAGCGCAGGTAGTCCCAGTATAAAGGTGTGGCGCAGCGGGACGAGCAGCGATCGATCGGACAGGACAGGTGACGAGGGGCGACGGCGACGGCGACGGCGACAGTGACGGTAAGAGTACGAGTTGTAACTTGTACCGGTTCGGAATCCGTGTGGATTCGGCGCTGTTCTTCATGATCATGTGCGGGAAGAACTTGGTGGTGCTTGTTGGTACGAGTATTTTTTTTGTTCCGTGAATCCGTCTCTGTCGGAGAGAGAGAGAGAGAGAGTGACGCGTTTCCACCGACCGAGCGCTTCTCTCTCTCTCTCTCTCTCTCTCTCTCTGTGTGTGTTTTCCGCCGGCGGCATCCATCGAACTCGTGTTGTTTCACATGATAGCAGAACCTACCTAGTATTCTAGGTTCGCAAAAGAAAAGGGTTCCGATCCGATACGATCGTTGGCCTCGAGCCAAGAACTTAGCGAACTGCTGAGATACTTTGTGTCGCACCGCTTCATTCTGTGTCTTTTCACCTCCGTCCGTACCTCCTTTTACCGCAGGGAAACAGTGTACGGCACACTACAGTAGGGTACAGTATCATGGTAGAATACGGTACGGTACACAGTCCTTCCTTGCGCTCAAGTGTCGCCCGGCGTAGCTGCGCACAGAACACATGGACTTTTCCAGAAGTTCACTGCTGTTCCAAAGAGTCAGTGGCCTTTTGAAAGGTGTGTGTGCGTGTGTGTGTGTGTGTGTGTCTCTGTGCGCACCCACCCTCACTCACTGACTGATACTTATAATATTTCTTAGTATCGTTTGCAGTGTCTTTACTTTGCTTTGCTTTACTTTGATTTACCTGCTTTGGTTTGGATCTTCTGTAGCAGATAAAGGATTTTCCAAAGGAAAATGACCCCCAGTCGATATAAGAGAAATGTATTTAAGTGTTAGAAGAGTTTCCACACTAAAAAGGTGGATGTACTGTGTTTTGTTTCTTCGTTTCATTACAGCTCCTGTAAACGGTTATTCCTTCCATGTAAACCGCACTGATTGCTGATTTGCTACATTTTACAGTATTTGGGCCTACTGTACACAATGGTGGGACTTTAAAATAACTTTCCATTAGCCTGTAGACAAAGGGCCCTTTGATAAAGGGCATTTTGCTCATATATTGCATATTTTAACGTGCTCATAATGAGATCATGCAGCACATTATGTACAAACAGCACAAGGGAGTTCAGTCCAGCGCTCGGCACTGTTACTCTAATATTTTATGTTTATTATGACCTTCATGGGACAATAAGTCCTACATACTTGGCCAGGAAAAGCTCTGATGAGTC
Organism: Scleropages formosus; assembly: GCF_900964775.1. Taxonomy (NCBI): domain Eukaryota; kingdom Metazoa; phylum Chordata; class Actinopteri; order Osteoglossiformes; family Osteoglossidae; genus Scleropages; species Scleropages formosus. Next base: position 654,921 of record NC_041824.1, read on the forward strand.
TTTACTCTTTGGGAATCAAGTCATGCTTTTGTCATCAGAAGAATGAATGTTCATTTCCCTTCTAATTGAATAGATAAGGATTCAAAACTTGACCTTTTCTATCAGTAACAATAGCAATGTTTGCTTTTCTCTATAATGCAGGCATGAGCGGACACGGCACAGCGCAGCGAGGCTGAAAACCGCTCAAGTTCGATGCTGACCTGCGACCAAACGCGAGCCTGGTTGTACATTAGCTATTTTCCTGCCCCTTGCTGCGCCCCCCCACATCCTGCCCAGCTCTATGAGCCTCCAGCACCTCTGACACGTCTGTGAGCGAGGAGCACATGCTGGCCATCGGAGGTGTACCGACATCCCCACCCGCCTTCTGCGACGCAATGGACTCCGGCTGCTGGAACACGGTCCCGGGCGAGGCTCCGGCCCCGGTGGGGGGCCCGATGGGGGGCCCGATGGGGGGCCCGGGGCAGCCGGACGCTGACGAGGAGTTCCAGCTACGGGTGGACTTCTTCCTGAAGTTGGGCTACTCCGTCAGAGAGGTGCGGGCCGTCCTGCTCAAGCTGGGCCTGGCCGCCGACACCAACGCGGTGCTGGGCGAGCTGGTGCGGAGCGGCGTCGCCGCCGACAGGGGGCCGTCTCCCGGCGCCCCGGTGCCGGTGTTGGTCCCACGAGGGGGGAGCTCGGCCAAGACCCCCGCGAGCCTGTCTGCGACGATGCCTCCATCCCAGGAGGGCGAGGAAGAGCAGGAGAACCTGCTGAGGCCCATAGTGATTGATGGAAGCAACGTAGCCATGAGGTGAGTGGCCAGCGTCATAGAGCAGGCTGGCAAGTAGGAGGAAATTGGCCTCGAGCGAGGTGTCGAGTCTCCCCTCCGGTCTCCCGTCGAGTCTCCCTTCCAGTCTCCCCTCCAGTCTCTTCCAGTAGTGAACGATTTCTGTGAGTCTGAAGGCTTTCGGCTGAAGACGTCTCAGTTTTACATCTCAGCAGGGATCTTCAATTACTTTGGCGAAATATATGGGCAAAAGGAGCAAAAGTGACCTTGTCGCTCTTTTCCGTATTTTTACGAGTATATGAAGTGTTTGGGGCTCTAATAACCCTGAACTGCGCTCGATTTCGTTCACCCCGGGGTCGTGGCTGCCGCTGAAGCCGTTTCCACCGTTAGGTTCCAGCGAACCTTCAAGGCTTCTCCTGTGTCTGCCAGGACTGCGCAGCCCTTTTTCTAATGATGCCACTAACCTTCTGGAACTTACTTTTATCACCTTGTGTGTTTTAATTGCCCCGGAAATACACTGCTCTTTTGCATATAAAAAGTTCTTGTTTGTCTCCACTGCCACAAACTCTGGACAAGTAGCGCTAAGACGTGCTGCCGAACAGATGTGAATGTAAAAGACGTGTGTCTGAAAAGCCTTCTTACACCCAGCGCGCGTGAAGAAAGGCTTTTGTGCCTTCAGAACATGTGCGGGAAGTTTAAAAGGCATAGAGATGTGTCTTAATCTTCCATTTAGTTTTGTCTGTGCAAAGATTGTGCAGATTTTAATAAATAAATCGTAAAATAGATCGTATGTCTCCACGGCAGTAATACACCTTGTGTAAACTTGGCTAAAATTCCCTGCCGTTTGTCTGTGTGTGTGTGTGTGTGTGTGTGTGTAACATATGTTTGTACACAGTGAACACACTTACTCTTAACAGCTGGAATATAACATTCTACTACTCTGGGACAGCAGGTAATGTACTGGAAAAAGTTGCACCTTGTTCTCAAGGGCCCAGTATGAATGAATGAATGAATGGATGAATGGATGAACGAACGACAAACACTTTATGAATCCCAGAGGGAAATTCTTCTTGGTGAATCCCATGTCATAGTTACTCTGAAATAACAATCAAACCTATGATCCTGTATAAGCTGGTAAATCACAGTACGTAGTTTAAGGCCTAAAGTAAATCAATGTAAAAAGGCGGTTTGACTTAACACAATGTTCTGGATTGTTAGGTGATAAGGGAGCTCTCTTGTACTGGCATTTTTTTCCTCGTCTGTTTGATTCAAGGAGAGAAATGTTACGTGTGGGGAGATTTCAGGAGCTTGTCGATAACGGGAAGGAAGGAAGTCGCTGCATGAAATGACTTCTACCAGGAAGTTTGAAAACATGATCAAAATTTTCATGGGCTGAAGCTTTTAAATCACGTGTTCGTTCATAACGAATGATGGAGAGATTCTGTTTGGTCGTGTTGCTTGGAGTTTGTGTCCGTGATGTGTATAGCACTTACAGCACGCATATCTGTCTTAACGAGCTATGCACGGCATGGCGGTACTGCCATGGTGGTGGTGCGAGAGGACATGGGTTCGATCCCCGCTCAGTCTGTGTGGAGTTTGCATGTTTTCCCCGTGTCTGTGTGGGTTTCCTCTGGCTGCTCTGGTTTCCTCCCACAGTCCAAAGACATGCTGTTCAGGTTCCCCCATAGTGTGTGTGTGTGTGTGTGTGTGTGTGTGTGTGTGTGTGTGTGTGTGTGTGTTCCACTGATGTATGGATGAGTGACCCGGTGTACGTAGTGTATCTAGCAGCGTAAGTCACCGCGGTGAATAAAGCGTGTGGGCTAAATAACACTACGTAGAGTTCGTTGGAAGTCGCTGTGGACAAAAGCGTCTGATAAGTAAATGTAAATGTACATGGTTTTACCAAGAGTTTCCAGTGAGCTACAAGAAATAAATTTGGATGAGGAGCCACGGAACTGATTTGGCAGTCAAAGCGATCCCCGTGTGAATGTAGATGCCACCTATAGAGTTAAGGCGTCACCACATTCTTGACCTTAATGGGGAAAATGCAGGAAATGATTGGAACGAATGGAGATGAATTACCTTTCGCCGTTTTATGTTTTAACTTTAGCCTCTCCATTCTTGGCTTACACATTCCTCATGAGTGAGAGTGCAGCAAGAGGTGCAGGCACTGTGTCTGCTCAGTACAGTACTCTGATAGCCGGTGGGTCCCTCTGTCCCGAGGACTTGTCCTTACGGGCGTCCTTCCGAGTCCTCGTCTCTCCCTCCGGCCCCGGTAGCTGTAGCCCTGCTTCGGTCTCTCGTTGCTGCGAATGCTTTGTGCAGGTGCGCACGTGCACAAGGCGTGTATGCCGTCGAGCCTTCGCACCCCACCCCATCTGGCTCCTCGCCCACTCGTTCTGCCTCCCCTTATCGCCTTCATTCCCCTCGTATTTATTTTTAGCAAGTCTCTCTCCACGTCCGTGCAAGTCTGAGCTGAGCTCATCGTTGAGACACGCAAACTTGGGCCAGGGGTCACGTCTCTGTCTCGCAGCTGGTTCAGCGCAACTTGCCAAGGAACGTTGATGTGGCTGCTTCTCCGTGGCTCCCTGTGAAGCTCAGCATTAAGGAAAACAAATGTTCTTGTATAACAGCACACGGGTACGATATTTCTTGCGTAACGCATGCTCGTAATTGTCGTGGAAATCCACCTCGTTAAGAAACATATGCGTCGTGATTTCGTGTGAAAATTACGAAACACCTCGTTTTAATTCATCGCATGAGTTGTGCGTGGAAATAATTCCGTCATTCGGGTATTGAAAATGTTGGGGTTTTTTTTCCGTCCTAATTTTATCATAATGGAAAACCTGTCATTTAGATATCAGTTTTTTCCCTCGAAAAACCACCTGCCAAAGATGGATTCGAGTGTGGCTGAGGGAACGCTAGGAAATGTTGAAAAGCTGTGTCTCTATGAAAATTTGAACGGCGGTAGAAAAATTAAAAGGAAAACACTCGTGTCCTGCTGCTGGAAGGGACCCTGAACACCTGTGTGTTCACAGGGCACAACTGGCTTCGCGAGCGCGAGTCGTGCATGCAGGGTGTATCGCGGAGCATTTCCTCCAGTCTCTTCATATGCAAAACTTTTTAAAAACGAACCAGAAAGCCAACTTTGCCTTTTAGTTAATAGATATAAGATTTATTAGCTCATTGTTTTGCTTAGAACATGATCCCAAAGCACGCGCTGACTCTCCCGAGTGAGTCCGAAATCCACCGTGCTTCAGCAAGTACGACGAGAGGACAGTTTGATGGAAACTTCCAGAGCCATCGGCACAGCCTTTACACGATGTCACGTTACAGCTTCTCGGGTCTCGCGCTTCTGGGCAAATTAGGAGCGTGTGACGCTGCTCTCTTGTGGACTCTGTCTGATGGGCCTCGGCAGAAGACGGCGCTCGCAGATGTAGGTACGAGAATAAAGCGCCGCACCAACCTCCAGACGCTCGCCAGCCGTAGGTCTCGCCGTGAGCCGTTGTTCCCGCCTTTATTAGCAAGGCAGCCGAACCGTAAGGTGGTTCGTCGGAAAGAGACCCATTCGAATGTCCGGTGACCTCCCTTACACTGTATCTTTAAAGAAGACGACAAAAATGCCGCACCACATAATCCATTAAACTTCTGCTTTCACCAGTAGTCACGGGGTTCGAGGCCTCAGTGGTAGAGAAATAAGAAATACTTTTTTAATAAGAAAGTATTTACCTGATTATCCGCTCATGAAGCCGGGGCTCTTTTTATCACACTGCTGTAATACTGTAATATTAGGAAGAACATTAAAGGCCACGTATTTATCACACTCTTTTCTCCAAAGCAACTTCCCATGAAGTCTATTTAGTGTTATGAGCCCACACACCTTATTCACCATGGTGACTTACACTGGGTCACTCATCCATACATCAGTGGAACGAACACACACACACACACACACACACACACACACACACACACACACACACACACACACACACACACACACACACACACACACACACACACACTGTGGGGGAACCTAAACAGCATCTTCTTTGGACTGTGGGAAGAAACCCACACAGACACAGGGGGAACACGCACACTCCTAACAGACTGAACAGGGATCGAACCCCTGTCCTCTCACACCACGCAGGTGTTGCGAGACAGCAGCACTATTTGCTGTGCCAGCGTGCCATTGTGCCATTGATGCTAACTGTGCACAACATGACCTGGAACAGCACAGCCTTTCATGTGTCTCCCACCAGCAGTGTTGTAAACCACTGTACTGCACTTTGTACATCCTGGTCAAATGTGGATGCTAAATCAATCAATCAATCAATCAAGCTTTATTGTCACATCATCGTCAACATAACATGTAGAGAAGAGTGAAAATCTTTAGTGCAGCTCCAGAAAATGCAGTATTAAGAGTATGTCATAAGTTACGTTAAAACCCAGTATATATACCAATTGTATTCGCGGATTATACAACAGAAGAATAAATAAAGAAATAATTAAAAAAATAAATAAATAAAAAACATAAACTATCTATATGTACGGACAGAGAATACGGGGAAATAAAACAGCGGATTTGAATTTTGGTCTCAGTGATGAATAACAATTTGTCGCTCATATTTCTGTGGCTTAGACTGTTGCTATTCTTGATTCTGGAAAAGAATATGTGTGCAAAACTTCACAGATATACTGTCACAATGTTAGTGCATCGTTCCAGCACCCAGCATTATGTAGCACGATATCGAATATGTTTCTGTCGCTCTGTATGACGTCAGTCCCCAGCTGCATACAGACGTTTCGCCGGATAGGACAACTAGGATCTCCGATGCTAACCCTCTTTGAAAATTATATGAACATACGACAATACAGATGCCACGGTGGCACAGCACGTACTGCTACTGTCTCACAGCGTGTGGGTGGTGCAAGAGGACATGGGTTCAATTTCTGTTCAGTCTCTTTGGAGTGCGCATGTTACTTCCATGGGTTTCCTCCCACAGTCCAAAGACATGCTATTCAGGTTCCCCTGTTGTGTGTGTGTGTGTGTGTGTGTGTGTGTGTTCCACTGGTGTATGGATGAGTGAGCCAGTGTAAGTCACCTTGGTGAATAAGGTGTGTGGGCTGGTAATGCTACATAGTATCCACTGTAAGTTGCTTTGAAGAAAAGTGTCTGATAAATGCAGTCCTCATCTTGCTTTATACGCCTTCATTACGCATAGTTTGCTGTTAAGTTTTGTTTTGTATCAGTTGCAGAATCTGATTGTGTTTCATGGGCCAATAGACACGAGATAGATCATGTCTGTGCTTGCCTCAAAACGGGAAGGATTGTAGGTCGGGGATTTTTTTTCTCTCTATAGCCACCGCATATTTCCTGATGATGTCTGGACTTCCCCCGACAGCCTGTCCCACTCTAGAGTCAGCTGCCAATAAGGAAATGAAGGGAGAGCGTTTCACACTGCGTTCATCCCTAGTAATACCTTCCCCATGTCTTCCTCCTGCCCCCCACCCCACCCTTTGTTCACAGCCACGGGAACAAAGAAGTCTTTTCCTGCCAAGGTATTCGGCTCGCAGTCAACTACTTCTTGGACAGGGGTCATACTGATATAAAAGTGTTTGTGCCCTTGTGGCGAAAAGAGCAACCCAGGCCAGATGTGCCAATCTCAGGTAAGCTGTGTGTTACAAGACTGAAAGACACGTCGCTATGACAGATTTTAACACCTGTCTCATTTGCAAATAGAGTCCATGAACCATTGCTGCTCTCATTTCACTGGTGAGGGGCGTGACGTTTCCTCAGTTCACCGAAATGTTCGCTTCTCTTTCACCCCCTTTTCTTGCAAGGAAACTTTGCATCTCTTTTACAGTAAGAAAAGGGTTAGGATTAGGGTCATGGTTATGGTTAGCTCAATTTTCACAGCACAACCAGGGCTGTACAGCCCAGATTGCAGGTCTGTCTTTCCAAGCAGGAAAAGGGCTTTTTCCACATGACTTCCTGAGAAATTGGTTCTCGAAAAGGGCCCGGTTTCGGAATGGCATCCTTATCTCGTCGGGGCCAGACCTTCTGAGGATCCAGGGCAGCCGGTGCTCGGCAGGAACGCTCCAAAGGTTCATTTCAGTGAGCAGGAGGAAGAGACGGAGGCTTTACTGGGGAATTCCCTACCAGGAAGTGGAGCTTTTATTTTCTCCGCACACAGCCAGAGCCAGACTCTCACTTACCTGATCTCACAGAGATAGTGTGTTGGGGTGGTGCGAAGTACGTGAAGCACAACCAGCTGAAACAAATTCTCACATCGCAAGGTGTTCACGTTAAATCATAGTGGCACACTGTCATTCCCTGAATAGATACGTGAGCGTGCGTGTGAGCGCATAAGAGCTGAACGGATGGAAAAAAGTGCACATGCAAAGACATACATATATACATAATACAATCCTGAATGCAGTCTGAGTTGGTGGTATTCTAAAAGATCACGGCTGCGGTGTCCTTACAACTGCGGCACAATTCTCCTTTCCAGATCAGCACATTCTGCGCAACCTGGAGAAGAAGAAGATTGTGGTTTTCACTCCTTCGCGGCGGGTGGGCGGCAGGCGAGTGGTCTGCTATGACGACCGCTTCATCGTCAAGCTGGCCCATGAGACAGATGGCGTCATCGTGTCCAATGACACTTACCGTGACCTGCAGAGCGAGCGCCCTGAGTGGAAACGCTTCATCGAGGAGCGCCTGCTCATGTATTCCTTTGTCAATGACAAGTGAGTCCCATAAGCTCATTATTCCACGGGACTTTAGCGTTCTTCCTGGGCCATTGTTCATCTCGCGCCACGTCACATCTCGTCTCATTCATCTCATTGATGGACACCCGGTATTGTGGTGGCTGGGTAGAGTTACTGCCTTTGGACCCGAAAGGTTGCGGGCTTGATTCCCACCTCCAGCTGTAGTACCCCTGGGCAAGGTACTTACCCTTTACTGCGGCAGTAAAATTGCCCAGCTGCATAAATGCGTAAATAACTGTAAGTACCTTAACGCTCTAAGTCATGTTGGAGAAAAGGATGAAAATAAGAGCAGAATACGGTCAAGAGTAAATAGATAAATGTAAATTTATGACAGATGGAAAGTCCTGTGTCAGTTAATGTGATAGAGAATGTGCCGCTTCACTGGGAATTCTACATCGGGTCCAAAGGACAAGGCAAGCAGCGCAGTACGTTGTCCGCCAAGTGCCACCTCATGTCTTATCCGTAGGGTTTCGGTGCGAGGTATTTCATCTCTTCTCACTCTATTGCTCAGCTTCTACTCAAAAAAACAGAATGATGTGGTAAAGCAGGGAAAAGACAGAAAGAGTGCAACTTCAGTTTTGCTACAGCTTCTGCTGTCCTTCCGCAGGTTCATGCCCCCCGATGACCCCCTGGGTCGACACGGTCCCAGCCTAGACAACTTCCTCAGGAAAAAACCACAGGTGTCTGAACAAAAGCGCCAGCCTTGTCCTTATGGTACGTAGCGTTCACCGTACATGCTTTGCGGCACATTAATTATGAGTACTTGGAGGAATAATAGAAAATGACGTTAAATTAATTTTTGTGTCGTGCCATTTACAACAATCTCCCACAGGGTCCTTAATGCAGAATACAAATGCAAAACGTACAGAGACGTGTAACCTGAACAGTAGAAGTCAAGATGCTCCTTAGAAGGAAATGTGGGATGCAGACAGGAGGCAAAGGAGGAAACGGAGCTCTTTGCATAGTTACAAGGGAAAAACCCTCATGGGGGGTCCAAGCTCTGCAAACTTCTCTTGCCCCAGCAGCTGCTTACACTGGATAGTTATCTCATGAACCTGTAAACTTTGGCAGAAGTGCGATTACAAATTTGATTATGTAGCCTGACGACCCCAGAGGTCATTCAAATGTCTGTGTGTGGGTATGATAATACGCAAATGGAACCGGTCTTACGTGTGCACAGCTTTTTAATCACATTTCATTTGCTTCATTATTCAGTAATTATATGTTTCTGACAAAACCAGAGCCCAAGTGGCTTTTAAAGGTAGAGGACAAGTAAGATCCTGACTAATGGTGTGGAATTTAGGGAAGAAGTGCACTTACGGCATCAAGTGCAAGTTCTACCACCCGGAACGAGCGCACCAGTCCCAGCGTTCTCTGGCCGATGAACTCCGTGAGAATGCCAAGCTCTCTGCTGTGAAGGAGGACAAGAAGCCTGGGCTGCTGAAAAGGGGGGGGCAGCCAGATTCCTGTCCCTTCCCATCTTCTGCGCCCCTCGAGCAGGAACTGGAGCGGAAGCTATCCGTCGACGGCGTCCGGTCACCCAGGAAAGCCCAACAGCTCAAAGAGAATGTGCCGCTCTGCTGGAGCGGGTCGCCGTGGTCGGAGTGGCCGAGGCACCCTTCGCCCGGCGGCATGGATTCATCCCTGCTCCACAGCTCCTGGGAACACCTCGACTCTGGCCTGGGCTCCTACGAGAGCCTGCGCAACCACAACCACTCAAACCCCTGTGGGGCCGAGGTCCCCCAGTGGCGCTGCTCGTCTGCCTCACCCAAACAGCCCTACCGACATGGCGGCGACGTGGAGAGGCAGGAGGCCTTCCCGCCATGTAGCACTTGCTCCAGCGTAGTCCCGCCAGCCTGCCTTCATCAGTACGCCCGTGGCCATAACGGTGATTTTACCGCGGCCTTGTTGCCCGGCTATTCACGTTACGGCGGTCACCTGTACCCGGCAGTCGGTCGGCACTTCAGCCTCCCCAGCAAATTGGAGCGAGGCGCCACCGTTAGCCACCAGGAAGAGTACTGGGCCCTGCGGGCAGGCTCCCCCAGCAGCCTCCCGGACCCTCATCAGACTTCCAGTCACCTTGCGCAGGGCCACGCGCCTCCCTATAGGGAGAGGTGGACCCTGCCGCACCAGGCAGCTTTTGAGGCTGAGCGGGAGGAGGTCCGAAAGAAGCTGCAGGCTATTTTCAGCCCTGACCACGTCGACAAAGTCATGAGCATGTTCCCGCAGCAGCTGGACCCCCAGAAACTTGCTGCTGAAATCCTCTCCCTGAAGTCCCAGGGAGGGATTCCCTGAATCAGTTATCTCCCTCCAGCAGCTTACCCAGCATTCCTTTTCTCTCATCATCAGCTCTCCGCCTCAAGCCTTTGCTGGCATTTAGAGAGAAACCTGTTTGTTTTCGTACGATGGCCGAAAAAGCGGTACGATGCATTGATTGTCAATGTTGTTGTTTGAATTCAGCCTTGACCTTGTGTTTTTGAACATGCTCTTCTGTGCACATGGTGCACAAGCGGTGCCTTCAGGACCTCGTGCAGTTTGAACAGTGGTCTGAAGTAGCAGATTGTTGATGCATATTGCGTCCTCTTGGGGTTTACCCTCATGCCTTAAAACGTATCAGTTCTCCCGACTCACGTTCGTACGTTTGTTTTTCTCGGTCATTATCATCTGTGAAACGTGTAATACATTTTATTTTAAGCTTACACTGTAAAACGATAGTAGTGTTGCTGGCGTGTCGCTTCCTGCGCGGTATGTCCTCATGACGCAAACGAGCGATTTTCGGAAGCCAGGTGACAGCCTCCGTGCTCTCGAAGAGCTTCGTCGGAAACGCCGGCTCTTCGCGTCTCAAGCCGCACTGCACTGTCCTTCCGGGATTTTTGGTCGTTGAAATTTCACGTGTAACACTGTGCTTATTTAGTCGATGCATTTTATGCTTTTCGGGTTTGAGTTGTGGAAGGAACTTGCACAGTTTAGAGGAGTGTGTGTTGTCACAGCCCTCTTCGCATGTAGCTCTATGGGCACCGTGTGCCAAACTGTCGCTCGCCCTGGTGCCTTAGCAGGTGATCGACTGCAGAGCACGACAAGGATAGAAAGGGGGGAGGTTGGGCGGGTGGGCGGGTGGCTGGGCGAGAAAGGCAGTCTCTGGCTCCAGGTCCAACGATGAAAGGAAGGAACACAAAGGAAAGCCCTTCTTGCCAAAACAGAAGCAGTTATAGCCTCGCTGTGTCCTGTCCTCCGTGTCCCTGGCGCAGGTGGCACTTCATCCTCACGGTCCTAACACAAGTGTCACATTCTTGCCAAAGTACTTGTACTAAGTTCAAAATGTCGTATAATTGTCTGAGGGGGGACGGACGAATGTTTCAGTGTCTGTTGTCACATATGAATTAAAATAAAGCGTTTTCAGGATCACTGGAACTTCATGTTACAGTCTTATAAATAAACGTATTTTATGCCACATTTCTTTGACTGGTCCAGAGGTTTCTTCTTATTTTCTGGTGACATTGAAAATTCTTGAGAAAGACAGACTTGGTTCTCATTACCACCCAATGACTGCACTAGTGTCAATCAGAGTCCCGAGAGCGATGTCCCAGATGGATCCAAAACAGACCCTTGGCCTACAGCTAGGAGACACTGTGTACTGCTGAGTGGGGTTGGTTTCTGCGGGATGCCGCGGCCAGTGGGTACGCTGCTGCAGGGACGCTGCTACGGTGGGAAGGCTGGGAAGGGTGTCCAGAATGGACGTCGGGAAAGTCAGCGTCCTCAGCGAACAGGTGGACGACGTCCACGATGCAGAACGCCAATCGTGCTGGAGCAGGCCGGGACCAGGAGCTGTAGCTGGTGGTGACGGCGAGCTGGTGAAGCCGTTCTGTATATTTGCTGTCCTGCACTCATCTCACACTGTTGTCTATTTGCACTGTATGTAGTTCTGCCTGCTGTTCCGCGTTGCACCACCACGGTCCCGGAGAAACGACATTTCGTTCCACTGTATACGAGCTGTGCAGAGGAATGACAATAAAAACCCACTTGAACTTGAACTTTGGAGGCCAAACACTGCGAGTTTGATGGTCCAATGAAAGACTCGACTATGAGCTGCTGCTCAGTAGTGAATAAGGAGTCGTGTGAAGCTCGATGCCGACGTCATTGCTCGCTGGGGTGACCCGGTCACTGGGCACAGGGGCATGAGCGGGCGGAGCCGCCCCAAGGGGAGGAAGGAAACTGGAGGTGACACGGATTTTGTGGATCGGGGACACGTCCGACATGCGGAATCGTCAGCTACGGGAGCTGCCCCAAGCGCGGAACGTGGCAAAGGGATCGGGGGAGAGCAGCCGCAGCCAAGGAGGCGACAGGAGGGGGATTTGTTCTTTGCGACACGGACGAGGAATCCGTGACGTTCGTAGGGAGGCAATTACGAAAAGTACTGGAGCGCAAAGCGAGACAGCCTGTCAGGTCCGGTGTGCGAGCGAGTGATAAGAGCAGAGCGACTGAAGTGGGAGGAAGCCGCAGAAAGACATAAAGCAACAGCGTTCGGTGACACCGGAAAGACAAGACGCCGCCGTCGTAGGGAAGTGGGAGAACAAGACCACGCAGGTCCTCCCATCCTGCAGGGTTTACAAGCTAAAACTTACTACAGTAATGACCGCACTGTATTAATCGGGGGAGTAAACGGGAGCAAACGTGCTGTGAGAGAGCGCTAGAGGTTCACACGGGAGACAGGGAACGCTGTTGGAATCAGACGCTCGTGAGCGAGCGCAAAACGCAGGGAACGAACTTGGAACCAGAACGCAACGGTGCCGCGGGCAAACCGCCGGCGGGCTTGGGGGTCGGGGACCGAACGGGAAGTCGGTAGCACGTAGAGAGAACTGCGCTGATGCTGGAGCGAGCCGGGCCTGCCTGAGACCGGAGTGGCGGAGTGCAAGAAGGGCAAAGGAGCACCGAGCGGCAACGCCGGGGAAGAACCGGAGGCAGCAATTCACGCGAGGCGGGACACTTTTTGTGAGCAACTCATGCAGCGCATGAAAACTAGGTGACGCTTATGTATGTTGAGCACATATTTAGTGAACGGCTGCTTGTGGCCGGGAGTGTGGTCAAGTAGTTCTCTCCCGAAATTTTGTTTTCCCAAACTCCAATTCTTAAATGCGCCACATGCGAGCTGACCTTACGTGAACTCCACACCCCCACATTGTCTAGGAGTGTAAAAGGGTCATTTGGTTCCATTCCGTTTACATTGCATAATACTGTTATAAGCAAGCATATTAATATTATGTCCTGAACTGTATAGTGTAAATTAATGTTTATTACTGATAACAAGGGGGCGCGGTGACGCAGTGGGTTGGACCACAGTCCTGCTCTCCGGTGGGTCTGGGGTTCAAGTCCCGCTTGGGGTGCCTTGCGACGGACTGGCGTCCCGTCCTGGGTGTGTCCCCTCCCCCTCCAGCCTTACGCCCTGTGTTGCTGGGTTAGGCTCCGGTTCCCCGCGACCCTGTATGGGACAAGCGGTTCTGAAAGTGCGTGTGTGTACTGATAACAACGATGTATTTTTAACTATAAATGTGGTTATGGTAGGGGGGTGTGGTGGCGCAGTGGATTGGACCGGGTCCTGCTCTCCCCTGGGTCTGGGGTTCGAATCCCCCTTGGGGTGCCTTCTGACAGACTGGCGTCCCATCCTGGGTTTGTCTCCTCCCCCTCCAGCCTTGTGTCCTGTTTTGCCGGGTTAGGCTCCGGTTCCCCGCAACCCCCGTATGGGACAAGCGGTTCAGAAAGTGTGTGTGTGATTATGGTAGCATATTGTGAAAGGCTTTTACAGTAAGCTGCTACAGGCAGTCTTTGGTTTTAGTTGCTTTATCAGTAATTCAGTCTCAGCACAAACTGCTATCTGTCACAGAATTTCACCGGGGCGGGAGCGTCGGACCCAAGCGCGGAGCGCAGGAAGGGCTTTCGGGGGCAATCCAGGAAACACGGTCAAAAAACAGGCAAAGGGTCACCGATGTGCGAACGAAGTTCAAAGGGAGAATCCGAGAGACGTAATCCGAAGACGGGCAAGGAGTCGTGGTAAGCCAGGAAGTCGTTGAGATACAGGAGAGGGTTCAGGGAAACGAGGAGGAGGACGAGGGCTCAGGGAAGCCAGGGAAGCCAGGGAAGCAAAGGCAAGGTACGCAGGTGAGTAACAACGCTGAACAAGGTTCCACATCTGCGTGTGCTCAGCGTCTCTCTTTCATGCGCCCGTCCCCTGATCAGCCACAGGTGCTCCTCGTTGTGCCGAGAGGGGCGTGGCGCTATTTCACTGTGCACTGACATGTACTTTAAGGAACGAGCACATGTTCGTTTTGAACGGATTCCACAGCGAGAGTGGAAAAGAAGTCCAATTCCGGTCCTTATGAACACATGGCACATCAGGTGTTATGTAAGAGTTCCTCTTTTTCATTTTGAATTTCTTGATTCCTTGCATGATTCTCAACTATCCACGCTATCATGGGGAAGTTGCACATCCAAGCATTCCCGCCGGCCGTTGTTGCGAAGTCGCACTGGACAGGGTCATGTGCACCTTTAATGCCGAGCTGGCACTTTCATCCAAAGTAAATTACACTTTTGTTGACAACCGGACTTTTCTTATTTACATTGATTCATTCATCAGACGCTTTTCTCCAAAGCGACAGACATCTCATAGAAAATACTATGCGTTCATTACTTTAGCAGAAAGAGACACTTACATACAGACGTGTGATTCTGAAGTACAGTTAGGTTCTTTTCACCATATGAATCAATGTTCATCACGTGAGTGTAGCTGCATAAAACTTTATCCGAATATCGACAATTCCTGATCACCTTTCTAGTAATTTTTTGTATGGGATACATGTAAACATTTGCATTACAGGAGTAGCTGTGTAAAGGTTTATCTGAGGATGATCTTAAAGTTATGCAGCCTGAATATTTACACCTTACATGACCTTAAGAGATGAGAGAAGTGAGTGTGGAAGAGGTGAGTTTTAAGACCCTTTTTAAATGTGGACAGAGATTCAGCAGTTCCGGGTGAGACGGGGAGGTTGTTCCGCTACAACAGAGGCAGAACCAAGAACCTCCGTACTTTACTTATTAAAGTTAAATACTGCAGAGGTCTAGCAGGAATGTGAGACACCGCTGTGGAAAAGTACACGTCCTTCACCAGTGAAAAATCTCCTCCCACACCAGTTGATGTACCAGTACATGTGTCATATTTCACCTGCCACTCTGCGCTGTGTGAACAGTTTGTCTTATTACAGATGCAATATTCTTCATTTGAATAATCAGGGTGGAGTGTTTTCATTTATTTATTAATTTATTTATTCTTTTAAACAAATTTGTTCTTTGCCGAAAGTACTGAACAACCACATGCTTGTATGGGTGTGTTCTGGAAACTGTGAGACACTTCACTAGAAGGAAATAAACAGAAAAAAGAAAAAACCCTCTTGTTTCTGAGCATTGAGCGTGTTGGGCCAAGCAGGAAATAGTGACTATTTCCGCATTCTGTAAGAGGCAAAGCTGAATTATGCAAATCAGATTAAAACTCCATTCATAATATTTCATTTTCGCTGTCAGCATAGCTACATTTACATACATTTGTATTCATTTAGCAGATACTTTTCTCCAAAGTGACTTACAGTGTTAAGCAGCTTTCAATTATTTACGCATTTATACAGCTGGGTAATTTTACAGGCACCTTGCTGAAGGCTACTACAGCTGGAGGTGGGATTTGAACCTGCGCCCTTTGGGTTAAAAGGCAGAAGATCACGTAAAAGTGAAACTGTTGTTGCCAAAGAGTATTCTGAAAGGTAATGCTTCTCCAGAAATTGGGAGAGGGGCGACCTTTCCTGTCAAATTGCTGCAAAGGTGCTGTGGTGGTGGTGGGGGTGCTGGGGAATGCCTTTCTCAGTCAGTGCAAGCTTTCACGTGAAGAAGGAAGTAACATGACAGTTTGGAATGGAGCCGCCCAAGGGCCAGTTTGTTGTTGTGTGCTGCTGGAGATGAGCCAGGAGGGTTAGGGTTAGAGTTAGCAGGTTAGGGTTAGGGTTCGGGTGAGGGTTAGGGTCTTCCCTCACCATGTTCGCGCTGTTTATCCCACAACGTGTCCGTCTCAAATTTTAACACTCCATACACCTAAGGCTGAAAGCTGCAAGATGTCACCAGCAACAGTACAGTTATAGTGCTTTTGTAGAATGTAAAGTGCTGGTGATTTTTAATCTCAGGTTCTACAGGAAACACATCATACTGTAATATCCTACCTTTATCTGTAAATTCTCTTTTTTGCCTAAAACCACACAACTGAACATGGAAAGGTGTGGTATTTCTGTTTTCGCTTCTTACAACCCTTCGAGCTGGGGTCAGCCAGGCAGATTTTCCCACACCAGTGTGCCAGCATCCTAATCTGGTGACCTGGTTCCACCCCACTGATATTACGACTCTCCTTCACACACACTGAAAGATTTCTTTTCAGCCATTTGTTGTGGTATCAGCAAGAAATTTCTGGTTAAACTCTAACCCTAATCCTACTGCAAATATTCTGTCTGAGAAAACCAGGCTGAATCTTCAGCTGTTAAACAGAAGACTGCTAAGCAACTAAAGCAGGTCTAGTAGAGGAGCTAATCACCGACTATAGATCTGATGTATTTCATTGGAACTTGGCTTAGACCCCATGGCTCCACACCATCGCCGCAATACTTTTCATCAGAATCCTTCTCTTGTTGGAAGATCCTGTTGCTGTCATTGGTGATTCAGTCTCTGCTCTGCATCAAAATCTGGACACACTACAACTGGCATTGTTCTGAAGCACATATGTTGCCATTTGGGGGCTGATAAATATTCTGTTACTGCGGCTACTGTCTACAGGCCTCCTGGCCAATATTTTGGTATTGTTTTTTTTATGTAATTGTGCCCAGATTTGTACTATGCCTAATTTCAACGAAGTGTGTGCAAGGAAAATGAAAACCGGTGATCTGTCAGATTAATTTTTTGGCTGTACTGCTCAGCATGCTGGATATAGTTTCACTCATAAAAAGGAATACAAAAAGCATTACATCATGAAAAAAACACAGGCCGCTAATCAGAGATTAAGGTAGAACTCATCTGTGCCAAAAATAAATACCAAGTCAAGTCATAACCTTGTCCTTGCTCTATAGAAGGAGGTGTGTTGTTACTAGAGAAGTTGGGAAATACAGAGACAAAGTCGCACATGTATGTGAATTTAAAGTATTCCCTATTTGTGTGTAGCATGTGAAAAATTAACACTGATGGAAACCTTTTGGTAATGTTTGCCAAATGTCTTCCGCCTCCTTCTCAGGAAAAAAAAATGAGTGACAGGTCCAACCACAAAAAACAGTGGAAACTGCCAATGGCACAGAAAAGAGGAGACACTATTTCACATACCAGAAAGTCCATGTTAAGTACATACATGTCCTTAACAAACCAAAAGTGGCTGTAAGAGTGACATTGTGGCAACAGTTCATCCCAACTACTGTATTATACTCATCCAGAGCAGCGCGGCTCCTGCTGAGGGTCGGCACTCGTCACAATTCTACACAATAGCGTACAACAGGGCCAAAACACTTCATTGAAAAGACTGAGTTTTTTCTCTTTTTCCACTGATGATGCACAGGACACCGCCATTTGAGAGCAACAAAAGCCTGTATGATATACAGTAGGTCAAACACCTATTATTTTGAGAAATTCTCTGGGAGAAACACTGAAAAAATCTCCCCTCATTTACTTTTACAGTGTAACTGCAAACTCATTACTGTATTCTCATATATTAATACATTATTACTCATTATTGTCATTATGAATTATTCTTAGAAGTACGTGGCTTCTGACATTTTCCATCCCAATGAGCAAGCTGTACAAGCTGTCAACTGTCATGAAGATATAGTTGATAGATGATCTTCTGTAAGGTACCGTTTTCACTGGACCCTCCTGACCAACGACAGACAGAGGAAAGACATCCAGCTGAGAAGCTAAATAGCTCTGAATTTCTATGTAAGTTCCAGGAAATCCATGTGATTGCTGAGCAACTGCTCTACAACATGAGGAAAGTCAAGGTGAAGCCACTGTGCAGACAAATGCAGCTGCAGAATGTTCATAATCATACAAGCAGAGCGAGAACAAAATGTGGAGAAAAAAACACCTTCCAGTGAACTCCTGAAGACCACCGATGCCCGGCGGCTCCAATCCCGTCTCACGCAGTCGCTATTCCCATGCCATGAGAAGCTTGCTGAACGCCACGAAAGCGCCATGACCAGGTTTGCTGTGAGGAGTGTGGGGTGAGGGGTCAAAGGGGTCAAAGGTTAGCACATTGTCCAAAGCACATCAGGCCACTACAGGGTGCATTTGTAAAAGGGGGAGCCATTCTTCACTTGTACTCAACGACACTGTCAGCTCAGGAAGAGCGTCGAAGGGAGGTACATGTGCATCATGGTTTCTCACCTTTTACAACTTTTCATTTCCGTTCTACAACGTCAGTATAACGAACCCAACTGGAAAGTTGTAAGTGAAAGGAAGACATGGACAGCAGCAGCTTCCCTGGGTCTCACCTATTTCTGTGAATCACTGTATAACCCTCTCAGAGGCCATCGCTGCCTTTATTTACAACACTGAAAAGAAAGCCTGCACTGCTGTGGCTGCAGTGGCTGCACAGTATCAGCACAGTAACTAATACAAGTCACTGGGGAACCAACCTTCAGTCCCTTTG
The DNA here is from genome assembly GCF_900964775.1 of Scleropages formosus. NCBI lineage: Eukaryota > Metazoa > Chordata > Actinopteri > Osteoglossiformes > Osteoglossidae > Scleropages > Scleropages formosus. The sequence continues at coordinate 673,169 of NC_041824.1, forward strand.
CACCTGTCTTTAGTGCCCATGCTGGCATGTATCTGAGCTTGGCCTACATTTTTATATTGGCACTATATAATAAAGAGCAAATAGAAAAATGAATCTACCACCATGCTGGTGTTCTGTTTTACTTCTGCTTAACTATGTCAATTAAGTTAGCAGAATAAATCAATTTTTCAGCCTATTTGATAAAAAATATGTCTTTGTCTTCAGCTTCAATTTTTGTTTTATGACAGAATACATAATAAATCAACACCCACAAGGCACAGAAACTGTTAAGAGCCTCTTTCCAACTGGGGGAAATACAAGCTGACTAAGATTGTAGGGTGGTGGCAACGTGGGCTGGTTTTACCTTGTCTCTCATACAGCAGTGGGAAAGAAGAACATCAGCATCTACATCCACTGCCTTACCATCCAATGTGCTTTGGCAGACACAGAAAGCACAGCAAAGGGGCAAAGCAACAGGTCACACTGAGAGGGGTTAGCAGAAAGCAGGTACCATTTAAAGTAGCTCTGTCCCTCATAGGTGCCGTCCTCCAGGCCACGCTCAGGCAACTCAAGCTCCACACCCATGTAGAAGTCCTCTCCTCCCACCAGGGCTCCTAGGTACCTCACGGTTCCCGTGCTGATCCTCCCAGATGGCAGGAGGACCCTTACCCTGTGGCCAATCTGCAGGTCCAAGTGGGAGTGGGGCACAAAAGCCCGGTGGGGGGTGCCTCTTGAGGATGCCACACTAGAAGCACATTTGCAATTTGAGAGAGATGAGAGATGTCACTGTGATAAGTGAGTCCTTGCATTATTAGCATCATATTAAGGCAGAAGAAGACCAACAGACTGAACCTTAATGTGGTAAGATCACATCACATGAGATGAGACAACATAAGTATACTGTAGCAAAGACTTGATCAGGCTGAAAAATGTGTGAAATGCTGTGAGGCTGGAGTATCTCCTAAACAAACAAGTAACAAAATGTCATTTGAAAGAGCTACAGCTTCACCATGAATGATTCATTGTTGAAAAAAGCCAGTCCTAAGGAGCCTCAGCAGTAGTGTCAAGTATAATGTCATGAATAGTAAATAAATGATAAATAATTTGAGTGGTGGAATGTTCTGCAAGAAATCACCTTAATCATCACTAGCATGTGACTGGCTTAGTTATTAATTAGCAGCTCCAGAAACAGGAAGTTCAGGCTAATCCTTGATAGGCCGGTAATACACAACATCTGCTAATATGACCTCTGATTTGGGGTGAAAGGTTATGTTCATGTCATGTTCATGAGTAACAAGAAGACGAAGAAAACCAGGAAGAGCACCACTGAATCTGGTCACTGGGAACCAAAGTGTGTAAGTCGAGGCTTGAGTCTGTACTTTGATTTGTTCTGTGTGTCCACTGTTTGCTTGGAAAAAGATGTCAATTTACCATGAAATAAAGATCACATTGAAAAGTTACACTTTTATTCTTTGAAACAAGATCTGTAATTGAATGCACTGGATGCACGTTTTCTGACTCAACACAAATGCTTCAAGGCAGCCTCCTCTGATAACATGGCATCCAGTTGCACTCAAGATTCTGACACAAATATAATTACTGCTTCAAACCAGGGTAGTTCCTTAATCTGGCAATAAATTTATTTTATTTGATGGAATAAGACACAAACAACAGACACAACCCACCTAATTCTCATAGATGATGCAGAGGGGGCTCTGGATCCTAGAGAGGCAAGCAGGGAGGTCTGGCTACCCAAAGAGCTTCCTGTCCCCTGGTGCTGGGGTCTTGCTCCTCCTAGCAATGAATATGTAATTGTGTCACCTTCAGATCCATAGGCCTTGGCGCCTCTTTCCCTCCACAGACATGGCAATGTGTGAGGCCCCCACATAAGGCCTGGTTCTCACATTAATATCCAAATGAGACGTACCTTGATGAACCGGGAAATCAAGTCAACATTCAGCAACGATGCTATTATTACCTGTAAACTGACTTAGAAGTCTTGTTCAATCTAGAATGCCCAGGAGGGGTCGGGGGAGCAGCCAGTGGCACTTGTACCCCCAGAGGTTTTTTTCTTCCTCGGCCTTCAGTTGAGAGTTTTTATGTTCCTTTCCTCCGGGGCCAGTAGACATACTTATAGCTTTAATAAAAGCATTGATAGTGCGTTCGATAAGATGTACATCGCTTTGGAGAAAAGCGTCTGCTAAATGAATAAATGTAAATGTAAATGTGTAGCGCTAGTCTGTAATCAACTGTTATTTTTGTTTCTTTGCCAGAGGTATTTGTTTCTTTACCCTTTTGCCTTTGTTCAGCACTCTGTGTCACAGTGTGAAAAGAGCTCTATAAAAATAAATTGAATTGAATGAATTGAATGATACCCTTGAATTGCAACAGTAAAGAATGGCATCAAAGTCCACTGTGTGAAGTAACAGGAGTTCCCCTGTTGCAGAAACATGTCTTACCAAAACTAAGCTGATGTCTTTCAGCAAAAAAGTAACTGCTCTGGACTTCTGACCCTGCAAAGTTCTCCCCACATTCGTCGTCGTTGTCATCATCAAGAAAGACTCTGGCCCGGCCAAAAGTCTCTGGCGACAGCTGCGAGAGAAGCAGCACTGTTATTTCTTGTTATCTCCCACAAGAACACACAACACACACATGTCACGGTGCCCTTCACCTCGTACAGTCCTTCATGGCCTGCATTGGGCTTGCACTCGAAATTTTTCCATATTGCATATTTTGTGCAAGTGTGTACCCAAAGTGTGCATCAAAATGGTTGGTTGCTTTTTGCGTGGGAGCTCTGCAGTCAATTTCCATATCTAGTGAGGGTTTTTTCTTACAAATCGGGTCAGATGCTAGACAGAGTTGATCAGTGTTGCAAAGAAGTGATAGTTAGAGCACACACATGAACCGGTTCTGCCACGTTTAATGTATGCATACATTTGTCCAATACTTTCAAATATGTTTAACTAAAATCCTCTGTGAGAGAAAACCTTCACCATCTCGAGAACAGTAGCCATAACTTTTTTTGTTATTGTTTTATTTCTTCCTAATAAGACTCCATATTTTGTAAAAGTGAGTTTCAGTCTGGATGGATTTTACTTAAAGCTGACAAAAATACGCAGCCTATATTGAAACCCCATATCTTATTTAACCTTTCCATTCATGTTTCGCAATTCTAACTGATGCTTTTCATAAGCGAGCTGGAAAATACTGAATTGAGCTTTTCACAGCTGACCCGGGGGGATGTGGTGACGAGGCAAGTTCAGCCAACGCCCATCAAGTGGCGTTTCTGGGGTTCAAGCCCTGCTTGGGGTGCCCTGCGATGGACTGGTGTCCCATCCTGGTGTGTCCCTTGCGCCCTGTGTTGTTGGGTACGGCTTCAGCTCACCAGGACAATCGACTGTTGACAATGGATGGATGGATGGATGGATGGATGGCTGAGCCGTCCAATCATTTTCCACCCACAGCTACACCTGGCCATTTCTTGGCTGTAGTTATGCTCTCGTCATGTTTACGGTCAAAAGCACATTGGCACATTCTGTCGACCCACACCTGATCTCGCAGCTCCTGCTGATTTCGCTGCAGCATTGTGAACTTCCTCTCCCATGATACCCTCTCGGTGGCAAGCTGAGATTTTAGCAGGTGAATCTCTTCTTCTGCTTTAGACAGTCGCTTCTGCACAATGTGGCTGTGAATATGGTGATGAGAGCTCTCCTGGCTCTCAGACCCTAAACCAAAATTTTTTAAAAATTCAATCTTCAGGGGGCAGTAGACAGAGTGGTAGTTAAGAAGTTCACAAAGTCACCACTTGAAGACATAGGAAGTTACTCCAGTCTCAATATTTACATAAATATTTTTTAGTAGACATGGACAGAAAAAAATCACAGTGACTATCCATAAAGATGTTCTTTGTTTTTGTTATAGATCTACAATCAAAACTCCACCCTCTGTTGGTGAAATTACACACTACTGAGACATGTCAGGTCTTGAGTCTGCTGTTTGCCCTGTAACCTTTAAAATGCAAATGTACATGCCTGAAATATAATAGAAGGTGCACAGCTGTGTCAGATGCATCTGGATGTGTTAGAACTTGTCAAGAATAATAACGTATGCACCACAATATGAATCACTTGTCCCATGTGTCTATCTGCACACAGTTTATTTTGTGAATTTGTACATCAAACAACTAATTCCCAGAATCTGTCAACATCTGGAATGTTTAATGGCTTAAACGGTTTTTGTTCAATAAGCCCGTGGCAAGAATCCTCCAAGAGATTTCTGCTACAAGGCCACAGATGTGCAGAAAAGAAACTGTCACTTTCAAATTTAAATGCATGCATGAAAATCACCTGGAAGGTCTTCAGGCTGAGGGTTTTGTGCTGTGCCACTTTCAGGGAGCCCCCTGGGAAAGGTTGAGATCGAGTGATATGGGCTAACCTGCAGGAGAAACAACAAACCAGATCGGAATTTATGATGTGGTCAAGCAACTGACTTCAAGCCCCAGTAAAGCCCCAACTGTTGTATCCATAACCATAGTAATTCAACAGAACAACTTTATAAAATAACTTAAAATGCAAGATGTGTAATTTACATTGGATAAAAATGTACAGAAAGCAGATGTGAGGTCACTGGTGTCCATCAGGTCATTTATATGATCTAACTTACCCAGAAAAACCTCCAAGCACACAGCAGGCCCTTTAATGTCCATGCCATCACCGACCACAGGGTGAATGAAGCCATACTTGTAGTTGAGACTCCTTCACATTATTGACTCTTGCCTGGAGAAACCCAAGAATACACATACAACCAGCGTAACTTGTGTTCATGTATTTCAAGAAACTCAAGCTTCTGCAGCATGTCTCATAACTTAACAAAGGTGTCGCGTCTTGTGTTGCTTCTGTGCTCAGTAACGTAAACACGATGTTGGGTTAAGCCAGTGCACAATGGAGCTGTGATTTCAGAGCTGGTCTATACTGCCACCTTACGTTTTCACTGTTGGGAAGTATTAATCCTAGTACTGATTCATGTTAGGGAAGATGATGTCAAGAACGTCCAGCATATTGCTACTATTTTCTTCATTTGTTACTACTGTCTAGTTTTGACTGACACACATAGGCTATTTTGACTGAATCATTTAAATTTTCCTCTATCCATGGACATTTCTCTAACACACGAATACAGACAAACCATGCGCAATGGTACAAAGTACAGTTTGCACAAAGTATAGTTTACAGTAGCACAGCAGTAAGTTGTTTCTAAAAAACAGTCAGCTGTACTGGAATGGTATTGTATAGTGAAGGGTAATGAAGAGCCCTTTGACACTAGCTTTTTAACTTCAAACCTGCTATTTACATACAGTATGTTGCACTTACTATAGTTCAATAACATTCAGAACAAACTCCCAGGAGAATACTTTTTGCTGTGGTTTAACACTTTAGTCATTCTGCTGTAGGCCTACAGGCTGTGTGTAACCATTAAAGGTAAGTGTTTAACTCAGTCAGTACCGAAAACGGCACCACTTCGTCTTTCAACGTACAGGTACGGTCGACCTTCGTCGATAACAACCTGAAGCACGACGAAGACCAAGCGAAGCATGTGAACGTAGTTTTGGTTTCGGAACGACGCTGACAGATGCAGTCAGCCGATGAAGGTCACATCTATTCCGCAAGATCTCTTTGCTCCTACAAAATAGAGAGGCCTGCTTAGGGACACCTGCGCCGCTCACCTGCGCCGCTCACCCGCACCGGCAAAGTTCTCTTTGTAGATTTTCGTGCGAAGTGTGACCGGGATATACTCTATTATATCCATTCAACGGAACGTGATGACGACGGTAATGAGGAAAAAGGGCTGCCGGTGCCGTGTTGCTGTGTGAAACTGTACACAAGTAAATCCTCTGTAATCCTATTAGACAGAGACGTGTCTCCGGGGACAAGGAGGTGGGTCGGCCCACCGCTTGCTACCGACTTCAACTAATGGAGTCAACAGGTGGTACGCTCTACTGTCCTGGGCTCTTCTCTTACAGTCTGAACTTTCCTGGTTCGAATTTCTCTCCTGTGTGCAAACGTCCTTCATGAAGGCACTCGTATGGGCTGGTAAATCATCTCAGAGTTCATCGTCCAACATCGCGAAGCACCTTCGACAGACATCAGCTACACACAGCCTACGACTGTTGCTGCTCTCTTTCTGCAAAATTATCTGAAAATTAAGTATGTGTTTACAGATAAATCAACTGTTTATTGTTTTTCTTTGTTTTGTGTCACGTCTTTATAGTGGATGTTTGTAGAGAACTCAGACTGAACGTTCTGCAAAGAGAAGCTCCACAGCAGTATAGCTACTTAACCTTTTCTCTCTCCAAAAGTGATACACAAGTTACTGCCTGCACTAGCAGTTAAAGTGGGGAATAACAAATGCAGAATAAAGTATATCTTATGTTTGATGCAATTCAATTCAATCCGGGAAAATGTACAGAGGGGAAGGATTATGAACGAAAGAGTCTGTAGTGTAGCGTAGTGTAGTAGAAGGGGACGAGCTGCGGAACCTTCTTTCTGCGCTTTGTTTCTCTTCCGCACGTATTTTCGGCCGCACCTATTTCCTGTTGCGCGTCTTGGGCGCGTTTTGTGTCTCTGTGTGTCTGCCGGTGAGGCGAGCTGCTCTTGTGTGTTGTTTTCTTTCAGCTGTTTATCTACATTCAAATGGAGACCATTTTAGAGCAGCAACGTCGATACCATGAAGAGAAAGAAAGGCTGATGGACGCCAAAACGAAAGAAATGCTGCACAAAAAAACAACGGTGAGGTAGCTAGCTAATGCAGTTAATGCCAATTTGAGCACTTCCGTTTTGTTCCAAAATTCCTAACTCTCCGTTCGAAGAGCAGCTGCGGTGTCTCTCTTCTCGGCTCAAAGCAGGATATTTCGCACACTGTTTTTATTATTGTGGGTTCGTGACGTTGCAAAAATTGCTGGTTTTTCCACTTTCCCTCAGCTGGGACAGCTGGTAGTGTAGTGGTTAGAGCGACCTCACTTCCGGCCGCAGTACCCTTGAGCAAGGTACTTATCCTCAATTGCTCCAGTAAAATTACCCAGCTGTATAAAAATGGGTAAATAATTGTAACCTTAATATTGTAAGTGTCGCTTTGGAGAAAATCGTCAGCTTGACACGTCAGCGCCTGGGTGGTGTGAGAGAACGTGGGTTCGATCCCCGCTCAGTCAGTCTGTGTGGAGTTTGCATGTTCTCCCATGTCTGCGTGGCTTTCTTCCAGGTGCTCCGGTTTCCTCCCGCAGTACAAAGACATGCTGTTCAGGTTCCCCCTTAGTGTGTGTGAGTGTGTTTCACTGATGCATGGATGAGTAACCCCTTGTAAGTAGTGTATCTAGCAATGTAGTCACTTTGGTGAATAAGGTGTGGGCTAGTAACACCATAGTATCTGTTGTAAGTCACTTTGGAAAAAAGCGTCTGCTACGTGAATAAATGTAAATGTAATTGTGTTTCCTCCCAACAGCTACGAGATCAGATAAATTCGGACCACCGGATACGGGCCATGTTGGATGTAAGTAAATGATGCTTTGTTTGATTTGACCCATCACACACGTGTTCGCAACCGTGAAAAGAGCACAAGTCACACCAGCCTTTAGTCTGCGTGTTGTCACAAAACAGAATTTGAGCTCTGCTCTTCCTCTCTGCAGCGATACATGGAAGTGAGTGCAAATCTGCGAGACTCCTATGAAGACAAAGATGGGTAAGTGTTGACACCATGTGCTATTTCACATTTACATTTACTCATTTGGCTGATGCTGTTCTCCATGATAAGGTACTTAGAGTTATCTACCATTTATACAGCTGGGTAATTTTGCTGGGGCAAGTTAGAGTAAGTACCTTGCTCAAGGGTACTACAGCTGGAGGTGGGATTCGAACCTGTGACCATTGGGTAAAACAGCAGCAGCTCAAACACCTATGCTACCAGCTGTTGATTTGCTGGTTGACTAATTAATTGGACCTTGTGTGCTCTGTCAGAGTAGTTGAATTGTAGACATGACATTTTTCCTTCATTTTTTTCTCCCAGTATGCGCAAGGAGGAGCTGAATGCTATCTCGGGACCAAATGAGTTTGCAGAATTCTACAACAGACTCAAACAAATAAAGGAATTCCACAGAAAACATCCCAATGAGGTGAGCTTACCAAAACTGTGTCAAATGTAAAGTCCTAAAAGTCCCAGTCCGATCTACTTGTGCCATTACCTACTTCGTAGTTATTTTCCTTAAAGCATGAGATCCATTCCTACTTGTCAGTGACAAGCAGTGGCACACGCCTACGTCAGTATGTATGAAAGGAAACTTCCTCCTCTTTTCCCTGTATGGGTTACACGCTTCATCATGCAACTTTACACAATTTAAGTGTGCTCCCTGCCCAGTTTTGCTTGCTTCCCGAGTTTGTAGCTGACCATAAGTGTTACTGTAAGCAACAAGAGGATCACAGCCACCACTTGGGCTGAAGGATCACAAGTACTTTCTCTAGGTTTTCGCACTACAGACGGCAGTGTAGCACAGCATGGCAGTTCATCTGTCTTTGTTTTTTTTCTTCCTTTATAGGTTAGTGTGCCAATGTCTGTGGAGTTTGAGGAGCTGATGAAAGCCAGAGATAACCCAAATGAAGAAGCCCAGAGTAAGTTGTTAACTGACCTAGGTACCTTTCCTACTCATGTCATACATTTGAGTCATCTTGATCTTAAGAGATTGGGTGACATTAGAATTACACTGTGGTATATGTATACATATACACATCATATTATCAAAAGAATACATTAAACAACATCTAATACTAACAGTCTGCTCTACTTGTACTAACAGACCTGGTTGAATTCACTGATGAGGAAGGTTATGGTCGATACCTGGATCTCCACGATTGTTACCTGAAGTACATCAATCTAAAAGGCGCAGAGGTAAATTCTTGGGTGTTTTCATTAGATCTGTATGTTTGTAGCTTTGAACCGATACAGCATAGTTTGCTCAACTTCTGTTTTGCTTTCTCTCATAGAAACTGGAATACATCACTTACCTGTCCACTTTTGACCAGCTTTTTGACATTTCTAAAGACAGAAAAAATGCAGAGTACAAGAAGTAAGTGCAGAGCTGCTTTTCAGTAGTGATTTATGAAACTGATACTGAACATTTTGTAGCAGTCAGTACACTGTTGTGGTCATACCTCATTATTTTAGGTCTTCCCAAAAGGAGGTTTAGGCTCTTTTGCACTTGACTAATCCAAGTTTAAAACAGACACATGTTAACGGGGAGTGTTATGTGGAGACAACTTGGCACTCCTGTTCATCTCAATTTATGCTTTTTGAGTGTACTTCTCACCAGAGTGTCACAGAGTGCTGAACAAGGTTATCGAAACTGTCCAAAATTAGTTATAACACAAAAATAACAATAGACTAAGCCAGCTGGCAACAGTGAAAAGGAGAACAAAAAATTCCTAGTCATAAACAGAGGGAGAAAATATTAAATATTGAGTTTGAGAACCCACAATGGACTTGTATGTGTTTGGTTGTAGGTACCTGGAGATGCTTTTGGAGTACCTCCAGGACTACACGGACAGAGTGAAACCACTGCTCGATCAGAATGAGCTCTACGGCAAAATTTTGGCTGATTTTGAGAAGAAGTGGGACAATGGGACATTTCCTGGATGGCCGGTATGCTTGTAGAAAGCTCTGTGGCTTGACCTATTGTGTGCCACCTGTGTTCTTGTGTTCAAAACTGAGCAGTTCACTTGGAAACTGCACATAGTAATGAGTGTGTTTTTCCTCATAGAAAAAGCTATGCTATGAGGACACATACCACTGATCCCCCACTCCTTTTGTAAACTTCTTACCAGATATTTTTACTAGCCTCAACTTCTTTGTGTGACCTGTATTATATTCTTGTTGTTCTTCTAGTAAGAGATTGATTTTAAGCCAACATTTACGCGTTCTTGGAGGAGGAGAATCAACTTTAATAGTTTTGGGAAGGGAGTTCCGTAGTTTGGCAACATAACAGGGGAAAGCAAGCAGTATCTCTCATCCAATTTTAGGTGTGCATGAAGGACCTGTAAGATGCGGTCAGTCAGGTGAAGTCTACAAAGAACAGACTCATTGGTCAGAGAGGTACAGAGGTGCTATGCCACATAATGCTTTATAGGGAAATGGTATGAAGAATTTGTCTGCTGGAAACCAGTGCAAGCATTCTAAGACAGCTGTGATATTGTCACTTGCATGGAACTTGGTCAGGATTCCAGCTGTACTCTGGACATACCTGAGCTTGTGGGAGGTGCCATTTAAGGCCCTGTTGGGAGAGCATTAGAGCATTGATTCTAGAGAGTGTGAATATGTTAACTAGTTTTTCATCAACAGAAAAAGGCAGGATTGTGTGCAATCTAGTATTGTTTTTCAGAGGTAAAAATAGGGCTTAACAATCCTTTGTGTGTGGATCAAAAATGAGGCGATAGTCAAATGGGTTTTCTGATTTAGACTGAATTGTTAGTACTGTTCCATCTCCGCATGAGGATCCAGCAGTCACTTTGCGCAAATAATGGGAGTTCCCAAGAAGCATGACCTCAAGCTTGTTAAAGTTCAGATGTAGAAAATGTTCAGTCATCCATGGTTGGGTACCAGACATGCAGCTGGAGTATGCTAATTTACCTTCTTGACATATTTCATGACAGTTTCCTCCTTTTTCCTCATTTTACTTGGCAGAAAGAGACGAGTAGCGCTTTAACTCATGCTGGGGCTCACTTGGACCTTTCTGCCTTTTCCTCCTGGGAGGTGAGACCTGGCTTTTTTGGCATCTCCTCTGTGCTGGTCCTAAACTGACCGCTGGTTAACCTGCACAGCTTGTGTTCCTACAGGAGCTGGCATCCCTTGGCTTGGACAGGCTGAAGTCTGCTCTAATGGCTTTGGGACTGAAGTGTGGTGGGTGAGTGCTGCTCCATACGCCTGGCTAAACTGTGGGTGTTAAAGCATGGTTTCAGCTTTGACGCTCTCAGTTAAAACCACAGAGGGGAAAAGATGCATGAAATCAGCATTAAGTGTTTTGACGGTCCTCTTTGCTTCACTTCCATCCACCACATAAAAGCTTTCTGCACTCTTTATTTAATTCTCTTTACATTTTTCTCCTGGAGTAGTTCACATTGTATGTCCTCCTCAAGTTTATATTGAGGTCATTCTTATACACTAGGTATTTTCTGATGAGTTGAAAGTATAATTGTAAAGAATAAGGTTTGAGCAGGTTAGCATAAGGGTTCCAGGACTTAAACTGTGACCGGAAAACTGTGAGTATTGGGTGAACAACTGGACTTGAAACATACGTTTTGTATTTGACTTACCTGTGTCAGTGTCAGCATCATGGTTGCTTTGTGCAGACTGCCTTTCTTTGCTAAATGCCCCTGTGTGTGTGTGTGCCCCACAGGACACTGGAGGAGAGAGCTCAAAGGCTGTTTGGCACTAAAGGAAAGTCACTGGAATCCCTGGATCCTTCCCTCTTTGCGAAGAATCCCAAGTCCAAAGGACCCAAAAAGTTTGTTTGACATTAATGGGCTCTAGTTTGTATTGTCGTTGGAAACCGTTGTTATAGTGCATGTTGTTGCTGCATGTTCTGTGCTGTGGCTTAACCCTCGAGGATACCATGATCTGCACAGCAGTGACTCCATCTTCTCTCTGAATGGATCTTCCAGGGATACAGAGCGAAACAAGGAGATTGCGTTCCTTGAGGCTCAGATCTACGAGTATGTGGAGATACTCGGGGTATGTTGGGTCTTGTTCTTACGGCTCTGTAATAAACTGCCTTATGCCTGTGTTAAAGTGCTCTGTGCCACTGCGTGAGAAGAGCGCTCTATAGAAATAAATTGAATTGAAAAAATAAATTGAACTACCATAGACAAATGAGTCATTTAAATGAGAACTTGAACTTGAGGCTACACACTGAATATATTGAGCAGAATGTTTCAAATCTGCATCGCTTCAGGTAACAGAAATTAGATAATTAACAGAAATGACTGGAAGTTCTATTATTATGTTCATCATTTATAATACTCTTCTTTAATTTGCTAGTAAAGTACCTGTGCTAAGGTTGACTGGCTGGGTACCAAGACATACAAACATACACAGTGGTGTATGGAGGGGTTTCGGCCAGAAAGGCTTTGAATAGAGTTGTGTGTATCACTCTGGGTCACTGGAGTCTTGGGGGAAAATGGTGCAATGGCCCCTCCCTACAGGAGCAGCGTCAGCTGACCCACGAGAATGTGCAGAGGAAGCAGGCACGTACCGGTGAGGAGCGTGAAGAGGAGGAAGAGGAGCAGCTCAGTGAAAGCGAGAGTGAAGATGAGGACAACGAGATCATCTATAACCCCAAGAATCTGCCCTTGGGTTGGGATGGCAAGGTACAGCAGTCATACATGACAAAGCAAAATGTTAATTGTTGCATCATGGGGGGTTTGGGATGAAATTGTACATTTAATATTTTTGAGTATCAGACTATATGCGCACACTTAATCCTGTGTGCAGGCATGTAGCATCCCTGAATCCTGCACAAAAACTTAATTTTCATAAATGGCGGCATTCATTGTTTAATGTTGAAAAATTGCACTTGATTGTATTAGTATTGTTACTTAACCAACTGTTTACCCCATCTCCCTTTTTCTCACTCACTAGCAAAGTTATAAACTGGCTAAAACCCAGTGTGTGAACAGTAGGATGTTTGAGTGCTACTTGGTGTTTCCATTGACAGAGTCTCTCTGTCTTTACCCAAAAGAGGTCATGTAGCTTTTGAGCTGCAAGCGACAATTGGTAGTAGGGTTTATGGACAATGTCTGCCTTTGAATGCTCCCCAAAACAGTCAGGTGCAGAAAATAGAAAATGGAAATAATTGTAAGCTGCCCCTGAGATCATGTGCATACTAAAGAGCTGAGATGAGACAGGAGACTCATGTTCTGGCACAGTCTGAATTACCTTTTTGCCTCAGGAATATTGCAAGAAGAGATTTAGGTAGAGTCAGGTAGGTAGAGATTTCAAAGACAATTCTTGTTCATCAGTGTCTTCTATTCTTGAGATTTCTGGAGATTTCTTCCCTTAATGGGTCTGTACCATTGTCTGTCCTCCTAAGTAAATGTATATGTCATTTTAGCCTATACCCTACTGGCTGTACAAACTGCACGGGCTGAATATAAATTACAACTGTGAAATCTGCGGAAACTACACTTACCGAGGTCCCAAGGCTTTCCAGCGCCACTTTGCAGTAAGTAGAGACCTCAGTAGGTTTTTGGGATCTCTTGTACTTTGTCATGGGTTTCTTATCTAAGTCGACAAAATGGATCTCTCCAGCTCATGTACGGTATAAATGTTCATGCATCGTAACTTCATAAGCATCCCCAGAGAAGCCTTTATACAGCTGCTACTCTGGCATCGTATGTGATTGTGTATCTTATAAGATTTTTTTTTAAAAAAATGGTAGGAGAGTATCAGGATTTGTCTGTCCTGTGTTTTATGCACCTACTTGAACGATGAACATCGGTGCAACAAGTGGAAAGTAACAAACTAGGTTTACTTGAGTCACATGTCTGCAGCTATGGCTCTTTCTCTTAATGTAATGCATAAATTGTACTTTTGCTGAGATGTACATCGCTTTAGACAAAAGCATCTGCTAAATAAATAAATGTAAATGTACATTTGTATTTCTCCAAGTTATTTGGTAATATATTGCCCCGCCTTTTTTTGAAGGAGTGGCGTCATGCCCATGGGATGCGTTGCCTTGGTATTCCCAACACGGCACATTTTGCCAATGTCACCCAGATTGAGGATGCTGTCTCACGTGAGTACATTGTTACTATTGATCTATTGATGCCATGTGTTGGGGTGGGAAATGAAGGATCTTTGTGTTGTACAGGAATGCACACAGGTGTGGACAAAATAAAAGAAACGCTTCATATATTAGTATCAAGGATCTAATATGAAGTAGAAAACCTATTTCCTCCAGAGCAGCTTCAGTCCTTGGCAGTGTTGTCATATATGTCTTGAACTGTGTGTGTGTGGGACATTTCACTATTGTTCAAGCAGAAAAGCCACCAGTCCTTTGGAGATTAAGGAGGTGCAAATATTCACACTCTGAGCTTGAGAACTTCCACTGAAGGTTTGATGATCAGATGTGTGCAGATGCCATGGAAGACATTTTATTTAATTCTCGCATTTATGAAACCATTCTTGAATTTCTAGCAGTGTGTAGGAGGCATTATGATCCTGGAAGATGGGATCATTGTGAGGGAACAGTATTTCCATCTGGTCCTATGATATGGACTCGTATTCCTTGGCGGGTCTCTGACCATGCAGAGCAGTCATCGGACTGCAAGATGACTATACCATCCCAGATCTGCTACCACGTTTAGTAGCTCACAACAGACATGACTACTTGAAGGCGTCCTTTGGCTCTCAAAGTGTTAGCGTGTCCACAAGTAGGAAATTGCTCTGGCGGTCCGGGTTTTTTTGCCCTTACACTGGGCTTTGCGTCTTTGGCCATAGGCCTTGAGTAAAAGCGGTATCTGAACAGAAGCTCTACCATAATTTTGAAATTTGTAAAGCTCGCCACGTAGCTTTTATTACGACTGATTCAATTAAGTGGTAATTTTTGTGGCATTTTGCAGCTATCCTGCGAAGTGTCCACCTGTCCCTTCCGGCCCATGTTCAGCATGTCTGTCGTCATTTTTGAAACTGTTCCCGTCGGCACAGTGAATAAATCTGCAGCTTTTGTCACTGATGTTCTTGCAATTCGGCAACTGATTCTTTGGCTTTGTTTGAACTCTGCTTGAAAAACTCACCCATCTAAGTGCTAATTTTCATTTCTTTTACAGCTGACACATATTGCTAGCTGGCTGTCGAGCCAATATGACTCACCTTTGCAACTGCGTTTGTATTTGTACTTTAGTTACTTCAGCCTTTTTCATGTGGCATTTATTTTGTCCACCACCTGTAGATGCCTAGGTATCTTGAATTTGAGATAACATACCTCTTGTCTTTATTATTTTCAAGCTTATTTTTGTTTTCTATCCTTCAGTGTGGGCAAAGCTGAAATCACAGAAGGCATCTGAGCGGTGGCAACCAGACACAGAGGTGTGTATCTTACATGTACTGTATTCCTGAAAAGTGCTGATTGGATTGTCATGGTTTTTACAGGATGCATTGGTCTCTTGTTCTGTTCGTTTTTTTAACCTTATGTTGAGTAAAGGATTGTATGCTGTCTGTTCAGTTGTCATTCTTTAACAATTATAACTTTTTAATTATCACTCCAATCGTTAGGAAAGACCCAAGTATTCAGAATTCAAAAAGAATAGTAACATCTCACATTACTGCTGAGGATGCTGGGAGACTTGTCCAGCCAGCATGCGGCAGGAGCGGGATATTTTCCTTTGCCGTTTAGCAGGTGTTGTTTTTGGGGGCACACTGTGGCACCCACATTTCTCATTGTGTCTTGTAGGAGGAGTATGAGGACTCCAGTGGAAATGTGGTCAACAAGAAAACCTATGAGGACCTGAAACGCCAGGGCTTGCTTTGAAGGCCTAGCTGGGGGTTAACCTTGCTCTACATGGGCTTCTTGGAAAGTTCTGCAAGCTTTAGTTTGGTCTCCACATTCATAGTTCATGTTTAGGCTGCAGGATGTTGCTTTTATCCTCCATCAGTGTTGGATTTTATATCAGTTAACTTTTCTGTGCTCATCCTTTTTGTTATGAATCATTGACCTCTTCACAATAAAGTGGTTTGTCATTAAAATATTAAATAAAAAGGAATTAAATATTGAGTGTGATTCAGATTTCTTATACAAATGCTGTTTAGTGTTGAGATTTCACTTGCTAGATATCTACTTTGAAAAACTTAATTTGTCTTCGTGTTTACAGCAGCCTGTACATATATCTACATAAAATCATTACAGTTATGCAGGTATCTTGATTTTTTCGGTAGGTTTGCACTCCCAGTGTCTCCGCTCCACAGTGCGGCCCAGTTGGTGGCGCTGGTTCGGTTCGGTTCAGTTCTGTCACTCGGGTGAGAAGAGCGTTCGATAAAAATACATTTTTGAGTTTATATTGAACCTACAACCACAGCGCTAACAAAACCCATCGATCACAGTTGAGGTGATCATGTTTTAAGTCCTTTTCCTTGATGCCTTTATTGACTCCTTTAACACATTATCATCAATTCAAGTGACATGTTTGTCCAAGGCATCATATGCTGATATCGGTAACTTTACAAAGATTTATGCGTTTGTACAGCTGGCTGTTCTCATTTCGCCAGTGCAGAACAAATACGCTGACAAAGGGTACGGCAGCAGGTGCAGGAGCCTTGAGCCAAGAACTTCCAGACTGCAAGGCAACTATTGTAACTCCCCCCCACCCGGCACCTGAGTGATGCCGCTGACAGGAGGCAGGGCCATAGACGAGAAATAAAAATGGCTCTTCTGTGCGGTCCTCGCTGCCTTCCCTCCGCGGCACGTTCAGTAATTGGGAGGGCCTACGGCCGGAACTTTCCGCTAATTAGCCAACTCTTCCCATGATGTCATTAGGCGAGAAAAGTGACACACACAGCGAGGGCTTGGGGTACAACACACGCTCAGGCAGCTGACATCACTCTTCTAGTCTCACCCATCTGCAACTCTGCACATCATCTCTGGTAAGTTGGTCGAGTGTGTTTCTTTGCTAAGTAACGACAAAGACGCCTTGTGTCGCTTTGTATAGGTGTGCAGCTCAAGTGTCTCTTACGCTACCCGAACGTGAGGGTCGTAATCGTCGCAGAAGGGCTTAGTTAAAACTGTCGCGCGTCCGGCCGATGACTGCATCCTCAGGGTACCGCACCGATGTGACGGTGCGCTAGATGTCCGGGTCATTCTAACGGAGTCGGGTTTGTGCCGTCCTTCTAAATGCTTTCTTATACTCGACATTCTGGAGATGTGTCTCTCTGTCTGGTGGCAGGGACCCAAACATCTGCTTTCTCAAGAGAAATCATGATCAATGTGAAGCATGAAAATAACTGAAATAAGAATGAAGACGCGGTGCACGCATTTGTCATACATTTTATTCGACTTTATTTGCACATATCATACAGAAAATTTCCGAGACGGTGAAATCGGTTTGACTTTATTGTGTGGGGAAGGACCCGAGCGTATTTAGCCGCTTGAGGCCGTTCAGGTTTCCACCGGCCAAGGGCCCCACGAGTATCTGCCCTTTATTTCACGGATAACGGGTTAAAAGGGGAACACGGGGGCGGCTGAGAGTGTCGGTCACTTCATCCTGAATGAATGCCTGGGTTCGACTCCTGCTCTTGATCTCGTGCAGCGGACCAGGCGTTTAGTCCTAGTTTGCTCCTCAATGACACAAGTGTACTGCTGTACAAGCTGGTTGCCTAACTCATGGTGACATCAGCTAAATTGGTCCCTATATTGTTGTTCGCACAAGACGCTGAAGACCATATGAAGTGTTCTGCCAAAGAGGAAGAGGTAAAACACGGAAAGTGCGGTTAAGGGTTTGGGACGATGTTCCGGGGTTTCTGCGACTCTACTCCCCTGTGATTAATTAGGCCGGAGGAGCGGAACACGTGTGTTTTCCAGCGCTCGTTGCCACGGAGCTCCTCACAAAGGGACCCCAGGAAAACAAGCGGTGCGGTTCGCAGGGTCTCCGCGGAGTTACCCTGAAAAATACATCTTTAATTGAGCGTGACCTCGCCTGCGTTCACAGGCGCCCAGAGTGTCATAATGCACACCTGTTTTGCCTATATGGTTTATTATTAAAATAATAATCTTGGTTCAGGGCAACTTACAGTGTTAGACGATGAATTTTACAATGTTGCACACAGCTGTAGGGAATTCCTACTCTATCAGTTATTCACACTGGTTGCGGGTTTTCCTCTTGCAAACCGCTTTTACAGTCAAGGTCACGCCTTCATTTCTCACATTTTTAATACATCTCTGTGGAGTTACACTCAGCAGAGTGGAAGCTATTTAATAGCCTTTGCGAAATCTACGGTACTCGTAATATAACGGTATCGTGATATTATATTATTACTGTTATTGTTGCAGGTCTGATAGAGAAACATGCATTTCAACGGGAAAAAGGTGACGTCAAGGGACTGTTCACGAGGTATGATTCTTCAGAACTCTGAAATCCAACAGGAAAAGTTCCTTTTGACTTTGTTTCATTGTTTTGTTACCCATTGCAATGTTTGATTTTGTGCTCGATCATTTTAAAATGCCATTTGTTACGTGGAAACGCCCACACAACAAATGCGCTTTCCTTTTTCTGCGCAGCCGTCCTGCTGATATTCGTTCTTCATCTGAGAGCTGCAGCAGGTCAGGACACTAATTCAGCTTCAGCTCCGACTCCTTCTTCAGTGACATCTTCTGTCTTCAGCGATTCCATTACAAATACAACAAACCTCAGCAGTACTTTTTACTCCAGCGCTACTTCAGTCCCGACAGTTCTTGCAAGTTCTGGAATCACAATAACAGGTATCACGGTCCAGACAGAACCCGATCATCCTAAAATGGCAAAGTCTCAATAGCGAAAGTGCACGTTGTTGAGTAGAACCTGAAGCACCGTCGATCATAACCCCTTTTTCCCTGCACTGCAATGACAGGCAACTTCAGCAAGGACTACAACAGCATGTACAACTCCACTAGCAAGGTAAGCACATTGCCACTGTCCTCCTTGGAGGTACTGGCACGTGCGACGTGTACTCCACGTGCTTATCCTCGTCTTTATCGCCCTTCAAAATAGATATCCTGCCGGTCATACATCTGCAATTCATCTTGGTGTTATGATATGTTCATGAGCTTCACCCCCAGCCCATGTCCAGCTGACACCTCGTTCTGTGAGGTAAGGGCCTGGCAGCACGAAACACCCGGATCTTGTGGACCAAAAGTTCAGACTTTGGAGGTGCTCCCCTGAAAAAGCACATTACCTGACATGTCAGTAACTATCGTGCAGCGAAAGGTGGGTGTGCTCTTTGAATTAAGGGGTGCAAAGTAAAGTAAATAAATACAAAGCAGTGATCTGAGTGTGTAGGCTGTTCGAAGAGTGCTTCCTCTGCTTCGTTTCCACTCCAGCTAGAGTCAAAGAACGAAGGGATTTCTGAGCGATCGGTTTCTCAAATGGGATCGGATCTCCATCTAAGTCAAAACATATTCAGACGGCCTTGTCAAACAAACTGCTCAGGAAAATTGCGTATCGTCGTGCCTTTATTGAACATGCTGCTTAACTGGGAGAAGTATGCAGTCCCTTAGATTTCAGTGGAACGGGTGGAACCTCCTTCAGCCGCAATGATCCCAAGCGGCATTTAACAATTAGACATCACGGCAGCACCAATGCCTTCAGTCAGAATACGCTGACGAAAAGTAGGAAGCTTTACGTCCAGAAGTCAATGTAGTGTCACCAAAGGTTTACCCCCAATGCTGGTGTGTTAGCTAACAGGGCTCTGGAGTAAACTTTCCAAAACCAGGCAATCCTTGGTTTTGTTCTCAGTATTTGTGCAAGGAGCTATGATATCAAATAACATGGATTGGCTGCCATGGGTCTATTGTCATGCGCCATAATACCCCCCCCCCTGACTGTTGTTGTCGTGTTCCTTTTGATTTCCGCAGCTCAAAAAACTTGACGATGTGAGCTATTCCATTAACTGCAGCATTTCATGCAATTCCACCTCTGATCGCTGTGTGAACCGAACTCAGACTGGCTGCACTATTGAATGTTGCAACACAACCAACTGCCTCAACTCCACCATCTCCTCGATGGTCAAGACCACCACTGGTATTCCAAAGCTACAGCTCTTGTATTCCCATTGCTTGGTTTCATTCCCCTTATTACAGCCTATTATCTCAGCTAAATGTCTCACATTTTCTTATCTTAAATCAAGTCCACCTCCAGAAGGAGAGGTAAAACCTCAAAATAATCAGCGCTCAACATGCAGCCTCTTTTCCTCTATAATTCCAGCGGTTTCAACTACCAAAGCGTCAACCACAGCTGCAACGGTAACTGCCACTGCTACAAGTACTCCGAAAAACGTAAGAGCATTTTTGACTCCATGTGTGCTTCCGTGTGCTTCAAACTGCTAACTGTGACAATAGCATGAGCCTTGCTCCTGCTCAAAATCCACATCCGGACACTGACGCCAGCTTCATCTGCACGATCTGCCAGTGTTATTCATACTTGTCCAGTGCTTTCCTGTGATGTCTGACTCTTTAGCAAATAATTACCAAAGGGTGGGCAGTGTGCATGCTGAAGAGGCTCATCATTCCATATATGTCAGTGTGTTGGACTCTCCTGGTACAGGGGAAGAAATGCAACAAACTGAAGTGCTCTGGAGAAAAATGCTACCAGACTGAACCAAAAACACTGATGGACTGTCTCATTGGCCAAGACTTCTGCCAGGTAGGCTGCGATTCACCACAACGGGGCACAGCGGTCTACTATTGGCGTGGCGTAGAACGCACCAGACAGGGGTCTAAAGCCTGTTCGCTGCTTTTTGTTTCACTCCCTTCGGCTGTCACACTCGTGCCAGCTGCGGTGAGGAGAGGCACACGTGTTTTTTCGCTGTGTGGAGTATGGACCCCATCTCACGATGTAGCGCATGGGGGAGAGAACTACTTTCCCGAGTGACTCAGCTGATTGTACGTGATACACCAAGAAACCCCAGCCATGTCAACTACCCAAGAAAACACAATCTGTTCAGTGCTCTCTGGGCCTCCTTGCCTCTCATTCACCACTGTGGAGATCTGCTTTGTCCACATCCTTGGTCCAGCAGAGCTTTAAAATCAAGGGCATCTGGTAATAAGTAATAGTAATGACTTTAGTAAGTTTTAGTAAGTTTTCAGGCTCTCTTTACATCACTAAAAGCAAGAAACGAGTAAACTGACTGCACTGATCACAATAAGATGAACCCAGTGGGCTCTTGCCGAGCTGGAAAAAAAACCCGGGTGTTATTAAAAGATATATAAAAGCCCTTGATTTAAGCTTATTTTACCAAACACTGGCAGACAGTGTAGTGTTTGGTTTGCAGTGAAGACCAAATATGGAAGGTTGGCAAACGAAATTGAGCAGTACATCACGATGGTGGTAAGAGCAAGCACTCACAGCTCTAAACTAGTCCCCTTCCCACCCTCCACGGCCCTCTTTTTCAGCTGAGCAAAACTGTGTGGGGCACGGTAATGACCTGGGAGGCTGGCTGCAGTGGAAACTGCACCGGGAACAAGTTATGCAGCTCCACGGCAGTAGACTGCACCCAGGAGTGCTGCAACGCTTCCCTGACAGCCTCATGCCTCAAGCTCGATGGGTCTCTCAACATGTCTGCTTCCAGCGCTGCCGGGCTGCATTCTAGCCTCTTGCTCGCTGCCTCCTGGCTGCTGGTCTGGGCGATAAGTTCCAGCTGCGACGCGTGGTAGGTCCGTCTACATGTCTGATTGCTGTATATCCAGTGCTTCAGACCGGACTTTAGATCAGAGTCACCCTGTGTCTTTGTCGTATAACTGTTGATTTTTACTTCATTGCATTGTACTTTATCTACATTTGCACAATTTCACACTGAATTTTAAGTATCTCCCGCTGACAGTCGAATTTGAAAGTTCAGGCAAAAGAAAGAGCTCTTCTTGGTGTCATGTGCATACCTCCAGGCCCAGGAGCAAAAAATCCACTGGACTGCAAGTCCTTGCTAAGAATTTTTATTTTATTTCACCATTCTTTTGGCAAGCTAATTTTCAGAAGCAACCAAAAAAGTTAGATGTTAGAGTTCAGAATAAATCATGCTGAGATCAGATTTCAAAACCCTAACAACCTAAAGTATATTTTCCTGCAGGGACATGAAACTGCATGCTTACTCATACTGTATGTCAATGACAATAACTACCTTTTCCCCAATATTTTGCAAATGTACATTTAATCTTTGTCACATTATGTTATGCATTTATTTTCCCTAGTGAACCCAGACAAAGCCTTGGCTTCACTAAAGGCTTTATTGACCCTGGGCTGCTTGTTGAGAAAACACACATATCGAGTTATGGTCTGTTTTCGCGGCAAATACCAGTTCATCTACAGGGGCTTTGAGTTACACCAAACCAAACACTTTTCAGTCTGGGCAAAGAAGCAAAAGCTGAGCAATCATTACAGACTGCCTCCACTGTCAAGTAACTGGGCCAGAACAGCTTTTCCAGGCATATTGACACACTTTATGTTAAACGGAACCCTGTGGCTTGGTGAACTGTCAAACAATGCCAAGCCAAACGCACTTTACTAATGTAAACCAAATTTAACCTGAGAAGTACACTGCTTTATCACAGGGTTAGGCTAATAACCTGTCGGCACTTCAGGTCTGTATTTAGTGAAGCGTATTCTCAGAGTATAAATCTTGTAGGCTATAATCTTGCAATGCTTCAGCTCAGTATCCATTGTTAGCAGATATCATTACACAACCGATAGTTTGTAATCATGAAAATATACATATATTCATATTTAAATTAAATAGTAGGTATAATTTTTTAAGAATTATATGTGAAGAATTTTTGTTAAACTGTATATACTGTAAAAAAAATGCATGATTCTTTTTGAAATCTAATCAGTTAGAATTGCTCTGAAATGCCTATTAATCTCCTCTATGTGGAATCTCTAAATGTGAATATTCCTGTGATAAACCATTTAAATCCAACTCACAAGATGAGTACTGTTTTCTTTACCTTTCTTTCCTAAGCACTTAACTCCCAGCTAATTAAACCTTTCACTGGACCCCTTTAAAAATCTCTTTCACCTATTTTGAATAGGTAGAAGAGCATCTAAGCTGTTTTTCCATTAAAAAATACTCTGTGTACTATGAAAACTGGTCTTCTGCTCATTGTGTGCCATCAATGGTCTAAACACATTGTGCAAACATGTATGGATTATCAGTGGATGTTGCACACCTGCCATTTGTTGATATTCAGACCAGAAATACAACTAAGAACCTTATAGATGACCAGCATTATTTTGTTTTCTGCATGCAAACAATGATGTTAATGAGGGAGTGTTTTTGCATGAGCTTTCAAACAATTTTTGTTATGTCAGTTTTGCAAAATGAGTCGTTGAAAGTGTCCATTTATAGAAAGTGTATCATACATTGTTACCAACTTTGCCAAGTTTTACTCTTTTAAAGTGGTTACCATTCAAATGATTATCACTACTGAAGAAACAATAACATGGAATACTGATGTGAAAGAAGAAGATAGAATTTCCATGATTCATGATCTGTGCTTGAATTTTAAGAATTGCTAGATGTAATGGCTTTTTTCATAAGTACCGTAATTAGTACAGAAGATGAGACACGCTTTAATATCCAACCTCAGAAAGTAATAAGTGCATTGGTTGTGTTGTTACATCTAGTTCAACTCAAAGCAACCACTCTGCACGTGGGAAAGAGAAAGACAGAATGATGTGTAATAGACCAGAATATGATCCCTTCATTATTTATTTATTTGACAACTTTGCAATGATTTACCCATTTTTACAGCAGGGTGTTCTTACTGTAATTCAGAACTGCTAAATCTTTCTCAACATTCATGAGGGGTCTCAAAACATTTTCTTTCAGAATCAATTCTCCTGTGTAAAAACCCAGCCATTTAGTGCAAGGAACTCTCTGTAGAGCTGCAAGAAAGAGCTGCATCAATGCATAAATCTTCAAAAAGGCTATAAAAAATTACAATGCATTGAAGGTTCCCAGATGCATACTGACCTCCATCATTGGCAAATGCAAGAAGTAGTATTTTAACCAACAAGACTCTTCAAAGGTTTGGCTTTCCAGTCAAACTGGGTTTTTCGGTAGCAAGGGCATTGCTCAGCAAGATGACAATGTAACCAATGGCCATTCTAACAGCTTCTGAATTCCTGTGTAAGGATGGGAGAACCTGCCAGAAGGACAACTGTCTCTGTAGTACTTGGTCAATCAGGTCTCTTGACCCTGGTAGAATGGCTAGACAGACGTTCAGAGTTTGCCAAACACCACTTACAAAACACCATTTACAGGACTCTCGGAGCATGGGAAAACTCGATTATCTGGTCTGATGAAACAAAAATTGGCCTCATTGCCAAATGCCATGTCTGTAAAAAATCAGGTAAAGCTCATCACTTGATTACTAGCTTTCATACAGTCAAGCATGGTGGTGGCAGCATCATGCATTTCAACCGAGACTGGAAGACTGGTCTGGACTGAGGGAAAAATGAGCAGAGCCAAACACAGAGAGGTCCTTGAAGACAACCTGCTCCAGAGCGCAAACAACCTTCGACTCGGGCAAAGATTCACCTTTCAGCACGACAACGATGTGAAGCACACAGTCAAGATGACGCCGGAATGGCTTTTGAACAAGTCTCTGAACGTCCTTGTGTAACCCAGCCAAAGCCCAAACGCGAACCCCGTCGAAAATCTGCGGAGAGACCCGATGACTGCAGGTCACCGACGTCTCCATCAAACTTGAGAGAGCTTGAGAGGATCTGTGAGGAAGAATGGGGGAAACTGGCCCAACTCCTGCTTGCCTTGTGCAGCCGGTGGGACAGGATACCCAAAAAGACTCAGCTGTAACTGCTGCTAAAGGTGGTCCTACAAAGTACTGAAGAAAGGGTCTGAATACTTATGTAAATAGGAGATTTCAGCTCTTTATTTTCAAACAAAGTTGCTGAAATTCCTAAAAACATCACCTTTTCATTGAGTCTCGTGCGTCAGACGGTGACATGTCAAAGAATTAATTCCGCCGTGTATTTTGAAACAAGTGTGAAACAAAGTGCGGAGGAAGCGAAGGGTCTCCTCGGTACTTTCTGAAGGCACAGAATTAAGTGTTTAGTGGAGCTCAAGCGCCGTTTTCCCGCCTTCGCTAACTGATAAATGGCCGTTACGCGAGTTACTTTGCGTCCCTTTCCGTCCCTTTCCGTCCTCTGTCTCAGCGTCCGGCGAGTCCGCGTCACAAGTACCCCCCCCCCCCGCGGAGGGAAGCTCGCGCCTCGGACGTCACCAGCGCCTTGAGAAATCAGTGCGTGGCACCAGTGTGTGTGTGCGCGCGGAGGAACGGAACGGGACGGGACGGAACGTATCCGCTCGTTCCAGCCACACAAGTCGTCGCACCGCGTTTATCGCTCGCTCTGCTTTTTGTTTTGGAGCTTTATTGTTTAACGTTTCCTGACGCGACCGCTGACCTGACGGGCTCTTTCTTTTTTTCCACTCATGGACCAGTCTGTGGCGATTCAAGAGACTCTGTCAGAAGGCGACAGTTGCATCATAGTATCCTCTTCTTTCGCAGAAATCATCATTATCATCATCATCATCATGTCGCGAGTGTCGCTCAAATGGCTGCTCGCCCTACGGGTGTAACACGTCGCTGCTGCTGTGTTTTATGAGTAGTCAGTCTAGTGTGTGTCTCGACTCGCGCGCAGTTACTCAGAGTTAGTTAGCGGCACTTCTTCGTTCGGAAACGGAAGTTTCACTTCAGGCCAGTCCTCGGCCCGCGGAAAGAAAGGCCTTGAACACCGCGCATTTCCCTTTCGTTTCGCCACTGCCGAATTCCTCCTCGTTGTCGTCTAAAATATTGCAGAGTGTGCATTTCGTCTTCGTCCGTGCCGCCTAATAAACACATATGTAGCGCGAGCGTCGGGTGGCGTAACTGCCGCCGCCGCGCATGCGCACTGCGCTACTTCGCGCCTACTGCCGTGTCGCTGATGGGCCGCTGAGTGTCGGTACCGTTACGCCGGAGGAGTGTGGAAACACGCGCGTTTGTAAGCTGCTTTGCGCGTCACGTGCCTTACTCTGTGTTTACGCCTGCATTGGAGCACTGAGAACGCGCAAAGCCAAAAATCGTGTATGCCGATGTCGAAATCTTAAGCGGGATTTGCTGCTACTACGAATCAATCAGTAGCAGCAGCAGCATAGAGTACACAGTAGTAGTAGTAGTAAAGCGCCACGTGTTGATGAAAAATACACTGTGATTACTCATAAAGAAAGAGTAAAACACACCAACGAGCACGATGACGATTACATCGATGGCGGGAGAACACAAATGAACTGGGAAGGAGGAGGATGCTGAAGGAGTGTGTGCAGAATCTCGTGCCGCCCTGGCTGGGAAGGGCGATACAGGCAGCTCCTGTCCTGTCCTGTCCTGGCCGGGACTGGGTGTGTTCAGGAATATCCCCCCACGTGTGCAAATCCATTTTGTGTGCAGGAGTACTGCAGGTCACCTCCGGAAAGCTGAGACCGCTTAAGTCGAACGTGTGAAAGATGAGGCTGCGCTGCACAAGTAATTTCGTCACAGTGTACTGGAGCTCGTAAACTCTCAGTGCGTTGTTCACGCCGTTGTTGCTTTAAACACCAGTGGTAACCCTCCCACCATTCTCATGTTTCATCCTTGACTTAAGGGCTGTAAACATGCAGCTCAATGTCTCCTCATTGTGGACAATGTCACGGAAAGCAGGCTGCTGGGCTTGGTGGAGCATACCGGAGCTCACGCGTGAGTCGATCCTTTGGCCATCCTATATTTTATTTTTCTCTGCCCGGTGATCCTACTTGCATCTGAAGTGTTGTGGCTAACTTTTATCTCCCAAAGGCTTTTCATTTTTAATCACAGAAGAATGGCTATCACCGGTGAAGATGTCACTCTGGATGAGATCATTCCTATTTCCCATGACTTTGAAATTGTGGAAGGTGTGTGACTTTCTGATCATTGCAATTGAAGGCCTTCGCTTGTCTGTTAATTCTAAGACGATATCATTTTAGATGTAGCGTGTGCACATGTGCATGTTTTGGTAATGGAATAATAACTTTAGAGGTACTTCACCACACGTGTGACTAAGGGTTATGAGTATTAGCAAGAGGGATTTAATTTCATGTCCTGTGAAATCATCAGTTATATGGCTGTAATCTACAGATTAGACCTGATTTACTGTTTTTCCCTAGTGTACTCTCCTGATGACCTTGCAGTTGTCGGTGAGTTTTAATTTTTTCCTCCTAACATACTGTTGACTAGCTGTTTTGACCTATAAATCTCAGTTACATTTTTCCTGTGAATTGTTTCTATTTTTAGTATCGTAAAGCAGAGGCAAGAACTTTGTGGTACAGCCAGTAAGTACTAAGACGGGACGTAGTGTAGCACTGCTGTGGTTGCACATGCACAGCAGTACCACACAGTGACAGTCTTAAGACTTAGTAACTGTACGGAGTGTAGGTAGAACTGCCCACAAAATACTTTAATAAGCTCTGTGGTATGAAATTCTTCCAAGAAGAAAAACTAGCAGTTTTAATTCAGTTTATAAGACTGATGTCTTTTCAGATCAGCATGCCATTTTGGAGATATTTACATAGTATTTACAAAGTCATTATCTGCTAAGAGAATATTTTTCTCTTTAACAAGCAAAATTAATTAAATGTCTCTTTTTTTTTACCTAATTTAAACTGAGCATACAAAATTTTGAATTTTTTTATAGAGTGGTCTTTTCAGCATAGTGATGGAGAGTACTGAACAATAGATGCAAACAGGGCAGTGACAGAAGCAACAATAATGTACTGGAAATTTGGAGAAGTAAACCACCTGGCACCTGAGGAGAGGAAAACAAAATCTCCCAATCATGAAGAAGGGGAGAAAAATAAACCTCTGGGGGTCCAGTTGCCAGCGGCTGCCCACCCTTTCTGGGCATTCTGCTGTAAAGACTGAGAACCTGTGTAGATGTGTCTGTAGCTAAAACACCAGTACACTGGGCAACACACAGTTACAGTCTGTGGAGACAACAAGCACAGTCCAATCCCAGGAAGCTGATTCTGTGGGGCTAGTAAATGGTTGTCAGTTCCCAGCATCTGGCTGGTACCTTCAAAATAGTTCACTGAACTGGCTTACTAGTCTTGTAAAGTGAGAGTTTGTAGATTCACGCTATATTCTGGCTTTGTTTGCTGTACCTCTCCTCTCCTGTGCAGGTGCTGACACCAGAGTGAGAGTGCGGGGCCTGGAGCTGGAGCTGGAGGTTCGATTACCGTTTGGCTCACACACTCGCCTCTTCCTCCATGAAGTCAACAAAGCCTGGAGCGGTAAGATGCAACTTCTCCATCTGCCTGGGAGCTGCATAGGTCTGTTCAGTGGCATGTTGGTGTAAATGTGTGAAGTTTGTGGGAATTGGCAGAATCAGCAGGCTTTGCTAACTAGTCAGTACAGACCTTTATCAGGATTTAAAAATGCAGTTGTAAATTGTGTAACTATGCACTATGTCAGTAATAAAATAATCCAAAATAAATGCCAGGATTTGTTATTTTACTTTTCTCAAACCTTTGCTGCTTTTGTGTTATTTCAGCATTTCATTCATCCCATGTCACTCTCTTTATTCAAGTCAGGCCACAGTGACCTGGATGTGAACTCTAAAGGTGGCATGGTAACACAACACCCTGGATGGGATAAAAATCTATAAGAAAGTGGTCACAGATAAACTTGTGCACTCAGAGTCATGGGTACAGAATTCTGCATCACCCTTAACTACAGTTACATGTACATTTATTCGTTTAGCAGACGCTTTTGTCCAAAGCGACGTACATCTCGGCAAAAGTACAATTTATGCATTACATTGAGAGAAGGAGACATAGCTGCAGGCATGAAAGTCTCAAGTAAACCTAGTTTGTTCCCTACCACTTGCTGCACCGAGGTTCATCGTTCAAGTAGGTGTAACTGAGAGTAAGTGTAAGTGTAACTGAGTAACTGAGAGTCTGAACAGTTTACTGTTAAGTGACAGAAGATGACAATCAAGCTGCGCTCGTCTGTGGTCATTACTGTACATTGTGAAACTGTATCTGTTCTCTGCGTGACAAGAAATGAGTGAGTGAATGAAGAAGGGAGGAAGTGAAAGACCCAAGCACATGGGCAGCGCACAGAAAATACAGTGCTTGAGAGCTCACATGCATCTTTGCTTTTGTCAGCTAGGTTATGGTGATCTTCAAAAGTACAGAAGTACAAAAGTTTCACAGTAGGCATCATTACAGCGCTAAAATTCATAGCCACAGTAATAGTAGCCCAACAGCAGTATGAGCAAAACCTTCGACAGAGACACTTGATTCTCTAAACCGAGAGTACAGTAAACATTCCTGAAACTAAGAGCTTTCACATCACTACTCAGACCTGCTTGGGAGCATTTTTTCAGTTCATCAAAATGAGGAGGCGAGAGAGCATCCTGTCTTTTCTAAGGTTTATTTAAAGGGGCCAAACCTTGTAGTCACTTTGAGCAGGAGAAATACTCCATACTAACCGTGTGCTTTGTCCACACACAGAGTAAAGTTTCCACCATCGTTTTTTCTGGACACTGAGCGCTGGTATTTTACGGTGTTCTCAGCTATGAAAGCAGCACTACAAAATGTAGTTTGTATTCCCCTCCCTTCCCCTTGCCTGTCATTTTTCTTGTAAGTATAATTGTATTGTAATTACTAATTATGAGTGCTGTCATGTTTTTCATCTAATAGAGACACGACACTCTTGTTACTGAGCCATGTATAGACATATGATGGGCTGAAAGGTCGATGATGAAAAGACAGCAGTGATACAACCTGTCAGGGACTAAGTGCGATGCCCCGAAAAAGAAACAATCCCGTTGTTTTCCGATACGACTAAGAAAAGAGGTCTTTACGTAAAGTCGGAACTGTGAACTAGCCAACTTTCTGAACTTTAAACTTTGAACAAGCAGGCAGTACAAACAGAATCTGTAGTATGTGTAGCAAAGGTTTTAATCTGGTTTACAACCATTTTATGGCACATTTTATGTCAGCGTGGTGTAGCTGAAGTTGGAAGGTGAGCTCACTGTTATACATGTGCGGTCTTATTGTTCAGAACGGGAGCACATTGCAGACCATAATAATAGTAATGGCAACATCTGCAAATGAGAGTCAAGTGAAAAAACTGTACAAGTCGTGGGGGGAGGGGCTGCTAAATACAGAGGGCAGGTGAGAATGAAGGAGAAGAGAGAGGGTGTGTGCAAAGGGTTTGTGCGGAGTTCATCACTGATGCTTTCGGTCGTTGGCCTTTGTCGGGTTTAAATTGCGGCATCTGATGCGTTGCTTCACTTTTGGACAGACATCAGTGCAGGCTGTTGGGGAAGCACAATAGATCACCTGCAAGCAAATGGACAGCAAGCTTTCTGGGGGTGAGCAGTGGCTGCTGCGAATGAGCACACGTTCGTTTCGAAATGCCAGCAGCTTTCTAAGCGTGTCTTCTCATGTGGTTACACAGACTCGGTGCGGTCTCCAGCAAGGGGAAGCTCACATTGCAGCCTTAGAGTAAAAGCTGAACAAAGGTGAAAGATTGAGGCGTGTGCTGCAGAGTGCTTTCGCGTTGTGCTGGAAGTGAGCGTGACAGTGCCGTGTTCCTCTCATCACGTACGATTAAAAAGGCCGTACGTACATATATACACGCATTCGTAGTTTATGAGCTATGTCTGCTGTGCGTGTGTTCACCTGTGTGTCATCTCCCTACCGCTTGATCTCCTATGCTTTGCACACAGAAGTCTGCAGGAAATCTGTGAGCAGTGTGCCAGCGTCCCAGTTTGAGTGGCTCTCCGAATACCACAAGTCCTCCAAAATCTCTGGCCTGGACAGACTGTCCAGCATGTGTGAAGGAGCAGCATTCCCCAGGATGAACCAGTTTGCAAAATCACGTGGGTCATGTTTCCTCATCTGTTCTTTCAGCATGTTAGTGAACTCTGAGAGTATTTTTTTAAATGTTTAAACTATTTTATCAACTGTTTAAATTGATAAAGGGGTTCCACACATGTTCCGTGATCGGGAGCCCAAACTGTGTTAGTAGGAAGATGCAGTGATGTTCTGATTACCTTCAGAGTGCCTTCTTTGGTCGAAAGCTAAGCTGGTGTGTACCATGAGGACATTTGGTTGTGTCCTTGCAGAAAGCAGCGCATAGGCAGTAACCAGGATTACCTCATCACCTGTTTCCTATTTAGTCACAGTGCATGGTAGGTAACACTAAACGTCATTGTTTTACCACAGCTCCAGTGTGACGCTGCCACCTCATAGTGCCTGGGCTGTTTGGGCATAGATTCGAATCTCACCTATTCTGCATGCAGTGGGCATGTTCGCCATGTGTTTCTGTAGGTTTCCTTGAGGTGCTCTCGTTTCTTCTCACACTCCAAAGACATAGGCTTCGGGTGAACTGGGGAGTCTAAATTGCCCGTAGTGTCTGTCTGACTTATTGAGTGAGTGAGTCTCTCTCTCTGCGCACAGATACCCTGTAAGGGACTGGCGTCCCAACCAGTGTGTACCTTTGGCTAGCTTTGCATCCTGTGTCTGGAATAGGCTCCAGACCTCAGTGACCCTGATTTGGATGTGTGCAAGAACTGTTTCACCACAGTTTGTCTTATGTTTGAAATTATGTGACTGTCCAGACGTCCTCTCATGAAACTTACTCTCAAAACGAAGTTGTCTGTTAACATAGAAACATGTTTGAAAAATCAAATATGCAAGGAATATGGCCTTGGAAGCCTTAAAAAAATTCAGAGAGAAGAAATTTCTGGGTAATTTTTTTGTGAGGTGCATAGTAGCTTGTGTTTCAACTTATGCTTGTGCTGGATAAGCAATGCATACAAATGAGCACTTTCAGAAAACGAATGCAGGATTGGGAACCTGTAGTTTGCAGTAGGCTGGGTAGAGGTTGTAGGTACGTTCCATTTACACACCGGATCCGATCAGCGCTGTTCTGGTGGGTGCCGAAGCGACGTCCCTGCTGGCACATTTACCATCTGGGTGCGGAGTGCCTCATGTCAGTGTTGTGGACATTACCTTTTCAGTTGTTTTCTCACTGTCCTGCTGTCCTTGTGGCTTTTACCTCTTTCTTACAGTAAACTCATTTCTGCCACTTGCAGGACCAAAGGTTGTTCTCTTTCTGACACCTTTTGTCCATAGCGATTTGCAGTGTTTGTATAATAATTTAAGTATTTACGGCTATTTATGGAATTATACAGCTGGGTGAATTAAGCGCACATTGGTTTACCCTACTTTTACAGTACATTCAATTTATTTTTTATGTTTACAGAGCACTTTAACACAGCACAAGGCAAGAAAAACAAACACATCACATAGAAGACACTTGACTACTGACTTATCATAATATAGTACTTTTATAGAGCTATTAGTATGCGTACTGGCCACGGAGGAAAGGAACAAAAACTCCCAACTGAAAATTGAGGGAGAAAAAAGCCTCCGGGGGTCCAAGTGGCAGTGGCTGCCCACCCCAACCCAACCCAACCCAATCCCAATCCCAATCCCAATCCCAATCCCAATCCCACCCTAACCCCAACCCGGGCATCCCAGATTACATGAGGGAGCGGTGCGCTGTCTCGTAGGGGCTGTGATGGCAAGTTACCTTTGTTCTGTGGCACATCATTATGGGTGTTGACATGTAAGAGGTGGAGGACGTTCAACTCGTAGTAACGTACGGTACCGTACCGTAGTGTACCGTACTGTAGTAGAGTAGGGCCCATCCGTCGCTCGGGGCTCGATTGCTCTGGTCTGGTCAGGTTTCGCTTGGCTCGTTTCATTTAAGACAGACGCGCACACACACACACACACGCACACACAAACACAGAGAGAGAGAGAGAGAGAGCGCCACACGGACCAGGAAACGGTGGACAGCGCAGTGGGACATGTCTAATGTCATCGAGCAACATGGTAAAGAAGAGGGCAGCGGCGCTACGTTCTGTTCCTCGCTCACCGTTCGTTCGGTGTAAACTGCACGTCGCCGAGCTGCGTACCACCTCGTCTCGTCTAGACTAGAACTCCGTCTTTAGTCTTCGGTGAAGCCTTTACCTTACTTTTACCTTTCTGACTAGTGTACGGCACGAGACACTGTTGCTCAGCGGAGCCCAAACGCGTCCGATCGCGGCGTCATTGATCGGTTCTGGAGAAGCGCGCGGCCCTAAACACTTCAGTCCCGCGGAGCTCCTTTGCTTCGGTCGGCCGCGGGCGCGCGCTTCTCCATTCGGCGCGGCGCCGGGCTGCGCTGCTGTGTGCGCGTCACCGAGCGAGCGCCTCGCGCACGCGTCCCGCTCCGTCACCGCCGTACGTACCGCGCGCCGCAGTGTCCGCCGCACCTGCGGGGTGTGTGCCTGGGCCGAGCCGGCCTCGCGCCCTGCTGTGCTTTGGGGGGGGGGATGATGATGATGATGATGATGATGATGGGCTCCGGAGCACCGCGATCCCCCTCCCTCCCTCGGACAGGTCCGTACCGTCCGTAGTGCGTGAATCGGTCGGCGAGACCCGGGCGGAAAATGATCATGTCCGTGTCGGTGAAATAGGGATAGGTTAGATTAGGTTAGGGTTACGAGTTCGAGGTGGTTCTTAAGGAGGGAAACATGTTGACGTGATGGAATCCGAAGGGCAGCAGGACTGGAGGCGACAGCGCCTGTGTCTCCTCATTGCCTCAGGTGCCACACATGGTACTGGTGTACCGGTGCACTCTTGTGTTAGCATCCTTCATAGCCATAAAAGTCCTTTTTAAAATTTAAAAAAAAAAAAAAATGCAAGCGGCTGTCTTGTTTCTCTAACTTTTACCAACACACACGCCAACTGAAACTGAGGTCACGGCAAGCCGGAGCCTAACACGGGGCGCGAGGCCGGGAGGGGACGCGCCCGGGAGGGGACGCCAGTCCGTCGCAAGGCAACCCAAGCGGGACTCGAACCCCAGACCTACCGGAGAGCAGGCCCCGGCCAAACCCGCCGCGCCACCGCACCCCCCCTCTGTAACTTTTAAATTAGTGTGAAAATGTGCCCGCGTGTAGGTGCGCAAACGCATCGGTGGGCTCCGAGCGAGGCCTGGGAAAAGTGTTAGAAAAAGCGCGTTATGGGCACTTCAGCTGTACAGGCGGGCGTTGCAGCTCACACCTTCCATCTGCGCTGCCTCTTAGTCACAGAACAAACAAAAGTGCTCAGGAAGAAAAATACTGCCGTGTACGGTACCTGTCTGTAGAAGCGGATAGTCACGTGCTTGTCGGGAGGCTTGAAAAGAGGCTCGCGGTGCTTTTTGATCTGAAGACGCGCTTAGTGAGCCGCATGAGTGCTGTCTGATAAGCATCACACGGACGTGTTGCAGGCCTGTTTTCTGAGGTACAGAAACGGAAACCGCAGCGCCTTGCAGAAATGTACTATATATGTGTATAGTTTTCTTTAAACTCTCCAAACATCTGAGCATTTCTCGCCGTTGAGCTTTTTGTGGTACATTTACATTTGTTCACTTAGCAGATGCTTTTCTCCAAAGCAACTTACAATGCATACTATGTAGTGTTATGAGCCCACACACCTTATTCACCGTGGTGACTTACACTGCTAGATACACTACTTACAGTGGGTCACTCATCCATACATCAGTGGAACACACTCTCTCTTCTGGAGGTGTCTTGGGCCTAATTCAGTGAAACATCAACGAAGGAAGGTGCCCACTTGACAACCCCAGCAAAGTGCTTGCGGGGGCTCCCGGTGAGGAGGGTAGTATCTGTCCGTGATGTGGGCTGATTTGTAGGTGGAGGGAGGTATTCTGAGGAGGGGTGAGTGGTATATATGGTTTTAGGAGGGATGGAGTACTGGTGGCATGGTCGGTTTGTGTTCAGCCCCCTTAATTTTGGCACAAGGGTTTGAACATCTTTCCCTGTGTAATACTGTATGAGATGGCGATATTAATCATCATGTTTCTCTGGCCTAGTGACCCTCTCACCTCATATACTGTCAGGCATGGGCACCTAGCCATAAGAAGCCCTCCATTTTTTTATTTCGTTGTTCCTTTCATAGTTTCTTCCGTTTCTCTGCACCTAGGGAGATTGTTGGCAGTAGATGGGAAAGTGGGGCCAAAAGAAGACGGGAAGGTGGACGGCGGAGGGCGCTCTTCGAGCGTGGAGAACAACACTGAAAGGTAAGAGGCTACGGGAAGGGATTGTGGGTCTTTATCCCACAGAGTGACCCAAAGCAGGTGTTGGAATGTGCATGCAATGCTTCTAATGAAAAGTCTTTCCAGAGGGCTTTGTGGGGGAAAAGTACACCAGCTCAGTGCTTTTTCCCCGTGGGACCTGCAGCCAGCAGCTCACTGCAGGCTCTTAGGTTGAGTTATTTGAATCATTAGCATCCTTTGCTCTGTTGGTTGCAGGTGGGTCAGAATACAGCTTGCATGTGCTTGTCAGAGAGGTTGTCATGTAAAGTTAGCCCAAGGTGTTTGTGCTGATGTTTCATACTTTACGTCCAAACAACTATTGCTCCTCCACATTCACAGCCCACCTTGCCATCCCTCCACAGGAAAGGGAAGGGCGAGGACCGGAATGACCTGGTGCGCTCGTCCAGTCACACCATGTCCAACAAGGCTCAGATGCTCACCATGCCCCAGTTCGGCCTGCGGGACAACCTCATACGGTGTGAGCTGCTCAAGAGTGAGGAGCTCTACACCTACGTCAAGAACTTCAGGCGAGTGTCCTGTCTGCACCTGAAACATGTGGCTACATCAACCCTGAGTTCCGCCTTGACAAGGTGCTTAACTAGGCCCACAACTATTGATTGATTTCATAATCAAGTACTCTACCAATTATCCTGATGATTAATCAAGTAGTTGGGTAAGAAAAATACTTTTATATTTTGTTAAAAAGAAATACAAAACACCCAGTAGAGGAAAAACTGTTGGAGGAGAGAAAAAAAAAATGATGGCATGTCTCTTAAAATAATTGCTTTGTTTAGTTTCATTTAAAACAATTGTTGGTTTTTAAGTGGCATATTTAAATGGAAAATACAATCTAAATCTGCTAGCCAAACCTGTTTATTTCCAGAAATCCACTAAGTAACCAAAATATATTTCAGAATACTTTCCAAGGTACCAAACCAAATACTAAGGCACAAATCAACTAAAATAAATAAAAAAATAAATCACCATTGCTTTGCTTGTTTTATCAGTCTTAGAGTAGAAGTAGTGCAACTTGAATTTCAAAACTGATAACTTAATCCAAACAATTTACATTATTGGATAACCAACTTTACAACGATTTACCCCTTTATACATCAGCCTATTTTTACAAAGTACCACAGTGGTGCACCAAGTAACGATGTTGTTTAGGCATAGGTTCGAATCCAGTTCATTCTGTGTGCAGTTTGCATGTTCTCCTGGTGCTCCCGTTTCCTCCCACAGTCCACAGACATACAGCTCAGGTAGATTGGCGATGCTGAATTGCCTGTAGTGTGTGAATGGGGGAATGGGTAAGCGTGCGCATGTGTGGCTACCCTTCGATGAGCTGGAGTCCTGTCCCGGTTAGGGTTAAGAAAGCTCCACGTGTCAAATGGTGCACAAGTTTCTCTAACCATGAAATGGAAGATAATGTTTTGAGGATAGGTTTGATGACTGCAGACTATGTTCCCTCAGTAATAGGGTGGTTCTTCTTGTTCCCAGTCCTTCGTACATTCTCCTTCATCATCAAAATGTCTCGCATGTACACAGCCCCAAGACAGCACTCAATTTTGTAGTGTTAAGCACTATTCATGTTTGTTCTTTTTTATTTAGCTGAAAGTTTTCTATGAAGCAACTTAGTTACACTACTTAATATGATCTTCCCATTAATACAGCTGAGTAATTTTTACTAGTGCTTTACTAGAGCAGTTTATTGAGAATAGCTATTAAGAGGCCTGCAGTAGGAGCTGAGATTTGAACCTGGGTCCTTCAAGCGCACGGTGGAAGCTCTAACCATTATGCTAACTGGTACCTCTGATACATAGTATATAGAAGTGAAAGGCATAGAGCATGAAATAATGAGTGAAGCCGAGCAGCACTTGTCACTTCTTCTGCTTATTATTCAGTTGTCTTTCTCCATAGGTTTTTTGTAGGCACGTACAATGTAAATGGCCAAGCCCCAAAAGAGAGTTTACGACCCTGGCTGAGCTATAGCCCTGATCCCCCAGACCTCTACTGTATGGGGTGAGTAACTCCTCAATTTGCATTCAAGCTCCTGCCTCT
This sequence comes from Scleropages formosus, assembly GCF_900964775.1. Lineage (NCBI taxonomy): Eukaryota > Metazoa > Chordata > Actinopteri > Osteoglossiformes > Osteoglossidae > Scleropages > Scleropages formosus. The sequence continues at coordinate 710,142 of NC_041824.1, forward strand.
CCATACACCTCCACAGCTCCACAGACCCCAGATAGCTAGAAGGGGGATTGAAGCCTGTGTAGGAGGGTTCTGATAGTGGCAGGTCGCTGGTAGAGTGGGCAAAGTGCTGGGTAATAAACCATTCCCCCATGGATCACAGCTTTCAGGAGCTGGACTTGAGCAAGGAGGCATTCTTCTTCAACGACACTCCCAAGGAGTCCGAGTGGATGAGAGCTGTGTCAGAGGGCCTCCACCCAGATGCCAAGTACGCCTTAGTAAGGACCTCCTTTCTTTGCATCTCAACCACTGTCTTTAACTGTGGGATTGAGGAGGTAGTCTGCTGCTGTAGTGTGAAACCCTGCTCAGCTTTCACTTATTCTCGACTTTTAAAGCTCTGTGCACATAAGACTAATGCACAAAGTAGCTTTTTAATTTGCACTGGAGGAGGATGTTGGCATACAAGAGATACTGATGACCTGGCCTCAAAATAATGGGTAGTATGTTGCCTGGTAAAAATCAGTTTTTCCTTAAATTGCACATCAAAAAATATAACTGCATCATTACATTCTGCTAATATATATGTGCTTACATATATATTCATTAAAGTTTTTTAACTGTGGTATTGCTAGCCAACCTGAATGTTGGAATCATTAGAATTTTTTTGACTGACTCTGGACTTTGACAACAGTGAGGGGTGTTTTCTTACCTGGCCCTTCCTCTTCTCTGCCCCCTTCCCCCTACGTGGGCCAGGTCAAGCTGGTGCGTCTCGTGGGGATCATGCTGATCTTCTATGTGAAGAAGGAACACGCTAGCTTCATCTCAGAGGTGGAAGCAGAGACTGTGGGCACAGGCATCATGGGAAGGATGGTGAGTGGAAGTTATGTAAAGTAAGAGAGTTGGCGACGAGAGAATATGAGTTAGCTGTCAGTCTGATGTCTTGTCGGCGCATCCTGCTAAACTTCAGTCAGGGGAATGTATCCATTATACAAGGATGAAGGGTTTTTTGAAAGTCAAACATGATAAACCCAACAAGATTGTCCTGGAGTGCTACTTCTATATCTCATTTCTCTGATTACTTCATTACATCACACCCCTTTCTGTCTAGGGCAACAAGGGGGCAGTGGCCATCCGCTTCAGGTTCCACAACTCTGACATTTGCGTGGTCAATTCACACCTGGCAGCACACATTGAGGAGTATGAGCGCCGTAACCAAGATTTTAGGGAGATCTGCACCCGCATGCAGTTCCGACAGGGAGATTCCAGCCTGCCGACACTCAGCATCATGAAGCACAAGTATGTGAGGCTTCATTGGCCATAATCGCACTTGGGTTTCCAAGCATCAGTCCATTTTCTTTCTGTGAGGAGTTGTAAGATTTACCTTTGAGTCATTTTAAAAGATATCGCACAATTTCTGCTATTTTGTGTCAGCTACTAAAAACCTTGGCTCCTTAGGTCCTGTTTTGATAAACTGGTTATTTCTGGAAGACAGTGTTTACTGTAGAGACAGCTGCAATATGTGAAAAGTCTAAAAAAAAAAAAAAAAAAAAAAAAAATGTTTATAAAAGCAAATGCTTTGTCTTCTTTTAGCATTGTTCTTTGGCTTGGAGATCTGAACTATAGGATAAGTGAACTTGAGGTGGATGAAGTGAAAAACTTAATTGCCAAGAAAGATTTTGAAACTCTGCACAGATATGACCAGGTAAATCTTTTGCCTAAAAGCTTCCCAGTATGTAAAGGTCCATCATTGACACTTAAAGACCGAATGCCATAAAAATCATGATGTTAGAGTATCCTTCTGTGAAAGTCTTCCAAAAGCGCTCATAACAGGGCTTGCTCGTGCTGCCTTTAACACTATTTTAGAGCGAAAGAGAAAACAGGATTGTTGAGCAGTGCTGTTTTGTTTCCCTCAGCTTAAGAGGCAGATTGATGAAGAAGCCGTGTTTAAGGGTTTCGTAGAAGGGGAGATTGCTTTCCAGCCAACGTACAAATATGACACTGGGTCAGACCAGTGGGACACCAGGTAATAGTGAAGAAGATTTGGTTGCCATTTTATTCACTTGTGAGATGTTCTAACCCAGGGTGAATTGCATGGCCATATTGAAGAAAATTCAGTGCATGAAATGTGTGTTGTCTCATTTGTGGAGTTTGTCAGAATTTATACAAAGACCAAACAAACTGCACATCTGATAAAGCAAGTGATTTGAGATTAAGTACATTAAAACTTCCTGCATGTTGGCTATATAACAGGCAGTCCCTGAGTTGCGAACATCTGACTTACGTACAACCCATCTTACAAACCACCCCCTTACTTTACTGACCGGAAGGGTTGTTGTTGTTTTTTTTTTTTTGTCACCCTCAAGTAGCAATCAAATGAAAACTTCATAATTAAGCCCATTATATTAAAAAATTTGAGTTACTGTATATACAATGGTTCGTAATAATAAACGGGCGCTACTTTGCAAAGCGCATCAAAACATTGTGCATCTACAGTGGTTTGTCAGCTCGTGGACAGGACACATAAGCCTGAGGTAGGACAGACTATCTTCTTTTCCTGTTAACTGTCTCATGTGTTACTGTATTTGACTTTAATGTTTTTTGTTTTCACCTTCCTAACCATGGTACCAAAGCGTAAATGTGGTGCAAGTGATGGTTATGCATCCAAGAAAAGGAAAATGGTCACAACTGAAAGAAAAAGACAAAATAATAACACAAAAGGTGAAACGCCAATGAACAATGGAAAAGTGAACGTTAAATTTTCTTCGTTTTGCACTCTCTCTCTCTCTCTCTCTCTCTCTCTCTCTCTCTCTCTCTCTCTCTCTCTCTCTCTCTCTCTCTCTCTCTCTCTCTCTCTCTCTCTCTCTCTCTCTCTCTCTGAGAGAGCACTCGGCTACAAAAGACACTTCTTCCCAGTTGCGAAAACTCACTCCAGACAACAACCCCCCCACACTGCTCTTCAGGTCCTGTCCCTCATTGTTCCCCAGTCCCGTTCCACTTCTCTTTGATAACGACTGCCCGCCTTGTCTCTCGACCATGATTTCAGATCCTCGCCAATGTTCAGTTCGCTGATCGACCAACCATTCACCCGTTTCCGACCACGAAAACACATCTAGTCCTTTGATTCTGAATAAACGAGCCTGCACTTGGGTCCAGCCTCCTCCGTGTCCTCTGTTCATCATGACAGTAGTAACATTTATCTCTTTATATGTCTCTTTCTATTATAAATACTGTATTTATATTTAAGGTTGTTGTTGTCATTACATTGTATTATTATTATTACTCTATTGTTAAATTAAAGAGGGGGAGGTTTTGGTGGTGCCGCAGGTTTGGCCAGGTCCTGCTTTCTGGTGGGTCTGGGGTTCAAGTCCCGCTTGGGGTGCGTTGCAATGGACTGGCATCCCGTCCTGGGTGCGTCCCCTCCCCCCTCCAGCCTTGTGCCCTGTGTGGCCGGGTTAGGCTCTGGTTCGCCGTGACCCCGCTTGGGATAAGCAGTTTCAGTCACTGTGTGTGTTATATTAAAGATGTTTTAGTGTATCCAAAGTGTTGCTTTAATGTTCTTTATGTGTAGAAAGGTACACGATATACAGTATTTTTAAGTCAAACATTTGACAAATTGACATTAGATACCCACCATACCTGACTGTTCAGACCTGCGTCAAAATGCGACTTAAGGACAGACTGAGGACACGGAATTTCTTCATAATTGGGGGAGTGTGTGTGTGTGTGTGTGTGTGTGTGTGTGTGTGTGTGTGTGTGTGTGTGTGTGTGTGACAAAACTTCATATCCAGTGGGTCAATCAACTGGATACAGTTATGCCTCCCTGAGAAGAATTTGTACATTCACTTCTGGAATAGAGGGAATATTTAGTCTCTTCTCCGAGACACTGTTCATATTTCTTTTTCATAGCCCTTCTAATATTTAGCTTTCCAAAGTGCTTGCACTATTGTTTGAGGCAGCAAGGTGTAATTCTATCAGATGTAGAAAATTTTGAAGTTTAATCAATGCTGGGTGTATAATTAGTGTTGTACATCAGGAGTCAGAATCCTGCTGTTGCTTTGTGTGTGCCGGCACAAGTGATGTCTCTTTCTTCATGCCCCTTCATCATGCAGTGAAAAGTGTCGTGTGCCAGCATGGTGTGACCGCATCCTGTGGAAGGGTAAGAACGTCCAACAGCTTACCTACCAGAGTCACATGACCTTGAAGACCAGTGACCACAAGCCAGTCAGTTCACTGATGGAAGTTGGGGTGAGATGATCCTGCTCCATAATCTCTTAAATGCTGGTCCAGCTGTGTTTCTCCACTGGCCTTGTCTGGGAGTTGATTTGTCACCTTCCCGTTGCTTCCAGATTAAGGTGGTCAACGAGGACTTGTACAAGAAGACGTTTGAGGAGATTGTACGAAACCTAGACAAGATGGAAAATGAGTGCATTCCATCCGTGTCGTTATCCATGCGAGAGGTGAGCAGGGTTTTGCCAAACGTTCTGTCTGATGTCCATGTTGTGGTATCAGAGCTGTCACTCTTTGTTTAAATGGTCATCCAGGTACTGAAAAATGCATTATTGCCAGGATTAGTGCAAACTTTGTGTCATAACAGTTTTATCCATCCATCCATCCATCCATCCATCCATTTTCTTAACCACTTAGTCCTTCTAGGGTCGCAGTGGCAATAGGAAGAGTAGAGAAGCTCAGGCGTCCCTGTCCCTCACAACTTCCTCCAGCTCAACCCAGGGGATCCCCAGCCGCAGTTTTATCCAAAATGTTATTTCTAGCTAAATCTGTTGTATATTTTGTAGTAAGAATGTGTATTCTGGAGAACAACTGACAAACAGCCTGAAATTTTTTTGGTCTATGTTTTGTCTTGTGATTCTTCATTTAACCACCTTAGGTTCTACTGTAAGTCTTGACTCAGTATGGTTAATATTTTACAAACATCAGTGTTCTCACTCCTGCAAGTCAGATTCTCGACAGCCACTGGATTCTACTGCATTCTGGAGACTTAGTGTAACCTCTTCCATGGCTTTCCCACCCCCCATCCCCTGTCCCTATTTCACTCCTCCTTGCAGTTTCACTTCAGGGATGTGAAGTTCATGCAGCGTCAGGTGGAAATGCTGACTGTTTTCAACGATGGACAGGTGCCCTGTCAGTTTGAGTTCATCCAGAAGCTGGATGAGCCCTCTTACTGCAAACCGTGGTTAACAGCCAACCCATGCAAAGGTTTCCTTGCCCAAGGTGAGTGCCAATTCTGATCTCTTAAAGCTGTCCTTGATCCTGGGTCCAGTCCAGTAGGGTGTAACATAATGGTTAAGGAACCAAAAAGTTCCTTAAGTCACATAATCTGGTAGAAGGAGAACAAAACTTGGAACCCTGTACAATGAAAGTAAAATGATGAGTTTGCATGTTCTTTCACGTTTCCTACATCTTGATGGGTTTACCGTTGGAGAAATACAAAGGATGCTTCAGTCAACCTTGTCTCTTTCCAAACATGGTTGGGGATCCAAAAGGGTTTGGGTAACCGTCTTGTGGGAGTATTTAGGTCACACAATTGCTCTGTGTGATCAAATAATGGCCAAGGAATATGAGACCATTTTACAAGACCAGGTGCACCCTGTGGTACAAAGACTGTTCCCCTGTGATATTTTCGTACTCAACAATGTTAATGGCCTCTGCAGTCACCTGATTTAAACAGCATCAGACTTTTATGGGAAGTTCTGGAGCAGAGAGTGCAAAGCAGATTTCCACCCTCCTCATCCCTCAAAGAAATGGAGGCTTTTCTTATCGAAGAAAGGTGCAGAATCCTACTACATACTGTTCAAGACTTGTATGATCACATTTCAAGAAGGACTGAAGTTGCTCTGAATGCAAAGTGTTCCCCTGCTCCTTATTAGATCTTTAATACTAATACAATGTTAGGTGTTTCTGCTATTTTGTCTGCCCCTGTCAGTTAACACAGTTGATGCTTCTCTGTATTCAAGTATACAACATGCATGTATAGGTGGCAAATAGCAAAGTTGTCAAAAAAGACTTGCAAGCCAAGGAATGTTCATCTATACCCCTCTGAAAAGATTTTGCTCTTGCTAAATATGCAGTTCTATGATTGAGTGAAATGTAGGAGGGTGAGTGTAGAGGCTGTGTGAGTAATAATTTATTAAACGATCATCTGTATTTCCTCAGATATGGATTTTGTTTATTGAATGTATGACTGACTGGTGTTTAACACAACCTTATGTATCCAAACACACATTAAAGAACTGCATGTTCTGCTCTGTCCAGGTAGCAGGATGGATATTGAACTGGAGGTGTTTGTGAACCGCTCAACAGCCACACAGCTGAACTCAGGCTGCCAGCAGATAGAAGATATCTTGGTGCTGCACTTGGATCGGGGCAAGGACTACTTTGTTTCAGTTACAGGCAACTACCTGCCTAGCTGCTTCGGTACAGCCCTCCACACTCTGTGCCTTTTAAGGGAACCCATCCAGGAAATGCCCCTGGAAACCATCAAGGAGCTGGTGAGCTCATTCTCTTCTTCACAGTTACATTGCATTTATTTATTTAGCTGATGCCTTTTTCCAAAGGGACTTTCACTGTTTACCCACTTATACTTTATGCATTGGGTAAATTATTAGAATTTTTTTAAACTCAGACATGCCCATCCAAGTTGTTTGTTTCCATACAGAATTTGTAGTTTTGATATTAATTTCACGTCCAATGGAATGTTTTTGCAGTAATAAGTCTGTAATCTGCTGCCAGTCTCACAATCCATCAAGACGCTGTGCTAAGGAAACAAGTCGGAACATCTGGGACACGGACTCTTTTGCTCTTTAGACCAATTGCGGGAATGTAGCAGAAGCCAATATTTGTATGCTTTATTTTTAACTAGAGTAAAACAGGATTACACACGGGAAGCTTGGGGCTTGGTTTTTCCATAACAAGGACAAAGTATTTTCAAGTGCCATTCTCAAATTTCATATCGTTTTATTGATAGAGAACCTGATGGCAATTTAAAAGGAATTTGAAATATATTGCAAACCTTTGTATTCATAGAGTAACTTTGTTTTTTTTAATTGTGATCAGGATGAGGAAAATGTCTCATTGAGGTTCTGATTATTCAGACAGAACAGTTTCAAGATTTCTTGTTTCTCAGCTTTTAATCAGGCTCTTTACAGTGAGTGACACATGGTGTTCTTTATATTTAGAAAATGAAAAATAGGTATTCTTGTACAGGAAAAAACAGCAAGCCAGCCTTGGTGGCTGGGCATCCCTCCAAACATAAGAGTAGAGTCTGTAAGACTGGCAAATTATGAGCATCCCTTGTTTCCATGGTGTGTGCAGTAACCAGGGACAAGGGCCCAGAGGGGAATTAAAATTGCAAAACAACTGGCTAATGGTGATGCTGAAGCATGAGAGGCAAGACAAAACGCTGTTTGTTTTTTTTTCCTTTTTTTTTTTTTTCTGTTTTCGCTTTGTATGATCATAGCTTGTGAAGCACATCTCTAGGGTCTGGGCTTTGTGTGATGTGGTTTCCCTCTTATGAAACTGCACACTGGCACAAAACACTTTTCACTAGAAGATAAGCACTAGTGCTGCATGTTTGGGCTGTTTCAGCTGTAATAACAGGCTTGACCTGTGTCCACTCAAGATAACATGGTGATTATTTTCAGCACTGAAATACGCAACAGTGACTAGTTGATAAAGTTGCTTGTCTTTCTTTTTTAGCCTCACTATAATAAATATAATTCTGTTTTATGTATGTCTTTGTTTGGACCCTGAATGGAAAATGAGTTGATGGCAGCAAGTACCATAATGGTTAATGAGCTGAACTTGTGATGAAGTAGTTACTGACCTTTCTGTTGTTTATTTGAAGGCTAAGATCTTGGTTGAGGATATCAACAACTTGATGACAGAGAAGCCCCTGGACATTCCTAAGGAGATCTGGATGATGGTGGACCATCTGTACCGCAATGCCTCCAAACAGGTCTTTGTCTCTGGGGTGGGCTGTTGTGTCTCAGGAGCATTGCACATTTTCTGGCAAACGTTAAGCAAGCAGACCTGCTCTGGTGGTGTATTGCTGCCAACCTCTGGTCCTGGTTCAAGTGAGCTTTGCTGAGCTAGCCATGGCAACAGCCAGAGAAAAGGAGGAATGCTCTAAACCCTGCCCTAGTTGACGTGACGTGACCTCCGAGGTCGACAGGCTTCTGTGCTGTTGCGGATGTGTTCTTCCACAGATGGTTCCCGCACCCAAATCACGGGGTAGATGAGGACAGCTTGTCATCGTGTCATAGAGATGCAGTCCAGCTGCTTTCATGCGTTTCTGTGATGCTTCTCTCATTTTACACTCATTTCTTTTCCTTTTTCAAAAATTGCTATCTTTGGTCAGGTTGTGCTCAGTCACAGGTTTTCTTCTAGCATTGTGTTTGTAAATTACAGCACTAAATATTACATAACACAATTTCAGGAAGTTTCAGGTAAATTCATTTTCAAGTGTTCTGAGTTCATCAGTCTTTTTTTTTTTTTTTTTGTTCGTTCGTAGCTCAATAGATAACAGATTATGGTGCCCTAGAAGAACTGCAGAGGACATTACAAAATAATTTGCAAAATGTACTTCAGTGTTTGCTAAAAGGAAACCCTTCCTGCGTTGAGTATTACCTAATGTCTGCTCTGCAATTCGATGGATGTGAAGAGAATAGAGGGATGTATTTTTTCTACTTAATTTGGGTGATTGTGCCAAGTTGTCTAGGTTAATTTCACTTGCTCTGCCTGTTTCCATGGAGATGTGGATAACGTAGTTGAACTCTTTTGCATGGTGCATGTTGGCCAATGGTAATTCTGCAGCTTAACACCTCTTTCTTCACTGCCTTGTGTTTCTCTGTAAGATCACGTTGATATGCCTTTTACTTAAGACAGAGTACAGAAAGGCTGCCTGGGTGGCCTGTGTTTTTATTAAAAAAAAAAAAAAAAAAAAAAACTTGCTACCCTCTGTTAAAGGAACGGGATGAAGTTGATCACTGGTAATGAATGCAGTAACGTAGTTAGGAGTTCCCAGAGAAGGAACACCTTCCTACCCAACATGCCACGCCAGTCGTGTGATATAGAGCAGTGCCTCAAGTGACACGTGGTGCGTTAATGAGTAAATGTAAAAGTATTTAAAATGGGTTCAGCCAATGGTAGGAGCCTTTAGCAGTTGAAGCCTTGTTTTCAAAAGAGGCTTTAATTTGCATTGTTACTGTGTTCCAGGAAGATCTCATGCAGCAGCCAGGGCTCAGAAATGAGTTTGAAGAGATCCGCGATTGTCTGGACACGGGGACACCGGATTCTCTGCGTATCCTGCAGTACTTTGTTCATCACAAGTGGACGTGTTTGTCTCCCCACCCCCCTTCAGTACACTTATAGCTGGTTGCCCCTGTTTTGAGGGATCATTTTCCAATGGCTTCTTTGATGGTTCCCTTTCCAATTGTCTAGGCATTTCTGTCAGAACTACCCTCTGTGCGATGGTATCTGCTCTACTGCCCTCAGCTAAAGTGTGTCAATGATTGTTTATACGCTAAGATAAGGACATACATTAAAAAGAAGTTTTTGCTTTAGTTCATGAAAGTTGTGCTAATTTAGAAATTAAGTTTAAAAACATGGTTGTCTTTCAAATTAAAGTTTTCATTGGCTGCATTAGTTTTTAGCAGTAATTCAAAAAAAAAAAAATGTATAGTATAATGTATTCCACCTACTTGGAATGCTGAATCATTAAGAAACCCTATAATCAATATGGCAAAGTGATGCAAGATGGTAGTGGGTTCTAATTGCTAGCACAAGGGTGCACTTGGGTAAATTATTGGGTAAATGGTTTGTTACCTTGAGTTAACAATACATCGTTCTCTTAAGCAGTTTGTGGAAGGCAGCAGATGCCATGTACTTGTACTGTAACTGAAAACTGTAGTGTAACACAGTGATGCTCCACATGGCCGTGTCCTTGACTGGAGCTGACTCTCAGCGGGAAGTAACCACTCTGTGGCTGAAGCCCTGCTCCTCTTCCTGGAAGTCCTTCCAGAACCTGTGGTCACCTACTCGCTGTACCAACAGTGCCTCGACAGCTCCTCAAACCATGCACTCAGTAAAAAGGTAAAAAGACAATGAGTACAAGTTAAAAACCATCTTGTACTTTCCTCCATGCTCTTCGTCTACCAGTTAGTCTGTCGGATGTTAAACTCTTCCCGTTATACTTTTTGTTCCTTTAGGTTATATCGATGCTACCTCAGTGCCATAAAAATGTGTTCAACTACTTAACGGCATTTCTGCGAGAGCTGTTGAAGAATTCTGCACACAATCACTTGGATGTCAATATTTTAGGTAAGAAAGAAGATGGACACATTTTTGCAATGGGTCTTTGCTCCTGTTCCTGAAGACTTCTACCAGAAATGCACAGACAGCCTCCTGAGTGCGTTAAATACAGCACCAAAACTAGGCCCTGGGAAACACTGCCATTATGTTACCTTTTCGTCCGTGCATCCCCCATGACTTGTGCTGCACTAGATCAGTGTTCATCTATATCTTTAACTGCTTTTTTTTACTTTTAAATAAGCAAGTGTAGGAGAACATACTTGCGTTATAACATTGAAGATTCATTCTGCTCGTACTAGGGTACGTGCATGGATAGACAGTGTTGGGATTACTAATGGTTGTTGTGTCCCAAAAGGTATAATTCCTCCAAACGGAGTGTGATGGAACTTGCACCCTTGTTGTCCCACAGCAACCATCTTCGCCCCTTTGCTTCTGAGGTCACCCAGAAAGCAGGACCTTGGCGAGAAAAGGAAGACCCAGGATTTTCTCCGGCATTTCCTTGACCCAGACCTTAAATGAGCTGAGCTGAGTCTGCAAAGACTGCTTTGGCGCGAGGAGTCATTAGCTTCTTGTGTAGCACAGTATTTTTATATTTACAATGAAACTTTGTACTGGCATAAATAATGCATTTCAAATACATTTTCATTTCACTTATGGGATTTATGTCAAGCAGACATGATTTTAACACAAAGATGTTAATTTGTCATGAAGAAGCTGTAGAAAACTGACATTACAAAATGTATATAATATACATAGTATTTAGATGTTATTTAAAGATGCCTTTGTACTGTTCTCCTATGGTTTGTAAAGAACGGCAGTTTCTTTTACATATAAAATCTTTTACAAACAGCTCTGGTTTTTTTTTTTTTTTTTTAAAGCTTCTTCCATTTGTTTATTCATTCTCTGTGGTACGATCAAGCTGTCAGTGTTTCAGTGATTTTAAAAAAACAAAAAAGACAAGATGCTGTCATTCAGAGCAACTTGCCTGTGACATTTTTGCAGAAGAGAACTCAGCAGAGCTCTGTGACCAGAAACTCTGTGGAGAAACCGAGCCCTGAGGGACTGGATGCTTACGGACAGGTTGGTGCACGCTGGACAACCGCCAGACTCTGCTCACGAGGACATGTTCCACAGGAGCAGAGAAGAGTGACATTTTAAAACCGTCTCTCAGCCCTCGCTACTGTCTCACACGCAGCTCGTGTGTTTCGTGAAGCGATCTTTCAGTTCCCGTTTTCCAGCCTCTCGACACTTACTGGCATTTCTGCTATGTGACGATGATTGAAGTGAGATGGGCCACCTTGTCACTTTCCGCAATGCTTTAAATGCAACATCAAAAAGGTGCTTTTTGTACAACTTTCAGGAACTTCTGCAAACATTAGATTTTTGTGCAGAGCTCAGCAGCAAATGCAGGAAACATCCAAGCAAATCCATAGTTTAGAACTCAACACGAGAGCAGATTCCTAGCTGTAGGCAACACAATTTCGACTGCTGAGGGAGAGAGAGGCTCAGGTGTGTGTGTGTGTGTGTGTGTGTGTGTGTGTGTGTGTGTGAGAGAGTGAGAGTGAGAGAGAGCAGCGTAAACATGACGGAAGGAAGGCAGAAAGGCGGTGGCGCCGGCAGCGTCTCGGAGCAGGATCTCGCCGCCGCCGCGTGTCCTGCTGGAGGGATGCTCTGGGCTGCAGCTGAGCGCAGGGTGGCCCCGAAGTGGCAGAGCACACCTTTCACGCTTCGCTAGAAATTGGCCGGAAGTAGCGTGCAGGCGTGCGCGCATACTGTACACGCGCAATTAATACATGAAGAATACATGTTTCCTGTTAAAGACACAATGGTCACACTGTGATTCCGGAACATTTTCTACACAAAGTTTGTTGCGGACAAATTTTCCTCTTCGTCGCGTTTGGCGGGGCGAACAAACGCCTCTTTTCCTCACCTCACCCATGGCATCATCAGCGCAAACAAAGTCCGTCAGAAAGGAACACGCAGAATCATGGCGAATCTCTTCTAAATACGCCTGTCAGCGGCCTCCGTGACGCTCCGTTTAATAATTATAATAATGATAATAACGCTGAAATACGAATTGCCGACGAGACGGAAACGACACCAGGCGAAGCGGCTCTCCTCGCGCGGACATGCGCGGTGGCCGAACTGTGCTGGGCGCGCGCGGCAGGTTCCCGATCTCCCGGCATGCACCGCGAGAAGGAAGCCTGGCCGTGACGACGTCGTTTTTAATCATGGTACCGCTGGGAAGGGGAAGGCTGGAAAGTGCTAGCAATCTGAAATTGGCACCGACTCGGCGTCCCTTCAGCACCGGTAATTCTGGCGTTCACGGGGCTGCTTTGGCCCCTTAGCGAGGGGCTTGTGGTTTCCGCACGTGTCTGCTCTGTTGTTTGCTTCTCCTTTTGTGTCAAGAGTCGAAGGTGTTCGCGCTCACACTGGCTAATTTATTTAGCCGCCCGGCTAGCTGTTGTAGCTAAAAGATGCCGTCGCTGCTAGCTGCCTGGTTAGCAACGCGGCTAATAGCATCGCGCTCACGTCAAAATGTGTCTGTCTGTCTGTCTGTCTGTCTGTCTGTCTGTCTGTCTGTCTGTCTGTCTGTCTGTCTGTGTGGGTGGGTGGGTGTGCGCGCTGCTTTGCGCAGCTGTCACTACTGTAAAGTGTCACTAAAAAGTTTCCCTTCACGTGGCTCAGCCAGCCAGCCAGCCAGTCAGTCAGTGTCCGAGCGCCTCCTGCTCGTTCGCGCACTCCACTTGTCTTGACAAGAGCCGCTTGCGCCGCCGGAACAGAACGGCAGTTGTCGTTGAGTTGACACACAGTTCAGTTGTTGCGGCTCCGAGTCCGTGAACGTCGCGACCGCCAGCAGCGCTTCGGCCCGGGGCGTGTGGCATCATTGATGAGCGACCCCGCCGTCGTCGGGCTTCGAGAAAATTCTTCTTCCTTCTACCGATACAGTCACACAGGGGGATACCGAGTGGGGCTCCTGAGGGAGGCTTCCCCTGTGTGTATGTGCGGGGTCGGGGGGATGCTTAAGTCGTTCACGTGTCCATTGGCTGAGAGGGAGCGAAAGAAGGTCACGAAAACGGTGACGTAGCGTGGGGGTCCCACGTGCTGCTCTGTCGCCAGGGTCTCTTGCTGGCCTACAGGGGCTTCCACCAGGTGGGCTTCCACCAGGTAGACCCCACCTTGTGGCGCTGATCCAGGAGCGCTCCTCGCGCACTCCTCCCTCTGCACGGTCTCCCTTCCCCAGGTTCTCTGAGCGCCGTGTCAAGGGTTTGCTTCCTCGGGCCCGAAGACGGGAGCGTCGTGTCGAGCTGAAGAAATGATGCGGCCGCACGAGTCTTCCGAGGGCGACGCCGAGAAAAGAGGAACAAACTGCTGCCGAGTTCCGCTCGCCTTGTTGTTTTGCTCACAGCTCGTAGGATCTCGCCGACCGCGCTTGGAAGTTCGGCACGATGAACGGTCGGCGCTTGTTTTAAGTCGTGGCATCGCGTGCTCTCGGTGCTGCGGCGATCGTGTCCGAACCTCCGTCCTTCTGCCCGTCCGTCCGTCCGTCCATCCATCTCGGTTCCTGTGTAGCTCTCATGGGGCGCTCCGTACAACTGGGGTGCAAGTGCTTCGTGGTGCAGGCCACCATGTATTGTCGTCGTCCTCCTCCTCCTCCCTTTCCCAGTAAAAGTTGCGCTGACCACTCAGGCGCCCGACACTTTGTATCGTCTTCGCTAAACGCGGCGGACCGTTCGTATCAAATGGCACCGACTCGTGATTTTGCTCTAATTTAAAGTGTGTGTACGCTATTGTGAAATGCACAGGCTACAAAAGGAGCACCTGGCCCAACACGTAGGTTTAGGGTGAGGCCTGTTATCTTGTAAGTTACGTGGAACTTGTTAGTTCAGATCCCACGCTGCTGTAGTACTGTACACTTACCATGTAGCAGCACAGTAACAATGTCCTGTTGTATAAATCATTGTGTGTCTTATCTAACATTGTAAGTCACCTTGCATGAATGTGTAAGCTAAATAAAGCTTGTTAATGATGATGGCTTCATGCAAATGCCAAACAAAGTATGTATGTAACTGCTTTGCTTGAAGACTAAATTTTATTTTTATTTTTGTAAGGTCTGAAAGGTTGGTGAAAATATTAGGTGGCAGTGTTTACTCAGACATTAGAGCAGAGCTACACTTCTTAAAGGAGACACATAGATATCCTTCAACCTGCCATAAATAAAAACGTATCAAAAGGCTGGCTCCTCTTTACTAAAGCCGTGTGCCAATAAGGCATTTCTGTTGCTTTTAAGACCTCCATTCCTACTGGCCAAAGACATTCGTCCGTCAAAAATATTTCATAATTATTTTCTGTTCAGTGGGACATGCAGAAATGGCCCAATTTATTTTGACTTGTGGATTTGAAAAGGTGATTCTCTTTGTGTCTCAGAATTCCATTGTAGCTTAGTAAAACTTGCTCCTTCTGTACTTCTAGCGTTTTCCTGATTAAGACCATTACATGCTATTTTTAACGCACATTCCTATTAATGTAATTTCACCTTGTTTTCACGTTACCGTAAACTTGGACATCAGTTAAGCACAAAATCCTTCATACGGAAATGAGAAGGAGCAGATTGCCAGGACAGTTTTTTTCCAAAGTGGTGCCATTTTTATTGGTTTGGTAGTTGGCCTGCAAATGTCAATTGTATGCCAGTTTCACCATGATTTGTTTCTTTTTTACATTGAGCTTAATGCTGGATTCCTCTTCAATCATATTACATTGTCACTATCTGCACTTCCAAAGGTCTTAAGTTATTACAGTCATTGTGTATGTATGAGATTTTCACTTGGGACTCTTGAGCTTTTGACATTATAATAGAATCTGCTGTGCTCTTTTAATTCAGGTAACTAAACCAGTTACATCTGACGTAAGGAGACGACATATTTAAGATCTGTGCTCGTTCAGTCCATAGTCATTCACTGACAGCTGGTGAAGTGTGGCATCTCTTTGACTGGTCCAAAGTAACACCCCTTTGTTGTCCTAGTTATATATGCTCCGCTACAAGTTTGCATATTCATTTTAGTTTTTTTCTGCAAAAATAAGTCCCTTGAAACATCAGTGTGATGCAGGAAGGAAATTATGGTTAAGGTGATGTTGCCTCATCTTGCTTAGCCAACACTTTTATGCAGCATAATTTTTTATTTTATGCTGCTGGATATAGTGAAGCAAGTTATTGATATTCATTACTTTGCTTACGGGCACTGCTTCAGGAGCTTTCAAGGCTGTTTCATTTACTACTGTGCTACCTGCTGCTCTCTTGCTTGTTCAGTCCTACTACTATAGTGTTTCTTCCTCAGGGAAATCCAGGCTCAGGAGTGAGACCCACAAACCCCTTGGCATGCTTCCTGAGGTCATTGCGCACCCCTCTGCTGCAGTTAGCCCGTAGTGAACCGTTACCCAGAGCTGCTGTTACTGCTTGTCACCTTGATCTGTATGCAGTGTGCTGGCCTGAGAGATAAAATGCACCGTGCCTTTATGAACACCTTTACATTGCCAACTGGGAAAAAATGTCAGTGTTGAGCGTGCCTTCAAGGTGCTCAGTCTTTTTGGGCTGCGGCACAACACTCTTCATTTTAAATGGTTGTATGCATCTGTCCTGAAATTATTTCCTCCTGGTTTTTACAGGGCACTCCAGCACGCTGACCACAAAGTGGACGTAAGTGCAACATCCAGCACCATGGGCGAGAATGGCCCTCACAAGGAGGACGTGTACTTCAAGGTAGAAATGGACAAGCTGACGCAGGATGATGACAACAAGATGACGGATTTCGACAAGGAAGACTTGATTCCGTCTTCGTCTTCAGGCCGGGTGTATGACCGCACCACTGTGCTCATTGAGCAGGACCCCATCGGCCTGGATGAGGAAGGAGAGGAGGACAGCCACTGTGATGACATGGCCTTCCTGGCTGATGGCGAGGAAGAGGAGGAGGAGGAAGGGTCTCTGGCTTTTATGGCAGACCCGGATGGCATGTCCCAGGGTTATGTTCACCATACTATCTCGCCAGACCAGATCCAGTTTATCATCAACCCAGGGTCCACCCCTATGCCAAGGAACATAGAGGGAGCCACACTCACCCTGCATTCAGAATGTCCAGAGACCAAGCAGAGAGAGGTAAAATGCTAGCCTTATTCACCTTTGAGCTTGAGAGTTTCTGAATGCGTATGTATGTTCACGCTCTTCTGGAGCTTAGCCGATACCAAGGGCTTACGTTTAAAACAAGTGTACATTTATTCATGTAGCACACACTTTTCTCCAAAGCGGCGTACATCTCTGAGAATAATACGAAGAGTGTATTACACCAGCGGAAGGAGACTGTCCTTTAAATATGGAGAGTTAAACAATTAAACCAACTGGCTGCTATAGAGGGGAATGTTTTGAAAATTAGCGAAAATTGTTGTAGCTCAGAATATTATAACACTCAAAGTTGTGCGGTTAATAAGACGGAGTAGATATAATAAACGTTTCCTGGTGGTGTAGTGGTTAGAGCTGCTGCCTTTCACTCCAAAGGTCACAGGTTCAAATCCGCACCTCTGGCTGTAGTACCCTTGAGCAGGGTATTTACCCTTAGTTGCTCTAGTAAAAATTACCCAGCTGTCCAGATGAGTGAGTAACTGTAGGTAGATGAACATTGTAAGTTGCTTTTAACTGAATAAATAATAAAGATGAATGTATGTAAATGTACACAAGTTGACACAACAACAGCTAAATGGCTTTGCTTCTACTGATGTTGAACAGTTTTATAGCAAATTACAGGTGCATTGATACAGCAGTAGGTCAGGCCAGATTGGAATGCCATCTTTTGGAGACTTCACTTTTCTTGGAGACTGTGTCCTCGTACATTGTTTGGACGCTACAGAAATGCTTCTTGGTTTTTGGGAATTGCGACTTTGTTGTTGTTCCCATATGCTGGCAAGAGGAGCTTGTTGCTCAAGGTTGAATGCCCTAGAGTAATGGAAGGAGTGTGAGAGAGAACAAAAAGCAGGCTGGAATGCATCTATAAATAAGACTAGAAAGGGCCATTGAATGTAGGACTAGTTACTGGCTTTGTGGTGATTAGCTGTGATGGCAAAAAAAAAAAAAAAAAGGTGAAATGATAGTCTGAAACAAGGTAATGAAGGCACCTAGCGATCATACAGCTTATTGAGGTAGTGATTAATCTAAACAGGGTACAGAGCTGATAGCAATAGTACACTGGCTTTTCTTGGATGGATTTAGCGACGGGGTTGTTTGAGCCATAGCAGTTGTAGTAGCCTGCCAGCTTTTGTGATCCAGAGAACTTTGATTTAATAATAGGAGTAAGAAACAAAGGGCAAGTCAAGCATCACAAAGAATAAGGAGGGATACGTGACAAGGGCGACAAACGAGAGGAGGTCTTTCTTCCCATCTTGCTCATGTCTATATTCAGTGACTTGGTACTCTGTCTGCTAAAACTAGTCATGTTTGAAGCTTTGTTTTGTACTGCTGACTAACTTTGTGAATCTAAAACTAATCTGTGACAGTGCTGCAATAAGTGACACTTAGCTTTTCAGGAAATTCATTTAAGGTCCATTTACTGTTGTATAGCAACCTTCCAAACACATTGCCTCATAACATCGAGAAATAAATAATAAAAACAACACGGGGACACATAGAGCAAGTAGAATAAGTAATACCGGTGGAAAAAAGTTCAAATAAGTCTGAAGGTAAAAGCCAGAAGGCAAAAGAATAGAAGAAAGAAAACTGATGTTGAAATGAGAGGGGCAAACGTCCAGGCATGCAAAGCCATTGTTCCAGCTTTGGTAATGCGACTAGATTTGGGGAAAAGAGTTTCGTAAGCAGTTTGTGGAGCGGTTAGTAATTCATATGGCCCCGGTTTATTCTGCAGCAGCAGTGAGGGCCTGCAGGTCGAAGGTCAGCGGTGTGAGAGTGCTGTGTGCAAGAACAGGACAAAAAAGTTTCCATCAGATGGTTTTTTTTTTTTTTTTTTTTTTTTTTTTTTTTTTGGGTCTAACAGACGCTGGTGGTGTTTGCTCATTTTTTTCGATAAACGTGACAGTCGAGCTTGGTTATTGAAATTGGATGTATGGATGCATGCAGAATGCCCCCTTAAAAGCAGCTAGAATTTACACAGTACCTGTGTATTCTGGTCCTTTAATTTTGGTGAGAGGAAAATTTTACATTCCATAAACACTACTGAGTGGTTAAATTAAAGATGACACTTAGGGCTTTTAAGGAACTTAAGTAAATATTCTAGGTTCTTTAATATTTAAGTAGCGATTTGGTGTATAATATGAAAATAAAGCAAAAGGAAATACTTTCAGACATTTCTCTAACTCAGATTAAATTATTTATGCCTCTGCTTACCACCCCTGTGTTTAGTTCAAGTACCTTGCTCAAGGGTACTACTGCAGTAGGTGAGATTCAAACCTGTGACCTTTAGAATTGAAAACAACTCTTAACCACTGCGGTCCCAACTGGCCAACTTTTGAGTGAGGAGAGGCCGACTGGCACAGTGACACAAAAGGGCCATAAAGTCTAGCTACCTGTCAGGTTCTGTTTTGTACTTTTACCCTGGATATCATTCTAGTCCTCTATTGAGTTCAGCAAGCCTGTGTCCAAGCATCATCCTGTGAACAGAATTGAGGAAGTGTCACGTAAGATTTTTTTTGTCCCGTCCCATCCCCCGAATTGAGTTTGAAAAGTCACAGATAGGAGAGCCCCTTGAGATTTACAAAGGTTTCCCTTCAATGCTTGAATAACATTGGAACTTAAAAGATTAATTTAACCTCTAATTCAGTACAGTTTTGTTTGGGGAAAAAGATTTGAATCCCTGGTGCAGTTGTTAAACATCAATTTATATTTCTTTTCATTCTCTTTGTCTAAAAACCTGTGCTGTATATTATGAAATAAATTTAACAAATGACAAACAGGTGGAAATGCTCTTCAGATAACGGTAGATGGGACAGCTGGTAGCGTAGTGGTTGAAGCTGCTGCCTTTGGACTCAGAGGTTCGAGTCTCACCTCCGGCGATAGTACCCTTGAGCAAGCTACTTGATGTAAATTGTTCCATTACAGGAAGTCCCCGGGTTACGAACATCCGACTTGCCTACAACCCATAGTTACGAACCACCCCCTTACTGACCAGAAGTTAAAAAATTTTTTTGTCACCCTTAAGTAACAATTGGATGAAAACTTCATAATTAAAAACATTGCGCGTCTACAGCAGTTTGTCAGCTCGTGAGCCCGAGGTAGGACTAAGACTTCCTTCTTTTCAGTCGGACCGCGTTGCTGTTAAGTGTCTCGTGTGTTACTAGGTTTGGCTTTAATTTTTTTGTTTTTACTCTCCTAACCATGGCACCAAAGCGTAAATGTGATGCAAGTTATGGTGATGCATCCAAGAAAAGGAAAATGGTCACGATTGAAACTAAAGTGGAAATAATAAAGCGATTGGAAAAAGGTGAAACACCAATAAACATCAGAAAAGCAAACATTGGAGTTTCTTTAATGTTTTGCGCATGCACGCACGCACTCTCTGAGAGAGCACTCGGCTATAAAAGACACTGTTCAACCTCTTCCCAGTTGCGCAATCTCATTTGAGACAACCATCCCCTCTGCGTTCTCAAACCTCTCTCACTCTGCTCTTCCAAGTCTTGTCCCTCATCGTTCCCCAGTCCCATTCCACATCTGTTTAATAATGACCGCCTGCCTTGTCCCTCAACCACAATCTTGGATCCTTGCCTCTGTTTAGTTCCACGATCGACCGTTCTCCCGTCCCCGACCACGAGAACATGTCTAGTCCTTTGATTCTGAACAAATGATCCTGCACTTGGGTCCAGCCTCCTCTGTGTCCTCTGTTCATCATGACAGTAGTAACATTTATCTCTTTCTCTGTCTCTCTATTATAAATACTGTAGTTACATGTGTTGTTGTTGTTATCTATACTATATTCTAAGACAAACATTTGACTGATGTTAAATACCCACCATGCCTAGCTGTTCCGACTTACGTCAAAATCCAACAAATACAGACTGAGGAACGGAACTCGTTCGTAATCTGGGGACTGCCTGTAAAAATAAAATCACTCGGCTGTATAAATGTGTAAATATTTGTAAAGTAGCTTCACGTTGTAAGTTGCTTTGGAGAAAACCTGTCAGCTAAATGAATAAATTTAAGTGTTAATGAATGTAAATAGAAATGTCCTTGTAGGGGGCGCAGTGGTGCAGTGGGTTGGACCGAGTCCTACTCTCCGGTGGGTCTGGGGTTCGAGTCCTGCTTGGGGTGCCTTGCGGCGGACTGGCGTCCCGTCCTGGGTGTGTCCCCTCCCCTCCAGCCTTACGCCCTGAGTTGCCGGGTTAGGCTCCGGTTCTCTGCGACCCCGTATGGGACAAGCGGTTCAGAAAGTGAGTGAGTGAGTGAGTGAGTGAGAAATGTCCTTGTACTGACTGCATTTACATTGTGACCAGTGGAAGACTGACTATCTGATATGGATAAAATTGTTTATACTGGGAAGATTTATAGAAGGCGACATGGGTAGAATGCTACACCTTGTCTTCTTTAGCACTGTCAGGAAAAACACCTTCCCTTTTTGAACGTACAACACTTTTCTTTTAAGAAGTTGCATGCGCAGCATCTGTCTTGGGCAGTTATAGATACACAGCACATTGATAGTTCATTAAATTATAAAAACATGTTCATTGCAATAAAGTAACGCTATGAACAAAAAGTAAGATTAACTAACGAAGTGCCCAGTTTATGCGTTGAATTGCCAATACAGACAATCGGGAGAAATCCATAGTTATTTTTGGTGGGTCGGTATCTTCAGTCAATAAATATCAAGTTCGTCTGAAGGTATTCCATTCTATTTGTTCATCTCCAGTCCTGTTCCCATCTTCAGGTCAGTTGTGCTTTCAGTCATATATATATATATATATATATATATATATATATATATATATATATTTTTACTTCAAAAACTGTTTAATGCCTTGTAATTTGAAATGTGATGGAAGCCAGTTATAGCTTGAGCACTGGTGAAGTACAAGTGCTGATAACCATCAGCCACTGGAGGGGGGGGCAGGATTACTATCACCCTGACACAGTGGACTTTTGGTAGATGAATGGGTTTGGGCTTGGCTTGGCACAACAGAAAACAAACTAGACACTAGTGTACCATTATCCTGGCTTATATTCAGTCAAAGCACAAAAAGAATATACTGCTGATGCATTCCAGCATAACAAAACATGGGTCCTGTAATCTTAGTTGGTCTGACTGGAGATTACTTACGAAATCAAAAAAAAAAAACACACACACACACACACACAGGCTGAAACCGCTTGTCCCAAGCGATGTCGCGGCGAACCGGAGCCTAACCTGGCAACACAGGGTGCAAGGCTGGAGGGGGAGGGGACACACCCAGGACGGGACGCCAGTTTGTCACAAGGCACCCCAAGCAGGACTCGAACCCCAGACTCACCAGAGAGCAGGACCCAGCCAAACCCACTGCACCCCCCTCAGACAGACAAAAAGCAGCAGTGAAGAAAAAGAAGGAGCCTCAAATATCTTGCTTTGCTGTGGCTTGCACTGTTTGGTTTTATCAGTCTTTGGATTATGGGAGAAGACCATGAAAGCCCCACACTTGCACAGTCAGTTTCGAACCCACAGTCCCAGAGTCGTGAAGCACCAGCATTGCTGATCGTTGAGCAGTTACGTGAATATTGTTCTTCACATTCAAGACCATGAGAGAAAGAGCAGTAATGTTTGAAAAAGTTCAACAGGTTAGCAGGCTGGTAGCTGAGGACTGAAAGGAAAAGCTCCCAGCCACAAAGTAGAGAGAAATAGACCTCATAGGGACCAAGCACTGGTAGCTGCCCACCTGTCATGGGTGTTGTGTGTCTGTACAGCAGGCAACACACAGGTAGAGTTTGACAGCCACTGTAGAGAGTGACATGAAAATATTCTCTGGAGACAGGGACAATCCTGGCTGCCTTTCAGACTAGTTGAAGGGGGACATGATATAAGCAGGACAGTGAGACAGCAGTGTATTGTAGTGGTCAAGCCTGCTGGAGATGAAGGCGTGAACTATCCTTTCAGCATCCAAAGAAGGCGCTTTCATTTGGAGATGTTCCTCAGGTGCAGGAAGCACATCTCTGTAACTGAGTTAATGTAGGGTTTCAATGATGGCTCTAGTGTAAAGCAGATACTGAGATTCCTTGCGGATGATGATGATGATGATGCAGTCATGAAATGTTGGCCCTCTAGGTCCAGCCGAAAGAGTTTTGTGCTGGGCCTTCTAGGTCCCTGTTTCATCTTTAAACGCAACGTCGTCAGCGTCCGTCTGGGCCTCGATGTTGTCGAATGAGACACACTGCGTAGCGGACATGTCTGTTGCCTGGGTAGAAAGGTAGGCTGCGTGTCATTGGCATACCAGTGGAAGTTACAGACCATTGTGAGAAATATAAGAGAAACTGGAAATAGGTCTGAAGTTGCTGTGAACAGAGGGCTCTAGGGTGGGTCTCTTAAGAACTTTTTTAAGGATTGTTCTTCCAAATGAGTTCATTCATAACCTCTCCCGCTACTTCCATATCCTTAACTGTCATTGTACTTGCTACCCATGAGGGAGGGGAGAGTGGCAACAAAAACAAGAACATCATAGGTTCCAAATGCAGTACCACACAGACTGTCCATTTCTCCCAGTGCTCCTGTAGGCAGGACAGAAAGACTATTTAAGGATGACTCATGTGGTGAGCTATTATATAAGGATATATTTTCTCACTTGTGTGTTGCAGTGCATTAAAAACACAATTTATTTGGTGGCTGAAGACCTTGTGGAAGTTATTTGCAGACTCATTTAGGTACTGATTCCCAAATAGGTTAAGAATTTTTAATTTACACACTCAACTTTGTGATCCTTCGTGACACCTTGCAGTGCAACACTTCATCATTCAAGCATTTACTCTGTGCACCTAACTGCAGACACATGTGAAGCCACCCTGCGATCGGGTCTGCTGTGACCAGAGATTGTGACTTATAAAGTGATTTGTGTCCCCAAAGTTTACGCTCTGACATTGTCAAATGTAGGTGCGTATGCTCTGTCTTTTAACAGTTTTATTCTGAATTACTGAAGGTGCCACGTAGCATATTTGTCACATGGGCTTGTTATTCATTTCAGCAAATTATTGGTTGAATTGTTTGTCTTTTGGGTTAGAGTGTGGTGGAAATTGTGTGTTTCAGGTATACCTGCTGCTTTGTTCACATGCTCAGCAGGACTGGCACTGCCGCTGACACACCTCAGGTTTACACTGTGTTCTTCGAGATGTAACGCATGTGTGTGAGACAGCGCTTCGTCCTGTCTAATTTATCAGCGATTCATGTCGTGCGTTCTGGGTATTCAGTAGGATGTGGATTTGGACCCCTTCCCTGTATACACAGGCAGGTTAGGGTTAGGGCACCTTTCATTCTTGCATCGTTTCCCTTGTACCCCCTGCAAAACGATGACAGTAGTGGGAACATTCGTTGTGGGAACCCTTGTGGCCCTGTGATCGTTTTTTTGGCTTTGTCGCTTCCCCTCTGTTGACAGTAGCTGTGTGTGTACAGCACGTAGAGAGATGTTCTGGTGACAAGCTGAAGCCAGCATGGAATGTGGAAGTGCCACCCAGTAGGCTCTGACCCTCGGCAGCCCCTCGCGTTGTTTTCTCGGCCAGAGAAGAGCGGAAGTGATTTGTCAGACCCTTCTTCCACGTGTGCTTTCAGGGTGCAAACGCAGGAAGAAACATGCAAACTCCACACACCCTATGCTGGAGCACAAGTGAGATCCACCAAGCTGCTCAGGAGCTGCTGTAGCTCTGCGTTGTGCCTGGCCAGCGTACTAAGGTGGATCCTCAGAACCCCAGTTCTTGTCGCAGCAGCACCGATGTGCACCGGGTTTGAGTGGATGAGCAGCCCTGAAGTGACACGGTGTTTGACATTGTCCAGGGGAGGAAATTAAAAAGCGTTGTTTTCATGGGGTCACTCAGTCTTGTGGCATAAGAGAAAATCCAAACAGTTTCCAGTACTTCCAGTGACAATCTGTCAGAATGGAAGCAAATAGCAAGTTATACTGAAGAAAAAAGCCCCTTTTCTGGGCAGAAGAGCTGATTGGAGGTGTGTGGAGCGGAGTCCGTAGAACACCGATTCTCACTAGAACTCCTGGACCTGCGGGGAGAAGCCAGTTCCTGCAGTTAGGAAAGACTTGTATCAGCCAGTCGATTGACAGCACACACCACAGCACACACACCACAGCACACACCACAGCACACACCACAGCACACACCACAGCACACACCACAGCACACACCACAGCACACAGGCTCACTCTAGGCTGCTGTCACTTGCTCAGCCAGCCTGCCTTTACTCTGCTTCTAACAGCTCTTACAGTAACTGCATCATCACTTAATGATAATGTGTGTTAAAGCGACGCATTATTCCATCACAAACGTTGTCTTGAACTACGAGATGGGAAAAGCTTCTCTGTCCTTTTGTCTTCAAGGCAGCATGAGTAGAGAACTTTAAATTGCTTTACATGTGCTTATTGTAGTGTTTTTTTTTGTTCTTGTTGTTGTTGTTGTTGTTTAAACGCTTTCTAACCTAATTCATAACGGAAGATTCGGGACAGTGACATTGTCCCACCTAACCTAATGTTAACCCCTTTGGTCCTTGTCATCCTGCATAATTTCAGACTGAAAATCTTCTACTAAATCAGCCAGTTCACTGGTAAGAATTTGGCAGTCGCCATCTCCAAACTGATGTCAATGGAGTCATTAGGGTAATAGGGCTCTGCTCGAGTCTCCAGTGTTCCTTCCCCAACTGCTGTTTTCCTCCTCCTCCTGTCTGCCAGGTTAAGAGGTACCAGTGCATGTTTGAGGGCTGCACGCGCACGTACAGCACTGCGGGCAACCTGCGCACACACCAGAAGACGCATCGTGGCGAGTACACCTTCGTGTGCAACCAGCAGGGATGTGGCAAGGCTTTCCTCACCTCCTACAGCCTGAAGATCCACGTGCGTGTGCACACCAAGGAGAAGCCTTTCGAATGTGACGTGCAGGGCTGCGAGAAGGCCTTCAACACCCTGTACAGGTCAGTCTGGTCCCACCTGCAGCTGTCTCCTGCTTGGTTGCACATAGTAAAGTGCAACTAATGGCAGGTGTGAAATGTGTCTGAAATGTGTAAAAATTCACATAATGAAACAAATTTTTGCACCATATCCCACTGGAAAACTTACCTGTGACAACATGATCACAGAGTGAAGGCCTTTCCTCCCTCCCATTTTAAGTGAATAGGTTTTAGCATTTTTGACACTGCTGCTCATCATTTAGTGTAAATCCAGGACTGTTTCGAAAACAATTTCTAGCAATGTGACATGTAAAAATGGAAAATTTTAAATGCTTTCCAGGGTTATGCTTTTATTTGTTGGAGAAAAACCAGAACATTGGACTTTGTCTTTGGACAGTTGGCTACACTGTGGCTCTTTTTTTCCCAACCAAATGTGTTGCACTGTTGCTCTTTGGTCCCTTTTTGACCCAGTTGTGATTGTGCTTCTTCAGTCTTTTTGCAGTGTATCTTGTGTGTGTGCCTGCAGACTGAAAGCACACCAGAGACTGCACACAGGAAAGACGTTCAACTGTGAATCAGAAGGATGCACAAAGTACTTTACAACCCTCAGCGACCTGAGGAAGCACATCCGAACCCATACTGGGGAAAAGCCATTCCGGTTGGTACAGCAGTCTGAGTGTTTACTAAACGGGGATGACCAATGACCACGCTAGATCATGACCTCCCAAGTGTCACCAGTGGACTGTGCTGCAGGCCATGGCGTACCCACCTCAAAGAGAGCGCTCCACAGGGACGTTTTAGCTGCATGTGGGATATGAACACGGGTGATGTGTCATTTAGCAACGAGCTCAGTTTCACACTGCAGTGAACAGCAGGGGAGGTGTGTCAGTCGCTTCATACAGTGGCAGAATTCCCACCGACATTGGATCTTTGAATGACAAACAGCAAAAGAACGTCTGTCGTTCTTTTCAGTCTCCTTGCATTTACCACTTTGCTGTGAAACTGTAGAGGACTTTGCTTCAATGTGACACTACTGAAATGTTCTCTGTTGTTGTTGTTTCAGGTCATACTGTTGAGCTAGTACATGTTCAGTTTACTTTCTCTTCTCTTGGTTTGCAACACCTGTTTTCTGCCTCCTTCTTACTGCAAGACCAGCTGGTTCATATGTGCGACTGCAATGAAATGTCTCTGTCTCTCTAGGTGCGATCATGATGGCTGCGGAAAAGCTTTTGCTGCGAGCCACCACCTAAAGACTCACGTCCGGACACACACAGGTGCTTTCAATGTGGACATCGGGGGCACACAGCCACGGACACTGAGGGCAGTGGTTCCTGGTGGGGCACGCATTGACAGCACTGGGGACGGTAGTTGGAAGTATGCCACCCCCCAGTGCTCGCATCTCGTTTTCATGGACTGAATTGAGTGACAGCACAGCAGCGTGTGGCTTGGAGGCATGAAGTGCATTCATCAAAAGCGCTGTATCAGTGCCAGCTGCTTGATTTGAACCTGCAACCTTCAGGTCAAAGCTCAGAATCGCCAGTTGCCACAATAACTTCCCCCTCGTCCCGATTTTTGCTCAGGATTCCCTGCTGCTGGGGTGTCATTTTCCGCACTTGTTGTGTATCTCTTAGTTTACATCTGAACTTGTGTGTGAGTAAAGAGAGCAGAGCTGCTAGCGAAGGTGCTGTGGAACATGGTGAGAACCAAGGTGCTTTTTCTTAGACGGTACCAGTGGCGCTGTTGAAAACGGCACATATTGCAGGTGGCATTTAGTCACTTCAGGAACCACACATTGGCCAGATAGGTTTCAAGTCCCACGGTGCCTTTGCTTTTTTTGCCAAGAACAGTATTCAACGGGAATTACTGCAGTAAAAATACCAGACTGTAAAAAACTGAAATGTGTGCTAGTTCCTTTGGAAAAGAAAAGTTTAACATAAGCTGCTCTTGATAACACAGCTTCAGTGAGAATATTTTGGATCAAGAAGCATAGTGACAGTGATGAGTAGTCAATAGGTTTGCCTCCTCATAGGTTTACCTCATTGTTTTCCCAGGGGAAAAACCCTTCCTGTGCCCCAGTGATGGCTGCGAGAAGACTTTCAGCTCGCAGTACAGCCTCAAGAGTCACATTCGGGGCCACGATAAGGGCGGTCCTTTGAGCGTAGCCCTCGGGAACTCGCTTTCTGATGTGAGTTTCACTTTTGTTCAAGGTGACAAGTTCACCTTTCAGCTTTGCTAACCCATTTGGGCCCCCCCACTGTCACTTGGCCACAGGCTAAGATTTTCCCCCCCATCACATTGTTCTACTTCCCATGACATTTTCAGTGTGAATCTTCTCAAGTGACAGTTGCTCCGGTTATGTCTTTGTGTGTCTTACACACGTAGCATGTAAAGCTGTTTTTTGGTTCCACTCTGCACTCTGTTTCGTTCTCACTGTAGGATGCAAATCATTCGCTGTGCCTCAGTGATTTAAGCCTCATCTCCACAGACTCAGAGCTGAGGGAAAACAATCAAAACGTAAGTGTCTGTAGCTTTCCGTAGCCTTTCCTTGCCGCCATGTTTCAGTTTACACCAGTGATGTTAGCTTTCTCACAGGTTTTCACTGCCTCCCTTCTTTCTGCAGTGTCAAGGCCTGGATTTGAACAGTGTTACTCCTGTAAGGATATTTGAGCTTATGTTTCAGAGCCCAGAAAACAGTATTAGTCAGGAAGAGAACCATTCCCAAGGTAACCGCTGCAGGCTTTGTAAACACTGTACTCCTTTCAGTCTGCGCTTTTGGGGCAAAAGTGTTTAGTCCTTCATGCTATGTCTTGTTGTAACAATGCAGATGGCCTGGTGGAGGCATTCAGCTCAGAAGACCCACCTGCAGCCCCAGCCCCTACAGCTGCATCCGACACAAGCGCCCTGCTGTCCTATCCTCTGCCTTTTTCTTCCTCATCTTCCACGTCTGCTTTAGACGCCACCTCGCAGGCCTCCCTGTCCTCTTCACAAACTGTAACAGGCACCCCAGCTTGTGCTCCAGCAACACCCTTCATATCTACACCCAGCTCGCTGGCACCGGTGCTGCCGCCGACCGACGGAGCAGCCCCCCAGCACTACCTGCCACTCTCGTCCAAGGTCCCGCAGCAGGAGAGCTCTGGCTCAGCCCAGGCCAGCGCACTCGCAGGCCCGGCAGCCCCGGCACCCATGCTCACTAATTCCACTCCAGTGGCAGCTCCTACGGAGGCTCTGCCTGCTGCTGCGCACTCTGTGCCTTTAACTGCAAACCCAGTCTTGGCACCCAGTCCCACTATCACCATTGCCCCTACGCAGAGCATTCTGCAGCCCAGCATCGTCATGTCCGACCAGAACCTTCAGTGGATCCTGAACAGTGCCACAAACGCCCAGCAGAGCACTGAGCAAGTGGTAAGGCACACTTCACCTTTCATGAGTGCAGCCTTTCTTTCTTCTTCTTCATTCAGTAAAGCACAACGTGGTCGCAGAAAAAAAGTCCTTTGACTTTCAAACGTGCGTGAAGTAAATACTTCATTATAAATGCAGTGGCTGTAATGGTGTCGTAAACTAGGGTTGTGTGTTTACATTGCCTCACCATCGCTCCAGCTGCGTAGTTATTGCATTGCTCTTGTACAGAGTTTGCACATACAGATGAGCTGATATTTTAGTGGTAACAGGTATGAGATACAGGAGCAGATGGCGTGAAAAATGATGAAAGTAACCACAGCACCAAGGGATCCAGCAGTGTGGCTGCAAGATCATTTTTTATATTAGTAATACTACTTGTATTCATTGTTTTACTTACTTACACTTGACATGTCTTACCTTGACGTTCACCACTGTGTGTATTATTAGCAATGCCGAGCACACGTTCTCATTTCAGCAACACCAAGGGACAAAGGTAGAAAAGGTCTTCTTCACCACGGCTATACCAGTTGGGGGAAATGCAGGTAAGTGTAAGCCTTCTGTGTGCTGTCCCCAGCCCTCCTGCATCTCCTGCTCAATGACCAGATTTCACAAAAGCGTGGAAATGGGTGTGTTGTGCGTCACAGGGAGCTCCGTGCAACAGATCGGCCTCAGCCTGCCGGTCATCATCATCAAGCAGGAGGAGTCGTGTCAGTGCCAGTGCTCCTGCAGAGACTCCGCCAAAGACAAAAACTTCAGCAGGACCAGCACACCCCCTGCCCAACAGTCACCACCGCCCCCTCCTCCTCCACCTCCTCCGCCGCCTCCTTCTCCTCCCCCCCTCCCTCTTCCACCTTCCTCCGCTAGCTCCCGGCCTCCAACGTGCTGCTCTAGCCAGCTGCCCTTGTCACCCTGCGGTAGAGGTGAGGCGGCACATCAGGGGGAGGTTCAGCCTGGAGGCTCTGTTGTGACGCCGCCAAGCTTTCCGTCGGATGTGGCCAGCGCCGGGACCCCGGACACCCCTGGCAGCGCCCTTGTCAACATGGATATGTCTGACTTCCTGTCCCTGCAGAGCCCCGAGACACCTAGCCACATGAGCACCATGGAGGCCCTGCTCCTAGTTGCCGACGACTTTTCCATGGGTGGGGTGGGAGGCGCTGCCAACCCTGGCGCTGGCTTTGCCAAGTGAACGGCCTTGGCTGCGCCGAGCTCTTTGGTTTTAGGGGCATGTTTCCGTCGCCTTGTGTCGCAGTTACGCCCTCATGCCAACCTCTGCTCGAATGATGCCCATTATGTAGGAAACCAAGGCTTTTACAGTGCAGTGCATTCTGATTTATCACCTGCTGAACACTTTAAAAGCCTTGAACTACTTTGTGTGCTTTCACAGCTCTCACTCCCAGCACAAAGCTGGACTGGTACTGGAGCTTTACCTCTGTATTGTGTGCTGCAAAGGTAACACTAAACATTGGCAATGTAGTACTTTTATTCTCTGTTCTTGCAAATATGGTAGCTTTAAATTTCTGCACAAAAATCAAGATATTGAATATGTTTTTTTTTTTTTTTTTCCTGTTTTTTCCTTTTCCTCACTGTAGCTTAACAAGGCAGTGGGTGAAAAAGCTGCAATTCAGAGCAAGTCAGTTAACACTGAAGTGAACTAGATAAATCTGTCAATGTAGCTTTGAATGGCACTGTAGTTGTGACCAGAATAAGATGTCTTGCAGCACTGAGTAATATAAAGTCTTCACTGTATTCTTTCAAAGTGATTACATAAAAAGAGCTAGAGTGTGAATAAACAGAATGTACTGCATGTGAGTCAGATTCCATCACTAAGCAGCGTCTTAACCATCAAAGGTTGCATGGTCATCTCAGGAGAGGAACATCTCGCGTTCCCTCACAGTTCCAATAAGGTCACCGAATGAAGCTTCAGCAGTTTCGCTAGGAAGAAGACGAGTATAAATCCAGAAAATGTGAGTGCAGTCCAAATTAGTCTTGTAGTCTTATTATATATTATATATTCATTCTTCTTTTTACTGAGTATTAAACCTAGTGTCTCACAGACTTGATTGCCTTTTAAATTCAACTTACATTTATACGTTTGTAAACAATTGCCTGTGACTAAATTAATTTTTCCTTTTCTAGATAATTTATTGAAATGTCTAATATTATACAATTAGGACTCTCTACTGAAGGTTCATTGTGTTTTTGCTGACTTTACCCTAAACTTTGAGGACCAAGTGTAGTCAATGCCTTTCTGACTTCTGGCACAGGTGCAGAATCAGGGCCTTTTTTTTTTTTTTTTTTTTAACCCAGACCCCCTTCCTTGGTGATGTGATGTTGCTTTTTTTATAAACACTGCAACTCTTCAGAATCTGCAGATGTGTTTTTGGCCTTATCCCTCCTCCTGGTCCCCACAGTTTCCTAAAGCGCTGACTGCCACGTGTCTCAAGCTAACAGACAACTAGGAAGGTTTATGCAAACAAAGGGAACACGAGCTTCTTCGAGCAAATCCACATCATGGTAGGCAACCCCAAGGAGCAGCTGCTTATCCGCAGAGGATGGTTTTCGTCCTGCACGTGTCGTGCGCTGTTCACAATAACCTGCTCAGGGATGGAGCCGAGAGACCGACGCAGCTGGCATTTGTGAAAATGGACTGAAAATGGACTGAAGCTGGACTCTGTCATGAACCGTTGTTAATCTGTGAAGTCTAAAAGCCCTTCATAGCAGAAGCCCTTTGTCCATCTCTGCTGTCTTTCCCCTCCGCTTGTCCTGCAAGCGGGTCACACGGACATAGCGATGAGCACTAAGTCAAGTCCTTGTTTGTATAACACTGCTGTACACAGATGTAGGGGTGAGAGGAGAAAATAATCACAATGTATATACATTTGATAATATAGACTGCTTCCTCTAGATTGTTATTGAATTTGTATTTTTGTATAGAACTTCACATATTTACACTTTGGGTTTGGAGACAGAAGGTGTTGACTTTGTTGTCCCTTTAAAGTTGCTTCTCCCTGAACTTGATGAGGCAGGGCAGAAATGGCGTAGCGGCCAAAGCCTTCACCTCGGCCCTGGAGCACCAAGCTTTGAATGCCGTCGCGGCCGCCGCCCCCGCTGCAGCTGAAATGACCTTGAGAGGAGGTACTAAGAATGAATGCAGTGAATATGACTCAGCATTTAAAAGGAGCAAACAATTGTCAGCAGCTCAGTAGACAAACATTGCAAGTCACTTTGGAGGAAATCTGCCGCATCGGAGCTTTGGTTTGCGTGTCAAAACTATTAATGAAATGGAATAATGGTTTTCCGGCAGCTCGGTTTTCAGTCCTTGTTGGCATGGCAGCCACAGTGCGCAAAAGGGGGGTGTAGAGCAATCCAGACCCCGGACCAACATAGACACGGTCATCGGAGGAAACGTGGTTTGGCCGCAATTTCCGGCAGTTGAAGCGGAAGCACTGACTTTGCACTCTGTGTCCTACCTTTGGTTTTGCATGACATCACGGCAAAGTTTTTCATTGCTCTTTTAATTTGGTTCACGATTCAGTATTTCTGTGGTACTCTAAGCACTTTAGATTTGTTTTGGCAGCATAGGAGAGATTCTTCAGGTCTGGATAGATAGCACTGCTCTTCATTTAACCTGTTTTATGGTAGCCTTGAACTCAGGAGGAGCGAAACCTCATTTGACACATTTCCTCTTTATTTCAACTGTACTGATTATTAGCTTCACAAAGCAATCGAGATACTAGTCAACATATAGCAATTGCATGACCCTCACATGTTTATTTGGGGCATTAGCCTTGAAGAGCTGTCTGTCTACCTTCAGGTGCACAACCCATGAGCTATGCAATGTTCTGTAGACATGTAATGTTCCAGACAAAGCGACTGAGCAGTGTGTGAGGGAGCACACACTGCACTGAGTAGTCACCATCGAGGTGCTTGCTACTATGGAAGCTGGATGCTAGTGGAGGCTAGACAGAGAACCCAGGTTTCTGAGCTTGCGGTACGTCCTGTTTGCGGTCACTTATGATGTACATGAACTCTTACGTGTGAAATACTTAACAGGTTACAATACATTTGACGTCTTCAGAGTCACTTCTAAGTTCTTTAAGGTTTTCACAGCCGCCGGCATCGACTCGTCAGATTAAGACTTTTTCCTGAAAAAAAGATCACAAATGTGTTGTGAAAAATTCTGTTCTAAGAATTACATTGGTCACCGAAATGTCAGAATATAGGCATAAAATTAACTTTTGGTTTGTGCCATTTCAGTTACGACCATCTCCAACCTGCCACTTTAAGTCACGGAGTTGGACGCTCTGCTTGATCTGCCGTAACGTCCCGTAAATTCAGTGAGTCGATGAGCCATTTAAAACACTTTGTCTTACATATTACTGCGCAATTGGTGTAATAAGGACAAGACATGTAGTCATAGACAACCAACCACTCTGGCAGTGAGTTTGAGGGAGTAGCTTCTAGTTTGTGGCCTGTCGCTTCAGTAGTGGAGGTGGGACATTCGGCACGAGGAGCGTGCGCAAGCCTGCCGCTTCGGAGTCTGCTGTTCACTAGAGCATTAGTGCATTTTAGCTCTTTGACAAAGTGGAAAAAGGAAAAACGAGGTGTGTTGTGGCTGAGTCCTGTGGTTCCCTGTGTGGAACAGCTCCTGGTTTGGGCACAGGATTGAAATGCGTTTGGTGTACCACATTTGTCCATGTATATGTCCTCCTGGGTAAACGGATGGGAAAATAAAAATGCTTCCAAAGGAAGAGCGTCTCCAGAACCCAAAGAGTGAGGAAATTTAACATGTAAAGGATTTGTATTTTAAAGGATGTATAATGTGAGAATTGCTTATATGCTTGTTTTTGTATTAAGTATTGTATTATGATTAAGTAAATAACATTTTTGGAATTGAAAGCAATATAATACTAATTAAATCCTTTCTGCCTCATTTTGTTTCTCTACATTTTATTGTCACGAGAACTTAAATACATGGTCTTAATTCACCATCCTGGAGGAGTCAACTGTATCTTCTTAAGGAGCTGTAGACATTGCATCTTTTTCCTGCTTCTTCTGCAAAGGGAAGACATGCAGTTTCTGTTGATGGTGCACACAGACAAGAGCAAGAAAGAAAGAAAGAAAACGTACAGCCATAGTGTCACGGAGGTCCACCAAGTCCGCCAGTATCTTGTTGCAGAGCTCCACTTTCTCCTGGAGCACCTCCAGTCTCACACTCAGATCTTCCAGGAGCTGCGACAACACATGTTCAGACCGATGTCACGAGCAACTTCCCGTACCCTGCGTACCCGACACCGAACGCACAGACAGGACTTACGAGACACACGCTCTTGGCATGTGCGACTGCGGCGACGTTATGAAACGAACCTCAGTCCTAGCAGGGTCTGTTTCACACTTGGGTGGAGTTGTTGCCAAGTCAAGGTCATCTAAAAAAAAAAAAAAAAAAAAAATCACTTCATACATGAGACCAAAATGGGGGTGGGGGGGACCCCATGCTCTGAAAGAAACACAAGCCATTACCTCCCCCTGATGCCATATCTTTTTTTTGCCATGAACAGCTGCTTTCTGAGGTGCATTTAAACACGTGGAAGCCCTTGATTGGCAATTGTTAATTGTCCTGGGCGTCATAAATAAAGTAATTGCGGTTATTAATATGGACTTCTTGCCTTGTACGGTTTTATAATATGTGCTTTTTCAGAAGTTCCATCTTGCCAGTTCCGATGTGTTTGTTTGGCCAAAGGTTCGAATCTGGCTCAGTCTGCGCAGGATTTACGTGAATCGGTTTGGTTTGGATTTCTTCGCGCAGTCCAAACACCTGTCTTCTAACGTCCGTCTGTCGGCCCTGGGATGGATCGAAGTCCCGCCCATATTGCGCTCCACAATTGGTGCGTGTTGCTTTAAGAGACTGGTGACGCGGCAAACGTCACGACCCGGAAGCGCCTTGCGACCGGTTTCGTCAGACGGCGCCATGGCTTCACGTGTGCGATGCTGAGCGCGCGCACTTTGCGCTTCTCGCGGTCCGTGAGCGAATCGGGCCGCTGCCGCCGCCGCCTCGGAATCATCAGCATGATCATGTGCGAAGAGCTGAGGACTCGGGTGCTGCGCTTGGAGCCGCGCGCAGCGAACGCGAACGGGCTGTCGGCGCTGCGGTGGCGCGACCAGCCAGGTGAACGACGACACACAGACAGAGAGAAGCGGCGGCCGCTCCTCCGCTCGCTCGGTACCCGTAACGCGTCGGGCCCGGTTCCGAATCGTGGGCTCCTCCTCCTCCTCCTCCATCTCCGATTTGCACTGACTGTGACGTTACGCCTCGTAGCCTCCCTGTTGCGGGGACCGCGTGACCGTTCCGCCTTTTTTTTTTTTTTTACTGGTGGTCACGTGGCCTTCGTGTTACATTTTACATTCATTTACTATCGGACGCTTTTCTCCAAAGCGACGCACTTGTTCGAGAAAATACAATGTGATCATTACATGATAGGAGAGAGAGACATAGTTGCAGACCGTCGTGATTCTTCAGTAAACCTGCTTTACTTTCCACTTGAAGTTGATGCACCGATCGATGTTCATCACATGTGGATGTACAAAACTCAGAATAGACGATTTTTAAACCCTTTCCTACATTTTTTTTTTTTTTTTCCTGAGCTACACAAACATTTGCATACAATACAGGAGTAGGCTGTGTGAAGGCTTATCTGGGGATGATCATGTTGTGGTGCATGAACTTAAGAGATGATGGGTGAAATGAGTCTGGAAGAGGGGAGTTTTAATTCCCTTTATAAATGTGGACAGAGATTCAGCAGTTCTGAGTGAGAGGGGGAAGTCGTTCCACCACAACGGAGCCAGAACCGAAAACCTCTGTGCTTTACCTTTCGCGCGTGAGACCACCAAGCGGTCAGATGTGGAAGGGCGTAGCAGTCTGGTTGGGGTGTAGCGGTTGATCAAGTCTTGTAAATATTTGGGAGCAGTACTATTGATGCATTTGTAGCCCATAACCAGGATCATAAATTTCATCCGGGCAGCTATAGGAAGCCAGTGCAGAGAAACGAGTAGAGGAGATACGTGCGAACGCTTCGGCAAGTCAAACGCAACTCGGGCAGCAGCAGCGTTCTGTATCAGCTGTAGAGGTTTGATGGCAGTAGCAGGAAGGCCACACAGGAGAGAGCTGCAGTATCCAGACGGGACGTCACCATGGCCTGGACAAGTAGTTGGGCAGAGTCTGTTGGGAAGTAAAGAGGTATTTGTTACGCAGAAATACAAATTATGAACAGACGTTTAGTCGCGGTGTGTGTCGTTTGGAATCCTCAGGGACGCTTTTTATTACGGTGATGTCGCACACGGGGTTCTGATCCCTTTGGTGTGTGGAAAGCGATCAGTGTGTTCTGCTCTGGGAACCTGACTGGAGCCCCTTATCAACACACTCCTTTAAAGCCAGTGGGCAGCAGTGTCCTGTGCGGTAACCTGTCCCTGGCAAATCTGGCACCAGAAATTAAATTTTTTTTTTGCCATACCTTTACCTGTTTATATTGATCGGTGTCTTGGTAACTCTTTCTGTTGGTTAGGAACAGTGGCATAGAAAATTACATTTATTTATTTACCAGACACTTTTCTCAAAAGCAACTTCCAATGAACACACACACACACCTTATTCACCGTGGTGACTTACACTGCTAGATACACTACTCGCACTGGGTCACTCATCCATAATACATCAGTGGAACACACACTCTCTCTGCGTCACTCGCACCCTATGGGGGAACCTGAACAGCATGTCTTTGGACTGTGGGAGGAAAACGGAGCATCCTGAAGAAACCCGCACAGGGAGAACATGCAAACTCCACACAGACTGAGTGGGGGTTGAACCCACGTCCCCTCGCGCCGCCCAGGCGCAGTGAGACGACGGCGCTACTCGCTGTACCGCCGTGCCGCCCGGATTGCTGTTGGTGACGGTTGATGGGCTGCCTTTCGCTGGGGCAGCAGTAGAGCGGGTGCCTTTTGTTGGTCTGATGTGCGTGACGGGTGATGACTGTAGGTCCTCTAATACAGTAGGTCCATCACTGTGAGATATTAGTAACTAGTACTGTGCTAATAGTTTTCCACTTTGGAGAAGAGCTTCTGGTCTGTAAATACATGTACAGGTGCTGTTCTCAAGTAAGTGTAAATGTTTCTCCTTCTGTAGACAGCAGCAAGGTGTTGGAAATCACAGCGAAGGCCTTGAAGGAGGGCGAAGTGGTGGCAGTGCCGACGGACACGCTTTATGGCTTGGCCTGCTTGGCGCAGAACTCGGAAGCCATTAAGAAGGTGTATGACATGAAAGGGCGTAATGGGAAGAAGCCGCTGGCCATCTGTGTGGGAGAGATTGAAGATATTTACAGGTATGGTGACTTGTTTCGCTGTTGGCGGTTCACTGCGACAGCCTCGAGAGTCCTCAATGTGTAGCGACTGCTTCTCGCTCATCATTACAGTAAAAGTCTCGTTTCGATCGTTACGTTTCTTTTGTGCAGCTTTGTCTCAAACTCAGCGTTGGACCTTTAAAGTACACGTTTGTAATCCCATCGTGTCCGTTTCAGGAAGAAAACGTGCAAGTTGGTGTAGCAACGGCCGTGTTTCTAACTGGCCTTGTTGACACTCAACTTTTTTTTTCTCTCAATTTAATCTTCCAAGGCCTATTTGACAACAGTGAGTGGATGGTCTGAACCAGTTAAACATCTACCATCGCTCTTTGCTCGTGTCTCCAAAGACGCAACTGTGAGCGGCGCTTTTAGGGACAGGAGACCATTTTCGCGTCGACCGTTTTCTCTGTCAACAAGCCGACTGAATGGATAAACGTGTTTGGGTTCAGTTTCTTCTAGTTGCGGATTCAGACCTTTTCTCCTTGTTAGTTCCGTTGAGAAGGTGAACGTCGCCACGAGGAGGACAAGCTTGTAACAGCAGTTGAATGTGTAGGACGTACAAGAGGTTTGTACCTCAACCTTCCCGGGGAACTGACTGTCTCTCGTCTCCAGGTACTGCAAGGTGACTGTTCCGGAAAGCCTGCTGAGGGACCTTCTTCCCGGCCCTGTGACGCTGGTCCTGGAGCGCTCCGAGACGCTCAATGAAGACCTGAACCCCTTCACTCCGGTAAGGCTTCCCCTGCCATTGGACCCTGAGGGACGTCCTCTTTCGCACTCGTGGATTCCGGTATTTGAGAAGCAAAGATAACGTTCTCTTAAATCCGTCACGTCGATCCGCACGAGCTCGGTCTAACTGGTCTCCGTATTTCACGGTACGGAGTTGTGCCACAGCGACGGTGACCTACGTAACGCACCCTGCTGGGCGCGGTATAACCCTCACGTCCCTCGCTGCAACGCAGTGTGTACGAAAGGTTGTTGCGGAAGTTTTTCCTCCTGGAAAACGACAAAGTAATTGCTGCGCTACGGGGTTTGCCGACTCCCTGCGCTGAGCCTCTCCTGTTCTTGCGCCCCCAGCTGGTCGGCGTGCGCATCCCGGACAGCGGCTTCATCCGCCAGCTCTCCCAGATGTGTGGCGAACCTCTGGCCCTGACCAGCGCCAATGTCAGTTCGCACCGCAGCACCGTCGCCGTGCACGTAAGCCGGTCCCCCGCTGCCTCGGGCGTCTTCGCGCCCTTCGCTCGCCTCGGGCTCCGTGTCGCTCGCAACTGGCCTGCTGTTGCGGGCGGCGTCTGAACACAATTAAGGACGTTGCCAGTTGTCGTTAATTTCCGCACCTGCGGTCGGTCACAGTGGAATTCCCACTCGAGAGGGAGGAATTGGCTTCTAGGAGCGTAAAGCCTACATGTTCACTTGTGTTAGGAGACCTGAAAGACTTGGAAAGAAGGACGAAAAGCTGAATTGCAAAGCACTGAAGTCAGTCTTGGATTTATATTCCAGGTTTTTCTTGGCCCAAAAAAAATGCTGTAGAACGTAAAGGGGTCAAGAATCTTTTCTCACCGTCTCATCGCACCGAGAACTGCTGAATCTCTCAACATTCAAGAAGGGTCTTAAGACTTATTTTTCGGACTCCGAAGAGCTCAGATGTACTCGGTGTTTTGTGTAAGAATTAAAAATTTTAAAAAAATTTGTGTAACGTTCATGTGGTGGTATGAGCCAATCTGCCTATGCTCGAGAATCGCGTCTCTGCGTCTAGACCTCTCTCTCTCTTTCTGCATTGCATCGTTTTGGAGATGTACGCCGCTTTGGCGAGAAGCGTCTGCGGAATGAATCGTTGGAACTGTGAGCCGAGGCAGTGGACCGAAGTTATCGTTGTGGATTCTTTGCCTTGTCATCAGGAGTTCCGGGACTTGTGGCCCAGGCTGGGTTTGGTGGTCGACGGGGGGCAAATCGGGGATCGGAGCCCACAGTCGAGGCTGGGCTCAACCGTGATCGACCTGTCGGTGCCAGGAAAATACCGCATCATACGACCAGGCTGGTGAGTAGTGGGGGTGGGTCACTTGCACAATATTGCTCGTCATGTTATTAAAGCGAGGGAGTGCCACCTCTGCCGCTGGAGGTCCTCAAACTTGTAAAGTGAGCATAACACTGTATGTGCTGTTCATCCAAAAGTACCATGTTCTAGACTGGAGCCGCTACCCATTTGTTGTCGAAAGGAGCCAAAGGTTGAGGTGACAGCGGGCGTCTGATGTCTCGCTTCCTGTAAAGCGCTTGACAGGTTGTGGAAGTAGATGCTACATCTGTTTGCTGCTCTTTACTGGAATGAACATTTGGGGGTTTTTTTTTTTTTCCTTCTCCCCTCCCCCTTTCCTCTCTCTCTATCCCAGGCTGTGATTCATACAGCAAATTATACATCCGATTGCTAATCTAATGTGAAACAGCTCTTTAAGTTCTTTTCAGTTTTGTGACAAGGGCTGAATAGCTAATGCTGGAATCTGATTCATTGTGCTCACGAAGAAGTTGTCCATTCACCGCTGCTTCCGCCCCCCTTCCCTTGTCCTCTCGTCTTTCAGCGCGCTCTCCTCCACCACCGACGTTCTCAAGCTCCAGTACAACCTGTTGCAGGACGCCGCAGGTCACTGAATGCGACGGACGGATGCGTGTCCGACCAGCTCTCGCTTTCGCCATGTGCGGCACGCTGTCCTTGAGTGTCATCCGCGCTCTCTTCGGGAATGTTCAAAACGTGGAAGACGCTGTAAACCCAGAAAGGGAGCGAGCGCTTTTGTCACGGTTCAACGGGCCAACGGGTATCTGTCCAAAGGTATTGTACGGATTCCTTCTGCATTTATAGGGCGTCAGTCTGAGCCTCTCCTTACTGTCTCGCTCACCTGGTGTGTTTGGGGGGTGGTCACTTTGGTGAAGGTGAAGCGACCCTTATTTGTGATGACATGCTTGTCACAATCAGCTATCAACTTCTTTCATCCCAAAAATAATGAAACGATGTTTCTCGGTGGCCTGAAACGTAGAAAAACTCGAAAAATGTTGCGTTATAATGATTATTTCTTTAAACTCGGTACCCCTAAAGTGCCAAGATGCATATGAGGTAGAGTCCCAAATATTCTGGCAAAACTTACCCCTTGGAGTGCACCAGTGTTTGTTTTTTTTTTTTTGTGTACCCTTAATCGTTAGAATGCCAGAGTGTGGTGAAAACTAGAGCATTTTGATGTGATGCCAAGCACAAGTCTGTCATCTTGTTTACTGGGCCTCTGTAAAAGCGGTAAACTGTAAAAGAATTCTGTGCTTTTGAAAAAATTACCCTTACTGTTCTCAGATGGGGTCAAAATGACCATGATTTGTTTGGATGTGCTACCTCTTCATCCCCAGCAAAAACTGTTGAAAATGTAGTGTATTGTAGTCTACAAATGCAGAGAATTCTGTCTTTGTACAAGACTTTACCCTTAGAATGCCAGCATGGGCTCAGAATGACCACTTTATCACATTCTACCTGGAATACCCCTTTACCTCATTGTTCACTGGCTCACAGTAAAAGCGTAAATGGTTGTTTTTGCAGCATTGAAATGCAGAGAATTCAGTGATTTTAGGAAAACAAAGTACCTACACATAGGGTCAAAATGACCATAAGGTGAAACTTAGTGTTGATGTATTCATCCAAATGTCAGTGCAACATAGAACCCCACACATTTGACTAGTTTTCTTTTAGGAGGGTATACAATAATCCATAGTGTTTATGGGTCATTGTTTGGTTTTTGTGTCCTATTTTTTTTGTAATGTCTTTCTTTTAAAACTCAACTTTCGAATTGTACAATATAAAGCCTTTTTGTGAAAAGGTTAACTTCTCATTCTGTTCTTGAGTCACAATTTCTTTCATGGTATTATGAGCTACGGTAAAACTATAGGTGTTGAATGGTCCAAAGAAACCCCATGTTTGCATTCATAAGCGGTTTGTGTAACACATAGTCACATGACCACCAGTTATCTGGTAAGATGCTCTGTGTCACGGCTTGAACTTCAGTAACAACAGACTGAAAGGCACTGGGTGAAGTACTGTCGTTTAACATGTTTTTGTACCTTCCGGTTATCGCCTCTGGCTGGAGGCCCCAAACTATTTTGAAATGACACCTTCTGCTTCTGGTAGGTCTGGTTACACTTAACCTCTAAATGGTAATCAGCTGTGGCCCAACCGGACATGTGCCTGATCTGTTCCTAGAAGAGATTTCCAGCAAGGAAAAATGTCTCACAATAGAGATGTTCAAAACTTATGTCAGGCCTGGGAAGAAAGTCTGTAGCAAGTCTTTTCATGGCCGAGCCCATCCCGCTTAGTGGTGAAGCTGCCCACAGAGGCTCTTGCATGACCCTCTGTGGCATACGCATCTCCCCCCCACAGAGGAGAGCTGTGTTCACCATTACTAATGTGTCCTTTTATTGTCAAAATAAGATTTCTCCATTTTTCAACAAATGGTATAAGTTGAAAAAGCTAATATAAATAAGTCACACAAATGTACATATACATTGAGACATGTATTTCCAGGAAAGCGGTGCCACGGCAGCTTGAGGTGTGCAGCTGGCCAAGGTGTTTGTCTCAAGGTTTTACAGTAGTTGAATATTGTGCCTGTCCCAATAACCAGCCTGGCTACACAAGCTAAGCACATTGCCAACATTTCAGATAAGAGAGCATCTCAACATAGCTGTATTACACAGCAGAGGGCAACTGGTGCTGAATAACTTTTCTTTACAGAAACAAGGATGGAAGGGCTCAGCCTGGTGCCAGACAAAAGGTGCTAGATGCAAAGTCTCTACCTTTTGTATTGTGAGAAGATGACAGGAAAAAAGGTCAAATAACACAGGTGTTTTGCACTACAGAAGTGTGTACACACACACACACAGAAAGGTCCATTCTCTGCTCCATCTAGCCATCCATATGACCCAAATAGCAGAAAAAGCCCAGGTTACCCCTAGACATTATATGATTGAGGTCTGCAGCGATTATAAAATATACTCAGTGTAGCTTTGACTCTCCCCTGATGATTCCTTTAGGTGTTTACTGACAGTGGACAACTAAAGTTCTAAGTCAAAGTGTAGTTTGCTCCCGTCGTCACCATTTTCCCAAGAGGGGTGCAGTGGCGCAGTAGGTTTGGCTGAGTCCTGCTTGAAGTGCCTTGCATTGGATGGGTGTCCCATCCTGGGCGTCCCTGCACCCTGTGTTGCCGGGTTAGGCTCCGGCTCACCGTGACCCCGCTTGGGATAAGCAGTTTCAGACGGTGTGCGTGTCACCAGTTTTAAATGTAATGGGGATGTTACCTCTGAGTGACTGCAGTGACTCAGCTAAAAAGTTGATTGAGAGCCCTTAGCAACGAGCAGCGAAGTATGTTGAGGTTGAGTTGATGGCGTGGGTGATTACGGCATGTGTAAAGTACTCTCCCTGAAGCCTGAGCCAATCGACAGCATATAAACACAGCTTCAGAGAACAATTCCAGATCTGCTGCCACAAAATCCAGTTCAACTTGAAGGAACGCTTGGGAGGAAGGGCTGATAAATACAGGCATGCAAACAAGTTTCCTACAATGCCAAGTGAACCCTCACATGAGCCACTGTTCCTTTTCCTTGCTGAACTGTTGGGCCCACTTGCGAGTGAGCTCCAGGTAGAGGTCAGGCTGATGAGGCTGGTAGTCCAGGTACAGCCGGGTCACTGTTTTCTTGGGTACAGCTCGCTCAATCTGCGTACCTTCATGCCACTCGTTGAAGGATGTAATGGTGACTACCTCTGGTCGTATGGATAGTGCTGCCTGCAAGGCAGTCTCATAGTAGCGCCCACTGACCCGATTGCGCGTGTTGTGGTTGTTCCAGGGCCGCACGCTAGTGTCAATGTAGCCGGGCCCAATGCTTGGTACAAACAGTAGGTTGTTGCCATCACAGAAGTCCTTGATCGCCTTCCAGTTCTGATGCGATGAGCCGAATGAAAAGCCGTTGGAGGCAAAGTAGGTGTACATGCCGTCAAAGCCACCAGCGAGGATGTCATGCTTATGGCGTTCCTCTACAATCAGTGCCACAAAGAAGGCATCGTAGGTGCCTCCTCGCAGACTATGGGACCCTGAGGGGTTAAGCAGGTCAGCCCAGGCTTCAGGCGGCGTTAAGTATGAGTCATAAATGTAGAACATGGGGAGGGCCCTCCCCGTGCCGGACTTGAATCGGTAGAAGGCACCGTGCTTCCCGTACCTGGAAGAATGAATTGAACAGGACAGAGAAATGATATCTGCTGTCTGACTGCAGGCTCACTTCTCTGAAAGGCTCTGCTTTTACTTTGTGTCGCTAGTGTTAAATGGTTCAAAACTGCCCTAAAGTGTTCCCCTTACATACTCTAAGTGCCTGATGTCATTTACTATACACTACACTGGTGTGAGTGTGGTGATACTGTCCCTATAACTTAGCCCATGCAGAAGAAAATCCAGTAATTTTGTACATTATTGCTGTTAACAACCCTCTTGTCATGCCTAAAACGCGTGTTTTCAGCTGCCTCTCCCTTGCCTGCCTCTGCCTTCATCCGACGGGTCTGACGGATTCCAGCATCTTTCCTTCTACCTTAAAAATATTTGAACTTTCCAAATGTCTCAAAGCTAAGGCATTCACTTAATCGCTTTAAAAATCAGACATGAAAAGGCCCAGTGTACCGATGTACATTAGGACTAACGCAACTGTGTCAGCAAAACAAACTGGCCAGCCGTTGATTGCAGTCTCGCATATCATCAGGTCAGTCATCAGTTGCAGAAATCTGGGAACAATGTTGCAGATTGCTTCACTAATGACAGACATGGCAAAGGTGAGATTTATCCATCTGCGAACTCACGCTGTGTCTTTCCAGGGCCCTGCTGCTTTGGGGAAAAAGCGATAGCTTGTGCAGCTGTGCTAGGTGTCTGACTGGGGGTATTGTACTTACTTGTCGATGATGTATTTGACATTTTCGTGCACGGTGTGGTCAGTCCGTCCTTTGTAAGGCTGAATGTGGAATGCCACCTGCAAATGAAACCAAAAATAACCA
The DNA here is from genome assembly GCF_900964775.1 of Scleropages formosus. Taxonomy (NCBI): domain Eukaryota; kingdom Metazoa; phylum Chordata; class Actinopteri; order Osteoglossiformes; family Osteoglossidae; genus Scleropages; species Scleropages formosus. The sequence continues at coordinate 754,391 of NC_041824.1, forward strand.
CAGGTAAAGCCCTCCGTTTATTAACGCTACATTATTCATGGCATGCGCTACTACCATGCTATACCCAAGTTTTCACATTTGGATGACCACTGTGCATGTTTGCACAAACTGTTCATTTTCTATGTTTTTATGGTGTTATATCCATCCATTTTCATTAGAGCTGCTGGGATCTGGAAACTATCCCAAAATCACTGGGTGCAAGGCTGAGGAAGGATGAAGCCTGGGCAGGAGACCAGTAGACCAGTTCATTGCAGCCTAGCCACACACTCACCATTCACACACTAAGGACAATTTAACATCACCAGTCCACCTGAAATGCGTGTCTTTGAACTGTGGGAGGACAACAGATTCAAATTCAAAAACAGGGATAACATACATACTCTACACTGACTGAGCCAGATTCGAACTTACGCCCCTGTGCCCTCATTCATATAACTGGTTGCATCACCTATAGCTGCAATGACTGCAACTGACTATTTCCTACATTTAATATCAAATAATATTTTAATATCAGAAACATTTGTAAGCTTTTGAAAAGAAACTGCTTGCTTCAGGTCCTGCTACAGGATCTCTGTTGGGTTTAGATTGGGACTTTGGCTAGGCCACTCCAAAACTTGAATTTAGCTTCTTTTCAGTCATTTTAATGTAGACTTGCATTTGTGCTTTGAATTATTGTCTTGCTGTTTGACCCAAGCTCACAAAGAGCAAGTTTCACAGCAAGTCATCCCCACAGCATCACACTTCCACCACCATCTTTAATTGGTGGTGGTGGAGGTGTGATGGTGAGGGGATGACTTGCCATAAGTCAAGGAGCCATGAAATTTGCTCTCCATCAGAACATTGTTTGTGTATATTGATCTGCCAACACTTGGCAACACTCTTACTGTGGGATGGAATGCTTGTAGGACAGCTGGTTTCATAGGAGTTAGTGCTGCTGGCTTTGGACACCAAAGGTTACAGGTTCCATTGCCACTTCCAGATGTAGTACCCTTGAGCAAGGTACTTCTTACTCTAAATTGCTCCACTAAAATTACCCAGCTGTATAAATGGGTAAATAACTGTAGGTAGCTAAACATAAGTTGCTTTGGAGAAAAGTGTCAGCTAAATTAATACAAGCTGTTTCCTCTACCCTAGACATAATGAAAGCCATGTCTTTCAATAAGTTCCACCTTTGACTCATCTGACCATAGCAGATTGTCCTAATAAGCTTGGGGATAACTGCTTCTTATGTTCTTAGCAGTGGTTTCTTCCTACTTTCCCATGAAGCCCAGTATCTTACTGATTTTCTGATAACTCTTTTTTCAGGATTTTTTTTCACCTATATCCTTTGAGCATAATATAACAATGCCCAACAGTATAATACAACTGGTTGGGATACTGAACTTGGCTAACATTTCCAATGGCCCCATGGAGCATCCTTTCAGTCTGCTTTCACTAGGGCCTATCATTGAAGTGGGCCTCATCGATCTCACTCCTTTACTCTGAAAAAACACCACTCTCTGCAGCCGATGGCAAGGTGAGTAACAGCCCATATGACCCCATGAGGGCCATCACTCTATTTGAAAGAGATTAGGATGTGCACCTCCATCCCCCCTTGATGCTTTCATCCAGGAAAACTGGAAACTGAGTCATTTCTCTGTGCCCAAGGGACCAGCGGTGGCAGAGGGGGTGGTGGGTAATGTTTCTGCAAGTTGATGGATGTGGCCAACCACACGTCACTGTGAGAACACAATAAGCCCCATTCTTGTGTGGCTCCCACATCACCAACACACTTGTCCATTTCAAATAAATGAGTGTCTTTTCTCTAATTAGAATAGTACTGACTATAAGGGCGGGGGGTGGTGGTTGCACAGCAGGTTTGGCCGGGTCCCGCCCTCTGGTAGGTCTGGGGTTCAAGTCCTGCTTGGGGTGCCTTGTGGTGGACTGGTGTCCAGTCCTGGGTGTTTCCCCTCCTCCTCCAGCCTTGTGCCCTGTGTTGCTGGGTTAGGCTCCAGTTTTCTGTGACCCTGCTCAGGACAAGTGGTTTCTGCCCCTGTGTGCATGTATGTATATGCGAGTTACTGAATTTAAAAAAAAAAAAAAAAATTACGAGGAAGGTGGGGATTTTGTGTCACACAGTTACTGCTTTCAGTACCCTGCTCTAATTCTTCCTCTAGTCTGTATTCAGTATCTGTTCCATCTGTGAAAAATGCTTTAATAGCCTTTCTGTAAAGGTCTGGGGTGTTACAATAGGTCTCAGGATGAGTTCTGCCCATGGAGGCAAAAGGTCAGTAAATCACATGGGGCAGCTGAGATTTTGTACGTGAGAAACCGTTCCCCAACCCACAGAACAGCGAGAAGCTTCCCCTGTTGCAGTGTGGGGGTGTCGTGGCCATGCTTGATTGCACAGAGAAGCAGAGGGGGTCATGCTGGAATGGGCAGGAGAGCAGAAACATGGGGAGGCTTGCATAAAGGGTCTCCATGGCAACAAGGGGACTTGGCAGCTGACAGGATTCCTACTGTGGCGGTGATGCTGGGAGATAAGTGCTAATGGATTGAGCCTGTGGAAACTGGGAATATAAGGACAGGGTGATGGTTTAATCTGTCCTTCAAAATAAATAAGTGACAACAGAGTGAGATGCTGCCCACTGCTCAAGGGAGGTATAGAGTCCAGGAAAGCAGAACGAAATGTTTGCGCTCATGCTTTGGCTTACTCGAGAATGGCTGCTGCAATTTGGAGTCTTAGCGTGCAGACATTCATGGGATGGTCACTATAATCGCTGCTCTTTGGTCAGACTTCAGCGACATTGAAATAAACTGCACTGTAAAGATGTATGAATTATACTGTTTTGACTATCTGGAGAAAAAAATTACACTGTAGCACTGTGTAGTGAACATAAGTGTAACTCAAAGGTAACAGCGTTAAGATCTGGAAACTTGTTTCACTCGTGAGTAAAATGTTTAACAAAAATCAGTAAACCTCAGTCTGTACAAATCTCTTATGCAACTCCAAAAGCATCCCCAGATAAACCTTTATTCAGTCATTACTCTGGTGTTGTACTGTTCATTTGTATGTCTTATATTTAATTAAAAAAAGAAATTGATGTGGGTATCAGGATTTGTCTATCCTGTGTCTTATGCACCTACTTGAACGATGAACCTCGGTGCAGCAAGTGGTAGGGAACAAACTAGGTTTGCTTGAGACTCATGTCTGCAGCTATTTCTCCTCCTCTCAGTGTAATGCATAAGTTGTACTTTTGCTGAGATGTATGTCGCTTTGGACAAAAGTATCTCTTAAATGAGTAAATGAATGAAATTTCTGTTGATCTCAGTATAATTCTGTGAAACAACTAAGTCCTTTCAAAGTAAATTTTGACCTATACAAATATATTAAATGGGCCACCGTTGATAAAACAAAACCTTTTTTTTTTTTTAAATCCCTGCCAACAGAAAGATGCACTCTGACTTCACAGGCTTGCACAGGGAAAAGTTGAAAAAAGCAAAGAAATAAAGATAGGGAATAGAATTCTTTTTCACACCACCAAGCTTTTTGAGATTTTGTCTCCTGGTTCTTTCTGACCCAGCTTCAGGTGCAATAGCAGTAGAGTGACACATTTTGAACTGATTTTCAACTCTCAGCCTGAATCCTTTGGTCCTTAAAGGCAGGCAAAATACCAAAGCCTAAGCACTTGGTTTTACAGTCCCATCCCTTCCACCTTGCTACGGAAAAAGCAAGCCATCACCCCCACCAGTGTTTACCTTAATGCTATGTCTGTATGCTGCATCCATGATGGCAGGTACGAAGTCCTCTGTAGGCTCCCCATTGTCATCCCCTAGGCCTGGTGGGTACCAGGACAGCACAAGAACTCCTGGACATCAACAGCATAGCACACCAATTCAGTTGAAGCTGGTGGTAAACATCCTTTCCTTAACACTAAACATTTAGATTTTTCCAAAATAAGTGGTTTCCCCACAGTCAGTCTTCATGGACACCTTTGCTCCCATTCTTGCACCAACGATGTCAACAGAGAAATGAGAGCCACACAAAAAAAAGTACAGAAATGGTGTCTTGCTTAGGCTTCGTAGCGGATGACCAACAGCCACAATGCCTACAGCTATAGCACAGGGCAGATGAAAATGTCATTTAACACCACTGATTTACCATAGAATTAATAAACTTGAATGAACTGTATGCATGATATTAAAGTTGATGTACAACAACTCTGGTATCATGATGACCGATAGGGACTTTCAGAACTCCAAACAGAAGCAATGACAGCCCATAAATCTTCCATTGCTTTTTTGCTCAGATTGAAAGAGGATAAATGCTTGATTTTCTTCAGAAGCCCCATCCTACTGCAAGACAGGCATAGAGAAGATACTTAGCCACATTCAGTACTCATGTCAATGCTGTTTGTACTCTGACAGTTGAGAAGCTTTCACTTTTTTATTGTACTTGATGACAGCTGCTTCAATTCAATGGCCTTCCTCCTCATTCTATAGTCTTGGAGTGCTTTCCTGTTCTCCATCTGTCACCGAGATCAGATAACTCTCTCGAGGGGGGAGGGGACAAGGAGCTAACCTTATTCCAGATGGGATATTGGTGCAGGAAGCCATTAAATGAATTGAGACATTCTCAGTGCAGTCAGCTCGTTATGGGTTGCAATGAATTATCTCCAACCCCTCTGCATTCATTTTGTTATATTGCAAAACTGCAGGAGCACTCGGTGTCACCTGTGTTAGCAGAGTTTTCTATCGTAACTATGAAGCCTCCTTGTAACCATTCCAGCAGTTAAAAGAGATTATCCTAACCCCAGCATACATCAACAGTGCCATCTGGGAAAAGGCTGCACAGCCCTGGAGAATCTAAGCCATTGCTGAACCTCTGTCTGAGCTTGTGCAGAGATGGGAATGTTGTCCTGGTAGAGTTTGTGCTCATCTGTTTAGTGGGTTCACAATCAGTTGAAGTTTTCCTCTCATGCAACAATAGATCAAGGGCCTAAAACCACAGGCTCTGTGAAAAGGGGTTAAAGTGCAGCAGAGGAGTGTGAGAAATTTGCCTTGCATATACATAAAAACAGGGATTTGACACATCCAGTTTCCCATAAGTATCTGTAAAGTGCTGCCAAGACCACTTTGTTCATAGACAAATTACATTCATTCATTTAGCTGACACTTTTCTCCAACACAACTTACAATGTTAAGCTACTTACACCTTCATACAGCCAAGTAATTTTACTAGAGCAATTTAAGGTAAGTACCTTGCTGAAGGATACTACAGCTGAGACTTGAACCTGCAATCTTTGGGTCCATAGGCAGCAGTATTAACCACCATGCTACACTACTAGCTGCCCACCTATATACAGTACTGTGCAAAAGTTTTACACACTTAGGAAAGAAGCTATAAAGTGAGAATGCTTCCAAAAATAATGCTCTTAATAAACTTCCTACAAAGCTTAGTATCTATCCATTGCCAACAATTGCTTGGCACAGTGGGCTTGGCTGGGTCCCGCTCTCTGACAAGTCTGGGGTTCAAGTCCTGCTTGGACATTAAACATCTAAAACAAATATTTTTGTGAAACATCTAAGTGCCTAAGACTTTTGCACAGTACTGTACTTGTATACGTATAAGATGTGCACACGTATATACTACATACATACGCAAATACTTTACTTGCGCTAACTGAGATACATAGAACAAAGCTGCGTGATTTGACTGTTTCCAAACATAAATAAGGTAGGATCACTGTTGTAAGTCTTGAGTAAAATGTGGAGCTGTCCTCAGTGCTGAATGGCTCCTGCTCTCCTATTATATGGCAAAAAACTCAGAGGCTTAACTCATGAGGAATACTTGTTTTATAACTCAGCTGAGAAATTTTGCTAATATTTTAAGTACCCCAATACCTGACAGGTTGATAAAAATATGTTAAAAACCCAAATTCAGCATAATTTTTTCATGAACCTTCATCTGACTTCTTTGTCAGAGAGAACTAAGAATGTTAGTCACCTTCGCAATGATTTACCTATTTACACTGCAGGATAATCTTACGGCAACAATTCAAGGTAACCATACTTTGACCCTTCTGGTACTATAGCAGGAGAGGGGTCTGAACCACAGATGTTCAAACTGAAAGGCAACTGTCCTAACCAGTATGCTATTTTAAATTGTATAATGTTCACTTAATACAGCAGTATTTTGTATTGCTATATAATTCTAAGCTATAATATCCATGATTCAGACAACAGAAGTTTGTGTGTGTGTATACACATATATACACACACACACATACACACACACATATATATATATACACACACACACACACACACACACACACACACACACACACACACACACACACACAGTATATAGGTTACAAAGCACCAATTAAAACATTTTGTGGTTTAGTAGTAAAAGTCTCAGCATCACAAGATACCATCTTCAGCACATGTGAAGTGATAAAAGACTGATGACAACTGAACCACTCATCGTTGTTTATCCTTTGTAATCGGTCTAACCCTTTGGGGCTTTCTATCATTCCTTTTATTTCGAAAATATTTAATTTATCATAAAAGTACCCATTTTTTTGTTTGGTTTATTTTTTGTAAAAGTCACCAAATATAAAAACTGGTAATTATTACCAACATACAGCATGCAGCCGATAATTTTGTGTACGTTTAACGTTTACATTTATTTATTTAGCAGATGCTTTTCTCCCAAGTGACTTCCAATGAACTATGTAGCGTTATCAGCCCACACACCTCATTCAGCAAATTTATTTCATTTAGGAGGAAACTGACTTACTGAACAGCTCCAGCTGAATATGGATCAAGCTTGTATGGAAATTTCAATTGTCGGGTGTTGTTCGGCGAGTCAAGCAGGATGCAAGTAGCGTTGGCTCCCGTATACCGTACCTGTTGCTGCAGCTTCCAGCTGCTCCATGTGGGACTCCAGCACCTCCGCATCTCTGGAGCTGTACGGTCCCAATTCTGGATAGAAGCTGGAGCCAATGTCCTCCGGAGGCATGTGCCGTCCTTTGGGGTAACTGGCCGCAATCTTCGGATCCCAGTGCGGCACAAGAACGTGGTCCCAGTGTACGTACTTCCCGTCCACCTGCGGATTCCCATACCACGCGTAATAAAATATATGGACGTCGTAGAAGAGACTCCTGTCTCCCTGGCTGTTCGACAGGACCGTTTTGGTGTTGCTGGGCTGACCCGGAGACACCGCCATATGGCTGGACCCCGAGCGTCGTTCCAACCTGTCGCCCACCATGGGCATGAGGTCCAGTCCTGGGGCCAGGTCCGAGAAACCATCGCTGGGTTTGAGAGTCCGCAAGCCCATCATTGTACCGAAAATGAACAGCATGAAAAGAAACAAGGCCACACACGCTTTCTTGCGTAACCTGGCCATGGTTGCTGTATGGTCCCAGAGAAGTGGGCAACAGTTTATCTATCTGTAGGTATGTATTTATTCTTTATTCAAGTACGACTTTTATTCGAAAGTAGCTTGCAACATTAGCATTTCATACTAAGATATGTAAAATAATTTATCAACTTAAACTGCGGCATATTTTCACGGTACCAATTACAGGTAGGACCACTGAACAAGGCTACTACAGCAGGAGGAGGATTCGTATTTGTGACCTTTGATCACATTTGCCACTACTTGTTCAAAAATGCTTTACCCATTTACAGCTGGGTTTTTTTAAGGACAGAAATTTAGGACAAACACTTTGTTCAGGGGCACTGCAGCAGGAGGAGTATTCAAACCTGCAACCTTCAAAGCTAAAAGGCAGCAGAAGCAGCTCTAAGCATTACGGTACACCATGGCACAGTACAGTACAGCATGGTACAGTACCCCAATGGTCGCCCTTCACACCGCATCACCTGCTGCCCACAAACACTGACTGCTTCTGTACACCTGACAAGTGAGGAGACGGAGCAGTGAGTCCTGGCCCCTGTGTGTGTGTGTGTGTGTGTGTATAAACACTGTTCCACGTCCTCCGAATAAAAGAGTCGACATAAAACTCAGTCTATAAATACCGCGACTGCAGCACTTTATATAACTGTTCTAAAGCACTTCTTGAAGGAAACTCACTGCTACTTTTCTCCTCACACACACACACACACCTCTTCTTGCGTGACGTGACGCTGTTCCCAGCCACGGGAAAACATTTAAGGTATTTAAAAACATTTAATTAAAAAAAAAAAAAAGAAAGAAACCTTGCGTGTCCGTCTGACGAGCGAAATCGTCTTTTCACTGAAGCTCGACTGACGAGGACAACATGGAGGTCGCTCAGCTGAGGCAAAAATGACCGCGAAAACGTGGCTGTATAACGTCGCCGTTCACCAGGTTTTCTTCGGTTCCGTGTCCCACACACAGTCACACAACTGCAGTGGTCGAACTCGACTTTTTTCGGCCCCAAACAAACAAATTCCGAAAATCCTCTTGTCTTGTTAACGAAATTCGCCGCTGAATTCTTTCTTCAATCTTGTCCGCGAACACAACACGACACAAGACAAGTTGTGGAAGCAGGACGCCGGCGCTGCTCAGTTGCCTCTCAGTCTGTCGAGCTTTCGAGCCGTGACGGGAAATAGCGAGTGTTTTGTCTTTCAGTGAGCGTGACGCCGCTCCGCGTAAGTCGTGTGTATAAAACACGGTGTGTCGGCATCACCGGTAGCGTCGCTCGGCCATCATGTTGACTGAGGTGATCTCCGGCGCGCGCGCACACGATCGATCCTCCTCGAGGAACTCGAGCCGCCGCTCGGCCTGCGATCCCACGGCCGCGCGCGTTTACGACACGGTGCCGCTGTCCGCGATCCCCATCCTCTCTGCCCGTTTTCTGTCCGTATTCCTTGGCGGAGGAGGAGGAGGAGGAGCTGTTCTCCAACTGGCCTGTTGATGGAGCGGGAACCCCGCCCCCCGCACGCACGCACGCACGCACGCACGCACGCGGAGCCGAAAAACGGTGCAGTGACAAGCGAGGCTCGCGGCTGTCCTTCGCCCCCTGTGGTCGTGTGTTCATACACACTCACTGGTTCCACGATGTCCGCTCTATGACGCCCGGATCCTCATTTGCCTCATTTCGCTTCTCTCCTCCATATTTGCGTCGCTCACTGTATTAAAGCGGGACATTTCCTGTTATGTTTTAGCGCCTTAGTTATTGTTATCATTCATTGTGTCTTCTACCTTTCTTTCTGTCAATATCTTCTCTACGAGTCTGCATATTTTGTTGGAATTGTGAGATGATCCCTATCCCGTAGGATTCAAGGTTGTTTTCTGACCTCCAGGATCAGTGTCCCGGCACCTGCGAATCTGCTGACCGTCATTCGTTTGGCCTCTTCCAGCTCAGTGGCACCTTGGAGAGCCTTTTGGGGACACTCTGGGACACCTTGATTTCACTGCAGGCGTTCAAGGTGGCTTCCAGTTGGTGAGCTCGCTGTAGTACTTCTTGTTTTATTGGTGCAGTTTGCAGGGGGTCCAGCTTCACGCAGCTTCCTGAAAGTCATCTCACTGAAGCGCGGAGCCAGTGTGGAGCTGCCCCCTCTAGATGTCTGCAAGGAAGAGTGCTCTCCCCAGGACCTCAGCTCAGCAAGTCACGAAGCCCCAACCTCTATGCCCTGGTTGGCCTTGTTTGCTCTTGCAATCTGGAATATTGTCTCAAATATCTGCGGTAGCTTCCATGGTGTCACGTCCACACCCACAACTCGGTCGACAGCACCCGACTCCGGTCCAGCACCTGACTAACTCCCTACCCTTTAAAAGACACTCTGCAGCTCCCATACCTTTGCGGAATCTCGTCAGGGACGACCGCCCTTTCTCCTGACGCTTCGTTCACAAGCATCGCTAACTCTCAGTTCACGTCCTCCGGTTTTTGACCCTTCGCTTCGTTTCCCGACCACGTCCACGGATCCTCGTTCCTGTTCTTTTCACCACTCGACCGACCCTTCGCTAAGTCCCCCGCCCTCGCTCATGGATCTTCGCCCTGACCCTGACCGCCAATCGACCGACCTTTCGTCTGTCCCCTACACCGAGAACTCGCCTCATCCCTCGACTCCGGACGAACGACGCTGCACTTGGGTCCAACCGTCCCGGCTCCCTATGTTTCGCGTGACACGTGGTCCATTTCCAATGGACCCCTCTGGTGACATTGTGGCGAGGGTGTGTCTGGATCCATACAAGGAGAAGAAGCCACTAGCAGACTTGTACAGAACAAGCTTTATTAAGTGGCGCACCACTTAACTCATGAGTAATTATAACGTTGTCTTTAACAGCACCTTTCTGTACTTGGGCTCTACTCTAGCTACAGGTCTTCTTCGCAACATCTGTTTACATCAAATCTACAAGATTACTATGAGCATGTAGCCAAATATTTAAGAACATATATCAGAGCACCTGCACGCTCTGATACAAACCATAGAGCACTCCAAACATGATAGAAAAAATGGGCAATACTAAGGGGCGTTGCTCTTTAAAAGTGTTAGTTTTTTTAAAAAAAGCAATAAATAGAAGCCGACATTCATTCATTCACCGTAGAAGATGTTACAACCGATGGGCATGTTACAACGACGCTACGGAAAGACCCGATCCAACCGACTTCGCCGTGAAACCGCAGAGGAAAACATGCGGCGTTGCCATCATACATCTCCATGAATCAAGACCAAGCGGCTTAATTTCCTCGCCCAACCACAGGGTGCCAACATGGGTATTTCGTTGAGGTTGTCAGGTGGGCACCTCCTTTCACTGGCGTTTAAAGTGAAATATCACCGGTCTCTTACTACTTTTGGCGTAATTCTATGTGAAGGTGAGCAGTTTTCTTGAATGCAGCATTTTCTGTGAATTTATTTCAGCACATTTCTGTAGGAGGGGTCTGTAGCCTAGGAGAAGATACTTTTACACACCACTGCTATAGATAGCTTCTATCCAAAATTCCTGACCAAGGGAAAGTTAGAGTAAATGACTGTTTGTGTGCAGTAAAATTTGTTAATCTCACTTAAGGAAGAATTACAGTTGTTTCTGTACAGTGTTTTTATTCCCACTTAAAGAGGTGATGCAATTTATTCTTGGCAGTCTGGTACAAAACAAAACCAGTATTTGTTCCTACAAAACATTGTATGTTTAGCTGAATAACAACTTTTTGTTTACAGCTGTAGTAATAATTGATTTGGTGGTCAGCCCTGCTGGTGTAATAGTGACAAAATACTCAACTTTACTTTGTTACACAAAAAAGATTTATTTAAAGTAGACATGCAGCGAGTAAAAGGTTTTGTACTTTAAGTGACCTGAGGTGGAACCATGAAGAAAAAATAATGTGACAATTCAGCTGCCAAACAAATAAGTCTGACTGAAATTAACAACTATTTTGAATCAGTATTTAAAACATTACGTCAGAAGAGGAGGTAGTAAGTTCACATGTGATTTTTTTGCGGCATTTAAATTGGAATTTAGGTGATCTTGTGTTTGATCTGTTGAAGTAACACCAAAGTCTTCCTCTGAAATTATGTGGTCCGCCATGGTCTCCAAGAAGAAGCACCCTATTCTTTCTCTAGATGGCTAGAGAGCAGCACTGACCAGGGTTTGGAACATCTCTTAATGGCTTCACATTATAAGTAATGTGCTACTTCTCTCCTCTTCTACTACCCATAACAGAAGTTCTCTTAGAGCTACTGTGAATGGGCTTTGAAGGTGCACTTCCTGGTGTTGAACCACAATAACAATGATTGCCCTGAAAAATATTTTAAATTCTCAGTTTACAAGCACAGCTGGGACCACAACTGTCCTTTAATGTATAAAAGAGTAAAGTGCTAAGTCCCCACGGGCAACAGCATCAAATCTACACACAGGTGGAGGTTTCATTGGTATCGGTCATTCAGGCCTCATGGCTTCTCCCACTGAAACACATGGCTGGATGTCCTGAGTCAGATGGAGCTCCATCGTGAAACTTTGCAGTAAGTGAACCACCTTTTAGCTCTTCATTGTTATTGATCATTCATTTAAACAAGGGGACAATTTTAGATTGTCACATTCACAATGCTCTGTCCATTTATACAGCAGAGTATTCTTGTGGTATCAACTCATGGTAAGTACCTCATTCATGATTCAGACCAGGATCCCACGACCTCAAGACAATGCCCCTAACCACTTTGCCACCTGCTGCCCTTATGCCAACTCATTTGTGTCACCATTCATAGTAATAATCATGTCTCCAGTGGTAATAACCGGTTTTCCGGCTGAGGTATTCCATTCCTGTTTAGGGTTACAGTTAGTTAGGGTTAATTTTTTCTTTTTTTTTTTTACCTGAGTCCAATCAAGCCTTGAACGCACCTCTGACTTTGCACACCTACATTCACTGGAATGCGCCACAGAGAGGGTTTGTCTCACAATTTCATTATAGTCTATTTAACCCTCTTCAGGCAGATACTGCGAATTAGCATCACTAATACAGTATTGTACTGTACTAGCATTTCCTACTGCAAGTATTGATTTGGGCCTGCCTGAGAGGCTTAAAACGCTTTTGTTTCTGAGCAGGTTATAAAAAGCCTTGATATGGCTGAAAGGACAAAAAATCTTGTCACTTTATTGAACATTGTTTAATTTTATATTTTCATTATAGGAGTGCAGAGCACCAGATGGCTTTGTTATGTCGGTCTCTAATAATGATCATTTTGGCACATCTGTGAAGTGTACCACATCTGTACCACACCTGTACCATATCTGCTCTTCATTTGAACTTTGAAATGATCAATGTGCACAAACTTAGTGGGTTCAGAGGACTAGAGGGGTCAGGAGTGTGTTGCACTCTTGGGTGTGTTTTAGTTTGCATGTAACTCATTGTTACATCTATTTATCTAGGCAATATAGTACGTCTGCAGCATATTTCGTATACGGTAGCGTTAAATACAAAAACAGTCAGTGCCCAGAAGTATATGTGCATATTGCTAACCACAGCATATCTATATATATATAGCAGGGGGCGCAGTGGCGCAGTAGGTTGCACAGGGTCCTGCTCTCCAGTGGGTCTGGGGTTCGAGTCCCACTTGGGGTGCCTTGCGACGGACTGGCATCCCGTCCTGGGTGTGTCCCCTCCCCCTCCGGCCATATGCCCTGAGTTGCCGGGTTAGGCTCCGGTTCCCCGCGACCCTGTATGGGATGAGCGGTTCAGGAAATGTGTGTGTGTGTGTATATATATATAGCAAAACATGTTTTTAATGAACCAACGTGATTTGTATTTTTTTATGATTTGCATGTATTTTAGCTATCTAAAACCCTTTCGTTTCAGGAGTATACGTTTTATTTTGTTGTTTTTTACTAATTTTTCAATACTTTTTTATAAAGGGTTAAGTTATCATTATTATTGTTGTTGTTGTTGTTGTTGTTGTTGCTGCTGCACTGGTCTTTCTGTATTTATTACCGTACTGGTCGTTCTTTACCAGGTCATGTGAAATAGTCTGTACATATTTTCTTTGTTAATGTGTGTGACACGAATATTTTGATCTTTTTTTCTTGTTTGTGTTGCAAATGAAGTGCCATCATAACTTTGTGTAGAATCTTATATATTATGTTCATAGATAATTAATAAATAATGGATTAAACTAATGTTTTAGAAAAGAAAATTTAATGTATTTGAATTAGTGACATTCGCAGATAGCAGTTCTGGTTTTCTTCTTGCTTTTTATAGCAAAGAGAGTTTCTGTTCTTTTATATCCGTTTGGTGATAATGAGGTATTGTTAAATTGTGTTTTTCTAAGATGAAAAATAATTTATTCGTGTCGACCGAGGTGTTTAGAGGGCGAAAAGGTATTATTTTGCGTGTAAAATTAAATTAATAATATTAGACGGCCAAATACTGTGGTCTTCTTTCGATAACAAAGCCTGTTTGCGCTGCATTATTGTTTATATAATAACTGAAGACAGTTTGTTTAAGTGGGTTGTATGTTTACTATGTTTTACGATGCTGAAGTCCTCAGGACAGTAAATAATGGCAGTAACAAATCGCAGCTCAGAACCGTCGTGTTTTTCTCATTAATTCGGCTGCATTCGCTGCAACATGTGTGTTAATGTAAAAAATCAAAGTTTTCTTAGTCACTTAGTGTTCACAATATTGACGTTAAGTGTTGTTCTAAACAGGTGTGATTCTCCACTTCGTTTTCCATAATAAGCGAACACGTATATATGATTCGGTGTGTGTGTGTGTGTGTGTGTGAGGGAAACGAATGAAGAGAGCTGTACAAACTGTAAGTTAGTAAGGGTGCAGCACAAGACAAGTACACAGTGTGTGTAGCCAAGTCAAGTGTAGCGAAGAAAGAAAGAAAGTACAGTTACACTAAACACAGTTTATATTAATAGGGGGGAAGGGAGGAGGACACACACACACACAGAGACACCTGCGTTTTTGTGTCGGATACTAACACTTTACTACAACAAGCCAAGGCGAGTCGTTCAAACTGCACTTCCGTCCAGTGCCGCCTGCTCTCGGCACCAAGACTAGACAATTTTTTTTCCCAAGTTCTTCGCTCATCATCATACCTCACCGTTTTGGTCACTCGAGGCCAAGAGCTGGAAACATGTATGTAACAACAAGTCCCTCGTGTAACAAAAGATGTTCACAACATCGCAATACGCCGACAAACACCTGTGCTGCTTCAAGTGCCCGCGGGGGGGCGTGATCTTATAGGGCTACAGTGTGTCAGCGAGCACGCGGCTGTTCTGTTCCCGCGGACACCTCCATCCACTCGTGGCGCGTCGAAGGGAACGAGTGTAGGACCGAACGCGCCGATTCTTGCCTCTTGTTCGCGCTTCGGATGAAGCGATCGATCAAAGACAAAGCGGTCGATCAAACCGTTCAAATCAAACTCTTCCCTCCTTTCATCAAACGGGCTTTTCCGACTCCTTCGCTTCACAGTAAATTCCTTTTATTTCATTTACTGTCGGCTTCGGAAGGGAGGAACGGAACCACGTGGCTTTTCGGAAGCGCGCAGTTCGCAAAACATGATCGGCAGCCAGGGTACCGAGATTTACTGCCCAGGCTTTAAATTTACTGCCCTTGTCTTGTCACCCCGTCACAAATGACAGCTACACACCACCAGCCTGTCTGCACACAAACACACACGCATTATTATAATACACACCAGGTCTACACACTATCTCTACACACATGATGATCTACACACAAACACACAAGAATATCTGCACACAAAACCGCTCCGCGCGCTCACCGCCCCCCCGTCAGAATTATCAGTGTTTCTCGATCATCCTTACATTGAGCTTGTGTGTGTCATCCGACTAAATATAACTGAAATAAACACGTAAAGAACCGAATAGCATTTCCGTTGTGTAAGCCAGGAATACATGCTTTATTATTTGCCATGTAAATATTATACGAATATGCCGGCTTTTTTAAACAACGAATCACCTCCGGTCGTATCACTCGCTCTGTACAGTAACAGAAATCTTTTATATGTTACTTCAGTAGCTGAGACGTGAAAAAAACAGAAAATATAGACGATAAATTTAAATCGGCGTTCGGTTCTCCTCCTGTATTGCGGGTTCAGGTCTCCGACTGTGATGCGTTTCACCAACGTGTTTTCCCTAGGCTAAACTGATACAAATGAATCCGTTAATTAAACATAAGGAATATAATATTCTAAAAGTTAAAAAAATGCACAATAGGCCAGACTCGCCTGTGACTGTCAAAGTGTCATTTGAATTAAACTGTTGAGGGCTCTTGCGTTTATTTTTTTAAACACAATACGAAAAAAACAATAGCCATGATATTATCAGGCGGGATAACCATCGCGGGTGCAAGAAAATCAGTGCTTTAAATATGTATTAATAATTAATAAATAAACGCACAAAGCCAAAGCCTGCTAAGTACTCTTCGTTTAAGCCTTAAGGTAATACGTAAGAAGAAGACAAGTAAATGTACACCTTTGGTCACACGTCAATACGGTACGTTGTAACGTTTGATGCATAATTATATTTAAAAAACAAAAAAAAAACCTTCAAAAATATTTTCCCGTTTGGAAAACATGATACACAACATAGAAATGTCAGAAAACCCCAAGTGGACGTGTGTATTCACGCGGGTCCAAGCGAAACAGAGTTTGGTTGCCGTTCAGTGCTGTGCGGGGAAAAGGAATTGGGGGTGGGGTGGGGTGGGGTGGGGTGGAGTGGACTGTGGATGGGGGGAGGCACTGGGATTCTCCCCTGCTTGGTGGTCTAGTCTCGCGATTGGCCACTGGACGAATTTTAGGCCCTCGCACTGTGGAATGCCTAATTTATCAGAGATTGTAATTGAGCATCACGTGGACTTGACCGAAAAAGAGGTGGGGGAGCTGAGAGATACTGTAGGTGGGGGGCAGTTTGGAGGAAGGCAAATGACCAAATAACACACAAAAGGCTATAAACTGCAAGGAGTGTAAAGGTGCTTCTGCCCAACATCTGGATCTCAATTGAAATCCGTGACTTTTTAACCCGAGCAGCTGGAACGTTTCCAAAGTACCACGGATCCAATCTGCTATGGCAGAAGGTATATATGGCATTTTGAATGTTTGCATTTTTCGGGGGGGAAAATAGGTAAATGGAAAGGGGGTGGGGGTAGGGGGTGGGGGTGGCCTTCCTCTCATTGTCTTTTAGATTTTGGGATTCTTTTACAAAATCCTCCCCCCGCGGCCCTCCCACCTCATATTGTTGGGGCAAAGATTTTGCCTTTGCTTTGTTTGTTTCTTTCTTTTTTCTTTCTTTCTTTCTTTCTTTCTTTCTTTCTTTCTTTCTGTCTTGCTTTCGGGAGCTTCCCCCCCCCTCCCCAATGAGCCCCCTTGATTTGTGAAGCTCCTGCGTGGAAGTGGCGCACAGTGGCAAAGGGCTGCGTGGACCGCGGGGGAAGGAAGGCAGCGAGCGCTCTTTTCGGGGCATCTTTTCACTCGGGAAGGAGCGACATGGGCTCTGTGTCCAAGCAGCAGTGTACAGGTTAAGTACAGAGCAAGAATCACACTTTGTGTTTTGGAGGCAACATCATGCTGATGCTTTCCTCAAATTCGGATTCGATGAGTGAACGAGTGAGTGAACTAGTGAGTGAACTAGTGAGTGAGTGAGTGAATAAATGAATGAATGAATGAATGAATGAATGTGTTATTAAGGATCTTTGCCACTGCGGCGTGAGAGATCGTGCAGCGGCAAAAACTGTGGGAAATTTGTCACTGGACTGGAGGAAATTCAGTTTTCCAGCAGTTATTTTTATGAAGTGTGACGATGGAAAAAAGATTTTGCATAAGAGAACCTGGACTAATTTCGCATTTCTACACCGGCGTTTAGTTTGAATTAAAATGTGAACGTGATACAAGAACGATATTGTCTCTGCATCACGTGGATTTTACCTGTTTCAGTGGTTGATAATGAACCGCACCTTCAGTTACATGATGATTTGCAATTTACATAGAAGTTTATTTTCTGCGTTGTTTTCCGTACCGTCGTTACATGCCGGTTCTTTATTTTAAATGATCGCTGCTATACTTTTATGATTCCAGATTGTGTCGCCATGACATGAAACTTACACGTGTTTCGAATGAAAGAAAGGAGCGTGTTAGTAGTGTATTAATATTCCCGCGGACTAGCTGTTCGTTGGTGCCATGAAGTTACATGTTACATCATCATCATGCGTGATAGGAAATTGTCATGATCGGGCCCCGTTGGGGCAGATTTCCTTCACATCGCATCGGAACGATTTGTAGCGTCACAAATTGAGGCAAAATTGTTGTACTGTTGGGACATGTACTAAATTGAATTTAATTTGAAATATAATTTTCGCTGAAATATTAAGAGATCCATTATGACAGTGGAACATTCGACGTTACACAAAACATAACTTGTTGCGAAAGATCAAAACCCACATGTAACGCACTTAAATCCCAACATCTGTACTTTGAAACTTTGTTCCCAGCGCGGCCGATGCGATGCTGCGAGATTTTTTTTAAACATATCATATCATATTCTTTTCCCCCCGTGTTTACCGAAGACTTTGGGCCACAGAAAGCGGCTCTTTCTGAGGGACACGCGCACGTCCCTAGGCTAAGAGCCGCATGATTTTGCTCCGCGCGAACAGCTCGCAGTGGCGTGGCGTGGCGTGGCGTGGCGTGAGAAAACACGAGCCGAGCGACACTAGAGTAAGAGTAACGCTGCCTGTCCTCTCGTGTCCTTTGTAAGGGAGCTGCGCAAAGACCGAGGAGGAGGAGGGTCCGACCCACGAGGAAGACTCGCAGTCCTTCCACGGCAGCGGCGTGTGCAAGTGGTTCAACGTGAGGATGGGCTTCGGCTTCCTGTCCATGACGAGTCGGGAGGGGGCCCAGCTCGACACCCCCGTGGACGTGTTCGTGCACCAGGTGAGTGAAGCTCCTATCCACCCCCCCACGTATGCCCACTGGTGATCGGTTCGCGGAAAGGCCCACGTCGCCCCCCCCCCGCGTGGGGTGGGCAGGTCGTGGGAGCAGCAGGTAGTGCGTCGCGACTAACCTGGCAGAATTGAAGCACGTGTCGCTCGAACCTGTGTCTTACACTGGAAACAAACTCGTTTTCGATGGAAACTTACTGAACATTGGTTGGTAGATAAGGGATAGCACACATTCGTACATAAAAGAGAAAGAACATTACTAGATAAAAGGGATAGAACTTTGCTAGGTAAAAGAGATAGAACATGGTAGGTAAAATAGATGGAACATTGGTTGGTAGATAAAAGGGATAGAATATTGGTAGAGAAAAGAGAGAACACTGGTAGATAAGAGATAGAACATGGTAGGTAAAATGGATAGAATATTGGTAGATGAAATAGATAGAACATTGGTAGATAAAAGGGATGGAATACAGGTAGATAAGTCCCGTCCAGGGTGTGTCCCCTCCTCCTTCGGCTTTGCGCCCTGTGTTGCCGCGTTAGGCTCCGGCTCGCCACGACCCCGCTCCGGACACGTGGTTGTTGACAATTTCTGGCCTGCTAGGTAGATAAAAGAGATAGAAGACTGGAAGATAAAATAGATAGAGCATTGGTAGATAAAAGAGATGTAGGTAGATGGAATATAGATAGATAAAATAGAATTTTAGATAGATAAAATACATAGATTATAGGTAGAATTGTGTTACACCGTTCACAGTGAGAGGAAAACTGTCTTTTTACAACTGGAAGATGATTTACATGGGCACGTATACTGTATATATTGTGTGTACTGTGTATATTGTTTATGTTGCATGGCATGTGTCTGTAGAATTCACATATCTTCAGGTACATTTTGAAGTAAGAGTAAACATTGGACCTGAGCTCTTTGTTCTATGTGCTCCTTTTAATTGGTCCGGATCAATTAGTGTCACTCGTGTTCTTAGTAATTCTGGTCGGGGTCACAAGTTAAATGATTAATTGCTTTATGTTGTGACAATAGATTGATGAACCTTACTGGAGGGGGGGGGGGGAGGGCGTTTGTTCTGCTAAACTGCCTCTTTGTTTTAAATGGGTATGAAATATATATTGTTTGTCACCAGGCAGAGTTTGCATTTCAGTAAGATGCTGGTTTTCAGCCCTGGTCCTCTGTATGTGCTCATTTTTGTAGCACCCAGTAACCATTGTTTTAAATTAAATATGTGCTCAAGGAATTTCAGGGAATATCTTATTGTAAAAAGATCAGCACCGTTTACTTTTGTTTTTTTTTTTTTTAAATGAATAATTCAGTCATTAAATTGAAAAATTTAGTTGGTTGTTTTTAAATAGTTGGTACTTAGTTGTTGGTCAGTTATGTTAAGTGCTTATATTGTTATTTAGTGTAAATAAGACTAAACGGCATAAATGGTAAGCGATAATTAAAAAGTAATTTATTTAATTTTCCTTAAATTTCAGGAAAGATCACTTGAATGGTGTGCACTTCTAGCAATTTTCTAAGCAATTTTTTTCATCGAGGTGTTCACTGATGTATATGGCTTGATATGTTTCACTGACCTAATTCATTCAACAAAACATAATTAAGAGAAAAACCTGCATACATTGGGATTCATAAGGACTGGAGTGGAGAAGCTGCTTGAGGAGCTGCTGCTGTGTAACAGAGCTGTGCTTTTATGGGTCCCCAAAATACATAACTGTTGAGGTGCCGTACAAACGTCTAACATCTAAATTCGCTCCACGGCAAAAGAAAATAGTGCCACAGGAAGACGCTACACATACACATCAATTTGTGAATCTATGAATATATAGGCTCATGGATTCTTATTTGGTTGTCTTCCTGATGCTGGAATCTCTGACCATTTTCACTAGAATGATTTCAGTTTTGAATGGTTTCTGTACTGCAGAGTCCCATCGATGGCGTGCCCCTGTTTAGCGTTGCACCCTGTGCTTCCGGGAAAGGCTTCGGACTACCGCAACGCTGACCAGCACAAGCGGTTAATGAAAACGGATGGGTGGGTGGATTATTCCTGTAGCCATAAAGGACACTAGTCATTCATGAGGTCTCCATTCTGGGTCTGAAGTTCAAAAGGTTTTCATGGGGCCGCTATTATCTGTAACTCTGAGCTTATCTAATACCATTTGACTTAAAGCCCTGTAATACTTAGATATCATAGAGAAATACCAGGAGCTGTGTAGTGAGCCTGCACATGCAGACAGAGTGCGTTAGTGGTGGAAAGTCCATTCACTAAGGAGATCCTTCAGCCTTTGGGTAGAGCATGAGGGGGCTGGGCGCAGCATCCCTACGGAAGCCATCTCCTGCCTAGCCAGATAAAGGCTTGGCCTCACACAGATAGGGAGCCCCCCTGCTGCTGGCTCATTCAACCCAGGTTCCTGTTATAAAGTGATTAAAACGTTTCTGCCACCTTTTGTGTGCCACCACTCCACCCCCACCCCATGACTGGTATGTGTATGTTAATTGTAGGGAGGGAGGTGACAGCAACGGCTCCTCTAGACCTTTCCTCACCCCAACTGTACCCTGCCACCCCAGCTCACAGGAAATTCGCCTCCTAGCCTGTCTGTCCCATCCTTTTCCTAAGATCAATAATTTCAAAATGTTTCTTCGCCTATTCAAACCATGTCGAGGTTTTGATCATTGGATTTGGATAAAATACTGTTTTTGTGGTATTTTTCTAGAGTGTTTTGTTTCGGTAAATGTTCCCTGTTTTAATACCCCTCTCATTAATACAATTCGAGGCATTCGGGAGGCACTTCGAACTTGCTTATGAGAACTTTCGCAAACTTATTCAAACTTTCTTTGAATAAGAAGGCACAGTAAGATACACGAAACCATTCTCATGATGTGTTTTTTTTTTTCTCTGTTTTTAAGGAAAGTAATTGAGCAAGGCTTCATTAGTAAGAAAAAATGGTAAGACTGCTTAATATGCATCATTGATTTCCATCTTCTTTGACTAAATTGATTCTTCATCCTCTGCCTTCATTGAACTGAGGGGTTGCTGGGCAGATTTTGCTTCATCTTCTTGGAGCTCATTAGCTGATATATAGATATTTCCCGTAATCCAAAGGGCTGAACTTTGATGGCCTGAGATGCCTTCTCTTGGGCAGCCTTGAAACTCATCTGGATATATTGATATATTCTGCGGTTCTTCTGTTGCACACAGCCAATAAAAAAAATCTGCATAATTCAAGAAGATGTAATTTGTATAGAATTTCTTCTGAAAAATCAACCATAGAACAGCTGGCTTCAATATCTGGATTTATTGCTTTATGCAGTTGCTTTGGTAAATGTAATTTTGTTTCTAATTGTCGTATGATTATATAATTGGATGTATTAGCAAAAATACACCGTGTAAATAATTACAGTCATTCTTGGTAGTGTTGCCCATAGCCTCCTCTACGGAGATAACTTTTTTGGAATGTGTAGGTTTGAAAGGGTGAGTCGAGTTTTTTTATGCACAGCAGGCAGCATTTTGAATGATTCTAGAGCAGACTGATTGGAATATATACTTTACAAAACTATTCAAACCTACTCAGCAACATACATTACAGTTATACTTTATAAATACTCATTTTTTTCCTCACTAATGAAACAAAAGTATTTTGGTGTTTTTCCCACTACATCACAATTATTCATGTGTTGACTTGATTGATCAATACGTAATGTGTGACATATTGATCTGTGACCTATTGATCATTTTGAAATCACTGAGATATGAGAGTTAGAACAGGAAAGCAATTATCTCAAATAATTGAGATTTATTCTGACTTCATACAGTGTAGAGGAGATGGTTTAAAAGGTGCTGAGCAAAGTCTTAGTAACGGTGGCACAGCAAGTGGTGCTGTTGTCTTATAGGGCCTCAATGGTACGAGATGACGTGGGTTCGACCTCTGCTCCTTCTGTGTGCAGTTAGCGCGCTTTCCCTGTGTTTGTGCAGATTTCCTCCCTCAGTCCAAAGATGTGTGTGTGTTCAATGTACTCAGCCTAAATTGCTCCACTAAAGTTACCCAGCTGTGTAAATGACTGTAAGTTGCTTTGGAGAAAAGTGTCAGATAAATATAAAGTGTTGCTCTGGTGTATGGAGGAGGGGTTGACTGTGGTGTCTCTAGCACCGTAAATTGCTTCGGGTATAAAGGTGTCGGCCAAATACTACCTGGGGTTTGTTTCAAGCTGCTTAAGGGGGGAAAACATCTGCTGAATGAACAAATGTGATTTGGCTGCAACTCCCATAGTCTGAAAAATTGCCTGCCAGTAATTTTAGTGTGGGGGGGGGTGGATCGGGTCGGGTCCTGCTCTTTGGTGGGCCTGGGGTTCAAGTCCCGCTTGGGGTGCCTTGTGATGGACTGGGGTCCCGTCTTGGGTGTGTCCCTTCCCCCTCCAGCCCAACACTCTGTGTTGCCGGATTAGGCTCCAGCTCCCCTTGACCCCGCATGGGACAAGTGGTTCCGCCAGCGTGTGTGTGTTTGTGTGTAATTTTAGTGTGCGGAATTTGGATTCATAACATGTTTTTCAGTCTCTCTCCGCTAAACACTTGACAGTCAGTGGTGTCGCAGTCCAGAGTCTATTCAGAAAGCACAGGACGCGCGGCTGGAGCAGGGTACCTCATGGATGCACCGCTGGCCCATTGCTGTGTTCATTTTTAAATTGTATCTGTTGCATTTGTTTGTTTTCTTGTAAATGTAAATTAATACATTAATGTGTCAGAAATTCGCACCAAATGAGTCAAGCTATCTATAGTATATGGATATTTCGGTGGGGTAACTTTGGCAAAATATCTTCCTGCATGCACACCTATTTCCTGTCTCACATAACATTGTTAATTTCTCCTATGAAATCACCCACGCATTGTCTGAACTGCTCGTCCCATACGGGGTTGCAAGGAGCAAGAGCCTAACCCAGCAGCACAGGGTGAAAGGCTGAAGGGGAGAGGGGACGCACCCGGGACGGGACGCCAGTCTGTTGCAAGGCACCCGAAACAGGACTCGAACCGCAGACCCACCAGAGGGCAGGACCCAGTCCAACCCACTGCGCCACCGCACCCCCTGAGTGGACACAGAAGTGTGCAAATGTTGTCTTATAATGACTCGAAATGAACATATATCATTTTTTTTGTAAATTGTCCATGGCACCACCAGTGTTTTAGTGCACTGCTTTAGCTGACATCCCTACCCATGTGGCTCGCTTCAGCTGCATTCACCAGTGCAACATGTCTTTATTAATTTATTTGTAATTGTGGCAATAAATAAGGGGCCCCTTGTGGAGACCATGCCCCTGGTAGCCACGGAGAGCGGTCCAGCCAGTACGCCTAGCTCATCGCTTTCCTTCCCTGCTATCTTCTCTCCCTCACAACTTTATTACCGGGGGTTACCTAAGGCACTCGAAAGGAAGCAACAGTGAATCGGCTGGTCAGCGGTCCTCATGACCACGTGGGCCCTATAACATCTGTTTGAAAAAGTACCGAAGCAACAGAAACGAGTATGCAAGTAAAAGTTGGCAATACTGAATAAACGTGCAGTGAACTAGTTACCAAGGGGTGTGGTGGCATAGCGGGTTTGGCCAGGTCCTGCTCTCTGGTGGGTCTGGGGTTCGAGCCCCGCTTGGGGTGCCTTGCAACGGACTGGTATCCCATCCTGGGTGTGTCCCCTCCCCCTCCAGCCTCACACCCTATGTTACCGGGTTAGGCTCCGGCTTGCTGCGACCCCCGTCGGGACAAGCGGTTTCAGCGTGTGTGAAATAGTTACCCATTGCAATCAGTGTATGATTTCAATTTAGACTGAAACAAATACAGTAATACAATACAGCTGTCAGCGGAAGTGATAACGAATGAGAATGTGCTTCCTCGCTACCGTATAACGGTTAGCCGCTGCCATGTGCGGGTTCCCAATGCTGACACTCCGGATGGAGAGATCCACACCTTGCCTTGCAAACCATCATCTTTTCGGAACTCGGATCAGCTTTGCACAGCGTATCCAATGAGTTGCCGGTTGTTCATCTGTTTTGCACGGTACCGTTCGATGGACTGACGGCCCATCCACGGTGTAACCGAACTAGTGTGGCGCCTGGAAGCACAACCCTGCAGGAGGACAATCGGTTTTCAGTTCTGTTAAAGGGCGACTCGGTGCTTTTTATAGTGACTTGTTTTCGTCAGTCTACGATGAAGAATTCGGTTCACTTTGACCAAGTGAGCATCGGGCCTTTTGCCGTGCGATATCGCATGTTAACCGCGTCCTCTACGTTGATCGGGACTCAAGCAGTGCGGTGAAATGTGAAATGCTGCTCGGTGTTAGGACTTTGTAAATCTGAAGGAGGTCCGTGTGAGTCCCAGGGTCGAATCATACACGCCGATAGTGTCCCGTTCCAGCCTGAACCGAAAAACCACCGCCTGACCGTGCCAGTGTCTCCCTCCCCTTGAATAGGACCGACTTCCCCCTCAGATTCCACGTGCAGACCCTGTGAGGGCCAGATATACCTATACTTTGACATCTGTCTATCAGCAGCTTGTACGTGGAAATTGAGGGCTCTCCATCCTGTTCAGCTTCATCTCATGGCTCTAGCTGAGCGAGGCAACGCGTCCTTTTGTCTGTGCTTGGCCACTGAGGAGGATGGTCTCGGGGGAGAAGGGAGAGGCCACATGGCAGGCTTGGGCAACAGCTAGGAATAAAGAGATGGTCAGTCAGCCTCTTAACTCCGCAAACCCTACCATACCATCCCCTCTCGCTGCTGGAACTGAATGATAATTGTCTCCCTGGGCTCTAAGGAGTAGAATCTGCAGAGCCAGATGGACAATGGCAGCCATTGTCTGGTCCGAGAGGAAATCCTGCAGGCCGTGATCTGTTACCGAGTGGCACGGCCATGAATGAGGAGGCAGGGAGAGTGTGGGTTGAGGCAGGGGTGGGGGGTGTGGAAAGGGTGTGGGGGTAGAGATTCATTCACAAAAAAAGAAAAAACTCTGAAAGAAGGGGGGACGGTAGGACAGAGGGGCTGTAGTTCCAAGAAGTGGTGATGGGGGTTGTGGTGGAATTCAAGGTTCTCAGGCTTGTGGTGGGGGTAATACCTCCCAGTGTGCCCACTTCAAAAGCACTCACCTCCCCGGAGTCTCAGCAGGAGTTTCTGGCCAGGTTCGACGACGGCACACGGGGGCCATAAAATGGCCTGTCACGACCCCACCCCCCCAGCCGCAAGCCACCCGGCTCCTACAGAGACGACTGACAATTGATGGTGTCTTGGAAATGACTCGATTGCACCAAAAATGACGTACTCACCCACGGGCTCTCTTGCCACACGGCGAAACTGCCAGTTTTTTCCCTGGAATAAAAATAAAAAGAATAATTTTGCACATATAACCCGTGTGTGACAAGTGAGCTGTTAACGCTTCCCAGATACAAAGTACCTATCGTCTCTTATACTCATCGCATCACTTAGAACATTGCAATATTTTTTATATGTGGGAAATTCTTGCAGGTATTTAAGTGCTGGATTTAATTTGCTTGTTTGCTATGGCGCTCGTATTTCATTACGAGCAGAAATTCCACTCTTTCCTGTAACTAAGAACAGCCACCATTATGGCTGGATAAACAATCTGATGCTTGCTTCTGCCTTAGAAATGCGGAGAAGGGTTTTTAAATCTTGAGAAAGATTAAAGTGAGTAGGTGAAGATTAAAAATAGTGGTCATGGGCTGATGAGATCCCTTTTGAGGACTTCGAATTAAGTTCATTCTCCAGCACTCCCGGCCAGCATTGAGCTGCAGAACGACTTGATATCGAATGCTTTTTGTTCATTTTACCGCGGTCCATAGGGCGATGCGCCCCACCCTGCAAACTGCATTGTCGTTTCTTCCTAGCTGCTCCGGTCCAACAGCCCCTCCAGGTCTGCAGTGGTCCCTTCGCGGAGTCCGAAGCTGCGCTCGCCTTAGCTAACGCCTTCCGAGCATCCTCTTCTACCGCATTCTGTCACACCTTTGCTTTGGTCACATTCACTCTTTTAAGCTGCATGTGAAAGACTTCAGCTGATGGAGAAAGTGGCCTAGGAATGTGGCCACAGTTTGCCCACTCTCTTCGAAATCGTGACACATCAATGGACGCCGTTCGTCTTTCTTTAGCAAGCGCAGCACGCTCAGATAGATAAATGAGAGGGGCAGTTTGGACAGAAGTCGCTGTTGCGCAAGATGCAAGGTGTCAGGGGAGAAGTGCTGATGTTTGACACGAGCCGCCAGCTTTCTTCGGCTCTCGAATGCCGCTGCCCATACCTGCTAAACAACCATTCCAGGAATGTTCCCACCACCCCTAGCCCTGCCCTGCCCTCCCCCTCCCCTTCCCCCTCCCCCTTCCCCTTCCCTCCCCCCTCTTACATCCCAGCACCCCCCTGGGCCTGGTCAGTTTTTGGGGGTGAACAGATGGACTCATTTTGGAGGGTCAGCGGACTGCTTGCAGGCAATTGTATGGCATCGGAGGGAGGAGGGGGTCGAAGGAGGTTGGAATGCCGTGACTGATGGGGGTGGGGAAGGCCATCCCTTCAGGTCCACACACTCGCACAATCACCAAGCAAAGGTGGGGGAGGGGTTTCACGGGGCGGTGCTGCTTTTGGCATTTTTTATTTAATTTCAGAGTGCATCCTGCAGGCCCGAAGGGATGTTACTCCGTTTCGGCCTCTCCTCCGCGGCGGCTCGGGGCTCTAAAGGTTCGTCGGCATCCTCAAAGACACCGCACACGATGGACACGGTGGACACAATCACACTAGCGAACCTGCTCTTATCAGCTGTTTAAAGGAGACTAAACCAGAAGTTTGTCGACGGCACACATAACGATGCTCTCGCCTTCGTGCGGGATGTGACCAGCTTCACACCGGTTTTTGTTCTGAAACTTTATTCCTCATAAGATGATGATAAATGTGTCAAATCACTGCAGAAGTAGCTGAAAGAAAAGCCTGAGCTTTTGCAAGCCAAAGCGAGCCAAGGGCTGTTGACAGTTTGCCTCCAATCACTGTGGCGTTATTGGCTTGTCGATTTATTGACGGGAGGCCACACGGGCGTATGTCGCTACTGAAATTCTTCCAGAGACTTTGCTTTTGCTGTCCGAGTGCGCTGGAGGCCCTTGTGCTTCCACGCGCGCACCAAGTGATGAAGTGAAGACGTTTGTCCCCGGAACGCGCGACTGCGCTGGAGACGGCAGCGCCTCTCGTACCACTCAGTCGAGCACGAGAAAGCGCGTCGTCACACCGCCGTGTTCTACGTTCCGCCGCTTATTTCACAGCAACGGAGGCAGGTCTAGGAGGGTTAGCCCTGGGAGTCTGCTGACACGGGCTTAGAGCGGTCCGGACGGTAAATGTTGCCGAAGAGGGACGGTGGGTGACAGAGGTGACCGCCGGTGGACAGGTTTGTCCGGTCCTCGCTGTGAAAGGTGCCCTGTTGCTCCAGCCCGGCGTCAGCCGTACCGGTCAACTCCTCTTGGTTCCGGTTCTCGCCGCGCCGAGTCCGCGGGCCTTGTGCTTTGGCTGCCGGCGGCCGGAGCGCTTGCGTTGTGTCGAGGTTGAAAAGTCGTAGCGGCGAGTAAGCGCAGAATCGCAGCGTAACGTCTTAGGGAAGCCGCACTCGGCCGCGCGTGACGTCGGCTCCGGTCTCGGTCCCGTCGCTCCTGTGTCGGCTGCGCGAGGACGGTACTCGTACTCGTTGTTAAGTCACGCGCTTGGCAGCTGCCGCGGTGAAATGCTCGGGTGAATACTTGCGCAAATGCCTTTTCGAACCTGGCCCCGGCGGTGCTTGCGATTCCCTTTCGTTTCATTCTGGAGCACCAGCCGTAACTGTATGCTGTTACTGTACAAAACGCACGGGAAAATATATCATTATACTGTAATTGCGTGGCACGCGCTGTACGAATCTCGGTTTAGCGGAGTCCCTCGTCCAAAGCGACCCCCGGGGTCCGATCGCTCGATTCGGTTCAGTTTGTTTGTACCGCGCTCCCGGGCCACCGCACGGTGCCAAGAGACACAGACAAAACAAGAGGAGGTCTGCAACTAACAACATAAAGAGGCCAGAGAATTTTACAGAAAAGTTTGAGCGCAGGGCCGCAGAAAACAGGAACGACAGATACGGCGGGAGCATCGTCCGTACGGCGATGCATTTAGACGGCAGGACATTTTACCGTATCCGTTTACCGTACCTTGGTGAAGGGTACTGCGGCACAAGTGGCGTTCGAAGCGAGTCGTCCGCTTTGCCTGCCGACGCGTTTCATAAATCCCTGTAAGAACGTTACCGATGGCGTACGGTTTTTAGTAAGTCGCTTAAGCCATGATATCTCCTGTCCCGTGTGTTCGTCCCGCAGAGCAAGCTGCACATGGAGGGTTTCCGCAGCTTGAAGGAGGGTGAGGCTGTGGAGTTTACCTTCAAGAAGTCCTCCAAGGGTCTGGAGTCCCTGCGAGTGACCGGGCCTGGAGGCGCTCCCTGCCTGGGCAGCGAGAGGAGACCGAAGGGGAAGAGCATGCAGAAGCGCCGCTCGAAGGGGGACCGGTGAGCACGCGCGCGCACACGCACGCACGCACACGCACGCACGCGCACACAAATAACACTGACACACGTGCGCACTTTGATAGTGCGAACGGGGAAGTGGTCTTATAGGGCAACGGGGAGAGACGCCGACTTTCGGAGTCAGTAGAAACATCGAGCGAGCGAGACACGCTATATCGTGCTTACGAAAGCACACGCTTAGCAGATAAGTTGGCGGGATACCCTTGTGTAAATAGGTGTGCGATGATAACGGTGTGATTGATTTGCTAGCAGAGCCGAGACACACACAAACCGTGCGCACATAGTGTAGCTATAGGCACGGCGTATTATACCGTGTTTACTATACTATCCTGTCCTGAAGTCAAAAGAGAAAAATATGGATGAAATATGAAGGGCCCCTTCGCGGTGAAACTGAAGGCATAAAGGGAAGTGTCATTGGTCAGGAGGGATATGCTGCCCGCAGTTATGTCACCAACAGCCCCACCCCAGCGGAGCTCGGATCTCCCCCCCGTAAACGCGGCTCTGTCCGCGGTTATCGGACGTGCGGGCCGAGCCTTTCGCGTGACCTGGATCAATAACTTGTTTAAAACCGCCGGGGTCCCTCGGTCCCCCGCCCCCACCCCCGCTGAGCGCAAGCCATTTGTAATTATTGATAAAGGGAGGGTTAGAGGTGTATGTGTGCACCCTGTTGTCAACTCCTATCACTTTGAAGGACGGCAGGGCAACGCGACTCCTCGTTTGACCGCCATATCTGGGGGGGTGGGGGGGGGGGCTGTGGCTTGGCTGTGGCTTGGCTGTGGCTTGGCTGTGGAGAGCCACTCACCACAGAGCTCTCCCAAATTTTGTGAGAACCGCCCCACCCCCTTTCTGGCACTTGCAGTTGCGTAAGAGCGGCTCACGGCTTAGAGCCCAGCACAGTGCGCCGTACCGTATCCCTTGTGCTCCGCGCTCTGGCGTGGAAGTGTCTCCGTATGTGTCCTAGCTGTCAGGAGCTCAGGAGAAACCGCAAGCTGCTTACATTTCTGAAATTCCAAAATGTGGAGGAATATTTCGGTTTTATTTTGGATAAATAATGAACAGTAAAAACGAAATAATTTGGGATACGTTTTAAGCGCTTGTTCGCTGAGCACCGTCCGACGGCATCGATGTCCAGCTTCCTCCATCGCCCACCGACTCTTATCTCATCTCCGCCACCATGGATGTCAGGCACACTAGTGGAAAAAGTTCCTGTCCATTTAATTAATAACAGATGTAGGTGCCTGCAAAAGGTCAGAGGTGAGCACTGCTATGGCAACCACTTGGAGAGGTGTGTGTGTGTGTGTGTGTATCACAGCAAAGTGGAAAGGGGGGGCAGGGGTCAAAGTGCAGAGGTTGCTTTGCCATATTGGGACAAAGAGCGCACTCCCCTCCACATACACTGATCGATACTCATGCGAGATTCCGAGCGGAAGACAAAGGCCCGGGGGGGTTGCGGCACCGTTAGAGAGGCGCTCGACTCCCTGCGCTTGGGGCCAGGGTGGTGCCCCGTCACCCAGAGCCGATGGCTCATCTGCATTCTCGTCAATGCGTAACAGGGTCCCGGTGCGGCACAGAAGACGAACGAACCAACAGCCCGGCTTCCATCTGCTAGCCGCCCCCCCCCCACCCTGCTCCACCTGCCCGCTCCTCTGCTTCCACCCAGGGGGCAAAAAGACACATAGGGACAACCCTGCATCACCCGAGCGAACACATAAAATTCGTACTGTCCTGCTCAGCCATTTCTCACGCTGAGAAGAGTGCTGCCAATTCACAAACACACACACACACACACTTACATTTATTTATTTATCAGACACTCTTCTCCAAAGCGACTTCCAATGAACTCTATGTAGCGTTATGAGCCCACACATCTTATTCACTGCGGTGACTTACACTGCTAGATACAGTACTTACACTGGGTCACTTATCCATACATCAGTGGAACACACACACACACGCGCGCGCTAGGGGTGAACCTGAACAGCACGTCAACATGTGTACATGCTGTTTGACGCTGCCTCTCGTGTGAATACTGACACACAAACACACCTGCTGCTCAGTTGCTCAGGTTTCAGTTGCGGTTTAATGTTTGTGAAGGACTGGAAACTGTTGTTTGACGTTCGACTTGGGAAAGCGGCATCTGTGCCACGATTCCGAGTTTTCATTGTTCCTCTAGCAAGGGCCACCGCACAGATGATTTTACTACGGGAAACAAGGCTTGCAAAGGTGTAGCTTGTTGTGACACGGGTGCGGGATAGCGCCCTCTTCTGCTGCGGAGAAGTTATGGCAGCGGCGTCCCGCACCGAGGCGCACTGGTGACGCGGAACACCGACGGGGCACAAAGCACATCTTTCTTTCTTTCTTTCTTTCTTTATTTATTTATTTATTCGAAGTGGCCGTTTCACAAGGAATTTGTGCAAGATGAAGTACAAGTGGCTTCGGCGTGAGTGCGTTTCTATGTGTGCTGTGAGGTTTCACATGTCCCCTCTATTTCGGAAGGCCACTTTTTAACCGACGATCTTCTCCAGATGCTACAACTGCGGAGGACTGGACCACCATGCCAAAGAGTGCAAGCTGCCCCCGCAGCCCAAAAAGTGCCATTTTTGTCAGAGCGTCGCACATATGGTGGCCAACTGTCCGGCGAAAGCGCAGCAGTCGTCGCCCGGCTCCCAGGGAAGGCCGGTCTCCTCGAGAGCCGAGGAAGAAGAGGCGGCTCGCGCCTGTCTCGTTGCCCCGGAGAGCTCCAAATGAAGCGGGTCGCACGCAGGGACGGAACTGGGAGCGAAGGTCCGGTAAACGAGCCCGTGAAAACATTTCGCCGGAGAGACGATGAGAGCGTGTCTTCCAGTCCGGTCCGTTGCAGCTGCTTTTAAGACTACCTCAGGTTTTTTAGAATGAGCGAGAAAATGAATGTTACGTAGCCTGCTGGGCGAGCAGTCAGGGACGGTGCATTTTACTCAGGACATTTTTAGTTTTTTAATGTTTGCAACATTAAACATTAAAAAACTAAAAAAAAAAAACAAGTGTGTGATTAATGTGTGATTGCTACACAAACTGACATATGCAAACAGGCTTTTTCATCCAAATGTTTCTTTGCAGATAATTGAGCTACATACCCAGTTTTCCCGGCAACGCTGCACTGGATCAGCGGATGCCCGTACGCAACGAACGAGCGAACGAATATCCAGCTTTTTTCCCTGTCAAGTGTCTTAGATTTGTAACGAAGCAATCGGAAAGCAGCGTTTCCAGATTATTGCAATAAGATGTGCCATCCATCTCCTCTCCTAAGGTCCAGTTAGGGGGCTGTAGGCAATGAAAGAAATCCTCCGGCCGTAACAAGCGTCCACATTCCTGAAAACATCTGTTTTTCTCGCTGTTTGCGCTCATCTTCTGAGATTCATGTCTCTGTAAATGAATGTTATTCTCTATTTTTTGTAATATTGTTGTGTGTCGGCGGGTTCGGGGTGTTGGATAGTGGTGAATGTGGGGATCGACTCAATCTGCAGATACTGGATTGTTTTTTCCAGATTTCCTGGAGTCAAGCGAACGTTGGAAGCGACCGCTGGCCGCCGATGTGCCATTTGCGTCGCCGTAGGGCCCTGCGGCTATTCCTCGCGCTCTGCCTTTCCCACCCTACACCTGACCCGCTGCGCTTGAAACTGCGCCGCCGGGGCAGCCCCGCGCGCAATACGGCATCCCGCCGGCCGAGGGCCGTGCCCGCACGCTGCTCTGCCGCTTGAAACCGCTGAGAGGTGCTGTGTACGCACCGAAGCTTCTCTTGCGAAAACATGAAGAAGCACTAACAGCAGGCAGTGAAGGAATAGCGTTGTGTGATGATGGCCAAAGTGCAACCTTTTACAGATTGCTGTGGCTTAAACTCTTCTCTGTTGTAGTAATAATTCAATTTGCCCGTAGCAGTGGATACATACATGCACACACACACACACACACACACACACACACACACACACACACATGCATGTATATACTTCCTACTAATCCCACCTGAAAGGTCATCCAGAATTTGATCCTAAACTTTTGTGCATTGATTAGTCCCATTTCCATGACCCCCCCTTTGGAAAAAGAAAAACGTGAGCTGGTGGTAACAGTATTCGGTTTCGGTACTATAATGACGAAAGCAGTGTCAGGTGTTACTTGGGATGCAGCTGAGCGCTCGTGTTCATTGCGGCTGATTTTTAAGTAACTATGTGAGATCTTCTTTCAATGGCCACGGGTAGAAAACCCTAAAGGAGGCGTATGTAGACTAGGAAGTAAATCAGCCTTTACTCCAGTTTTACAGGAGAAGCTGAGACTTCCCTCGTCCCCCCCTTTAATATATATGTATGTAAAATTATTGTAAAGCCTTTTAAATCATCCTTAGTATTTATTGGTAGCCATGATTACTGCAGCCTCTTCCTTTACTTCTGTATCTCCAAACATAATACCCACGAGAGAGTTCAGTTCTGGACTCGCCTTTTTAACGTACGGAACACTTTTTTCTCTTCCTTTAGCTCAGACCGGTGCGTGTTTTTTATCCTGCAATTGACAATGACCCCAAACAGTGGTGGACTTTGTGAGCCCTCTTTCTAGACATATTTCTATATCATTCGGAAAACCAAAGCAATGGTACTCTGCACTAATTACGTGTTAAGATTTTCTTGTTGTTTTAGTTTCTTTTATATGAATACTTTTTGCTCTTTTTGAGTGGTTGCAGAAAGATCCTTACAACTGTTGTTAGGATATCGTTTCTCAGGAAGAGTGAATTCGAAAACTCAGGGAAAACTCGAGATAGTCGGTGGGCAAAGGGGGTGCGCTCGTACTGTGCGTAGCACAGCGTTTACATCCAGGCTCACTGGGAGATGCTTTTATGAGGCTCGTAAGACGCCTGAAGCTTGGCGCATCCGCCTGGGCCTGAATTATCTGCCACGTCAAGTAGAGGCCGAGGATTTTTTCGCCCGGGAATGTTGCAGTCGGTCTCCGCTGTTCATTACGGTATTTTTGTGAGCGTTGGGAAATGACGTTGTGAAAAGAACACAAAAAGAATGTTGTTTTATTGGGTATATGTGGCGGATCGTGATTTAGTCTGAAATACGGAAACATTCCACAAGTAGATATGGTACAATTTGTTGGCCGACCATTTTCCCACATTTTCATCTCAATTTTTGCAGTTCCCCATGACTGAATGGGGCATTCCAACAAGACAAATGATGTTTAAAGAAAAAAAACTTTAAGATATTAGCTTTACTCAGCTATTTTTGTTGTTGTTGTTGTTGTTGTTGTTGTTAATGCAGTCCAGTGTCCTATTGCCGCTTCCCTGCGAGATCCGCGTCGGCGGCTCGGACACCGACGGCCCTCGGCTCCCAGCGGACGGCGTGTTCGTAACGAACAGGACGGTACCTTTCCGTGAGCCTCCCCTTAAGACCGAATGCGACCTGTAATCTTTCTGAGCGTCGCTCTCGTTCTGTACGTTGTGACTTAACTGAAACTGCTACATTATAATTGTGTGATACTCTCCTCTTTCATCTGTATACTCTGGGTTAGAATAGAATAGCCTTTCCGTGACAGCGGGAGGAGGTTGCGGCGTAAAAGAGCGTCCGGTGTATTGCTGCACTGCACGGGCGACGGGCAGAAGTGGCTCTGCGGCCTTGCGGCCTTCACGTTCCCCTCTACGTCACGCGTCACTCTGTCCCGCGGCTACACGAGGGCGCGTTGCGTCGAGAGCAGCCGAGAAACCTGCTCGTTCGCGCTGCAGCCTGTTCCGCGTCTTCGGCCTTTGCTTCTTTGGGTGGTGGGTTTCATTCTTTCACTTGGAAGACACTTGCGAGCCATCTATGACTCCACCTCAGGTTGTTCAACTGAAGAGACAGACGTCACGGCGGTTCTGCACTGCTCTCTTCCGCTGAGAATGTGGGACATGTGTCTGTTTCACATGAATAACTAATTTTGTACGTTTGTTTCCGCTAACAATCAGTGTTTTAAGCCTCCACGAGGGCTCAGAACTGGTCATGAATGTGTAGTTTATGGTTTTCTTTCTTTAAAAAGTAGCCCTAATATAATCTTGGACTGAACCTATGATGATCTCCTGGCAGTACGGTTAACCAGAATTTTTCAGCTATAACATGCTATGACATGCCCTTGGTGCTGTGTTCCCTGTATTGCTAGAGCAATGTCTGGAGAGTTCATTGCCAGCTGGTGTTTTATTTGAGTTTGTCAATGATGGGCTAAAGTTTTGCATATTATGCGTATTTTTGGAATTACTAAGTGGCTGATGTCTGGTAAAAGTGAACTTATTAGCAAACGCAGGCCCATACATAATGGACCACTGAAGTGCTATAATAATCTGAAAGCAAATTTCTAGAATCATAGGAAGCATATTAGACTGGTATTGAACTATCCATAGTTTCCCTTTAAAGTGCCATGGTAGTTAAAAAAACACGATCATTAGACCATGGCAGGTAAATTAAAGGTTTTCACCGGAGTAACTTTTTAAATGTACTTATTGCTCCGTTTTTGGACTTGCCTCAAGTTATTTCATACCTAAAATACTAATACCATATAGCAAGGCGTATGAATGTATAGGGTGGACCGGCAAGCTTATACTTGACTTTAAGTAAACAGGATTTGCTGTAAACGTATCCTTGAATTTAGAAATTTAATGCCATCAGTTTCGTTATTGCACTTAATATTACACCAGTTCATTAGCTGGGCTTGGGGTCTCCTGACAATAGTTGGAAAGCATAACGTGCCGTGAAACTGCCTACGGTCACATGTTACGCTAGTGGGTTATGCTGCAGTTTCTCATTTACCCTTGTCCTCAGGATTACACCGAAAAACCTTTGCCACATACAGAAGGCGTTTTGTATCACGTTTGAGTGACGTGATTCCAAGAAGTCTTTAATACAAACATTGCTCAGGGTAAAATCGAGAAGCACAAAGACATTTCTATTAATGATACTGGGGCTCTCATATAGTACATGTGTGATGTTTCACTTCGTCTTGTGGCTTCTATCGGTCACACGTGGCATGTGGGGGAAAAAACACTGTATATACATGACCAAAGAATGTAGCTACGTTTACTATGAACCAAAGGTTTTATTTGTGCAAAACCCCATTTCTGGGTGTTGCTCTTTGTAAACTCTTTAATTGCCAGTGTTAACTTTATCGGGGTGATATTTGTGATAGTCCTTAAAGGTTGTTTTTAATTGTGTGAAGCATGAAACAGAACTGTGACCAGGAAATTGTTGTGTGAAATCAAAAGTTTCTAGTTAATAAAAATCTGTCAACAATGCTTTGCTGCCTCTGCGTGCCGTTCATTCTTCACCAGTGTTATACGACCCAATTTACCGACCGCACCGTGACCATGCCGATCACCATACCAGTCTAACACATTACTGTACTATAGGATAAGTTTTGGAATTTGAGGCATTTTTCGGTTGTGTATATATATTAAGTCAAGGCTATGTGTGACACAATGAACACATTTATAAGCTTGTCTCAGCCACTCAGTAAGGAACGGAAACAATATACCGTATATTCACCGTTTTAAGCGATGAACGCTGCGAAACATCACAGCCGATTTACTTCGTCCTCCAAAGCAACGTAGGACTAGTGTGTTGACCCATGTATACAGCTGGGTCATTTTACTGGAGCAGTTCCAGGGTAAGTAGGGTAAGTACCTTGCTCAAGCCAAGGCTACTATGGCAGGAAGGGGATTGGAACCTGTGACCTTTGGGTGGACAGACAGCAGCTCTAAGCACTACGCCGCCATGCGTGCGCTTCTCAGCTCTTAGTACGAAAATCATAACGCAAAACAAAAAGAGAACCGAACAGCCTAGAGCTTCTGAATCATAAAAAGGCACGTGGAAATAATTTCACGAAATGGAATAATGAACAACAGTAAATAAACTCGAACAGAGCAGGGTGGCGCTTGGAACGGCTGCCACTGCACTAAGGGGCGCAGGTTCGAATCCCAGGCTGAGTGCTGAGTGAGTAAGCCTGGGCTTTAAATTAGCTGCTCTGAAATGCTCCAGCAGTAGCACTTCCGCGCTCTGTAAATAAGTGCAGCAACTCAACACCGGTCTGGAGAAACGCGTCAGACACACGAATAAAACAATTGTGGAGGCAAAAGAAAAGGCGGGAAAAGGCGGCTGTGGAGGGAGAGGCGCTCGCGCTCGCGCTCCTTCTCACCGCAAGAGCCTCACACCTTCTTTCATCCGTCACGTGCGCGCGTCTTGTTTCCGCCACGAGATGTGGGGTGCGCGCGCGCCCGTCTGCGCCAAAGGAAATCTCCGCTCGCGAGGCGGTGGCGCCTTCCCGAGCGCGGGGGTCGAATTCCGTGGAGCTGATGCCATAGGGGGCGGCGAAAAGACAACAACAACAACAGCAGCAGCAGCAACGGGCGAGGGAGACAACAGAGGGCAAATGAAACCGTCCGAGAAAGAAAACTGCCTAGTAAAGAAGGTAAATCCGTCCCGCCGATTTCCGAGTCTTTGTTGTTGTTGCCCGGCCGGCGGCTGCACTGATCGACTGAGTCTCGTGCGGGTGGACCGACGAAGCGCGCGAAGGGACAATATTATAACGGCGGCGGCCGTGCGATCGAGCCTGGTGGCGCTTGAAACACGCGGTGTGAATTAATGTGGTTCGCTAAGAAATGGAGCGAAATGATTGTTGTTGTGGCGCCAGCCTTGGGCTGCAGCCTTTTGTTTGTCACGTGTGTGTGTGTGGGGAGCTAATGTAATAATCCGCTGCTCGCTGCTGCTAGCTGTCGTGTCGGTTACCTGTCAGGCCGTAGCCCATGCATGATCAAGTTGCCCCACGCCACGCCACGCCACGCACACGCACGAACGAAAGGCTTTGAAAGAGCTGCCTGGCCCACTGTGGCTGTATGTCGCGTCGCCGCCCTGTGTGTCCGACCTCGGGTCCGAGCGGTTTGTTCTTAGCCTGTTAGCTTAGCTTCCCGCGCGGTGCCGTCGTCGTCGTCACGGTCGGGGCGAACTGTGTGTGTCTGAGGCGCACAAACAAACAAACAAAGCGCTTCTTTCTCTTTCTTCGTACCCCCCACCGTCCCACCGCCCCACTCTTCCTCAGCGACAGTGTAGCAACCGCTGCTGTCACTAACCGTCTTACGTCACTGTCCCGGCGGGTAGCGAGCGAAAAAAGTCCTGTCCTGTACTTTACTGTCTTTACCTGATCGGCGTCGCGCTTCTCAGCTTGTGTGTCCCTGCATGATGGTTCGGATTCGAGGTCCTTTCACTGAGGGCTTAGATATTGTAACAATATTGCTGGTATCATTGATTGTTATAATAAGTTATTCATTCTTTATTGTACCGTTATATTGTCATTCTTGTTTTGATTGAACTAATTCCACACCCCAAAGGTACTCACCCTGCTTAGTTACACAGTGTTCGGCAAAAGACTTTGCAGTGTTTTTCACCCGCTTGCACCAGAACCGAGAACGGTGGTCCTCTGCCAGTTTGGGACGTACGTGTTGTTTACTGAGGCTCCGCGGCAGGGGCTGAGACTGAAACCTGCAACCTTCGGGCCGCCGGTCCGTGCCCCAAGCGCTGCGGTCCTCGCGCTGCGGTCCAGGTGGCGGACGGGTGGGCCCCCGGGACTCCTGCGGTCCTTGTTCGGCCCCCGTAAAGAAGAGGCGCTCGCAACGTCCGGAGCGGCCAAGACCCGATCTTCCTCCGCGTGCCGTCCGTCGACCCGTTCGATTTTCACCTGAAAGGTGTTCCTCTGAGCGGCCGCCTCGGCTCACGAGCTATGGACGGGGAGATTATTTATATATATTTTTTTTTTTTAAGTGTTTGAGTTGTTGAACTGCAGTTAACCTCAGCTTGACCAGGGACCCAATGATTTGCAACCAGAAGTGGTCATCAGGAGTGTGCCTTCCAAGTGCGGCCTTCTGCAAGGTATGGCTGTGGGTCAGAGCAGCTAAATGGAATTCTTTTGTAAGAGCTTTTGTGCAGGTCACCACCTTAAGAAAGCAGTGGGCACAGGAGTATTTAGGGAGCTCGCCAAACTGAAGGTCGCTGGTTTGAATCCCACTCCTGCTACAGTACCTCCGGACAAGGTTCTTACCCTGAGTTGATAGAGTAAAAATACCTGTATGTATGGGTAAAATCATTATACATTAAATACTATTAGAAGTTACTTGGACAAAAGCAGCAAGATAATAATGAACAAAATCGCGAGTCTAATTTTGGGAAAAAAATCTTTCCAAAGTCTCATAGTGGCGTCAGATATGTCGCAGTTGGGGGTGAGGAGATCGCGCTGATGTAAATTGTACTTCTCATTGTAATATAACTTTATTAATGAGGTGGCGTGTCCTTGATGCTGTTCTCTCGCTACGGTCTGGCGTGCATGCGCTCTATATACATGGTCACAAGACGGTGCTCCTGGCGGTGTCTGACGCTCTACATTCGGCTAGAGCCGGCTCCCTCACCTCGGTCCTCATCCTCGTTGATCTGTCTGCAGCGTTCGACACCGTCAACCACCGGATTCTACTCTCCTGTTTTAGTCACCTTGGGATCAAAGGAACAGCACTAAAATAGTTTTGAGTCCTACCTGTCAGACAGTTCCTATCGAGTGGTCTGGCGGAGCTCTCGTTCTTCTCCTCTGTCCCTCTCAACCAGTGTCCTGCAGGGTTCAGTACTGGGTCCTCTTCTCAATCTACACCTCCTCCCTCGGCCGTCATCGCCTCCCATGGGTTCAAATACCACTGCTATGCTGATGATATTCAGCTCTTCCTCTCCTTTCCACCTGGAGCATCAGACATTTCTGTACGCATCGCTGCCTGCCTGTCAGACATCTCTACATGGATGTCTGATCACCACCTACAGCTCAACCTCTCCAAAACAGAGATCCTACTCCTCCCAGCTGGCCTTTTTTTCCTGTCATGATCTATCGATCAAACTGGACAACTCACTCATTTTGTCTACCTCCTCAGCTAAGAGTCTGGGAGTGATGATTGACTCAAGTCTATCCTTCTCTCAGCACGTCGAAGCCACAACCCGGACATGCAGATACATCCTGCGTAAGATCCGTAGGATCCGTCCTTACCTCACCACAGACTCTGCCCAACTACTTGTCCAGGCCATGGTGACGTCCCGTCTGGATACTGCAGCTCTCTCCTGTGTGGCCTTCCTGCTACTGCCATCAAACCTCTACAGCTGATACAGAACGTTGCTGCTGCCCGAGTTGCGTTTGACTTGCCGAAGCATTCCCACATATCTCCTCTACTCGTTTCTCTGCACTGGCTACCTATAGCTGCCCGGATGAAATTTATGATCCTGGTTATGGGCTACAAATGCATCAATAGTACTGCTCCCAAATATTTACAAGACTTGATCAACCGCTACACCCCAACCAGACTGCTACGCCCTTCCACATCTGACCGCTTGGTGGTCCCACGCGCGAAAGGTAAAGCACGGAGATTCTTGGTTCTGGCTCTGTTGTGGTGGAATGACCTCCCCCTCTCACTCAGAACTGCTGAATCTCTGTCCACATTTATAAAGGGAGACTTACTTCGCCCATGATCTTTTATGCTCATGTAAGATGTAAATGTTCATGCACCATAACTTTATGATGATCCCCAGATAAGCCTTCACACAGCCGCTACTTCTGTATTGTATGTAAATGTTTGTGTAGCTCAAAAAAATGTACGGAGGTGATCAGGAATCATCTATTCTCAGTTTTATGCAGCTAGTCGTGCGATGGGCATTGGTGCACATGGTGGAAAGAAACTAACTTAAGAATCACACATCTGCAACTTTGTCTCTCTTTCTCCTAACGTAATGCACAAATTGTATTTCTCTGAGATGTACGTCACTCTGGAGAAAGGCGTCTGCTAAATGAATAATGTAAATGTATACGCTCTATTTGCTATTTGGTATGAGTGTGTAAGGCAGCAGGTAGTGCGGTGCTTACAGCTTGGTAGGCTCGACGGACCCAGCTTTGAATCTCACCCTAGTCTCTTGCTCAAGGTACTCACTGTGAATTACTATAGTAAAAATAAATGTTCTAATTTGCTTTGAAGAACAATGTCACTTATATAAAATGTCAGTGTACGTGCAGAGTGTGTGCGTGTCTCTGTCTGTGTGTCTCAACCCCGCTGCTGAAGAAGCCACAGTTTCAGCGAGACTCTGACCCCTTGTTCTCCTCTTCCAGGTGTGTGCTGTCTCCCTGCAGTGACTGGGGGAGCAGGGGGCTGGCTGGAGGGGAGCATGGTGAGCAGCCAGCCCAAATATGAGCTGATCCAGGAGGTGGGCCGTGGCAGCTATGGTGTGGTATATGAGGCTGCTATACGGCGCACCGGTGCTCGCGTCGCTGTGAAGAAGATCCGTTGCCATGCACCGGAGAATGTGGAGCTGGCACTACGGGAGTTTTGGGCCCTGAGCAGTATCCAGAGCCAACACCCTAATGTCATCCATCTAGAGGAGTGTGTGCTGCAGCGCGGCACTCTGGCCCAGAGGATGAGCCATGGCTCGAGCTCCTCCCTATACTTGGAGGTCAGGAGGTGCTGGGAAGGGGGGTGGGGGCTCACGTTTGACCAGTTGCGCTCCAGTGCCGTATACAGCCGTTCCCCGACATACGTCCGAGTTCCGTTCTGACCGACCGGTCGGATCTCGAAATGGACGTAAGTCGGACTTGTGTTAGCATGGCATGTAGAAGTTGTGTACCTGTACAACACTTTTTTAAAAAAAAAAACCTACTCAATTTCTATCATGATTATTTTTTTTTTCATTAACCAGCTTTATTACTTGACATTTCATATAATTCTTTAGTTTTTTACCTTTTACTTAAGATTCTTTAGTTCATATTACATCATTTTCATTTTTTACGTTATGCAAGTTTTATCGTATTACCTCTTCTTTTTTGTTTTAAAAAAAAAAAAAAAACAGTTTAATGAATTGACATTTTTTTAATCACTCTATGGGTTATTAAAAAAAGATTATTTGGTTATTTTTTGCCTTCTTACTCTTTTTATGATTTCACCAAACGCACTACAGTAGTATATTTATCATTCTTTAGTTTCTATTTTATCATTTTAAAATATTTTGTGGAAATATAAAAGCGTAAAGGTGAAATTGCATTTGGTTTATTGTGTTAAAGCCTACAGTTCATAGAAAAATAAAATGCATTGAAAAAACATCTTATGCAATACAAAAAAGTGAAATAGTAAAGAACAAAAAATCTAGACATTTAATTAAATTTTTCATCATCTGAACTTGATCCCTTAGGTGCACTTGTACTTAGCTGTGGGTCGTCACAGTCTTCATCTCGGTGGGTTGAGGGGCAGGGGGTTCTAGGGGGAGTCACACATTTGAAGAACAGGCTTAAATTTGTTTGGATTGTTTGCTTTTTTTTTTTTTTTTTTCATAGATTTGACAAAGGCATTTTAAAATTTCCTGAACTTGTTGATCATCCCTGGTGAATCTTTCGACACTCTGGTCCATGCTTTCCAAATCGGCAAGGGCTTTATTCTCTTGTGAAAACACATTTGCAGTGAACTTCTTCTGTGGCTCCTCCTCTTCTTTCTCTTCCTGTTTCCTCCGTTCCTCCTCCACAACTTTCTTCTTCTATTTCGATTCACTCTTAATTGGTCAATTTCTTCGATTTCTTCCACATCTTCCACATCTTCCACTTTGACTTCTGACTCAAGAGTTTTTGCGAGTTTCACAATTTTCTTTCTAAGTTTGTCAAGCACATCCTCTTTATTGAAGCCTTTAAATGTGTGTACAGAGCAGTTGAGACATTTTACCAACTTCTATTCATGTTTTTTTTTTTTTTTTTTATTTTCAAAGTCACATCTTCCCATGCTGCTGCAATATTTTTGAGGCATTCAAGTATGTTGTAACATTTCCAAAAATCGCACAACAATACTTTATTCGTTGCTGCTGCAATGGCTTGCACAAATGTTGATCGAAGGTAATAAGCTTTAAAAGTTGCTATTGCTCCTTGATCCATTGGCTGAATGATAAAAGTTGTGTTCAGTGGAAGATATATTATTTTAATGTCAGATGAAGATGAGGGGGATGTCCAAGGGCATTGTTTAAGAACAATAAAATCTTGGACGGGATACTATTTTCTAAGCAATATTCCCAAACACTGGGAATAAAACAGTTTACAAACCAGTCTTCAAACAAAGCCTGAGGCATCCAGGACTTCCATCCACAGCATCAACAACTTTTCCATTTCACAGATGGGCCCTGGTTGTTGCTTTGTTGTTATCGTAAACTTCATACT
Source organism: Scleropages formosus (assembly GCF_900964775.1). Classification (NCBI taxonomy): domain Eukaryota; kingdom Metazoa; phylum Chordata; class Actinopteri; order Osteoglossiformes; family Osteoglossidae; genus Scleropages; species Scleropages formosus. The sequence goes on from NC_041824.1 coordinate 797,572, forward strand.
TGGCGAACCTGTCACTGCTTCCCATATTTTTTTTCTTTGTCCTTTAAAATTGTGGAGACTGTTGAATAGGACAACCGTAGAGTACGTGTAATCACATTAACTTTTTTTTCCTCCTTCATACTGGTTGATTAACAACTTCAGTTTCAATTCCAAATCGAGTGTCATCCTCGGCTTCTTGCCAGCTCTATCAGTATTGTAAGTAGGACAGAGGCTGTACTTCTTTTCTTCACATTATTCACTGCAGAGAGCAGCTGGTGGCTCCCATCTAATGCACTGCAGCCAATTTGTGCCCAGTGATACGTTCATTGGGGTTACAAGATTTCGACTTCGGGAGGTTTCATTTAATACTCTGACTTTGGCTTACAGGGCATCTCTTCGCATTTATGAGGACGGGATTTGGATTTTGCCCTCTTCCCACTAGCTGAATGGCCAGAGCCACTGTGTGGTCACTTCAGAATTATAGTACGGCTCAAGCTGCATTCAGTTCTTAATGTCCATAACCTCGATTTGATTGTTTCACCTCTTCTAATTTTAGTAATCGTGCCCCCTGCTTCATTTCTGGGAGTTTGTGTTAGAACTGGGATGTCAGGAACCTTGAGGAAACCCTACATTCAAAATGTGAAGGTGTTTGCTAAAAATCTCCGAATAACCAGTGTTGTGGTCCCTGCTTCACCTGCTTTTGGCATGTGCTGATTGGTGTTAATTTCCCATGAAGCCTGGAGCTCAGGGACTTACCCCTATGTGCTGTCATTCACAACCCCCCCCCCCCCACAAACACACACACACACACACACAAACTCTGGCTCTTTCGCTTCCCATTGTGCCTATAATTCTGCTCAGGGAAATCCTGCCAGAAGTGCTCTGTCCTTGGCCCCATCTCCCCATGTTAGATGATGACACAATTGACTGAAGTTGTAGCTGTTTCTACAAACGAGGCTGCCTGTGGTTTTGTTTGGAGGCAGGAAATGGTGTGAGGGATGGGGGTAAATACCTTAACTGCAGGTACAGAACCCCTGCCACCCCCTTGGAACAAATCAGTGCCTTTCATTGCAAGAGACACTGAGGGGACATGTGCAGATGGCCTACAAAGAGCCCCAGCAGAAACCCTGTGATACTTTTTGGAGTATTTAATGCACCAGGGAGACACACTTCAGCTCGCTTATTAATAGACATATCAATCTTATAATTTTGTCTAAGCTACAGCAGTATAAAATATGGGGATATTAGATTTCCTTTACAGCACGTTTTACCTGGGCAGCTGATGTTGGTGAATTTGGACAAGTAGTTATTCATTTTTCAAGATGCATACATAGTATTTTGGAACACAAGTAATTTAGCATTAAGGCTAATGAGAAAAAGGTTCTAGGATCGAGGGCTGACGAGTACCCACTAATGGGATGCGGTACAACACAGACGTTTGCTCAGCGCTGCTGTGGAAGCCCTGATCCAGTCATCTTTCCTCTCCAGCTGGTGGAGACATCCTTGAAGGGTGAGATCAGCTTTGACCCACGCTGCGCCTACTACCTGTGGTTTGTCATGGATTTCTGCGACGGCGGCGACATGAACGCCTACCTGCTGTCACGTAAGCCCAGTCGACGCACCAACACGAGTTTCATGCTGCAGCTGGGCAGTGCGCTGGCCTTCCTGCACAAGAACCAGATAATCCACCGCGACCTCAAGCCCGACAACATCCTCATCGCCCAGGGCTGCAGCCCTGCCGGCTCGCCCGAGCCCACCCTCAAGGTGGCTGACTTTGGTCTGAGCAAGGTCTGCTCTGCCTCTGGCCTCAACCCCGAGGAGCCGGCCAGCGTCAACAAGTGCTTCCTGTCGACGGCGTGTGGCACGGACTTCTACATGGCGCCCGAGGTGTGGGAGGGCCACTACACGGCCAAAGCGGACATCTTTGCCCTGGGCGTCATCATCTGGGCAATGGTGGAGCGCATCACTTTTGTGGATGCCGAGACACAGAAGGAGCTGCTGGGGAGCTACGTGCAACAGGGCTCGGAGATCGTGCCCCTGGGGGAGGCGCTGCTGGGGAACCCACGCCTAGAGCTGCCCATCCCCGCACGGAAGAAGAGCATGAATGCCAGCATGAGGCAGCTCCTCAAGGAGATGTTGTCGGCCAACCCTCAAGAGAGGCCCGATGCCTTTGAGCTGGAGCTCAGACTGGTCAGAATCGCCTGCAGGGAGTGGGACTGGGGCACATGATAGTGGACCTCATTAAGTCCTTCATTTTGCTCTCGGTCTTTCTGTCTTCTTGTGAAAGAGCGCAAGCAGAAAGCCGCACACTGAAATATCTGCCTCTTTATCTCTGGTGCTGTGTACTTGGTCCCAAACCAGGTGGTGCATCTCATGTTCACGTCCTTTTCAAGAGTGGTTGTTGCAGGACTCGAAGTCCTGTTGTGGCTCCCCCAGGACTTGGACGAGGGAGGTCTGCTGTTAACTCGAAAGATCACGTGAACGACAACTCTACTACGTTTTAGAAATGAGAGCCCTTGAGCGTAACGGAACTGCTTTCAGAGCTTACACTACGGTAATCCATGAGCAAAGAGGCTTCTTCCTCATTGCTCTTATTTTATGTGCATGTATTTATTTATTGAGTGAGTTTGCTAACACCTCGGTGTGTCCGTGTGAACCTGGAGGGTGAAGCTGCTGTCCGTCTGTGCTACCGACCCGTGCTCTGCCTTTGCTCGTGTCTCCTAGCTTAGTGGCGTGGGAAGAAATGAGTGACGGAAGTGTAACCCTCCAATATAAGGGTTACATATAAGGGTCTTGATAAACCTTAATAATCGTAGGTCAGCAGACGACCTCACCCTCTGGCTCTGACCAGTAAAGGAAGTGCTGCTCGTTCTAGGGACCCTGCCCATATTTACAAGCTGGCCAGTGTTTTCAATTGAAATTAAATTAAACTTTTGGAAATATGTGTACTTCAGGCTCTCCTGGTTTTGGCAGAACTTTGTCCTTTTCCTCCCAGTAAAGGTCTAGCTCCTTTGGACCTCCAGCCGAGAGCGTACGAAGGCTGTGTAACTTCATCGATCTGCCACCTCTGCACACGTCTTATATGGCGTAGTAAACAAAGTCTCAGGGATGTCAGGAGAATGCTGTGTTTCCGGGGCTATGAAAGCCAAGGGGGGGCAGGTGGAGAACCAGAGCACTTTCCCAGGATTAAAATTGAGGAGGAGGAGCAGCAGCAGTGTTTTCAGGAGCGTCGGCTCATTTGGGGGAATCCAAACTAATATGGAGTTATGCGATGGTCTGCAGACCATTTTGCAACGAGGAAGGCTGACGTGTTGGAGTAGTGCTCCCCACTTTCTCTCCACCCACTGGACAGCACAGCACAGGACATTCAGAGCTTCACAGCAGCTTATTGCTCTGCCTTTGGCTCGTTTCTAGTTTGCCCTTGCGCCGCACTGAGAGCAGTCTCCCTCCCCATTTTTGGAGACGGTTAATTTCCCTCTCGTTTACACTGTGAACTGTTCGGCAGCCAGCAAAGACAGCTTTTCGTGTGTATTTATTTCAGCCTGTCAGTTGCAAACTGAAGGGACACGCGGCTCAACCGCAGGCTGTATTTGTTGCACTTGTTGCTTTTCTCAAGACACTTTGAATGATCTGCTAGCAGACCTGTCTCCTGCTCATACCCCAGCAGTGTACCAGCACATTTCCTTTGTCTCCAGCTGCTTCAGCTCATGTGGCGATAGCTGACAATGGCTGCTGTCTGGGAGGAGAAGGACCAACAGAAGCCAGTTTAGTGCACTTGCATTTGGTTTGCCATGACGTGAGTGTGTTTGGCACTGATACAAATTGTCACTCGCGGGTGGTGGACGGAACAACAGAAGCAAGTGGGAGAAGCAGCAGTGAAAGTTTCAATAGCACGTTCCGGAAACTGTCGTGTAACACAAGTAGGTTACGCGTTGTGAAAACGTGAGGATGCTAGAAGAGGTCATATGAGGGCACCGTGTGCAAAGAATTGCTGGAAGAGGGCTGTTTTGACTGATAGAGTAACTGGTATTTTTCCAAAACATCCACTGTGCTTGGCCTTAGTCCATTTTTCTTTACTTCCCTCCCCCATTTTCAGCTACTGTAAAGGTGCCGAGTGCTGATCTCTGGAAAAAGGGACCTGTGGTCAGTGTTTTTCTTTTTTTTTTTTTCTTTTTTTTTTAAATATTAAATCAGTTCAAAACACTGGAAAAAAATCTCGAGCTAAAGAGAGTGATGGATTTCCACTGGACTTTAAATGGCAAGATGTTGTGACTGTGATTTTCTTGTTCTCCTTTTCACTGGGAACTGTAAAGTCATCTTCTGGACTCTTCTCTCCACTTTGTCCTGCTGTACATTTGTGAGGTGTTGTGAATGAGTGGTGCAGACACAAAACTGAAAAATTTCTCTGTGTGCTCACTTGCAATGTCCCAGGTGTCCTGAAGATAGTTTTTCTCTCTTCATTCTTTAGTCCTTGTTGCAGTGTGTGTTTTCTGAAGGCTCTGCACAGCCCTGCTCTTCGAAGCAACGTGTGGCAAACGGCTAATTCCTGGTGGCTGAACACCAGACTCCTCCTTCCACACCTTTTTCAGTCAGTGTAAGGTATATTTTAAAGAAAAATTTAAAAGTGGACTTGATTTTGTAATTTATTTGATTTTATAAATAAATTTGTCATGATACAATGGCTGAGCTGGGTTTATTTTTTATACTTTGCGCTTAGTCTTTGAACTGCTTTCAAACTCTTTGTTGTGATTTGTTTTTATAAATCAACATCTCCACGTTGTGGAAGTGTTTTGGAGTCCTCACTGCTGACTGAGTGAAGCAGACATGGTCGGGGTCCCTCCTGTCCCTCTGTCCCTCTTCGGGATACAGTACAGCTCTATGTTTTTAACCACTCTGTGAACACATTTTATTTTTGTCCCCTATTGGACTTATTGGGAAGGTACGTAATGTACGTGTGTATGACATTTATACCATGGAATACCTGAGTGCTACATTTTCTGAGCACGAAAGTAAGCTAAAAGGTAAATAATGTGACCATACTGACAATAATTTGATAGTGTGATCTGTCTTCAACTCTTCTAGTAACAAGAGAAATGATTAATTCCTGGTCTTGTGTTGACAGGTGAACAGTGCCAAAGCAACAAATCAGTTTCAATGTCAGCTCGACCAAATTGGCTGAAAATACTGAAAATTAGTTTTACTGCAGGTAGAATAAGGACGTGGACATGAGAGACCTTCAGTCCAGTAGCCTTGAGCTTGTTCAGCTGAATTGTTGAGTGAACATCAGATAGTTTTGGATTAAACCTTTGTCTAAGAAAGAATCATTTTAAAAAGTGTCTAGTACACATAATATTTATGGAGACCACAAGGACTATATTGTGCACCTCAGGGCCACACAATCCTGCAGAGATCACTTACAGCAGGTTTTGATGATGATTTTCTAGTTTGGGTAAATACTGGAATGCTGAAAATTCCCACCCCGTGAAACTCCTCTTAGATAACTGATTTCAGGGGCAATAGGTACATTCATGTTATATTTCAAAATGTTGACAAAAACTGAGGAAGAACATTAAAAAACAGATGAGAAAATAACGCTCATTAAGATATTGCAAGTCCGCATCCTAACACTGGTGAACAGGTTTCTTAGTGAATATTATACAGAACAAAGCACAAGCTCAGTCTTCTTGGCTCTTGTGTAAAGGCTCATTGCAGATGGATTACAGAAATAATTGAAATTACACTCAGCACAATATTTCAGTCAAACAAATCACAGATAGGAGCAATACAAATGTACGTAATCTGCTTTATTAAATTATTTCACTGTAGAGCAGTGAACACGCCAGTACCACACCTGGCCTGATAGTACCTAGTGATACTGTGCAGTACTAGGGAACCCAACTCCTCACCTGTATTTATTTAGCAAATGCTTTTGTCCAAAACAACTTCCAATGAGCTCTGTGTAGTGTTATGAGGCCACACACCTTATTCACCAAGGTGAGTTACACTGCTAGATACACTACTTACAAGGGGTCACTCATCCATACATCAGTGGAACACGCTCTCTCTGTCACTGACGCACTATGGGGGGAACCTGAACAGCATGTCTTTGGACTGTGGGAGGAAACCAGAGCACCTAGAGGAACCCCACATTCTCTTACACCACCCAGATGCTGTGACAGCAGTGCTACTCGCTGTAGCACCATGCCGCCCAACTCAAATGAACCCATTACCCATAATCTTCAGTGCACTTTTCGATAAATATTGGGGACCACATTACCATTACTCTTAGGTCCTGTGTGCTGTTACTTTACACCCTTTACACATAACAGATGCAGCACATGCTGTTGATTTTTGACGATGGTATTGCTTAAAATAATAAGGTAGCCTAACTGATTTTTCTTGGATTTTCTAACTGGACATTTTTTAATTGCATAAAACCCAGAACCAACACATAAATAAAACTTTACTGGGACACAGGGGGGCGCAGTGGGTTGGACCGGGTCCTGCTCTCCAGTGGGTCTGGGGTTCGAGTCCCCCTTGGGATGCCTTGCGACGGACTGGCGTCCCGTCCTGGGTGTGTCCCCTCCCCCTCCGGCCTTACGCCCTGTGTTGCCGGGTAGGCTCCGGTTCCCTGCGATCCCGTATGGACGCGGTTCAGAAAGTGTGTGTGTGTGTGTACTGGGACACATGACAAGTATACCTATTATAAACCCTACGATCTGTCGTATTACTGTTCAATACTGTATATTTGTACTCGAATTTCATTGATGGTTTCATTCGATTTAAAATCGAAATCTAACGTCATTTTTAACGCCACATTTATAGTGCGCCCCTTTTTGTAGTATTAAGGTATTTGCCGCCATGGATGTGCGCTTCCTTTTGTAGTATTACGGCATGACAATATGGCTGCTTGACCGAGGGCGCACGGCCTGGCGGTGCGTTCCGAAGAGGGGCACCGGGCTGTCGCCATGGAGATTTCAAACTGCACGCGCTTGCTGAGGAGGCTGCTTTGTGGCGGAAAACAGGCGCCGTGGAGGACGCTCTGTCGCAGGAGAGGAGACTGCGCGGCCGCGGCGCTGCTCTACAGGAAGCACGGGGACCCGGCGCGCGTCCTGCGGTGAGTGCGGCGAGTAGAGTGCGGCGAGTGGAGTGCGGCCTGTAGGCTGGGCCTTCGGTGTCTACGACGGCGGCCCTTTGGCGCCTTCTGCCGTTCGTGGGCCGCAAAACAGCGTGCGCGCTCCTTCCTTCGTTCCTTCCGCCTCGTAACCCGCACTCAGACTCACTCACTCACTCACTGTGTGGTGGCAGGTGCGAGAGCGTGCAGCTGCCCCGTCTCCAGGAGCGCAGCGTCCTCGTCAAGATGCTCGCCGCTCCCATCAACCCCGCCGACATCAACATGGTCCAAGGTAGGAGGCGGCGGCACAGCGAGTAGCGCTGCAGCTGTCTATCTGTCTCTCACAGCGCCTGGCTCTGGCTGGCTGGCTCTGGTTGGCTAGTTGGGTGGGTGCGAGAGGACACGCCGGTGGGTTCGATCCCCGCTCAGTCTGTGTGGAGTTTGCGTGGCTTTCCTCGGGGTGCTCCGGTTTCCTCCCACCCTCCAAAGACATGCTCTGCAGGTTCCCCCGTAGTGTGTGAGTGACAGAGAGAGAGAGAGAGAGAGAGTGTGTGTGTGTGTGTGTGTTCGTTCCACTGATGTATGGACGAGTCACCTAGTGTAAGCAGCGCCGTATCTAGCAGTGTAAGTCACCGCGGTGAAGAAGGTGTGTGGGCTCAGAACGCTACGTAGTATCCATCCATTGTAAGTCGCTTTGGATAAAAGCGCCGGCTGCTATAATAATCAAACGTAAATGTAGGTGCTGACGCGTCGACGCCGCTGGAACGGGGGCGGCCCTGCGGAGCCTCACGGGTCTCTTGGTGACTCTTTCCAGGCGTCTACGCCATCCTCCCGGATCTCCCCGCAGTGGGCGGCAACGAAGGGGTGGCCCAGGTCCTGGAGGTGGGCAGCCAGGTGAGCTCCCTGAAAGCGGGCGACCGGGTCATCCCGAGGGACGCCGGACTCGGTGAGCGAGCGCTTCGTTTCCGTTTGCCGACATGCCGCCGCCCGGCCACTGTGCTCCTTGACGCTCGAACCTCGGGGCGGGGGCCCGCAGGCACTTGGCGCACCGCCGCAGTGTTCGGCGAGGACAGCCTGCTTCCCGTGCCCAAGGACATTCCCCTGCTGGCAGCCGCCACGCTGGGAGTGAACCCGTGCACGGCCGCCAGGATGCTGTCTGACTTTGAAGACTTGAAAGCAGGTATGAGGAGCCTCCCTCCCTCCGGGCCTCCGGTGCGCACAGGTAGCCCATCCGTGAAACGCTTCGTTAGGTGGCGGTAACCGCCGCGTTGAGTCCTCGCTCGTGCACCCGCCACCGCTGCGTGCTCTCGAATCCCTTCAGGTGACTCCGTGATCCAGAACGCAGCCAACAGCGGTGTGGGCCAGGCCGTGATCCAGATCGCGGCTGCCAGGGGGATCCGCACGATCAACGTTGTGAGAGACAGGTGAGTCGGTCCGCTCCCGCGCGAACGGTGAGGTGTTTGGATCGAGGGCCCCGTGGCGACGATAACGATGTCGCGACGAGGATCTCGGGCGGGAGCCGCGCGGAAAGAGGATTCGGATCGCTTCGGGACCTCCGCGATAGACGGTAGCCTGTCCAGCCAATACCTTGTTTTGCCTTTCAACTTGTGTAATGTCAGACCAGACTTCGAGCAGCTCTCGGCGAGACTCCGGACTATAGGTGCCAGTCACGTGGTCAAGGAAGAGACTTTACGAAGCCCGCAAATGAAGGACTTGTTTAAGGTGAGAAAAAGGAGCAGAGGTGGCGTGCTTCACGACAAAGTGTAATTAATGTAAATGTAGTTGAAGAATTTTAATGTTATGTAAAATTAAATTTAATTTTAAAAATGGGTGCCTCACAGTTCCGATGTAAATTGAACTGCAGCTCAGTCTGTGTGGAGCTTCCATGTTCTCCTCATGTTCACATGGGTTTGCCCTGGGTGAATTGGACATTCTAAATTGTCCTCTCTCTCTCTCTGTGTGTGTGTGTGTGTGTGTGTGTGTGTGTGTGCGTGTGCGTGTGCGTGTGTGTGTGTGTGTGTGCCTGCCCGACCATGGTCTGTCATCCTGTCCAGGGTTTACCCTGTGGTGGAGAAGCTGTAATTGATGGGAGAAACCAGCTGCTGTTGGTTCTCTCACATTGCACTCTACAGAAGTGCGTCTTGGTTCTTGGATGGATGGATGGATGGATATCCCATCCCTGACTCACAAAAGCTTCTTTTCATCACTGCGGCTGGAGTCATAAAAGAGGCAAACAGGCCGATGTTGCTGGTTTCCCACATTCAGTGTTTCTTTTTGACCTGCTTTAAAACTGAGAATTTTAAGTAAGCCCAGCACTGACTCCATTCTTTAATCTTTTTTCTTTGTATTAATCTCAAAATGCCTTTAGTCTTCAGCGGAGCTGTCCTGTTTGTCCAGGGCTCCTCATCACGTGTCTCTGGTAATGTCCCCCCCCCCCCACAGACGTGTCCCCGTCCTCGGCTGGCGCTGAATGCCGTGGGAGGGAAGAGCGCTACAGAACTGCTTCGGCACTTGCAGTGAGTGTCAGGTGAACAACCCACTTAATAAGGACACAGCTGAGCGTGGTGCACTTCACTGCGATTACAGTAAGAAGCACTGTATGAGACGCGGAGCGCTACTGTTACTCCCATCGGCTCTCGGTCCGAGATACACTTTCCCAGCGAAGTAGTGAATTTCTCCCAGTAAGGTGTGCAGGGCAAAGACTCGGAGCCGCAGATGAAGACGGTGCGACTAGATACAGCTCCGATGACTATGAAAAAACATGAACAAATTGGACTAATTTGTCAGTCTGATGGGTAAATAATGCAAAAGCAAGTGTGGTCATGGAGCAGCTCTCTGCCCCACAGGAACGGCGGCACACTGGTGACCTACGGGGGGATGGCTAAGCAACCGGTCACCGTTCCAGTGGTGAGTCTGCTCAAGGATCGCTTCGCCGATCATTTCTCTGGCGCTACAGCCGTAGTCGCGCAAAGACGAAGGATAGAGTCTGTTTGCTGTGAATATGTTTCGAGTATTGATTTAAATCACACGTGTTGCGATGCACCTGGACACATCATCGGTGATGTAACCTGGGGGTCGTAGGGCGTTCCGGGTCTTTCGACATTAGACGGTGTCCTGGTAGCACTTCCTTGACCCTACGGCTCAGCTCTCCTCATCCGCAGCCACCCTGGATGCCTCTAGATGTCACCTGTGCAGCCGCACTTCCGTAGCCTCCCTCCTCTGAAAGCCCGTGATACCCAACATACTACAGGCGCCATACAAAGACTTGTCTGTAAATTCCCAGCAGCCCTCTTCGGTGGGCGCACATCATGTCCTCCTCCGTGTGCCGTTTCACTACATCCCGCTTGTCGCACAATTGCCTTTCTGCAGCAGACACACGGCACGTCAGTGGTACATTTAATGCGTACCATCATTTCTACTCCATTTCCTTATTTTCCTCTCCCGGTACAGAACGAGATTTCGACACCCTTCGGTCCAAGTAGTGGGTTCCTCATCCCTTTGTACCTAACCTTGGGTACTTTCCCCATGGGAGGCGCAGATGTCACTGAACAGCCCGCTGGCGGTGGTACTGAAGTAGCATTGTGCTTCTGAGCAGGCCGACCACCCTGCTGTGTGGTCTTAAGACTAAAACAGGATGTCTCCTTTCTTGCCCCCAGAGTGCCTTGATCTTTAAGGATCTGAAGGTGCGGGGCTTCTGGGTGACCCAGTGGAAGAGGGACCATGCACAAAGTGAGTGAACAAGATGATATGTTTTTGGGATTCTGCTCGTTTTGGTTAAACCCCAAGTCTTTCGGCTAAAGAAACGAAGTGCATATATATATATATATAATGTGACCATGTATAAATAGTATACGTTGTATGACGTCACCGTGAAAGCACGTCCAGAGAGCAGGACCCGGCCAAACCCACCGTGCCACCGCACCCTTCTGTAATTGGTTAACAAATGATTGGAACCTCTGACATGACCTGAATACAGCATAGTAATCGTGGAAAGTTGCTTTGGAGAAACGTGTCTCCTAAGGAATAAGTGTAAATTAAAGTTGTTTTTTCATAACTGCAACCTACCCTTGGGGTTAAGAGCACAATGAGTTCCGAAAAGCTTTCTCGAGTCTTGTTGGGACTCTAACGACCCTTACTTGCGCTTCGCAGACGAGGGCTCCGTGAACGAGATGCTGGCACAGCTGTGCGCCCTGATCCGGGAAGGAAAGCTGTCGGCTCCGGCCTGCACGGAGGTTCCCCTGCAGGACTTCAGGGAAGCTCTGGAGCGCTCCATGCAGCCCTACACGTCCACCAAGCAGATTCTGGTCATGTGACTTGGAAGGAGACTCTCGTTACGTGCGTTTGGCGTACGTGCAGATCTGAACGACACTTAAGTCAACATTTACTGGGTTCGGGAGGCACGTCGACGAAAACGTTTCCGTCCCAATCAGCACTGGTCTCTAAGTAACGGAGCTGTGCTAGGAGGGGACTGCTGTAAATGTTATGTAATGTAAATGTGTTTCCGACACCTTAGAGACTGTTTGTAAGTTGCATTATTGTTTATGTATCCTTCACTAAAATGATGATATTTCATTATGTTGACGAGGGGCACTTAATATTTTTGGGAGAAAAAGCATAACTACTGTCACTGCTGTCATCAGGAAACGTAGAACACGTAACCGCAGGGCTGCTGGCACGTCCAACATTTTATTTTCATGCACAATTTCATTTGCTGCAGAAACACAATGTCGCCACTTAGTGCTAAAGGTTAGAGGCCCTAGTTGTGTCAAAGTTACAGGCAGTATTTTATGAACAGCTCTGGCTGATTATTAACGAAAAAAAATTCAGACAAATCAAATGCGAATAGAAAATCAAAAACAAAAATGGTCGTACTAGAAGCATTTTGGAATGACCAGAAACTGCCTGAAAATGTTGAAAGGTGTGGGATCGGTTTCGTGGTCCCACCTCTTGTGTGTCGGTTCAATGGAAAACGTCACGTGCGTAACAACGTGTGTTTTTGGAGCCTGTAGTGATTGGGTTTTTTATGAAGCCGACGTTCGCGCACGATCTTCGTGTGTGTGTGTGTGTGTGTGTGTGTGTGTGTGTGTGTGTGTGTGTGTGTGTGTGTGGGGGGGGAGACGCCCGCCTGGCTGCTAGCAGTGTCAGGAAACAGGTGAAGCACTTTAAAGAGTACGAAATTGCTGCTCCAGCCCGCAGTGCTGACCCACCTATTGCCTTTAATGAGATCAACAGAGGAATAAAGCGAGTTCAGCTGAGGTCACCGAAGGGTCACAGTGAGAAAAGTGACACGAGAGAAATGACGGCGTGACACGACAGTGACAAACGACACTGTTGAAAAGATACGTCCTCATCAGCCACCGTTACACTGAAATAAGAAGGCGGGGCTGAAGTGAGATAATTTTCCAGTGGGTGGAACGTTGGGTACAATAACCACTTTCAACACCGTACATTTCAGTATTGCAAGGCGCGGACACGCACACACACGCACGCTCAATGCGCTTGTTTTACCGAGTCGTACAAAAACTTGTGATAAGTGCAGTTTCACCATGTAGATGCTTTTTGTACTGATTAAACGATGAAGGACAATCTCTGAAAGTCACTTTTTAAAGCCTGTTTAATCTTTTAACCACAGCGATTCAATTAAATGGAAGCTCATAGAAATATGACAGCAAAATCAACTACTTCCTCAACACACTGTGGCACGCGTTTCGCTAATGCCAGCACCGGTGTAAGGGCGTCAACCTCGGCAGCAGGCAACGCGGGTCCGAGTGTCACAGGGCGGCGCAATATATGGTAAGTGCCGTGGGAATGAGCAAGGGAATGAAGGCCAGGGGGGTGGCGGCTGTGCCCTCCCTCAGCAGGCACTGCTCATACCTCTCAAAGTCCACCTCGCGGATGGCGCAGATGTGGTCGACACGGCAGTCCGCATCGCACGCGGACAGGTCGTAGCTGACGGAGTTAAACTCGTAGTACTTCTGCAGGTCGCAGCCGGTTCCTGCGAGCCGCTCTAAGACGGCGTGCATGGAGGACGGGGAGGCATCGGGCACTTGGAAGGCCTCGCACAGCCGGTACTCCTTCTCCCAGCGTTCCCGCATCGCGTTAGCGTAGGTCAGGTTCAGGTAGTAGGTCACAGAGTCCTTTATAGAAACAAGGACAGGAGAGGGCTTCAGTGGAATCGGTGCCTCCGTTGACCCTGGCCAGGGATCCGCGAGCGTGCGTAACCTTTCAAACCCACGTTAAAACGGGGCCTCGAGTACAGACTCGGCAGCCGTAGCCGTCCCGTGATCCCATCAGCATAATAACAATAATAGAGTACGCACCACGAGAACATTAGGAAAGTGCCAGAGCACCGTAAGCAGCTAGGGATGTTTGTGTCTCCTTACGTCCTACCTCTACAAGGAGTGTGCTGGGGTCGTAATTGAAAACGCGAATTCCAGGATTGTTGGCTCCATCCTCCACTCCAGGCAAAGTGGTTTTCCAAGGAGTGACTCCAGGGGTTATGAAAATTGTGCTGATAGGATTCCCTGGTACAGAAAGTGCAACATGGAGCTGTGACCTTAGCCAAGAGCCCGTCAGTCCTGCGTCTTGGTTTTAAAGGACATCGCCGGGATGGGCCTCTGCACAGGCTCCTCCGCGCTCCCTGCCAACATTTGTCCAGCTGCAGAGTTGAGATTTGAGCGAAGGATACCTTGCAAGTCGTAGAACATGCGGAAGCTGTCGGTGTGATGATGGCCGAAGAACTGTCCGTATATGACCGCATGGTGCTTCTGGACCAGCTCGAGGTAGCGACGGTTGAAATCCGGCCGGAACCATGGTTTGCTCCTCTTTTTCTCAAAGAAACCTGGGGGAACGTGGCCCACGATGTACGCCTGTCAACGAAATAGAAGGCAGTCCTTCACAAGAAGACCCTCTCTCCGTCCATTCTCAATAAGCGCTTGTCCGGTTCCGGGTTGCCGTGGTCCTGCGCCTATCCCGAAAGAGCGGGGTGCGAGGCAGGGGTACGCCCCTTTTTGTGTGATGCCAGCCATTCACAGGGCAGTCTCACGCAAAGGGCAACTTTGATTCACCTGGAACGCGTCTTCAGACTGTGAGAGGAAACCGGAACACCTTGAGGGAACCCAAACACGTGGATTCTGACCCTAACCCTAACCCCAGGTGCTGTGAGGCACCTGCTCCACAGTAACACAATGAACTAATTAATAAAGATCACGAAACAGCAGAGAAACCCCGGAATGTAGCTTCCTCTTAGAAATATTCAGTTACCTGATTATTATAGTCAGTCAGGGTGGCACGGTACTGTACTGTGTGTTTCGGGTAAATTGGTGACTAAATTGCTAATAGTGTATCTACAGTAAGTGACAGAAGGAATGTGTGTTCTTGTCCTTCGCCGGACTGACATTTCATCCACGGTGTACCCCGCCTCGTGCCCCGGACGTCCGGGATAGGCTCCGGACCATTCGGACCCCACACCGCGCAAGGCATTATTAATGATGTATAGAGGGATAGAAATATTCACTCGACCTAAAGAGCATCATGTTCATTATTCACTATTGGGTTTGACTGAGGGAAACGTGAAGACCTTCTCATTTTTTTGGGCGGCTCTTGTCAGAATGTTATCCATCCATTCAAACTGGCCCGCGGGGTCCGCGACGTTCTCCGTCAGTTTATTCTGGTCGTAATACAGGTTAGTGTTGAGGACTAGGACCCTGTACCCCGTCTTGTTCAGCAGCTGCTCGCTGTAATAACCACCTGAGGGCAGAGGAGGACTGCTGTTGTTCTGCAACTCTTAACACTGCACACAAACTCTATTCATTTCCTGAGCCTCTACCGCTCTGGAACGTGCGCTGAGATTCGGGTTCCAGCCAATCCTGCCACAGCTGGGCCATCTGCTCATACATGGTGCTCTGGCCAGGTGGCATCTGGCTCTTGGGATGGTAGTCATGGTTACCCAGTGCAGAGTAAACCTTAGTTTCTGAGACAGACATGAACTTTGTCAGGCTACCAGTCTCGTAAGTACATAAATGTCAGCAAAATTATAAAGTGACTGTCATATAAAGGTTATAGGTAATATTTTATGTTTTTATATTGGCAACAAAAGGTGTTCTAACGTTAACATTTTTTTTCTTTTTAATAGTCCATATTAGCAAAGTAAATAAAGAAAAAAAAAAAAATTCAGGATGACCATGCACTGGTAAAGACTAAGCCCTCTTGGCAAGACATACTTGGAAATGCCAGCTGCAGGAGGCGTGTGAGGTTTCCAACGATGGAGAGAACAGCCTCCTCTCCCAGCTGCTCGTTGGGTACATGAGGTGTATCGTCCCTACGAAAAAGTAAAACAAACTTTAACAAAGAACTGACCTTTTTAAGTATTCAGTTACCATTATCAATTATACACACACAGCCTACAACTGCTGGTCCCAGCAAACCAGCACCTGGCAACACAGGGCATAGGGCTGGAGGGGACACACCCAGGGCAGGATGCCAGCCTGTTGCAGGGCACCCCAAGCAGGACTCGAACCCGGGACCTGCCGGAGAGCGGGACCCGGCCAAACCCACCGTGCCACCGCACCCTTCTGTTATCGGTTAACAAACGATTGAAACCTCTGACGTGACCTGAAACTATTACATTCCATATCATCACTCTTGCTGGTGTCGATTGGCTTTGTGTCGCAAAGATACCCGGTCCAGATGATGAAATCTGGCTCTGGAAGAATAACTTTCATGGCATTTATAGATGAGTCGATGAGGTCCCACGGCGAATCGCAGTGGTAGTGACCAAACCTGCCAGCGTTCGGCGCCGGCCGAGTTCCGGTGGAGGCGCAGACAAGGCCGGGGTTGTCCGTCACTGTGTAGCTGGGGTCCCAGTGGAGATCTGTGATGTGCCAAAAGCTACCTGAAAAATGGAATGAAATTTTACTAAAAAGACGGTCACATCCAATTTACTTACTCACTTTCTAGAAGTGCCTACCCTGGTCAGGGTCACGGTGGTCCGGAGCCTGTCTCAGAATCAATGAGCACCAAACTGGGGGTACACTCTGGACAGGACACCAGTCCATCACAGGGTAGCCACATATGCATACACACTCACTCGCTCACTCATTCATTCTCATGCTAAGGGCAGATTAGAGTGGCCAGTTCACCTGAACCGCTTGTCTTTGGAGCGTGTGGAGGAAATGATCCCCACCTCTGGCTGTAGCACCCTTGAGCAAGGTACTTACCCTCTGTTGCTCCAGTAAAATTACCCAGCTGTCTAAATGGGTAAATAATTGTAACCTTAACATTGCACGTCGCTTTGGAGAAAAGCATCAGCTAAATGAATAAATGTAAACACAGGGAAACATCCTTTGATTTACGAAACTAATTAGTTCCAGAAAACGATACGGATACCAAACTTTCGGATACCGAAATCATATTTCCCGTTATTTTAAATAGTAAAAGTAATAATGCGTTCTCAGTCTATCCAAAATCCCAAACTTACCTTCCCGAATACAAGTAAAAACTGCACAACACCTATATAGCATCAACCTGTGATTTGAGCATGGTATGAATCACTTCACGATTATCAAACAATTAAGGAGATCCTTAGTGGGTATGTTGCTCAGCAGAAAGTTTCGGAAACTATTTGAGTTTTCCTTAAATGGAGTAGACGGCAATAAACAATCAATAACGCAATTTATACTGTAACGACCTGCGTTACCGTTCTGAGCGGGAAATGTGTTAAATGTTAATTGGTTAGCGTTCGGTGACGTACAGGGAATATAACGGGGCGATTGCGTCTGCCGCCAGGGAGAAAGAGAAAGGAGCCTGGAGGTGCTAAGCAGGCTGGGAAGGCTGGCTAGACGCGCAGGTCCTGGAGGAAACGGGGTCCTCGGACCGAGAGCGTCATTTCCCCGTGCGTTGGCGTTCCAATAAAACGTTCGAAATGAACGCTGCCTCCGCGTCCTTCTTCGCCCCGTCCGAACCCACGGCGCCGCGCACCACAATATTAAAAGTAAGCGCAGAAACAAGGCAATTTACCACAATGAACTGTTAGTGTATTCAATGAGCGAAGCGAAGAACGGCGGAGTTGTGCCGGGCGGGGGAGACTTGGCAGTCATTATTGCACCGCCACTGCCCAAAGCAACCAGGAGACAGGAGGCCGAGAGGAAAGAGCTGAGGGAAAACATTGCCCCCTACTGTACATTACTGCACTTGAGGCACAGCTGTCACACTTTTGGACACCTTTGCGTAAATTTCATTACATTGATTGTTTTACGGTAACGTTACCGCTCGTTCCACTCGTTCCCTCACTGAGCTACTTGGCGGACAAAAAAGTCACGTTACAAAAGATGAACATTAAAACTGGCCTCATACGTTATCCTGCATGTAGCAGGTGAGCTGAGACTTTCTACTTCCCATGGACTAGTACCCTTCAAGGTACTCTACTTATACCCTAATAGGTGGTACAGTAATATTACCCTGCGGGTTAGTGTTTCACTTGATTATCTAACGCTTTTAGTCGTGTCGGGCGAAGGCATCAGTTAAATAAAGGTTACGAATATGTTTCAGCAGTCGGTCTTCACAGTTTTCTCACTCTCTACACACCTTTTGTCCCTTTACCACGTTAAAGGTAACAAGAGGAGAGCGACAGGAGAGTGAGCAAAGTGTGATGAAGCGCAAACGAAGAGGAGAACAGCAGGGCAGCGACAAAGTAACAAAGTGTCTTCACGTTGCGGATCCCAGGGGCCCGAGGCTCCGCGGCTCCGCGGCGCCGCTTCCGGACCTCCGGAGACCGGGGACTCACCGCGGGCGGCGACGGTCCGGCCGCCGGAGCCCGCCAGCGGCAGCAGCAGCAGCAGGAGCGGCGGGAGGTTGCGGAAGAGCGGACTGCGGGCGAGCGGCTCCATCGCGGCGTCAAGTGCGCTGGTTTTCGGAGTCGTTTCACCTCCAGCTCTGACCTTCGTGCGCTGATTTGTCCGGCTTCCTGGACTTTTTTTGATTCTCCCAGCTCTTCGAAGGCTTTCCGAAACTGTCCGCTTGCTTGGTTTCTCGTCCCTTTATTTCCACACGGCCACACGTGTAAAAGTTGGGCAGCGATTAGATAACAGCCGTTCGGGACAAATCCAAAGTACAAACTCACATTATCTCATAATCAAGTATGAATCCAGAAGGTTCTCTTTGACACTCAGTGAAATACTAGTGTGCCTTTCTGCCAACACTGTAGGAGTGAGATTACACACACACACACACACACACCATCTGAAACTGCTTGTCCCATACAGGGTCGCGGGGAACCGGAGCCTAACCCGACAACACAGGGTGTAAGGCTGGAGAGGGAAGGGACGCACCCAGGACAGGACGCCAGTCCGTCGGAGTGAGATTGTATTATATAGATATATATTATGTTTTTTGTAGCACACCATGACCTCACGCTGAACTGATATCTGCTGTTTCAGTTTGTTCGGCAAACCACCTTGTTTACTGGCCATGATGGAAGAGACGTGTTTCATTATATTTCGTATCTTCCACCCCGTGTTATATTGTAACGACCTGCATTACTGTGTTATATTATATGTTCGCACACGCTGCTCTTTTACGATTTACAGAATTCACAGCGTTTACACTCTTTTGAATCCAACATTTAGAGCCCTGAGGTGTAACGACGTGTCCGGGACTGGGGAGCAAAGACGTGACTCTGTGACGTGTGTGTGGAGCATAGTATTACCACAGTTCAGGGGTCCACAGGTCCCCGCTGTTCTTTCCCGTCTTCTGCTGTTCTTCTTACTCCTTCATTGTCAACGTTTAATTGTGGGACACAAGTAAAAGCCGCAAGTTGCACAACAGCGCCTCCTGTACGGTGGGGGGGCAGGATACGGAGACACTTCACCCCACCCTTATTATAACAAGGTACACTTTACACACATGGGGCCACAAGCACTGCCGCTCCGTTCGTTACACTGGACATTTACGCACCACTGGAATCTTCCGTTGAACTGCAAAACACTTCAGCTTTCGAGTTTTGTTCAACACACTCCGTGTGAAAAGTGTACAAATGCTATTATTGTCCTGAACATCAGAAATTTCATCCGGGCAGCTATAGAAAGCCAGTGCAGAGAATTCTAAATATATAGCAATTTTCATACCTCCTCTTAGTAACATTAATATTCTCCATTTTTCCATTTGATCTCTCAGAACACTCATACATTCATTCAAATAAGACCTTAAAAACATTAAATGCCAAAAACATGTGAGAACACAGACCCCAGACCCCCCCAATAAGGCCATTAGTTTAAATAATTTTTTATGCGTTCCTGAGCTCCAAAATTGACACGCATGATTTATGCAAAAATACTGACGCAGTAAATCTTATTAAATGGATACAACAACATCTTCAGTAGTCATGGCAGAACTGCACGGGGATGCTGCAGAATATATGAACATTTTGAGCTCGAGGACACAAGCCTGGTACCAGGGGTGCAGTTCTTATATTATTCAGACATTAACCTCCCGGCGCTCAACAATTGCTCCATCATGTGTGCTTTTAACGTCGATAAAACTCTCGTCGAGCCCATTTATTAAATGATTTAACGCGCTTCAATTTTCTCTTGCCATACACATTCCAATACAAAAGGTGGCGCTGTTCACTCTGTAGCACAAACCTCGACGTTCCCTTGAGCCTTCGCGTCAATGTAACCACAGAGGAAGACTGCAAACATCTCGTCTCTGATTGGGCGGCGGGCTGCGCGGCGTAGGCTCGGTTCGCGGCAAATTTGTGGCGCATGCGCAGTGTTGTCGAAAAGTGGCGCGCGGACTAGTGCGAGAAGCTTTCGGTTAAAACAGACGCGCTGTTTGGACATTTGTTTTGCTATATCGTATGTGTTTGTATAAAGAGAGACACACCTCTAATAGACTTAATAACAATGTGGAATCAAGGTGAGTTTTGAACCCTCATGTCTCTGAATCGTATTTTGCTGGTTCTTGTTTGTGGCCGAGCGAGTGAGTTTGGACGTCATCGACATCATCGTCGATCATCCGGCTGCAGCTCATCAGTGTGTCGTCGTGTTTAAAATAAGTTAACATTTGGTGATATGTTATTGTTTTTAAATAACCTGTAATATTGTATCACAGTGGACGCCTCACGGAGGTGCGACACAATTATCATTTATAAATTATTGTTAATTATTATGTGCAGCGACACAAAAATATGATCTCGTCACAAATATGACGTGTGTGTGTGTGTAGGAAGCTACGGGGAGTCCGGCGTCGGGAGGGGATACACTCAGTCCCCGGGGGGCTTCGCGTCCCCCGCCGCTTCCCAGGGAGGAGAAAAAAAGGGGGTAAGTAAGTGAGGTGAAAGAGCGGCTCCAGGACTCGTCGCGCCTGTGTGCGCGTGCGCGCGCGCGCGCGCTCCCCGTGCAGCCCATTTTCTGTCCTCTGTTCTTCCTTTAACCTCCACATCATGTTGCCCCCCCAGCAACCCTCGTTACATGTATTATTTATTAGATGCTTTTCTCCAAAGTAACTAGCATCTCATAGAAAATACAAGTTGTTCATTACACTAGCAGAAAGAGACACTTAGATGCAGATGCATTATTCTTAAGTACAGTTAGTTTCTTTCCACCGTATGAATCAGTGCTCATCATACAAGTAGCTGTATTAAACTTTATCTAAATAGCGACAATTCCTGATCACCTTCCTTGTAATTTTCTTTCTTTTTTTTTTGTATGGGATACATGTAATGTGCATGAAGGATTTTTTTTTTTTTTTTTTTTTCCTCCCATCCTTCATTCACATATTCTATCTTCTCATCTGTCTTGTCACTGTCATTCTGTCTGTGCTGTGGAAGTTTCTGTCACCAAGACAGATTCCTTCTATGTGTGAACATATTTGGCAATAAAGCTCGTTCTGGTTTTTTAAACATTTACAGGAGTAGCTGCATGAAGGGTTATCCGGGGATGATCTTTAGGTTAAAGTGTACCACAAAAAAAAAAAAAAACACTTTTATTGTTCATTGAAATCTCTCCACTCATTCCTGCAAGTCTTACATTATTCCTAAAATGTGCTTAAATTATATAGTAAATTTGTTCTCTTTGAAACTCTTGTCACTAATGTGGCTCGTCATGACCAAACAGGGTTAGTTTTGACTTTAAAAATACCATTCACATAGTAAATGTGTTGACTTTTGTGAAATGAAACAGCCAGTGTTCATTTTCAGGCACTCCATATTTTTTCCCTCTCCTGTATATTTTGTGTGACCTTATTAAAACACAAAAATATTTTTTTTATTTGGTTACTGTATTATTTACCAGGACAATTGTAATAACTGATTACTCTATCAATTTTCAGCAGTTGCAGCACTACTTACAATCTAACAAATTTTCAGATTTTTCTGATTTTGGTGTTAGCAATAAGTTTTTAGTTGGTCATAATGACATCTGAAAAGAAGTGTGTATGACTGTGTGACAGAGAACACGGGCCCAGCAGATTGTCCCCTGCACGGTTTCCCAGCTGTTGTCTGCAGTGCAGGCTGAGGATGTCTTCAGGGTAGGAGAAGTAGAGGTCGCTCAGGTGAGTCCCAAACCATCCCATGGCCACTTTGCAGAGTGCAGGTGTGATTTTCTGCGTGCACAGCTCAGCCTACCTACCTCCCTCCTGCCTGTAAATGCAACTTTTCTTCTTGAAGTAATAGCCTAAACAGACATTAGAAAAAAATAATGTCCATAGCAGCTGTTTGACCTCTCGTTAGGGTCGGGACTCTCACTGAGGGGTCAGCAGCCAAAATCCGTGTCAGTAGCACATGAATCGGCCTGCGGTCTCTCTCCCCTCCCTAGCGGAACAGACGTGTTAAACGTTAGGTTTCAGAACCTTAGCTCCATATTAATGCCTCACAAATTCATTGTGTGTTACGTTCGGCTGCCAGTTTGCAAGAAGCAGTCTGGAACCCATAGCCTGTGTGAGTGTTACTTGTCCTTCTCCATGCAGGTCACTGTGGTGGGGATCATTAGGAACACAGAGAAGTCCATGACAAACATCCAGTACAAAGTCGATGACATGACTGGGCCTCCCATGGACATCAAACAGTGGGTGGACACAGAGGTAAGCTGTGTGTGTGTGTGTGTGTGTGTGTGTGTGTGTGTGTGTGTTTTGCACTGGCAGTGTAGAGGCCAAAAAGCTGATCTCTCAGTAGCTCACACTTGAGGGCTGTAAGATGTTACGAAGAGCCATGGATACATTTTACGAGATTTCTGTTAGCATTATCATGGGAAAGACCAGTCGGGTGGGTTCTTTGTTACTCTCCTGGCTTGCTCTCTTTGTGCAGGACCCCACTATGGAGAGCACAGTTATCCCTCCTGGAACCTATGTTAAAGTCTACGGAAACCTTCGCTCCTTCCAGGTACACAGTTTCTAACGATTAGCTGCTGGGGTAGAGTCGGGCAGTTGCTTTCTTCTTTTAAGGAATTCTTTCTCAAGTCCATTTTAATTTGAACACAGAAGAGACGTGGTTTTCCGCTCTTCCGAACTGGCATGTGCTAACATTCAAGAGCATTCACTCATATGTAATTTGTTTTTGTAAGTGTGTGTGAGCATGGTACTTCGAGCCTCATCCAAACATCCACATTTTTGCTCAGCCACGTTTCAGTGCCTGACTGAGCAGGACTGTGACACATGCGAAGAGCGTTTCCTCCTGGACCCCTGATACTGGGGGGTCCGTGTTCAGTGGGGAGGGCAGGGTAGGGTAGGGTTCTGCTTGTGCCCTCGCTAGACTCATTGGCACTTTCTGTTGCAGAATCACAAGACAGTGGTGGCTTTCAGCGTGAGGCCTCTAGAGGACATGAACGAGATCACGTCACACATGCTGGAAGTCATACAGACACACATGTTGCTCAGCAAGCCGCAGGGCATGGTGAGTGCCCCGTTGTCATGCCTCTTTACCCCTCTTGAGGTCCAGGGCTTTCTGTAGACTCGCAAAAATTGCTCCACTCTATGACAGCAGTGTAAGTCTTAAAAATTGCATGCTTGTAAATATTTGAAAATGTTTCCTTATTTTGAATAATCAGTAAAGACTTTGACTCATCTGAAGAAGTTTCTTCAATAACCACGGCACGATGACACATGCTAAGTTGGCTGTAGTAGTTTGCTGAGTGTAGTGTGCAGCTTAGAGACTTCGATGGGCCACCATCTGTCTGACGGAACTTGTACCTGTTTCCAGATGGGTGGAGCGGGAGGAGGAATGAACAGCGGTATGGCCCGCCCGGGTATGGCTAGCATTAGTGGAGGCTACTCTGGAGCTATAGACATGTCCAACAACGGCCTGAGCCCCAGTCAGAACCAGGTGAGTCTGAACCTGAGAGCCTAGATACACAGGTCTTGCGCCTGACTTGCGGTGTTTCTCTATGCCTGTCTGAAGCAGCTAATGTTCGATCTGAACTTTGCTCACAAGGGGAAGTGTTGCTGTCATTAAGGAACCCAAATCACTTCTGGAGCTTCTGTTCATTTGAGAGGAGCAGAGCCAAGCAAACATAATTATTGACTCTTTCTGTCTGGAAGGTGTTGAGCTTGATTAAGAGCTGCCCAGACCCACAAGGCATCAGCATCCAGGACTTGAAGCTCAGGCTCAGTGGCATGAGCATCTCCGTCATCAAGTGAGTCCTTCCCTCTCCTGCTGTTTGGATGGTCAGCACCTTGGATAAGATTGCCTCAGCTGAACTGACCATGTATTCATTCTTATAGCTCAATATGTCTCACTGTTTAGATTCTGAGCATTCGTATTCATAGGCCTAAGTTGTACTGAAGACAAAAATATTGTCATCTAGAGTGTGCACATGGGTGTGGTTAGTGTACATGAAATGTCAGAGGCTTCACTGAGAAGGGTTCTGCTGTTAAATTTAAGATGAATGGAAGTACAGAAAAAATACTTTGAACCGTGCAGTTCACGTACGTGTTGTTGTACTTGTTTTTGGGCTGTGTAGGATATGCATATTGCTCTTGAATCATCTCCTTTCGCACTAAATTGTCCTCTCTCTCTTGCTCTGGTTCCAATGCAGACAGGCTGTGGAGTTCCTCAGCAACGAGGGCCACATTTTCTCCACTATTGATGAAGACCACTTCAGATCCACAGACAATGATGACTGAAGCACTTGGATTTGACCCATATCCTCTCAAAAGGACTCCAGTATTAAAAAGATGGTGTATCTCAGTCTGAGCTCGGTGACTTGTGGTATCAGGATGATTCTGTAGGAGGCCTCACCTGTGTGAATTGATTTGTTTTGGTGTAAAATGACAGCTTAATGAAGAGCTCGGGGTTTACCCAGGATTTACAGAAACAGGTTATCTCAACATAGTGTCCATTCCCCAGAATTGATCTTATCCGGTCTTTTTGACCATACTAGAAAATTAGTCTCCTAATAGCAGCAATATGTATGAAACTGTTCTTTTGCTAAATGTCTTTTTTTTCCCAGTTAGAAGAAGTGTTCTTTAAAATCTGAAGAATCGGTGTTCCATAAATAACTATTATTTAGGCTTTCCATTGAATAGGAAGAGGCAAGATTGACATTTTGAAGTATTATGTAATTTGGTAGAAGGTTTAAAAAGTTTTTGAAGTCAGGGAAACTTTCAAAAAAAACAAGTGGTCTTTCAAAGTTAAATGTACCATAACAATCAGATTTTCCACAGTTACTAATTTAAATAGCTGCTTTGGAGGTGGTGTTCATCAGTCCTTTCAACATTTTCAGTAGACAAATTAGTGTAGTGTCTACACTTAAGCACACAGTTATCCCTGCTTTTAATTATATTCTGTGCCCCTCCCCCTTAAGCAAAGTTCTATAACTTTTCCCACTTGAGCCTTTCTTTAGATGTGCAGCAGTGCAAGTTGAAAATGGCAGAAATCAAGTTGTAATTGCACTGGTAACAGGAAATTGGTTGAACTCCACCCATATTTCAGCCACAGTCTTCTTGTGGCTTAAAAACAAAATTTACAATTGTTTTTACAGTGTGAAAACAAACGAAATACACATTGATATTGAATGTCTTAATGAGTTAGTTTTGTCCTTAAAGTTGTGCAGTTTGAAAACCTTGTCATTCAGCTTGTATCTTTACTAACAATTCTGCTTTTACTTTTTGTAAAGATACTGCTAAAATTGACTGGTGCACATCCCCTTCTTACTGTGTCTCATTTCTTGTGGCCATTACAAACATCTCTCATTTGCATACAGAATTCATTGCATTTTCTAAAATATAATTTCAGCATTAATTTGTAAAACAGCATTATCCTTCTGTGGCACATTAGGCAATATTGAGTACTAGCAGTAGTCCACCTGATATTTTATTGAGGCAAGTGTGAAAATCTCTAGGCTCACTGTCATGTGTTTGGGTGGAAAAACTCAAGGTCTGTTCACCTGTTGATTTTGAAAAGGAAAGCATCTGGTACAGGACCTTTGCCAGTTGTGAAAGCTTATGGGAAAATGGACATTAAGGTAACTTTCAGCAAAGACTTTCCATTTACTCAAGGAGCTGAACTCATACAGACCAGTGAGTGCAGCAGTTCTGGTTTATACACGTTAACATCATCAGTACAAACGCAAAATCAATTGAAATACGGTTCAGTTATACCTGGGACACAATTACCTGTTGAATATTTAACATCTGTTGTGATGTATAACAAGTGATACCGCTACTTGTGAGCCTTTCTCTTGCATGATCTTTACTGAACTTAATGTTTCCTCCTAAATTTTTTCCACTGTGACAAGCTATAAGATGAGTTCTGAAACAAGCAAAGTGGAATTCCTGCACCGTGTTGCTGACTCAGTAGAACATGATACTTTCCTGAGCTTTCCTCATGTTTTTGTCTATCACTTCGTAGTCTTCGTCGCTGCTCTTTGCTGCATGAGAAAGAAAAGGTGGCAATTGAGGCAAGAGCAGGACAGTAGGGCATCCCTTGTGCTTTCTCTAGCAGGTAGGGCAGCTGGCCTCAGTTTTGTGTTCCTATAAGTCTTGCTGTTTAAGGTTAACGCTCACCAGTCAAGGCTCGACACCTCCGAAAACTCTCAATACGAAGGAAAATGAACAAAATGCAGTTGCAAAGAGTTTCGAAGTCAGAGAACATTAAATCCTATGTGGAAAGTTTCACCAATTAAAACATTTTTTATGCTTTGAACAAGAAATGAACCAACCTCGGTTTTTCTGGTGGGGAGTCCTGCTGTAGGTGTTTGAAGGTGGGGCGGCACCCACCAAGGATACCTTTCTGGGTATTACTGCAGGAGCCTTATCTGAGCTCTCCTGCAAGAGAAGGAACCAAAGGTGCTGACGGTGCTCACAAATCGGCTCTCCCTCCCTGTGACGTTCATAAGCAGCATAATTCAGCTGCACAATTATTTGTTTTGTGCACTGGCAACATTGACTTACAAATTTCAGAGACAAAATTTCCCAGTTTGTCTATTTTTCAAACCTATACTTGTGAGGGGCTTGTCATCAACACCACGTGCAGGTACTCCTGCGTGCAGCAAGCCAGCAAAAATGGTGCCCGTAGACTAAGGCTGTATGTAGAGTCACAGATGTCAAATGTCTGTTGTTTTTGAAAAAGCTAAATAACAACATTAAACTTAATGTAAATGTTAGGAACCCTGACACCTCTGTGGGGTGGGAGACTGGAGGGGGTTTTTTTTCGCTGGGTTTGTTCGCTTTGTTATAGACGTCACACTTTGTGGACCTTAACGAGGCCCTTTGCACTAAGTGTACAGCAGTACATCTAGTTCATTAATGCATCAGTTGCACCAGTCAACTTGCACTGATGCTCATAATTGCTCTGTTGAAGTCAAGTTTCCACTGACTATAGAATTTTTACCTGGATGGCTGATCATTTTTGTCTGGGGGAGCAAAGTGTAACATATAAGTGAGATGCTTGTTTACCGGAGCTGGTGGCAGAGGAGGTGGCGGAGGTCTCTTCGACACATTCTCGGCACTCAGCTTTAACGCATGCATCTCAGTGTGTGGAGAGCCACTGTGGCACAGAGGTGATTTTTTTTTGTCCTTGGCTGTGGTTCTGGATGTCTGCTTGAGTGGCTCCACAGGCCGCTTGGGTGGCAGGGGTGGCGGGGCATCGCACTCCCCCGAGAGTTTGTGGAACTCATAGTAAAAGGCTTCTGTCAACTCGATGACAGTCTCGCAGCACACCTTCGGGGGTGGTCTCTTGGCCCAGGGCAGGGGGTCCTCGCTGAGGCACAGGGCCAGTTTGAGCCAGCGGCTGGGCAACTCAAAGCACTCGAGCGGTTTGCTGGGCAGACTGGCCACCACTACCGGTTCCATGACTGCCTCCTTCAGCCGCAAGGCTGGGAAGTCTGCGAGAGGATCGCTCTGGAGGTCCGTGTCCCGAGTGGCAACCTTGACATCCAGTGGCAGTGCGAAACGCTGGATCATGTTTGCCAGGCTGTATTTCTTTTTGTCTTTGATTTTCTCCACAAAGGGCCCTTCCAAGTACATAGGCAAGTAGACCTCTTCGCTTTTCTCCTCATCTTCGTCTTCATCTTCGTCCTCATCTGCCTCGAGCAGGCGCCTGCAGACCAGGACTTCCGTTACCTGCTTCCTGCCATCCCCCGGCAACTCCACAGTCTGGCTGCGCAGCACCTCCAGCTGGTCGCCAGCACTTAATGAGTTCAGGCCCTCTTCTAGGGTCTCCGAGTGCTTCGATGCGGTTACGGTGAGTCCCGGCATGCGGCGAGCAGCCACGTGCAACTCGTAGACTGCGGCAAACTCGCGGGGTCGAAGTCGGAGGCGTCCACCGTAGCGCAGCGAAATGAGGAAGTGCTGCTGCGCCCGCTTGCCAGGCAGCGTGGAGGCCAGCACCATGGCAGAGTCTCGGCAGCCGTGAAGTACCAGTTGCTGCCCTTTTTGTAGGCCCTTCGACCAGTGGCATTTAAGTAACGGCTTGGCCTCCAGGCCTTCCAGCACCTCAGCCATGGTGGGGAATGACTGCTGAGGCTGGGACATCACCTCTGCTAGTGTCAAGGGGGTCACAAATGTTATGTCCCTAGATTGCTCCGTCACATCCACGACATCCACCTCCAAACTGGAGGGAAAGTTCACCACATTCTTCCTTACTGTAGGAAATGAGAGCATGTGAGGTGAAGACCATGAAGAGTCTACTCTTTACGCACCGTTTTATTCTCTTGATCTTATGATAACTATGAGTCTGAAAATACAGTTTGTTTTTTATTGTTCCTCAGGTAAAACTGTGAACCTGAATGAAATTCAAAGATATTTCCTCAGGCAAACCAGGTACCGTGGGCCGACCTTGAACCCTGAGGTCTACTCGGTGCCAACAGTATTGTCAGATTTCCGGATTTTACATCGAGTGCTCTCAGATTCAATGTGTTTGAAATTACAGCGCTGACTCGGACACAATGGATATAAACAGCATCGACTTGTTAGTCAATGAAGTCAAGCTGAGAAGCTCCAACTGAAGCTTGAGAAAAATAAAAATAGCCATTTGTGGCCAATGAGGATGTAGCCATAGACAACTTTGAGGAAAACAGAGATGGAGACAGAGAGGGTGACTAGAACGTTCTGGTGGCGCAGTGGTACTCACAGTGCATGATGGCCTGAACCTGATATATGGGGCTGATGCGGAATGGGCCCCCGGACACCTTGGCACTGAGGTGGTAGAAGTGGCGGTTGAGGAGACGGGGCTTCGCCACGATGGTCCGAAGTGAATAGGCATGGCTGTTCTTGTGCTCATAGAACTGCCCACAGCAGGATATTGGGAGGAGAACCTCTGAAGACGCTCCCTGGCGCCCCTCCACACGGCAGCGTAAGCGAGGCTCCCTTCCCTCCTGCTGCTCCAACAAGAGGATGGTGAGCACCTCCCCAGCCCGCACCACACAGTCCTCCAGTCTTAGCTCATGATGGCAGGTGAAGCTGAAGGAGCTGTTGGCATTGGGCTCCACTGGTATCACATCAACTATCTCCTGCACAGTGGAGTAGGGCCTCTCCTCCAGAACCAGTCTGAAGAGGCCTGACAGGGTTAACAGTAAGAAGGAAGGTAAGAAAGGTTTTTTTTTTTTTTTAAAAAAAAAAAAAAAAGAAAAAAAAATCTCACTCCTCTTACTTACCCAACTGGTGTGTGTAGATATTGTTGAATGCCTATGAATTTGTGAGAAAGTCATATCCTGCATCAATACGCAGTTTGACCTGCTCATCACTGGATGAGTTCCCATAACATCTGAGATTAAACATAATCATTGAGATGGGCTGAACGCATCTTGAACCCTTTTCAAAACACAGTCCTCACTAGGATGTGCAAAGAAACAAGTCACCAGACCACGTGTTCGCACCTCCTCAGCTGTAAGCTGCATTTCTCCAAATAAAAACACTGCACCAGAATCACGCTTTTGACGAGTTCGTCTTAACACGACTGACCTGTGTGGCCGTAATTGTTATTGTTGTGTATTGATTATAGTGAAAACTCCGGGCCAAGTGTTAATAGGCCACTCTTAATAGCACCATGGGTTAGAGTTTGGTTGGCTGGCAATATGTACAGAAAAAGGGTAGAAGAGTTGTTGCTGCACGTGGTTCAGTAAAGGAAAAAGAAAACATCATCCATCGCGTCTTATCTTTATTTGTGTTCCAGTGTAGTTATTGCACCCGTAAACACAACAGTTGGCGACGAGGATTTTTTCGGATATTGCCCTGAAGTTTCTCCTAGTTTTTTTTTTGTGGATGGACGTTTTCTTTCCTGGGAGACGAACGGGACGAAGACGTGCGACGGCTCCGGCTCCGAGGGGGAAGCGCAATTCCCGCCTGTAAGTGACATACTCAATAGGAAAGATGGCTGGATATATCGGACGAATTGATGCGTTTGACAGTGCTACGGATGATTGGCCGATGTACTGTGAGCGAATCGAACAGTATTTCAAAGCCAACGGCATTGCCGACGACAAGCGGGTGTCGGTGCTGTTAAGTGCGATGGGTGGAAAAGCGTATGCGTTGCTGAGAACCCTCACTGCCCCCACAAAGCCGGCAGACCTCAGCTTTGATAATATTGTGCAAACACTGCGGGATCATTTAGCGCCAAAACCACTGCTTATAGCGGAATGTTTTAGGTTCCATAAACGTAGCCAAAACGAAGGAGAGTCTATCGCAGCTCATGTGGCTGAATTAAAGAAGCTGTCAGAACACTGTCAGTTTGGAGATGGACTGAGTGATGCGCTGAGAGACCGTCTAGTCTGTGGTATTTTACAAGAGAGTATCCAGAAAAGATTGCTTACGGAGTCGGATCTCACATTCAAACGTGCAGTTGAAATTGCTGTCGCCATGGAAACAGCTGCCCGAGACGCTGTAGAGTTGCGATCCAGAGTAAAAATCATGTCGGTGAACAAAGTGACCACTGTGTGTAAATTAAAAGGGACAGTGCAAAATGCAGAATTGTGCTACCGTTGTGGCAAGGGCTGGCACAAAGCAAACCAGTGCAGATTTAAAACTGAAACGTGCAGAAAATGCAACAAAGTTGGACACATACAAAGAGCTTGTCGCTCCGATCTTTCACACCACGAGAAAAACAAACAGTACAAGGCTCAGAGAAAGAAAAGTAGAGATGTGCATGCTGTTGCTCAAAGATCTGATGAAGAAAGTGACACAGGGTTGGCAACTCTGGAAATCTACAGTCTGAGAGGTGACTTGAAACAAGCGATCTGGCTAACACCACGAGTGAATGGAAAGACAATCCGAATGGAGCTGGACACAGGCTCTGCCGTATCTGTCATGTCACAGACTGAGTTTGAAAGACATTTCACAAAAGCAGAATTTAAGCCATCGCCTGTTAAATTGAAAACATATACTGGTGAGCCCATAGTTCCTCTGGGTGTGATCCCAGTGACTGTAAGGTATAATGATCAACAGTGTGAACTAGATCTGTATATAGTTCCAACGGCAGGACCAGCACTTTGGGGACGTGACTGGTTGAGAAAGTTACAGTTGGACTGGAAATCCATAAAAAGTCTACAAATCTCGGGTCCTGTTTTGTCAGGCACTCAAGAGAAACTGAAAAAGGTGTTGGATGGTGCTGCAGTGGTATTCCAACCAGGAATAGGAACGTTGAAGCATATTAAAGGGAGAATAACCCTGAATGAGGGTGCAGTACCCAAATTTCACAAAGCGCGGCCAGTCCCCTATGCTATTCGTCAGAAAGTGGAAATGGAGCTGGATCGGTTAGAAGCTGAAGGAATACTGTCCAAAGTTGACTGGAGCCCCTGGGCAACACCGGTTGTTCCTGTTGCCAAGAAGGATGGAACTGTAAGACTGTGCGGGGATTTTAAAGTCTCCATCAGCTCTGAACTGCAAGCAGAACAATATTCACTATCAAGAATAGAGGATATTTTTGCTTCCTTATCGGGAGGACAGTTTTTCAGTAAAATAGATCTGGCAGAAGCATATTTGCAGATGGAAATGGAGGAAGACTCAAAGGTGTTCCTGACCATTAACACTCACAAAGGCTTGTATCGATACAATAGACTGGTTTTTGGTGTTGCCTCAGCGCCAGCATTATGGCAACGAGCGAGGGAGCAGGTACTTCAAGGATGTCGGGGTACCCAGTGCTACCTTGATGATATTATAGTCACTGGAGAGGATGACGACAGTCATTTGGAGAACTTGACACGTGTTCTACAGAGACTAAGAAGTTATGGACTGCGTGCGAGGCGTGATAAGTGTGAGTTTTTCAGGAGTACTATTACATATTGTGGACACGAAATTGATGCAAACGGCTTGCACAAGTGTCATGACAAGATAAGGGCTGTCGCAGAGGCCCCACAACCAAAAGATGTCTCACAATTGAGGTCGTTCCTTGGATTTGTTAATTATTATAACCGGTTTTTGGCAAACCTCGCCACTGTTCTCCACCCCTTGAATGTGTTATTGCGAGCAGGACAGAAATGGATGTGGACAAAACAGTGTGAACGAGCGTTTCAGGAAGCGAAGAAACTGGTGGTATCAGAAACAGTGTAAACCCATCAAGCTAGCCTGTGATGCTTCACCGTACGGTATTGGAGCGGTGTTATCACGTGTCATGGGTGATGGAACTGAACACCCCATAGCTTTTGCATCACGCTCTCTCAATGCTGCAGAAAAAAATTATGCACAAATTGATAAAGAGGCTTTGAGTCTAGTATGGGGTGTGAAATGATTCAATCAGTATTTGTATGGAAATGAATTTACTGTGGTTACTGACCACCAACCCTTGGTTTCCATTTTTAATCCACGGAAAGGCGTTCCACTGATAGCAGCAGCGCGAATGTAGCAGTGGGCATTGTTTTTGGGAGGACATAGATACCAGATTGAGTTCAAAAGAACTCACAGTCATGCAAATGCTGATGGACTCTCACGGCTACCATTAGGCGGTGATGATGATGCAAATCCAGCAAAAGGAAGCGTTCCCTTGGATGTTTTTACTCTTGCTCAGCTTGAGAGTTCCCCTGTTACAGCTGAAATGCTTCAGAGGAAAACCAGGAGAGATCCAATATTGTCCCGAGTTTACACAGCTACTCAGACTGGCTGGAATGAAGAACAGAAGATACAGTTTCCGCAGTTCTATCGACGCCGAGATGAACTGACGCTGGATGGAGGTTGCCTCGTGGGGATTAAGGATTATTATACCTCCGAAGTTGCAAGCTCGAGTCTTGGAAGAGCTTCATGCTGGTCACCTAGGAGTGGTGAAGATGAAATCACTCGCTAAAAGTTTTGTGTGGTGGCCAGGAATCGATCAGCAGATCGAGCAGTTCGCCATGCATTGCCCAGGATGCCAACAGGTTCAAAATATGCCAAAACCTGCACCGTTGCACCCTTGGGAAT
The DNA here is from genome assembly GCF_900964775.1 of Scleropages formosus. Lineage (NCBI taxonomy): Eukaryota > Metazoa > Chordata > Actinopteri > Osteoglossiformes > Osteoglossidae > Scleropages > Scleropages formosus. Next base: position 830,480 of record NC_041824.1, read on the forward strand.
GGCCTGCTGTGCCGTGGCAAAGGATTCATGTTGACTTTGCAGGACCTTTCATGGGCACTACATTTCTGGTGGTTGTCGATGCATGTTCTAAGTGGTCAGAAGTGTTTAGCATGTCGCCCACAACCGCTACCCAAACTATAACAGTGCTGAGAGAACTTTTTGCGAGGACTGGTGTCCCAGAACAACTGGTGAGTGACAATGGACCCCAGTTTGTACCTGAGGAGTTCCAGATCTTTCTAAAGAACAATGGGATCAGGCACGTGACCTCTGCCCCATACCATCCCGCTACAAACGGATTAGTGGAGCGATTTGTACAAAGTTTGAAGAATGCTCTGCGTGCCATGGTGGGTGACAAGATTATGTTAACCCATAAGTTGCAAAGGTTTTTGTTTGCGCATCGTAACGCAACGCATGCTACCACGACTCGAACGCCAGCTATGTTGTTCTTGGGAAGACCTTTACGTTCAAGGCTGGACCTGTTGCGACCGAATGTGAAGAGGGTTGTGCAGGACAACCAGTTGAGACAGGTGCAAAGAGACGGACCGGTACGAGAGCTGGAAATTGGTGAGAGTGCTCGCTAGGGACTACCGCGGGGATCACAAGTGGATGCCTGCGAAGGTAAAAGAAAGAACAGGACCACTTTCTTACACAGTAGAGATTGGACCAGACACCACCTGGAGACGGCATATTGATCAATTGAGAAAGGCAGATATTCCTTTGGAAGGTGTTCCAGGAAATGTGCCATCCACGTCTACTGTTGCCCCTTCCGATGGCAGCGACACCACTACACCACAAGATGCTGCGATGTCTTCACAGGAAGTGCCACAAACACCTATCCCAACTTGTGAGGAGAAACGTTACCCTACCCGTACACGGAAACCCCCAGACCGTCTTACTTTATAGGGTTTGGAATCCTACCGAGGCGAAGACATCATGTAAAGGGACTTGCAGTTGTGTTATTGTTATGGGTTGTTTTATCTAGAGGGGAGGAGTTGTTGTGTATTGATTATAGTGAAAACTCCGGGCCAAGCGTTAATAGGCCACTCTTAATAGCACCATGGGTTAGAGTTTGGTTGGCTGACAATATGTACAGAAAAAGGGTAGAAGAGTTGTTGCTGCACGTGGTTCAGTAAAGGAAAAAGAAAACATCATCCATCGCGTCTTATCTTTATTTGTGTTCGAGTGTAGTTATTGCACCCGTAAACACAAGTTATTTCGTCGCTTCAAAGTTGTGTTTTATGTTATCGCCCATACAGGTGCTCCCCGACCTACCCATCGTAAGTCGAAAGTCGAAAGTCGAAAATGCATTTAACACACCTAACCTAGCGAACATCACAGCCTAGCACACGTGCTGGGCAATTATCTGGAGTTTCTCCTCAAGAGTAATTGCCCTCCTCTTCTTCTTCCCACCAGTAGCAGGAGACACAGATGGGCGTTTCGGTGACATTACGGATGCACAAAACACAACGCAGAAACGGGGGTATCTGTATAGCGATCGCGTGGCGGACTGGGAGATACGCGTCGCTGCCGCTGCCCAGCATCTCGAGAGACGCATATCGATAACCCAGGAGAAGAAATCAAAATTCAAAGTACTGTTTCTACCGAATGTCTCTCGCCAGGTCGCCATCGTAAAGTGGAAAAATCGTGAGTCGGGGAGCCTCTGTATTTTGTACATCACTGTACAAGTGAGCTTCGACTAGACAAGTAGAAGTGGGACACCACACAACAGGAAATGCTGGTCCGCATGTAAAACACAGCCAAATAAATCATGCATAGCGTGAGCTTTATCATGCAGCAAGAGCATGACGTAGATTCCAAATTCATGCCGGTTCGGTCACTTTGAGGTTGAAGTGATCTCTGGGAAACACAGGGCACCGCGGCACAAAACGGGTGCAATAAGATGGCATCTTTGCTTCTTAGACATGTGCACATGGGGTTTAAACGAGGTGGGTTTGTTATTTCCAAAGAGATGTGTGTAACATGACATAACGTGAAATGGTGCGCTGAAGTGGACAAATGACACGTTTCACAAAGTAACGATTCCCAGCGCTCCACACCCATTCCACACGCACGATGCTGATGTGAGGTACTAGAGAGGAGGTGAAGATGTTCGTCGAGCCCACCTGCGTGGTCCAGGGGCAACTCGGACCTCTCCTTGGTACCGATGTCCTCGCAGCATGCCGACAGGAGCTCGGTGCCAATGATCTTCACCAGATCCCCTGTGGACAGGCACACCTCGCTTCCTGACACCTCATAGATGGATCCTGAATGAATGAATGAATGAATGAATGAATTCATTTTAAATGATTGATTGATTGATTAATTAATTAATTAATGACTCAATCTTAAGTGGCCCCAGAGGGAAATTCCACTCAGATGCACCAGGATACAAGACATGTACACACACGCATAAATGCAATGACCGAACAAAGGTCAAGACAAAGACAGGCATATTTACACAGAAGAGGGCAGTGCAAAGTGTGGAGGGGCGAGGAGGAATGAGAGCACAGCGAAAGCTCGGGACCACACGGTCACTAAGAAGTCATCGCCTTGTCTTCATCGGGACTCAGCGATGAAGGACCTCCGGTAGCGTTCCTGTGAAGTGCAAAACTGGAAAGGCCTGTGACGGAAAGCGCTCCTCTGTTTTACTGCGGTAACGTGCGGAGGGCGAGTCCGCGACGGACTGCGGTTCATTCGGAGTCCGTCTCCGTGTGGCCTCCAGCAGACTCGGGCGGTCTTCCTCCCGATGACGTCTCCCGTGCGAACGCTCCGGCCGCCCCGCGACTCCGCCGCGGAAAAGGCGGCACCGGCGACAACCAGCTGGTAGAAGATGAGCAGCAGTGAGCTGCGCTCTCCAGAGGACTCGAGCAGCCCTGCGAAGTAAAGGCGGCTCTGTCCTTTCTCGCTCTGGTCCAGGTTCAACCTCCGGTACTAGTCTGTCCCAAGTACCGCCAACTCCGCTCCGAGGGCGAGGGTATCGTTGTATCGCTTCTGGGTCGGTACCCTGACGAGGACTGCAGTTACTGGGGCACCCGGGATTGCGATTGTATAAGATGTTCTCATCATTCGTAATCTGCCTCGATTACCTGAGCAAAAGTGATGTAAGACTGACTGCTTTCCCAAGAAATGATGTCCAATACGGACCTCATTTTGTTAGCGGACATAAAAATAAAAAATACCTTTTTCCCACCGGGGGCCCTGGTGTCACACAAACAAATTTCCACTTGAATCACACTTTCTCAATCCGAACAAAACCGCTCTCTCATTTTACCCAGATGATACGATTTTACAGTGATGACATGTAAATGATGACTAAACGTGTCCTCATGGTACAAATTTGTATCAGACCGGCGTCTGCTGAAAAAGTTGTGTATTCGGAACTAAAACGAACCAGCAGCAGGAAACAAGACATCTCAGTGTAAGTGTGTGTCTATTCACCGTACATGCAACATTCAAACACAAATATGAAACTGGAAGTAGGAGCTCCTGCAGAGACGCCCACGCAACCGCGGGTGAGTGAGTGAGTGCACGCAACACAACTGACTGGTGAACTGAGCGCTCGGCAGAAACTCAGGAAACATGGAGAAACGCCGATGGGAAGCTTTACGAGAATTCCAGAGCACGAAAGCGCGTCGAAGGACGTAGAGAAACAATTACGGTTAGCGTAAGGTAACGCGGGAGAAGCGCTTCCCATCACGCTTGACGGTCAGCACCTCATCGATCGGCGTACGTCTAGTCGCGCAACTCAGACAGCCCAATCCGTGCTGCTCTTATTAATAGTTAGAATTAATTCAGCCGACACTTTTCTCCCAAGCAACTCAGGATTATTTGCCTATTTTCGCAGCAGGGTAATTTTTACTGTGGGACTCGAGCCCCAGAGCCACCGGAGAGCAGGACCCGGTCCAACCCACCGCGCCACCACACCCCCCCCCCCCGTGAGATTTGGAGTGTTAGACAAATTTTTTCAGCGCGTAATCATATTTTTTCCAGTATTTCACTAGAAGAAGACAAAATGCTGAAACGATGAAATTATTAAAGACAGCAAAGAGGGCATAAATTCAGCGGTGGCTGACAGCTTCCCCGGGGCAGGAAGGGAGGGGAGGGGAAGCCCGACGGAGTTTACGTTTTGTAATTATAGTAACAGATTTGCGCCCTTCTTCTCTCTTCCTCCCTCTCCTCTTTTCCTCTACGCCTTTTTCCTTTGCTTTTACCACTTTTCTGTTCTGTTTTCTACCACGCTGTCTCACAAGAGAGCAGTAAAAATTGATGTAAAACTGAGTGAAAAATGATTGCTTGGGATCTTAACGCAATTATACGTTGCTGGATTTTCATACGATGACATGATTATATTGTATTTGAGGGAAAATCAATGTGTCAATAATTCCATTGAAATCTTTCGAAGTACTTTCAGTTTCTCCTTCCTCTTTCATCATTGTTTCGATTGTTTGCCGCCTATACTTTTATTTGTCTTTATATGCGGACGATTCCAACAATTAATTTCATTTTGTCAGACGAAATCATCATAATCATCAGATGCGAAAGACAACTTACAGCTTCATATTATTTCTGATATTAAGTGACTTGGAGAAACATTCTAATGACTAATGTGCTGCCCTGCATGTAAATTTGCTGTCGTTTTCATTATTATTCTGTGCTGTCGCCTTTGTTCGTGTGTCGCAGCGTTGCAATAAATATAAAGAAGAGCGCGAACGGCGCTGGCAGCGAGATGTTCGCCGCGGCTCTCTGTTTAGCTCGACCGTCATCGTGTCTCGGCGGATATTTGTACACTTTTTCTTCTGTGAGGAAACAGAAAAAAGTAAGGAAGTTCAAGTTGTCTCAATACAATTATGTTGCTTGACAGACACACACTCGGCACGTTACCCTGGATGCTCTTTTTTCTGCAGCCTTCAACTTGGCCTTGCGTAACATCGCGACTCTTCCGAAGAAGCAAAAAATATGGATGTTGCAGCAAACCGGTGAATCGCATTAAAAGTTAAGATCGTCAAGTGCGCGAGCTCTTTGCGAGCACGCGGCCGCACGGACAGCATCGGCGATTTTCGCACGAGCCGTGGACAGAAGAGAAGAAGGTGCAGAAAGACAGGTGACGGGCCCGAACGGACGGTCCTCTTTGTGGCTTTCGATTTCAGGTTGGCACCTCAAGACTAGTATCGCAGCTCTCAAAATAGCCGCGCAAATTGTGCGGTTGTTCATTTTTTGGCTCCGGACTTATTGGTTTAACACTTCTTAAAAGGCATAATTTGCCTATTGAGGAAGAGGAAGCTGGTTCCAGTGCGCACGGAACACACTCACAAACACGAAGCATTATTATGCTTACATTTGCAGTTGAGAATTTACAAGAAATTCTGGATTTTAAAATTTTCAATAGAACTCATGGGCATTTCTGCCTTCTTCGGCGCGGGTGGCAAATGTCGAGACGTGTGTGAAACACCCTACCACACCGAAACGCGTTCGCTAGAAACACTGCCGCGCATCCGAAACAGATGAGGCAAAGAAAACTGGATGCAGGAGAGAGAGAGAGAGAGAGAGAGAGAGAGAGAGAGAGAGAGAGAGAGAGCGAGAGAGAGAGCAAGTACTGCTGCTTGTCAATTAGTTCAATATACGTGCAACATTGAAGCAGTCGGCGTCTGGTGACGGTAATCAAAAGTCTTGCGCCCTCCAAGGAGTTTGTTCTGAGCCGCAAGGGCAGCAAGAGATGTTTGTTGAGACACGAGTGGACGTGCACATCTCATCCGCGGCTTCGTTCAAACCGCCAACCGTTACAGCAAACTAACCACTTAGAACAGGGAAACACTCTGCAATAAAAGTCTTTGCAAAAATGTGAAGTTGCCAGCTGCAGCAAATTATTAGCTACGCTTAGCGTAGCAATGAAATAAATGCTCGGACTTTTGCACTTATGTGCATTGCCATAATTACAAGGGGATTTTTGCATAAAGGTCTAATTAATGTGCAACGGTATATCGTTAATTTAACTGCATTCCTAAATTCGCAGCAGTCACCTGATACTTTTCAATCAGTTTAAAAAAGTTTGTACGGCCACATAACTGAGTAAGGAGATGCAAATCGGCACCGATATTAACTTCTACCCAAGCAAATGCAAAAAATCTCTGCGGTGTTTTACGGGGGCCGCAAAAGAAGCATCATAAAAGAACATTAGCTATTGTGTACAAAAGTCACTGAGCACATTTTCAGTGCCGCCATGAGGTTTTACACACCAGCTTGTGCACGAACGAATACCGTGTCTTACGCCGGAAGAGGAGCCTGCTGCCGTCGATACGAATCTGGACTTTGGACCGTGACGTCTGCGCTCCGCTTTTCTGCCTTTTCCTCTAAACCTGCTGCTGCCGCCGCTCGAGTGCTGCGCGCAGGCCCGACGTGAAGACAAGAACCGAAAGGAGCGCGAGCCGCTCGGAAGTCCTCCCGCTGTCTGAACCGCCACGGGGTCACATCCTGGACACAAAGTGCCATCTGTGTGTAACACCGGCGGTCTCAGCACATTCAGCAGCACTTCGCAGACTCGGCGCTTTACAGAAGCGGGTAGCACCGGGGCCACACATGGCTGTGGGTTCACGTCCCATAGTCTGCGTGCAGTTTGCATGTTCTTGTTTTCTTGCCGCAGGTTTCCTTTGGGTGTACCGCCCATTCCTCCCAGCCTCCGGAGACATGTGTACCACGTGAATTTGGCAGTTTGAATTGCACGCAGGGGGTGAGTGTGAGTGAACGCGCGACCGGTTGCCCTGCCCTGGCTTTGGTGTGCCAAGTGGCCGATGGTTCGAGGATGCGCTCCGGAGCAGCGCGACCCCGCGTTCGGACGACTGGTCACTGATGAGGAACGAATGAATGCGCCAGAAGTGCCAGGTCTCGGAAAACAACATGGGACCATTTGAAATCGGAGGAACAGAAGATGTGGAGTCGTCGCCCTGCAAGGAACTCATGTTGCACAGTGATTCGCCACCGATGAATGGAACTCCCGCTTGGTGGTCCCACGCACGAAAAGTAAAGCACGGAGCGGGGTTCTAGATTCTGGCTCCGTTGTGGTGGAACGACCTCCCCCTGTCACTCAGAACTGCTGAATCTTTGTCCACATTTTAAAATGGTCTTAAAGTTCACTTCTTCCAGACTCACTTCACCCATCATCTCTTAAGTTCATGTAAGGTGTAAATGTTCATGCACTATAACTTTGAGATCATAGCCAGAAAATCCTTCACACAGCTAGTCCTGTATTGCACGTAAATGCTTACATGCATCTAAAAAAATTACTAAGAAGGTGATCAGGAATCGTCGGTATTCGGATAAAGTTTCACGCAGCTACTCGTGTGATGAACATCGTGATGAACATTGGGTCATATGGTGGAAAGAAACTAACTGTACTTAAGAATCACACGTCTGTATCCAAGTGTCTCTTTCTGCGAATGTAATGAACACATAGTACTTGAGATGTACGTCGCTTTGGAGAAAAGTGTCTGATGAATGAATACATGTAAACATAAACCTAAATGCAAATGTACACGTACAAGTAAATCTCCGGCGGTTCTCCTTCTGCCACACTTGGAATTACCATGAAATGGGATTTGAACACGTTAAGGAAATGTAGTTAGCCTTTATTTTTACTGAACTGCCACTAAGTGTCTAACTTTGCCAGTCATTCAAGATCGTTTGTAGTGTAATTTAACGTTGCAGGCAGGACTGTATCATCAGGGTACTGATTTACTGTGGGCAAATGCATGGCATTACCAAAGATAAAACTGAAAGTTGCTTTGGATAAAAGCGTAATGTAACTTCAACAAGAACAACAAGAACATTTGTGTTCCCCTCTGACTGAACTGGAAATGAGCTGTAAGCGAATTCTCTGAATAGCAGCAGGGCAACAGGAGGAAGCGTAACTTATGGTGCCATCGCATCGTAAGAAGGTGGGTTCGAATCCCTGCACCTGCTTGGTCCAGTTAAAAGGGAGAGGAGGAGGGGGGGGAAAAAAAAAAAGACTAAGTGTGTCAGTGTGCTACATGATCATATTCTGAGCCGCTCCAGCTCTACAAGTGAACAAGACCCCTGGGTCCTGCCGAGTTCCGTCCTCCTCTGGCCTCGCGCATCATCATCATCATGGAGGCGCGCGCCCTTCCTCTCTCGAGTCTCGGTTCCCGAAACGACCCAGCGCTCCTTCAAGCGGTGCTTTTCTGTGGAAAACGGCAACATTGATTGATTGCGGCGACGCGCAAGGCGAGCGCCGCTCGAAGCGAACGAGACGTCTCGGAAAGCGGAGACGCTGACGTGCGGTGCGGTGCGGTGCGGTGCTGTCGTTGTCAAGACGCGCTGGAATCTCACGCTAGCAACCGTCGCGCGAAGAAGCGCTCAGTAATCGCTGAGCAGAACAGGAGCGTCTCTCGCTGTCTCTGCTGCTCGTTTGCGCTCATGACTGAATTCTTGCCGCCCGTGACGACGCGACGGACGTGTCCCCACCGACCGGCACCGGCGTTACCTCGCTCGTACCTTGAAAGTAAACCCCGGAGCAAACCTGCAGGACCCGGGGCAGGGAGTCGCGCTCCAGCGACGCCACGTAGTCGAGCATGGAGAGCGCCGGCGGCGGCGGCGGCGACGCGCTGACGGCTTCCATCGCGGTTCGTTCGTGAGCGCGGCGCGATTCAATCGCCCTTTCGCAGCCTGCGGTCCCTTCGGCGCCCACACACACACACACACACACACACAGTGACACACACACACTGACTGTCCGCGAAAGAGGCTGGGCGCCGAGGAAGAGGAAGTCGCGCTTGAGCGGCCGACACACGCCAATGAGCAGCGCTCATCACTCCCTGACTGAGCTGCTCAGGGCTCATCACTCTTCTTCATCCCCCACAGCAAGCTGCTGCTGAGATCATGTGCAACACGCACACACACACACACACACACACACACACACACGCGCGCGCTCTTGCTTCCTGGAACAACATGTGTCATGATGTGATGAATCCATGTGGCGCCTCGCGCGGATTGTTTTAACCCCGTTTTACATCGAACCCTATTCAATATTCTTTTCTGGACAGTTTCATAAACACGTGTCTGTTTGGCTGCATAAATATACTGTACCTTGTCACACTGTTACTGGATCATTTCTCCTGCTGTCGATTCATACGATTCTTGGGCAAATATTTTGAAGAGGAGTGTTTATTGCGAGGGTGGCGCAGTGGCGCAGTGGGTTGGACCACAGTCCTGCTCTCCAGTGGGTCTGGGGTTCGAGTCCTGCTTGGGGTGCCTTGCGATGGACTGGCGTCCCGTCCTGGGTGTGTCCCCTCCCCCTCTGGCCTTACGCCCTGTGTTGCCGGGTAGGCTCCGGTTCCCCGCGACCCCGTATGGGACAAGCGGTTCTGAAAATGTGTGTGTGTGTGTTTATTGCGAGTCTGATCTCACTTTTCCCTGTTTGCCTAAATTTGCAAAAACCTGTTTCCAAACGCAGCACTAAACAATAACCTCGATATATATAAAACCTAGGGAAGGACCTTATTCTTAAAAAAATGGTAGCATGTGATCAGGATTCATTTATCCTGCGTTTTATGCACCTACTCGATCGATGAACTTCGGTGCATAAAGTGGTCGGGAACAAACTAGGTTTACTTGAGACTTTCATGCCTGCAGCTGTCTCCTTCTCTCAATGTGATGCATAAATTGTACTTTTGCTGAGATGTACGTCGCTTTGGACAACAGCGTCTGCTAAATGAAAAATGTAAATTTAAGAACTGTATTTCCGTCCAAACCACTCATCCCATACGGGCACGGGGAACCGGAGCCTAACCAGGCAATAACAGGGCATAAGGCTGGAGGGGGAGGGGACACACCCAGGACGGGACGCCAGTCCGTTGCAAGGCACCCCAAGTGGGACTCGAACCCCAAACCCACTGAAGAGCAGGAGCAGGACCAGGACCAACCCACTGCGCCACCACACCCCCTACTAGAACTGTATTTAGCTTCCTCAAAATGAGAATCTTTTCAGCAGAGGCACAACTTGACTTTTTCATGTTCACAGTGACAGAGCAGATGCTGCAGTTTGCTGTCGAGTCTGGATTCCCCCGTAACCCTGTTTCAGTGCGCAACCGCAGAGCCAAGCGGTCCACAGGGTGGGAATTTGATTTCTGTTTCATCACACAGCGAGACAAACGACTGCCTTTATTTTTCTCTATTCTCATTCACTGTGTTGCTTTGTGTTATCTGCTCTGCTTTATTTCAAGTGTTTCGGCTGCCTGGGAGCCACACACTCCTCCATCATGCAGACTGAAGGTGGAAGAAGAGCTCAGAAACTGGAAAGTAAAGGCCGTCACTGAAAGTCTCTTAAATATCTGTACAGTACTCATAAATGAGAGCCCAGTACTGAAGTACTAATGTGCCCCTTGCTCTTCAACAGAGTACTTGCACAAATATATATAAATACCCATATATGAGTTTTCATATAAATACAGTTAAATATTGTTCCTCTAAAATATTCATTTGTGAAATAGGTACATCAAGGGGGTGCGGTGGCGCAGTGGGTTGGACCACGGTCCTGCTCTCTAGTGGGTCTGGGGTTCGAGTCCCGCTTGGGGTGCCTGGCGACGGAACGGCGTCCCGTCCTGGGTGTGTCCCCTTCCCTCTCCGGCCTTACGTTCTGTGTTACCGGGTAGGTTCCGGTTCCCCGCAACCCCGTATGGGACAAGTGGTTCTGAAGGTGTGTGTGAAATAGGTACGTTACTTTATGTGTTGCATTTCAGCAGCCACACTTTTAATGTAATACATTTAATCTGATTACCTGTACGTTTATATACGATACCTTTACAGAGAGTTCTTACCCAGTTCTTTCATTGCATGTTTTAAACAGGAACGTGAACAAATTTGTACGATCTAAAAGCATAATACAGTCCCCAAAAAACTGCATTCGCATACATTCCCTTTCATTCCCTTTCGTTTACTTCTAGTCCCGGTCGGGGTCACGGCAGTCCGGAGCCTATTCTGTAGAATTACTGGCCACAGGGCTCAGTGCGCCTTGGACTGGACGGACACTACGGATTTGGACTGCACACACTACGGGCGCGCGCATTTTCGACGTGTTGATGTGATATTATCTGGTTATTGGAGTGTTTTGCACTTTTTTTAGGGTTTTTTATTCCCCTGGCTAGGTTAACTGTTCTGAATAAATCATCATCATTATCATGTTCTTCTTGTATTGTGTGTGATCCGTTAAATAAAAATAAAAAAAAAAAACTGCGGGGGCGCGGGCACACGCACACACGCACGCACGCACGCACACACACAACACACACAGCAGTGTTACCCACTGCCCCGCCCTCCTACGTTCCCGTATTAATGAACGACATTTCCCGACATCCATAGGGCTGATGACGTCACTGTCCTCTGCGTGTGCGCGCGGGAGACCGAGGAAGATGTCGGCGGGTCGGGAGGTGAGCGCTTCTGTTTTGGGCCGACATGGCAAAGCCGTGGAAAGGAAGGAAGGAAAGAAAAAGAAAGAAAGAAAGAAAGAAAGAAAGAGTGAGTGAGTGAGTGAGTGTAAACGTGAAGAGGGAGATACAGATAGTGCGAACAGGTACATCCGCGCACTGCGCGCCTTTTTTCCGTCAGTAACTGAACTGAAAGCAGTGACAGAATCATGATCCATCATCATCATGGTTTGTTCGTCACGTTGAGGTGAAAAATGATCTGTTTCAAACAGGGAGGACGGAGCTGGTCATCCTCACCCGGCTGAAGCAGGAAGAGTTTTAGCTCACGTCCTCCCTTCTCAATCTCAATGAAAGAGCTCGAGCCGAGGTCACATTTTGAAGGACTCGACGAAGGAAGAGTCCTGCACGTGTACGCCGACACTGACTGACGCCGATATTGACGCCGACGCTGATACTTCCTCACTTATCTCCTGAGCTCGGTGCTCCGGGCTGCTCACGCTCAGACTCCGGGGGTTCGGTCGCGGCGATGGAGACGTGGCGCCGGTTTGGCTCGGCAACGGAGCCCACGATCCGCAGGCAGCGCCGCCGTACGCTTTGCTTAGCGACAGAGGAGACGAACTGCGCGCGAGTCTCGTTGCTCGGTCGTTCTCCAAGCGAATGACACCTGCGAACGAACCAAAATAAACCGCACGTTAGCGGGGCCTCGATCGGCCCCTCGCGGCGCTCCGTCCCGCTCGAAGGCCGGGTTCGTTCGGCTCGGCCCTTTTGGGGCAGAGGCTCTTCTGATATACGGTGTTGAAAAGTGCGAAGAAGTCCGGATGTGGCGGTGTTTCCTCAGGACTGGTTGCTCTTTGTTGGCCTTTGTGGGCTTCTTGCGTGGTGGTGCGGTGTTGGATTTGTTGGGTTTGCCTAGTCTCCTGCCCACGTCCTGACTTTGCGCGGTTGGTCCAAGGCACCTGATACTGGCCTGGTCGTCTGAAGCTCAGCGCCATCTGTGCGCTGGACTGTGTCCCGATGGCTCCCAGGTCCCCAGCGGTGCCAGAGTAAATGAGCCCTGAGATTTAAGCACGGTGTGCAAAGTCACACTCTGTGTTATGCCTCAGAGGCACAAGACCAAAAGTGTTCCTGCCTGTGGCGAAACTCCGGCCCCTGGAACGCTCCGAATGTGTTTCGTGTCGAGAGGTTCTGTCCGAGTTTACAGAAAGCGCTCATGGATGACGAGCAGTGCCACCTGTTTGGGATGAACCCGCACATGTCTGTCATTTCACCACTTAATCCTTAATATATTCCCACATTTACATGTATTATTTATCGGGCACTTTCAAACTTTATCACAGTATCCACAATTCCAAATCACCTTCCTACTAATTTTTTTTGAGATGCATATAAACATTTTTGTTACATTACTGGAGCAGCTCTGTGAAGGTTTGTCTCTTGTTCAACAGGCATGATCTTGGTTATAATGCATGAACATTTACACCACACATGAACTTAAGAGATGATGGGCGAAGTGAGTCTGGAAGAGGTGAGTCTTCAGACCCTTTTTAAACGTGGACAGAGTTTCAGCAGTTCTGAGTGAGAGGGGGAGGTTGTTCCCCCACAACGGAGCCAGAACTGAGAACCTCCATGCTTTACCTTTCATGCGCGGGAGCACCAAGCGGTCAGATGTGGAAGAACATAGCAATCTGGTTGGGATGTAGCGGATAGTCAAGTCTTGTAGATACCTGATCTGTAGCCCATAACCAGGGTCTTAAATTTGATCTGGGCAGCTATAGGAAGCCAAGCGTATTATAATATAAGATTATAATATTTTATATACACACACACACACTGGCTGAAACCAGTTGTCCCAAGCGGAGTCGCGGCAAGCCAGACCCTAACCCAGTAACACAGGGCGCAAGGCCGGAGGGGGGACACCCAGGACGGGATACCAGCCCATCTCAAGGCACCCCAAGCAGGACTCGAACCCCAGACGCACCAGAGAGCAGGACCCGGCCAAACCTCCTGCGTCTCCACGCCCCCCTCATATATAATATGTATTATATTATAATCCTATAATTTCTCATTATTTCCTTGTCCAATTTCTGGAGTATTTGGAGCAGCTGAAAGCATACAAAAATTGCAATGTGTTGCTCCTCAGTTTTAAAGCATGTGGCACCTTTCTGGAACGTGTCTGGATGGAGCCGCACAAGGCCCAGCAAGTGCCTGCTGACTTGCATCTGTCATTTGGAGCACCTACACCATCTGAGAGGGGTTCCAAACCCAAGCAGGTACCAGTACTGGACACAGCAAATTGTGGGAGGAGGAAGAGCTGAAAGGACTTGTGGGGATTCCAGAGACCGACAGGGGTTGAATAAATAGTACGACAAATGTTTTATCATCAGAATTGTATGTTTTAAGTGCCAGCGTGTGGTTTACGTTGCAAAATAATTGAAAAGATATAAGTAGCAGTAGTGAACAGAACCACGTGATGCACATTTCAACATGTGTTTTACTGTATTACTCTGATTTCACATTAGTCTCCTCTGTAGGCTCAGCACATGAACAGCATTGAAAAAACAATTTTTGTTTTTCGGTGAAAGAGTTTTCATCTGAGATTGCATAAATGAAATGACACAGAACCGAGACTTCATTAATGTATATGGCCGATTGAATGAAGTGAAGCGGCAATTTTTACAATCGAGTTAATCCAGTTAGTGTGTTAATTTTAAGATGAATCGTAAGGGAAACTAGCTTCCCATTAAAAATAAGTGAATCATTATTGTCTTAAAATCTGTATTAAAGTTCACTATTTTTCTTATGTTTGCTCTCTGTAACATTAAACTGGGTGTTTCATCATACTTCAGACCTTTAGCCCTGAGTAAAACATTTATTGCAGCCTAGCACAGCGCACCTCGTTGCATTTGCCTGCTTTCACCTTTATTTATGATGTCATTGAAAGGTCTCCCTCTAGGTTGCACTTCAAGGATTCTTTTCTAAAATGTCCTGACATGGAAATAGACAGTGGTGATGCACAGGTTTTGCCTTATGTCCAGTTACATGTTACAAGGTGGCCACATGAGAAATATTGAAACCCTTCAGATTGCACTTTCCTCCAAATGACTCCAGTGTTGCGTGGGCTCTTTCGCTGGGGTTCAGGGCTCTGGCTGCACCCGCCTTATTTTCAGGTGAATTCCATTGAGGGAGCGCAGCACCAGCCTCGGTATTTTTTTCGGGATCTTCTTTGGGTCCTTCTCCAGTTGGTACCGCCTAAGGGTGAGCGCCACAGCCACCTTCATCTCATTCATGGCAAAGTTCTGCCCGATGCAGTTCCTGTCATGGTCAGAATCAGACCGACTTAGTCTTTCCAAAAAGCCTTCGAAAGACGCGTGAAATAAAGACGGTGCTGTTTGGCAAGATTAACTTTACTCTGTAGAAGAGAAAAGCTGTGGTTTTGCAGTTTATGGTTAATCTATTGTCCTTTTGTTGCCCAAAAAGCTAAAGGATGTTCAGGTGCAAACAGCTGTAGCTGTTTTGGTTTCAAGGTCTTCCATAACAAACAGACACTCGCAGGCGAGTAAACAAAAAACCTCACTGGCTTCCCGGGGACCTTGGCATTCGCACACTGTTAACCTGCTGCCCTGCCGTACAGGTGTCCGTCGTTGCGTTAGCCGGTGTGGTACGCACCTTGGCCCAGCAGAGAAAGGCAAAAAAGCATGGGGGGACCTCTTAGCGCAGTTTTCTGGAAGAAACCTCAGGGGTTCGAACTCCTGCAGACACACAGAGCTGTTTGTGGCAAGCAGCACTGAACGCTGGCGAAAAGCGCAACTGTCCGTAGGGTTCAGGTGCCGAGGACAGATGGCAGTACGACTGACAGCCTGCACGAAGCAGAGAATGTTTCCTTTGCACAAAGGACCGGTGTCGGTATGGATCGACACCCTTTACCGCAGGCCATGTTGCGTAGCTGTGAGCGCAAAGTGTGACAGTGGTAGCGTGCAGTCGGTACCTCAGGGTTTTCCCAAATTGCAGGGTTTCTGTGAAGGCTGTAAATACTGGTTCCAATCATAGATCCTGCACAGAAGAGAGCAGATGCCAAGAAGGAGGTAAACAAATGGGACGCAAAAGGAGCCGCGTTCACGCTCGCAAACGCGACGTGAATGTGTTTCGTGTAAATGTCCCGGCGCGGGGTCCTGGAAAGGAACAAGGGGTGCGCGGGGACCCGAGGGGAAAAGACGGCCTACTTGTGAAATATTTCTCTGCCCTTCTTCCTTGTTTGTTTCTCTTTGTACATGAAGCTTTGCTTTAAACCTCAGATGCCTTGTTAATGTTTCATCCGTTGGGTTTTGATAAAGGTCGAGAATCATATTTGTCAAACACCGGTGGACTTTGAGATTCATTTGAGGTCACTGACAAGATGATCTGTTTTTACTGGTCCCTCTGCTTACGGAGCACTTAACCCTAAAAGCCGCGGGCGGTAGAGCTGCAGCCGCACCTTCGGGCAGCGTCCTCCCGTCAGCGAACGTCACTGCCTTGGTCAGTTTTCGCGCCATGCTGGGGACCGGGGGATACAAACGAAGAGACTCCTTTATACACATGGTTGTGTAAGGAATTTTGCTTAGATCCTCCCTGAAAAAGAGCAGATTTGGGTCACGGTTTGAGAACAACTTTTTTTCGTAATCGGTATGTAACATGAAACAAGGAGACAACTTTCCCACAGCAATGTTATGCCCGCAACACTAATTCATTTACTTACAATGACTTTATTATAGCTGAGTAATTCTTGCTGGAGAAGTTCACTGCAATTCAGTTTAATCCGTTTTAACAGAGCGCTGACCAGTGCTAATGGGAATGGTCCGTGTTTACAGGGTGTGGTAAACAAGCGTGCAGTAAGTCAGCTTGCAGCTGAAGAGAGGAAAACAAACTGTGAGCTGCGAGGGTCCAAGTACCAGTGGCTGCCCACCTTTCCTGGGCATAATGGAACCAAGAGCAAGCGCCTTGCCCAAAGGTACCGCACAAGGCCCGAGGATTTGAACCCAGGTCCTCGGTATGCAGGTCTACAGGTCTAACTACCACACTACCTACTGCCCCATGTATCTGTACAGCTTTTGACATCAAAGTGATGCTGGACAAATCCAAATGGTAAAAATGTCTGCATCGAAATGCAACGTAGAAGTAGTGTCAGTCAGAGACGGACTTCCACATGCACATGGTGATCCAGCGTGTGTTGCATGGGTGTAGGACGCTACTCGGACTCGTACGGAAGGCGCTCGTGTTTGCCAAGCAGAAATCTGCGCTCAAGAACAGTCCTGGTGTGTCTGGAGTGTCTTTGTGAGAGAGGCAGATAGAAGGGATACACAGCACTGAGTGTCACATGTCAGGCGAAAAACAAAGAGGAGGAGAATGCAGAGTGAGGAGCAGGGATGCTGGGTTACGCTGTCATGGCAACGTACCACTCCATCGTGTCCTTGCCCCTGAGCACCTCCGTCACCTCCTCTCGACACATCTGCTGGTGCTTGGGGTGGCAGGCCAGGCTGTACAAGATCCAGGAGATCCCAGTGGCCGTTGTGTCATGGCCCTCAAACATAAAGGTGTCCACCTCTGCCCTGATGTCTTTGTCGGACAGGCCCTGCTGCTCGTCGTCCTGAAACGAACGACACTGGATTTTCAACGCATTTCTGTATGCGCTTTCAAAAGTAAACGATACGAACTACCGTACGTGTGACGTTAGTTACTCTGTTGCTCGCTTATAGGCTCTATTGTAGCTGCAGCTCTTGGGTGGCACAGTGAAGGCGAGACGGAAGGAGAAGAAGCGAGACTTTGTGTCCTCTTGCGGTCTGGAGCTCTATCACCACAGCATTTCATTGGTTCTACTAATTTTACCAGTTAACTGCACAAAAACAAGGTATGTTTCAAATGAGTGAAAATGAGCGACTTACTTTTGCACACAATAAGATATCAAGGAAGTCCAAGTATCTCTTCTGCCCTGTGCCCAATTCTTCCTTTAGAGCCTTTTTCCTTTGCTTAATGACCTCATCTGTTCCAAAAGGATTGGGGGAAACAGTAAATGGACTCCACCCTTTCCTACTTGAATGTAAAACTATCCGATACATTAATGTATTTACTAGTAATAGTTTAGCCTCGCATTTTCACGGCTGCAGCTTTTCACGTGAAACTGGAAACACTTTCAGACGGGGGTCAGGGTGTGTTACCCCAAACAAACCTGTGTGCTGATGAGCAATCTTGCATGCCTTCCGAAACCTGTACCCATGTGGACTGAGATGGAAGAGTACATCACTATGGTAAGGAAATACCAAGGACCTTGTGTTTATAATGTCGCTGAGCTCGTACACGGCCTGAATATAGGAATTGGTGCCTCTAGAAAAGAGAAAACAAATACGATCGTAAGAACTCACAGGTCCAGCAACATTGGGTACAGTTTCCGGCCATGAAGTACACTGTTCGAAAGGAACGTGACTGAAATGAGGAGTAACAACATTATGGTGATTTCCTACAACATACACTGTAAATCGGAACAACGATACAGAGCAAAGTGACTGTTCACCAGCTAAAGCTCGAGCGCTCCAAAAACCAAGGTTCTTCACCTCCCAGCTGGTGCATCCACCTGTTGGAAACTGCATCAAAACGCTACGTGTGAGGTGTGCTTCTTAACCTTTCGACCTTTATAACCGTAACGGAATTCCATGAGCTGCGATGAGTTCAAAGAACCAGGAGGACATATGAGGGCAGCTGGTACCGTAGTGCTTAGTGCTGCTGCCTTTTGACCTAAAGGTCACACCTTTGAATCCCACCTCCAGCGGTAGGACCCTTGAGTAAAGTACTTACCAAAAAAAAAAAAAAAAAATACTCGACTGTATGAATGGGTCAATAACGGTAATTACATCGTCGTCAGCTAAATGAATATCTGTACATAGAAGTAAATGTTGTCACGTTCGTGTCGAAGAAACGTTTCCGCAAGGCCTCGTTTTTCATTTTAGGGTCACCCTGCTACAGGTTGTAGCGCTGAAACCGCACGTTGACCAAGTGAAACGCATCTACTCACCCTTCGGTCTGACAGTGGCTTTCGCAGCTAAATGCACATTTCATAATAGTATCCAGCGCCATCAAGCTCACGTGTTCAAAAAGCTCAAATGAGTCTTCTTGGTTGGCATAAGTTTCCCACTTATCCTAAGGAAAGGAAAGAAGACTTTAAGCAGTGAGACGTCTCACGTTGGGTCAGGGATGAGTAAGTGTGAAGCACCTGAGCTGGTTATTAAACGTACGGTGTTTATATTTCACTCGGGGAAATAACCGGAGGGACGCAATGCGACTCGGTCGGGTGATTGTTAGCTCTGCCCTTGGAAGCACTAATGAATTTTAAGAAGCCTTACACCGTAAATCCCATTTCACAATAACAGTGAGAAGAAAGTGATTTCAAACAATTCTAAATACAAACTTTTGCCATTTTTAGAGAAAGTTCTTTCAGTTCCGCGGTAAAATTATAGGTGCGCCGACGCATCGACTCGCCAGCATGATGTTTGTGGAGTCCGCCATCAGCGGCACGTAGTTCTTCAGGATGTCGTAATGGAAGCCAGGAGTGAGCAGCCGTCTGTGTCGGAACCATTTCTGACCCCGAGACACGAGCAAACCGTCCCTTGCAAAACAAAACAAACGTCGTGTTATTTGACTGCATAATTCACACGTCGTTTGTCACGTTTCGTACCGTCACCGCTATTAGGCCACTTACCTATCCAGGGAATGAGAAACTTGTACACAAAGTCGTCTTTGGGCTCTGTCACAAGACAAGAGTGCTTTTAGAAGCGTCGTCCCTAACAAGAGGACGAACGTGAGGCGCGGGTTCGAAAGATCCAAACCTGTCGATGTCGTGATGGTCTTTATGTAATCGGGGTGGTGCATAAGCAAGACGGCAACAAACGGTCCGAACCACAAGGGGAAGACGAAGGGAAACTTCTGCGCCCACTCGTAGACTCGGTCGATTTCGGTCCCATCTTGAGAGAACTGCAGGGTGTAAAGCGGAGCAGAGCAGGACGAGACAAGGGATCAGTGCTGCACTTCTGAAGAGCTGAAGGAAAACTATGTTCTTCAACCATTAACACCAATGGCTTTTATTCCACATTTATCACTGTTATTCGTCACCCAACAGTTCAACAGGAGCTCCTCGGTTGTGGCTGCGACCCAGTGACGCACGTGACCAGCGGAAGGTCCGTCGTCCTCGCCGGTCACGGCGTACTATTTACACCGCTGTACTTAGAGCGGGTGGCCAAGTGGTTAAAGCACTGCCTTTAGAGCCGGAGGTTGCAGGTTCGAGTCCTATCTCTGGCTCTCGTACCCTTGAGTCAGGTACTTACCCTGGATTCACTGCACGTCCCTCGCTTTGGAGAAAGGTGTGAGGCAGAGGAACACACATTACTTGAAATCATGTTAGTGACATGTAACGCAGCAATGGCGAGAGTGAAGCAGCACCGTTGAGTTGCTTGTAAGTTACCAGGCTGCCTGTGTTCAGGCCTATGTCCTGTGACCTGCCTCGGCAATGTGTCCCAACAGCCAGTGAGCGGGCGGCCCGGGGAAAGAGCGCAGCAGGCGGACGGTCTTCCTTTGTGCCGCCACGAGCTTCGTCACTTTGAGCGCCGCAACAAGGAGCGCGCAGAGCGAGAGGCAGAACGCGAGGGGCGGCAGAGAGAGCGAGTCGCTCCTCAGGCGCTCCAGCAGATCCATGGCGCTGTCGTCAGCGGACTGAGCGAAAACCTCAACGCTGCCGCTCGCCGCACGCGCTTTCTGACATGCCATGGTGGGTGTTCCTGCGCGCATGCATGTGCCAACAAACACTCCCTGCATCAATATTCATTTTCGCAGCCAGAAAAGAGAACTCTGCTTCCAAAGGTTACCCTTGCACTGATGTGTTCGGGACGCTGTGAGAAAGTAAGAACACTTTGTTGCCCCCCCCCCCACACCATATTTACGTCTACAGACAATTGATAATCATTTCAACAATATTGATAAAGGTGATGTAATTTAATGAATAACAATAGATTCAATTATTCTTTACAACTGTTTATTCAAAAAAAAAAAGTCAGAAATGCAATTGTCTGCTGTGGAATGAAACAAATACGCCCCCTATTTTTCAGTAGCTCGGTGTTGCACCCTTTGGCACAGATCACTTCTTTTAACTGTGTCCAGGTCAAGTCAGTGGGGCATTGCCAAACCATAATAGTTCCACCACCATGCTTTGCAGCTGCTGCCTTGTGACCGAAAGGTTGCAGGTCTGAATCCCACCTCTAGCTGTGACAGCCTTGAGCAAGGTACTTACCCTAAATTGCTCCAGTAAAATGACCCAGCTGTATAAAAGTGAGTACACACCTGTAAGTAGCTTAATGCTATAGGTCACTTTGGAGAAACATATCAGCTCCATGTATGTGGCTCTTTTGGTTTTTACCAAACAGCTTTCCATCTCCTCTACCCGGAGAACAGGGCTTCAGTAGTGCTGAGCTTCAGCTCAGCGTTGTCTGGCAAATATGAGTTGTGCCTCATCTTTCGCACAGTTCACTGTAACTGTACACTGACTTTCCCATAAACCCCTTGATGTTATGCTGGGGTTCTTTCACTTACCTCTTGGGCTGAATTCGGCCCAGCCCGCATAGATTGCCAGTGGGTTGAAACTCTTTGTAGATCTTTGAGATAGTGGAATTAGTAACCACAGATTGCTTTGAAAGAACTTTAAAACCGTTCCCAGAGTCACAAGTATCAAGAATCTTTCCTCTTGCATTAAGTTGCCACACATCAACAGCTAACGCCAATTAGACCACAGGTTTGTGATGTTTGTGTAGTTACTCCACTGTTTTGCATCTATTGATACCTCTACATTTATCAACTACCTAAAATCGGAATGAGGTCCACTAACTTTTTCCACAAGGAAACTTGTTTTTGAAAAGGACAGAAGTGACTAAAAAAAATTCATATCACCTTTGTTTCAACATTGTTGATATGAAATCCTTTTGTAGAAAAACAAGCTTTCCATGCATGTACTTTTCACAGAACTCTAAAAGGACCCCTTTGCTGTATACTGTAGTGTATCAAGCAGCTGCCTGCTCACTGATACAGGAAGCGCTAAAAACAAGACTATGAAACAACTTGGGTCAAATTAAAGTTGAGTTTATTGAACGAATGCACAGATGTAAAGTGGATAAGAATAAAACCTACACATTACAGGATAAGTTAACTGGTGGAAATGATGCATTTTGCAGACAAAAAGTTACATGTCATTTTTCTCTTAACATGTAGAACTTTCACAACTCATCCAGAAACGGTGTGTTCACCAGATGTCCGCTACTTGCCATGGTTTTCTTGCCAGCTACAAATTTCTTAGCAGCCTGAGAAAAGAAAACATTTGCTCTTCAGCCTATATTTGTATGTTCCTTATGCTATTTCCTACAAATCGACAACATAATTACATTTAAAACAAAGATGACGCTTTCAATTCACTACATTCTACTTGCACATCTCTTTGTGGGGTGAATTTCTTAGGTGACAGCTAAACAAACAATGGAATCCTGGATGACAAAAATGAGTTTGACTAAAAGTTTGCTCAAATTTGTCTCATATCTTTGATTGGTGAACACAGTGAATCATTTCAGATTTACAAACAGCTCCCTACAGAATTAAGACAGGGTGAAAAGTTTGCATCTTTAAAACCTGACCAGCACATGCACTGTTCTGTTTGAGGAAGTATAAGCTCTGTTGGCTTCTCTCATCTGGCTGCTGCTTCAACTCATAATGAGCAAGTTAAACTTTGCTAGTCCACTAATCTTGTGTGTCTGTTGTGAATCAGACACCTTGGTAAACCACTATATTGGCATTAGTACAACCCTATGTGTTAAGACTTACGTTGACAACAGATTCAGAGGTGACAGAGTTGATGGTGGACACCACAACCTCAGGGGAATGATAAACACCATCAGCCACACACTGCTGTCCCATGTCCTCCAGCAGACCATCAGAGACCTCTAGTGACATCAGGTACTCAGACTTGGCTTGGTTCCTGCAGACATATGAAGCAGTCAGCATCCTCATTTGGCAGAGGGTGGTTCCCCTTCTCAGTCAGCACACTGGTGTCTCCTCTCGGTAATATGATGTGTAGAACACCATGGTATACGAAGTTAGCAGGTGGCGTGTAGCACCATCTAGCAAAGTTTGCATAGAAGCTCTGGGAGAAAGCAGACTCACTTGGCTTTTGTAAGGTCGGCATCAGTAAAATTCCCATGGGCAACCATTTTTACCTGGGATAAAGCTGCATTAATGACCTGTGAAGACAGCAGGTACGGTCACTAGAACAGATGGCAGAGCTTTGCTCTAAAACAGCTCAACTAAAGGAGGGCATGAGCATTTTTCTTATGATGCAGTACTCACATCAGTGGCTGAACCATACTGGGAGATGGTATATACACCAAATAGTCCAGAGTCAGAATAGTTGACATTGAACGCTGATGCCTGGAGAAGAAAACACATTGAGGGGTGGGGGAGACACCACCATCATCACGATTTCATTGCTGGTGGATTGTGAAATATGAAAAAAGGCCTGTTATTGGAAAAAACTAAATGGCAATTAGAATAGTGCAGTGAATAGCATGGGTGCTTCACAGCATCTGGGCTGCAAATTCAGTCATACATTCAATCTCCTTTCAGTCTATGGGTAATTTGCATCTAACCTCTCTGTTTGTGTGGGTTTCTTCTAGGTGCTATTCCTACCATTTGACCTGTGACCATACAACTGTCTTCTTCTCCAAGACTAGCTCCTCTTCATTTTGCATCTCCTAATATAAATTCCAGCACACTCACATCAAATGGCTGTGTTGTTGCCTTGGCAATGCTCTGCCTCAGTTTGCAGGTGGTGCTGGAGCCTCTTTTCACGTATGGTCCTGCTCCCAGCAGGTGCTGCAACACACTGAAGGCGCAGGCTTCTGCAGTCCCAGTCGCTGCTCCCTCACTCACCACAGCTGCGTGCACCAGGCTGTTGCCATTCTGCTCTCGGAATTCACCTGAACAATTTTACATTTATTTAGCTGATGCTTTTCTTCAAAGCAACTCAATGCCAAGCTCCTTACAATTATTTACCATTTATACAGTGGAGCAATTTAGGCTAAGTACCTTGATTCAAGGGTTTTATAGCCGGAGATCAAACCTGTGACCTTTGGGCCCAAAAGCATCAGCCCTAACCACTACACTACCAATTGCCCACACCATGCTGAACTCCAGTTGACGGGGACATAAGATCCAGAGCTGAAGAAAGAAAGCTGCCAGGCTTTCTTACCTCCACAGTACTGGGCCTTGGCCCTCACGGCGCCGGTTCCACTACGGATATTAAGGAACTGCTCGCCCACCTGTTTCAGTACAGCGTGTTCTACACCTGCATGGAGACAAAGACATGTACGATAAACAGGCTTTTCCAAGTCATTAGGTTTTCCCTGCACACAACAAGCCAATGAAGGGCATTTGTACCACTTTCTCTTTGTCGCACATGAGCATAGTGAGATTGTATCCAACTACCAAATAAGCACAGTTAAGGCAGAAAGTATTTACCCAAGCCAACTAGAGCCATCCTTGCGCTTGTGAAATTGTTCTGAACAAATGAGTGCAACTATCGAGAGAGAGAGAGAGAGAGAGAGAGAGAGAGAGAGAGAGAGAAAACAATCAATGGTAACCCTGTAGACAGAACACAGGAGCAGCAGTGAATTGTAGGGAGATGGTGTGGAACCTCACCTGTTCTGAAGAGATGCGACCAATTTGGTAGTCGGGGCAGTACAGAGAGTTGGAGAGAGCATTTTTGTAAGCAGCAGCATGCAACTTCTCAATGACTCCTTCGAAACAAAACCAGACACATTTTGGATTACATACGAACACACCAACTTTGTACAATCTAAAAACATGCAAATGGAGTTTTAGATCAAAACCTCTACTCACTAATTTGGGGGCTCTGACTGGAAACAGCCTTGTCAATCTTCATCTTTTCTGTAAGGTCAGATACCTCCCAAGGGCGAAACTCAGGAGCGGTCGTCACATTGATCAGGTACTCCATAACAGTGTCACTGCAATAGAATTAAAAATACACATACACACAAAAAAAAAAAAAAAATCACTGCAAAACCACAAGAGTGGGGGGAAAAAAGCTTAACATGTCTTGTCAGCCGTGACATGTTATATTTTCTGAGCTGGCAGGCAGTACTGCCTTGGCACAGGTAGGATTAAGTTGATGGACGGGATCAGAAGGGATATTAACGCAGCTGGTCTGACAACTCTGAGAAGAAATGCTTGGAGTGCATTTTGTTTTTGTCAGAAATTTCTTTTGGCTTTGTTGCTTTAAAATGAACCCTGTTTTGGTGGAAAAATCTGCTGTCCAGTGCTTTAAGTCCTGCCCACAACCGGTTGCAATTTTTAGTCCAGTCACTTTCCCGCTGATTGAAATAACAAGGTACCTATTAAATGCAATCACTCCCATAGTACCTAAGAAATGAAGAAAGAAAAAAAAAAAAAAAACCATTTAAACCTATTAATACTCACATGTGGTCTCGCAAGCATTCCACGGTGTAAGACATGTTCTCTCTAGATGATGCAACCCTAAAGTGGTTAGCAAGAAATAGTTGATTTACACAACAGGCCTTGCCGACAAAATAAAGTGGAACCAATACCTTCTTGGACTACCCACCTCAAGCTGCCCCCTACAGACTCTATGCCACGACAGATCCGAAATGCAGATGCCCCCTTAGTGGTCTGGAAAACAAAGGCATAGATAAGTAGGCTGCACCCCGCCCCAATGAAGTGCAAGATTATACATCACTTTGAATACCAACATTTTAAAGTACTTTTGCTTACCAAGCTGGCAGCCAACCTTAGCAGGTGGGTGATGCCCAGTTCTTCAGGACCTTCATATCGAGAGCCTGCTTTCACAAACACACCAATTTTAGCGCATGGGGAGTAGTTCTCCAGGGAAGCGATGACGAGGCCGTTGGGCAGCTTGGAGAGCTGAAACACATGTAAAGGCTCATTAGCCCAGGTTTAGTCCTTCTCTGGAAGCAGAAAAAGCTGTCATGATTGGACTGTTTTTTTTTGAACTGAAGAATTTTACAGTTCTTAGACAGTACTGTAGAAAAAAATGCTGAAAAAAAATCCCAAACACCACAACAGTACATTTTAGTACAGAAGACAAAATGACAGGAAGCTAGTTGACAAGGTTTCAGCATGGTGAGGAGACGGGGGCAACGCCAGTTTTTTTTGGTGATGTCCTTGCTGAAACACCATAACACAAGCAACTTATTCGATGCCTTGCACTCTGGGCTCAGCTGATGCTCCTACGTAACCGGAGGCCAGGACACTCGCCTGCACTTCCTGGGGATGGAAGGTCACTCGCTCAATAGCTTCCCGCTTGCTGGCAGCCTGGGCCCGCAAAAGGCTCTTCTCGCAAAGAGAGGAAAAAAAAGAGAGAAGAAGGGAGGGACTTTGTAACTTTGGACCAGTGCAGGAGCACAAATGCAAACTACACATCTGCAAATAGCTTAAATTACACCCAACATTTACATTTAAAGCAACTTACAATTATATTCACCCATAATAATACAACTGGGTAATTTTACTGGAGCAATGCAGAGTAAGTATTTGGTAGGACAACTCAACACACTGGACTGGAGGTGAGATTCGAACCGGCAACCTTGGTGGCAGCATCAGCAGCTCACCCCTCCGCTATGAGCCGAAATATATAGTGAAAGAAACAGCTCGTACAAAACATGTAAAATTCCTGCCACGATTTTTAAATTATTGAGCTGGATGAAGGGGCGCTGTGCGTTAGTACATACATTTCAAATGACCTCAAATATTTGGACATGTCGACTTTGAAACCACAACTGAACAAAATAAATAAATAAATAAATAAATAAATAAATAAATAAATAAATAAAACCCCAACGCACAAATGAGCATGACTGTGTGGGGGACATTAAGTAAACACACGGTTGTGTCATTTCGCGGTTCTGACGAGCAGCTTGAGCTTGCCTTTGTTTGCGCGTTCGCGGAGCCTGGGTACTACACTGTTGGTGCGAACGTCAAAATACGCAATAAAAGACAAGAATTAAGAAGAAAACAGTTCGGTTCGAATGAAAACAAAGTAAAAACTCTCACCGAGAAACGGCTGAACTCCCGAATCCCCCTCATGACTGCAGTCTCCTTCAAACCGAGGAGAAGTTCAATATGGCGGCGAGGCCGCGCTTCCCACAATGCACCGCGAGGCCCCGGAGCAGCGGAAGTGGGAAGGCGCGTCGGTTCTTTTCTATTCTTTATTAGTTGTCAGCCGTTTTCCTGCTGCATATATCGCATTGCAGGGAATATTCTCCTTCATCCTGAATCGGATAAGTCCCCTGTAGCAAATATGTCATACTTTATAAAAGTATGCTTAAAGAAAGCTAATCTGTTTTTGTTTCGGCACCTAAATTTACAGCTGCTTTTGTGATTTAGTTACTTGTTAAACTCAGTTCCACGTTTGTGTTGAGTGAGTGAGAGAGAGAGAGAGAGAGAGAGAGAGAGAGAGAGAGAGAGGCGGCGGCGGCGGCAGCAGCAGCAGCAGCAGCAGCGCTGTCTGTGTCCCACAGAGTCCGACTCCACTGAGTCGCAATTAAGACGAGCAGAGGGGGAAAGATGTGACCCGCGGGACAAAGACAACAAAAGCCCGAAGTGGACGGCGCTGCTCTTTGGCCCTGCAGTCGAGCTGTGGTGGGATATAATTTAATCCCTAATATCTATTAATCTCCATATCCCACCATATTATATCCAATCCAACACAGATACTGTCATTACAAAATATTGTTCATAAAATTGTTGTACCGACGCTTTAGCAACACACACGTGTACAACGTGTCACAGCAATAAAGCAAGAGAAACTGAAATGGGGAAGAAATAGTTTAATTTTTCTTGCGAGATTTGTGACCGCGCGCGCGCCGAACGGGAGGGGAAAGAGGCGACGGACGCGACGCGACGCGACGCCACGCGACTTCCGGAGGCCCGTCGTTGCGTTGCGGCGACGCACACAGAGCCCGCGATCGTCGGCGGAGCTCCGGTCCAGGGCTCTCGGGCATCTGGCGGATTTCTACCACGTTCCTCTCCCTTGGAAAAGAAGCGCACATTTACCTGAGCGGAAAAGCACTCGTCGATATAATAAATGGGTGAGTTTCTTATAATCGTCATCATGTGGCGTGTACATGATTTCCGCGTCGCGCGCGTCCGTCTGCGTCACTCATTCTCCTGCTGGCTGGTGGTGGTGGTGGTGGTGGGAGCGGGAGCGTCTCCTTCCCTTCCCTTCCCTTCCTTTTCCGCTCCGTGTCACAGACGAGCCGAGACCGGCGGAGACGAAACGCGGGCAGAAAAACACAGTGGAAAAAAGCGCCTCTGCTCTGTGGGAAGCTGGACATGATCATCATGATTTTTACCGTAGGGAGTCGCGGACACGAGGCGAGCGCTCCGGGCCTACAGTTCTTCTCTTCTCCAGTAGTAGCTGCCCCCCACGGAGCGGTCGGGGACCCCTAACTGACCTCGCTTTGATGGCAGCCAAGGTTCTTTCCCCAGAGCTGAGTGCCTACAGCGACGTGCAACGGGGCCGAGCGAGAGCGGCGGCTGAGGCGAAGGGCTCGGACCCCCCGGTCCCGCGTCGGCGGGCCGCGGCTTGGGGATCCGACGAGTCTGAGACGGAGGACGAGGCGGTCGCGTCCTTGTCCCGGGCGACGCCGGTCGACTTCCCTTGTGGAACGAAGTTCTTCCTGAGAGGATGGAAAACAGTTACCCCCCCGCCCCCGGTCTCTGACACCTTCGCCACCGGCTCCCCCGGGTGCGAACGGCGCTCCTGCAGCGCTGCTGGAGCCCTATTGAGGTCCCTCCTCTGACCGGCGTCACCAAAATGACCAGACCGGTACCTGAGGGCTGTAGTGTAATGAGGGTAACGGTGCTGCGGTCACCTGTACCAGTAGGTAATTCATTGTGTGGCTCTTAGAATAAAAACTTACCTCCTTCTCAGCTCGCTTACAGTGCTTCCGGCTAAAGGATGGGTGACAATAATGTGGAGCGGAATACGGAGAGTCGTTTGCGGCGAGTCGCCGAGGAGATGGGAATGCTACTCATCGTAGGCAAAAACATAGTAAAGCGGCTCAAAACACAGCTGTCGTATTCCGGGTTTCACTTTAAATAAACGTTCAGTGGCTCGTCTCGTCCGGTAGGTTTGCGGGATTCGGATGAGCAGAAATGAGCTTTGTCGATCTGTAGGTGCCGCTCGGCTTTCAGATTCACGCACCTCTCCGCGTTGAGCGCTGCGTCGGAGCGAAAGCGCATCTCGTGGCCGTTGGCCGGCACCGGCGCGTTCGGCGCAGGACAGGAGCGCGTTCCTCAACGACCGTGTTACAGGCCACCGGCGGCGCGTGAGCGGCTCGCGGCCGTTCTCACGCGTCTCGTTCAGATAGCGCTCCGCCGCTGCACTCTGCCCACTTCCTGCAGACCCACCGTGTGAGCTAACCGCCATCGCGCCGGCCCTCTGCGGACCGGCCACCCCCGCGCTCGGCTCCGCGGCGTCGCGGTAACGGAGCTGCCGCAGGGCTCTTCTGACGGCAGTGTGACCGCCCGCCGCCTGCAGCCGCGTCCCCCGAGCGCAGTGCCGATGGCCGCTTTCATCGCAGACGTGCAGTGAGTTCCGCACGTTCACCGTGATCTCGGTCCAAGGCGATTCGAGGTGAACGGGGAAGTGTCGTGACGGTCCAGCTGCAGGACTTGCGCTCCCGCCAGCGTGCGTCGTCCCGCAGAGGACAGGATCCGACCGCGGTGCGGCCACGCCGTAGCGCCACGGTGCGTTTTGTTAACCTTCATCTGACGATTTGAAGAAACGACTCGGTCATTGAAATGGGAAACCGCTTCTCCTGATCTTTGGAGTCTCCTTCGGCACTTGATGAAGTTACTGTTTCGTTGAGCCCAGAGGCTCGTTGTTGAGGAGAACTGTGCTTGACTCCCTCCCTGTGGGCCCTGTGTTTCTAGCGGTGACTTGGCGGTCACCCATGGGCACTGGACACTGGTGACATGTGGACATTGCACATAGCGGGCACTGGACGCACAGGTACTTTGTCTTTGCAGGAGGGCTCCTCAGTGTCGTTGTTCTGAGCGCAGCTGAACGTGTCGTCCTTCCTGGTTTGTCAGCCTAGTGAATCAGGAACCATGATCTCAGTATAAGGGTCTTCATGAGCTGCGCCGCTGAGCTAAAAAAAAGGTTTGCGTGCGTGCGTCTGTACATAGCTGCATATTTTACATGTGCATGTATTCATTTATCAGATGCTTTTCTCCAAAATGACATATATCTCATAGAAAATACAATTTGTGCATTACATTAGCAGAAAGAGACACTTGGATGCAGATGCATGATTTTTAAGTACAGTTAGTTTCTTTCCACCATATGAATCAATGTTCATCACATGAGTAGCTGCATAAAACTTGATCCAAATAGCAACAATTCCTGATCACCTTCTTAGTAATGATCAAAATATATTTATAAACATTTACGTTAACGTTATAAGAGTAGTAGCATGAAGGTGTATCCATTGTTTAACAGGTATGATCTCAAAGTTATAGAGCCTCAACATTTACACGTTACACGAACTTAAGAGATCATGGGCAAAGTAGTCTGAGTCTGGAAGAGTTTTCGTTTTTCGTTCGCTCGCTCGTCCGGGCGACGCCTGTCGTGCAGCTCAGGTGACCACCTGCTCCGTGTCTAACGCTGCACTTGGTCCAGGTAGAGGTGAGCGCAAAACTGGGGTGGCACTTCTGCAACCCTCCTGTCACGCACACCTCATTCACCCCTCCGGGGCACCAGCTAAATTATGAGTGTGTAAAAAATATATTTATATGCAAGTTTACACTTGCTGCTTGTGTTACTACTTTGCTTTTCAAAGGAGAACTTTTGTTGCCTTTGAAGGCGACACTAAAAACATGTTTGAGTTAAAGCGTTTTAAAAGGGTTTACCTGCGTCAGGCATGTGCTGCTTATTTTCTGCATCGTTTCATGTATCATTTTCCATTTAGTTTTCACTTTGTTTTAATGATTATTGGGTTATTGTTTTGCTCACGATTTTGTGGCACTTCTCATGCGCCATGCATTTCCCTCCCATGGGCAACATTACTTGGCCGTTTCCCACACACTCTGAAATAAATGTCAAAACCCATAATTTAAAGTGCATTGTTATATTTTTAGGCTGAATAAATTTTACTAAGATTCATATACACCAACAACACGTAATGAAAGAAAGGGAAAACGAGCACAGAATAAAAGCAGAAATCAGTAGTAGAGCCACAGTGCATTAATGTAACACTTTTACCACACAGACAAAGAGCTGGTAGAACAATAGAATAACACAGCTCTGCTTCTCCTTCCCTTGCCTTGTCAAGTAGGTTAGTAGTGGAACTACAGGCTGCTACAGGTCGCAAATGTCCGTACTGCTCTTGTTGAAGCCATTCTTGGACCGTGAGAAGATGACGTGTGAAAGAGAAACTGTGTGTGTGTGTGTGTGTGTGTGTGTGTGTGTGTGTGTGTGAGAGTGAAAAAGGTGGAGCCCCTTTGCCTGCGTGTGTTGAGGAACGACACACTTGGTGTAGCTCTGCTGTCATGATGCACATGAGTAATATGTTCAGCGTTAGTGTGGTTGACTGCCAGGGAAAAATGTACAGTAATAATGTTTACCTCATCTGTTTAGAGCCCTGCACCTCCCACTCTCAAAGCCCATCTAACCGTGAGTCAGGGATCCACACGGGATGATGTCCAACAATTCTCCAAGTATACGTTTCTCTCGTTCTGTCTTTTACCTGTATTCAGCTCTCTCTTTGTCTCCTGGGCAGTGGAGGCCATCGTGGAGTTTGACTACAAGGCCCAGCACGATGACGAGTTGACCATCACTGTCGGTGACATCATCAGCAACATCCGCAAAGATGAGGGTGGCTGGTGGGAGGGCGAGCTGGCTGGCCGCAGGGGTCTCTTCCCGGACAACTTTGTCAGGGTGAGTCCCCCCCACGTGACTTCTCTCCCATCCAGGTCCAGGGTCCGTGGCAAGAAGGTGCAGGTGGTTTGTAGAGACAATGGAGCAACACAAAGCAGCACAAAAAGCGTTGAGTATACGGACATGCGGTAAAATATATGCCGTAACTCTTAGCGGTTGCATGAACTAACATTAAAACTGAAAGTAATTTAAAATGATCGAAGAACAGAAATAAACACTTTCCCACTAATGCTTATTCATACCCAGAGGTTGTTCATAAAAAATGTGCAGCGTTCCTCAGCCTTTGTTGTTATTGATCATTCCCAAACACCAGATTCAGATCCCAGTCAGCAGTGTGGAGTAGTGGTCAGAGCCCTGGACTCTACACTTGAGGACTGTAGTGTAATGAGGGTAACAATACTGTGGTGAATCTGTAGGAGAAAAGACCTAAATAGAGTTTAGTGAAACACTCCACAGAGTTCCGGAGGTTCTGGGAGCGGAGCGTCCAAATTCACTGCATGTTTAGTTTGGTAAATGGTGGGTCTCCTTCACATCGGTTCAGGCTGTTTGAGGCTCTGACCTCTGACCCCTGTGGAGCTCTGAGCACACGTACACGCAGTATTTGGGAGTGAAATGGTGAGAAATCACAGGTTGCATGAAATATTCGTGGGGAGGGAAAAAGAGCAATGAGGAGAGAACAAGAAGACGGCTTGTAGGAGGGAACAACGGCCACAAATGGCGGGAGCTGCTGTGCTGCCGATCTGTTTGGCAGAGGTGATCTCAATTACACAGGAATAAAAGCAGTGTGAATACAGTGGGAAGGGCAGAAAAATTAACCTCTGGGGATCCAGTTACCAGTGGCTGCCCACCCTCCTGGACACACTGGTGTCACTGCGTAAGAACTGTGTCAGTGGAGTGTGAAACTAAGAAGGCCTTTGGTAATGTAATACATTTACATATTTAGCAGACTTCCAACAAACTATGTAGTGTTATCAGCCCACACACCTTATTCACTGCAGTGACTTACACTGCTAGATACACTGCTCACAGTGGGTCACTCATCCATGCATCAGTGGAACACGCACACACACACTCTCTCCATGGGTAAAACTGAACAGCATGTCTTTGGACTGTGGGAGGAAACCAGAGCACCCGGAGGAAACCCACACAGACACGGAGAGAACACGCAAACTCTACACAGACTGATTGGGGATCGAACCCACGTCCTCTCTCACCACCCAGGCATTGATAGATAGCTAGATAGTTAGCTGTGCCACCCGTAATATACAGTATTCAATAGTGATACGGCAGATCATACGGTTTATAGTAAGGTATACTTACATTTATTCATTTATCAGACACTTTTCTCCAAAGCGACGTACATCTCAGCAAAAATACAATCTGTACATTACATTAAGAGAAAGAGACATAGTTGCAGACATATGACTCTTCAGTAAACCTAGTTTGTTACTTTTCACTTGATGCACCGATGTTCATTGCTGGAGTAGGTGCATAAAATGCAGGATAGGTGAATCCCGATAACCTTCTACCAATTATTTTTTAAAAAAAATCTTATAAGATACACAAACAATCACAGAGTAGCAACTTATCTGGTGATGCTCATGAAGTTAGGGTGCATGAACATTTACACCATACATGAGGTGGAGAGATCTTGGGTGAAATGGGTCCAGGAAAGGTGAGTTTTCTACCCCTTTATACAGCCGCGTGATGTTACAGAGCAATTTTAGAGTAAGTACCTTGCTCATGGGTACTATAGCTGGAGGTAGGGTTCAAACCTGCAACCTTTGGGTCCAAAGGCAGTAGCTCTAACTGCTACGCTACCAGCTGTCCCTTCAGATAATAGCCATATGTTTGTGTGGTGAGAGCTTCCATCTGTGACTTTCCCGGCTTTGTTGCTTCATCTCATCCTGCCTGGATCATGTGCAGGAGATCAAAAAAGAGGCCAAGAAGGAGTGCAGTCAGTTGAGCAGTGGCCAGAGGAAAGCTGAGCTCTCCAACGGGAATACCAGCACCAGCCCTGGGTTTGAGCCCAGCCTCCGGAGTGCAAAGAAAGGTGAGGATACACATACTGTATGTTGTCATTGTCACATAGCAGCGTTTTCATTTCCAGTCTAATGTCCTATTGGTGGAAAAGATCTTAATTGTCATGAGAAAGCAGGTGTAGTGAGTGACGTCCGGGGGGGTAGAAGCCACGCAGTGCAGTAGATCTTAACGTAAACAACTTTTTTAAACGTATATTTTCGCATTTACGTCTAGTTGTAAATTGTTCACCTTTCTGTCCCTAAAAGTTACTGTGTTGTGGAGTGAGAGTGACCTCCGTTCTCCCTCGCAGTTCTTTACTGGCTGCAAATCACAGGCAGACAACAGATGTGTGGGACCACTTTCATCGAACTCGCTTCCACAGCATCTACAGCTGGTCTCATGTTCCTCACTGTTGATGGTCAATAACAAGATGATGAACGTTGCGCAAATTTATGAGATAGAGCCGGTCAACAATCATTGAACAGCAGTTTGTGAAGAGAAGTTATTTTAAACGTTTCGTAACTATAATGTGTGTTAAAGTTAATAAATGTGTTATAACGAAGGTTATTTAACTTCATTATAGCCATAGTCAAAATTTTTACAGAACATAAAAGATCTCATTTAGCTGATGCGTTTCCGCAAAGCAACTATTTACCCGTTTAGACAGCTGAGTAATTTTTACTGGGGAAATTTAAGGTAAGTACCTTGCTCAGGGGTACTACAGCTGAAGGTGAGGCTCAAACCTGTGACCGTTGGGTCTAAGGGCAGCAGCTCTAACCACTGCGCTACCAGCTGCCCTGACCGTTAAGCTTTTACTGTTTATGTACATAACAAAAGTTGAAAGTGGCCAGAAGCTGACAAACGGACATCCAACATCTGTCAGTTCATCAGCCTCAATTGCACATTTTCACTTTTTCTTTCCAGCTACATCTCAAACCAGTTTTTCAGTGTTTTCGGAAACATTCTGAATTTGTTGCCCAACGGTGCTGTCGGCCTCAGCAATCTTCTCAACCTCAGTGTCGCCCTCAGGGTCAAGCCCAGTTTTTGCAGTGGCAGAAAATGTGCTACAACCTCTGTGAAGCTCCACTGTACGCTTTCACCACCTGGTTCTTACCACGGTGCACTAGCGATAAGTGAAGTGACCCATCGCGCTGTGCCGGACAGGTGATGTCATCCGGAGGAGGAGATGTAAGGTGGCCTTTAGCTACACCCCCCAGAATGATGACGAACTGGAGCTGAAGCTTGGCGATGTTATTGAGATCCTGGGTGAGGTGAGTATGTGTCCGTGTTCCAGGGAGAGGGCAGCGTGGGCATTTGTGTCATAAGGGGTGGGGGTGGCTTTAGAGGTGCTGTCCCATGAACTGCCCAGGGCCCCTGGAAGTCACGTCTACGTGTTTGCGTTGGCGTGTTCGGCCGTCTTCCTATGTGGAGCCATGTGTGCGGCTGCGTACCTGTGCGGTGTAGAGCCCTGTGTGCGGTACTCCCCTCACTCTCGACTCCACTGTCTGTGTGTGTTGAGGTGGAGGAGGGCTGGTGGGAGGGTACCCTCAACGGGAAGACGGGCATGTTTCCCTCCAACTTCACCAAGCTGCTTCCTGACCCAAACGACCCCCCCACACCTCAGGATGAGGGCTGCAGCGCGAGGACCAGTGAGTTTGCACGCACACGCACATGTACACGTAGACGCACACTGGCCCGTGCACAGACTGAGCGGTGCGGGAGAACTCGGAGAAGGAGCTCACGCTGTTGCTCGGTGGGACTGTCGGTCGGTGCCCATATCGGAGTAAGGGTGAGCTGCACGCAGCTGCGTTCTTCTTGTAAGACGCACTCCGGGTCTCCCAGTTACTGTGGTGTGCGGCCGCGGTCGCACCTTCACTCCCAGACATATTTGACAGAGCGCACACACCTGTATGCACGTCTTCCTGTCTTGGTGAGATTGGATTGGCGGTCTGTGCGCCTGAGTGCGTGACTCGCGTTTGAGTGTAAACCCTGTGTTCCCGGTCACCTCTGACCATGTGTGCAGGCCTGAAGGACAGCACAGGTTCGGAAAGCGACGGCGGTGACTCGAGCAGCCTGAAGTCTGACACAGGCAGTGTGGCTTCGAGTAGCGAGGTGCAGCCCAAGAAAGTGCGCGGGTTTGGGTTTGGGGATATTTTTAAGGACCGCCCCATTAAGCTCCGCCCACGCTCCATGGAAATGGACAGCGAGGTTGAGAAAGTGAGCATCTCGTACATCAGTGCTGTACGTTCCAGAGCGCTGCGGTGTGTCCCGCTGTGACGCTCTCGTTCGTCCTGTCCTCTCGTCTCCTTGCTGTCGTACCGCACGTTTCACACCCCGACCCTTGTCTCTTCGTGCTCCACCGCTGCATGTGTTTGCTTGTACGTGTCGTGTGCTCGTTGGCTCGCCTCGCCTCGGCCCTGACCTGACCTGACCTGACCAGCCCGTCTCCTCATGAGTGCTTTTCCTCTTAGTTTGGCACTTTTCACACTCTTCACACAGACGGTCGTTTCAGCTGAACAAGCTTCACTGAGCACCGGGGGGTCCTTTTGGCGGAGCGTCCAGTCCAAGATCAGATCTTTTAATGCTTCCATAACTTCTGTTTTTGCTCACATTCCTGCCTGCTCTGTTACTCTGACGTGACCAATGACCAATGTCTGCTGCCCTGGACAGTATTTGGCTGAAACGGTTAATGTGTGGGAAATGGAGCAGAAGTGTCTTTATGAAGCACTTCAGTGTGCAAAATGAAGCAGTCAAAGTGGGACAGAAACTGTGCTGCAGGCTCTGAGATGCCAAATGTGTGTGTGTGTGTGTGTGGGGGGGGCTGTGAGTGACATTACAGCATGGGGCTACATGGGGATCTCCTTCCCAGGGGACTGCTGGTGGTCTTCCTGCTCCTCCATCCCATGCTACCAGCCGAAGGCCCCAGCACACATGCACACAGAGACAAGCAGGCTGTTTCTCTTTGCGAAAATACTGGAAATGCCCTCGCAACGTTCCTTGGTTCATTTTCAGTTCATTTCCACGAGTCGCGTTCTTACACACACTGATGTGCAGCAGTAGTGTCGCTCGTCTACAGTGCGTCATTCCCCCCCAACCACCCCAATAGAATCTAAGGTTTGAGAGACTGACACAGAGCTGAGGGAAGTGAACACAGTATTGTGGAGGAGACCATTTGGTGTCACCTGGGCACGGGGGCTCAGTTCATCTGTATGGACACCACCCCTTCCCTTCCCTTTTCCTTTCCTTCTCCATCTGTGTTCTGATGTGGGTCCTGGTTCAGTAGGTAGCGCTTCCAGGACCGGTTCCTGATTCTGTGTAGTAGGAGGGGGCTGAGCTGTGCATCCTCCTCAGCCCTTGGGTTTGGGTGTCGTGTGACCGCTTGAGGTTTCTCTCCATCACACAGGTTTGTGTGTTTGTGTGTGTGTGTGTGTGTGTGTGTGTGTGTGTGTGTATGGAGGGCGGGTTTAAAGCAGGCAGGAGGCTGGAAAGGGCAGCTTTGTGTCTGCAGACCTCAGAGACTGAGGAAGTCTTGTGTACTTGCAGGGTGGACTCTGTGTGTGTGTGTGTGTGTGTGTGTGTGTGTGTGTGTGTGTGTGTGTGTGTGTGTGTGTGAGAGAGAGCACAACGTGTCATTTCAGCACAGATTGAGTGAACATGCATGTCTGCTCACCCTGCTTGAGAAGCAGGAAACGGCAAGTTCAGATTTTTGTGTTTGTGACTGCTTTAAAGAACCTGCGATCAAAGCATGAAGAAGTGTGTGTGTGTTTGTGCACGCACGCATGTTTTTCTCTTCCATCTTTTCATTCCTGTGATTACTTATACGTGCTTTATAAGTTTCATATCTGCATTACAGTCTTTGCCTGTTTCACATCCTGAATTCTGAGGCTACATTTCCCTGGTCACACAATGTACTCTTGGTGTGTGTGTGCGCGCGTGTGTGTCTTTCATCGCATAGGCAGTGAAGAAAGCCCCTCCAGTCCCCACTGCCCAGGAGATCATGAATACGGAGCCAGACAGCAAGAGCAAAGGTGAGATCCCCAAAGCTGTGGCATCACTTGGCAGAGTTCCTGAAGAGGCACAAACACACGACCTCATTGGTTGGTTTGTGGTCCAGCTGATGGTCCTGGTGACGACCCTCTGGTCCCTCTGTTTCCTCTTTAGTGAAGGAGCTCTGCAAAGTCCTCTTTCCATATGAAGCACAGAATGAGGATGAGCTGTCCATCAAGGAGGGGGAGATTGTGACCATTATTAGTAAGGTTGGTGTTCAATCTGTGACCCGAAGGCTGAATCGCTAATTAGCGCAGTAAAAGAAATAGTAAAGTTAAACAAATGATGAGATTCTTGTATCAGAGCCCCTGTTAGTCATTCTGGAATGCATTTCTCACATGAGATGACATGTGGTGTCATGGTGGGATGCAGCTGTGCTTCCTCTTTACTCGTTGCTGTAGCTGTGTGCCCAGTGCTTCCGTACAGCGACTCTGTCTCCCAGCACCCTCCTCTAAATACCATGGTAATGTCTGCCTTTTGAGGGGGTGCGGTGGCGCAGTGGCTTGGACCGGGTCCTGCTCTCCACTGGGTCGGGGGTTCAAGTCCCGCTTGGGGTGCCTTGCGACGGACTGGTGTCCTGTCCTGGGTGTGTCCCTTGTGCCCTGTGTTGCCGGGTTAGGCTCCGGTTCCCCACGACCCTGTATGGGACAAGCGGTTCAGAAAGTGTCTGTCTGCCTGCCTTTTACTTTCTCTACGTCCTGGGCAAACAATCTTGGTTTTTGACTCTTGGTCAAACTGGTGACCCCTGACTCATGACACTTTACCCCCTTTTACAGGAGTGTGTGGATACCGGATGGTGGCTGGGAGAACTGAAGGGCAGACAGGGCGTCTTTCCTGACAACTTTGTCAAACTGTTTGTCCCAGAAGTGGAAAAGGAGGTGAGACATTGCAGACATACCATGTTTACTCGACTTGGACCACATGCTGACTGTAACGGGGTCATACAGACAATGCAGCACTCATGAGGGCCTTGTGTGTGTGTGTGTGTGTGTGTGTGTGTGTGTGTGTGTGTGTGTGTGTGTGTGTGTGTGTGGGATTCATTTCCCCGGAAGATCCTTGTTGGCACAACCCCTTCTTCAACACCGACCTTCTCCTAGTGAAGGTGTGCATCACCAGAGTACATGGGGAGGGGCCACTGTGGTCCTTCAGTAGCACATTGACAGAGAAAGGGGGAGGTGAGGGCTTGGGAGGGGGGTCTCTTGGTACTAGTTTCTTCTGACATTGGAAGGGGATTGGGTTGAGAAGTAGTTTTACAGGTGTGTGAGTGAGTGCATAAAATGGTCTTTCTGTCAGCAAAGGGTCCCCCCCCCCAAGGATTAATACCCTCCTCTTCCTCCTGGATACTGCCCATTTCCTGAACCATTTCCTGTTGGATGCTGCCCACTTCCTGGTCTTGAGGATACCTTTTTGCAGTTTGTTCATTTTGAGATGGTAAAGGGATGGGGGAGGGAGGTCGGGGAGGGGAAGGGAGGGGGTTCCGATTTTAAACTGTCATTGTCCTTGCAGAGGCCTAAGAAACCCCCACCCCCGACTGCACCAGTAGCAAAACCGAACACAGGTAACTGTACCTCATCGTCCACCAGCGTTCTCCATTCCTCCTCCCTTCCTGTCCTGTTGGTCCTTGCTCTTTCCTGTTCCCTCTTTTTGTTTCCTCTTCCTGTTCCCTCTCTGTTCTCTTCAGTGCATCGCTCTGTACAAGAGCCTCTCTTTAGCTCCTTCAGTCACACCTTAGCACGGTGGGTGTGCCTGTGTGTGTGTGTGTGTGTGTGTGTGTGTAGTTCTGTGGACTCTTTGTAACGGGGACACCTCGCAATGTGTGACACCCATGTCCTGCTTGGTGAACATCCACAGTCACTGTACTGTGGAGCTGTCCACCAGTCATTTTGGTCCTCGCACTATGTTCTGACAGCACACTGATCATCATTGTCCTCAGACCGACAGCTGGGCACTAAACCAGACGCTAAACTGGACTCGATTAATCAAGTTCCATCCAAGTGTCCCAAGTCGCTGCCCCACAGAGGAGAGGAGAAAGGTACAGCTCTTGACTGCTTGAGGTCATCGTTCTCTGTCTGCTCCCAGCTGGTTTGGTCCAGTGTGATATGTAGACACCTGGTCTGGAATGGACTGGGCTGGGTTGGATTTGCGCCGCGGCTGGACTGGACCGCTTCCACCTACTCTGTGCTGCTTTGTCTCTTTCTGTCTGCTGATGTCTCCTTTCGTCACACACAATAAGCTTTCACTTGTCGCTGAATTTCAGCTTCCTTGAGCTCGCCGTATGACGGGATCTTCCTTGGTTTTCAGATGACATGTTTATGTATGTCTGTAGTACAGTGGGTCATCTGTGTTCCCATCCTTTACTCCCACCCTCCTGGTTCCACCTTCGGAGACTTCTGTAGCTGGAGACACGTCATGACATCAGTATCCTGGCATTCCTTTTTGTGTGTGTGTGTGTGTGTGTGTGTGTGTGTGTGTGTGTGTGTGTGTGTGTGTGTGTGTGTGTGTGTCTGTCAATAGAGGAGCTGAAGATCACAGACATACCAAAACCAGCCCTCCCTGGCACCCTTCCAAAGAAGCCTCTGCCGCTGAAGAACGCCAACTCTTTGGGGCATCCCCCGTCTTTTCCCCCCAAGCGCCCGGAGCGACCTGCTGCCCCCAACATTCAGTAAGTACAACACGTACACGCCCACGCCTTCACAGTCACACCACATACATACTTTTAAGTACACAACTCCTTCCAGCTCCTTCGTCCTTATGGCATGTGACACCCAACCTCTCCTGACTGCTGTTCTTTAGGGGTGACCGTTCGAAAGTGGAGGGAGAGGCTTCGACGCCAGATCGGGGGTCCTCAGATAAATCCAGTGACATTGGTGAGCCTCAAACGGCGACTGTCTTCCTGTTCAAAGGCACGGTGGTTGCACGTTCTACTCAGGTTTTAGGGTTCGGGTTCAACAGCAGGGTGTACCACAGCGCCTGGGGGGGGTATAGCAGTCATTCCCACAATCCCTTGCGTACTAACTGAGGTTTCCTCCATTGGAACCCATTCTCCTCTGAACAGACATTAGTAACCAGACCACGTGCCCTGTGCATGATGTTGTTGTTCATTGATTTTAAAATCAAAGCAATTCATGGTTTGTTTGTTTCAATGCAACATACACTTGTGCACGTTGTACGCCTCTCAAAGCACTTTTTAAAGCATTTTGCAATTCGTTGGACCTTCGGATAGTCTTTGGTCCCATCATGCCTGTGCTGTCCAGGTGCATTTGTAGGTCAGCGGTAACATTCCTTTCTTTGTTGTTGCCTTTATGCCCCTTTGTCGCTGCTTTTTCTTTTT
This sequence comes from Scleropages formosus, assembly GCF_900964775.1. Taxonomy (NCBI): domain Eukaryota; kingdom Metazoa; phylum Chordata; class Actinopteri; order Osteoglossiformes; family Osteoglossidae; genus Scleropages; species Scleropages formosus. The sequence continues at coordinate 871,365 of NC_041824.1, forward strand.
TGCATTTTCCTTTCACCCCATCTGTCTGCTAGCACCCACTCTATTGATCTCTCTCTGTCGCTCTGGGCAACCACAGCTCCACCCTTGATGCGGTAAGCCATCCACCCCCAGCCCTTTCACTGCCCTTTTCCCCTTCATACCCACTCCTTACCCCTTCAAATGCACTTTCTCTTGTGGCCTTTCAGAGGGCAGGTGTTTTTCACCCTTGGTCTCAAGTGGTGTTCTGGACACCGGGTTACTTTGGCTCTGGGACCTGCTGAACCAGTGAACAACAAAACTAGTGAACTACTGAATCACTGAACAGGACTAGTGAAGTAGTGAACCAGTGAACAACCGAACTAGTAAAGTACTGAACCAGTGAAGAACAGAACTAGTAACCTACTAAATTGGTAAACAGAACTAGTGAACCAGTGAACAATAGAACTAGTTAAGTACTGAATAAGTTAATAGAACTAGTAACCTTCTGAGCCAGTGAACATCAGAATTAGTAAACTAGTGAACAGAACTAGTTAAGTACTGAATCAGTGAACAACAGAACTAGTAAACTAGTGACGTACCGAACTCTCCCAGCCTCTGTTCCCATTCTGATCCAGCGTTTCATCATCGATCACATTTCTCAGTATGACTGTCTTATGTTCCAGGTGTGTGCTGCACACACTTTCTCTCGTGTCTCTGTTTTCTTTGCCAAAGATGTTGAAGACCTCGACTCGATCGTGTCGTCCACGGAGCGGCTGAACCATCCAACTACATCTCGACCCCGTATGACTGACCGACGGCCGCGGTCACAAATTTTTACCTCTGTGAGTAGGACCGGCATCACCAGGAATGTTACACGCAGCGTTTACAGCAGGTGTTCATGGCATTGCTCACTTCTTTCTCTTTTTTTCTCTCTCTTTCCCTCCATTCTGTCTCAGTCCTCTCTCTCCAGCTTAGAAGCACAGGATTCTCAGTCTGTTGATGAAGATAGAGGAGAGAGGGAGGAGGGGCAGGAGTCACCAACCTCGAAAGGTCTCAACAGTTCCAAGAAAGTGCCCAAAGTGGTCTCAGCCTTACCAGTAAGCCCTCACCCCCTCCCTCTTGTGCTGTTTCTCTGCAGCACCATGGCCACCTTCACCACCTTTGTTTGCACTTGCATGCAGATTCATGTCCTCCCTACAGGGGGCACCCTAATCTGACAAGTGATGTGTGTGGACAGCCAACCTGTGGAGTGGCTGTGTTCTGGGGGTGGAGCCAAGGAGAACCGGAGCTGCACTGACTGCTAGTGGCTCCTGTGCTCTTAACAAACGAATTGGATGTGTCTTATGAAGCAAGGGTTACCAGGAGATTTGGGTCACGTCTCGATGACGAACTGGACTCGTCTTCTCGGATGCGTTGGTGTAAAGAGTGCGTTTGAGTAAAAGGGGGTGTGTGTGTTTCGTACTGTGACAACAGTGACTGAGATGTGTTGTCAGAGAAAACGCGACATATTAACCTTTAAGGGTGTTTCTTGTAGGCCACTGAAAAATCTGCTGTGCCTCCCAAGCCAACTAGCGCTCCTCCATCCTCAAGCACCGGCAGCCAACTTGCATCGCCCCCCCTACCCCTCGTCTCTGAGCACCTTGGACTGGAGGAGCTCAGGGCTCAGCTCTGCGACTTGAGAGCTGCTGTAGAGCTGATGAAGGCTCAGCACAGGTAGGAGAGAGGAGTGACTGGAGCAACAAGGGGTCGAGGTCAGACTGGTGTTTTTCTTGCAGATTTTAGTAAAGTTCACATTGTGTGTGTGTGTGTGTGTGTGTTTGTGAGAGAGCGAGAGACTCAGCTGAGAGTCAGCTAATTCTAAGTAACTTAATATACAGACCTTTGCTGAAAAGTCCATTGTAATGCAAACTCTCGTAAGTCAGATATAATTACCATTAGTTTTAATGGTAAAAGCTGTTTTGTGTTACTGGACTGTAAAAGTGACACCCATTGATGCTAAGATATTGCCCCCCATTTCTAGTGTGTGCCCACCTGTTTTTTGCCACAAGTGTGTATATTACAGTGACTGAGGATTCGATGTGTGAGAGCTCACGTGAGCCTGTGTTCCTTCACCTTCCAGGAGAGAGATGAAGCAGCTGAGGAATGAAATGGATGAGGAAAGAAAAATTCGCCTCTCACTACAGGTGTTGTAAATTTGAGCCTATAATTTAGTCAGTAAAGATGGGTAAATGACCCCCCAGCCGCAGGAGCAGCTCTTTGGCTCGGCTGGATTGATAACTGGACCTTGTTTATCTGTGACTTGTATAAAAATGGGATGAATTATTTATTTAGCAGACGCTTTTCTCCGAAGCGACTTACAATGGATACTATGTAGTGTTATGAGTCCACACACCTTATTCAGGTTTCCCCATAGTGTGTGAGTGTGTTCCACTGATGTATGGATGAGTCACCCAGTGAAAGTAGTGTATCTAGCAGTGTAAGTCACCATGGTCAATAAGGTGTGTGGGCTCATAACACTACATAGTATCCATTGTAAATCGCTATGGAGAAAAGCATCTGCCAAAAATAATTGTAAATGTAAAAAAGGGGCTTTAATTGCTTTTTATGGATGCTTAAATGGCTCCTTGAACGGCCTGACCCTGAGCTCATGGCCCTTCTGTGTCGCCGTTTGAGTGGAAAGTGGGAGCAGCGTTTTATCAGAACTCGAGTGTTTCACGTGTGTGTTTCAGGTGGAGGTGGAGCATATAAAGAAAGCGCTTTCCAAGTGAGTACCAGGTGCTGGATGCAGCTTGTAACCGTGGACCAGACACTTGAAGACACTCCACAGCGGAAACTTTTGTGCCAAAAATATTCTGATAAAATAACGTGCACCATAGAAATGAAGAATTTGCAAACTTTCTTCTTATTTGAGTCACTTCTTGTTTTGTCTCTGTTTTCGAACTGCTTCTGGAAGTCACCTGGGGACAGGTGTTGAGTGTTGTCATGGTGACGAGTCTGTCAGCTGTCCAGTGAGATACCGGTGCAGCTGCCTTGATGTCACGCTGGTACTGGTTTTAACTATATACTCCTCAGAAAAAAACGGAGAGGAACATGTGAGATGTTTTTCCACTAAAACAGTTAAGTGTCTTGCTTTTCACTTTTCTCTTTGTTTTTCTGAGCTGCATTTTTATTGTTTTCAAGAGGGCAACTTGTGTGTGTGTATGTGTCTGAAAGACTGCACACATTCTGCCACCTGGCCTAAAAACTCCATGGTGACCATTCACAGATTTTAAAAATCCCACACAAATCTTCCTTTGCTTGCTTTTTTGTCTTTATGGCGATAACGAGAAAAATAAATGTCACTTTCTGACTTGGTTATTTCTTTTGCAGAAATATATACACTTTTGTATTTTGATGTACTAAAAAAGCAATTATGTCAGAAGATTTTAATAAAAAAAGAAAACATTTTATTTTTTTCAAAATATTTCCACAGGCTTGTGTACATGTGTGACGAATGTTTTGAGTTAGGAATTTTCAAAGATACATTTTCCAGACTTCAGGAACCCCTGTAGATGAGCCCAGTGGAGTCACGAGAATTGTGCTTTACAAGGAAATACATTTAATACCCCATATCAATATACGAAGCATTGAATTTATTTATATGTATATTTAGGCCGTGTATATTGGAATTTTGTGTAGTTTATATGTAATGATACAGTTTATTATTGTTTTGCATAAAATGCAAGTTTATTATAACGCATCCCATATAAAATTTATGTGGTGGCCATTTTATACACATTTTTTGTCAGCAGCAGAGCAAAATAAGACACTTGCACACATTCACACACTAAGGGCAACTTGGAGTCAGCTTAGAGCCACCAATGCATGTGAAACACGAGACACGTTCGTGGAACGAATTGGTGAACAGTGGGCATTAGTCATGATGGTGGAGATGGCATTTTTATTCAGTCATTCAAAATGCATTTAATCTTTTTCAAAGTTCATAATTTTAAATAGTCAAATTATTTTCATGGGCTGTACTTTTATTGGAAACTTTCAGAATCTAACTCATAAATAAATCAATGTAGATGAAGTTGAAAGAAGCTGCGAAAGATCGAACACTAATAACCTTTAATTTGTGGTAAAATGTGTATGTACAGTACAGACAAATGGAGTTCCAAATGGACTGTATTTGAGACAGATGATCACACTACATCTCCCCACTAGGTGTGACCATTTACTAGACTGGCCCTTTAGAGCAGAAAGCAGATGTTGAGAAGATTGCTGAGGAGGACAGCACTGTCGGGCAACCAATTCAGAATGTGTCCAAAAACAGGAAAACTGATTCAAGAAGCAGCTGGAAAGAAAAAGTTCATGTGTGAAATTCAGGCTGATAAATGGACTGATTTCAGCAGGAAGACAACTGCTTTTTTTTTTCATACGTTCTATTTATGAAGGAAAAATCGTTGACCCATAATTATTCTTCAAAGAAACCCATTTAACTAGACGAGGGGAAGATATTTTTGCATTTTAAATGAGTACATGGAGAGATCGGTGTATGTTGGAACAATTGTGTTTTGATACATCCACAGATGGTGCTCCACCAATGACGGGCCACAAAGGGTCTTGTTTCCCTGGTAAAAAAAAAGAAAATGAGAACATAATCATCATGTTTTTTCACACTGAGACGTATTGACCTGAAGGTGGTTTTGGCCAAGACTCCAAATTTTAAGAAGGGAAATCCACCGTCCATCTCTACTGACATTTAACGGAAAGGAAACGACTTTTTCAGGCTAACTGAACATTTCTGTTCATTCCGAGAAGTGACGTCGCGTATTTCATTTTCTGTGGTGTCGCAAAATGTTTCCAAATCTCTTTTGGGAGGATCCTGAGCCACTGTGACTATTTATTTTAGCCGTTTGTCCCACATTTCGACACGATCTTCTGTGAGTGGACACTGAAAGGCAGTAGAAGACAGTCACGTCCACTTGCACTCGTGGACCGAACTACAACGTGACACCCTTAGTTTACACACAAAGCTAACATACGCTACAGAGACAGGGCTAAACGTACACACACACTCATTCACTCTCTAGTGCATTAGTAAGTGAACGGCCCAGTGTGCTTCCCCTGTCAGTGACGAGCCATTGCTCTTTACTGTGTTTATCCTGGATAACGGTGACTCTGGAGATTTAGGAATGCCCAACGAAAACGGCCACATACCTCATGTGACGAGAAGATGATGTCACTCAACATGAGCGTGCTGCAAGTGACTGGTAGGAGGCCAGAGGATGCACTGAGGGCACAGGTTGTAGTGTAGCAGCTGGTGAAAACCAGTCACATGGTACACCTGCAGGTATTAGTCACTGAGGGGACAAGAGACTAGTAAAGTCAGAACACAGAGGGAAGTCTTCCGAAGCTCTAGTCACACTTGACTCGCACAAAGGACCCTTTACGACACCCCAGCGAAGCTCTTAAACCAGTCAGAGAAGGAATCAAGTGCTGGTGCAACCAGTATAGGAGGATGCAAAATCCAGTCAGGAATCAGTTAAATTCAATTTGCAATTCAGTAACTTCTTCGTACCTTCCTCCTGCGTGGACACACTTGACCCCATTTACCACGCTCTTTCACATAACCAAATGTGTGTTAGTCTCTCTTAACTGAACAGTAACAATTAGAAATTACACTGTGAAATGAACTAGATCATTATTAGAAAAATGAACAGAAACATTTCCGTTTTTGGCGTGAGGGTAAACATTCCCAGCCATACTCCACTGTTTTGTACTCATCTTCTCAGTTTTTCCAGTGTGTCAGTATGCGAACAAATTCCCCGTCTTTGCGAGCGTATCCGTACATGTGTGAGCACGACCGAGCGCATGTGTGCGTAAGGGGGGGATACAAAAACAAACGGGGATGCAGCAGCAGGCCCTGGGTCACGTTAACTGCATCCTGCCTGCAGGATTCCCGGCTGAGAACGTGCCCATTCTCACTCCATACTGAGTGTTCCTAACCTACGTGTTTTAGCATGCTGAGCAGAAATGCGGTAAAACGAGGGAGAGGTGTAACCAGTGAACACAACAGGAGCACAGAAACAAGTCACGAGGACTTTCAGCGTTAGGGCCGCGTTTTTTTCTTGTTTTCTGGATAAACTGGGCCCCGTGCTGAGAGGGTCACTCAGCATGTTGGAGGACCGCGCTGTCTCCTGTTGAATTCTGGATTCCGCGTGCTCCCGGAACCCTGGTAACCTGCTCTGCCTGCAGTCAAGTGTTGACCGCATTGGGTTAACGCCTGTGGTACTGAGGGACAAAAACACACGTAAGCGCTCAACGGACCGATAGCCAAACCCGGGGTGGACACTGCAGGCTTGCTTGAACTTTGGAGGGACTGCTACAAGGGACGTGCCCTTTTTGTGCTCTAATGTGGCTTAATGAGGCCTGAAGACATCATTTTTTTCTTTCACGGAACTGTTACATGACGCGTCTGAATTTCCCCGAAATCTGGGTGTGTTGTCGAAGTGCGTGAATTCCGGACGAACCCTGCGGCTTTACAAGTCCCGACAGAAAACAGGAGTCCCGCCACTGGAAGACACGAAAGGCCTTCTGAGAAAGAGGCCCGGCTGCGAGGGCCAGGCACCGGGCAACTTGGCTCGTTCCGCACCGCTCACATCCGACCGACCGACCGACCGACCGACCGCACCGTGGGAATTTCCGCACACAGGGCCGGACGGCCGAACAGACGGAGGTGAAGAGAGAATTCCTAGTTCCGTTTTCCTAACCGATGGACAGCTGGAACTTGGACTCATTAATTTGTTAGAAGAACACGTTAGTCAAAAGTACATTAAAATTCCAGTTTTGCGTCATGCGCCCTGACATTTGTGGGCTTTACTAAAGCAAGTTATGCTACATTTTACCTCACGATTTTAACTCTTACGTAGAAAGAGTTTCCAGTCAAAACGCAAGTACCACTAAGCGATTTGACACTTTCAAACGTTTCTTTTTCAGTTCATTGTGATCCACGACAACAAAAAGATCATTATGTGGGAAAAATATGAGGTAAACAGTCCTCGATGTGCGGATTGAGCCGTAGCGTCGGCAGCAGCCCGCGTCTCGCGCCGCGCCCACCTCGTGCCCGCTCCCGCTCCCGCTCCCGAAGGCGCCCCTCTCCTCTCCTCTCCTCTCCTGCCCCGCCTTGCACCGCCCCCTCCACCCCTCCACCCACCCGGCGGTGAAGAGCGCCCTCGCAGGTCGTGGCAGCAAACGGGTTCAGTCGGCAACGCGTCCTCTGTGGGCAGGGCGCGCGCACTCGTCCCGCAGGTGCAACTTGGAACGAGCGTTTCTGTTGGCAGGGCGCGCGCGCGCGCCGGGGAAGGGCGAAAGCGCGCTCACGTTTTCACGGCTGGCCGCACTGTTGACATTTGTGCGCTGCCGCGCGGATATTGTCCACGAGTTCGTTCTTTTGCTCCTTCGCTGCCTGACAATCCTGGAACTAGAAGGTTTTTTTTTCCTTTTTTTGCACGATACGCAAACCAGTTAAAGCTGGTCCACGCAGATGAGATAAAGCCTCCTGTCGAGGGGGGTGATGCTGGACATGATTAAGAGCGAGATGGACGGGCGCGAGGCGCGGCGCCAGGCAGCAGCAGGTTCCCGCGCGCGAGCCCGCCACTGAAGCGAAGTAGCGCCGCGCGAGAGCGTCGCTTTGAACCGCGCACAGCCTCGAGGAAGAGCGCGGGAAGAGGCGCTCATGGAGGGCGCTCCCTGCCAGCCGTCGGTCGAGGTCGGGGGAGACCACTGCTGCCCCGGCGGGATCCCGGCGGCGGTGGCCGCGGGCGCTGCAGCTGGGGCTGGGGCTGGAGCCGGAGCGGACAGACCCGACGTCGCCAGCCCCAGCCAGCTGCCCAAGCAGCGCTCCCTGCGCGCGGTCTACGTGCTCAACGACGGCCTGAAGGCGGTGGCGGCCAACAGCCCCGAGTCGGGGGCCCTTCAGTGCCTGCAGCGCGCGTGCGACGCCGAGAGCGCCATTCTCACCACGGTCACGTTCGGGCGCCTGGACTTCGGGGAGACGTCGGTGCTGGACACGTTCTACGACGCAGGTACCGTAGCCTAGGGGTGCGCCGCGAGCAGCTGCAGAGCAGCCACGACATCGTTTCGTTTGTACAACTTGTCTTACTTTGCTGTGTAACTTAAGTAGTGTAGTGAGTATCCTCCGCGTTCGCGCGCGCGCGTTTCTGAATCTGAGTCCTGCTGCTCCGGTTCCCGTGTGTGTGTGTGTGTGTGTGTGTGTGTGTGTGTGTGTGTGTGTGTGTGCGTGCGTGCGCGCGCCGGTTGCAGACAGCGTGTGTAGTCAGTGTTGTCAAGTCACCTTGAGGGTGTGACTCACACTGTGAGCTGAGAACGAGTCGTTGGAACCCAACCGCCGGCGTCTACAGCCGCTGCCTCAGTGCCTGCCTTGTCCGGAGCCTATAAGTATAATAATCCCGGCAGCGCGCTGTCGAGGAGGAGGAGGAGGAGGAGGAGGGACACCAGGCAGGATGGGACGCCAGGCAGCCTGGGCCAGTGCATCGCGAGCAGCAGCAAGGCACCCCAAGCGGGACTCGAGCCCCCGTCCCACCACAACGCAACGGGCACTGACCAAACCAGCTGCGCCGCTACTCACACAGACTGAGAGAGAGTCGCGCTTTACCACACTGACTGAAGAGCAAAAAATGGGGGAAAAAATGCGATCGCTGTCCGTGCTTTGCTCCGCCGGCTTTCCTTCCGCAACAAGGTCCAGGATGGGACCGACGACAGCGACACACATTCATTTGCACACATTGATTTTTTGCACACATCATCCGCTTACTCTGCATTATTGTGGGACACGTGTCGGTGATATTAATTTATTGCTGCTCACTGGTGGGAGTCGCTGCACTTTCCTCCCTCTACTTGGACCCAAGTGTGAGGTTGCGCTGCTCTGAGTTATTATAGACTATTAATATCCATAAGTCCGGAACGTCCTGCACACTAAACCCTGCAGGAATGTTGACTCTCTTCACTGCTTGTAATGTTAAACCGGCTAGGCTCTGTAAACATGTCATTTTTATGAGAAAGCAGCCCTGATTTGCACTTGTGTACTTCTTTATGTATCATGTGTCTCTTTCTTGTGATGTGTTGATGGTGTGAAGTGCAAAACAAGTCATTTGAAAGGCAGCTGCACACCACTAGTGAATTGTGCACCCTTTTTATAACCTCAGCCCCCGTTGCTGTGTAAGTAAGCGAAGCCCCGCTTGTCTTCGTGGTCCTCTATTTATAAGCACGAGCAGCTTGACTTGCGATCAGCCTGCTGGTGTAGCTTCGTGTGTAGAGCGTCTCTCTTGGTCCAGCAGCGTTGCTCGGCGTCGTGCCGGGAGGGCTCGGAAAGACGTCGAGCGGCTGCGGGAGCAGGCGGAGACAATAGAGGTGCGTTGTGCGCGCAGCTCGCCGGTTCCCTCCGCTGCACTCTCTGGTTCACTGTGTCCTTCGCTCGTTGTCCCCCCCCCCCCAGACATTGCAGTGGTGGACATGAGCGACGTGTTCCGGCAGCCCTCCCTCTTCTACCACCTGGGCGTGCGTGAAAGCTTCGACATGGCCAACAACGTCATCCTGTACCACGACACAGACCCTGACACGGCTCAGTCTCTCAAGGTGCGAACGCAAAACCGCAGTACGGGATGTCTGCGTCTCAAGTGAAAAATGAGGGCGGGTGGTGTGAGAGGACCTGGGCTCGATCCCCGCTCGGCCTGTGCGGAGTTTGCACGTTCTCCCGTGCGTGCGTGTCTGGTGGCACCTTCCCGGTTCTAAGCCTGTGTATGGAAGGTTATTCTGGAGTTTGCGCAACGATTCTAGAAACCTTTGAAAAAGTGCGCTTTGCTCCCTCCGTTTTCACGCTAAACAACGACCCAACCTCTCCTTTGAAAATGAAGTTATACAATCCAGACTGATTGCTCTTACATACCTGGCAACAAAATGTGTTTTGCTGCTGCATTTGCACCCTACGTTCCCTCAGTAAATGAGCCAAGCTTTACATTTTGTTCCATTGGAACTGCATGATGGTTGGAAGGTCCGATGTGCGGACGCCCTCTGGACGCCCTTATTGTGCTCTGAATCTCGCTGCCTTGCCACCTTTTGCCCGTGTTTTATATATTAGCTCGTTCTCAGAGCGCCCTTTGTGTGTCTGTGCTGCTGTGCTGTTGCTCAGTCCTACACAGAAGTATACGGAAGTATAGAAGTGTACCGAGTGTCTTTGGACAGCACTTCTGATGTCCGTATATACTGTACCTGTACACAGTTTTCTCTGAAATCTGAACTGAGTTTGAACTCCAACATTAAGTGCGCAATTCTCCAGCATCGCTTTACTGCTCAGACTTTTCTTTTTTCAGTTGTTATGGCAGAAAGGACATAGAGGTGGTTCCCTCCTCACGAACAGTGCAGTCAGTCTCCCTCTATTAGTTGGCCACGTTGGAGAAAAACATCTCACTGAATAAAAGTGCTGTTGATGTGAGCAACCGGCAGCTCCTGCATGTGCCTCGAGCCCCCTGCCCTGCCACACTTATTTGTGACATGGTGTAAGTGAGAGAGCACGACAAAGAGCTCTTCCCACAGCTGGATCATAAGTGTTTGTATGCATCTGCTGCTCCGGGATCCCTTTTGTACCGACATATCTCACGAAATTCATTACTCGATGCAAGCATAATAATGAGAAATGAAAGCATAATTATTAATGAGATTTTGAAGATGGCTGAGCCGTCTTGTTTATGTAGACGGGCACACGAGTTGGAGCTATTACACGGAGGTACAGGGCTGCCGAGAGGTGCTCTTCAGCGATGAAAAAGAAAAATGAAATATTTCTCAAAAAAGTGGACGAGAGCGAAAAGTTTGTTACTCCAAAGTTCGTTAGTGGGGGGTCGCCTGTACGGTTTACATGCGTGGCGGGAATTGCCTCTCTGTCCCTGCTCCCCTTCCGCTGTGAAATGACTCTCACACAGCAGCACTGCGCTTTACTCCTCCGCTGCACACTGAACTCCCCCAGCATTCCCAGTGTCTTAAATACACGGAGATCCAGTGGCTGTGCTCATGTCCTGTGTGCCTTGTACGACGTTACTGTACACTTAATAGCTGCAACGTGTTCTTCGGTGTTGTTGCTGTGCGACTGTATATCTCCTGTTCAAGTGCTAAGTTGGTGATTAACGTCCACACATTTCTTTCTCTCCGTAGGACATGGTGACACAGAAGAACACAGTAAGTATCATATAAGAGCACTGCTTGGCATGTTGTTGCCGTCTCACACAAAGCTGTTTATGCAAGTAAATCTCACACGCGCACATACACACACCAGTGCTGTCTGCTCCCATGGAATACGAATCAGTGGCACTTCGTTCCGTCGGCCATTGCAGCAGACGCCTCAGCATAGTTGACAGGAGCGTCACCGAAGAGTGCAGTCTGTTAACGTTTCATTAAGACAGCGGGGCTGCGGTGTGTAACAACCGCACTACATGGGTGTGTGTCCTGTCCCCGGCAAACTGCTGCTGTTAATGAATTCGGCATGTGAGTTTGAACACAGGCTACCGGGGAACACAGCTCAAGTTATTTAGGGAAGAGGACGTTTTGTTACGGAACATTCGAGTAGGTCTGCCGGAGGTCGCAGTGTCCCCTGTGGGTCCCCTGTGGGGGCGGGGCTTCCGACCTCCCAACGAAGGGACACCTGCTCAAGTTCCTTTCCTTTAAATAACCTCTTCGCGGATCTGCCGTCTGCGCCATGTGCTTTGGGCCCAAGCTCCCCTCCCACCCCCCTTGTATTGGAGGAAGTGTACATTCAGTTCATCTCACTTCATCACAGTCGTACAGAAAGTAGAAATTGTTCATCAGTGCAAAAGGTCATTTCATCAGTCAGAACCCCTTGAGCCCCTTATGCGGTGCAAATGAATTCCACCTGAGCAGCTCCGGTCCTGTGTTCTGCAAAAAATTTGTCGTCGATTCACTGTTTCATTGAAGCAGTCCCAATCCCTCGGTCATAAAGGAAGTGCATGTGCAACTGTGTTGCTCCACAACCCCCCGTGTAACAGGACACAACGCAACCCCCACATCCCTCTGCTAGGCTGCATCTGCCACTTTTCGTTTTTCTAGCAGGCAGCTGTCTGCAGGCTTGTCAGTACTGCTGTGTCATACAACCCCCCCATGCTGGCATTGTCAGCCTGACCGAGTCACGATGGCAGCGTTTCTGTGGCCTCAACACTGGGTCGAGCGAAAACTGGACGTTTGCAGCAAGGGAGTGTTTAATTACCTCCGTCCATCCGTTCATTCATTCATACAGCTTCAATAACTGCTTGTCCTGCACAGGGCCCTGGTTATCCAGAGCGTCTCCTGGAAGCACTGGATATAAGGCTGAAGGACGATGCACCCTGGATCGGACAACAGTCCATTGCAGGGTAGCTGGACACACAGTGTCACACTGTCACATATTCGCACACACAGTGTAGCGTCGCCAGTCCACTCGAACCACATGTCTTTGGTCCGCGGGAGGAAACCCAGAACATGCAGACTCCACACAGACTGAGTGGGCATCGAACCCACAATCTCTTGCCACCACCGTGCCACCTGCTTTTCACTTAATCTGTTTGCATTTTCTGTAATCAGCTTTCAGAGAGAAAGTGTGCATATCTCACTGCAGCCTGTAAAGAGTTGATGCCAGACACACTTTAGAGGAGATTCATTTATGAATCAGGACTCCTCACCCCTTTGTGTGGCTCTCGTTTACTAGAGCAGCGCTCTGCAGATTTTTCTTCCTCGCTCTGCGTGTCCCCACGTAACCCTATGTTTACGTAGGCGTGCTGCTCCATGACAGGTGCTGTAAGTATGACTTTTTCTCAACACCGGAGCCCAGAGGGGACCGATTGGCTCCCGCAAAGTCGAAGTGGCCTGCCTGCACTAGGCTGTGTCTCAGCATGTCCTGTCCTCATGTCTGCTGCAAGCTGGTTCTCCACAGAGTTACAAGGTCCTCACCCTCTGTGTCTCTCATTGTTTGGAGTAGGTTGGTTCTTCACAAGCCCTTGTCAGATGCTCACTGCGTCTCTCTGCCCTGTTGTCTGGAGTAGGCTGGAAGGCCGTGCAGTGTAGGCTTTCCCTGGGTGCAGTTGCCTCCAGAGTACCGTGGCTCTGGCCTGAGGAACAAAGTACGCTTTGCTCTGCAACGGTGGTGCATGTTGGGTGTTGATTTTGCTGATGGACAGCTGCTCAGTTGCACCTCAGAGGAGTGGCGCTCCAGCGTCAGCTCAGTGGTCTCCTACTAAACCAGCTCTTGACCCTTGACATTTCCAGCTTTTAAGTGTTAGTACGTTGGCATGTTTATGAGTGTAAGTGACAACTTTGCATGTCGTCTGTACTTCAACCACGATTAACGGCACGTCGTGGCTTATTAGAACAAGACTATAGATCCCATGTCCATGAGAAGTGAATGTACATGTTTAATGAGCAAGTTGTTCATGTCAGCCTGAAGATGAAAATCATTTCGTCTAAAACGTCTTTGGGAAATGTAAGCGCTTACTAGCCTGGCATGACTTGTGTGGCCCAAGAAGTTTGCTGGAGCAACATGTTCTGTGCTGTCAAGCGCTGTGAATGTGGACATTTGCAATGGTGCTGCCATGCGGAGCGCCAGGGGACACTAGGCCTTTACATGGTTCACCCAGTGCACGGCAACTCCTTGTAGGAACGAGCTCCACTGCCTTTTGTCACAGCACTCGTGTATGTTACTCTGCGTGATCCACTTGAATCACACATGTACATAATACCCCCCATCCACACCAGTGTGTCTTCTTGCAGGCCTCCAGTGGAAACTACTACTTTATTCCTTACGTGATGACGCCGAACCATGAGTACATGTGCTGTGAGAACGATGCGCAGCGGAGGGCTTCTGAATACATGCAGCCCAGCTGGGACAGCCTTTTGGGCCCCCTGTGTGTTCCCCTGGTGGACCGTTTCACCAGCCTGCTCAAGGACATCCATGTGACCTCTTGGTACGCCCGCATGTCGCCGACAGTGTGCCATCCGTCTTTGATCCGCAGCTTTGATCGCTAGCGCTCCAGCGTGGAGGGACTCGCTCGTCATCAGTACCGCACTGAAGTCTTAAGGGATTCGCACATCCTGCTGCTGTGCCTTGCGTTGCTATTTTCCTTCATGTTGTTTTCTGTGCTCCGTTATCAGTTTCCTTCATTTTGTCAAGTCCGAAGGGGAGTTCAGTAGCTCCGGCTCCACAGGATGTGAGGCTTCTGGTCAGCCTGAGTGATAAGGCCCAGTAATAACTGAATACCCCCACATATCTTCCTCCCTGCTTGTCACTGTTCCCTCAGTGCCTCCTACAAGGACACACTCCTGAATGACATCAGGAAGGCACGGGACAAATATCAGGGGGAGGAGCTAGCTAAGGAGCTGTCCCGCATCAAGCTGCGCATTGACAACACAGAGGTGTTGACCCAGGACATCGTTATGAACCTTCTCTTCTCTTACAGAGACATCCAGGTACAACATGTACACGTTCAGACCTTTTCAGCGAGGCTGAAATTGCAAACCTGCAGCTTATGTTAGCATTCTGACCTCTCTCTCCTCCAGGACTATGATGCTATGGTGAAACTGGTCCAAACCCTGGAAATGTTGCCCACTTGTGACCTTGCCAACCAGCCCATGATTCAGTTCCACTATGCCTTTGCGCTCAACAGGTATGAATGTAAGCTTGTACATGTGTGCTCACACACCTTGGCCACTTGGTACTCGCTCACAAACAGACCATCGAATCCGTTACATTTAGGCTTAATGTCGGGCTTCTTCCTGTGTTTTACTTCATCTTGAATGTGTTTGTGTGATGCCTTCAGTCAGTGTATCTTGTCTTTCCCTGTGCGCGCGCGTACGTGCGTGTGTGTGTGTGTGTGTGCACGCAGGAGAAATAGTCCAGGCGACAGGGAGCAGGCTCTGCGTGTGATGCTGCAGGTGTTGCAGTCATGTGACCATCCTGCCCCAGACATGTTTTGCCTCTGTGGTCGCATCTACAAAGACATCTTCCTAGACTCTGACTGCAAGGATACCAAGAACCGTGACAACGCCATCCAGTGGTACCTCTAGCTCATGCATTGCTTTGCAGTTCACCTGCTGAGTGTCTCAGGCTGCTGTTTCCTAAGCTGTTTCCTGACATCTGCATCTGCCCAGGTATCGTAAGGGTTTCGAACTACAGCCCACGCTCTACTCTGGGATCAACCTCGCTGTGCTGCTCATCGTAGCCGGCCAGCAGTTTGAGAGTTCCATTGAGCTGCGCAAGATTGGTGAGGAGTTATCCTAGGGGTCCTCATGTGTCTCGAGACCAGAACAGTTCTGTTATCACATGTCGCATATCAGTGCAGTTCATGTCACTGCACGTATAATTAGGAAAACTGTGTTGTGTTGTCATCACTGACCACTCCACTTAATAATTTGCTGTAAGCTGATGCTCATGAGCCCTAAGAAGCCCCCTGAATGTCACCTTGACCCCCCTTGGGCTGTGCCTAGGTGTGCGGTTGAACAGCCTGCTGGGCCGAAAAGGCAGTTTGGAGAAGATGAACAACTACTGGGATGTGGGCCAGTTCTTCACTGTCAGCATGTTAGCCAATGACATCTCCAAAGCGGTGCAGGCGGCCGAGAAGCTCTTCAAGCTGAAGCCCCCCATCTGGTATTCCGCTCTCCACCCAAACCTGAAGGTTCCACCTCACTGTTGTAGCACATAGTCCAGCAGGTTGTCTCTCGGTGGGTGTTCAGGCTGCATTCAAATTTTAGGTGACCCCCAGAAACCCCCCCTCCCACCCAGGGATCAGTGTGTGAAGCATTATTAGCTGTGCAGCCTCTCAGCTCTAGTTTGTACCCTCACACGGTTTTCTTGACGTCCTGCCGCAACACCAGGTATCTACGCTCTGTGGTCCAGAACCTGCAGCTGATCCAGCGCTTCAAGAAGCAGAACCTGGAACACTCGCCGCAACGGGAGAGGCTCAACTTCTGGATGGACATCATAGTGGAAGCAACACGTGGAGCTACCAATGGACTTCGATTCCCAGTGCTGAGAGCCCCTTCTCACACACACATGCACATACACACGCACATGCATGAATACTGTAGATGCTATATTTTTTCACACTGATACTGCAGCAGTTAATCACTGTTACCAGAGTAGTGAATCACTCGAACAGTGATTTAAATCCTAGAGTGCTCACCTCCGCACACTCATTGCACATCACACTGATAGCAGACACTGTGCACAGTGACTTAGTGAAGCACCGATTGCTCTTGCGCTATACATTTGAAAGTATAACACGGTCAAGAAAACTGTAATATTTCTGTTAGAAACACTTCAGCTGCGAAAGAACAGTGTCCCAGTGCAAAAGTGTTCATCTCTCTCTCACTACATCTTGCTTGTGGCAGGTTCTGATCCTGGAACCCACCAAGGTTTACCAGCCCTCATATGTGTCTATCAACAGTGAGGCAGAGGAGAAGAATGTTTCCATATGGCACGTGTCCCCGGCCGAGACGGTCAGGCCCTTCTGCGTGTCTCTCTCCATGTACCCACCTTCTTCTCCGTTCTGTCATACACAGCCTTTTCCCTTGATGTCACTGCACGTATAAGCAGCCTGTTTTCTGTTAATGTCTTGAACAGTGATAATGCCTCCAGTGTCTCATGGTCTACATTTTGACTTGGTTTCTATGCTAAGCAACTCTTACTGTAACTGTAATGGTGACACCAGCCACTGCAAACCCAGGATCCAGTGCTTAGCTTTAATCTGTATTACACCGGTACTTTCATATGAATAACCCCATATGCAGTGTCTCTTTCACAGTGACGTATATATTTACCAGCTTTAACACCCTCTTAAATGCTGTCCTTTCCAAGTGGGGTTGGGCTTCCTCTTCTTCTTTTCTGTCTTTTTTTTTTTTTTTTTAAAACCTTTATACCATACCACTAGCGATCTTATTTTTTATTTGCAAACTTGAGACAAATGCACCATGGTCCATGTTTGCCCACTCCTCACCTCATCACTTGCGGTACAGAGGGTGACAAGTACAATAAGAGCTAACCGAACATATAGCAAAGGAGTGAATGAATATTACAATTAATATTGCTATTAGGGTGGCACAGGTGACGCACAGCTCCTGCACTGTCAGCGTGAATATCGATTTCAATTTGGAGTCAATCCTTGAGCCGCTGGGCACAAGGCAAGGGGAGTACACCCTGGACAGGACGCTAGTCCATCGTAGGGGTGCCGCACACGCACTCACTACGGGCAGCTTAGAATTTCCATTCCGCCTAAATTGCAGGTTTTCTGGGCTTTGGGAGGAAAGCAGAGTACGTGGAGGAAACCCACGCAGACACAGGGAGGACATGTACAGTACTTCCACACAGAGTGCCGGATTCAAATCCGCACCAAATCGGCCCAGGCACTGTTTGGCTCCAGTACTATGTGCTATTATGCTAATAATGTCAGTCGCATTAATGTTTGTCTCCTTTCTCGTTTTCTGTCAACATCCTGGTGCCTAGAAGGGGATTCACGAATGGAACTTCACTGGCACATCCATCAAGGGCATCAGGTGGGTAAGCCTGTGTGATCTCGCACACAAGACCCAAGTGGACTTTTATAGGAAGTCTGCAGTACTTTTTGTTTCTAAAATGAATGGAAAATAATGTATGAAACAGTAGTTTATCCTACAGACCTTCATTTAAACAGCACACAGTGAACGTACTTGTAAAGTTCCATAAATCATTGTATTTCATCTATAAAACAAAGGCTTTACACAGTACAAAGTATTCAGCCTCCTTGGACTTTTTTTGTTTTATTGTTTTTGCACTGAATCACAGTAGATGTAGTTACACTTTTTTTTTATACTTATCAGCAGGAAACTACTCTTTAACGTTAAAGTTAAAATGCATTTTGACAAACCAGTTTAGAATTTATTACAGATACAACACAATCACAAACATCAGTTAAATCCATTGTCTTTCAGCCTTGTAAAGTGATTAAATCTGAAAAATCCAAATGACATGAATACTACTTATAGGTACTATATTTGTTTGTATATGTAGCCTTTTTCTCCAGAAAAGGCATGCTTATTACATGTACTATTAATGTAAATTCCAGTGTTTTCCTTGTTTTTTTTTGGTTCCTGTTTTGAGTACAAATATGAAATATTTCCATTAATCTAAGGGTTGGTAAACAGTTCAAGTCTGATGAGTGTTTAAATAGCTTGGAGACCACTGGGGAAAACATTGTTTTTTCTTTTGGCGTCTGAAAGAATCTGATTGTGGCGTAACGCTGCACATACAACATCCTGCTGTGTCTGTGGGCAACGCGGGGTCGGGGAGCGTGGGAACAGCGACCAGGTCCTTCGGGGACACTCGGTCGAAGAAGGCGACCCAGGGTGGTGTGTTGTGGCACAGATGGTCCCGGAACAGTAGGCTGTCCCTGGGTTGTGTGGAGCACCAAACATTGTTCTCATGCCCCAGATGAGCTTGTGGGCGTGGTGATCTCTCTCTCTCACACACACACACACACACACACACACACACACACACACACACACTCACTCACACTCTTAGAAAGCATAGGCTGCCCTATGTGAACTTGGACGGTCCAGTCTCTAACTCATCCATCGTCATCACTCTTTTAAGTATCTCCAAATTCGATGAGCGCTGCTGTTTCCTTTATGTCCACGACAACTCCGATGACTTCCAGATCTACTTCTCCACCGAAGACCAGTGTGGCAGGTGAGCCGGGGTTACGCCCACACGGGGTCTAAGGATGTGGTTTCAGCGTAGTAACACTGAACGCACTGCTCTTTGAGCTGCGGTAGCTGCCGTCGCGATGTCTTCTGACACAGCTTGAGCCCTCTGTCCACGCTAACCTTGTGCTGGTTCTGTGGGAAATCGCTAGGTTCTGTTCTATGGTGAAGGAGGTGATCTCAGACGGTTCAGGCAATGCTGTGGAGCTTGAGGGTGAAGGGGAAGGAGACACGCTGGAGGTGAGATTGTGTATATGTTTATATGAGCGTGTGTGTTTCTTTGTCTCTCTCTGGAGTTGCGTGTGTAAGTACCCATGTGTTAACTGTTGTGTCTGTGCTGCAGTACGAGTATGACTACAATGAGAATGGGGACCGCGTAGTGCTCGGGAGGGGCACCTATGGAGTGGTGTATGCTGGGAGAGATTTGAGCAACCAGGTGCGCATTGCCATCAAGGAGATCCCCGAGAGGGACAGCAGGTAAACATGAACCGGGAGAACAGTACTTGCCCTTATAGGCGTGCAGGGGGCAGCTAATTGTCAATCACGTCATCAGAGTTATAGAGATTATGAGAACATTTTTGGTGGGTGTCATACTTAAAGAAAGCATCTTTGACTTTTGATTTTCTTCTCTACACACCAAAGCATGTAAGGAGAAAATTGCGCAGCTTCATTCATAAAAGAAGTTTTTAATGACAACAGCACGAGGGCCTGCGGCCTACTGGCAAACCTACAGATATCGGTTCTAATCTACACCTTCCTCCTCGAGTGCAACATCACTGCATTACTGCCTTGCCAGGTATTCGCAGCCCCTTCACGAGGAGATCGCTTTGCACAAATATCTGAAGCACCGCAACATTGTGCAGTACCTGGGCTCCGTGTCTGAGGACGGCTACATCAAGATCTTCATGGAGCAGGTCCCCGGAGGTAGGCGTGTGATCTGTGTCTTTCCTACACTGCGTGTGGTTGTTTTCTCGGTAAGATGCTGTATGCACTCAGCAGTCCCAGTATGTCAAATCGCCGAAGTGACACCTTCATTGTGTACTCCTGTCCAGGGAGCCTGTCAGCCCTGCTTCGCTCCAAATGGGGACCCCTGAAGGAGGCCACCATCATCTTCTACACACGGCAGATCCTCGAAGGGCTACGCTACCTGCATGAGAACCAGATTGTGCACCGTGACATCAAGGTGACTGCCGAGCAGGGGCTGCTCCGACTCTACCGTGTCACTTCAGCCCTCCTGTGTGGAACGCTCAAATCTTAATGTCACTCTCATTCGGTTGCTTTGTCTTTATTTACCTTTTTTCTACAAAGCCTGTGCAACAAAGGGCTTCTGTATCAGACTCTGTGGGAAACTTGAAATTCTCTTACTCAGTCCAGAGATATGAGGACTTGAACCTACAAGCCATAGGTTGTGTAAATTAAAATATATATTGTGTATATATGTCCCCCCACTGAATATATGTTACTACAAAGAAAAAGCCTTTGCATGTGGGCTCCTTGGTGGTGTATTTTGGCCTGAGCAGCAGCATTTCTGCACAGGGGGATAATGTGCTGGTCAACACCTACAGCGGCGTTCTCAAAATCTCTGACTTTGGCACATCGAAAAGGC
This sequence comes from Scleropages formosus, assembly GCF_900964775.1. Taxonomy (NCBI): domain Eukaryota; kingdom Metazoa; phylum Chordata; class Actinopteri; order Osteoglossiformes; family Osteoglossidae; genus Scleropages; species Scleropages formosus. Next base: position 891,703 of record NC_041824.1, read on the forward strand.
TGGCGGGAGTCAACCCCTGCACAGAGACCTTCACTGGTACGCTTCCATGGTGTTTGTCTTTGTCTCCATCCTCTTTCTTTTCTGTAACCACCCACTGCTCTGCTCATTCGAGGTGAAATGTTTTTTTTACACCCGCGCGCTGCTTGCTCTCCTCAGATAGGTGCTGAAACAGTCACATGGGCTGTCATAGCCTCACGGAGGTGCCTGTGTATGGTAGGCAGAGTTTTGCTCACGTTTGCTCAACCCTTCTAATCAGGTGTCCGTATGCTGGTCACCTTCATGGGTCTGTGTCTTTGTCAGTGCTTGGTTGTTTGTCCATATTTCTCTCATCTCCCTGGTACCCTGGTAGCCTGTCCCCTGACGTGGGGCAGCTCTTTCTTACACGTGTTCCAGATACTCGGTACCGAAGCCAATAGCAGACAAGGCAAGCTCCTACACTGAGTTTTGAACAAATGAAGGAAACTATTAATCCGTGAAGGAAGTTCTGTTTGGAAGTGGTAGCTTGAGCTATACAACACACACACACACAGATATATACAATGAACAAACAAAGATAAATAAGTACATAAGTTATGTAAATGAATAAATGAGGTAGATAAATATGATAGATAAGTGTCTTTACACAGGAGATGGTGAGGGGGTTTAAGGTGCATTGAGATGGCAGAGTACGGCGCATTACCGCCATCAGGAGGTGACACCACGCTTTTTATTATTCAAAGTGACCAGTAAACACACAAATTAAAGCCCCTTAGGTAGGTAGGTAGGTAGTTATTGTTGTGCGTAGCACTGATTTGGTGTCACGGTTGTGCCATTATTGCAGTACATCAGTGTCAGCACGTGTCTGTATGTTCTGAAGATCCTGCACTGTGTCCTGTTGTATTCAGCTGTGGCTTTACCTTCCACCTCTTTCATCCTTGTTTCACCTTTGCCATAGGAGGGGTCCAGCATTCTCTCATGTGTGACAGGCAAATGCCTGCAAATGTGATTGCAGTCGTTCATTGTTTACACACTCATTGACAATGGAGGTAAATGGGTGCAGAGGCTTCAGACTCCGTTGGGTTCCCGTTTCGTTCAGCTAGGAACACTGGAGCACTCCTAAATTAAATCTCCCTGTGCAGCAGGCTGCTCTGACGTGGGCAGCACTCCGAACTCCCGGAATCTGTTTGCATTTCATGAATGTCCACCGGAGCATGAAGACAGGTGTCCTAAGCAGACCCGTCTCCCACAGCACTCATGGAGCCTGAGTAATTGCTCTTGTTGCTGGGGGTACTTAATGACTTTGGGTGGACAGCTAATGACTTAAAGGGGCAGTTAATTACTTTGACACTCTAGCTCCTCACCATCTCCTCCTTTCCTGTCTGCACCGCATCTTTTATTACTACTACTCCTCTTCCTGTGTGTAACAGCCTGACACGCAGTTTTATTTCAGTGCACTTTAGATACCTTTTGAGAAATGTAATTGCCCCAGCACTGGTATGTACCACACAGTGTGCGTGCGTGCACGCATCTGACTGTGTCCCTTTGCACCCAGGCACACTTCAGTACATGGCCCCTGAGATCATCGACAAAGGTCCCAGGGGTTATGGGGCCCCAGCTGACATCTGGTCCCTGGGCTGCACCGTCATTGAGATGGCCACAGGGAAGCCCCCCTTCCATGAGCTGGGTGAGCCCCAGGCAGCCATGTTCAAGGTGAGAGGGCAGAGGTCAAGGACCAGATGCAGTGGTAGGAGCAAAGAGAAGTCACCTTAGAGTACCTTTGAAAAGCAACCCACAAGTGCTCTACATTCCAAGTGCAGAAGAGCTGGGAAGTCAAGCGGCTTATTGCCTGCACATAACACCTTGCGGAAGAACTAGTTTCCAGCAATGTCTCTCGGATCGTTTCACTGATGTCACATGCGCACTTGGGAAGTTCTTTGGCTTGTTCCCCCATTGCTGTCAGTCTAACCTCAGTACTCTTCTTCATTGTTGCTTTCTTCTCTTTACCCTTTCTGCCCTAGTGCTGCTCTACTCCTTACTGCTTCTTGGTCTCACTGGGCCACCGTTCTCATCATTTCAGGTGGGCATGTTTAAGATCCACCCTGAAATTCCAGAGGCTTTGTCTGCCGAGGCCAAGTCCTTCATCCTTCGCTGCTTCGAGCCAGACCCCAACAAGAGGGCAACGGCAGGTGACCTGCTCAAGGACGTGTTTGTGCGCCAGAACATCAAAGGGAAGAAGAACAAGATTGCTTTCAAACCTTCAGGTAGTTATGAGTGTCTGCAACCAGTGCAGAGTTTGTGGGGCGTGTGCTGTGGAGCGATGACGATGATGATGATGATGATGATGGTGGTGGTGGTGGTACGTGAGCAAGGTGCACCGGTGCAGAATGCATGGCGGGGATGTCACTGGCCTTGGTGGCATTCGGCATTGACTCCCCTGTCTCCGTGTCTCTCTCTCCCTCTCCCTCTCTCTCTCCTCCTGGGGGTCCAAACTGCTCCTGTGTCGCTGGGATGCTCTGTGGGGCAGTGTGGCAAGGTTGGTGCCGGTCCGTTATCTTCCCCAGTGCTGCATCCCGTCTGTGCTTCTGTGGACCTGTGGTCCTCGTCTGTCTTTGCCTCCACACTGTGGTGTGTATCTTTCCAATGGCACATCAAGCCATGGTTGCGTGATTTTTGAAAATGAGCGGAACCATGAAGCTGAACTCTGTCACTTGCCATCTCTGTCCATCTCGCTTTCAAAGTGCTTTACTGGCACGGCCACTGGATTCTCTGTTTAAATGTCTCACCATAAGTCTTTCTCCAAGGTTTTTATCTCCCTTTTTTTCCTCTTTTTCACAGCTGTGCAGCTTCTTCATAAGCCTGATTTGCCCACTCATCATCAGTCCCTTGTTTCCTTATTACCCACAGCTCACTCCAAGTGCGAGTATTCCGCACCGCTGCTGAGGGCTTAGTGACAGTGACAATGGCATAATGGCACGTGAGCTGACCACATGACCACTACTGCCATGTATCTCCACAGATTACCTGCGCAGTGTGTCACTTCCAGTGCAGGCGGAGACCACGGGCAGCAGCAGTAGTGACCATGGGTCTGTCTCCCCCGAGTGTGATGCAAAACATGACGTGTTCTTTGAGAAGAAGAAGCGTTCTGCCTCAGAAAACCTCATCAAGCCCCCCAGCTCCAACTTTCTCAGGTAAAGAAGCTGAGGTGAGCTGCAGTTTTCTCACTTTAGCTCTCGGTGCCCCCCGGTTGAGCTGCCGAACCCTCCTGCTAGGGCTCAGCTGGCTCTCGATGGCTCAGTCGGTGACCCTCGGGCACCTGGGCCGCAGAGCAGGGTCACTGCATGCTTGGAACTTCACGCATGTACGCTGCTTGCTGCTTCTGTCTGGCGCACGTTGTGAAGCTCACTCTGGGTATTTACTGTGCTGGACGTATGTGAGAGCTGCCGAGTGACGGCGTTTATGCCGGCGGCCGTTAAGACCGGGCAGATGGGTCTGGTGGCGTCCCAGCTCTCTCGGGCGGCTCTAATGCGATAATGTCTTTACGACGGCACACACCTGCACCCTACGCCATGGCCTGCCTTGAAGCTGGGAGATGCGTGCATGCACCAACACTCTCTCATTCCTCGTGGCGACTACATGTGTGTGCGCGCGCGCATGTGCAAGGAATAAGCTGCACTGCACAGACACGACCATTTTGTTAGTGTGAACCCTTGCTCTGTGCATCTAAATGACCCTATATGACCTTCCACAGTGTCCCTGATGAGGGCTCTGTCTCAGAGGACCGCAGTGCCCCGCCATCCCCGGAGGACCGAGACTCAGGTCTTTTCTTGCTGAAGAAGGACAGTGAGCGACGGGCCATCCTCTACAAAGTCCTAAATGAGGACCAGGACAAGGTCATTTCCAACCTCATGGAGAACCACATACAGGCAAGTCAGCCCATTTTGAGAGCACTCTTCTGTCCCTTCTCTTCTGTCCGCCATGAAATGTGTTCTCTCTGGAGACACACTATGGTTTTGTCTGATTGTATTGAGATTGTGTGTGTGTGTGTGTGTGTGTGTGTGTGTGTGTGTGTGTGTGTGTGTGTGTGGGGGTGGGTGGGTGGGTACATGTCATGTGTAAGTGTAACCTTATATGGCTGAGTAACATGGTGCAGTTTGTGTGTGTAATGGTGTGTTAACATGCATACACTCGCAGGGAAGTGAGGAACTCAAACTGTCAGTGGACCATATCAAGCAGATCATCTGCATCCTACGTGATTTCATCCGTTCCCCAGAGCGACGTGTCATGGCAACAACCATCTCGAAGCTGAAGCTGGACCTGGACTTTGACAGCACCTCCATTAACCAGATACAGCTGGTGCTCTTTGGGTTCCAGGACTCGGTGAGTGGTGGAGCCGGTATGAACCTGTGTATTAGGGTGCCATGTCTCCCCTTTCTAGTCAACATGGAGGAATGCAGTGTGGCCCAGTGGGAGATGCTTGCGTGTGCTGGAGGTGCTAGGTGTTTGCAGTTGGCAGAGTAGTGCAGGGTGCAGAGAAGAGTTGTGAGAGCCAGATGCACACCAGACATACGGGGGAGGAGTTTGGGGTGTATTGGAGGGACGCAGAGGGTTTTGTAGAGAAATCCGGCGCAGAGGGTAAGTGCATGAAGGAGAGCTGAGTGTTTCTTCTTGTGTGTCATGTGTCTGCGGCGGGGATCACAGTGTTTGACCATCTCAATCAGGTGAACAAGGTCCTGAGGAACCATCACATCAAGCCTCACTGGATGTTTGCAATGGACAACATCATCCGGCGCGCAGTACAGGCAGCTGTCACGATCCTCATCCCAGGTGCCCCCCTTCACGCGTGTGTGCGTGTGTGCGTGTGTGCGTGTGTGCGTGTGTGCGTGTGTGCGTGTGTGCGTGTGTGTGTGTGTCTCAGTGAATTAGCGAGTGTTCAGCTCAGCACACAGGAACCTCAGTAATGCAACGCTCTTGACTGTCTGCTCCATGTGTCTCTGCCCCCCTGCATCCATTTGGAGCGTAACACTTAGACTTAGCAGAGACCATTTTTTTTTTAGCAGGATCCAGCAGAGCTGAGCAGTCAGATCAACTTCTCAAATTGATTCCTCTGTGCTCAGTTGAGACTCTGTCTACAGAAAGTAAAATAATAAATAAAGTACTACTGTAGTATCGGAATGGGGAGGCTCAGTGATGCTGAGGGTAATGCTGCCACCTCACAGCACCTGGGCTGTTTGGACATGGGTTTGAACCCAGTTCACCTTGTGTGCAGTCGCCCATCCAGAGTGCACCCCCCAGCCTAGCACCCAGTGATCCCTGATAGTCTCGTCTCCAGACCTCAACAAGCCTGACAAGGACAAGCAGTTAATGAAAGTGAGTGAATTTAATACCGTAGTACAACATATAAAGCAAGAGTTTTAGAAAAGAACTTTGAGAAGGTAGTGTACCCTGTTAATAAGTGGAGCAATGTAAACTTAGAGGAGACATGCAATTTGTCACACCCCCGAGATCAGCCGAGCGACCGCACCTGCGGCTTGTCAACCTGGCCAGGTATAAAGGGAGCTCCATAACTGCACAGAGGTGCAAATTCTTGCAAATACCTCCCTTAGTGGTTTTGTTGATTCAGCATGCACTTCTTGCCCCTTTGTCCTGCTTTGTGTCCTGATTGCCTGGTTCCTAACCCTTGCATGTTCTCCTGGCTCTTGAGGCTTGCTTTGCCCGTGTATCGACACGTGCGCCTCGAACGACTGTCGCCTGTACCTGACCATTGTTTTTGTCTGCCCCAGCGTTCCTCTCCTGAAATAAAGCCGACCCCCACTTGGGTCCATTACTTTACCTCCTGTCTCCAGTCCGTCTGTCTGACACAATTTCTTTGGAAAATGGGGCATGATTTGACAGTCTGGTACTCTTGGTCACCACTTGGACAAAAAGGCCTTTTTGGTATTAATACTTTTCATAACATGTATACGTTTTTAATTGGTGATTTTTCAGCTGTACACGGAAAAAAGCTGAACATACCCTACATTACTACATCGTCTGCATCTGTGGTACAGTTACATTGATTGTCATAGCTGATACTACACAGTAATCACGGTACATTGTAGGTATTTAGTTAGGTGACTTACAAAGTTAAACGGGACACCAAAGTGCCCACAATCATTCGCCCAGCTGTACCACTGAGCAGTGTAACACGCACATGCACAGAGTTCCCCTGAAACAAATGCATTTGCGTTGTTGTAAGAAACCCATGCAAATGAGGTATAAACACAAACTCCATACAACCTGAGTGGAATTCAAAGCCATGTCCAGACTGTAAGGCACCGGTGCCACCCACTGCAAAACTCTGGAAGTGACGTGTTGGTGTGTTAACGTGTCTCGCGGAGCATGTCATCGCTAGAGCTCCATGTTCCTTCGCATCTGCAAAAGCAGTCCGTGTGGAAATGACATGCGTGTGTTTCCTCTCCTTCTCCCAGAGCTGCAGACACATTTTGGCCCTGCCTCAGAGAGCGAGGGAGCGGAGAAGGATGCAGACGAGGTGGATGTGGAGGAGGAAGGAGAATTTGGCGCAGCACAGCCGGCAGCCCCTGAGGATCCAGGTCTCACTTCAGGTGTGAGCACTCTGAGCTCTGTGCTGTCCCAGGAGTGTCAGCGAGTGCACCCAGGCCACCCGGCGGGGGCACAGCTAGGCCGGCTCAAACAGGAGACAAACCGGTAAGAGGGAAAGTGTGGCATGAGGAGCGCTCACCAACTCAGTAAAGAGCCCTACGCACGCACGCACACGCACTCCTTTAAAAGCATGTCGGCTGCAGCTGCTCTCTTCGGTTCCAAACGTCATTAGTTTGAGTTTCACCTGCTGCGGTAGGAACGTCGAAGACGCCTCGGCATCGAAAGTCAATCTTGACAGAGCAGAAAAGCCCTGCAGTGGACATTGTGTCTGTGTGATGACATGGAGCCTAGTGTCCACACACCTGTGCACTTGGGTTACTCTGTCCATGCGGTCCATAACAGTTTGGTTGGCCTGCACAGCACCAGTGCTCACTGCGCCAGTGCCTCTGTTACTGTTTGCTCTTTTTTTTTTTTTTGGTCAGCGTTTTTGTGTGCCTCTTGCTTGTACCTTGTCTTTGCTGACTACTTTAGGCAGTACTTTGTACAACCTGTTCTTCCTTTTCTATTCGGGCACCGGGACCCTGGCTTTTCATGAGTTCGTTCGGTTGAGCAATAAAATAGTTGAGCTGCATATGGCATAGTGGTTAAGGAACAGCATTTCAGTTCTTGAGTGAGCCTCCTGCTGTGGCTTTGAACCATCACCATTACCGTCCCTGTGCATTGTGGGATACTGGGCTTCTCTCTCGCAGGCTGCTGGAGGACCTGGTGCAGAAGGAGAAAGAATACCAGCAAGTGTTGAGACACAGTCTCCAGCAGAGGGTGCAGGACCTGGAGCTCATGCGAGTCAGGAGTCGCCCTATCGGTACACACACAGAACCTGCACCCGGAACTGTGTACCTTCCTCGACCCTTTGTTTGCACATCCCATCACAACACACATACTTCAGCTTGCATTTGTCTTGCTCTCCTCGCCAAAGACATCCACCCACCCGCCATATTCCATATCCCTGCTGACCTGGAGCCTGACAAGGAGCTCACTGATTGGCTGAAGGAGCTGGGGGTGGATGCCAACACCATAGAGAAGGTGAGTGTTCCTGGAGCAGCTGCCAGCACTTAAAGAATCCCCGTTTGCCACCATTATCGTGTACAATGGGCGTGTGGATCATTTCCACGTTGTGCGCTGGGGGAAAGGTGTGTGACACAGTCCTTCTTGAGCTGAGATTGTGCACAGGGAGTTGCAATTTCAGGTCTCAGCGAGGCGAACAGCAGTCCTAGGTAACCATTTTTGTGAGTTAAATGGACAAAACTTGGCACAAGATTTAAGGTAGTGTTTAGTGGAGTCACACTGAGACCTCCCTTCCGGCTCCTTCTGGTCAGCTTCGGAGCTCTTGACTCCGAAGGCAGCTCTGGCCCGAGAGGCAGTGCTGAGTTTATCTCTCGTGTCTTCGCCACGCACAGTTTGTGATGGAAGACTACACGCTGAACGATGTCCTCAATGAAGTCACCAAGGAGGACCTGAGACACCTCCAGCTGCGGTATGGCCCTACTTTGAGAGTTGTGTGTGCTGCACATCTCTTCCTGTGTGCCCTTCTCTCTCCGTTTTCTATTTACTTTTGTGTGTTAGGATATCTTTGCCTGCTGGACATGTGTGAGGTGAAAGTTTTTACACCTCAATGTTCCTGCTTGTGTGTTTTCATGGCATCAGTGTAAGTGCTTGCTGTAGATGAGTGGTAAATGTGCTAAGTACCAGTGTATTCCTTTATATCGCTCTTGTGGTCACTTTACACTGTGGCTCCTCCCCATGGGTGGGGCAGAGGTGGGGTTTTGTGCCGGATTTGGAGAGCCGTCCAGAGGCATCGCGGGAGGGAGCACAGGAGACACCTGAGGGGTGGAGAGACCGCAGACGGATGACGTGGATGACCCGCTGACCTGGACAACCCAGCTCCACCAGGGTCCCCTGCAGGAGTGTACACTCCAGCCTGCTACACACGCACACTGGTACATTCATTGTTGAAACACGTTCTCACAACTGCACACATTTATAGACATGTGCACACACACTTACACAGCTGCTCAGAATGGTTCCATGTCTGCGAGCCTTAATTCTTAGGTGGACACCACTTAAGAGTCCACGTTGGTCTCCATTTACTCTCCCCTTATTTATCACCAGTCACCTTCTTCCGTCTCTCTGATTGCTCAGTCATCCCCCTGGATCGTCTCTTGTCATTCCCTCTGATAAACGACGGCAGACTAATTCACTTTTGCGTAGTTTTATACAAGTGCTGTCTGTGCTGCTGAGCTGCTGCGTTCCAGCCTTCACCCCACCGTTTCACGCTGATGGACCACTGCTCTACACTGCTGCCTTGACTGCCTTCGAGGAAAGTTCGCGTGTCGTTTTGTACCCAATGTGCTGAGTTGTCGAGTTGTCCTGTGGAATGGAAGTCTGTGCATCACGTCGGGTTCACAGACAGCAGACCGCTCGACGCTTCTCGTTGTACTTGATCCAGCTTCATGGGCTCACAAACTGGGGAGAGCAGTGCAGCTGAAAGATGTAGGGGGACAACAGGGCTGAACCCCTGATCCCCCTCCCTTTGTCTCCCTACCAGGAGTTTCAGAACAATGAGTAAGATCTCACATGTGCTCAGCTAATATGTGGAGCACTGCTATAGCAGGGCTGCCGGCTGCCAACTCATATGGGGCTCCACACGGGGAGAAGACTTGGCTTGCGTGCTGGGACTGAGGGTTCGAAGCTATTCTGTGTGACTCTGAAGTGCACACCACAGCTCAACGATAAGATGAACCCCATGCAAGTTTGTGGGACATTGAAAGGGTAGCGGAAAGTCAGAGATGCCCTGGCGCACTGCGACCTTGGAGGAGGCAGCAGGTAAAGCAAGCAGCTCAGTGTAGTGTGCAAACCAAAGAATACAGTGATTCGGGATCTCACCTGTGCCTTTCTTCTGTTTACTGTCTTTTTCTTTTTTTTGGATAAAACTGTTGCTGTATGTCTGTTCTGCAGCTTTACGTACTGTTTTACTTAGTTCCTTTTGTTTCTTTTCAGGAAAGCGCATTAAATTATATCGCACTGTTTATATTATGCTGATGCTCCCTGTGTGCCTTCATTTCTTCTTTGTGCTGTGATGACATGAAATGTATTCTGGGATCACAAATGTCAGTGAGAGCAGCATGATGACCGCTGAATGACCACCACACACGGCTTACGCTTTACTGACCTTTCGTTCCCCTCTCATTTCCACTCAGTAGAGCTGCTAAAGGCACAAAGTATTGTCATATTTACCAGGACACATGAATATATGGGGAGGAGAGCCTGCAGCCCTGGAATGTTCAAATTAAAATGCGCTCCAGGAGTTCAGACTTTTTCTAGTGGTGAACATCACCAGATTTTTCAGGGATTCAGGATTCAGGATCACTGGCTGCTTTGCCTTGTGTTAAAAACCCACCGTATGTCTTTCACTCCCTGGATTTTGTTCTCGTGTTACTATGATGTGATACGATGCACTTTTACCCTACCAGTGTTTTTCACGTTGTGAGGAGCTCCTCATTCACAACCGTGTTCATTAACCCTGAACATTCACGTAGGAGGACTTTTTTAGTGGGTGCTCATACCACCGAGCAAATCTTGCACAGCTAAGTGTTTACTGATGATAAAAAATGAAAATAATTCCTAGCTAAATACAGTTTTGTATTTGTTCTATATTTCCATTCTATATTGGCACCACAGCACAGGTGTCATTTGTGAAGCGATGTGTCCCTGTGTTTTTCCATGAGCGTAAGCTATGTTGGGAGAGCTAAAGGGCAGTGGCCCTGCGGAGGGGTGGGGGGCGAAGCTGTGGCACCGAGAAGAGAGTCGCTCGTGTCGGCTGCAGTAAGGCCACGGCACACAGAGCTGAGGGATCGAGCGGCGGCGGGTCGCCGGGCGACGGCCGCTAGTGACGGCGGGCGGCTGACCGCGGCCGCACTCGACCGGACTCGGGAGGCATGAGGCTCGCGGGTTGTGCTCCGACGTGGCACGCGCTGCACGGTCCAGTTTCACGCTCAATGAAATAACCTGAAGCGTGCTGCCGAACTGTAGAAATGCAGGTGGTCCCCGACTTACAACGGGGCTACGTTTTGCGAAATCTGTCGCAAATCGAAAATGACTTTAATACACGTAATACACACCTCCGTGTGACAGGCTGGGAGATGTGGATTGCTGCCGCTGCCCAGTATCGCTCCGCACATCGCTAACCCGGGAAAAAATCTCAATTCAACATTCAAAGTACCGTTTCTACCGAACGTGTGTGGCCAGCTCACCATCGCATCGTAAAGTCGAAAAACCGTGAAGTGAAACCATCCTAAGTCAAGGAGCATCTGTAGGATCGGTACCAACCAAGCGACAAATGTGAGAAAACCAGTCGATGCTTAGATTTAAGTGGAAAGAGATAGAAAATGGGGGGGATGCGGTGGCTCAGTGGGTTGGACCACAATCCTGCTGTGCGGTGGGTCTGGGGTTCAAGTCCCGCTCGGGGTGCCTTGTGACGGACTGGCGTCCCATCCTGGGTGTGTCCCCTCCCCCTCTGGCCTTACGCCCTGTGTTGCTGGGTAGGCTCCGGTTCCCCGTGACCCCGTATGGGACGAGCGGTTCTGAAAATGTGTGTGTGAGATAGAAAACGGGGAAGAAACTAGAGCACCTGGTGTGACCAACAGGGCTTTGTTTGTTGCTGTCGCTCTCAGGAACTTCGCGATTACTGAGTGACGTTGCCGCGCAGGATGAACCGGTTTCACAAGACCGAACTTGCTCTACGGGCTCGAGAACAAAAGTGAACTTTTTGTTTTGAAGCAGAGAGAGATTCAGGCCGAAGACCGTGGAAGGAGAAACGGGCGCGGATCTTCTTCCGCACCTTCTCCTCCTGCTTCTCCTTCTCCTTCCTCTGCTGCGGCCTTCGGCGTCCAGGCAGGCGAGTCGCCGGGGAACGTGGCCGCTGCGCTGCTCTTCCGCGTGAGCCGGATCGTAAGATCGCGACAGCAAAATCGCTCTGACTGAAATCCACCTCGCGTCACCAGCCCGGTAAGGCACAGGTCAGAAAAGGCGAACTTGTAGGCTACAAGTACAAGCAAGCGCCTCCCATTTTACAGCACGCGCGCAGCAATCCGCTTGCTCAGTCGGTATATATGATCGTACATGATGATGTGCGCTAAGAGTGTTTTACATTTCTGGACTGTTTTAGTAACACTCACCGCTGTTACTGTACGGCTCTTCACGGAATAATCCGACAGCGTACAGCGGGGCTCAGGTGCTGTAGCAGCAAAAAGCACGATAACGGTGAATGAAGCGTGATCTGTCGCGGAACGCGATCAAGTGGAGAAAAGCGTCCGCTAAATGAATGAATGAACCACGCACCTCAAAAAGGTAAACGTGCGTGAGAGGCGCTGCGTAGGCCAGCGACAGGCCAGCGTTGCGTTTCCCCATATATTTCTATAGAAATAAATGCGTACGTATTACGTAAGCGCAACATGTAATATATACTGCTGTAAATGCCTCAGGCTCTATTATACGGCCATAGTATTGTAACGACCCGCGTTACTGATTCAATGTAAATACGTTGCATTATGGGAAGGAAATCTGTAAATAATGTCTGTAACCGCTGGGGCCACTTCGGGGGGAAATGGTGGGTTGACTGACTGTGTCTGCCTAGGAAGGCTGGCTGTAAGCGCAGGTCCTGGAGGAAAAGGGGTCCTCGGACCGAGAGCATTATTTTCCTTTCTTGGGCTGCTGTTCGAATAAACCGTTCGTTACGCACGCTGCCTCCGCGTCCTTTTCCGCGCCATCCGAAGCCACTGCCGCGCTGCGCGCCACAGTATCATAGTGTCTGTGCTGTCGACGGTTTCACGCGTGTCCATCAAGTAAATTTGGGCACCGAGCGAGGATATTATTTCAACCGACCGAAGTCGAGCGCTGGAATTACGTAACATCTCAGTTAGGTGTGTGTGTGACAGTGACGTTTTTTTTTTCTTCTTCTTTCTGCTCTTTCGGGTTTTTTTCACTTAACATTTTCTTTTTCTCCGTTTAACTACATTTTATCACAAATATCCATTCAGGCTCGTATTTCAGAACCATCATCATCACGTCGGAGCTGAAACACAGACAGAGATCCTGACCTGCCGTCGCAGAATCAGAATGTCAATGTATGTTGGCGGTGCCCATCGGAAGGCGGCAAACTCACCTGTGAGGCTGTGTGTCCATCTGTGTATCTCTGACTGAGAAGCGATATGGATAAAGAAGAGATTTCTGACAAGGAAGACATCTCAGCTGGACAATGGTAAGCACTGGGGTGCATGATGATGTTGTATACTTGGACTGAACATTACAAATTATTCTGGTTTTTTCCTGCTTTGTCTATTTGGCCTTTTTGCTCATGACATGATAAGTATCTGTTCGTTGCTGCATTTTCAAACACAGATATTTATTCATTGAGCTGATACTTTTCTCCAAAGCAGCTTACACTTGTTGACTCATTTATACAGCAGGGTAATTTTAGTAATTTTACTGGAGCAACTTAGAGTAAGTTCCTTGCTCAAGGGTACTACAGCTGGAGATGGGGATCAAACCTATGACCTTTAGGTTCAAGGGCAGCAGCTCTAACAGCTACACTACTGTGTGTGCGAGTGAACCGAAACAGGGATCCTACTCAATGCGGATTGTTGACAGGCTCCAGCAGAACAGAGCACGCTCTTCTGTCCCCAGCCATACATCCGTGAAGAGCGGTGTGTCAATGGAAGATCAAGTGAACTTTGGCAAGGAGGACATCGCAGCTGGACAATGGCACACGCTACGATTAAAGTTTTTCTACTCAAATTTCATATGTAGAAAGTGTTTGGTGGGTGGTGCAGCATGTAGCGCTGCTGCTTCGAAGGACCTAAGCTCTTTGGACATGGGTTAGAGTCCAGCTCAGTCTCTGTGGAGTCTGCATGTTCTCCCCACGTTTGCGTCGGTTTGCTCTGGTTTCCTCCCACAGTCCAAAGACATGTATTGCAGGGTAACTGGAGGTTAACTGGTGACGCTAAATTTCCCTTAGTGTGTGTGTGTGTGTGTGTGTGTGTGTGTGTGTGTGTGTGTGTGTGGGGCTAACATGTAACTGACTGGCATCTTGTCCAGCATATAGTAGCTTCTAGTGGATTCAGGATAGGCTCTGGACCAGTGCAACCGTGACTTGAGAATCAGTTAATGAAAGCGAGTGGGTGAGTGAATGACTGATTTTAGAACATCAGAATTAAAATTGCATTTACATTTACTCATTTAGCAGATGCTTTTCTCCAAAGTGATGTTCATCTCATAGAAAATCTAATTTGTGCATTACATTAGAAGAAAGAGACATAGTTGCAGATGTGTGATTCTTAAGTAAACTTAGTTTGTTTCAAAATAAAGAGTAAAGAAAGAATAATTAAAAAATATAAAAAAGTCCTGTTGTCCTGAAGTGCTGTGAGGGTCCAGCAGAAGAGAGCAGGATCACCTGCAGGCAGCTGCGTGTCCCTGAAGAGTGGCATGTCCATGGAAGATCACGTGAACTTCCAGACAGGAGGTACTTCAAGTGAGCAAAGGCGAGTATACATTTTGTACAGCACATGTATTTTTGTTTACTTTTTCCACTTGAATGTATCATAGCACAGTGCTGAGTCCAGTCACTTGAATCCAGGGCTTGAGGTAGAGTCTGAAGAGTCTTACTTTTGCTCAGAACAAGGGAAGCGCTTCTCCAATACTCTTCGATGTCGCGAGCACGTTCGTTCGAGAAGGTGCCTCTAGAGAGGCAATTCTTGATAAGGTGATTAATGCGGGTGACAAATATGAAACCTGAATCATCTCCTGACCAGCAGGGGTGCAGGTTCTGCTCTTATGTGGGTAATTAAGTTCCAAGACTACTGTTGTCACATTGGCTACAAGTGCTGTTGCTGTGACTTGCAGTCAATGGGGAGAAACCAAGGGAGATACACCCGAAATGTGTGTATCTGGACAGGACACTGGCTGCTCTCATTTGTGTTTATGAAAACAGTGTGGAAGGTCACCTTTAAAGGCATCGACCGTATCTCCAGAGTGAGAAAATACTAATATTAAATTCGCATGAAAAGTGGTGGCAAAATCACACTCTTGATTTGTTGTGTTTCGTTGACAGGTACTCGTCACAGTCTAGCAGACGGACACATCAGACGGATTTGAATTGCATATTCAAGGTGCGAAATATAGTTTTTGTTCTACATATGTAGCGCTAAAATCACAGTAAGTTACTGTAATTTAGTAAGGAGATACGTGGTCTCGGAACTGTCCTGGCTCACACAGTTCAGCACTGACCACACTCACCTAATACTACGCTCCTTACTCGTTACTCTTGGAATACCTACATTTGTCACACTTCACACACACAGCTCTGCACTCTCCAGCTATCGCGCAAACCACTATATTCCATGACCTTCACACACATTATGCAGCGCTCCTCACACACAACCCTGCACTACTTTCCTTTCACATGCCTAATTAGCCTTTACCGCCTTTACCATGCTCAGCCTTGCAAGTGGTACATCCTTTATGCCAGCTGAGTGGGCCACACATGACTGCAATCTAGGTGGTAAAACCCAGATGTAGAATGTGACGACTTCAGTCTGTTCTTTGTTTTCAGTCACTTGAGGACAGAGCAGTCAGGTTCCTAAAGAATCAGTTGGAGAGGTTCAAGAGCCACCTGAGTGAAGATTACCCAACATACTTTGAACCTCAAGTGGAAGATGACACTTCATTGGAGGCCGATGAAATTATGAACGAGACCGGTGGCACGGAAGGTGCTCTGAAGATCACATTGTATATTCTGAGGACTATGAACCAAGGGCACGTTGCAGACAGGCTGGAGAGGAGTAAGGGCTTTACGTTTTTCCATCTTTTGTTCCCAAATTAACACTAATGAAAAACTCGTTTTTAGTGCCAGTTACTTCGGCATTACGGTGTATGTGAATGTGATTTATTTTTTTTTCTAGCCATAATCATGGTGAGAGATAAAGGACTGATTGGCAACAAAGAGACAAAGCAGTTTTCTATAAGCACACACGTTTTGTAGGTGTTGCAACATGCAACAATAAACTAACATTTATGTCCGTATTAAGCTTTTAAGCAAATGTCCCGAAAATCCCTGAATGGCTACATTCATATGTGTTAAATTCAGAAAATGTTATGTAAATGTATTTGGGTAGTTTTCCTTGTCAGTATTGTTGGGTTGCACAAATAGCAGCCAAGTACTTTGAGGCTCCAGCTGTAGTGTCCACCATGGGCCCAGCGACAGAGCCGTGAACCTGTGCGATTAGCCTGGTTTTCTATGACGAAACATCCGTGCATACGCGGAAATTTATTTTAGTTACAGGTTATCACGTTCAAAGGATCGTAAAGCTTTTAAAAAGGAGCCGGTTTTTTTGTGTGAGACTTGTTTGACAGCTATTCAGAGTAATAAGAAAAATTCCCAGATTCCTGTAACTGGAGTTTGCCAGTTGCAGGTAGTGTTACCTTCGTTTTCTTGTGTAAACAGCAACCAAGACACAAGCAAACCAAGACAACAGTGTAATCAGAAATCAAAAGTTTCAGTGTTTAAAGCGTATTTGCATAACATTAACATTTTACTCCTTTTTTTCAGAGGAGCAGCAGCTGTCATGTCAGTATAAACTGAAATCCAATCTCAAGAAGAAGTTTGAGAGTGTCTTTGAAGGAAAAGCTAAGCAAGGAAACCCAATCCTTCTTAAAAAGATTTTTACAGAAGTCTATATTATTAAGGGAGGAATTGGAAACATCAACACACAACATGAAGTGAGACACATTGAGACAACATGTAACAGACCAACGATGGAAGAGACTGCAGTCAAGTGCAGTGAGATCTTTGAAGCCCTACCTGGACATGATGTTCACGTTAGAACAGTACTAACAAGAGGGGTGGCTGGCATTGGAAAAACTGTTTCTGTGCAGAAATTTATTCTTGACTGGGCTGAAGAAAAGTCCTGCAAGGACTTTAATTTCGTATTTCCTCTTCCTTTCCGGGATCTGAATTTGATAAAAGATAAGGAATACAGTCTCATTCAGTTACTCCATCACTTTCTGCCGGAAGTGAAAGCAGTTGAACCAACTGACATTTGTAATTACAAAGTCTTGTTCATCTTTGATGGCCTTGATGAGTGTCGCCTTCCTCTAGATTTCCTTAACAACGAGCGCTTGTGTGATGTGACCAAGCCGACCAAAGTGGATGTGTTGATAACCAACCTCATCAAGGGGAACTTGTTTCCCTCCTCTCTTCTCTGGATAACCTCCCGACCAGCAGCAACCGGCCGAATCCCCCCGGAGTGTGTTCATCGTGTCACTGACATACGGGGGTTTGATGATCCACAGAAGGAGGAGTACTTCACGAAGAGATTCACCGATCAGGACCTGGTCAGCAGGATTATCACACATATAAAATCCTCAAGGAGTCTCCACATCATGTGCCACATTCCAGTCTTTTGCTGGATTTTAGCAACGGTTCTTGAGAGGCTGTTTAGTGAAGCTAACAGTGGACAAATCCCAAAGACCCTGACTCAGGTGTACACACACTTTCTGATCTTTCAGACAACTCTGAAGACTGAGAAGTTTTCCAGGAAAAAGGTGACTCACCCTTCTGAGTCTTTAAGAGCAAATAAGACATTTCTCATGAAATTAGGGAAACTGGCTTTCAATAACCTTCAGAAGGGGAATCTAATATTTTATGAGGAAGACCTGAGAGAACATGGAATTGATGTGAATGAAGCTTCAGTTTTCTCTGGATTATGCACAGAAGTCTTCAAGGAGGAGACTTGGTTGTATCAGGGGAAGGTGTACTGTTTCGTACATCTCAGCGTTCAGGAGTATCTTGCAGCTTTATATACGTTTCTGTCAGACGGAAACACATCAACGTTGAGCACAGTCAGCAGGCAGCACCAAGAAATGAAACTGTCTCACTTGCTGAAGATCACCGTGGATCAGACTTTGCAGAGTAACGATGGACACTTAGACCTCTATCTCCGCTTCCTGCTTGGACTCTCAGTGGAATCTAATCAGACTTTTTTGCAAGGACTACTGACACACACACAAGACAGTTCACATGACGTACAGGAAACGATCCTTTACATAAAGAAGATGATCAGGTCCAATCTCTCAACAGAGAGGACCATCAATCTGCTCCACTGTCTGAATGAACTGAATGACCAGTCTTTAGCGGCGGAAATCCAAAACTTCTTGAGCTCGGGGGGTCTCTCAGAAGAAAAAACTGGAGGTGCGTATCTGCCATCTCCAGCCATTATGTTGCTAACATCAGAGCGAACTCTGGATGAGTTTGACCTGAAGAAATACATCAGATCAGACGATGGTCTTATAATGTTCCTGCCAGTGCTGCAGACCTCCAGAACAGCCCTGTAAGTAAATTAACTGAATACAAGAAATCAATTAAATACACGATAGAACAGAATGAGATGCATAATTGCATAAGTTTTATTTTGTTATTATCGTTATGTTGTTGTTAACGTATTTAGCTGAAACCTTAGTAAGGTAACTTAGAATGTGAAATCTGCACGCTGATTTCGTACATCTCAGCGTTCAGGAGTATCTTGCATGCACGCACACACACACAAATCTGAACAGTTTTGGCCATCTAAATTCCTGAGTTCACATGCAGTATTACATAACACAAAATTGCTATCAAAGAAATTCATTTTTTGGAAAAGAGCCGGTAGGCCTTCTAGAAGCTGAGCAGCGAACGTAGTGCGGCACCTGAGACGCAACGTACAATCGTAACAGATGCTCATTCTACCATTGTGGCTTCAGAACGCTGACAGGTTTCGAATTTGGGCAAAGAGTGTGTGGCTTAACAAGGTGTTTTTGCAGGCTGAACAGCTGTAGCCTCACTGGAAAAAGCTGTGGGTTGTTGGCTTCATCACTCCTCACAAAGTCTTCCAGCCTGAGAGAGCTGGACCTGAGTGACAATGACCTGCGGGATTCAGGACTAGAGCTGCTCTCTGCTGGACTGGCGAATGCAAACTGTAAACTGGAGACACTGAGGTGAGAGTCCCATTCGCAAAGGTAGCAGCTGAGAAGACCGACACCATTCACACCACAGACAAACCCAACCGTAGAGTCTTTCCTCGCCTTATCTGTCCTCCTGCAAATGTCCTCATTTACCAACTACAGGCAAGATTTGCACCAAGCTGACTTGAACCAAAACTTTCACGTGTTCCCATAATATGCACATTTCAGTCCTCTGGTGTCAACAGAAGTTGACTCTTGGCACCACAGTGATAAAGTGCCTTCGGAATTTTCTGTCCTCTTCTTGTGTCCTTACGCTGGCCTGGCGAGAGGTGTGTCCAATGCCGCTGCTCACTGACGGCATCTGTGTGTAGCATGTGTGTGATTGTCAAGACATATTCCATACATTGTTTGTCAGAAAACATTCTCATTCTAAGCGAAGCTGTGTGTCCAGAGCTGAAGAACTTCTACCATTTTCCCTCTAGGTTATCAGGCTGTAGACTCACACAGGAGGGCTTTGCAAGTCTTGCTTCAGTTCTGTGTGCAAACCCTTCATACCTAAGACAGCTGGATCTCAGCTATAATGACCTTGGGGACTCCGGAGTGAAGCTCTTTTCTCTTATTTTGGGAGATCCAAAATATAGGCTGGAAAACCTCAGGTGAATGTAACAGCAAGTATTGTGCATTGCAGCTAAATGCACCTCTTTCTAAGAAATCATGCAGCAATGGAGTGAAGTGACTGCACTTTCATTCAGTGTCTTCACATCAGTGGCGATGAGGACTTTAGAGCAGATCCTCGTTCAGCACCTCACCAGTGCCATCAGGGGTAAACTAGACTCATTTCAGTTCGCTTCTCAGCATGATCACTGCACTGAAGACACAGTAGTTACACTCACACATCTGGTTTCAAAACATCTGGATAAACCTTACACACACACACACACACACACACACACACACACACACCCCTACCTACACAAGAGCACTTTTTCTGGGGTTTTCATCAGCATTCAATACCATTCAGCCCAGCATTCTGCTATTAGTCTCCATCTTATTTATGGTTCAAGTCTTTCCTCAGTAGTAAAGTACAGCTAGTGAGGGTAAACATGACACTGTCCCTTTCCGTCATCATCACTTTTGGAGGTCCCAAAGGCTGTGTCAGTTCCTCATTTCTGTTTGTGTTCTATCCCATTGACTGTTGAGCCCACACACCGAATCAGTCCATCCTCAAAGTCTCTGATGATTCCACCACTGATGTAAAGTTTCTGTCCAGGCTGAACGGGTGTAACCTCACAGGAGAATGCTGTGAAATGTTTGCTTCAACTGTCAGTTCAAAATTCTCAAGTTTGAGAGAAGTGGACCTGAGTGAAAATGACCTGCAAGATTCAGGAGTAGAGCTGCTCTGTGGTGGACTGCAGAATCCATACTGTAAACTGGAGACACTGAGGTTGGTTCTTCATGGATGTAGCAGCGCACTATGTATTCCATAGATGCATGTCTATGCACGTGTTTTTTAACAGGTAGAAAAGAGCTGTGCAATCTATGCTCTGCAATCTTCAGACACTTCAAGAGTGAAACTTGTACTAGGTTTGTCGTGTCTTCAACAACAATGCTTTCATTTTGCTCTGGTGCTTCTGAGCTAACTTGAGATTACTTGCAGGTTGAAGAGGTGTAACCTGTCTCAAATATGCTGTGAAACGTTAGCTTTAGTCATCAGCTCAAATTCCTCAAGACTGAGAGAACTTGACCTGAGTGACAATGACTTGGAGGATTCGGGAGTGAAAAAGCTCTGTGTTGGCCTTGGAAATCCTTACTGTAAGCTGGAGACACTGAGGTAAGTTCTGCAGTACTTCAGGGAGAATACAGTACAATTGTCCAGCATGTACAGACAAGTCAGAGGGTTGTCCTAATGCCACCTTATGGTTTTTCCTAAGTAGACATGGTTACTCTTTCTTTTATAATTCCTTTCACTTCACTTCAAAACTGACAACAGGTCTTCTTCTGAAGTGATAGGCAATCATCTCCGAAGGTGTCTCTCTCCTTAGACATTTGAGTTAGAAGAGTAACCAAGTTTTCTTCTTTTCTTTGTAGGTTGTCAGACTGTGGAGTCACAGATGAAAGCTGTGCTTCTCTGACTTTGGCTCTACATTTAAACCCCCTACACCTGAGGGAGCTGGACCTGAGCTACAATAATCCAGGGGAGCCTGGTGTGAAGATGCTCTCCTCCTTACTTGAGAATTCTAACTGCAAACTGGAGAAAGTTAGGTCAGTACTTTCACTAATAAACACTGTGCATTACTAGTAAATGTAATGTTTACTTTGTAATTCTCTAACTAGATTGTTCTCGTTGTGTTTTCAAATATGTGCATTGCTGGGGAAGGTGGCCACGAAGAGCAAAATGAGTCAAATCATCAGAACTCATGTAAGTTCTCTTCATGACCTCTGATTATATGATTCAGACACATGCAATAATATGTTTGTTTTCCTAAATTTCAGTGTGGTTTCAGGTGTCATTTTTTCATTGTTGAGAACCACAGTAAATCCTGCACCTAGAAGGGATGGAGAATTTTTTTATTCCTCTCCATTTCCCAGGTTGCGGTAGAATGTGCAACACTGAGAAAATGTGATGTCATAGCCATGAGGTGAGAAGAAGGAGGCAGGATGAAGGATGCTGAAGGAACCACTGAACGGCATTCTACAACCACTTACCTCTTTAGAATGTATTTTTATAAAGAGCCATTCCTCTTAAAGGACCATCATCATCAAAATACTTTTTAATAATCACAAGATCTGTATGAACTACAGGCATCCCTCAATTTACAAACTCTGTTTATCCAGAATTTTGGTATACCAGCTCTTGGCTTTTGATACCAAATTTCTGATTTACGGAAAGAAAAACCAGCATAATGAAATTTATTCGAAGCCTGTCCAAAAAAAACAGTTGCGTGTCGCACAGTAATGTACTATTTTTGGAGCTATGTTCGTTGCTGTCTACTGTATATAAGGAAAGCACAATTAATATCTAAAATGTACTGCCTAGAAAAATACCCATTCTTTGATAATCATGGAGCAATTCACATGTCTGCCTGTTACAGTGTTGCATTATGAGAAACATAGGAAATTCGACAGGAGCATCTGACAGCCATATTGAGGGTGTTATTTACATTCATTAATTCATCTTATGCTTTTATTTTCGGTACTTAACCGTTAGCTACTTATTATCTTTTGTAGTTTAAGGATAATATTGTATTAATTATGTCATTATTGTGTAGCACAGTAAGTTTCCAGAAAGGAAAGTTGAAAACTGTAAATATTCGGACCATGAACAAAACATTGACTAAAAACAGAACAGATGGAGGCTGAAAACACTACTTCACTGTTTTCATACGTTAGGCATGTCGACCATCCACATTCCAGGGTTCTTCCAGATAAGCATCGGAATTCCTAGCGAACCAAAAATAAAACAAAAAAAGTTGCCATTGTTATGCCCCTTGATCTTTGGTTTAGCACTCCGTCACTGACAGAACGTTGATGAGCACACTATAGAAAAAAAATATATTGAATTAACTGAATTGTGTTGAATTGAACTGAAGTTACGGGGGGTGCGGTAGGGCAGCGAGCTTCACCAGGTCCTGCTTTCTGGTGGGTCTGGGGTTCGAGTCCCGCTTGGGGTGTCTTGCGATGGACTGGCATCCCGTCCTGGGTGTGTCCCCTCCCCCTCCAGCCTTACGCCCTGGGTTAGGCTCTGGTTTGCCATGACCCTGCTTGGGACAAGTGGTTTCAGCCAGTGTGTGTGTGTGTGTGTGTGTGTGTGTGTGTGTGTGTGTGTGTGTGTGTGTGTGTGTGTGTGTGTGAAATGAACTGAACTGACAAAGGAAAGGTAAAAAATAAACCTCCAGGGTTCCAACCGCCAATGGCTGCCAACCCCTCCAGGGCATTCTAGATAGAAAAAGAGGGCCAGTGGTTACAGCTAAGCCAAGGAAGACCATACAGCTAAGAGAAAGCCTGTACTGCACAGCTGTCTGCACCATTGCTGTAGTCACTGATAAACTGAAGTCCAGGTACAGGTCTGCACAGTTATGAGGAAAGGATGAGAGACACCAGCATCTACAGCCACTTGTCTCAGAGCCTTACCTGACAACACAGGGCAGAAGGCCAAAGGTCAGTCGCAAGGCTCCCCCGGCGGGGCTTGAACCTCAGACCCACTACAGGCGCCGGCCAAACCTGCCGCACCACCACATCCACCCGACAGACACACAAACACAGAATGTGCTTCACGGTTCGTCTAAAGAAAGGAAGAATAACCGCAGTGCACCGAACAAGGAAATGGGACTCGTCTCCCTTTGTGTTCACGTACAAAGACGGGCTGCGGTCGCACAACTGGACCGTCCCCCAAACCTGTACGCGCAGTCAGTCCGTGTGCCGAGCGCTGTCACTTCGCTATTAAGAGGACTAAAATGTCAGCGCACTCGAGCGTTCGATGACAATTTCTGCGCTAGACCGAGTTTATGTCAAGAGCACAGTATCTAGTGACATACCTAATGACATAACTCTCAGACTGCATGAGTATTTGTATTAAATAAATTCTACAGCGCTTACTGTTTTACGTCATAACTTCTGGTCCTGAAGCGCGCGAGGCGTGTAACGAGTTACTGCTCTCACTATTAGTCACAGTCTCTGTGACGCAGCGAGTCCCCGAGGACAAAGGCCAAACGCCAGTTGCCCTGACGGGAGCGCAGTGTCAGAGCGCGGTCGGCTCTTACGGCGAAACGGGATCGCAGGCCTCGCGCCGCCATGGATCCCTTTCAAGACACTAGAGCCCAAACCACGAGCAGCTGCTTGGCCTGCGCACCGCGGTACCGGCCCAGAGCCGCCCGCTCCTCCGTTCTTTGCACCCACGTTTCAGCGGACACATGGCTGGTTGCCTCGCCTCGCCTCGCCTCACCTCGCTTCACCTCACCTCACCCACCAGGTCAAGTGCGACCCGTAGGGCCACGAGGAGCGCAGAAGCGCGGGATCGCAGATGCGCGAGCCGCGCGCTGAGCGTCTGTCTGTCATAATAATCATGATGATGGCGCAGCTCCGCTGCTCGCGCCCTGAGCTCAGCATAGTAGTGCAGTACAAGACAACACCACCACGGTGTAATACTGTGGGCTACTGTACAGCGACTCTGTGTATCGACTATCGCCGCTGTTTCCGCGTCGAGCGCGCGACCCCAAGCCGCCTCGATACGAGAAACAGGCCGACTGGCATCACGTGACGTCGCGAGCCACAACTTCCGCCCAGCGAAGCGCTACGCTGGCGCCTGCGCGCGCCCCTGGCTGTGCGCGCTAAGGGCGGCTGCCTTCTCTCTCTCTCTCTCTCGCGCGCGCGCGCGCGCCCGCCCGCCCGCTCCCTCCTTCCGTGTCCGTTATCGAAGCGGTGCGGCAGGTCTGGGATGAGGAGGAATACGGTACTGTGGAGTACGAGCTCTTAGTGAAGCTCCTGAATCCGCGAGGAGGGACAAAGAAAGAAAGAAAGAAAGAAAGAAAAAGAAAAAGCAAAAGAAAAAGGCGACGACGACCATGGAGAGAGAAAAGGACAGTGAGCTGCTGACGCCTTTAGTTTTCGCTTTTTCTCGAGTCGGTTCTGACGTGTTTTTCTCACTGATCTGTGAGTAGTGTGAGCGCTGCCGCTAGAGGCTGCGCTGGTGTCTGTCTGTCTCTGTGTGTGTGTGTCTGTGTGTGTGTCTGCGTGCGTGTGCGTGCGTGTCTGCGTCTGCGCGAGTGTGTTTACCGTGCGACGCCCGCATCATCGTCATGCACCGCGCAGGGACCGCGAGCGCCTAAATGAGCGCCGTGACAGATGTGACGGTGACAGTCAGAGTGGTCGTGTCGCCTGCTGCTGCGAGCTCCAGCGCCGCTGCTTCGTGTCACCAGTGCAGTGACGGTAAGACGAAGCCGAGAGGCCGCCGAGTGTGTGTGTGTGTGTGTGTGTGCGCGTGTGCGCGCGCGCGCCGCCGCCTGGACGTGGCTCCGCTGCGCGATGGAGAAGCGCGAACATGGCGCCTGCGAGCCGCACAGATTGGTTTGAGCAGCGCTTCCGAGTCATTCCGCACTTGCTCAGTCGGACGCTCCCCTCTCGCCATCGGATGCCCGCTGCGCTGGTGTCCTTCCGTCTCTCCTCGGGTCTTCGGCCGACCGGCGGCGCGAAAAAGGGCTCCTGGAGCCGGGAGGAGGAGAAGCGCATCTATTCTACGGGGAAAATGGGGCGTCAGTCAGTGCCGCGGCTCTTGTGCGCAGTGCGAGTCCACGTTGTCGCGTCTGAATGAAGGGATTGCAGCGCATTTATTTGCAGGCGGCTGTGAAAAATGAAATGAAATGGGAAGAAAAATGGCCAAATGGAGCCTTTGGCGGGGAGCCCACGGTGGGGGGTCGGGGGGGGGATGATGATTGTGGACAGAAGGCAGAAAGTGTGTGTCGCGCGCTGATCCGTTGGCCTGCGGAGGAGCCCCAAAGACGACGGCGCACGTGCCCCAGAGGTCACTTGTGGGCGGCGTGTCGGTGCCGCCGACGTGGACCAACTGCCCCTGGACGCGACTTGGCACTGGGTGCAGCACCTCGGACAGCACCTGCCTCTTGTGTCTGGTGTGCGGTGAAGTTACCTTGATCTACCGCAAACGGGGCTACGCTTGAGACCGTACACAGTGTAAACGCGCCGATAATGGGGTTTTTAGTCGCTGTACTAAATTTGGACTGAAGACGTTGAACATTGCCAGCTTGTCTCCTCGTAGAGTCGCTCTCAAATTCCAAAGTACGGTTAAGTTATCCGCACACGACACGTGTGCCCAGCCCATTTTTACAGTTAACCTTCACTCAGCTAATGGCTTTGTTCAAGGCAACGTGCGGTGATTCACCCGTTCGTGGCGAAGGCTCTTTTTACTGGTGTAAAGACGGGTGCCTGCCTTGACGAAGGGTAACGCAGCAGTAGTGGAAACCAGGAACCTTTAGCTTCGGTGCCAAACGATGCGACGCAATCCATCAAGAAACACAATGTAACAGGACACTAACAATATACAACACAGTCGCCATATGCAGGTAATAAACAACAACATCATTGAGGACGAGCAGTGGCGCAAGTGATATACCGTAGTACAACTGAGAGCAGTGTGGAGATGATGACTGCAGTGTGCAAAGAGGAGTGCAGTTCAGAGATGGGCTACAGAGACAGACATGATTTAGGACATGATCAGAAGTGGTTGGGGGGATGCACCCACCTCGCTGATTTTATTGAGGAGACGGGTGGCTGCGGAGGCGGACTTGTACCGCCTCTCGTACCCAGCAGTATGGATGAGAAATGGGTAAACCTGCCGCTCATTTGATGGCTTTTTTCACGCAGCAGGTCATTTTACTTGGCCCTTCAGCTGTGAATCAGCCCCCAGGTGCGGGGCGGTTCTGGAGCCTTGGGTGGAACCAGAGCACAGAAAAACTGATACTGAGCCCACTGTGTGTGTGGGAACAAAGTGCTGCGCTGTCTGGCTTGTCAAAAGTACTGCATTTCAAGGTTAAAACGATGAAAGCAATTTCTTAAAGTGAAGCCTGGTCGAGTCCAGCAGTAAATTCTGAGAGTGACTTCGTGCTTTATTGCTCACCATCTACAGAGTAAGAAGCAGAGGTGGTATTTATGTTAGTACAGGTGACCTTGACTTTCTTTGCTGAAAAAAGAAAGAAAATGTAGGATCTAAGGAGCAAAAATCATTAACTTATGAATATTCTAATAGAGTGGGTCCAATGTAAGATGGTCCTATGGTTACCTTATGAGCAAAAGAAATTGCTACATGATGTTGAAATACATTTATCTTTTGGTAGAAGATGCCCTTTTTGTCAATGCAGCTCATGTAAGTGTACATTTATTACTTGTTTGTATTTTCTGGCCTTTCTGTGGCTTGTCAACACAAGAGGGTCACTGGGGGAAGTGGAACTTTCCGCTTCAGGTGACACTCTTTCTTCAGATGATTGTGGTCCATTGACCTTTGTAAACATCACTTGAATTCTTTGAGTTGATGTGACAAGGTTTATTTACAGTACGTGTCATACAGTATCATCAGTGTCTCACAGCTCATGGGCTCGGGGTTTGGTTGTGGGTTTGAAAATGGCTTAGTCTGTGTGGGGTCTGCATGTTATCCCTGTACTCGTGGGTTTCCCCAAGGTGTTCTTGCTTCCTCCAACAATACAGTTATATGTGTTTTAGTGGAATTATTTACTCTTAATTTGCCCATAGTTTGTGATGACTGCGTGAGTGAATGTGTGCGTGTTATTGCCCTGTGATTGACAGGGATGCGAGCCATAGCGTAGCCTCATTCCCCATGCTTCCAGGATAGGCTCTGCACCTCCAAAACCCTGCACCCATTCATGAATGGCATTAACCCTGAGTTTACTCTCATTTGCTCTCCACTACAGATTAGATGAGTAAAGAGGGGATGTCACGAATGGTGAAAAAGAGGCAGGCAGACCCCAGAGTTGTCCAGAGCATCTGGGCTGCAATAGAGGTCATTCGGAACCAGAAGCAAATTGCAAATGTGGACCGGATATCCAAGTAAGTCCAACTCAGCGTAATCAATGTAGCCTTTTTAAATAAGAAATAGTGCATAATTTACCTAATAATAAAATATTAATTTGCATAAGCCTCAATATAAAAATGTAGGAGAAGAGTTGATTTGCCACTTTATCTGCCTGAAAGAACATATTGCAGAGTGATATAAATTCATTTATGTTTTCATGTTACATAGTGATGTGCTGTAACAGCACAGATCTCTGTAAGGTTGTTACATTATGCACAAGCTGACTTTCCTAATGAAAACTGCAATGCTTCTGCATTAACTTCTCAACTTGTCTGCTTCTTTGTACAGCATACTCCCAGAAGAATGTAGTACTGATGCCAGAGATGGCTTTGTTATGCTGTAGGGATGTTGGAGTCGCCATTTGTCGGATAGTAGCTCACATGTGTAACACAAGAGATGGTAGACAATTGTAAATCTGTTGTGTTTTGGGGGCTGTATCCACCAATGTTGTATATTGTGTCGCACTAAACCTGGGATTCGTAGACTGCTCTGAGACCAAACTGAAGGAAGGGGTAAATTACACTACATTTCTAACAGATTGTTGTTCGTTCTGTTCTGTGTAGAACTTGCTTTTGTCTACACCAACGAGCAAAGGAGTGTCATACAGCCTCTGATTTGGAGCCTTGAGATCTATGAGTTTCTGTCATGAAGACTGTTGTCATGGAGACAATAAGGCACCTTAATCCTTTGAAAGGCATGAATTTGCTTGCCTTGATGTTTTTAGAATCAGTTTTGTTTCTCTCGGTGTCAGGATTATATTAACTCCATTACATCACTGCTCTGGACAAGAAGGGCAGCAAAGAAAACAAACAGTTTTTCTGCACTGGCTGACCAACTCCCGTTGCCACGGTTTGTCTGCACCTTTGGATCAGTCATTAAGGAAGACGGGAAAGCTCTACCTGCAGGGCAAACTGAAACAGAACTACAGACGCATCTTGTTCTTTTTTCAAGGCACATGCTTAATTGTCCTGGATGCGTGAGGCCATATTCCACTGCAGTATTCTTCAGACTCTGAAGTCGCCTACAGAATTATAGTTCAGTAAACCATGAAAGCAATAAGGTTGTGTTCCATGGTGCTATTTATTACGCATACTTGTATTTTTGAGAAACGTGTAATGTGTCAGTGACCTACAGCAGGAGTCCCATCCTGCTGTAAACTTGTTACTTGCCAAGGTATGGGAGCAACCCGGTTACCTAAAACACATACAAAAACTGGGTGTCTGTACTCCAGGTACCTGAGCCGTGTGTTCGGCGTGCACCCCAAGGAGACGGCACGTCAGCTGAGCTTGGCGGTGAAGGATGGCCTGGTGGTGGAGACCCTTACAGTGGGCTGCAAGGGATCCAAGGCCGGCATCGAGCAGGAGGGATACTGGCTGCCCGGGGATGAGACGGTAGAGCAGTGAATATGTCACTTCCCTGAACTTACTCATTGTTGTTTTTTCTTCTGCCTGGTTGTGTGCTACTGGTTAGTGGTCATGTGACTTCTGATGCTGAGGTTAGAGAGAGTTGCTCACAGTTGCTTCTTTGCTAAATTCACTCCAGCTGGTGCTGGTTTGCATCTACTTTTTTTTCTTATACAAGCTTACATTTTTCGGTGGGATGTATGGATCACTGAATGAGGGGCTGCAGGTGGCACAGTGGTTAATACCATAGCTGTCACCGTTTATCCCATCTCCTGCTTTATTACCCTTGATCAAGGTACTGACCCTGATCCAGTAACAGTGAGCCAGGTGTACAAAT
The DNA here is from genome assembly GCF_900964775.1 of Scleropages formosus. Lineage (NCBI taxonomy): Eukaryota > Metazoa > Chordata > Actinopteri > Osteoglossiformes > Osteoglossidae > Scleropages > Scleropages formosus. Next base: position 920,669 of record NC_041824.1, read on the forward strand.
GGGTAACTCATTGCAAGCAGGTTAACAGTGTAAGTCGCGTTGAAGAAAAGTGTCAGCGAAGGAAATGTAAATGTAATGGCTGAATCTGGGTGCTGCACTTTGATAGCACTTGCTTTGTTCTTTTGGCAGAAATTTGTCTCTTTCATTTCTCAACTTGTAGTTTGGTCCCCAGTCTTATGGAGTGTATGCTGGAACTTTTCCAGAGTACAATGGGAATTGGTGAGGACAAATTAGAAAGGGCAGGTGAAGCCAATGTCCTCAAGAATTGCACCACACTGCCTGCTTCAGCTTTTCAGTTCCACTGAGCCAAACCCTATGGTGTGATGGCCCAACATCATCAATGGACTTTACAAAGAAACCACTGGGAGTTATGATGGTGCATTGAAGCAGGAAGCATGTTTCTGAGGCACTAACAGAAAACCACCAAAGTCCTTCTGGTATCCCAGGCGAGTGTGACTGAGTGGAGAAAGACTGGGGTAGAGGGTGGGTGGAGTCTGAAAACGTGGGGACACATTGGTTGACTGAGTCTACTGTTCAAAGATCCCACCTTCCCACACTATTTGTGTGTGAATTGGGTAAAGCAGGGGGCAGACCAACACATAGATGGAGCGCACCGCCTCTTCTCCTGCAGGACTGGGAGCCTGAGAGCCACGACGGGTACTGCTTTGAGTGCCACCAGCCAGGGGACGTGCTGCCGTGTGACGGCTGCTTCCGTGTGTATCACCTGCGCTGCCTGATGGAGGATAGCCGGCCCCGGGACAATGGCTCCAACTGGCAGTGTGTTGTTTGTAAGGTGTGTGTGTGCATGTGTGCGTGTGTGTGTTTGAAGCTTGAAATTCTCTAAACACTGGTTCATGCGGCCATACCAGTCTTACACTTCTTGGGAGCAGGAAAAACAGTATCAGTTCTCTCCCCGCAGTCTTGGTCCAGCTGAGTGCAGCAGTACTTTATCCATCCATCCATACATCCGTTATCAATAACGACAGGACCAGTGCAGGGTCTATGCAGGTGCATAGAGTGTGAGGCAAGGTACATCCTTGATAGGACGCCAGTGTTTGTCCGCAGACTCAAGAGTCCATGAGATCCATTCTCCTAAGTGTAACCAGGGCTGTGGAGTTGGTACGCAAAACCTTCGACTCAGACTCCGGTAACCCAATAACTGCTTCCTGCTCTGACTCCACAACTCTGACTTCACAGCACTGCCCAAAAGTTGCACATTATTTTGGGGGTCGTCTTATCTGGCGAATATAGGCCTAAACTTATATTACACCTCTAATTTTCTGGAGTCAATTTATATCAACTTATACGCTGGATCGATTTATACGCTGGCATATACAGTACATTTAGTGGGTGTCGGTACATTTTTACTGACTCGAGTGACCCAGTAATTGCTTCTGACTCCACGACTCCAACTCCACAGCACTGAGTGTAACGTGGTCCTAGGAGGCACGCAGGAGAAACACCTATCATAAATTTGGAGTCAGGGGTCAGTCACTGGGCAGAGGCTTGTTTAATCGGCCAGGTACCCATGGGGCGTGAACTGGACACAGTTGACTGGTTAGCCATGGATTCTGACTCTCCATGAACATCAGATCCATTTCTCCCAATGCTCTTTCTGAAATGTTTTGCTTTTCCTGCAGGGAAGTAAGAAGAAGAACTTGAACAAACAGGAAATGAGCAAGTACCTGCGCTTCATCGTTCAGCGTGTGAGAGAGAGGGTGTGTTCTTCTCTAGGATATATGTCATTCATCCTTTCTTTCAACGCACAGTGTTCTTGTGAATAAACTAGTGCACTGTGACCAGTGTAACCAGCATGGCAAGATCAAAACCAGTAACCAAGTCACTTTTCTTATTCCCCCATCGAGCAAGCTTTTGCTCAAGGTTCAAGAGCCTTAACCGTTGCACCTCCTTTTGTGCTCCGTTAGACTAGTTGCTACATTGTTCGTCATTGCTATATTGTCGTATTGTTGAGTTGAATTTAAAGAGAAATGTCTGAAAGAGTGTTTGAAAGGACCCCCGTCGTGCATGTCCTATACAGGCCGTGGACTTGAATAAAAAAGGCAAGGACACCACACAACCCATGTACCGTCGGCTCATCCACACGCCGCTGGACGTATCAAACATACAGGAGGTGAGAGCCTTTCTCTTCAGCTCACTGTGACCATGTTGAATGCTACAAAGAACCGTGTTCTAACGGTTCTGCCCAAGCTGGCCTTTGCAGGCACTGCTGCATTTCGTGGTGAATTCTGCTAAGAGCTCCTGTCTGCTCTCTTTGCAGAATGTTGCGGAAGGGAAGTACAAAAGTTTTGAGGAGTTCAAGGCTGATGTTCAGCTCATTGTGCACAACACAGCCATCTTGTTCGGAGGTGGGACTCACTGCAGTAACAGGAATCTGTGAACACTGAGCTCAGTGCATTCCGATCACACTGACCTTTAGCACAGGTGACCCAGCAAATGTTCTCTCACTGCACTTCCCAGACTCCTTTCATCCACACGTTCGCTGTTTGCTTTGCTCTTCTCAACAGAAACACACGCACACACCTTGCTGTGTCACTGCTGTTATCTTCACTTCAGTGTGGGAATTTCCAAGCCCTTGTTGGTTATAAAAAGAAACTGGCATTGATAATACATAGTGTAATGTTGTTCCCGTGATTTACGCTCGTGTTGCATCATTTTACTGCAGCTAACAGTGACCAGGCTGAAATAGCGAGGCTGCTGTACTCTGATACCCTACATGAGGTATGTGATTCCACCACAGAAAGAGGTCTCCCTCTTCATTGCAATGTGTGGAATATCAAGTCCTGCCTTTCTCAACTCATTGCTTGCTATTGTCCATCGCTCTTCTTCGTTCTTACGATTATTTCTCATGGCCAAATGTATAATATTACGTGTTCAATGTTTATGCTGATGTATGTGTTTTGATTATGACTGCTGTTTTTCTTCAGGTCTTTATAAAGCGTCCTGGTAGCGTAGCTGTTAGAGCTGCTGCCTTTGGACTTAAAGGTTGCAGGTTTGAATCCCATCTACAGCTGCTGTGCCCTTGAGCAAGGCACTTAGCCGACATTGCTCCAGTAAAATTACCCAGCTGTATAAACAGGTAAATAATTGTAAGTTATTTGGAGAAACAAGTCAGTAAATGCAATTGGTCACGTTCTCTTAGTTTAAACTTTGTTTTTCGGCAGAAAAAATGCAGAAAGTTCTTAAGCCAGTATATTATCCATGTGACTGGCACGAAATCCTTCACTGATCAGTTTACTTTCTTGTCTGCTCAGTTGAATGAGCTGCATCTCTGTAGAACCTGCTTCTACCTGTCCAACGCTCGACCACATAACTGGTTCTGCTACCCCTGTGTGAGTATGAACTGTTGTTAGTCTTCTGGTCACAATTACACAAAGTTATCTGAGCACTCAGTGAGTGTTGCTGAAATGACACTGTCAGCTATCACTCTCACTGTCTCTGCACCACACTGCAGCCTTTAGTTGAAAACCATAATTTCTTTGCTGGTTAGACCCCCAATCACGAGCTGGTCTGGGCAAGGATGAAGGGTTTCGGCTTCTGGCCAGCAAAAATTCTGCAGAGGGAGGAAAATCAAGTGGATGTACGATTCTTTGGTCACCAGCATCAGAGGTAAGCAAGAGAAGGAGGGGAAGAGAGGGACCACTGGCGAGGGAACGAAACACAGGAAGTCTGAGTGTCACTCATTAGTTGTGTTTGGCTGGAGGGGGAACTTTCAAGCTCTCTATACATTGCCATGTATGTTACGGTTTCCATAGAGTTAAAAGTCTTGCTGTAAACTGTTGCAAACATCAGAGAACTTATTGTTGAAGCTCTCAACATTGCACTTTTTAACCAGTGAGCTTCTGCATGCAACAGTGTTAAGACAGCCAGCTCATCGCAGCATTGGAGAGACGGCCAGTCCTGAGCTCATCGGCTGCCAGACATAAACAGCTTTTAAAACTGCAACAATAAAAGAAGAAGAGAATGGATCCATTAGTAAGCACTTTATAAGTGAGTCTGAAGGATTAAGAACAGTAGCAGAACTCTGAAAGGTCATAAGCCTGTGACTGTGATTACAGGCAGTCTTCTAGTGAAGAGTTGGCTTGGAATACATGCCCCACTGCGTTTGTGAGAACGTAGTTGTATGGGAGTCCGAATCCAAGGATGTTCTCTTCCCTAGAGCATGGATTCCTGCCGACAACATCCAGGACATCCAGGTGAGCGTGCAGCAGCTGCAGGTGAAGCGCAGTGCTGGCTGGAAGAAAGCCTGTGAGGAATTGGCCCTGTACCAGCGCTTCCTGCGGGAGGGTCGTGTGTGGAAGGCCAGGATGGAGGATCGCATGGAAGAAGAGCCTGAGTCCAGTATCTCCTCAACCAGCAATGAGCAGGTGGGGAACGGTCCATATATACATAACTTAGACACACAGCACAACTGTATAAACCCACAATGCCACCCCCACCTGGAGCAATGAATAGGCAGGGCAATAAATACTCAGGCACCCTTTATATAACAGATGGTCGTATGAGACTTTGGACTTACAAACCCACCTAATTTACATTTATTCATTTAGCTGATACTTACGATGTCAAGCTACCTACAGTTATTTACCCATATATACACTGCTGGGTAATTTTACTGGAACAGGGGTAAGTATCTTGGTCAAGGTTTTTACAGCAGTAGGCGGGATTTGAACCTACGACTGTCGGATCAAAGGCAGCACCTCGATCCACTACGTTCTCAGCTGTTCCTGTAATTTGTACCATGAAATTTGCATGAGGAGCCGTCAGCTCGCACAACAGAACTTTCGATCAAAAACACAAGCCTTAGTGACATCAAATAGCCCTCCCAGTGTTTATCATGGCTTCTCTGCACATCTTCATTGTCTCTCAGCTATGTGCCATGTGGCTGATCTTGCCAGCATCATCTCGGAATTCTTGTGATATTTTCTTATATTATACAACCATCATCTCTGGAAATAATGGAAGAGGCCCGAAGCAAAAAAGTTACATAGGAGGTCTCTATATACATCATGTGTACAAGATTAACAAAGGTTTCAAAATAAAACTGCTGGGTCCCAATGTGAGGTAGGAGTTTCTTCAGGAATGTCCTGGCTTCCTGACTGGGTAGCTCCCTTACCTTACTCTGGATCTCCTCTGACCTCTGGCAGAGAGATGTGTTTGTCATACAGTATCTTCCATTTTGATGATAACAGGTGATCATTAGGATGGTATGATATGTCTTCTTACAGCTTTGTTCTCTGAAGGCAATTCTGAACTGCAGTTTTTGAAAACACTCTTTAAGAAGACAAGGAAAGAACAGATAAAATGTCTGTTTTCTACTCTGGTTTCAGTTTTGTCCATATTTTCCCCCACACAGTTAAAAAGTAATTCCTTCCTCTGACCCAGTCCTTTCCAATTTCGAGACACTCTACAAATCTCTACTTATGATTTCACTCCAGTCACCTCTGAAGGACTTGTGCAGTACTGTGTTTCTCATTATAGTAACGGTGCCAAGAAACATCCGGTCTTCCAAGTCGAAGTAAAGAAGCTCTCTGTGCTTAACTGCCTGTGCTGCTGCTGACACCCCCGGCCAGCCACTATCATAGCAGTGTCCTTGACTGATGCCAGGGCTACAATTATTAATAACGGGTGTCTCACTACAATAAAGACTTTGTGTATTAATTGTGTGTAACCAATTTCTTTGGAATACAGCTTAAAGCACTGCATTCATTAGCCTTGACTTTCCCAGTTAATCACATTGCATTTCACAGCTCAACTGAACATTATTTAATCATATCTTGGCACTGTGTGTTTTAAGTGTTTTATTAGTTATAGATTTTTGTCAGCATTTGTACATAAAAGCCAAATTACAAATAACAAAATGCTTGCTGTGGAGTTTACAGCAACGCAACAATATGTGCGTAGCTTTTCTGTTGTATTTTTTGACAACCACTTAAATGGAGCCGTATTTCTCTGCTCAGATGAGTGCTCCATAAAAATAAGTTGAATTGAACTGATCCACAGCTGAAGGTGAACCAGGAACCCAAAACAAAGAAACTTCGTCGTAGCCAGAATCCCGAACCCAAAGAAGAGGTGAGTGTGCTGTTGTGTGCCATCTAACCAGAAGCTGTAGGTGTATTAAACTCTGGTAGCATGTTGAGAAGGAGACTGTTAAGAAATAAACAAAACATAGTCATGCTCATTATATTATAGTCCTCAGGTACAGAGTCCAGGGCTCTGACCACTACTTCACACTGCTGACCACAGTACTCAGTACTGTTACCCTCATTACATTACAGTATTCAGATGCAGAATTCAGTATGCTGACCACTACTCCACACTGCTGCTCCGCTGTCTCTAGGATCCGCAACCTGAGATGGAGGCAGTCAGCTCCAGCCAGGAGATCCCTACTTCACCCCACCAGCCTGAGAAGTCCTCTGTGTCGACACAGACCCGAAAGGGCAGTACGGCGTCTCCCCGGACCATACACCGTTGTACTCAGACCAACAGTGACAGCAGCTGCCAGAACCGATGCCATGAGAAGTACACCAAGATCTTTAATGATGTCAAGGAGATGATGAAGGTGGACAACAAGCGTGAGACAGAGAGGGTGGTCAGGGAGGCGCTGGAGAAGGTAAGGGTTGTGTTTCTGTGTGTGACCGGGCACTGGAAAAGGTGTGTGTGTCACGGGATGCGCTAGAGTAGATGAGAACTGTATTTGGATTTCAACTTGTGAAACAGATATGGGAAATAAAGGTAGGAAGTGGCTGAGCTTTTTGCCTTGTTGGCAGCAGCTGTGTGTGTCTGTACCTCGCCCAGTGGGCGACTGAACATGACCAGATGTGACCGTAGTTGACTGGTAGATCATGAATAGAGGTTTCACTTGTGATTTCAGCTGCGTGCAGAGATGGAGGAGGAGCGACGACAGGCAGTGGCCAAGGCAGTGTCCGGTGCCCAGGCTGAAATGGAGCGCAGGTGCAAGCAGGTAAAGGACAAGTGCAAGGAGGAGCTGGCGGAGGAGGTGAAGAAAATCATGGCTCAGCACAAGCAACTGATCTCCCAGACTAAGAAGAAGCAGTGGGTGAGTGTCACTCAGGTTTTTTTTTTTATTAGAAGTTTCGCACAAATATACTGGTCCTGAAAAGTTCAATGAATCAGTGTAATCTTAGACATGAAGGTCAATGACCACAGAAGAAATACAGATATAATGTATCATGGCAGCTTCCCTCCTGGCGCTTGAACGTGCATCCTGGTTCTTCTGAGAGCACAATCCAAGACACCATGTGTTGGCCCTCTGCCTCATAGTTTGTAAAAACTATAAGTATTGGTACAACATGTACTAGCACTACTGTCTGTTATAAAAATATAAGTACATACACACACACACACACACACACATAATCTAAAATGACAAAAGTACTGTCTGTCCCCAACCTTGTGTCCAGTGCTGTTTGCTGACATAAGTGAAGAAAATGCACTTTGATGTTTGAAAATTTATCTTCAAAAATTTGTAGCGTAACACTTTGTGACACAGGGTACCAGTGTGTTCAAGTCCAAGTGGTTTTTATTGTCATTCCTCTATATAGCTTGTATGCAGTGGAACACAATGTCGTTTCTCTGGAGACCATGGTGCAACACAGTTGATATGACTGTACAGACTTTTATTTTGCCAAGCTGTGGTGAATCCACTGCTGTAACGTACTCTGGTAATGCTGATGCAAAGCGTGTGACCGTTGCTAAGGTAACTGTGCAGCCTTTCTTCGGCAGTGCTACAACTGCGAGGAGGAGGCCATGTACCATTGCTGCTGGAACACCTCCTACTGCTCCATCAAGTGCCAGCAGGAGCACTGGCACGCCGACCACAAGCGCACTTGTCGCAGGAAGCGGTGAAAGCCCGGCCCCTCGTCACCTTTCTGTGTCCCCCCCCCGGCTCCACAGCAGCTCTTAACACACCATCCCCAGAACATAATTAACCGGTTTGCACATAGTTGGGAGTTTTCTCGTTTTTCTCACTTTCATTCCTGTTTGTTTAATAAACTTGATGTTTTTCTCAGTCCATGGTAAGAACTTGCAGGAGCATGGCTTCAGTGTGCGGTGGTCTTTTTTATTTGTTCCTTTTTACATGTGCTCTCAAAAATGTTGTTTTTAGTAAACGATGAACCCTAGCAAAATGCATTTCATTTTTAGAATTTTTAAAATCACTTTTCTTATTGTAAAATTAACAAAAATATATTAATTTGTGGAGAATATAATGATTTTATGCTGCAGAAAAATGGTGTAACAGGTGTGAAACAATAAGCTGCTTTATTTTATACATACATATAAAACACACCAATTCAGATTTGAAATGTATCTAAAAGCTCATGTGGTAGAGAAGAAAATTAAGAGTTTAGTAGCTATACATGTAAATCTGGAAATTTTATCTTTATTAATGTGTGTCAGTTGCTAATTTGGGGAATAGGCATGTGATGTCAAGTGTCAATTCTATAGGGAGAAATATGGGGTTTCAGGTTTATCCACAAACAGATGTTTCCAATATGCTCTACTGTTTCTGCTATGAATGTGTGGAATCTTGGAATTTTTTGTCACGTGGATCTTTGGGATTTTTTCAATAATTACATCCAGTTATTGTGGTTTTGCACATTTTGTGTCCTCCAGTGACCCAGATTATTGTGGATATGCCAAAACACTTCATTTGTAGTATCTGTGTGATGGGGAAACTGCACTTAAACCACTTATGTTTCTGTCTTTATGTTTAGCAGGAGTCGGCAAGTGGGAGTGAAGGATTGTGGCATTATGGGTAGTGTGATCAGTGTGATAACATACATGGTGTAGAGCTTCTCACGTGTTCTCAGCTTTTGGTCACGGTTAACAGTTGTGGCTCATGGCCTTTAATTACAAAACAGATTGCAGAAAAGGGCAAGAGGCTAAATCTCTAGTTCAAAGACTGGAGAGACTGTAAAATGTACTTTAAATGGTGTGCATTTTTACTTTGAATTGTAATGGACGCTTCTTTCGATTTGGGTCTCGCAAGTAATGAAGTTCTCCTGTACAGCAGGCTGATGAGAGCAGACCTTGGAGGTGAGCTGTGTGAAGCAGTGACCATCCAGCATCTACAGTTACGTTTACATGTATTCATTTAGCAGACGCTTTTCTCTAAAGCAACGTATAAGTGTCATCTACGGGTGGATTCTGTGCTCACGTCGCTAGGAGAGCAGGGGGAGAAACGTGTGTCTGAAGGCACACATTTATTTTTAAGCCACTGGCTGCCATGAGGGCAAGAGAATCTTTCTAAGGTGCCTGCAGCCTGTCTTGTGTTTGTCCAGCCCAGCGGAAGATACTTTTTCTTGAAGAAGTGTTCCATGTATTGTCCCCTTTCTGGTCGTTGTGGTTGTGACCTATTGCTGGTATTCATACGGCCTTCCCTGTGCCCCAACTGAAAAGTACCCAGTAGTGCGAGGGTGCCGTGACCCCCTTGTCCACGATCGCGTTCAGGAAACTTTGTCATGACGTAACTCCGAGTGCTTTACGGAGCGGTTTAGTGCGCACAGCCTGCTGGAGACAGACTCTGAGGAACCAGGTTCCCTCTCACTGTCCCTCTGTGTGTGTGTGTGTGTGTGTGTGTGTGTGTGTGTGTGTGTGTGTGTGTGCGCGCGTGCGCGCGCGTTTGCAGTGCCTGTTGGACTGCCATCATCGCTGCCATTTTTGTAACTCGCTGTAGCTGGCCTTATGTAATGGTGCTCTGTGTGCTGACATGTACCAATAAACACATCTCCTAGCAGCACGCCAGGCTCCCAAAGCTGCTCTTTCCGCTTCTCTCTGCCACAGGTGGAAGGGCTGCGTGCAGGAAAGTAGCGTAGGGCTCAGGGCACATTATTCCCCACGTCCCTCTGCTGCAGTGACCTGTTCTTTACCATGGTTACACTGGTACTGATATCTGCTTCACATCTGAACAACTATTCTGTGTGTAAAAGTCCACTTTGCCACCTTTTCACAATGAGCTCAAGATTCGCTCCAGATGCCCCGAGTGCTGTGATGATGCCACCCCCTCCTCACGTTTCTCAAGAGTTCCGACGAACTGAAAAGAGCGAGAAGGGTTCCGAGAGCAACAAAAATAAAAGGTTTTATTTTAATTACTTGAATATAAAACATGTCACAGATGTACAAAGCTTAGCAGTGGTTCTGGATAAAGGTGCCACCCATGGGAACAAAGTCAAGTATTCCTTCGATCAGCTGCAAACCTGTGGCTTAATAAATGATGCTAACAATGAATCGTTGAGACAGGAAGGGTTTGTCTGTGTGTGTGTGTGTGCGCGCCTGTGTGTAAGAAGCACCATCAGGAACTTTAGTCGTGTTATGGTATTTTGTTTTAAACATTTCACTGCCTTTTGTACGTGTTGTTATCCACACTGTGCTTTCATGTTCTTAATCTTAGTGTTATGTACATGTATTTTTGACCTCAACTTTAAGTACTAGGTTACTAAACAATCACTTGTGTACATTTACATGGTTTTATGTACAGTATGGATCCCAGGATTGTTTTTTATTGCTAATTCCACTGACAGTTGAAAAAGGTGTTTCCTTTGTGTCAAAGAACAATCACAAAAAACAGTGCACACAAAAACAGCACAAATGACAGTTGGGAAAAGAAGCTTTTTACACACAACATGTACGCAGACGTTCAAAGCGCCGTCCGGGCACACAAAAAAATACATTTTTCAGCAACGCTGGCAGACCATGAGCTCCACCCAACGTTGGCAATTGTCATGCGGGGCTCCTGAGTCGATCGCAGCGAAGAGGTTTCGTGTGGGACGCGGCGAAACGCACGGCTTAAAGCTGGAGGACACGAGCAACATTACAAGCACTTTCACACATGATCTTACTGCACATGGATGTGTGATTTCAGGCCAAACAGGTTCCTATAAAAGTGGAATACTTTTAATAGTGCTTACAAAACAGGTTCATACACATCTGCACCATACAAAAAATGGTTTTGTTACCAACAGTATTTACAGACACCACGCACGCATACACACACACGCACACGCACACACACACACACACACACACACACACACACACACACAGTCAATTTCCAATGCGGGACGGAAATTACGCAACAAGACATAGCAAAATTATGTGCACAGTATTTTTCAGAAATAGGAAAAAACACCTCTTTTATTGGGGATTGACATCATCAATGCTTCCAACAAAAACTAAGACATCTTTGAAAACAGGAAAAAAACAAACTTGTCACTAAAAGCTCAAGTGTAAACAAACTTGTACGCATTTTCTTTACGGGTTCAATTTATAAAGGTTGGTCTTTTTGGTGGCGGCCCTACATCTCCAGCAGGACCGCCTCTTGATCCGAGACGAGAGACCCGCCGCTGCGCCGTTACTGCTCGGCCGTAGCGTGCGTGGCGTCGGTGGCGCGTACCTGTAGGCCTTGTCCTGGATTTCGGCTTTTCGGGCACGGTTCGCCCGCAAAGTCGCCGACGAAGACCGAGCGCACCTAATCGACGATCGATCCGAATCCCAGCCCACGTGGAAAACACCCCCACGCGGTTCCGTCAGCGTCAGTCAGAATTTAGGGTCGTCGCCGCCGCCTCCCCAACGCGTCCAGTCAGTCCAAAGCGAGCTATTAAATGGCTCCGTTTCCCGCCTGCTCGTACCCACGCCGTCACCACTTTCCCTCCAGTTTCTTGTACTGCGGTGGAACTGATTCTGGAAACAACACAGGCACCCTTTAATGTGTGTGTACGCCACTCGCACAACACAGAGGTGTACTGCCTTCTACAATGAACACACACCATGCAAGTGAGCGCTACTGCATTGCACCGGTGTATCATAGGCCTTTTAAATATAGATCTATAGAATTATATCTTTATATACTTGATTTGATACCATTCCCTCAGGATGACAACACTTTGTAATATATCAGTAAATATTTAGAGAGAAAAGCCATTCTTTAATGCCTTCCCTCATTTACCTCTAAAGAGAACAAAATAAATTAGAATGGTTTTGTACATAATTACATGATTATGGTGCTGCTCTTCCTCTTTAGTTCTGCTAAGCTGGAAAAGGAAGACTACAGAAGATTAGAGAAATGACCGCTGTCCTCTTTGCAACTGTGAGAAGCAAGAAAATGCTTCGTTCTTCCAGATGAGTACTGAAGGTATTTAATAAATTTTAAAAAAAGTAAACACACTTAACCCATCCTCCACCAGTTTTATGTCTACACATAACGACGACTGCTATCATTAAGAAATAAAAAACAATTTAAAAAAACAAAAACTTACCTCTTAGAGGACAGATTAAAAAAATGTTTGAATATGTGACATGAAAATATAGAGCAACACGCACTTAAAAGCAATACCCAAATAAGCAAGAAAGGTGTTGTACAGTGGGGTTTGTTTCCCTTCCAGGAGCTAAAAGTGTGTGAAGGTCAAGTGCAACACGGACCCAGCCGTCCGTCCTCGTTTCAGAGAAGCATTTTCGCAGCTTTCAGCTCACTGTCTCGCGCTCCTTTGTTTTCCTTCTCCGGTCTTCGAAAAATGGCCAGCGAGGAGCAGGGCTACATGTTGTAGGCCACGTAGATGGGGTCCAGCTGGTCGGCCAGGAAACCGTCACGCAAATGCATGCGTTGCTTCTCGCCACGCGAGTTGATGGGGATGACGCCCACGTCCACGACCACAACCACACCCACGATCAGGTAGTGCTCCTCGAGAACCACGTTGGTCACGAGCGGCACCAGGTCCAGCGCCTCCTGCTCTGAACCATCCAGCTCCACCACCACCACCAGTAGATTGGTCCACGTAAACACAGCGCTGGGGAGGCGAAATAACAGGCGATCGATTAGTTCCATACTGGGGAGGGACAGTAACGTGACCGGTGACATAAAGGTAAATTTACGAAAGACCGCAACGTACCATTCAATTACGGGCCTCTTTCAGAGTCGCCGTTTCAGTCAGAAATGGTAGCTTTAACAATTCACACACACACACACATTTTCAGAACCGCTTGTCCCATACGGGGTCACAGGGAACCGGAGCCAACCCGGTAACACAGGGCGTAAGGCCGGAGGGGGAGGGGACACACCCAGGACGGGACGCCAGTCCGTCGCAAGGCACCCCAAGCGGGACTCGAACCGCAGACCCACTGGAGAGCAGGACCCGGTCCAACCCACTGCGCCACCGCACCCCCTATATGCTTTGACAATTCAGTGTTACCCTAAGCAAAATAATGCAGTGCAACAGTTTCGGTCTGGTTTCTACCCAGGCCATAGCACAGAAACAGCATTGACTCCTACTGTAAATTATATTTTAGTTTCACCTGATGGCAAGATACCTCGGTCATGGCGCTCGATTTAACTGCACCATTTCATACCATTTACCACAATATTTTACGTAGCAGGCTTCAACAGCCGGTTGGAATGTCCGGTTCTGTCCTTCAGCGCTTCTGTTCACACTTCGACAGTTTGTGCAGAAATGCGACAGTGTCCCCCGTCTTCCTTGTCGACGTCTAGATACGGCGTTCCGCAAGGTTCGCTTGTGGGTCCAATACTTATCTCACTCCGTATGCAGCACTGGGTCATATTACTCACCAATATATTATCTTTCACCATGTTTCTGTCAAATCTACTGAGCCTGATGTTTAGTAGTGACCACACTAGCTTCAGAAATGCTCTTCGATGCCCTTCTCCAGCCTGCCAGCATCTCAAACCATCTCCAATCTCAACTCAATGGGGAAAAAGTTTTTCCCTTTCGATCTGCTTCAGGCCAAAGCTCGCGTGCCGTCTTCCGGCTTCATCCTAGTTTTAGAGTGGGAAGAGAGGCAGTGACGGATTTGGGGTCGAGCGGCGCTGACCTCCTCCACTCACCATTCTGTGATGCTCTTGTGCGTTCGGATGACAGACGTCTCAATGTCGATGGGGTGATACCTCATCCCCCTGAGCTCCATGGCCTCATCCAAAGCACCCACTACATAGAGGGCATCATGGCGGTCTGCACGTGCACAAACCGCAGGTGGACATGTTCAGGAACACACACTTACTGTCATATGATGCAGTAAAAAGTACCACCTGTAGGTGTGTGCCTATGAAAGTGAGCAGCAGCGGCATCAACATCAAAAAAAGCCTTTGAGTCCTTTAGAGGGACGAAACCTGCACTGCCTCCACTCTCAGGCACAAGTGAAAACGTAAATGTAAAGAAACATATGAGAGGATCGTAGAAGCGAAAAGCCACTTCCTCCCTAAAGCCCGAAACTCACCTCCACTGGCGTCTGTGAGCTCGGTCCTCCGCAGGAAGCCCAGGTATCCCGTTCGCGCCCACACGGTCTGCGTGTCCCCGAAGCTGAGACGGGAGCTGAAGTGGTCCGACTGCAGCGACTCATCGCCGTAGACTGTGAAGTAGCCGCTGGCGTTGTGGCCACTCTGCACCCAGATCTAAGGTGCGAGGGACACGGGGCGAGAAGTTTGGCCAGGGCTGAACACGCCGTCTCACACACGCTGAAATATACATCACTTCCTGTTTCACAGTTTTCAAGAGTCCAAACCATCTGGACATATATCCAATATGGAGTCGCACATTCATAACAATATATTCATTACAGTATTTACATTACAAGGACAAAAAAAAAAAAAAAAAAAAAAAAAAGTCCTATTGGCATTTGCTGGGACTGTCTGCACTCTCTGCTTCGCTCAGTTCTGACCTCCCCAAGGTGCGAATCCCCCAGCGGTCCCTTGGTCTCAGGGTTGGCGATGATGATTCGGACTCCAGGTAAAATCTGAAAGACAGGAAATTACGAACAGTTTCTACAATAAAAAGCAGAAATAACAAGAGCTTTAAGACTCCGAGGTCTTTGTGTATAACTGTCCTACCTGGTGACACCTTGTCCAGGTCGTCACCAGTTTCACCAGGCCAACACATAGGTGGGAGCACGGGCAAGGAACGTTAACAAGCCCGGAGCCAGGTGAGCAGCGTTTCCACGGTAACAGTGTGCCAGATACACCCCCCACCCCCTCGGGCCCCGCAACACAGTCACGTGTGCTACAGTGGAGGTTCGAGTGCCTCACCTTTCCCGACTCCATGAGAGGCAGGCTGTGCGGTGACCCCCTCTCCACCAGACGCACCCTACATTCAAACCAAAAAACGGTCACAACAAGGAGGCGAAAAGGTGTGCGTTAAACTGACGAATGCAACGGACACGTCCTCTCGTGGCAGAAGTGGCTGCACAATTATCTCATTTCTGTAGTTTGTAAAACACCTGTTCGGTGCCAGAAGATGAGAGCAGTAGGATTGTCCTGGACTCGACCCATCCCAGCAGTCACCTCTTCGCCAAACTGCCGCCTCGGAGGGGCTACGAGTCGATCGCCACTCGGCCTTCATGTCTTCAGCTAGTCGGGTGCATCCCCCCAACCACTTCTGCTCATGTCCTGAATCATGTCTGTCTCTGTAGCCCATCTCTGAACTGCACTCCTCTTTGCACACTGCAGTCATCATCTCCACACTGCTCTCAGTTGTACTGCAGTATATTATTTGGACGACAGATGGTGTCTGCACGAGCTGTGGTGCAAATAATATACCGTAGTACAATCGTTAAAGTGCACCGTCACGGACTGCATGTGGCATTAACTAAGTAATGACTGGAATTGTAAGTAGCTTAGTACACAAACACTGTAAGCTGCTTACATTACATGAATGAATAAATATTCATCATCATCATCATCATCATCATCATCATCATCAATTCATGTCTCCTTCTCTCAACACATCGAATCCACAACCCGGCGCCGCGGATACATCGTGCAGAACATCGGCAGGATCCGGCTGTTATCTCACAACAGGTGATGTCCTGCTGCACGACTGCGACTCTCCCCTATCTGGTCTTCCGGCCTCTGCCATCAAACCTCTCCAGTTGACACAGAACGCCGCTCCACGATCTGTTTCTGACCTGCCGAAGCATCTCCGTGCACCGTTTTACTGTAGCTGCCGCATCACATTCACGACTCTGGTTATGGCCTAGAAAAGCACCGCCGGATCCGGCCCCCCCGATGTCTACAAGTCCCGGAACTCACCTGTCATGTCTGAGGGCCCTCATATCCACGTACACAGTGGTTGGGTCTGGTCCCGAGGTGCCCTGAAAGGCAAAGCAGTTCGGGGCGGGTTATCGACCGTCCGAAATTGTTGCAAGTCTACCTGTCCGCGCTCAGTCCGCGTCAAGCGTCGGCCACCCTCTTAGGCTCCGAGCACTTTGCTGCTGTTAACTATTTTCCATACGTTGCCAGCTCGGCTGTGGGAACGACCCCCGGCCCGACTAGCGCGAAAACGGGAGTTCGGCTTCCGCACATGTGGGAAAAGCCCCAAACGGCCCAAGTGCCACAGCGGACTCAGTGGAAGAGGAGGAACTACGCAAGGAGGAGGTGTCAAATTCCACAGCTAGAGGAGAGAAATTCCAAGGAAGAACAGTGAGCGACTCCACACGTGCAAAGGGAAAACTGGAAAACAAGAGGAGTGGAAGTGAGCGGAAAGGGCGAAAGCGCGCGCGCGCGCGCGCACACACACACACACACACACACACACACACACACACACACACACACACACACACACACACACACGCAACATGAAACAATGAGGTGTGAGCAGCTACTTGGAGGAGATGTGTCACCTCAGAGACCTCTTTAAAGAAAATAACATCACAAAGAGTGAGGTTGTGATGTTAAACTGTCTCCTGAATTCCTTCGTCTCTGTCAATATGTAGAAAAATGGCACCTCTGGACACCAGGACACCACAGGGTAACGTGGGCTGGACGGACCAGGTCTGGTCACTTAAGGTCAGCATGGGACAGGGCTCAAAATGTCACAGCAAAGAGGTTAAAACCAGCTTCCCGAGAGCAAAGGGTGCACTTTTTACACCCAACGTTTACCTCCTCTCACACAGTGAACATCCTCACAATGAGATAAAATGAAGGGCAGGATAAGACTGGATCGTGGTAGATGCGGTACGTCAGAGCGGTACAGGTTTCCCCAGCGATTCGAAAGTAGAGCGTTCCCATGAAACCTTTCGTAAGCCGAAACGGCGTAAAGCAAAGAAGAAATTACCATTAATTTACATGGGAAAAATTTGAGTGTTCCCAGACCCAGAAAATAAGCTACCAAATCATACCGAACTACACATAAAACCTAATAGTGCAAATGGTGGGCGCAGGAAAGTTCAACGCACACACGGTGACTTCACTTCGTTCACCACGATCGAAACGCTTACGTCCAGTTTTACGTTCAACGCAACACCCTTACGAGCCCTTAGGCTTTTTTTGATACCTTAGGACACATCCTTCTACCGGAAGCACAAAATAAATGGAGATGAAGCACAGCTGCTCACAGACACGGATGTTGAGTCTAGTTCCCGGGGAAGGAGCTTGGTGACGCCACTCTCGCCGCTCGGGGTGCACGTTGCCTCCATAACGGCTCGCCGCAAAATAAACGCTCAATGCTATGTTCGCTTTTCGCCTTTTTTCGTAAAAGCAAAAATCCTCTTTGGATTTCTCTCGGTGTGCGAAAACACATACTAATGTAGGTCTTTCGTAAAAGCAAAGTGGCGAAAAGCGAACGTTCGAAGAACGGGGGATGCCCTACCATACGGAACCGGAGGCCTGACGGAAACTTGTCATCGGCCAAAGAAAGGCAGCAAATTTACACCATTTTCACACATGGATCTGAAAGTATAAAACGCAAAACCCGTCTCGTCAAATGATTACTACGGTAATCGAACTGCAGCCTTCGCCCGCTAACCTAGACCTGACTAGCACTGAAAAGGCGCCAGGATCTTTACTGAGCAAAGAAAACGGTTTTATATTGGGAACAATGACCAGATCCATCATGTCTAAAAGAGCAGCTTGAGGAGCTACAAGAGCGGCTCGCTTGTGCTCCAGGAGTTCTCTTTAAATGGACACAAATTCTCATCTACGTCTAGCTGGGAACACCTACGGCGGAAAAGACGGCCAACCTCTTTACACTCCACTTGGCTCATCCACCATTTCCGTACAGTTCATCGATGTGTCCGACGTCGAGCACAGAACGTCCTGGGTGTTTCTGCTTCCTCCAAAATGTGGCCACACAAGCTGACGCTTTCAGCTACGTTCGCTTTGCACTTATATGAAGACGGTTCCGCGGCAGAGAACGAATCCTGGTCATCATCTCAAACCGCAGGTCATCAAGTGGCTTATGGCTCAGTGGAAAACACACGCACGCACACGCACACGCACACGCACACACAGAAAGCAGGGACAAACCTGCAGGCAGATGGCCAGGTTGACCCTGCAGCCAAAGGACGTGCTGACGGCGCGAGGGTGGAGCCCCAGGTCTTTGAAGAGCTTGGAGAAGGACTGCGTTAGGGCTATCCTGGGCCTCTCTTCGGCCACCACCACGCACGTCCTCACGCGGGACAGATCCAGGCCCCGGGACTGGGGAGAGCGGCGGGTTCACGGTCACACCATAGTCAGTACCGAGCAGACTGCAGACACACCAGATGTTTAAACAGAGTCGAGGCCCTCGTACCGCTGCACGGTTCTATCGAATCACACGTGCAAGTCGGAGGTCTCGTGGAAATACGCAACCGAACGTCATTTCGGCGACTCGGTGCGACTTTGGGCCCGAATATTGCAGCGGGGGGCAGCGGAGCTGCCACACACGGAGCGACGGAGCGAGCAGCGATCTGCCCGGGGGGCAGGAGCAGCCTTTCCCTAAGTGCTCCTCAGCAGTAAATAAGCGACTCCAGCGCACTCCCGCTTTCAAGTCTCCGCAGCCCGGCAGCTCCATTAGCGCCGGGCCACGGAGCAGCGGCTCGGAGTCACCGCGGCCATTTCGGCGGCGGACAAGCCCCACCCTCGCCTCATTTACACGCGAGAAGTCGGAGAACTCGGATCTCGGGAGGGTATCGGCGGAACAGCAGGACTCTGCGAAAGACCGGGGAGAACCTGCTGCGCGCTGAAAGTGGGAAAGCCGGCTGCCCCTCGGGACAACTTGCATCATTTCTGACGTACCTCGGGGCAAAGAGAGAGGGGCGGAGTCTCGGTACCTTGAGCGACTCCGTCTGAAGCCCCAGGCCTTTGGTGCACAGTTCCATGACAGAGTAGGAGCAGAAGGTGTCCCGCACCCGGTACTGGCTGACCGCCAGGAGCCACAGCGCTGGGTTCACCTCCAGCTCTGAAGGAGGGATCAGGATGGATTGGTGCCCCGAGTACACACTGCATAAGCATAAGAGGAAGACTAACATGGAGACTGACGTTCTGAATACACACACATGTCAGTGCCTAAGGCAACACAAGAAATTCATCTTCCCCCCCCCCCCCCCCCCTTCAGTTTTGACACAGGAGAACCAAGGAAGGGACACAAATTGATGCCCCAAGCAGCCAGTGAACAGGAACACCAGGTTTCCCCCAAAAACCAATTACACAACAATTCCTGAGCCTCCGCTGGTTACGCAGCTCCTTCCTCTGGAATCACAGCGGATTTTCAGAGGAAATAGACTCTTCTCAAAGCGTTAATAACTTTTTTGTCCCCAAGGAGAAATGCAGATGGGGTTTCATCTCCATAATTAACATAATGAACACGATTAACCCCCTCCATTCTGCCCACCCACAGCCAGGGGCGGGAGAGGACATAATCACCTGCAGAGGCACCAGAGCACAAAGCCCAGGCCGCAGTAGGGGTCCAGGCAGATGGCGACCTCGCGGGACGGGTACAGCTCGCACTGCAGCTTCACCGAACGGCAGAAGGCACTGGTGGCAGCATGGGACATCTGAGAAACGAGAGTAAAGCACAGGCCTTGGTCACAAAAGGTACGTCTACAAGCCCAGCGCACATGTCGCTCGAGAAGTCAACATGTAAGCAAGGTGACCAAGACGTGACAAGACTAAATCTACGTAAAACTGAAGATCTGGACAAACTGTCAATGCGCAGGTTACTGAGAGTGTGGAGATTTTCATCGCTACGATAATTCTTACAATAACTACGTTAGCCGTCATTCGCGGCAATAACAACGGGACGTCGTCGCCCTCATCATAACCCGCGTCCGCCGAAAATTTCCCGCGTGTCCTTCGCTCGTTCAAACTGCTCTCAGTTCTTGTTCCAGCTCAGGCTTCGTGGATGGAAACAGTCTGACGAAGGTCCAAAGAGAGGTACCCGAAGCCACAGTTTATACCACACCGCTCTCAGCTACGCTGTGGTCGTCCATACAAGGATTCAGCTGAGAAAATAAGTGGATCTTCTGGACTCCTTTCAACGGGATGCAGATGGACACCTTACGTGGGGTTACATTACAACGCTCTGAGATCACTGAGAAAGCATCGCCTTTCATGGAGCAACGCACCCTAGTAGAGTCTTCAAAACCTGGACAGGGCTCCTCAGACTCAGAACAGTGCAAGTATGTGACGCTACACAGCTTTTCCATCCACGGCAGAACAAAGAAGGAACAAGACACCGAAGCAGTGACTCAGGGGCAGGAGAATGTAGGTTCTACCGTCATCGGATTACTGTCCCGTCACGTCGCTTAGGGGGCATCTAATAGCTAACGGCAGCGAACCCAACACGCCGATTACTCCAAAGGGAACTTGACACTTTTTTACCATGTGGAAGAAGGTGACCCCAGGTGTGCCTTCAAAGCAACCCTTTACGTGACGTACCTTCACTCCAGCAAGCATTCCCGTAGTGGACACGCTGAAGTCCAGGTAGGCCAGTGTGTCAGGGTTCGAGGGTTTGTAGAGCTGGGGAGGCTTCTTCTTTGGCAAATCATCTGTTACACAGAGGGGGGTGGGGGGTAGAGGTGAACTAGAGCTAGCGAGTGCAATGTGTTTCTCAGCAAAGTGCTTGGACCACAGTGAGTACCATAGAAGTGTCCAGAACAATAGGCTCAATGTTCAACACATAATGAGAGCGCTCCACCCCGTTTGGGGTGTGGCTGCCCATCGCTGCGAGATGCCTTGATCCCTTCTGACCCCATTAGTTTGTATCCGTAGCAACAGTAATCCACTCACCTGTGTCCAGTACAGGGGGCCAGGTTCTGATGTCCACGGCAGCCAACGCCTCTTTTGACCGCAACAGCTTGCAGATCACCTGTGTCGTCATGACGCAGGCCGAACGACTCACCTGTTGTTCAGATCACATCCATCGTTAATGGGGGGTGGGGGTGCGGGTATTACGATCGTGCAAGTGACAGACTTTTCTCAGAAACATTTAGAATGTGTTTCTCAAAGAGACTGTGGCCCAAAGGTCCACCTGGACAGAGCGCAGGTATCAGTGAATTTTACGTGATAAAAAATGGGATCCCAGAGGTTGAGATGAGCGCAAGCATCCTGGTGTAGCACAGGCTACGACTTCTTAACTGTGCTCTTATTTATAAGATGTCATCAAAAGGCCGTCTGGGGACTCGAAACGCCCAGACACAGCCAGTCCACAACTCCGCTCTGCTCCAGTCCAAAAAGTCAGTAGTTTCAGTTGCCCTGTGGAGCTCTCCAGGTTCCTCACACCGACATTTAGTCGCTTAGCGGATGCTTTTCCCCAAAGCAACATGCATCTCAAGAGTGAACAAGAGCAAATTCCACCAACACACCCACACAGGTTCTCAGTTCTGGCTCTGTTGTGGTGGAACGACCTCCCCCTCTCACTCAGAACTGCTGAATCTCTGTCTGCGTTCAAGAAGGCTCTGAAAACTCACTTCTTCCAGACTCACTTCGCCCATCAACTCTTAATCTCATGTAAGGTGTAAATGTTAATGCACCGTAAGTTTATGATCATCCCCAGACAACCCTTTTCACAGCCGCTTCTCCTGTACTGTATGCAAATGTTTGTGTACCTTGTTTTTTTTAATTTAAAAAAACAATTTTGTAGGAAGGTGATCAGGGTTAGTCTATCCCGAGTTTTATGCAGCTACTCGCGTGATGAACATCGGTGCATAGAGTGGAAAGTAAAACTAGGTTTACTTAAGAATTGCATGTCTGCCAAATGAATAAACGTAAATGTAAAGTCACCAGGCCCAAAACCACAGTTTTTACATTTATTCATTTAGGTGATGCTTTTCTCCAAACCAGCTTACAGTGTTAAGGTTAAAATTGTTCACCCGTTTATGCAGCTGGGTAATTTTAGGGTAAGTACCTTGCTCAAGGATACTACAGCTGGAGGTGGGGATCGAACCCGCAACCTTTAGATGCGAAGGCAGCAGCTGTAACCATCACGCTACCAGCTGAGCGACTCCATGTTACATTGGAAACAGAAGTCATGAATTTGGAGTGACAGACCAACTCTCGGTCCCAATTAAGCCGATAAACAGGGGACGAACCGTAGTAAAAATCCTTGTCTCAGTACATCGTTTAAACCCAACATCTCCGGCTGAGGGGAGAGCTGCGTCTGAAACGGCACAACGGGGGTCGGATGTTAGGGTTTACCTCCACGATCATCTTCACTGTGGGCAGGGTGGTGGCAATGTTCTGGGGGTGCGGAGGCCGCACGGTGATGGGCACACAGCCCGCGTACAAGCACCCGTAGAAGGCAGCGATGAGATCCAACCCTGCGGCACCAAATGGACCAAAACTATGAGACGTGCTACACTTTCGGACAACATTTAACTCATTTTTAAATGTAGAGGGGGTTCGAGGCTTGGATGAAGGGAAGGCTGCAACTCACCTGGGGGGTAGACCAGCGCCACGTGGTCTCCGTCCTGCAGGTGACCCCGTTCGGCCAGTAGGGCGGCGATCTTCTCTGCCCGCTTATGCAGCTGCAAGCAGGTGAGCGAGTTGGTGATGGCACCCTATGGAGACAGGAAAGGCGGCGCAGTCAGCGGGGGTTCGGGCAAATAAATCGTCGCCCGTCACGCTGGCAAACTAAAAGCGGAACGTCGAAGCGAGACGCATGGTAAAAGGAAGCAGTGTTTTTCAACATGCTGAAGGAACTCTTCTAAACAGCGAAGAGCGTGGCGAGCAGCACTTACTCGAGAGCTGAGGAGGGTGAAGAGCACGTGGTCCGGGGTGGTCTGGGATCGCCACTGTAACACCTCAGACAGGAAGAGGAACTATGGGAGAAAGCAAGCCTTCACTTCACCGGCCATACATCAGTTTACTTGTTACTTACCTCTCTGCAACACGCGTCACGTGACGAGAGAGCCATTTGGCAGCCGGATACATAGGTGTGGTAACCGCGTACCGTGCCGACAGGGTAAAGATAGCGGTGCCGCAAGCCTTCGCTGGTCTTTTCCGTCATTTTCCATCTGTTCCTACACAGGTTTACCGCACTTGCCGGCACTACAGCTGTTCTCAACTCCAAATGAGACACAAAGTGTGTTATGTGAAGGCTGAGTGAGGCAGGAGGTTTAACGACTCACGGGACCAGGGAAATAAACTCATCCATGCCCAAAATGCTCACAAACCACAATACGCATCGGTATGGAAAAGTGGCAGAAATTCACTTTATATCCACAACACACGGGACCGGCGGAGTGCCGTAGTTTCACTACAATACTGTGCTCCAGTAAAGAGCGCTATTGGAAAATCACGAGGAGCCACAGTTCTACAGGAGGTTCCAGAGTGGGGGGGGGGGGGGGGGGGGATCACAAGAAAGGAAAACATATGTTCTATATTAAGGCAAAATTAATAAAAGTACACAGCCTGTGCCACATAAAGGAAAACCTTTGAAGAAACCCACCGAAAGGGCTTCCACGATCCAGCAGTTTCAATTAGACTTTTAAACAGTTACATACTGAGCCCATCACCCCCCACAGACTAATGGACTTTTCCTAGAGGAGCCACTTGACAGCGGAGCTGATGGACTCCTGGGGTCCCGACGAGTTCCCGATGAGTTCCAACATGTGGAAGACGTCTCCTGCGTCTCCTTCGGGCAACTAAGTAAAACCTGAGGATTTAAGTTCAAGTCCCGATCCCTCATCTCGACCGAGGAGGCGCCGCTCTGTAGCGTCACGCAGGCCTTTAACCGCGCTCGCCTGTCCAAGGGGACCCGCGGTACGCGCGCAGGCGGGTCCGCGGCGAGACGCTGATACACAGTCGCCGCGGAAACGCCAACACATCATCGGCAATGACAACGGAGCACAGGAACCAGAAATAGTGGAAGAACAGTGTAACATTAGTTAGAAATATGCGACTCATCCAGCCATTCACACAAGGCCTGATTTTCATATGAATAAACACACAGGTTCGCATGCGGGTGAAGGTTCAGGACCACTAAAGTGTCCCACGTTTGTGAAGCTGTTGCTATGGTAAATGGTGGCTATATTATGCAAAACGAGATTTGAAGAACTAAAATGTTCCATTTTTTCCACTCACAAGTAATTATAGAAGCTCATAAAACACAGAATGTTGTCAGTTACAGGGAAACAGTTTTAAACAAGAAAACTCCAGCTTGTGCCTGGAAGCACGAGAGAAAAGCAACGTGTTAAACTGATGGAAAAGCAATGGAGAGCGTCATTTTTATGAAAGTATCCTCACAGCAAAACACAACAAATATTTTGCTCAATACATATTGCAAAGTTCACGGTGAACTTTAAGTTCCCGCCCGAAGGACGACCGTGAGCAACGTGGCCCACGGAGGTTCGAGCGCTGCTGCGGCGGCCCACATCGTGCCTTTGAGACGACTGTCGTGTTTAAGGGAGGGGAAACAGAGTGACCGAAGTGCGAGGCCAGGGAGCAAACAGACAGACCAAACGCAAAGACAAAACCGGGGAGAAGAGAAGGAAGGAAGGGGGGGGGACGGGGGTGTCGATTCCTCGCCTCTATAAACGTGCAAAGAGCAGTAAAAGCCCTGCTCTCCAGTAAGCGGCACCACTAAAAGGGCTTCCCCCCACAGCTCAGTCCCGATCGCTCCTCTGGTTATTTGGGGGGGGGGGGGGGGGCGGTCTGCGCTCACGGCGTGCAGGAAGACGAGCGTCGGGACCCGCTCCGAGTCCAGGCGCCAAACGAAAGGCCAACGCGGAGCCAAGCGCGGGCTCTGCGTGCGTGTTTCCGCACAACAGGGCCAAGGACTTTGGCTCATCCTGGCATCGAGGCTCCGAATCAAGCGCGCGCGTTCCACCGACGGAGCGCCCCCTTCCGCGGAAAAGTGGCCTTTCCGACCTTCGGTTCGTTTCGGGCGGCGGCGGCGGCGGAGGCGCGGGAGGAGGTGGGAGGGCACCGCTTTTGAGGGCGGTGGGACGGAGGAGCACTGATGAAAATCAGGCCTGTCGCTGCGCAAGCACACGCCCACACACACACCTTCCTTGCCTGGTCATTGTCCTCCATCTGACTGAGGTCGCGACCACTGGCCTGGGCAATTCGCTTTCCTGACACCAGGTTCCCCACCATCACAGAGGCGGGTCCAATCTCTGCAAGACGGGAGCGCGCAGGGAGCACGTTACACACGGCACGCACGGCACGCACGGCACACGCGTCGGCACACGGCAGCAGCCTCCGGCGAGCGTTTCGGCGCCCCGTCTCACCCGGCTGCTTCTGCCTCGGTTTCGGCAGGTTCGTCACGCAGGTGTGGGGGCACATGAGCACGTTGCAGGGGTGCAGAGAGCCCTCTAGGAAGAGCTGCTTGGTCTCCGACAGGTGGATGCCCCCCAGCGGTGTTTTAGGGAGGGTGTTGGCTGGTACGAGGGCCAGGCAGAAAACACCAACCCCATGGATGCTGTCGATCGCCTGGAAAACAAGCGAAATGCCTGGAAATATGAAGCGCTCACACACAAAGACAGCTGCTACCTTTGGACCCAAAGGTCATAGGTTTGAGTCCCACCTCCAGCTGTGGTAGCCTTGAGCAAGGTACTTACCCCAAATTACTCCAGTAAAATTACCCAACTGCCTAAATGGGTAAATAATTGTGACCTTAACATTGCAAGTCCCTGTGGAGAGAAGCATCAGCTAAATGAATAAATGTAAATTTTGTGTGTGTGTGTGTGTGTGTGTGTGTGTGTGTGTGTGTGTGTGTGTGTGTGTGTACGCGCGCGAGTGAGTCAGTGAGTGAGTGATCATCTACCGCGTTCGTCATGCAAATCAAATGTGAATTTTTCCAGGGAAAAATTTCTAAATTAACTTAGAAACTCATTATATTTAAGATAAATCCATTATATTTGATTCTTATCCATTCTAATGTAGAGCTTTACCAGTTTAAAAAGCGATTCTAACACGCTGAGCAGCGCAAAGCGAGTCACGCAGCCCACGTGAGGTAAGAAAGGGCGACTTTGGCACGACTTGGACGAGAAGGCACCCGAGAAGACGGGCACGGCTCACCGACGACGCGAGTACAAGCGGAGCGTGAGGAGCGACGGCGACGGGAAAAGACGAGCACGGCGGACACAGGAGCACAGGAGCGCGACGCGGCGGCTCGACGTACCTGCAGCACACGACTCATCCACTGGAAACTGTCCTCTTCTGTGGAATCGGGCCTCTGCTCAGCCACGACAACAATGCGCTCATCGTGTAGCACGGTGACTGAGAACACAGCAATCCTTGTGGACAAAGGGACCGTCATGGCGGTTTAACTAAATACTACTTACATAGAGAATTGTTAACAGTTAGATTAAGATGAAAAGGAAAAAACACACACACACACACAAAAAAAAAAAAAGGAATATGAGCGGCTCGTCGATATGGAGACAAAGTACCTTCCCCTATAGACGAACTTCATGGGTTCGACTGCGAGCGCCGTGGCGACAATGTCGTCAGCATTGTGCCTCCGGCCGCTTACCACCATCAGCCCATCCATCTTGCCTGTGATGAAGATGAGGCCCCCGGGACCCACAAAGCCCAGCAGGCCGGTTCGAGCGAAGGGATATTCGCTGACGGGTGCCCCCGTGCTGCTGGTGGGAAACACCTGGAACCCAGCACGCAGCAGTGCTCGTGTTAGTCGGTGCCGAAGCGGCGCGCGGTAGCTGTACCAGCCCTTGGGATCCTCTTCGGTGGCAGAGATTCACCCAGACAGCAGCGGCACCGCAGCCCGTGAGCAGCGGGAGGAAGGGGCCATCCGAGGTCGGCGGCGGAGCGCAGCGGGAGGCCGAAGCGGCTTTTCCCGCACAGCTTACCTCGAAAGTGTTCTTCGTCATGCCGGAGAGGCCGTAGTACGACATTCCTGTGGCGATGGAGCACACGCACAGCTCTCCGACCTCATCCGTTTGGCACAGCTGAGGGACCCCATCTGGCTTGACCACACAGAGCAGCGCTATGGGGGACAAGCGGACCACGGTAAACAAACGGCACGGACAAATACACAAGGATCTCATTACCTCATACCTATTAGTACCTCATGACTTTGCACTAATAGTAATTTTTCTAAATTTGTCATTTACGCCCTCTGTTCCCCTTGTGTTTTTCTTTCCTTACGTCCTCATAATTTATGTCATAGGCTGCTGAGAGGATTCACAGAGTAAGAATCTCATTGTACGGTGTCACAAACCGTTTACTGTACACATGACAATAAACTCTAGAATCCTGAAGTATTGTGCGTCTCTGCGCACGTGTGCGTCGCACCATCGCTCCCGGCCACAGGCCGTAAGGGGAGCCGTGTCACTGCGGAACATCCAGCCGCCCGCCGCCTGCTCTCACTACGGTACTGTACCTCCTGGCATGACGGTTCCCACATCTTGCACGGTGAGGACCGACAGTCGCTCCTCCGAGTCGACCCTGATGACCCCGTGGCTCAGCCCCTGCATGGACAGCACACCTCTCCCAGCGGGCTGGTTACTGTCGTTCGTGGGCCTGTCGGCAGCAACACCCAGAGGAAATAAAAAGCCGATAAGCTCTGCAGACTCGCAAGGAAGCTCCCGCTTTTGGCGAGGCGGATTGTGTGTGTGTGTGTGTGTATAAGAGAGAGTGCGAGTGTGTGTTTGTGTATATGCAGGACAACGCATTGATCATGTTCACAGAAGACCGCTCGCTCGCTCACTCGCTCGCTCACTCGCTCACTCAGTCACTCACTCGCTCACTCACTCGCTGGGGTATTTGACCACTTCTGAACGCAAACTTCATTTCAGCAGCACGGAAAAGCTGTAAAAGTTTAACAAAGCAAATCCTGCACATCAAACAGCCATAAGGACTTGAGGTAGGAGAACGAGGGCAGGGAGACGTTACCCGTCCGCCCGAAACCACACGCAGAGCTCAGTTCAGTCGCCCCGCAGACAGGCTTCTAAAGTGAGCGCAGCCAGACGACAAACGTTTTCACGAGCAGCCCAACCGACTTGTTGACCACATCACAACTTAAGGGTCCTGTATTTCTCATCAAAAACAGTCCTGGCGTCTTTCTTGAACAGTACAGCTTTGGGTTTTTATTACTGTTCTACAAAAATTCCACTCTCCAATTTCGGGTCTTATTTCGAGGGGGGAAAAAAAAAAAAAAAAAACTGTAGGCCAGTTTCTACTTCCCTCAGCAGCTCAACTGTAAACAGTGCTCAGACTGGGCACAGATCTTCCCTTTCAGCCCAAATTAAGCCGTCAACAGAGGACAGGTTGATTTCCACAACGGGGACAAAGCAATTACCTCCTGATGGCCACGGTCAGTGCCTCAGGGGAGCTGGCACAGGGGCAGATGACCTCTGGCCGGAGACCCTTGCTTTGGAAGACGTTGAGGAAGGCGTCACACGACGAGATGGACCCTAGAGGAGGAGACGCAAGAAGAGACGATCAATTAGCTACACTGACAGAGTTCAAATGTAGCACACAGTCAAGATCCAACCCTGAGCTTCATAGAGCACCACCTGGACAGCGGGTGGTAGCAGCTCTCACGGAGCCAATGGCACACTTTGCACAGTCACCGGGAACGGTACAGTAAATGAGACGTAAGCTTCAATCGGGCTGCTAGGAGATATCTTCCGCTGGCTTCCCCAGACCCGCGGCTTGTGCCTATTTCCCTGTATGAATCGCCGTTTCGGGGAAGCGGTCCCACGGCGCTCTCAGCACTCAATGTCCCGCTCACCCCACGGCCCCTCAGTCACATGTAATTCACGTACGGCTGATGTTCGCGTTACAACAGAATGGGCGGAAGTGCTTTCTTCAGGCAGACGTTCCACAAATCACAATTTGGGGGGAGAGCCCTCGTCTGACCGGTAAGAGCTTAAAAGCCATTGAGTTACTCCAAAGATGGAAAGAAACACAAACGGCTTCAGGCGATACTTGTGTATTTGGAAAAGCGGCATGTCAGCAGTACGCTGCCATGTACCGAACGTATGGGACCGAGCGGAAGCAGCAATAGAAAATTAGAGAGTGATGGAAGAATGCAGCCGTGCAAACGAAGAAAGATCATCGTGACACGACTGGAGAGAAAAGAAAGCGACGAGGAAGGGACGGTCACCTGTCGAAGGGAGCGGGGGACTAAGTGCGTGCGAAGGACAAGACGACGTGAACTCACAGGGGTTGGAGCCGTCAGCCACCACCAGCATGCGCAGTGAGCTCAGGTTGATATCCCGCTGGTCTCGGTGGGCCACCAATGCCCAGTGCATGTCCCTCGACTTCACACAAGCCACTTTCGCTACAAATGAGTGGAAAGTCTCTCACTGAAAGACCGCATTCCGGGCCCCGCACCGCGGTCACATCCTTGGCCCACAGGTGTATGGCTTTGGTAAGTGAGCAGCTCCCAATGACACTCATGACAGAACCACACATTATGGACCATTTCATGATGTGGTCAGCGGACACAGTTGCAACATTATCCTACACTATGGAACTACAATACTACGTTTGTCACATAGCAGTAAGAATTCAAATATTTTCAAACAGCAACTGTGTCTCAACATACAACTTGATTGGGAAAAAAAAAAAAACAATCAGCTTCAATATCAAGTTTTTCCGAAGGCCAACTAGAGGTTTGCACCATGATGAGTTTGTGATGAGTTATTGACAAACCATTTGGAATGAAGACATACTGACCTTTGTACTGGCATACTTTCTGTATCCATGACAACGGATTGACCTTCATCAGTGAGTAAGGGACACTGATCACATGCATCATGTTCATAACGCTCTGTAAGAGACATTGTGGGAAATAAGGAATTAAACCTAAGCGACCTTTAACCCCTCAATCTCCACAGAGCAACACGCACTGGGACACATAACTACGCTAATAACCCAGATTTAAAGAAACTGGGATTGTTCTGTTCACTCTGGCTTTCACTGGTTGGGTGCTACAATGGTGTAGGGATTAGCTGAAGGCGGGGGGGGGGGGTTACTTACTGTGAGGATCCCATGCCACAAGCCCACATCCTTCTTGAAGTCCAGGACATTGACGATGGTTTCCGCTGGAGCAGAGAAGCAGGAAAGAGGTAAAACATGGGATTACCAGCCCATACTGTACAGAGACAGGGTCACTAGATGCACAGCATGTGCAGCCAAAATGCTGCTTTTTTCATTGCATCAGGTGCATTAAACACTGGAGTGCTTTGGAGGAACCCAACTGAAAAGGTGCGAGCGTAAACTATGTACGAGAGATGGAACGCTGGTAGGGTTACCTTCTGTGTATCCACAGGACTGAGTGAGGGCCTGGCAGTGGGTGAGCATAGCAATCCTCATGACCGTTACCCCCAGCACACTCCCATCCTTGCAAGTCTTATACTGGAAGGCAAGGCACACACAAAGGCGATTGCGGGGATCCGTCGTACGACAGAACTGCTACACCATTACAGCTGAAGTCTTTCCCACGATTACTCCGCAAAGCGAGCGCGGCCTTGGAGCTGTACGCTTAGAAACGAGGACGAGGTGTACCTCAATGTAAGCTGTGTCACTGTTTGCATCTTTAATATGCGGGAACCAGTCCCGAGGAGGCTTGGACAGGTGCTTGGACTCGGTGACAAACCAGAGGAGCTTTGGCCAACCTGGAAGGGAAACGACAAACACGCAACCGCTAAAAGCCACCGTATCGGCTACACGGTGCATTAGATGCGAGCGCTCTTTAGTACAAGCGAGATGTGCACAAGACTTGGGAAGTCCACACAGAGCTCACGCTACCATCGTGTGACAACGGCTCCAGTCTCTACCAAGCGCATGGTTCCGGAAAAGGCCTGACCTTTGAACTGAGGGATCTCCCCGGTGGCACTTTTGGGCAGGCCCTTGTGGCAGGCATCACTGGTCAGGGCCACGGTGACTCCACAACTGCCCAGCAGGAAGCCAATTTGTTGGCTCCCGGCATCCTGGGAGAGACGTGGACAGAGCGCAGAGACTTGAAGGTCACACAAGGAGAGCGAGTGTAGAGAAACACAAAAAAGCACGTTGAGTGTGTGACTCAGTGGTGTGCACCGCAGGGGACACAACCATCCCCACTCAGGTAGAATATAAACTGATTCAGTTCATAACCATTCAAATGCGGCCAATTCTGGACTAGTGGTTCATCACCTTGTGCTGGAAGAGGCTGAAGGAACTGAAATACCTTTGGAATTACTGTAGCAAACATTAGGCAGCTCTCCAAAGGACTAAACAACGGTAAATCAACGTAGTAAATAAACACTGGGAAGAGTGCGGGACAAAGGAGTCAGCTACATAAGAGTGGTTAAGAGCAGCACGGAGCACAACGGCTATTCTTTGTCCTTCTCTTTTACCGTATTATTTTGTTTAATTTGTTTAATTTTCTATTTTTATACTTGAATGGTTGTGTTTTATATTGTTTTATGTGGCTGCGTAAAGAACTCAGGGAATAGCGTTAGAATTTCGTTGTTTTGCACAGCAGTACAAAGTCTTCAATTCGCTTCAATGTACTACGGTAACTCCTGCAACCCGCTGTAGCACCCAAGAGTATGAGTGTACACCCGCCGCACACCCGCCGCACACCATCCCCAATATACAGACACTTAGAGACGTTCACCGATCTGGACTTCAGAAAGGCTCCATTCCAGCTCTCTGGAAATGTCACTTTTGGTTTTGTCTTCTACCTTCACAATCCACTCGCAATGTCTACTACACACATGTTCCTTAAAAAGCCATGAAAAGCCATGCTAAAGTGATGCTTCAGCTATTACTTGTCATGCATTTGTGAATAATGTGAGAATACTAATCTTACAACAATGTTATTAATGACTTCATGCCTTGGGTCATGTTGTGTCGCTCAGGAACAGATTTAAAATTTCCTCATAAGCAATAATGGGAAAAACTTCTTCGGTATCTAGATATTCACCTTAAGGACAAATTTTCAAAAGCTAATTAAGTTTAGACTGGGGGTTGGGGGGCACTTCAGCAAATTACAAGAGTTTATTTTAAGTAGCAGAAGTCTGTAAAGACAAGAATGTTGTTAATGAAGAGGAAAACAGGACTCATGCTTGAACCTGAAAGACAGATTTTTCCTGAAAGAAAATAATGTTCCGTCAATAAATATGTTCTACTGAGGATGGGCAACCATGTGGAATGAAAACCACGCCCAGATAATAGTTATACGGTGTCAAAGAAGGTGTTAAATAAACAAAAAAAAAAAAAAAAAAAAAAAAAACACACATTTTTAAAAAAAAAATCACTACACGGAACTTAGGGGGGTGCAGTGGCGCAGCAGGTTTGACTGGGTCCTGCTCTCCGGTGGGTCTGGGGTTTGAGTCCCACTTGGGGTGTCTTGCGACGGACTGGCGTCCCGTCCTGGGTGTGTCCCCTCCCCCTCCGGCCCTATGCCCTGTGTTGCCGGGTTAGGCTCCGGCTCCCCGCGACCCTGAATGGGACAAGCGGTTTCAGTCTGCGTGTGCGCGTGTGTGGGGACTCTGTTCAACATGCAAAACTTGACCCGAGTTTTAAAGTGCATGCTATGGGCTATGAGAAACACCCAACTGACGGCCAGCTCCGGACACTCACCTTCCTTGTGAGCGGTACCTCAATTGGCACCGGCACCACCTCCGCCAGCAGGCAGCCATAGAATGCCACCATGAAGGCAGCTGGGTCATTGTTTGGAAAGACGAGCGCCACCTGTGGTAACGGAGGTCACAGAGTTGGTTCAGATGACACAACGCACATTAAAGCACACTTGTGCTCAGGAGGGATGGACACGGGATACCTGAAAGATCAGGCAGCATCCATGAACCTCGTGTGGCTGAGAAACCAGTACAGCCTCTATGCGAGGAATTATGTACCTTCTGGTGCGAGTGTACAGCAGTGCACACACCCTACCTGATTGTACGTCACATAACACACACACATTCCCTTATATTTCATTACTTCACCCTCGGCATCTCAAACACCCTTCCGAACACTCCTGTGATTCCGTGTCTGGTCATCAACCAAGAACTTGCTAAGCAATATCATAACCGGATAGATGTACAGTTTTGCTTCTGTTAGCTGCTAGTAGCGGCACTCTTTTTCTACCTGGAATGCCCAAGTGGGGGTGGAGCAGCCACTGGCATCTGGACCTCCCAAGATGCTTCTCCTTTGCCTTTTGGTTACGAGGTTTTTTTTTTTTTTTTCTCCCCTTTTCATTTCCTCTTTGGCTGGTTAGCTTACTTTATAGCTTTACTAGCTAGTACCAACTAGTATAGTTCTTTACTAACTAGTATAGTTCCCATCCTGTGTCACTGTGTGAGACAAGCTCTCTATACAAATAAGCCAAATTGAATTTACCCTTACGTTTGTTACTGCAATACTGTAAGGGTGTGCATCTACAACAGCTCTCTCAAACATCTTCTCATTCAAACAAGCTTAGTGACTTTTTCACCTTTATTTAGTAGACACCTCGCCCTTTTTTAGCAGTCTTGAAATCTTTCTTTTATTCATTTATTTGATACTTCTCTCCAGAGCTGCTTAGTTATTTTCCCATTTATACAGCTGGGTAATTTTACTAGAGCAATTCAGGGTAAGTACCTTTGCTCAAGGGTACTACAACTGAAGGCGGGATTCAAACCTGTGACCTTTGGGTTCAAAGGCAGCTGCTCTAAGCACTATGCTACCTGTCGCCCATATACAGAACTGTCAGAGTTTACATAAATTTTTTGTGTCCAAAGGCTTAATTTTCTCCCTTCTTCCATTACTTTCTACGATATTAATTTTATGAGCTCTGAGCTATTCTCTTCTCCTATTCTCTTGTGCATTATGACTTTCATATGACAGGTTACAACCACCAAAAAAAAAAAGAACAAAAAAAACAAAAAGTCCTGTTTCAGAGACTACCTCTAGGAGCATGATAGGGCAAACACAAATGTCACTGTTTGATAAAAGTATTTAGGTTCATATAAGTATGGCAAGTGTCTCTACGGACTCACCCGGTCTCCTGGCCTGAGCATGGGCTCTTGCTTGGTGCCCAGCTTGTGGAGGATGTTGTAGGCCACCTTCATGCTCCGCGTCCACAGCTTCCCTGTGCGAACAAACACCGTAACAGCTAGTAACACTGGATAAATGGACTGGCATTCTCACCCTTATCTATTAAAACAAATCCATCCTACCATACTGAGAGCATAAGCAGGAAAAAAAAATTGTAAGAATAGATTCAAAAAACAGAACTGAAAAATATTTAAAAGGAGAAATGATTGTTAACATCTAAATAACACCTCTCGTTGATGTAGTCTGTATTGTTTTATTTCTCATTTCCACCCCAAATATGGTTGTGCAATAAAAATAAATCATATCTCTATATGTAGAAAGCAAAGAGAAAGAGGCCATTTAAGAGACTTAAGCACATGGTTTTAATCTCGATGATTCCCCGTTGATCCCCTCCCAGTTCCTGCCTACCTGTCATGTGGACACCTGTGGACAGGGACCGATTCACAGATAAAGTAGCGATTCACTGCTTAATATAACCACTGCAATCCTTCATAAAGCCTCAGAAGAGGTATGAAGTATACACAAGAAAGACACATCAAGATTTAAGAGTCAAAGTCAAAGCAACCACTAGTGCTGCTGTAGAGGCAGTCAGACTCAAACCTACTTGTTACAGAACCAATTTAAAATGGAATGAAATCTATACATACTCACTGTAAATGTCAACGTGTAGCCGATTCCCTAAACACTCAAAAGAACTAACTCGCTCGGGCAAAGGTTGCTCGGTTGAATCAGTAGAGCCAGCTCGCTCTGGTAAAGTTTGCCTGGGTTAATCCACAAAGCCAGCTTGCTCAGGTAAAGCTTGTTTGAAAGCAGAGAGGGTCAGGGAAGAGAGCTCTACCACCGCACACCAGGGCCAGACAACTCTCACCAAACCTTACCATCATGGTTTCCAAAAGGCAGGGAGAGTCCAGAGGGCTGGAGAGACAGCACAGCATGGCAAATGTAGTTACGCCACGTCTAGGACACGACAAAACTAAAGGGACCAAAACTACTGGGCAACCTGACAACATGGTAGAACGTCACACGACCCTGTACCCCCTCAAGGAGGTTTTTCACTGGGTGAAAACACTGCCTGCAGGTAACCTCCACACAAGTAACTGATCAATAGCTCATTTTCCTACATATGCAAGAGACTGGGGTGTGGAAGAGGTCAAAATGCTGAACGTGAACCACCGTCTGCACGCTGAGCTTATTGCCGTAATTGCAGCACCGCTCAAACGGTCGACTCGCTGCTCGATGGCTCAGTAGGCAGGGAAATTTTGGGCTGACGCTAAACAAATTAATACAGCTGTGAAACAGATCCAAGCCAGAAGCATGCTTTCGGTGGGTAAGCCCAAGAAAAATACCAGCAGCCTAGTGGAACAATTTACACAGCTCAGAAGGTGTCATTAAAGCTATGGGCAGACTGACGAGACCAAAAACCAAGTCAGTGAACCTGACTCTTGCAACCTGGAAGTTCTCTAACCATGAACCCATCAGGCTGCTGGTATCTGGAATCTGAGAATATGAAGTTAAGCGCTACGGTCTTTACCATAGGTAAGAATGTAGAGCGGCTTGCCGTTGGTGTCCATGGTGGTGAGGCAGGGGGCCTTGGGGGAGATTGTGCCCCAGCGCTGCAGTGCTGCCTCCAGGGAAGGAGGCCAGTTGGTCACTACACCAAGCTGCTCCCCCCTGATGGGCAACATCTGGGCACCCTCAGGACGGGGCTGGTTGGGATCTGGTTGCTGAACTATAAGCAGAGGCAGGCCCACAACATCAACTAGAAAGTACAACTATCACAGTCTCTCCCCAAAATCAGGGTTACTAGTATGTATGGTATGTTCAAGGTTACGTGAAAACAGGCTGAGGGAACGGAAAAGCAAACCTTCCAGGAGCTCCTCAAAATCATCAACGAAAAACTCCCTGAGCGGAGGTCGCTTGGGCTGCTTCAGTGTGTTCACCAGCTGCTGGATTTTGGCCGACACTCTGCTGCTGACTGGAACTCCTGAGAGACAGTGACCAAGGAAGGCATGAAGGTACCACATGCATATGTGAGAGCACACAAACACAATTATAAAAATGGGAAAGGGAGCAAGTTCAGACGTGTACAGACATCTCTTCCATCCACACTGCAGTTACTGCATAGTTAACAGCCTGGTCAGGGAATGGTTTCCATGTGTCAGGAATGCAGAGCAGAATCTCCTACAGGCGACCAACTGCGCAACCGAAAACAAGACGTGAACAGCGCTCCTTTCGCCACCGTCAACACGGGAAGCCAGGAGGTCCCAGTTCGGACACCTCTGTGTATGATTCCTTAGCGAGGTTGTCTGGTCACCGTCAACAAATGTGTCCTTTGACATTACTGACACATTACTGACTGGGATTCTGAGCTTCATCAGGGGAACAAGTCATGTCACCAACCACCACCTTGACCTCTGCTCTCCACACCATTGGGCATTCCCAAGCTTGGCACCCTTGACTAGGCAGTTTCAAGTACACGCAGTACCATTCAAGGGAAAGGATTATCTGGGCCTGAAAAGCAATCCATCATGAGGGACAGTTGCCCTTCTTAGATGACAGGAGCTCCAGGTACAGGGTACTGACAGGCCTTGTTCCAAAGACCCTCAACACGCCACTAACAATTTCCCTTCGAAAGAAGCCTCGACCTTCTCGGTCTCTTTCTCAAACGCACACACTCTCACTACCTACTTGATCACTCACCATCTCCAGTCTCCATAAGCTCTGCATTGCCATATTTTTGCGTTGATCGAGGGACTGTGGACACCTGTGGCCTCTCCACATGGGTGCTGTGCTCAGAGGTGTACGTGGTCACATCTGGGGGTGCCGAGTGGTTCTCTGGGGAGGAGGAGGTTTGGAAAAAAAGACTGTCACATGGTTTTTCGCACCCTTAAAGGTTCATGTCCCTACAGGTGCTGACAGATCAATACGGTCTAAAAATATTTTAATTTTGGCGTGAGCGTGTTTGCGAGAGAAAGAGCCCTCAGTGTCTGAACACGCGTGTCCGCGTCAGAAGGCACTACGCCGGGGCGTCAAACGTGCAGCAACAAAGGCTTCCAAACTGAGCGAGAACAGTTTCTGATGAACGTAGGACATTTTGAGGCAGATGGACGAAGCCACACTTATTTAGGAAAATGAGGAAGAAGCCGCTCCGTGAAAAACCCAGTTTGCTACGATAACGATGGTTCAACATTATAACAAGTCAGCTACAGGTGTCGAGAACATTGAAAAACAAGTAATTTAATTTTTATTAAAACAATATTATTATAATTAATTATTATTATTAGACTCGCTCACTATCCTTAACTACTCGGCCAAGTCAGGAACACGGCGGTCTGGAGCCTTTCACGAGCACAGGGTACAAGGCAAAGCAGGGTGAACCCTGAACAGAACACCAATCCACCGCAGTATTTTTGGAGCGTGTTGACTTTCAATGTGCATCCAAGCTGGAGAAAAAGTTCAGCTTCTTCTTCCTTGTTGGGTTTTTACAAGAATCAAGTCTTGAGAAAAGTATCCTATATCCAGCTACGTGAGATAAAACGGCCGGCTGGATAATATCATGCCTTGTTAAAGCTGTTGATGGATTTCATACTGTTTATTTTACACGGTTAAATATTTTTCATTTTAGACCTTTAAGATTTAGTATGAGATCTACTGCAATGTCTACTTGCTGGGCAGGTCACGCTCAGGACCGTGGCCCTCGGCCAAAGTCGGACACCCCCGTAGGGTACCGAGCTGGGACTGCAGACAAGGTGACCCTGCCCAGGCAAGGGCCTCCGAAAACATCCTGCCGAAGCACATTTCCTACATTACTTATCACTGAGTGTGAGTGAGTGAGTGAGTGAGTGAGTGTGTGAGTGAGTGTGTGAGTGAGTGTGTGAGTGAGTGTGTCTGTGCGCGCGCACTACCCCATGTCTCTCTCA
Source organism: Scleropages formosus (assembly GCF_900964775.1). Classification (NCBI taxonomy): domain Eukaryota; kingdom Metazoa; phylum Chordata; class Actinopteri; order Osteoglossiformes; family Osteoglossidae; genus Scleropages; species Scleropages formosus. The sequence continues at coordinate 958,826 of NC_041824.1, forward strand.
GTCACCACAGAACTCCTCGGGAAGCCTCTTAACAGACACGCCTGTTTATTAAAACAGGTTTTATTTTCAAAATCCACACACCCCAAACAACACGCTCGTATCTGGTAGCCGGGACCAGGGAAGGTTCTAGAACCACTGTTCCGGGGATCCCCAGCGTCCGGCGCACCTCGCCGCCACGCTCTCGTTCGGCGTTACGCACAACTCTGCCGTCTTGGCTTCGTCTTTTGGAATCGACTTTAGAGGGAATCGTCCACAGCGTCGTCCAGCCGAGGCACGCGGCTCCACACCGACGCGCTCGCGCAGCAAACGTGCGTCCGAACACACACGGCGTATGAGTCGGGAAGCGCTGGGGCGGCGTGAAGGCGACTCATGCAGAACACACGTAACGAGACACGGCACACAATAATCACACGTACACACGGTAGAAAAACACAAACCACGAGGCACACAGGTCAGGACACGAACCCGGACGGACGAGCACACGACCGATTGGGGACTGACGAAACGCCCAATAGGGAAGTGTGTCTAAAAGCAGACAATTAGCTGTCCGGTGGTACCTCAAAAAAGAAAAGGGCAGCCATGTTTCTTCCAAAGGAAAAATAAAAGCCAAACAGCAACAAGACAAAATAAATTAAAAAAAAAAAAAAAAACATTAAAGCGCAAATAAAACCTGCAGTTGCCCAGGTCATAGAAAGAGCAGAGATGAAAAGGTCAAAGGTTGCGCTCACATCACAGCAGCGTTCTGACGCCTAACACAGCGAGCTCCCTGGACGCCGCTAGAGAACACGCAAGTCACGCACGACACACGCCGAACACAGTGCAAGGCACAGCAATGGACTGCAACGGGTGCGAGTTTTGCCCACTCGCAGCATACTGACCCTCCGACTCCAGTGGTGGCGGCCAGACGAGCTCAGATCCGAATTCGCAGGAGCGTCGGAACGAGTTCCCGTTCTCGAGCGGGCCAGGTACCGTTTTTCTCCTCAGCGAAAGGTGCGCTATCGGGCCTGGAGGTGCGGGGTTGGGGGGGTAGGCGGGAACTGAGAACCAGAAGCTTAGACACCACCCCATCCCACCTACTGCTGCCGCCGCCGCCGCCGCCGCCGCAACATGTCAGCGATGGGCCACGGCCAACGGGGTTTGGGGACGCGCTGGAATGGAGGTGAGATGATGAACAAAAAGGCTGATCTTCAGCGCTCGGCGACACAGATGGGATGTAGCAACAATTCCCAAAACGAAAGGAAATAAAACAAGAAAGCTGCTGAGTGAGCTGCACCATCTCGAATGGGCTGCAAATTATTTCCATGGCAATGGTCCAGGCACAAAGCGGCGCCTTCGTCGGGGTATGTGCATGCCCTCACGCTCTCACACATACTCAATGACACGTGCAAACACACACAGCAGCTACTCTCAACGTCAACTGTAACAAAGCACAAGCGCAAAAGCAAATTGGGGGGGGGAAAGAAAAAAAAAAAAAAGAACACTTCTCCTTGACCTGGGAAGGATATTCACGATACAGAACATTTCCAAATAGGACAAAAAATGACTGCCAACACACCCCTGTCAATTTTTTTTTTTTTTTTAAATAAATAAATATGGTTTCCCTCTTTCCATGTGTCTGCTTTTAGATGACCACCCTTACAAATAAAGAGTGTGTAACTCCAGAAACTAGAGCGCAGGTGCTCCTGTAATAAAATACAAGACATTTTCTATGGAATAAAAGAGAGAAATATCAAGGTGCAACATGCAAACCTACATGTGCTCTTCCAAAATGCCAGCAACTGATATATGGACTGGGGTACTTTTTAAAAAATTTTTTTTAGGATGTTGTGGTTTAGAAGGGTAACCTCTGACTTTTATGTGGGGAATGCTGTGACGAGACAGGACTTTAAAACTCTTTATATCTCTGGAAGATCCTGTCGGACAGAGGATTGTTTCAGCAGTCGTGTCAGAACAACGTGTTGGACACACATGTTCTACGAAGAATGGAAAAGGAAGGACTGACTGCACACGTACATCTAGTCCAAAAGGGAACACTGGGGCAGCGGGAAGCATTCAACTCCCATCGGAGGTTCTGCTGCTGGAGCCTTCAAAAAGCGTCCCGTTCAGTAAGTCGGTAAAATGCATTTCGTTTGAGAAGGACATGGGGCAACTAAACCACCAATGCTGGCCAGCGGACATGGAGCGAAGGCTGGAGTGTGGAAGGAAGTGCAAAGACAAGAGTGGCGTTAGCCCCCAGCGGGCGATAACTGAACGTCACCGGGGACGGTAGCGGTTACCGGTGGGGTGCGGAACACGGCACCTTCGACCAGCCTCGGCGCCACGACTCATGGAATAGGTGCCAAGCGCGAGGCTGTGGCTCCATGCTTTCTGCACGGCGATGGAGGTGTTTGGTCAGCAGGCCCGACAAGCTGAAGGGACGACGGCGAGCGTCACACCATAAGAAGCTGGCAAGCGATCAGACTCACCAACGTGCGCGTGCGCCATGACATCAGCCAGGCGGCCAGCCGCTCCGCTGCCCCCGCTCTGCGTGGAGGACGAGGACGTGGTGGAGGAAGGCGTCGAGCCGTGAATGGCACGGCTGATCCAGTGCTCCATGCTGATGCTGCCCTGGCTAGAGCTGGGCGTGCCCCCCCCGGGAAGGCAACCCTCCTCCTCCGAGCCTGACGACGTGTCTGGGGTGGGGGAAAAACTTAGAACTGGAGCTTCGGTGTCCTACCGTGACGATGTCGACAAATTTAAGACAGACTAAATTCTATTAAAACACACGTTACGTGTGTATGCAGGTGAAGTTGTGGATTCATTTGCATATCATTTGCATATTCAAACAACTAGTCCAGGTCAGTCGGTCCACCAACATCGAAGGCCGCATCCAGATAACGGCTGCTCGGACCGCTTACAGTCGTCGCCACGAACCCTGCAGCTGCGAACGTGGCACAGGCGTTGTATGAACATGTCAAAGTCTTTCACCGCACAGAAACATCACTGTGTGGCGCACTGGCCGTCCAGGGGCAGCGTTAGCTCCGCAAGGAGGGGTTTCCCAGCAAGTTCACCAAGAGGACTTCCTGTCACAGTCCTGGCACACACACGTACGGGGTCAGGGGCAGGTGTGGCCAAGGGAAAGTGTGACGATCTGCCAGAAGGCCAGGAAAGAAAGTGCTCATCTGAGCCTGGAAATAAAACTGCTCTTCAGCTGATACTTCGTTGCACAGGTGGCCTCAGCACAGCCACAGGGTGTTCAGCCAGTAACGCAGTAAGAAACACAGTAAGCTCATCTGCTTCAAAGACCCGCTTGGCCTCAGAGCCACATTTACCTACAATGGCCCCGCCACCCCGTCAGGTTACCTGGCTCACCTGGAGGAGTGTACGCATCCATGGAGGTCTGCACCACCAACGAGCGCCGTTTGGAGGGCATCGGCACTGCCATCTTGCGCTCTTTGTGTTTCGCCAGGGCTGCCTGCACCGCCTCCGTGTGCACATCTGGGGGGGGGGGAAGACATGAGGCAGGAGAGAGCGAGATGGGCAGGACTAGTGATTGGATGTTGGTCTGGGGGGCGGAGCAAACACTGTACCGCGTCCTGTACCGTTACAGCCCCCCATTTAGCACTCAGTCACGTTCCCTTTCCCATCGCACTCGAGGAGGGAGTAAACGTACAAAACCAAGTTACAGACACGTGTACAATAAGTGTATGAATGGACAGACCGACCTGATCTGTATCTCTCGTCTCGGGACCCAGACGATCGCCGCCGGTGATACCGGGAGGAGGATGAGCCAATGGCAGTGCGGCGGTCAGGGGCCATGGGCTGCTCCACCCCTGCAGAAGAGAAAGGTTGGAAACCCAATCCATAGTCATCGAGCAGACAGCACGGGAAACTGTCCAGCATTAACCGTTTCCAAAGCTATTCTGCTGAGCTCTCAGAACCCATTAGTACCACACTGACCATCCACCAACCGCGGTAAGGCAACGACTTTGTGACGACTCAAACGTGTTGGTGAAAATGAGACTCCAGCGTCAGACCGCAGCCGATCACTGTTCAGGGATGTTTCACTTTCACACATTTATTAACCTTGAGCCCATCCTGTGTAACAGACAGAAATGGGGGAAAAAGGTTTTTTTTTTTTAAATTTTTTTCAAATATTCAGACGGTGAGCATCACATGACCATTTTCTAAGATTGTCACTTAACCTATGGCTCCAATCCAGAGATCCACGACTTAGGTGTTCCACCAGTATTGCTTGTTTCTGCAACTGACAGAACTCATCATGTCTTGTTTCAGCTATTTCTGCCTTCAATAAACTCTCAGGAAGGGAAAAGGACTGAAAGAGAACCTTCTGAGAAAAGAGCGACAAAGACCACGCAAGCGAAGGAGGTTGTTATGGACGCATGTGAACCTTAAGCTTGAACTTTAACAGACTGTGTGAATAGCTTTGCAAACCACATGTCTGGACTGAACACTCCATCTCAGCTTCAGAGCACTTGGCCAAATCACAAGTTCATCCCACAGCTGCCTTGGAACAAGAAAACTTGTATCGAGCAAAACCAGACAAAGCGGAACAGCAGTACAGCACCGACAACCTCAGGACTATGGGTCTACCTAGTTCTACCTGGGGGTGGTGAAGGACACATTCCTCTCAAGGAATTTCTGCAGAACTAACTACGTTCCTGGGTGGGACTTGGGCTAATTCACCTTGCCTCTCACTGGCTACGTCCCGACCCAAACGCCCGTCTCAGGAGCACCGATTCGGTTTCCGTGAGGTTGAAGAAGACTCTCAACATGACTTTGAAAGACTCCCCTCTGTGATCGTACCCCAATCTGCCAGCTGAAATTATGCAGCGAAGACATGAATTCACGGAGGTTGCCAGATCTTTTAAAGAACGCAACCTGTACTTTGGTTTTGCTTTCCCCAGACAACTCATATGTACAGGAAGGGGAAATCCTCCATACAACGCGGCATCCGCAATCTCATTTATAGTCTTCAGTTTTGCTTCTATTTTTATTCCATCTCTGATCTGGTTTCTTGTTTTCTGTTGTGCTCTTCGTATTTCATATTTTCCGTTTCTAACCATGCGCTACATGGGTGAAAATACATTGCAAGTATTTTGCCATTCCACCTGATTTCCCACCATTAATATTCCTGCTTGATGAATGAGTACTACTGCTGGGAACATGTCCTGGCAGACAATGACCGGTATACTGAGGACTGACCACAGGGACAATCGGCCTAGACTCTTGGATCTGAGACACTAGACTAGGTGTTCATTTGACGAAAAGAAAAATTAATGAGTCATGAAAGTCTGAACTGTAAATAAATCCTGATGTTACTTCTGCATTACATTACTGTTGACATTACCACCAAATCAATGCACTGATGGAAAGGGAACAATTGTTTTTTCAAACAAGTCCATCATGACCCTGGAAATGTGGAGCAGTAAAAGCTGGTTTGCACAGTAATTTCGTTGTCTTTCGAAAATGTAGTTTTACCATTTAAAGATGAGCCACTTCAAGCCACTTATGGTGTGACGACCCAAACACATTGGGTGTGTGAGGATGCAAGCTTGACCTGGAGAGAGGAACTAGAAGTCTCACCTGAGGGTTGGGGCAGGTAGGCGCCAATCAGCTTGGACCGTTTCTTCTCATATCCTTTCTGTGTGATGTCACCTGTCGAAGAGGAGACATTCACTGTAGGGATCACTCCATCATGCTCATGTCATGCGGGGGGGGCACGATCATTGGAGAGGAGGGGGCAGAAGGTGGGTGGCACTCTGGACAAAGCACAGGAGAGGTTTCTGTAATTACACGGCTACTTTACGACACGCCGACTGGCTGGCGAGTAAGTGACGCACATAACTTGAGATGACGTCTGTCCTTAGTGATGTCAGCAGCAATCCTCAGTACCACAGCATCTGCTACTCCAAACAGAGAGCAGGCCATTTGTCCATCCACGACAGCAAGTAGAGAACTGCCGCAAACATTCCGACTGCCTTCTGACCAAACGCTGTCCTCCGGTGAGAACCAAGAAGACAGATGTCCACGGAAAGAAGCAGGACCAGGGAGCAATCGGAGGAGGAAGAGGAGGAACGACCAACTCGGCCCTCGGCCCGCGGGACGAAGACCCCCAAGGGGCAGGACCGAGAAGAGCAACAAAAAGGCAACCCAGATGCTGCATCCAAAGGAATCTTTCAGCATGATTATTTCATGAGTCAAATATTGAATGTGTTCTACAATATGCTGCCTGACCCACTTTCCATAAAAGTTCATACATTTATTAAATACACATCGCAGCTCTGCTACTTGGACTAATGTGCAGTATATTTTGTTTGATTTATGGCACACTCAGACAAAGAGAGAAAGCAGTTTCCATTTCGTTTTCATGCATCTCGGTCAAACACAGCCCAACAGCGGCAGGTAGGGAACAACAGGCCAAAGTGCGGCGGTCGGTAACCAGAAGGGCTTCCGTGATCCATCACTTGTCCCCTTCTCCCTCGTGGCTCTTCAGTTCCCCTCAAGTAGAACTTTTCTTTCAGTCCTAAGCTGCTTAGTTATTTACCCGTTTTTACAGGGAGGTATTTTTTATTTATGGACAGCTGGTAGTGTAGTGGTTAGAGCTACTGCCTGCCTTTGGACCCACAGGTTCAAGCCTCACCTCCGCTTTGGAGAAAAGCGTCAGCTAAATGAATAAATGTAACTGTAACTGTATTTACTCAAGCTGTAAGCAAATTGCTCAAAGGTACCAGAACAGGAGCTGGGATTCCACGCTGGGTTCTTCAGTACCAAGGCCATCGATGGCTCCAACTGCTTCACCACCTGCTGCCCACTCTCATTTAACTGGAAATCTTAGCACAAACTCCACAAAAGAGATTTCCGCGGCTTGTCACATGAAGCTTTACCTACGTACTTGGCTTCCTGAGGTCACCTGGAGGTGATCCTCTAAAGAGCTGAGCAAGGAGCCCACGCTCGTCCCAAACCCTGGTCCCAACCCTCTGCACTGCCAGCAGTTCCGCAGGAGCTAAAGAGGAGAATCAGAGCCTCTCGGTACGACAAGCAAAGTGCCAAGTGAAAGAACTCAAATGCTTCAGGTTGTTTTATTTGCGCATGTAAGGATCGCCATCACCATTCCAATAAGCCCAAAGTGTCAAGTCCTTTGAATCGCAACTCATCTGCACGACCATGGAGTCACAAACTTCACTTCCAGACTCAAGAGTGTTGAACACAGGATGACGTTCTTCACACAAGTACCTCTTAAAGTCTGCATACTGTGTACGGAAACTGCCAGAACTGCAGTAGCTCTGCTTTCCTCAAGAAGTCTGACGATAATTTTCTCATTGTTCCCATGTTGGCTAATGGTTTCCTCATTTTACTGCCCTCTGGAAGCTCTCACCACACTGCTTTGTGACACTTTTTGGCTGTTGAAGCAGCAGGCGGAGCTTAAAATGAAACATGTGAGCGAGAGGGTACTCACAACGTCGAAGGCCAGCGTGGCCCAGTGTTGCCCTTCCCAAGGCACCGATAGCCACTGTGCTCAGAGTGATCTGCCACACATACCCCCCGCCCCACACACACACCCACGCCCCACAACTGTCCCGATTCGCATTCCACAGCCCCATTCCAGAAGGCAGAAACAAAGAAAGAAGCTTCTGGAAGGGGAGGACACCAAAGGGCGAGCACAGCAGCTGCGAGGCGCGTGGCAGGTGGGTCAATGTGGGCTTCCTTCACCAACTCATGACTTGCTGCACAGGAAGTAAGAAGCCAACAAACAGGCAGCTCGACAGCACATATTGCAAGGCAAGACAACGCTGTACGAGACAACGGACAGGGCAACGTCGGCCAAACGAAACCGGCCGCTGTGTACAAATTCGGAACGTTAACTGGTATCGACAGCAAAATGTGACATTGAGTTAAACGCTGCTTATCTGCTGTAGGCAAGAAAACCAGGGATTAAATTCTGACTGAAGTGAAAACACTGAAAAGCGGTAGGACCCTACTGCAAAAAGGGGATTATAACTAAATTGTAAGAGACAAGCCAGTTTGGAAAACAGAACCAAAGACATTAACGTTTACATTTATCCATTTATAGCTGACGCTCTTATCCAAAGAGGCGCAGAGCGATTACTGCGTATTATTTAGCTGACAGCCTCATCCAAGGAGGCTACATTTATCACACTAAACTCTCCTTCACCTCTCCGCACATGAGCGGTGCAGCGCAAACACACCATGGGCAATTTAGAGGCACCAATCCACCGGAAACACGAGTCTTTGGAGCACGAGAAGAAACAAGAGCACCCAGAGGAAACCTCAACAAATGACGCAGCCCGGCTGCTATCAGACACCAGCGTTACTGCCGTGTCGCCGTGCTGCGAAACTGAAGCGACAAGTAAAGGAGTTAGAGGAGATATGAAGAGCAGTCCCACCACTGGCTCCAGAACCAGGACCCCTCCAATGCAGGACTGCTGTCCAGCTTCCCGAAAACAAAGCTGACCCAGAACGCGAAGGTTTTCAGCACAGCCACCCTAACCACACACACACCGGACACACAGCGACGTCCTACTGCGGACGCACCCTGTCCGTTGTGCCGACATCCTGGTCTAACGAGTTCCAGCAGTCAATAAAAGCTGCGTTATAGACGTCACTTTATCGTACCCTAAATGAATAATTCATGTACAAACAGCAAAGACAAAACATACGCAAATCTCTCGTACCAGAAAGGCTAAACGGTGTGTGAAACTGCTGGGTTGGGGTTGTCAATCACACTGCATTCCTCAGCAAGGTGACCCCTTGGCCAACCCCAATTCCTCCGTCAAACACCATCACATTGCAGTGTCCACATGTTGTATGTGAATAAATTCTACAGGTTTGGCAGCGGGGGGGGGGGGGAAGAAAAACCGCTGATTGTTGGATCTTCAGTTTGGGCCCCACTAAACACTGTTGGCCAGAAGGTAATGTGACGGAGGAGAAGCGGGGAGTAACTACAAACACACATTTAGACTCCATACTGGAATGTGTGTGTTCATCTTTGGTTAGAGGTTATGAAGCACAATTGAAACATCTAACACATGGGCAGGGAAGAAAACGTCAACGGAAGACATTTTTCACTGTCACCTGATACGCACTGTAAACGAAAGCAAGCTGTAAGAAGGACCCATCATCCCGACAAGAGTCACTTTGGGTTGGACAACTGCTTATGGTCAGAGGCCTTCAGCTGGAGCGATACATTGGCCAAAGCCACCGAAATTATGGTCGAGAGGGACAGACTCAAAGATCAGCGAATGAAGCACTTTTCCCCACTTGTGCTGTACCCTGGTAATACATCAGGCGACCTCTTCAAATGGCCAAAGTGGGATGTACTGTTAGAGCTCTGCTGAACGTTGAGGTGTTTCAGTGGATAAAGATGTTTCACTTTCCTCAGCCATCTAACTTTCTGTCTCTATCTCTGTTTCAACTCAACACTCATGGGGGGGAGGGGGCCGTTCTCACAAAAATGCAGTCAGTCTACCGAAAGAGAGGATTTACGCACGCTGGCCGGCAGGGTAGCGGAAGCCGGTTCCTGCGGCCCCCAGCTGTGCGCCCTTCGCCACAGCTTCCTCCTTATTCTCCTCACCAACATCCAGGAGGAAAAGCAGCTGATCATCTTCACCCAGTTGAGCTCTGACAGAGACCTGGCTCCAAACACACCACTCCAGCTCAAAGAAAACAAGCCATCCGTCTACAGGGATCGCTGGGACACAGTTTCAGGAGTATATGGTACGTGCAGAGAAACAGAGTACGAAACGCTGTATGTTCAAGTTAATTGATATCTCCCTACAAATAGAGTATAGTCCAAGTAGGCTCCGCACATGCGGTCTGCCCAAAATAGTGGACCGCACCCCATCCCCCCTCCCACTTTGCTTTGGACAATCTCCAGCTAGCTACAGGTACGGTGTCACTGGACATCTGTGCCACCATCCTGGGCGGACCACCTCATTTCCCAAGGTATCCTTCTCCAAGTAAGCCCCGTCAACCTGCATGAGAAGGATTCGGTCTCCCCGAGGGCAAAACGCGTGACGGTTGTTTGTCTCCGTCTTCAGCCTCCGCCGTTCCTCCAGGAACCAGGCAGTCACCTGCTTAAAGCAAAGTATGTGCAGAAGGGGAAGACCCACTTCACTCTTAGGCACTCAGGTACTCAGCTTGACTTCCCACACTGAAATATCCAGCTGTTTCAATGGCTAAACTCTCAGTGAATAAACCGGGAGCCAATTATGTCACTTTGAACCACATCATTTACCGAGCTAATAAAGTAAAACAAACAACATGGTAGAACCGGTTTGGAAGAATAAAGTAGGCAAACATCATTAATGTTTCAGCAAACAACGTTAGAGCGAAGGTGTCTCTAGAGTCTGTGGGAACCGTCTTCTAGCAAGACGGAGCTGCGACGACTACCTGCGGAGGGTCTCCAGCAGGTCTTCGAGCGCATGGAAACGTCACAGGAGGAGGGACAAGTTCGGAGCTAAACCAGTCAAAGCTTTTATATTCGTCTATTTTTGCCATCCTTGCTGTGACCTGGGACAAAGCAAGGTGAAACACTATGCCTAGAAGAGTGTGCCCAGGAGACATTAGGGCCCGCAGCAGAAAATGACACAGCAATACGATTCCCTGCAGTGGATGATGCGAGCAATTTAAACGTCACACATTCCCATCTGGACATGTTCCGCCTCGCTCGGGACAACATGCGATTCCTGTCCTCTATCGCACGCCGAAAGGAGTAGCCCCGTTTCTCACGTTTCCCCATGCAGGCATGTCCGGCGAAAGGCTACGGAGCCACGTCTCCAGTCACCTGGCGTCACCCCCGTCCCGTTTCCCGTCTTCCCTCCGCGTTCATCACTGCTCAAGAACGGCGGAAAGCGGGCTTTTGGGGAAGGCCACCCCCTCCAGATGGGCTTGAATTCACACGCAAACACCGCACTACACGCTAACCCTCTGCAAGGACTTCCCCGGAGCTCCTGTCACCTCGCCAAGAAAGAAGCGCCACTCACAGGAGACGCACGTCGGAGCCTTTCGGAAAGCGCAGAGAGAGAAAGAACGACAGCGGGGAGCGAGCAAAAGCCGAAATGCCAACGCCTCGAATAAAAATCAGCGAAACCCAGCAAAGGGTCAAAAGGCGCACGGCAAACCTTTTCGACGAGAGCTCGGAAACATCTTTTCAACTCGGTGACAAGGCTTCACACGGCACAGCGCTTTGTTTCCGAAGAGCGGTAAAGCGGGACCACAGAGAGGAGCGGGATGGAAAGAATTACAGAAAGTACTGCTCTCATGACGGAGAGAAAGGGAACGAACATCAGAGACACGCTCGCACGTTCGCACACCTTTACCGGAACCACAGAGTCAACGTGCGGCAAGGACGGCCACGCTTACGCTGGAGTCCGGAGTGGGCGTTCGGCACGGTACGCGTGGCACTTTCGAGCCGCCGATTTCAGGCGAAACCCTCACGTAGCAAATTATAAACACTTTTAACAGATTCCGAGTATCGAAATGAGTCGTTCACGTCGGGCACGAAGTTGTGAGAAACACGGTGACTCTTCCTGCTGGTAGCGGTAAGAACAGACACGAAAAATGCTGCTGCTGTTCAATACTGTTCATGTTCTCTGCTTGATATGAGCTTTCAAGAACCCAACAGTCTCAACAATACAAGTCACGGCCTTTCTCCCGAGCGTCAATGAACCTCCTTCCCACCCTGCAGACCTTGTGATTTCACCAAATCCATTCCTGCCTGTTCAGTTTCTCTCAGACAGACAGAAGCGATGGGGATGCGGGTTATTCCCACGGTCGGGTTTCCTCGGTGCTGAGCTCTCCTGTACGCGAGAGCCGCCCTCAGCGCCCCACGTCTCGCCTCTCTTCAACTTGAATATCCACCCCCGCTCTTCCAAAGGATGCGCGGCTGCCCGCTGCACCAAGGAGCACATGAGAGAAGTTCGAGAAACCCCCGTGAAGGACCACCCGGAGTCCCCCAGCAGTCCCCATTCTCTCACTGGCAGTCCTGGAATGGGTAGGATGAGGGCAGGGTAAGGGATGGGTCATGGCAGGATAGGGTGATCATGCACGCCTAGCATGCCTGGCATGCCAACACCCCCAGGCTGTTCCCACAATCTCTGCGATGCTGAGCCGCATTCTCAGCTGATGCAAAGTCACAAAGTGATTTTTTTTGTACCGTTTCACTAAGAAGTAAAGTAAAACAAGTGTGTGTGTGTGTGTGTGTGTGTGTGTGTGTGTGTGTGGGGCTCATGTAATCCTTTTTGATCTCTTTATGCTTACGCCAATCGTATGCATATAAAAAAAAGGGACACCGTTGCTCTGGAAACAAGAGTTATGTGTGAAGGCAAACATGGCTGCAGCAGAAAACGTTTAAAATACATTTAGAAAATGGGGAAATACAGTCATTATTCCTCCATTTACATGCGTTCATTTATCAGACGCTTTTCTCCAAAACGACAAACATCTCACAGAAAATACTATGAGCAGAAAGAGACACTTAAATGCAGACGTGTGATTCTTAAGTGCAGTTTGTTTACTTTTTCCACCATACGAACCAATGTTCATCACACGAGTAGCTGCATAACTCTCTGAGTATCGACGATTCCTGATCACCTTCCTAGTATTTTATTTTTTTTTGAGTAACATACACTCCTCAAAAAAATTAAAGGAACACTTTTTAATCAGAGTATAGCATCAAGTCAATTAAACTCCTGGGATATTGATCTGGTCAGTTAAGTAGCAGAGGGGGTTGTTAATCAGTTTCAGCTGCTTTGGTGTTAATGAAATTAACAACAGATGCACTAGAGGGGCAACAATGAGATGACCCCCAAAACAGGAATGGTTTTACAGGTGGAGGCCACTGACATTTTTTCCCTCCTCATCTTTTCTGACTGTTTTTCACTAGTTTTGCATTTGGCTAGGGTCAGTGTCACTACCGGTAGCATGAGGCGATACCTGGACCCTACAGAGGTTGCACAGGCAGTCCAACTCCTCTAGCATGGCACCTCAATACGTGCCATTGCCAGAAGGTTTGCTGTGTCTCCCAGCACAGTCTCAAGAGCATGGAGGAGATTCCAGGAGACAGGCGGTTACTCTAGGAGAGCCGGACAGGGCCGTAGAAGGTCCTTAACCCATCAGCAGGACCGGTATCTGCTCCTTTGTGCAAGGAGGAACAGGATGAGCACTGCCAGAGCCCTACAAAACGACCTCCAGCAGGCCACTGGTGTGACTATCTCTGACCAAACAATCAGAAACAGGCTTCTTGAGGGTGGCCTGAGGGCCCGACGTCCTCTAGTGGGCCCTGTGCTCGCTGCCCGGCACCGTGGAGCTCGATTGGCATTTGCCACGGAACACCAGAATTGGCAGGTCTTCCACTGGCGCCCTGTGCTTTTCACAGGTGAGAGCAGGTTCACCCTGAGCACACGTGACAGACGTGAAAGGGTCCGGAGAAGCCGTGGAGAACGTTATGCTGCCTGTAACATCGTTCAGCATGACCGGTTTGGTGGTGGGCCAGTGATGGTCTGGGGAGGCATATCCATGGAGGGGGACACGGACCTCTACAGGCTAGACAATGGCACTCTGACTGCCATTACGTATCGAGATGAAATCCTTGGACCCGTTGTCAGACCCTACGCTGGTGCAGTGGGTCCTGGGTTCCTCCTGGTGCACGACAATGCCCGGCCTCATGTGGCGAGGGTATGCAGGCAGTTCCTGGAGGATGAAGGAATTGATACCATTGAATGACCCCCACGCTCGCCTGACCTAAATCCAATAGAACACCTCTGGGACATTATGTTTCGGTCCATCCGACGCCGTCAGGTTCCACCTCAGACTGTCCAGGAGCTCAGTGATGCCCTGGTCCAGATCCGGGAGGAAATACCCCGGGACACCATCCGTCGTCTCATTAGGAGCACGCCCCGACGTCGTCAGGCATGCATACAAGCACGTGGGGGCCATACAAACTACTGAGTACCATTCTGAGTTGCTGCAATGAAATTTCGGCAAAATGGACTAGCCTGCCATATCATTTTTTCACTTTGATTTTCGGGGTGTCCTTGGATTCAGCCCTCTGTAGGTTGATAATTTTCATTTCCATCAAACGATGTGGCATCCTTTCGTTCCTAACACATTACCGAGTCCATATCAGTATAGATATCCAGCATGATTTTTTTTCCCCATTGAGATCTGATGCGTTTTCAAAGTGTTTCTTTAATTTTTTTGAGCTGCGTATAAACACTTGCTTTTCCTGTGCCACTTTTGTCCTTTTCCCTAAGCAAAGAGGTTTTGATCTTGTTTGATGTGCCGCTCAATGTCAGTCACCGAGAAGAACGTCAAACACGTCAGTGTCCCATGAATGGTTTCATGACGTCACTCATAGCTGCTGCCAGTCACGTAAACCCCCAGAAGTAACGCAAGTTATTGACAGAGGGACACTAGGCAAGTCTTCTATGTTCAATGAGCCCATGGAAACCTCAGAGATGGACAGATGGAAATGGAGATGGACAGAGGGAAAAGCGGCCCTCCAGGTTCTCAACATGTCGCAGCTCTGCAAAGGGAGCAGGATGCAGCCATATCTGCCCCCCATGTCAACAGTACAGATAGTAAGGTAGGTAAACCGTTCCAAGAACGCAGAAGTGTCCTGCTAGCACTGGGGTGGAGGACTGTGCCACAGCGAGGAGCAAAAGGACCAGGTCCAAGACTTTTTCTAAGCACACAGACAGACGCGTACGTTCACGCGAAAGGCCCCGCCGAACGAGACGAGGATTGAATTGTGCGAAGGTCAACAGGATTGTCATTGAAAAGGCAATGAGCAAACCTTCCCTTTTTCCACTAGAAATTTAACCAAGGAGGCACATCTAACGTCACCAAGCTACATGTATTGCAGGATGTTTTCAAAAAAAGTGTTGGACCTGAGGGGGCGCGGTGGCGCAGTGGGTTGGACCACGGTCCTGCTCTCCGGTGGGTCTGGGGTTCGAGTCCCGCTTGGGGTGCCTTGCGACGGACTGGCGTCCCGTCCTGGGTGTGTCCCCTCCCCCTCCGGCCTTACGCCCTGTGTTGCCGGGTAGGCTCCGGTTCCCCGTGACCCCGTATGGGACAAGCGGTTCTGAAAATGTGTGTGTGTGTGTGTGTTGGACCTGGAAACTGGGATTGTTCTTTACAGACTTTCTGCTTACAAGCTGCCTTGAGCTGCAAGACCCAACACCTATCCAAAGCTCACAACCCAGCCACGAATCGCCGGCAGCTGTTCTTGACCAAGGGTAAGTTCCAGAAATGGTCAGGCTGCTCCAGAGGGCTCACACATTGGTCTGTAGAAGGTGTACACTACATAATCGCACATGAACTCAGACCGTGTTTCTCAAGAAACATTTTCTTTCTCATCCAACATGACTGGACTTTCACAAAGTTACGGCCACTGCTGATTTGGGGGGCTGAAGAATAGATAAAATGTTCAATAAAAGGAAGTGAGTTATAAGATGCCTGAAGACCAACGTTACTTCCGAGAGTCCGTCGTATTCCTTCAACAGTACAATTAAGACGCGTAAACCATCAAGCCCGATACACTTTAGCCTTCTGATGTCACTAGAAGACCATCCACAACATGCACGCGCTTGCTGTTCCCAGCCAAATTTAAGCAACGGAGATGAGATGAAGCCGAACCAGACTACCGAGCACAGAGCTCATATTTTACAGTCTCTTGGTCTTCCGAGAATTTGAGCGAGGACATAACTGCTAGGGGCGTGTATGCGGCCACATGTTTTCGGCGCGCCCTTGGGCCGCTCTGTGTGACTGCTTTCTTGTGAACAGTCCTGCTGCCCAGCACACTCAGTTCAGCGCATCCTGCCGCCCGGCTCCTGCTACCTGGGGCTCCGAAAGCGGCCGTGACACCCGAGCGAGGTCAACTCCACCGTGAGGACGTGCGGAGTTCCTTCTGTCCTGGACGAATTTCTCTTCTCATGAACATCAAATGGATTATCTCTAATTTCTTGCTGCTGCCAGAGACATCAGAGCTACTGTGTGTAACTAGAACAATGTTTTAAAATGACTGTAAAAGTTGTGGGATTTTCATTTTAAATAACCTGACGGCTTGCAGAACAGTACGGTGACGGCGATCGTAAGGCTGCTACATTAAATAAAATACAAAATCATTCAAGGCATCGAATGACTTATTTATCGGTTATTGATGACCACAGAACCTGCAGATGCTGTTCCTGGCACTCTGGAGAAACACAGCAGACCGAGGCCGGCGGCCGACATCCATGCATAGGTAATTAGACTCCAGGGAGGTGGTAATAACGGAGAGGCACGTTACCCACACCTGAGTGGACAACTGTGTCACGCATCACCCCAAAATGCAGGAGAACATGGGACATCGGGATCATGACACTGAAAGCACACTGTGGTCCTTCACTGCATCAATACTGGTCATTCCAGGCTCTCTTGGAACACACGTGCGCGCGCGCACACACCCACACCCACACACACACACACACACACACACACACACTTACCCTTAAAGATACCTGTACAGCTCGCACTTATTTTACTGCACATCTTCCTGTGAAGAAATTCAGGTTAAGTCCTTTTTGAAACAGCAGAGCTCCTCCTAAAAATTCAACCATTGACATTTCATTACCATGGCAACAATCGCCCAAAAGTGGGAGAGGCAACATAACGAGAAAACCAGCATAGCAGCTGGAGGATGAAGAGGACCTAAACGAGAGCTTCATTTTCCTCCCGTTCCACCCAGCATCCAACTTTTGGGAGATGAACAGATTCATTGAGAAGGGAAAAAAAGACCCGCATGGAACGCGACCGCGCAACCGTCTCTCGGAAACAATCCACGCAGATAAATCAAGGTTGCATCCATCCGCAGCGAGAGCTGGTCACACGATTGAGCTCTTGGCTCCCAGCTACACAACCGCTGCTCATGCGACACGCTGGGCAGCAGAGCAGCGCTCAGTCTTTGCTCCGAATGGTGTTCGGAGGTTCAGGGCGCCATCGATGCCGTGCGTCCGTGTTTCCAACTGGGCCTTTGGGCTTCGCTCACTTGTGCGCAAGAAACACTTCTTTCAAAGCCAATAAAATTAATCCGCGGAGACAATGTGGACAACGTTGAGAGTTCGCACACCATTCCCAGCCCGACGGCTCCCCGTCTCACTCCTGGGGGAGGCGGAATTCCCTGCACTCTTCTCACGAAAACACGGACGGGGCGTTGCCTAGCAACCGTCTTCCCGATGGCGACGGCCATTTTTAATTTCCACATTCTGCCTGGAATTCTATCTTAGACTCAAGATGCTGCGTTTTCATGCAACACCTGCGCAGGGACCATGCGAACGCCGCGGCGATGACGACGTATGTACGTTCGCGCCCGTCGGTGACAAACGGAAACGCGTCTCGCCGAGCACGACGACAAAAGGGGTTTCTCTGCGCATGCATTACTGCGCACCAAGTATACAAACCACAGCGCTTTTTGTCTAATCGGTTCATACCAAACAAGCGACTGGAAAAGTTCCTCAGGTAATGAGAGACTCATACAGGCCATTAAAAAGGGAGGGGTGGACATAACAAACAGGCACCTGGAAGCTGACCTTTCGACTGCAGACCACAAAACAATGAAGGCGGCGCAGTATTTGCAGAGTGTTGTACAACAGGAGCGACATGTAACCGGGAAAAAACACACACACTGTTCCTACTTACATACCCTCATCTACACAAATGTGTCTATATACCTGGGGTAGTCTTCTTTTTGAATTTACATGTATTTATTTAGCAGAAACTTTCCTCCAAAGTGACTTCAGCTGAACTCTATGTAGTGTGTGGGCTCATAACACCTTATTCACCGCGGTGACTTACACTGCTAGATACACTACTTACAATGGGTCACTCATCCATACATCAGTGAAACACACACACACACACACACACACACACACACACTATGGGGGAACCTGAACAGCATGTCTTTGGACTGTGGGAGGAAACCAGAGCACCTAGAGGAACCCCACGCAGACGTGGGGAGAACATGCAAACTCCACACACACTGAGCGGGGATCGAACCCACATCCTCACGCACCACCCAGGCGCTGTGAGACAGACACCATGCCGCCCTTTTTTTTGCACAATGTTACGCTTATTGATCACCCCTCTGCTGCCCCTCCCTGCCCCCCAGTTCGACGTCAGTCTGTGATTTAAGGCCTTCTGTCGACTCTATTGTACCGTGGCCCAGGGGAGCTCTACTTTGCTCTCTTGTACATCCATACAGATGTGGAATGACCATAAATTGAACGTCGAACCTTAAAAAGCCTCGTTTTTAAACCCTTTCATGCACTTCTGTATTTTGTCTCTCTTGCCCTTCCTTGTACACTGCAGCGAACCTTCATGACAGTGAGCAGAAAAGGCTCAAGACAAACATGACTTATGGCACCACAACCTTAGAAACAGTAACATTATATTACAAGGAAACTAATGTGGATCTGACTTCTTTGGTGTCCTGCAGCTTCACAGCTTAAAAAAAAAAATTATACAAAAAACCCCCAAACAAGTTAATAAAATGAGGTACATAAAAATATAAATATGTAGAGCTGTCCAATAATTCTTGGTTTTTTTTAAGGCAGCCCTTAAATTAAAAAAACTTTCACTCTTTTTTTTTTTTAAGAACTGCACCGGTTTGGACCCCTTGTCAGACTATCATGGTAATTAAATTATTTAAATAGCGGAGCTAAATAACGGACAAATAAATAAAACGATTACATTTTCACCGTTTCTGTTCTGGATGCTCTCATAAAAGCAACAAAGAGCCGCAGCGAAGCTCTGAGACCACAGTAAACTACCAAAAAAAGGCACTTGAGGCAAAGAATCAAACACAAGAGTTCCAAGGACCTAAACATCAGCTTCCGTTCTCTTCATTATTCTTACGTGTGCCTTAAAAGCACGCTCGCCATTGGGCGTTCCACTGAAAGAGCTCCTGGAGGTTGCATGAATCGATTAAAACGATGATGCGAGACAGGAAATAGCGAAACGAACCCAACGTTCCACTCACTCCTTTGGTCAATGTGCCGTGGCACAGAGCGGTCACATGCGCTGGAGGATAGTCCAGCGGAGCCGATTCACAAGACGCCATGTGAAATTTCGGAGATGAAACGGGCAACAGCAAAGAGCCCAAGGAAACATCAGTTCAGACAGAGTAAGAACATCTCAACAGCCCCTAAACGTGTCCGGTAGCCGAAGCCCCACTCGAACAGTTCTCCTCCTAGTCCAGATAACTTGAGTAGCCCAGAATAGATCATCATGGAAACTATGAGCAGCAAACAGGCATCTTTCACACCTACTTCCCAGCTCAACTATTTCAACTGCTCTAGCCCACAAAGCTCCCCATAACTCTGCGCCGCAATTCTCATCTTTTTCTCCCCGACAGCAACTTTAACAAGTTACTACTGAGAGGATCGGTCATGTCTCGTTTCAACGACGAAAAGGAATATCTAGTACAGATGCTCTCGGAAAACCAAAAGACCTAAAGAATGAGGCACGGAGAAGAATCAACGTTGAGCACAAAAGAGAACAGTTGCTAGAGATGCATTTGGAGAAGAAATCACCGCTTTGGCCTCACGTTCCCTTTCTGGCCACGTCAAGTGAGCACCAGATGAAGAGTTGGTATCGAGTATGAAGGGAATATGCGAGTAAAGCACAGAGAGGTATTTGACCCACGGACTGGTAGAGAAGCTCAGCTCACAAAACTGCATCAGCTGCGAATGTAAGAAAACCTTTGTGGCCACAGTTACGGAAACGACGGTTACCAATTTAACGAAGCTCACGAAGAGCTTTGAAACGGGACTGTGGAGGCCGCAGACAGGAATTCTGCCACGGCAGACTGGGACGAGTCTCGAGCTCAATCAATAGAGGCCCTGCAACAAAAAGTTCAGCTGTCCCAAGTGAAACTGCACGACATGTACAATAAAAAAATCACTGCATTCTTGTGAACACCGTGGTCTTACCGTGCTGACCGTGCTCAAGGAAATTATTTCGCTGGGTTTGTAGGTGCAATGCCCCTCCAGGGGTCTGACATACATTCTCGAAACACGACCAGGTACAAGTGTGCTTTCGGTGCCCAAGACTCAACCCAACGCCCTCGACTTCTGCTGTGCGCTCGGCGGTTTAAAGGGACTGCAGTAAGTTCATGGAATTTATCCAGTCGAGGAGAGACAGTTCCTGTTTGTCTGTCCTAAAACATCACCTTTCAGCTAAAACGTTGCTCAGGATGAGCTCGTATTTTCAGTACATAAAACTGGCCACTAACTGCAATCTGCTTAGTTGAGATTATATCCAGCAATTTACTAAATATTTAAAAAAAAAAATACTTCTGCGAGAATAGAGGGAAAGATGCAGTTAAAGAAGGGGAAGGATTAGCAGTATACGATAACGCTGGGGGGGGACAATGGTCTCTCTTCCATGGCGTGAGTCCAATGTTACTACAACTGAACTCCAACCCCACCTTCCAAAAACAACCTTCTCGCCGCTGTCATTCATAACTTTTCGTGACGTCCACGCGCCACATTCTGACCGATAAAGGACAAACTGTGACACTGAGCCTTAGTGCCTCCAGACTGCGGTCCACAGTTCGCGCTAACGTTTTCTTCTGAGCTTCTAGAAAAGGGCCGCTCGTTGTACGAACGCAGTTTTCAGCAGCTCAAATACCTTTGTCACGGGAGATGGGAAGAGAAAGAGGAGCTCCAGGAAAATGTGACAGTAGCTCAAAAACAAAAACGATGCCACGCGTTCTCTTGACTGAGCAGAGCGAGAGCGAGAGAGAGAGAGAGAGAGAGAGAGAGAGAGAGAGAGCGCGCGCGCATGCAGAAGCTCTCAGTACCGCTGTTGAAGCCACCAAAGAGGGAGGTGTCCCTTCACAATTTACACCACTCAGTCAAAAGCAGGAGGAAAAGCCAGATCACGGTACAAGAACAGCAACTCGTTCCACAAGCGCTTCTCCGGCAGCTCCGACGTTCCGCCCGGCGTCCTAGGGCCCTACGGCGTGGGACGACCGCGTTCCCTGAGGATCGAGCGCAGTGACACGCGGCGCCTCCTTCGTCAGCGGTCGTCAGGAACGCGGTGCCCATTTCTCCGACGTGGGCTGCCTTTCTAACAATAGGCTCAACGGGCAGCGCTTCTTTTTTTAACCGCCGAGACAAACGCTCGCCGTTAGGTAATGTTTATGACTGCAGCCCGACGGAGCCGACGCGAAAAGGCCTCGTGTTCCAGCTCACGCAGCGCAGCCGAGTTCTTTCATATTCATTATATTCCAAAAACGTGCCGTCCCACAACCTGTACGATCGAGAGCCGCATTCAGCAGGAAATGGACCGGAACTCAGCGAACCTTCTGCACAAGAACCGGCATCAGGGCTTCAGCGGTTCAATAACCGGTTTCTTTTTTTAAACTGCACTTGTCCACGTCGAGGCAACGGCAAAACGCCGCCCCTGGATGGGCACCCTGCTTTTCGGTTCCGATCACCGCTCGCACCGTGGCCTTGTGCCATATAGCGTCAGCTCTCGGAACTAAACCGCACCGACTCGGTCGTCCTTCTCGCATCTCAGACATTTTGCACTGGCTCAAGGAAGACAAACCTTCACAAGTTTCACCGAAAGCAGCAGGACAGCTGTCTTACTGTCAGCGAGTGGAGGGCTCTCCACTTCTCACCTGGACTCTTTCAAAGACACAACCACATCTCCTGGTGTTTGACCTCTTCTGGGCTGAATTGAGGGCTACAGAGTCTCAACATCCTGAAGACTTTTTTGCACAGGATTTGCGCTGAAGGGATGTGAGGAAAGCCCTGGGCGAAGGTTACGGCACATGTCTCACTCCCCACTTTCTGCCAAAGGCTGGAAATACCATGGTGGAAACGCAAATCCGTCACCCGGGGGTCACCCCACCTTAACAACGCACTGGTACCGTTAGCATCTGCAGATTCCAAATGTAGGGGACCTGCGGTACCAGAGCCACCCAGCTACTGTAAGTCGGAGTCTCAGCAGAAACAGCTGGTAGCGCAGTGCTTAGAGCTGCTGCCTTTGGACCCAAAGGTCACAGGTTTGATCCCCACCTCTGGCTGCGGTACCCTTGAGCAAGGTACTTACCCTAAATTGCTCCAGTAAAACTACCCAGCTGTATAAACGGGTGAATAATTGCAAGTCGATTCGGAGGAAAGTGTCAGCTACACGAATAAATGTAACGTAAATGTAAAGAGTGCGAGTCCCCTCGGCACCAGCGGCATTCTGGGAACAAGGCTCCCGCCCAGCTGTGTCAGATATGGGTGGATGAGCAGGAGACTCATGTTTCACCGACACACCCATTGTCCCGGTGGATTGCGGTGGACTCAGCTCGCTGGCTGAAGACCGCTCTGACTTTGCATTTCTCTGCTTTTGCCCTCTGAATACCCGTTGGAGGGGAAGTGAGAGTTGCTCACAGAAGCGAAAGGCACTCCTTGACGACGCGAGTATGAGAGAGCAGGGTCGGGGCTCTAGCGGTGCACACGGACAAGATCTTTTCACTTCGGTCGAACGTGCGGCTCGGCGAGACCACCCTCAGCGGCGCGAGCAATTCTACACCCGCACCCAAACTCGGGAATTTATCTGGTGCAGAGAGTCGCTTCATTACTCAGAAAGGCCGGGAGCCGAATGGACGCGGCGCGGACGAGGGCCTCCTCGCCATGTCGCGGACAAGCGACCGTACTTCGAGGACCACGGACCTACGGCACGTCTAACTCTTCATCTGCTGTTTAGTCCAAGTTGCTCCGTTTGCGTCCGCTACACCTACACCACACTTCTGAAAACCTGAAGGAAGCGCTAACCCCTTCGAACCACCGTCAGAAGGCGCACTGGTGCCCAATTGACTCTCTTTTATAAAAAATAAACCCTAAATACCTCTCAAAGCACTCAAATTCTGATCTTTGCTGTAAGGGCCATTTTCAGGAATGAATTAGAAACTGACAGCAGGGAATGAGCGTGGTATGTAAAAACAACATAAAAATGTAAAAAAATTTTACAAAACAACGGAGCGTCAGGCCAGGTTCCAGCAGGCAACGCCCAGAAACACACTACTGAAAAACACAGAGGGCCACCCGACACACAACCACCTTCCTTCCCCCGGCAAACACTGCTGAAAAATACCCGCTGTCCCATTTTGCTCCAAATGACCGATTTGCAATCGGCCACCACCCCCCCTTAATACCAGCTAAGTGACCAAATAACTGATCCAAGGTCAGCCACGTAAGCGGATTTCACCGAACAAGAGGTTCATTCTACCGTTTCTCCACGTGCACATGCGGCACAGCTATTTCACAAGACAAACTGCTGAAACCGCCTGGATTAAACAACCAAATACCAAATGAGCAGTACAGAGAATTTAATACTGGACTTAGCTGAGCGTACCTTGAAGTTGGACTAAAAACACTGTACTTTTAACATTTACTTGTGCTGAACTCACAACACGTGACGCAGAAAAAGCTGCCGACACCTTCGGTGGCAGAAGCCCCACATGCGGTCGGCCTCGCCGCGTAAACGGAGAGAAGCTGAGGAAACCGCTTACAAAGCATCTTATTCATCAGCCCAATTCGCTGAGAGGCAAGAACTTCCCAGAGCCCAAACATCAGCTTCGCTGTCCCAGCTTCTACCACGTGATTCCAGTCAGTCGAGCTTCTCCACATCTGCCATGTATGGATAGAGCAGGTTTTCTCCCTTGAGCTCTTGAATTCGATTTATTTCAGCCTCATACTCAGCACCAGAAAGAGCTCTTGACGTGCCTAAAACTTCACACCCTACTAGATCCGGTAAAAGAAATGTAACAATGAAACGCAAGTCAGACTCGGACCTGTGTAAACATAACGGTAAAAGCAGGAAATAATTTAGTCGGGCCGATGGGACTAAAACCAGAAAAGATACCTTGAGACATAAGAGGGACAGGATACACCGCCGAGACTCTTGTTTTTTTGGTTGCGTTTCAACGGAAACTTCCTCAAGTAAGAGCTGGTAAGAGTTCAGCCAAACGGAGTATCAACGAGGCAAACGAACAGAAGGAGTACCATGGAGGCAGAGGCACGATGTGAAGCACCTCAACCTGGACCATCTTCGCCATCCACCCAGAGTCTGTGGGAGACAGAGGGGGAACGTTCCGGCGGGTCCTGACGCCGTTATGCGGCTCCTGAGAAATTCGGCCCTGAAAAGAAGTCACTTCCACTGCGGCGAGGGCAGCGTGGGGGAGTGTGAGTCATCATTAAGAGAACATTTCAGAGCCTCATAAGAGACTCCTTTCCAAATCCAGGCACAGCAGCACTGTGAGCCCACATCCTCTAACCAGCAGATCTATGGAGCCCAAACACCCCCTGTATCACAAGCACAGGCAACACAGCATCGGCATCACTTCAGCGGTGAGCCACAACATCGCCGCATCCTTCTTTGTTCCTCTGCATGCCGCCAGAAAGGGGGATTCATCATCTCACCACCTACAGCCCACCTACAGCAGTGCTCATTTTTCCACGCCCATGATCATAGCTACGTGAATGTACTGACAAACAAGAAACGGTACAATAATAATGGAAACAAGTTCATGCGGGCATTTAGCATAGGACCTATACCCATTACATAACATCACTGCATTGGGAATCTCACTGCCTCTCCCCGAAACTCGCCGTCTAATTCCTATCCGTTCTAGACGCTCATACTCATAATGTTACCGTTATTATAGCTCGTTTTAAAATTGGTACTATCAATTCTATATCCACTTACCATGTAATATGTGCTGGTTTAAATGGTGACATCAGAAAATCTGTACTTCCAAAATCTCACGTCTGCATCCATGTTTCTCTGTTGGCGGAACCGTTTTCAACGAGTTGTGTCCCTTTCGATAGTTTCCTAAATGAACAAATAGGTGTAGTCCCACAAAGATGTATTGTACACACACGTTGAGAATCTGAGGACCATCCATCTGAACCTTGTTTAAATCTGAATTGCAGTACTTTACAGACGCCTTAATGTGCTCCCCAACGTGGCACAGGGTGAATAAGTGAGGGGGTTTAGTCTCAAGGTTGCCGGCTCTCACCACCCATCTTGGTTTTTAAACACTTTCTGCCATTTAGGAGTTGATCTTTCAGATTCAATCCACACAAAACAGTCCTGCCAATAACTTTCCTCTCTCGGAAGCCAGTGCAAATCACAGTGCTGCGAGTTATTAGTGTACTAGTTATAGTTGTGTATCATTCCAGTTCAATTTATTTTTATAAAGCGCTCTGCTCACACAGGGACACAGCCCTGAACAAAAGATCAAAAGGCATAATGACAACATAAATAAAGGTCAGATATACATTAAATTACAACAACTATACTAGCTAATAACGCTATAAAGTCAACTGATCACAAAGGAAAGGAAACAAAACTCCCAACTAAATGGCAAGGGAGAAAAACAAAACTCTGGTGGTCTATGTTCCAGTGGCTGCCCCCACCCCTGGGGCATTCTGGACAAAAAAAAGAGTACCGGGAGTAACAGCTAACAGAAGCAAACCTATACAGCCATTATACTATATATTTAACAGAAACTTTACTAGAAACAGTAAAAGTAACAAGTTGATGTCCAGGCGCGGGTACGCTGATCTTGTTCACCCAATGGTAGCACACAGAGTGAAGACAATAATGGACCCAGAACAGAACCCTGAGGGACACCATGTTCAACTGTAAACGAGAACAAAGGGAAGCAGTCATCTGATTTCAGCACAATGTGTTGGTCATCAAATAAGTAGGAATGGGACCACTTAGATACAGCGCCCATTAGTCCAAGCAAGGATTCAAGTCTACTGAGTAATATACTATGGTGAAAAGTATCAAATCCCGCACTGAACTCGAGCAACATAATAAGCGAGGTATGAGTACCAAAAGACAAGAGAAGAATATCGTTAATGATACAGGTCACAGACATTTCAGTGCTATGATTCGGGTGAAAACAACACTGAAATCTTTCAAATATATTTTCATAATTAAGGCAGTTGACAATGAGAAGCTACAATCTTTTCTGAAATTTTGGACAAAAGCGGAATTACAGATCGGTCTATAATGCCTTGCTTCATCAAGGTCCAGATTCAGTTGCTAGTAACAGTGGCTTTAAAAGTGTTTGGATCAGCACCATGAAGTAATGAAGTATTAATCTCATTAAAAACAGGCTCTGCAAGAATAGAAATTGCTGCTTTAAATTTCGCTGCATATACAGTACGTATAGCGTCAATTATAGATGTGACATGATCACTAATGGATAAAAATCTCGTAATTAAACAATTAGAAATGTCACTTTTTCCCTAATGATGCTCACAGGCTGAGCTCCTCCTGAACCATTCTGTGCCGCTGCTGCGATGCGAGACCGTAACAAGTGACAGGTACTATCAGAGGCACAACAAGCAACAGGAGACAACATTGGGGAACGTCGATGACGCAGCGAGAGGAAACGGGCCGTTCCTGCATCCTGCACAGAGGATGACGGGTCAGGGCATCATTAGCCATGTCAGCAGAGCGACGGAAGCAACACAACGAGAACGGGGCGGCGGTCCGACCTCTCCACTCTGCTCGGCGTGGCAAAGAACGTGAGAGGGATGGGGGACGGGGGAGCGGGGCTCATTACGAGCCACGCGTTGCCACAGGACACAGGCGGTAACCTGGCTGCTTGGCTACCACACTTTACTGGTGCTCCCATCTTCTGTTTATATTGCACTGTTAAATATGCGTTTTTCATCGAACACGAAGAATACTTGAAGTGGCGAGGAGTTCGTGAGCGTAAGAGTGTCGCTCCCACTGGACTTCTCTCCTGCGCTTCCATGCACTCGGGATCTTTTACCAGCAGAGCTCCTCCGGACCGGTAGGTAAGGACGCTGGCTGGAAACCGCACTTCCACTTTCGCTGTAGAGGCGGATGAGGGGGCGCTCCGAGGTTTCCGTACCGCGTTCCCAGCACTCTGCCCGCCTCTCTAACGTGCGCTCTCTCACCTACAAGATGGACGAGCAAGCGCTACACGAGCGCAACGAGGACCACGGCCGCATCTTCCGTTTTCTTCAAATGTCGCGCAACTGGAAGACACGGCACAACGGCGCTCATGTACCCGGCTACAGGTTGAGCAGAACAGCTCTCTGTGCAGTGAGACATGTGGAGGTGGCGTGTGCATGTTTACCAACAGCTGGTGCCGGGGTGCGTCCCTCATTCTTTCCCACCGACTCTTAATTCATTGTCAGCCGTTCCACCTGCCCAGGGAATTCCACTCTGGTAGCCTAGGAGTTCACATCCCTCCTCGTGCTGATATGATCTGTCCAAATACCACCAGCCCATCAACTGCTCCACACGGGAGGACAGAACCCTGGACCATGTTTCCACCACCACCAAAAGGAGCATCCCAGCATTTTCCCTATGCACCCCTCAGCAACTCGGACCACACGATGCTCACGCTTGTAGCCACTTAGAAAAGGAAACTGGAGCAGTCCCAGCGAAGCAAAACCACGAGGAGACGATGGACACCCGAGTCCACCGATAAGGTAATAAGTCTTTACTATTCCTGCACATAGTGACTTTTGTACATTATTACTTTCTGGTCCTTCGCTGTTGTCTTGTGTTTATGCAAGCTCCGCAAAGCAACAAATTCCGCTATGCCATAACCTTAAAAAATTAACTGGAAAAACACTCCCCTGTGACATTCGAGGATCATTAACCAGTTGCAGAAGGCTGCATGCCTTCTTTTACCAATGGAATCTGTCCAGACTGGAGCAAATATTCATTATTCGCACTTTTTTTCTTATTATTCCTTCTAACGATTCCTTTCCAAGGCTCCTGAAATTAATTCAAATTTTCAGTCAGTACTGGAATTATTAGAGCCTCGTATTTAAACTGTTGTCAAGCATATTTTCGAGGCACAAAAACAGCATCAGAACCTAGAGATTAGAGCGCTAATGAACATTGAAAGGTTCCACCCAGCACTTCACATGATTTACATTACAAGTCACTCCATCCAGGAATCCTTGAAAGCTACACTGTAAAAATGAGCTGCGGCTCAGCAATACCACAGTAATTCCCCCCAATGGGTCTACTAGTCCCTCACACTCACTAGGGACGGTCCAGCTCTCGGGCCATCATGTCGCCCATCGACTGTGGAGGTTGGAACCTGTGGTCCTGTGGCTGGAAGGAAGAGGGTCCCCTTCTTCAAAACACACTCGAAGGAACTGCAGTTATTTACATGCAGTAATTTACCGTGCCTTCAGCTCATTAAGAGTCCACGCGCCATGAAAAGTGTCGAACGTAAATAGAAAAACATCGAGGACTTCGTATTACATTTTATTACATCATGTGTTTGCCTAACAGACACTAATTCATGTGGCGACTGAGAAAACTTAGTTTAACAGTTTACTCAGCGAAATATTTGCCAGATCCATACGCAAGGTCCTAGCCTACGCGCTACAGCACTGGTAGCACACCGTGGAACTGAACCTGTACGCCCAGCCTGTTAAGCTGCACTCTTCCCGTGCTTCAGATCTTCGTCCGTACTTAGCAAGCGCTCCGTGAACACGTTCGCAGAAAGATTTACCAGAAAGATGAGCACCAACAAGCTGAACATGTGCATCCACAAGTGTGTGTTCGCAGGGGCACTTTCTTCTCTTCATGAGCATCTTCCCCAACCATTCTGCAAGGCAGTGCCTCGGCTCTCCGCAAAAGCAGAGGAGAACCATGTTGCTATGGCAACCGCCAGTCCAGAGGCGACAGCAGCAGCTGGAGCACCGCGTTAGCCAGAGTCACCATCGAGCGGCTCTCTCCGATTGGCCAGAATCAGTGGAACAAAGAGGCTCACTTTTAAATCCATACATGACAAGTAATTACAGCAGAATTCATTGAGATTCTGCCCGTGTTTGTGTTAAAGGCTGAGCAAGAGAACGAGCACCACTCCTCATTTGGAAGAGAAGCCCTTGCGTAAAGAGGAAATGCAAAGAATATTTTCCGTGCTGTTGCTACACGTGTGTGTTTGTTCACGTGCATTCCTGCGCACGTGTGTTTGTGGAGAGAAGCTTTCGTTCCTGGAGACGGGCTCAAGGGCGAGCGACTGCCGATGCATCTGGACAGTCGCCCTCTTCGACAAACAGTCCTGGCTTTCATGCCTTCGTGGTCCGGACTGAAGAACTCCGAGAACAAAGAGCGCACACACAGCTTGCGGATGGGGCCGCGGCCACCAGAACGTTCTGGAATCGTGGCAGCTTCTATTGTTGACAAGGACCTGCAGTGAACTTGAACAAGAGGCCGATTCAACCTCGCTCATCTAGGCTAGCCCTGGCGCACAACCGCCTGTTTATTTCATCTTCAGAATTATTCAAAAATTAGATTCAACTTCAAGTTCCTTTAACGACATAACAAAAATCCATTTGTGCTGCCAAAGTATGCGCTTTGAACAATGGTTCAAGTAAAACTTAAAAAGACCGTCTCTACAGGAAACAAGAGCCTCTGTGCTGTCAGTAGCCTGACATGTACGTGGCCTCCTAAAATAATTCTGACTGCCCTAAAATGCACAGAAATCATTAAAAATGTATCACAGACAGCAGCTTTGTCAAGCAGTGTAACGTGTGACTTGCTGGGGGGGGTCTTTGTGCTACAGCTGATTATAAAGCAGTGCGACTTCACTATTCATTCCAACTTTGAACGTAAGTGGCCGGACACAGTCCAAACTGTCTTCTTTCAGAAGACATTCTTGATACTTTATTGATCGGATACTTCACTGAGCCCGAGGGAAATCAGTCGAATACGAAGATACAAACTCACAAACACACAGAACAAAGTTGTGTGGACAATACAAAATTGTTGCAATATAATACTGCAATACGCTGCATAGGCTGAAGGCGTTGAGCACTGAAGGTTGCGGGGCTCAGCGGCTGGACTACGAAAGTGGACAAAGTCATCGAAAACAATGTTTCATCGTGCAGCGATCACACTGTACACCCAGGACCTCATTGCTTTGGGCAACCGATTAAAATGACGTCGAACCGCAAGTGTCAGCGACTACAGGCTGCGACGGACCCCTCCCACAGGCATACCCAAAGTGCGCGCCTTTTAGCGCAATCTGACTCGCACTGATGATGTAATAGGTCAGAGTAAATCACAGAACACGAGTGCTGCATTGTTCTGCTTGTACTGATGAAGTCATAGGTCATTCCAAGAAACACAACACGGCTTAAGCCTTACATGGTTCACAATCATAACGTGAGTTGGACACCATCACTCATCTTCTGGCGAAGGCTCCAGATAAGGATGTGGCCTCCAAATGTTCACAGGTTTTTGTGAATTAGAACTGGACAGGTGCAGGTTGGGTCAGGGCCTCACTGAGAAGAAACGGGTGTGTTCCATGTGTGGCAGAGATTTCTGGGACTGTACTGAGGAAGGGGGTTGTACCTGACAATGAAAAGCAGAGATTCGCTTAGGATGAGGTCTTGCAACCTGGAGAGGACAGAGCATCCAACCAGGCTCATTAAAACTGATGAAGCTTGACAGGCGTCGAGAAACAAGAGCGAACGTACTGTGTGCACTGCAAACACTCTTATGCACTCTGATTAACAGTGTCAACTCAGATTCACCATGGTAATATACAGCAGAAACAAAGCGTTTGCAGAACCTTACTAGAACCCTTCAAGCAACTTTCAGATGATCCTGAATCAAACTCAGCTGGCATGTTGTGCACATTCTAAGTCTCCATTTTGCTACATTTTTAGATCAGGTGCCAAGCTGGGTATGCGAGGTCCAATAAGAGCATTTTCGCTGAAGCAAAACCACCTTTTCCATTTACCTGAGCAATTCGAATTTGCACATGATGCAGATGAGAACTGACTTTGTGGAAACATTGTAAGTAAAAATGTATACATTATTGTGAAAATGTGGCTGAGCGTGAATATACGTGCGACAACATGGTACATACGGTCCACTTCAGGCAGCTTAATTAAAGCAAAATGCCAGCATGCGTCAGTGACCCGTGAAGCGGTGTTCAAACCCTTGTGGTGGCTGATGGATACGATTCATCGTAGATGCAACAGGTGGTGAGCAGACACTAAAGTTCATCAGTTTCATTGTCGTGTAAATTGTGTTTCTCTGACTTTGAGCCTTTTGGGAAACTCTACTGTGCTACAGGAAGTTCATGAGACAAAACCAAACACAAAGGTCCACGTTTCCCTTTGAGCTCATGTGTTTCGTTGTGCACAAGAGAGGCAGCAGGGCTGCTGAGCTCGAGTGGGGCAAGGTGAACGACAAAATGCGAAAGTTCCATCTCCAGAGAGGAGTCCTCAGGCCAGATGACTCCAGCACCCGCTCCATGAAGTTAGATTAAATGTGCCATCTTCACTGCTGCAGGGTGGGAAACGCAGCATGGGGCCAAACCGCTCCTCAGACAAGTGGTCATATGTGCCTTGGAGCACAGCCTCCTTGCTCATCGACTCACCTGACCAAGGCTTGTCTGCTTCTTGCTTAGTTAGGAATTGAATTCCTATGCAACACGCACAGCGTCCAACACCGGAATGCTGCCGTTGGGTGACAGAGTAGCACAGGAGCTGTATCATCACATTACGCCACAAAGTGAACAGTACAACCTCTTCCATACAAGTGAACAGTGGCACTAAAACCCAGAGGCATTAACTATATACAGTACACGTAGCACTAAGGCACCTCACGTGCTTCCAAAAATCTACTGTTGTAGCCCTTCAGCACAGCTGATTACAGTGAAATGCCAAGCAATTGCAAATACAAGTTCATGCTCTGTATTACTATGGACAATGGTAAATGCAGACTGAGATTAGACATATTGAGCTCAGAAGCTGCTAAATATTAGCTAACGTGAAGAAATTTTTTACTGCATGCCACTTTTTTATGTAGGTAAACAGGTGTGCAATAACTGTCAGACAGTTTGAAGCATTATTCAGCTATTGAGGCAAGACTTCTGAGTGAAGCTGGAGGTGTTGAGCAGCCAAGGCCACAAACACTATGTGAGGAACATCATGAGAGAGAGACTGCGTGGAACCCGAGGATACCTGGAGCTACAGGTGATGTGGGATGCTTGCAAAGCCTTCCCTCCAGGCCCTCGGTAGGTGTGGCACCTATTTCTACACACTTGCAGAATCCGCCAAGACCACAAACTGCCTTTTCCAACTCTCACGACCCTGAAAAGCGAATATTAACTGAGTTCTTGCTTTAAAAGAAGGAGAGAAAAGAAGGTGGCATTAAGTGCAGCGTCATTCAAGCGGCGGGTACCGGGAATCGAGGTGCTACCGCGGACCGAAGGTCTCGGGCGGCCTCGAAAAGCAGCAGCTCACAGTGACCATGGCATGACTGGTGTGACTAGAGACAAAAGCTCATCTGGACATTTCACATTCAGTGAGGAAACGCTCCACCGCACGTGGGGAGAATGAGGGGCTCAATGACAAAACAACAAAAACCGAATGTAATCAATCCAACTTCCAGGATTTGCAGTCCACTTCAACAGGGGTGGTGTGTTAACGTCCTTTCAAATCAGAAACCGGACAGAGACAAAGATAAAATACAGTTTGTACTCATGAAGGGAGAAAGAAGTGAGCGGGTCAATTACCTCTAATACCTCGGAAACGGCGAAAGCAGCTCTTTGTTTCGTCTCTTACTGCGTTCACTGACTGATATTATTGTAGCAGCAGCTCATTTGAGAAACGCAAACGGGGTTATGATGGTGGCGAAGCGCGACAAAGACGCGCTTTATGGTTAAAGACAAAACGTGGAGGGAGTTTTTCTCGGTTTTTTGTTTTGTTTTTTGCTGCCTACTGTACTGGTCGAGTTGTGCACATCAACAGAAGCACAACAACTGACGCCGTTCCAGCGTCGCCGCGCGCCACTGTCACGAGCGCCGACATAAAAAGAGGCGAAGGATGGAAGGAACGATACATTTTGTAACAACCACAGCGGTACATTGTAGCGACACATTTTATATATACTAGCGCTGAGGTCGCCGGGCTGCGACGGGAAACGGCGGATCGAGGAGCGCAGTTGCGGCATTTCGGCCAGTTTCGCACTGGAAGTGGAAGTGCGTTAATGTTCAATTGTAGAGGAACAGGAGCCTTTTCTCATCAGTCTCCGCGTGAGCTCCATCATGACAATCATCTCCTACGACCCTCATTAATCAGCATCATCATCAGGTCCGATCTCCTCCCGCACCGTATAATAAATGATGTTAAATAATTGAGCAGTAGGTAGGTATGCAAAATGCCACATTGGCTGCGTTACTCTGCCGCATAATTTCCATCCCATCAGGAGGAAGCTGTTACGTGAACTCCGGGACTAATGACTGGGCAAAACTAAAACTTCAAGGTCACACAAATAAATGTATGAAAGCTGACGGTTCTTTATGTAAGCAGCGTTTGAGGAGACGCGTGCTGGCGATGCGATGGACGGAGTGACCACGACCGTGGTGAACGAACCGAACGAACGGGACGGGAAAAGGAAAAGGAAAAGGAAGCGATCCGTCTCTGTGCGGGAGCCCGATTCCTGCGGGATGATGAGCTAACGGGTGGAATCTGCTCCAGACAAATAATATTAAATTAATTCATGAACAGATTAATAAATAAATAAATAAATAAATCTCTGCGATAATACGCAACAACATGTCATGTTCAGGGAAAGTGCAGGCAGGCCAAGTGAAGGCTCGACTCTGCTCGACTCTGCTCGGCTCGGCTCGGCTCGGCTCTGCTCAGCCCGGCTCAGCCCACGCCGTTGTTTTGCGCCTTACCTTCGGACAGCTCGAGCTCCAGTTCTGCCAGCCGGGCTCGAACCTCCAGAGGAAGGGGCAGAGTATCGCGGTCCGCCATTCCGTCTCTTTACAACACGGCGCCTCTCTTTTCTCGCTCTGTCCAGCCTCCGACTCCGAGCGCCGTCCACACGGACAGAAAGGACAGCCGACCGAGGGACTCCGGAGGAGGTATCTTGGTACGGGGGAGGGAGGGAAGAGGGGGAGGAGGCAGGGGGGGGGGGGTGTTTTGTTCTCCGTCAGCGGAGCCCCGCCATTGCTCTGCGTTCTGTAGCGATGAGCGGTGCCGTGATGCAGGCGGTCAGTGCGGAGCTCCAGCGTCCAGCGATCAGCCCCCAGTTCCTGCTGCTGCTGCTGCTCGTCGTCCTCCTCCTCCTCCTCGTGGATCTCGATCCTCCTCCTCCTCCTGCTCCTGCTTCACGGCGCCCGTCTGCGGCTCTCTCCGCTCCGCTCCGGCTGTCACACCCACGTGATGTCGCCGAGACAAAGGCGCCGCTTCTAACCGGCAGGTGGCGCTAAACCGCACTAACGGCTCGTTGCGTCGCGCCGCAAAAACGCGGCTGATTGTGAAAAATGTGCGAAATCGTTCCGCGGCAAATGTGCGGCGCTGCACGATCAGCGATGTGTCCGTTCGTCACATTGATGCTCATTTCATCGTGCGTGCGCGCTGGTAAGCGCTGGACAGCGCCGATCTCGTAACACGTCCACCTTCATCATGTAACGCTTCTGGAGGAAATCATGAATAAATCGGCAATAACAGTTGAAACTGCCTCCAGCAGCACTGGAATCATTGGAAAGGAGCTTAAAACACGAGTACTTACGCACTTTGCTCTCTTTTGTGTTACTACTCCGTATATTAATATTTCTTTTTGATTTATTTTTACCAATACTGTGTGCTGCTGTGTTCTTAGCGCTACGACAGTCACGATCCTTGTGGGACTTGAAGCGGCTAGTTTTACAGTGCAGGTTTTAAGAACTGAACATGACAATAATGACTCGAAAGCATCATGTTTCTTCATGCATAAACATATTGTAGTGTTTCTCCATAGAACTACTGGAAACTGGCTCGACAGACGGGGTAAAAGGAACATGCTCTTTATTGAAACCGTACATATCCCCAACAGCGGTCTTAACAAAGATGCTTCAGACAGTACAAGACACAGAACGCCTCAGAATCCCCCTGGGTCACTCCCAGCCCCCCTGTTGCACCCTATGGTTAAGGGGTTCCCCCCGGGACTCCCCAGAATCCCACTCTCAAACACTGAACATAAATAGGACGACAACCAATCGGAAACCGCACACAACTATGTACACACACATAAACACTAATGCCAACTATTTACATTTACTCCCCTCAGTGATGTTACAATATAACAATAATATAATTATACGACATACGGGAGCACACATTATTATATTATTATTATACAATATATCATGGGGGAAAAAGCAGAATTCTGCAGTTACTGTGCACGGTGCTGCGGAGAGACGCGAGCGCGGTACCGCACACGTAGGGCGACACTGTATTTCGCCGCGCGGTCCCTTTAAGGAGCGAGCGCAGTTACCGCCCACCGCCGCTCCGTGACGCCTCCACACCTGGGGGGGCGGGGCAGAGGGCACGTGACGCGCTACGTCGAAAGGGACACGAATACAGTATTGCGAGCTGACGCTATTTTCGGTGTCGAGTCGGTCGTTTACGTCTCTGCGAGTACAGTAGTTGAGTGGTGTGACGCGCGTGTCGCGCATCCTCTTCGTGCTTTGGGTGGCATGTGGGTTCAATCCCCGCTCAGTATGTCTATTCTTCGGTGCGCTGCTGGTGGTGACTCTAAATCCCCCAGCCGCGAGTGTGTGTGTGTGTGTGAGTGACAGAAAGAAAGAAAATGTGTTTCGCTGGTGTATATGTCATGCATGAGTGACTCGCTGTAAGAAGTGTGTCTAGCAGTGTAAGTCACCCTGCCTGGCCTGGTGAATAAGATGTGGGCTGATACACAGTAAGTGCTTTTCTCAGGCTGGGAGTTGAACCCGCGTCCTCCTTGGAGTCCAGAGCTACACGCAGCACCGTGGGGCCCATTGGATGGAAACAGCAAATTTTAGATGCATCAGCAGTATCATTTCTGTCTTTACCAGGGGCTGCTTTTTCATTCCAAGTTGACTTGGTTGGACGAAAACCTGCACTCCATGATGTAAGAAGATGTTGTGGCTTGTATTGATCAGGAATCGTCGATATTCGGATCAAGTTTTATGCAGCTGCTCCTCTGATAACATTGGTTGGTTCATATGGTGGAAAGAAAGTAAGAAACAGTAACTACTCAAGAATCACACACCTGTATCTAATTGTCTCTTCCTGCTAATGTAATGAACACACAGTATTTTCCATGAGATGCTCATCGCTTTGGAGAAAAGTGTCTGATAAATGAATACATGTATACTAAATTAATACATGTATACTATAAATGAATACATGTATACTATACTATAAGACTATCGGTTATAACAAAACGGCCAACTTTTAGTGAAAGTACGAGCTATAACTATAGTTTTCTCTTTCCAGGAAATATTTCATTTATTTTTATTTTCCTGCATCAGTATATATTTGTCAATCAGTATGAAACTTTTTCTTCTCTGTGAGCATCCCTAGTATACTACATTACTGAAGTATGTATGTATGTGTGTGTGTGTGTGTGTGTGTGTGTGTGTGTGTCCGTGTCCAAGTCAAATTCAACTTTTTTGTCACTGCACCCATAGATGAGTTACACATACAGGGGAACAAAATTTTGTTTCTCTTTGGACATCCGTGCCGCACTGGACATAAAGTGCAAGACAGTCCAAATACAGGATAGTGCAGCACACAGTGTGTGGTGACAATATACAATATGAATAATACTAAAAAGATTTACATATAATATGGTTGAGGGTGTGCTGGCACAGCGGGTTTGGCTGAGTCCTGCGTTCTGGCGGGTCTGGGATTGGAGTCCTGCTTGGGGTGCCTTGTGACGGACTGGTTTCCCGTCCTGGGTGCGTCCCCTCCCCCTCCAGCCCTATGCTCTGTGTTGCCGGGTTAGACTCCAGCTCACCACGACCCCGCTTGGGATAAGCAGTTTCAGACAATGTGTGTATAATATACAGAACAAAAGAAAACTATACATATAATTTATACTGTAGCACTAGAGTACTAGAGACTGTGTGTGTTCGGGTATGCAAGTGCATTTGTGCACATTTCTTCACACTTTTTGTCTCAATTTTCTGGACTACAGCATATATTACCGTACGTAGACAAGATGTGAAGAAATCTTTGGAAGACAATATTTAGATGCTTTGCTGGGCGCCACTGTGTGGTCAAGTCTCTCACTACAACTTGGGAACTACAGTACAGTACACTCTTACGCTCTGTCACTCGTACCTGTCACGTGGGCAGCCGATATCCTGGTTTTCATGTTTCTAGTATGATATTGTTTTACCACTTTTGTTAATTGTTCGGACGTGAACCCAAGTGCAGAGTTTATTTGCAAGTGCGAACTAGGGTGAAGCTTGATGCCCTGTGAACGTGATGTTTGAGTTTGGTGAAACACAAGGACTTGAGAAATGGTGACAGACTGGAAGCACACGGGGACCAGGTAAATCAAAGACCGGAATATACAGGGCAGCACAATCGTGAGAAGGTGCACACAGAACATTTTGAGCACTTGCTGGGACTCCACAAGGTGCACAGATGCGCTTCACTCCATCCAAGCCTGGTTTCATACGCTGACAGGACACACAGGTGCGTTAACTCCCAGTTTTGTGAGTCTCCAACCAGCTCCAGGAAATCCTGCCATAAAGTCCAGAACGAATCCGCAACAGTGGTCCCAACAACAGCTTCAACGCCCTCTGACCAAAGCTCTACCCTGCGAGACATTCTGGTCTTTACACTGGTTTATGCCACCTGTACCACGGCCAGATGAGAATCCACACACACATTGAGCTGGACTTGAACCCAATGGCCACTGAGCAGATGATGGGCTGAGGCACCACGTCCTAAATGAATTCTACAAAAAAAGTGTAGGTAGTTGCCCCCTCTAAACGAAACGCGCAGCGCGTTCTTCTTTCGTGCGCATGCGCCGCTGTGTGCCGCCAAACGGTCACTCAGAACGTCCTCGGAACCCCAAGTCGCTCTGCCGACGCTCGTCCGCTAGGGGGCAGCGTGGGGCCGCTTCGCAATCGCGCCCTTCGCCGGTGGAAACTGCCAGCAGATGGCAGTTTCGGATTGCTGCTCTCGGACGAGCTGCGGTTCCGCTCGAGGTCCAGTTTCTGCTTAAAAAAAAACAGAAAAAAAGAAAAGAAAAAACCCATTTCGGCTTTGAAAATATTTTAAACTTTTTCCGCGACGCAAAGTGAGCGAAATGCACAGAAAGGTGAGGGGGCGAACGGTTCGTGGCTTCAGTTGATCGCGGTCGGGCGGCTGTGCGAACATTGCACATAGACGGGGGGGCGGGCGCGCGGCAGTATTTATGGATTATCGCTTTTATTTTTCACGCGGCACCAACGAAGTCGTGTGTTCGCGCTCAATCCTGAGAGAGAGAGAGAGAGACATACACGGCACTGCGCCCGAGGAGCAACCGCCGCGCGCCGAGCTGTCACGTGCCGTTATGTGCACAGGTAGCCGCTCGCACGTGACGACACGCCGGCGAAGGGAAGCTTCCGCTCCGTTACAGCACCGCTTCAAGGCGGAGAGGCGGGAGGCGCGAGGGCTGGCGCGAGCCCGCCAGCGCAAAAGAACGCTGAGCGGTGTGGCGCGCGTCCGTTTTTCTCATTTTGTCACAGTTCACGTCACTTTCCTTTTTACTTCGTCGCCACGACGATTATTATACATTTGTGCCGTGAAAACTGTAGAAAAGTTTTCTGAAGAAAAATATCTTGCAAGGAATAATAAATAAAACCACCCGTCCACTTGAGGACCCGCTTGTCCTGAGCAGGGCTGCCGTGCTCCGGAGCCCATCCTAAACCGCGGACATAACT
The DNA here is from genome assembly GCF_900964775.1 of Scleropages formosus. Classification (NCBI taxonomy): domain Eukaryota; kingdom Metazoa; phylum Chordata; class Actinopteri; order Osteoglossiformes; family Osteoglossidae; genus Scleropages; species Scleropages formosus. The sequence goes on from NC_041824.1 coordinate 997,620, forward strand.
CCAGTCCATAGCAGGGTAGCCCCCCGCACACACACACACACACACACACACACACACACACACACACACACACACACACACACACACACACACACACACACACACACGTCATGTTTAAATCACCTGCACTATGTAAGCTCATTTACAGGTGTGCGTTTCCCACCCACCTGTGTGTCCCTTCAAAAGTCAACGTCTGTTACCGTGTTACAGTGTCGCACATCACACGTCACACCTTCTGTTGTGCTTCAGCGCTTCGCTGCTGCGGAGCATTAAATGCTTGAACTCACTGATTTGTTGCCCACTTTTTCGAGTACTTGTGTATTTTTACTCTCTTTTGGCATTAATATGACCCTAAGGACAAAGGGCACTTATGTAGTTTGTGTCCTCTGAGTGATTTACTGTGTTGCACACATTTACACTGTTTTGAGGGACCCTCCTGCTTACAAGAGAATGAAGTGAGTCGTATTGCCATGGCGACACACAGTTTTACATTCCAACACACAATGTGCCGAGTGGAGTTAAACAAGCGACCGTATTGTTCATTTATTTAAACACACTCCGCGGTCATGTAACACTTCACTAACTGGCTGTACATGGATTTACACTAAATACTCATTTCCCCATCGCTGTCTCTGTTCTCCCTTACTCGCAGGTATTTATATGTATATTTACACATTTGGATGCGTTCACACGTTAAGGTTGATCACTGAAAGCATCACCCCCCAGGAAGTGACTCTCCAAAGAATTTTCTGGAACAGTGAACATGGCAAGATCCAGACGTCTTCCTTTGATGGGCTTCGCTTTGTTTTTCCTTTGCTCTGTGATGTAGGTCGGATTGTGCACCTGCAAAAATACACTTCATGTCGTTATCCTTTTGTTCTTTTGATCCACAAGCTCATTCTGTCTTTCACTTTCATTTTCACCGTGTTGCAGGGAGAAGGTTTGCCATAAAGCACCATTTACCTTTGCCCATTTGCACAAGAATGCCTTGAATGTTTCCCCTTTTACACATGCACTGTTCACACTGTTTTATATGTGGCTTTGGACAACTTTGATAATAGTTTTTTTTTCATTGTGGTTCTTGTCACTGACTACTGTCATTACATTTGTGTGTTTAGTTGACGCTTTTCTCTAAAGCAGCTAGGCAGTTTCTACTGCAGTAATTCAGGGTACATACCTCGACCGAGAGTACTACAGCAGGTGGTGGGATTTGAACACTGTGCCACCTGCAACCGTGCAGTAGTTCATCCATTGAAGGTTGCTGTCCTTTCCATTGCTGTGGTTTGTGGATGTTGTTCTTACACCTGTCTTGTCCTGCGCTATTCTTGTTTCTACGCTCAGAGTCGAAAGGTTCAAAAATAGCCCAGTGACCGTACAGCAGGTCTCCATCCCTGCTCAGTTCACACTGGACGGTTGCTGGATGTCGGATGAAGAGCTCTCCCCAGGTGACAGCCCTTTGTGTACCTGCCAGCTCTCACTTGTGTGCTCTCCAAAGTCGAGTGGAGCAGCCAGTAGCTGGGATCCAGCCTCTTTCAGCGCTTCGGCAGGACGGGAGGGGAGGAGTGAGGAATAATGGCATCACCCCGCTCTATCAAATGGGATATCTTACTGTGCGATGAAGAAGTGAGAAGATGAAGTGCAGTTGTACACATCCCCTTGTTGAAAGTTCTGCCTCTCTCCCACGGTGTAAAAGGTCATTTAAAAATGGAGCTGTTCTGGCACCGCATATTGTACGTGCTTGTTTTTACCTTGTGGTCATGCAGACTGTCACCACACAAGACTAACCATGGAGCACAGTGTGCTGGACAGACAGCAGCGATACTCTTAGACTTGGGCCATTTTTACTCTTAACGCTGAAAAGTGAGTGTGCTCAGTGCTTTACACTCTAGGAACCTTCCCCTACAGTCTTTGACATGATAAAGGGAAATGAGGTGTAGAGTTGGAGACAGTTTTACGCTGGAGTTCAGAGGTGATGCTCAGGTTCTTTTAAGGTGGACCTGCCATAGCAACAAGATTCCTTTAGTGTCACTGGACTGTTGTGGATGGCCTACAGAAGAGCCCCTGATCTGCAAGAAGCCTGACAAGAAGTATGGTGAAGACAGGAACCACTCAGAAAATGAGTGTGTGTGCAGGTCTTTGGTTTCATTCACTCCAAGTGCATTATGGTGAGTTCTGGAATTCTCATATAGTGTACATGGAGCTTTCCCTCCAGGCTGAGCACGAACCTTGTGACATTTTAACCTGCGAGAGGCTTCTAGCTTCACGCTCCCTTGCGGTGTGGGGTGCAGGACCAAGGGTTTCCGTGAGTCAGGTTAGTGTAAGCAAGACAGGACACCTAGAGTCCCCCACTCACGGTATAACACTAAGAGCTGCTGCTGGATTTGCTGCCTGGGTGGGAGCCTTTTATTACCAGTCAAAGTAACATAGTGAAGTAGTGATGTAAACGTGATGAAAATGAGAACATGAGGCAGTCATGACTCCCATGGTCCTTGGGAAAAATGGTCACAATGAGAGTACAAGAGGGGAGAACAGACACACAAGATGGCTCAGTTCACTCAAGCTCACCCTCTCTCAACCACAAGGACCTGCAGTGCTTTCTGTTCGCTGTTGCTCTTCATGAAGCGACATGACTAATACTGCCAAGCCGCTGTTGGGACGTGAAGCTCACACTATGTACTGCTGTCCCACCTTGTTATTTTTATCCGTTCTGCTGCTCCCCTGTCCGTGACGCCCCTCCCCTCCTCTCCCCTCCTCCAGAGCCTCAGCTGTCCTGGGGTTCTTCCCTTCCCTCATCAGGTCTGTTGTGATGTTTGAGCTCATTACTGGCTTCTCTCCAAGAGACACATGGGGACACGGCTGATGGGAATGGGGAGGTCAGCGTTGAGTTCTGGGATATTAATCTTGTGGTATCATTAATATGAAGAAATAGAGAGCAGTGACATCAGTCGTCCTCAGTGGTGTGATAAGTGCAAGTAAACTGAAGAAAGAAGACATTGTTTGGCATAATTAATTCTTCTTATTAGACAAGTCCTCCTCCCACCCACTCTGGCCAGAAGTACTGCTTCTCTGGCTGAGCTCCAGTATGCAAATGGGTAGGTGTGGCATCATAAGCTTCCTCTGTTGCATAAATCTCTGTTTATGACTGAAATAATGAAATGAATTCTGCTTAATTGAATAGTAGCAGAAAGCTCACGTGACTTAAGTCTAACTACTTTCAAGGATTTCATGGCTCAGATGTCAAAGTGAAGAAGCGTGGCTTTCATCACGATGGTTTCCAGCGTTGTACCCTTGGGAGGCCTGTGAGCATTTTGTATACCGATTGCGGCCCTCTGTGAAACTTCCCTGATCAGAGTCCTTTACTCTCTGGAAAGTGTCGGTCAGAGCTGTTGATGTTGGCACATCTGATTTGGAACATCAGCGGAAAGAGCTGATTCCTTCTCCCGTCCTTGGGCGAGGGACATCCCTCAGCGGGACGTGCATGTTCCACCTCCCACTGCTCCAGAGACTCCGTGTTAAATACAATGTCTGTGCAGCAGGTAGCAGTGGTGGCTCACATCTCCTGAGGTTAGATGTAGGTTCGAATCCAGCTCACTTTGTGCAGAGTTTGCATGTTCTCTGCGTGTTAGCTTTCGTTTTCTGACACGGCCCAAAGACAGGTGTATCAAGTGAGTTAGTGACTCTGAGTTGCTCGTAGTGTGTGCATGTGTGAGTCAATGAGTGTGGGTTCCCCTGCAGTGGACTGCCATCCCGTCCACGGTGTAGCCTGCCTTCTGGGATGCTCCCGTGGCATGTTTTCCAATAAATGTCAGCAGTCCTGTTTTTTAGGCTTCCCTCTTTCCTGAGGGGTCTGCTCCTATCTTGGGTTGTGTCTGTCAGTGTGTGCGCATTGGCGTTGGTGCGTAGAACGCACTTAGCATGCATGACATGTATTGTATGAGGCAGGTGTTGCCGTGGCAACTGTCAGGGTCTTAAGGTTCTACAGCTGATTTTCGGGGGCTGACTTGTATTAATCATTGAGCAATGTCACTGCTAGAATGGAGTGAGCAAGGGAGAGAAGGAGGTTAAATTAATTTATTAAAAGCATGTGGTGTAAAGGACCGACTGTGTCCGGTATGTGTGACTTCTCTGCTGTTCGCACTGTATTTCGGTAGTGGGCATTTAACTGATGAGTGTGTTTTTTTTATGTTTTACTCACTCGCTGACTGACTTTTGTTTGTCCTTGTTGGGTTTGTGGCACTGCAGAGGCTGTTCAGGAGTCACTGGGCGCTAGCCAAGGAGGGAACTGCATCTCTTTGGACTGTAGGAGGAAACCAGAGCACGCAGAGGAAACCCATGCAGACATGGGGAAAATATGCATACTCCATACAGGCAGATCTGGGCTTAAACCTGCGGCCAAACAGCCCAGTGATTGTGAGGCAGCAGAAACAGCACCCATTGTGCCACCAGACCTTCTCTTTGTTTCATAGATGAGAGTAATGGCCCTGATTTGGCTGTGCTGGTAGAGCACTGTGAAAAAGTATCCTTTATCTAGTATTAGGTTTTGGATGAAGACCTGAGGACATTCTGTGTCAGAAGTTTGCAACAATAGAGGACATGAGAAGGTGGGCAAATACTTATTTGCAGGACTCTGCCTTTCCTTCGTATGAATAAGGAGGCTGAAGGTGATGAGATACAAAAGCTGTTGTGCTCAATGTTGTGCTCAACGCGTCTGCTTTCGGGCATCATCCCAAACCTGATTTCTTCTAACAGACTGCAGTAGAATAAAATCTTCTCACTGCATTCTTTCATTTCACATTTTTTGAGTCATTTCTTCCCACTTTAATTTAGTTTCTTGGCTCATTGACTTTCAGTAATTCCCTTGCAGTTTGCTGCCCTTGCTTTCTTTCACCCAAACAAACATGAATTTGTGTCCTGTTCATTTTATACACCGGTACACCTTCGAGTAGTGATTGTGGTGACAGCTGTGGAGTCAAAGCCCATCGCTCAAATTCCTGTCACGGTAGTAAAATGACTAGGAAAAGTAACGGGTAAAAACTGCTATCGTCCTCAATAATACACTCATTCTATGACAAAGGGTGTGTATTTTCATAAGCGGTTGTACAGGAGCCTGTCATATGGGCTGAGTGTATACACCCTCTTTTCCTACAGGCTTCTTATTTTCTACTGTGGCATTTTTGCACGTTTAGCGCTCATTTTAATTAGGTATTTTTTTTTGTACAGCGGCTTGGCTGCTTCTATTATATATTTTGGGACAACATTAAAACTTGGTGTCTTAAACTCAAATTATTTTGTCCCTCAGGAGTGTCAGTCTGGAAATTTTTGGGCTAAATGTGCTGTTACATGCAGTAGCACAGCAAATAAAACAATGTAATGAGGGTAACATTACTGTGGTCAGCAGTGTGGAGTAGTGGTCAGAGCACTGGACTCTACGCCTGATGTGAAAGTGCTCCGAAGGTAATGTCTCGCTCTTTCCCCTCACCTTTTTGTCCCACCATTTACCAAATGCTTCATGCCAAATGCCATAGTAACACAGAATGTTCTAGCGTGTTTTCACTGTATTGTGGGAAACCTGTTATAGTGCGGTGTGTGTCTCAGTATAGCAGAGTTGAACCAGCTGTACAGAACGGTACTCTATTTCTGCTTCCAGAAAGTGCCCGACAAAGACAAGACATGAATAATGACTGCCTTTAGCTTTCGGTGTTTCCTAGTGCAAAACTGTTTCCTTCGTGAGTCCTGTTGCATACTGAAACACACACTGGAATGATCTGTGTTGACTGAAGGTGAAAATTGTACATGACACACTCTGTGTATTCAGGTTTTCCGTAAAGAACTCCTGCCTCCTTGGGAACGTTACGTAACATTAGGTGGAACACAACCTGGTGCCTTTCGAACTCCTCGCTGTGTGTGATGGGAGCATCGCCGGCTACAACTGGAAGAAACGGAAATGAAGGGAAAGAAGAAAAATGGGGTGCGAGGGTGGGCGGGGGGGGGGGGACTGGTCAGCCGTGGGACGAGTGGGATGTTTACAAATGAAGATGACCACATCAGCTTGCACCTCTTTGGTACCCAGGGAGCAGCAGTTCTGTAGAATGTTGTGTACTGTCAATCGATCTGTCCATCTAATCTGTGTGTCCTTTTATTTAACTGATTCCAAAAAAGTTTCAGGCAGCTGCAGGAATTTGTTTCATATTAAGTCAGGAAGTTTTCAGGAGTGCATTTTAAATCAGCCCCAGCACCTTCCATCAGACCATCAGTTGTGGAGTACCCCCAGTGTCCAGCATGGAAGCTGGGTAATCTTCTAGTCAGCCTCTTACTGCAAAGCGTCTTCTGTTCATGTCAGCAACTATTCTCCAAACTAAGGGGGGCAAGTAAAATGTGCAGCTACACCTCAGGTCTTTGTACCCACCCAGCATAATCAAGCGCTTCTGATTGAGAGGGGAAAGTCATTCCATCACATACGAGTCAGAACCAAAAGCCTTTGTGCTTTTGATTCTATACCTCTTGTATGTGGGACCATCAAGTGGGCAGGGGTGGAGGAGTGAGCAGTCTGGCTGGGGTGTCACGCGGGATTAAGTCTTGTAGGTGTCAGGGAGCAGATCTGTTGATGGTTTTGAATTTGATGTGGGCAGCTACAGGAAGACAATGAAGAGAGAGGTACGTGGGAGTGTTTCGGCAGGTCAAACACAACTCGTACCGTGGTATTCTTTATCACGTGGATAGAATTAATGGAGCAGACTGGAAGACCAGACAGGAGAGTGTTGCAGTAGTCCACAGGGGGTTTACCATGGTCTGGACAAGGAGATGCATAGTTTGTTGTGAGATATGGGGAGATCCTGTGGATGTATCTGCAGACTGGGTTGTGGCTTTGATATGTTAAGAGAATAAATGACTTGAGGCAGTCGTTTCTCCCAGGTTCTTAGCTTATGAAATAGGTGAAATGAGTGAGTTTTCCAGTTTTATACAGAGTTCAGAGTAGGAGGACCGACCACCTGGGAGGTGAAAGATCTCTGTTTTGGAGAGCTTGAGTTGTAGGTGGTGATCAGACATCCAGGTAGATTTGTCGAGAGGCAGGAGGTGATGTGAGGAATCGTCTGTAGCTTCAGGGAGAAGCAGAGGAACTGTTGGGTATTATCAGCATAACAATGGTAGGAGAAGCTGTAGGCGGCGAAGACAGGGCCGAGGGACGAGGTGTGGATTGAGAAGAGTAGGGGGCCCAGTACCGAGCCCTGTGGGACACCAGTTGAGAGAGGCTGAGGAGATGAATGGGTGCCCCACCAAACCACTTGGTAGGATCTGTCTGATAGGTAGGACTGGTGGGACTCAAACCATGTCAGTGCTGTTCCTTTGATGTCAACCTGACCAAGAGAAGAGAGTAGAATCGGGTAGTTGACAGTGTCGAATACTGCAGACACGTTAAAGAGGATGAGCATTGACAAGGGGGGGGGGGGGGGGGGGTGTCACTCTAGTAGTTCTGGACTGAGGGTGAATCCAGAGAGGGTTTCTTTACCAGAGATGAAAGTTTGGAAAGCAGATGGGAAGCAGCCAGAGGAGAGCGAGAAGTTGACGATCATGAAGATGAAGGAGGTAAGTTGCAGGGAAATGTCCTGTAGGAGTGGCGAAGGATCACATCAAGGGAGCAGGTGGCGATTCTGTGTGACAGAAGGAGGTGGGAGATTTCGGTTTCTGACAGAGGTTGAGATGTGAAGAACAAGATGTGGTCAGGGCAGGTGGGTGCTGAGAACTTGTCTGTGAACGAGTTGACTTTGTCTCTGAAGAACAAGGCAAAAACGTCAGCGGTGAGAGATGAGGAAGGAGGAGGAGGAGCGCAGAGAAGAGAAAGTAGTGAAGAATCTGCTTTTGACTGCAGGCTGCAGTTTGTTGTAGAAGAAGGTGGCTTTAGCCAAGGAAACAGCACAGCGGAAAGTTGCTAGAACTTCTCATTTATCTGCAATTGTCTGTGGTGTTTGTAACTCGCTCCACACACTGCTTTGCTTTACTTTACAATCAAGTCTTTCCTAGACTGCCCCCTACTGTTGGCCAGTTCTGCTTTTGTTGGACGACTGTTTTCCTCAACCTGCTGGGGAACACAGACCGAGCTCAGTGCCTTCACTTTGAGGAAATGGGAGTCAGAAATCCATTTTTTGTCAACGGACTGAAGAACTTGTGTGTGTGTGTGTGTGTGTGTGTGTGTGTGTGTGTGTGTGTGTGTGTGTGTGTTCATTCCAGGACTTGATGGCACTCTCTGCTCCCAGTGACCAGGCTACAGAGAACAAGAGAAACTGCTGCAGTCAGTAAAGGACATTTAGTGTGAATCATAATCATTCAATAATGATACTTTTACATGTCACAGTCTAATATTATTTTGTATAATTCAATTTATATGTAAGCTTGTATAATGCAGTTCTTTTTTGCTACAGCAGTAATTAAGACAACACAGGTTTTTATATTTGTTCTGAATTTTTTGATGAAGTACTCAGAGAAGCATGGTCTTGTTCATGTTTTTGGATATTTTTTTTGCTCAGTGAAATAATTATGTTTTTTTCTTTTCTCGTGTAAAAATAACACTTGACCCAGATCACCTGGTATGACCAAATCTTTGAGCCTTGTCACCACCCATTTGCCCATTGGCATCAAGCCATCAGCTCCTATTGTCCTCTGTGATTAGTGTCATGTTTTGTGCCAAGTAATAATAGTGAGGAATGTGAAGCTGTGCGTTTCTCTGCACATTGCTGGTAGGAAACAGTAAGAACTGTGTTTTTACCCTGCAGTCTCTTAGTCCGGGTGCTTTGTGCCTTTCCTCTGTTGCAGTTTCTAACATGACTAGTTGGTGCCACTTATGCTCTGCATCACATGTGATAGTAGGTGTTGCTGGGTTTGTACAGAGAGTCAGCTAAGGACACACCTGTACTTCACCAGCATTTTTCAGTTTCAAATTCCCCTAAGAGAGAGCTGATATTGTGTCATGTTTTGGGGCGCATCAGGTAATACAGTATCTTGGACTGTTACTTTCTGTCTGAAGGTTCCTGGCTATTTACACTTTTCACAGGTATTTTCACTGAACCAGTGCAGTAAAAATGCAGCAGCACGGTGGTACAGCGAGTAGCACTGCTGCACTCACAGCACCTGGGTGGTGCGAGAGGACGTGGGTTCCATCCCCACTCGGTCTGTGTGGAGTTTGCATGTTCTCCCCGTGTCTGCGTGGGTTTCCTCCTGCAGTCCAAAGACATGTTGCTGAGGTTCCCTCATAGTGTGTGTGTGTGTGTGTGTGTGTGTGTGTGTTCCACTGATGTATGGATGAGTGACCCGGTGTGAGTAGTGTATCTAGCAGTGTAAGTCACCGCGGTGAATAAGGTGTGTGGGCTCATAACACTACACAGAGTTCATTGGAAGTTGCTTTGGAGAAAAGTGTCTGATAAATAAATAAATGTAATGTGTTTCTTAGTGATCAGTTACTGATTTGCCCTTTCCTGCTCCAAAATAAAAAGTGTTGGTCCACATCCCGGAGCCCTATGCAGTTCCCCGAGGTCCATTAGTATGCGTTGCCATTATGTCTTTGTGTACCCCCTACTGCAGGCACTGCAAGAATCGAGATGTTCCGGAACATGCAGGATGCAGAGATTGTTAGGAAGATGACAGAAGAATTTGACGAGGTTGTCACAACGCTCTGCTTTTCTCTTTTGTGCCTCATTGAGGATTTAGCTTTTTTAAGTTCACTTCATTTGTTGCCTATCCAGGTTTTCCATTCTTCCTTTAACACCATGCCTTATGTTTAGTACTTAGGATTCCGAACGTAGATGAAAAGCTCAGGAGTTCATTTTGAAATGGCACACATTTTCTTTAAAGCGTTGACACAATTTTAGCGTTAACCTTTTACGCACATTTTTTTCCCTGCTCATGTCTTTGGGATAGCGGTGACTACCCGCTCACCGTGCCAGGGTCACAGCGGAAGAAATTTCGCTACAACTTCTGCGAGTTTATCGGTGTGCTCATCAGACAGTGTCGGTACAGCATCATCTACGACGAGTACATGATGGACACGGTCGTCTCATTCCTGACTGGCCTGTCCAACTCCCAGGTGCGAGCCTTCAGGCACACCAGCACCCTGGCGGGTAAAACCTTGCGTCGCTGCGCTTGTCCAGCATCTTCTAAAATATGAGGATGGCTCCGTTATGTGGCACAGCAATGAAGCTGATGACAGCGCTGGTGAACGTGGCGCTCAACCTGAGCATCCACCAGGACACCACGCAGCGGCAGTATGAGGCGGCGCTCAACAAGACCGTCGGCAAGAGGGCTAACGAGAAGTTGGAGCTGCTGCTGCAGAAAAGGAAGGAGGTGATGCTTCCAGTCACATTTCCTCTTTTCGGTTCCTGCCGTCCTCGAGCAGCATCCGTTACCGAGGGTCTTCTGTGCCTCGTGCAGGATAGCGTAAGTGTCGTTGCCCTTTGCTTTGGTTTTTTTATGTGCAGCACAGACTGGGATTTCAAACTTCCAAGTGAGTCTCAGGCTCCAGGTCACAGTGACCCACAGGCCCTGGCGCTTCCTCTTTGTTTCCTTCTACGGCTCCAGGAGAATCAGGATGAAAATTGAGAACGTGATGAACTCCATCTTCAAGGACATCTTTGCGCACCGCTCCAGGTGTGTATCTCGGTGTCCCGCTGTAACACGAGCAGTGCTACCCTTGGGTTTTGTGGCAGATTCTCAACGGCTGCGCCCCTCACCCCCTGCAGAGACGCCATCGCCGAAATCCGGCCCATCTGCATCCAGGAGATTGGAGTTTGGACGAAGATGTACGGTGACGCCTTTCCGAATGACAGCTACCTGAAGCATGAGGGCTGGACGTTGCACGACAGGGTGAGAGTCACTCGGTGTATTTGCAGACGTGGCAGGGTAGCCAGAAACGAGCTCAAGTACAAGTATTGTTGGATTAAAAAATGAACGGCACTCGTCCAGGACTTTGCTGGAGGAAAATGTAGAAATTCGTGTGGCGAAAACACTTGTCGTGGCGTTCTTCCTTCCCAGCTAGAAGAGGTGCGGCGGAAATGCCTAAAGGCCCTGCAGAACCTCTATTCGAACCGGGAGCTGTAACCCCAGCCGGACCTCTTCACCACCCGCTTTAAGGGACACGGTGCACTTCTCATACATCCTTCCTCCTGCTCTCTATGTGCAGGTCCATTGCATCAGTGGATCAGTGTACAAGTGTGTTCATTGCGTTGCGTTCAGCTGTTTGTTTTTGGTCAATCCTTATAAAGGCTTTCTTTCATTATGGATTGCAGCTCACAGCGTGTTTGAGACACACACGCTTGCAGGAGGTGCCGTTGGCGTGTTTTACACGTGGCTTCCCCCAGGACCGCATTGTGTCCGTGACGCTGGACAAAGAGTATGACGTGGCCGTGGAGGCTATCCGCCTGGTGACCTGCTCCTGCAGTGAGTGCCATTATCGAGGAGTGTGACCTCTGACCCCTGACCTGTGTACTCACACCTCTATGTGCGCTTTGAGTTGCTCCGCTCTCACGTTTTGGTCAATCCCGGATCTCCCTCGTTTTCGTTACCTTGTGTACGTCATCGTTTCCATCTCCAGGGGAAGGCAGCGAAGGTGCCTTGTGAAACGAAGGCTGTGAGAATGCGCACCACCTCGTGTGTTCTGCCCGCCGACCCGTAGCAGTCGCCGCAGGGGAGTTCCTCCATCACTTGACATACTGAATTTCGTAATGAAGACATCAACTCAGGCGGCGTCGTACTTGAAGGTGTGGACGGGTTCACGTCTTTCGGGTTATTAGTGTTGTACTTTGCAGAAAGTCTCTTCATTAAAACTCGTTGCATCTCCAGGCCGTTCAGCCTCGCGACCCCCAGGTGGAGGAGGCGCTATCCAAGCGGAGGGGCAGAAGCAGCTCCAATGGAAACCTCCTCCGAGTGCTGCTGCTCTTTTTCCTGGAAAGTGAGGTGCGACTGAGCATTCGATGTGCGTTTGTGTGCGCGATCGAGATATCCAATTGACTTGAACGTGTGCCGTGGCCTGTCGCACATCCCGCCGCTCACACTGACCTCTCGCTCCTCCAGCTCCACGATTACGCAGCCTACCTTGTGGACAGCTGTGGGGGAGCTCCCAGGTGCTGCTCAAAGGCTGGGAGTGTGTGACGGAGCTGCTGCTCGAGGAGGTGTCGGCGCGGGGGGGGCTAGTGATGCGGGTTCACTCGCTGTCTTCTTCACCTCACTCTTTACCTCCTTGTAAACAGCTGTCTGCCTCTCTATCTGTCTCTGTGATCGTCCACCTGTCCCTCCCGCCATGGACGCAGCGCTGCTGGAGCATCAGGAGAGCGCGCTGCTTGAGCTCATGGTTTGCAGCACACCCTCCAGTGGGCAGGGGAACTGGAAAAAGGCTATCTTTGAGATCACGCTGCCTTGTGCTCTGTACTCTGAGAGTGTGAGCTGTGCTCCGACCGCGTGCGCTCCGCCTGTAGGGCATCACCTCTTCATACACGTACGCCCACCTGCGTGAAGCAAGTCACGTTTCTCGGGGCTCTGTCGGAATATCCGCGTACCTTCGCTTTTGCACACTTTGCAGGTGCTCTTCTTCAGAGTAACGTACAGCCCAGAGAGGTACAAGTGCGTCCAGCAACGGACGGCAAGCTCAGCTGCGCACACACATTTTATTGAAGCAGAGCTTGTTGAGAACTTGCGCGATGCATCCATTCACATACGTGGTCCAGGAGAAGAGGTGGATAAAAAGCCGCGGGTAGCGAGGGACCAACTTAGGTTGAGGGAAATGAGTAGCGAAGAAATAGGTGTTGAGCCCCTTCCTGAGTACTGGGAAGGAATCAGCAGATTTGACGGGCAGAGAGAGAGTTAATTTCACCGCATCGGCTGAGAAACAACGAGCTTTGGATTTTGGGCACCTTGTGAGGGGAACGAGCAGGCAGCCTGAGGTTCTGAAAGAATCGGGGTAAAAGTCCTTTCGCCGTCTTATTGGCCGTAAGCAGAAATTCAGAGTCGCTGATGCCGGTGGTTCTGACGGATGCTGAGGAGGATGTTCCTGCAGGACTGCCTTGTAGCCACAATGTGCTGGGAGAAGCAGAGACTGGAGTCAGTCCTTACTGGCTTTCCACTATCAGTGAGGACGACACGAGGGAGAGGGTGCGCTAGCGGGACAGAGATGTAGTAGGTGGGGATCAGCTAGAGCGGTGAAGCATACTATATCCAAAGGAAGTAATGTGATAACCTCACAGCGCACAGCTCTCTTTGGAACGACGCGCATGTGAGTATAACGGTGTCTCCTCCGCTCCGCTGTCAGGTCCTCGCTGCCGAAGAAAGGAGGACCCAGACCGATGAGCACAAAAGCTGACGGAACACTTCATCGTGGCTCTCCCTGTGCTGCTTTCCAAGGTACCGTGTTCTTAGCCTCCCGTACACAGCTGTACACACGTGCGACACATCTGGAGCTCTCTGCTGCTCTCGGTCACCTTCTCTCTTCTGGATCTCGTCGACGTGTCCGCTCCGGTGCAGTGTTTCGACACAGGTTTTGCACAACGTGAGCTTGTCTTTGCAGATGTGTGCTCGGTCCTTCAAGTCTGCGAAGCCACTTCTCTTTGTTCCTCTGGCCAACCTTCCGCACATTCCCCGGCACTTTGACCTGGATGGAGGTGTGCAGTGCAGCGAGGATGGAGAAGGTTATCTTGTCTTTCCCGATTATCCTCATGTTTCCCATCTCACTCTCATTTGTATGGGCAGCTGCTAAAGTAGCGCTTGGGAGCGAACAAACAGCTGTGCTTTGTCAGTGGTGTCTGTGTCTAAAGCGCTCTCTCTCATTTCACGTGCGCTTTTATGTACGCCGAGTTTGTCACTTTGCACCATCTTTACATTTATTAGCAGAGTTGTCCCCAGCGCATAAATGCAAGTCTAAACGCCCGAGCCTCCGCTCCGATCGTCGCCCGTCTCAAGCACACTGCACTCCCTCTCCCCGTCTCGCCGCTTTTTGCCGTTAACTCTTTTTGGACGCGTCTGCGTCAGAACATTTGTCTTCCGCACCTGCCAACGGCGTCGTGTTAACCTGTCTCGGCCGCTTACCTCTCCGCTTCTTGCACGGCCCCGCAGCACCTGCGGCACGCCCTGCCGAAACAGACCCGGTTTGTGGTGGAGAAGCACACGACACGGAGGCGTTGGAAGCCTGCAGTAAGACATGCAGCATCCGGCGCAACGAGGACTACGCCATCGTGAACCGTGCGGGCGTGGCACGGGGACGGCTGCTAGACGAACTTGTGGAACGCTTTGGCCACTCTGCAGGAAGTGCGTGGGCCACGGGCCGCGTGTCGGGCAGCTTTAAAAGGTGTCGGTTTAAAAGACAAAGGCGGCCTCAGTTACCTCTGAAACACGTGTCTTGTCCTGTGTGCGGGATGAAGAGGCGGAAGACGATGACATTTACAGCTCTCAAGAGGCTCGGGGCCGTTCTGCAGGTGAGTGCCGCTAGACGGGAAGGGCTCTGCGAAGGGGTTCCCGCTTTGGGGAGACGGGGCTCCTCACCGCGAACTCTGCGTATGTTTCGCCACACGCTCTTAACACATGCGGTCGCGCTTGTTTTCGGGCCGTAGGATGTTGTGCTGTGAGCGACGCTTTCGAATCCTCATTCTGGACGCAAGCGCAGCTGTTCGCTGTGTTTGCCGAAGTGTTTCGAGCTCTTTGTCGTTCGTGTTTGCGCTTGTTTCCCTGTTCTGGTCTCTCGTCCTTTCTCAGCGCACGTGGCCCGACCAGGCGGGACCTGTTCGGCAGCTGCGACAGGCTCTTGAAGGCTGGGATAGAGCAGGGCTCCATGCCAGAGCGGGTGCGGCGCAACGGTCCTTCCCCGGGGCGTTCTAAAGTGCGACGGTTCACAAGCAGAGCTCCAGCACTTGCGCGTAATTTCTCAAGAACCGCACAAGTCACGTTACGGCTGAAACCTCGAACCCCGACCGAGGTGTCCGGCGTCCGTCTGCGCTCGGATTGCCGTCCGGGCCCTGCGCTGGTCGCACGACTCCATTGTCTGGCAGCTGGTCAGGATAAGTGAGAGATCCCCAGTGAACGTAAGTTATGGCCGTTCCGCTCCTGCTTTTTACATCTTTTCATGTTGCATTTATCCATTCGGCATCTTTGCTGTGTTGAAACATACGTTTCGCTTCCCCCATTTCCCTTGCTTGCAGGATGACCTCATTGCACTGAGGAGGTTGGTCAAGTCCTTCTTGGCCGTCTGTCGGCAGTGTTTATCGAACGTCAACACACCAGTGAAGGAGCAGGTGAACGGCCCCAGCCTCCAGGCATTACACGCACGCACGCACTCACTCAATAGGCATGTCCTCCTGTGCTCTCTAATTCTCTGTTTCATTATTATTTAACTAAATTAAATAAATTAAATGATTTTCTCTCACACTGTTCACATTAAGCTTCTTACAGTTATTTACCCTTCATACAGTGGGTTGGACCGGGTCCTGCTCTCCAGTGGGTCTGGGGTTCGAGTCCCGCTTGGGGTGCCTTGCGATGGACTGGCGTCCCGTCCTGGGTGTGTCCCCTCCTCCTTTGGCCTTGCGCCCTGTGTTGCCGGGTAGCCTCCGGTTCCCCGCGACCCTGTATGGGACTAGCGGTTCAGAAAATGTGTGTGTGTGTCACATCCCACGGGGTCACTGCCCCTCCTGGTCAGAGACGGCGCCACTCAATGCCGCTAGTTAACGCTTACCTATCACCTCACAGTCTCGTAGGACATGGAGGTATAAAAGGAGCCAGCGGAGCAGAACTACTTGCGGATTCATAATCAGCAGTTCTCTTGTGCTTCCTTGGCGATTGGTAGTCTCTTGTTCCCTCAGTCTGTTTCCTAGGTGTGCACATTCCAGTCCCGAGTGCCCGTCCCGTCAGTTCCTGCCTCTTGTTCTTCAGTCCTGGTCCATCGTTCCTGTCCGGTATTTCGTCACGTCTCAGGGTTGCGGTCATACTCACAGATTAGCGTTTCACTGTTCACCGTAGTTCCAACACCGTGTGTGTTTCCTGGTCTCGTGTTTCCTGTTTCACTTCCACCGAGTGTCTTACAATACTCACAGTACACTTCTAACCTCACACTGCACGTGAAGTCATTATTTATTTCGTCTGTGTTTGGACGTAATAGCAACGCGCGTCCGTGTCGGACTCCCGTCCGGACGCTACAGAAGAATCCGCCCGCTAATATGACTTCAGCAGAATGGCGTGAACTGGCGGATCTGACAGAGGCGAACCAAGAACAACTCCTGGTTTGCACAAACGCCGCTAGCCGCATCACAGATCAATTGGAGCGGTTGACACGACTCCTCAGTCACGGTGGGCATGGCGCCGATCTGACCAGTTCACAAACGCATTATGATTGGCAGACATGTCTTTTTGATCGTCTTGGTGCTCCCTCGGGTCCTCGCGCGGAGCCCACGAGCCCTGTGCAGACCAATGGGATCAGCGCTACTGAGCAGCTGTCCGTTCGCTTCCAGGAGGCTTTGCAAGGTAGCAGAGATGAGAACCAGAATTACAGAGAATACTCAATCTCCAGTCCAGCCTCTCTGTTCCCAGGGCCCTACTCTCCTGAGTCACCCTCTAGCCCAGACAGAAAGACAGAGAGACAGTTCTTCCCCAGCACCAAGAGTTTTCAGGTGCGTTCCTGGTCTCCAGTGGAGAAGACATCCAGCCACCGATTGTCAAGACCACTCTCTCAGGAGTTCTCGCCGGATTACCGGAGCAACTCCGGGTCCAGCCGGACCCCGATGCCGCCAGGGCAGCAGGTGCCCTACAGCCCTGTGGACAGTGAGCCGGCTAAAGCACGCAACCTTGTCAGCTGTGCAGGGCTCGAAGAACAGTGCGTCAGGCAGGGAATAATACGACTCAGTAACGGGCGTTTGACAGAGGAGGAAAGGAGGCGCCATTTTCTGCAACGCTTGTGCTTTTACTGTGGAGCTGCGGATCACGTTCAGGTTTCCTGTCCAGTGCGGCCACCCCGTGGATCCCAACGGACCGACTTACTGGTGAGTGATGTATCTCTCCATACCTCCCTGTTGACATTACCAGTTACAGTATCCTGGGGTTTCCAGCGGCAGCAGACAAAAGTTATGGTAGACAGTGGCGCTGCAGGGAATTTCATGGATCATGATATTGCCGCGTCTTGGGGCTTGCCCTGTGCCCGATGCTCCAAACCCCTGGCTATTAAAGCTATTGATGGCGCTCCAATCGGGTCGGGGCGTGTAGAGCAGCGCACAGAGCCCGTTACTATGCAGGTAGGGCCACTCCATAAGGAACAGATATGGTTCTATCTGATTAAGTCCCCTGATCACCCCATTATTTTGGGATATCCATGGTTATCCGCCCATGACCCTATTATCTCTTGGAGTGAGGGGAAACTGCTGTCTTGGGGAAAGCAGTGTCCCAAACACCTGGAGACGTCTTGTAACTCCACATCCATAGAGAGCCCTAATGCAGATCTGCCCCTGCAGATTCCAAGGGAGTATGCAGATCTAGTGGCGGTGTTTAGCAAACACAAGGCTGCAGAACTGCCTCCTCATAGACCTTGGGATTGTGCTATAGATCTTTTTTCTGGCACTACACCCCCTAGGGGGCGGGTATACCCTCTTTCTCAACCTGAACATCAGGCAATGGAGGCTTATATAACGGAGGCACTAGAAGCCGGACTCATCCGGCCGTCTACCTCTCCAGCTTCCGCTGGCTTTTTCTTTGTTGAGAAAAAGGACGGGGGTTTGCGCCCGTGTATTGATTATCGGGGGCTAAATGCCATTACTGTGAAGTACCCGCACCCCTTGCCTCTTATCAGGTCGGCCCTTGAACAGGTTTCCGGTGCTACCATCTTTACGAAACTGGACCTTAGGAGCGCATATAACCTGATTCGCGTTAGGGAAGGGGATGAGTGGAAGACCGCTTTTAGCACCGCCCTCGGCCATTATGAGTATCTGGTCATGCCTTTTGGCCTGGCGAATGCACCTTCCGTATTCCAGGCTTTTGTTAATGAAGTACTCAGAGAGCTAATTAATCGCTCAGTATTAGTGTATCTGGATGATATTCTGATCTTTTCTCGGTCCCGTGAGGAGCATATTGGACATGTCAGGGAGGTGTTGCAAAAGCTGGCAGCACATAAGCTGTACGTGAAAGGGGAGAAGTGCCAGTTCCATGTGCACTCTGTGGATTTCCTGGGGTACATCCTAACACCCAACGGGGTCACGATGGATCCACAAAAGGTCTCGGCAGTTCTGTCATGGCCCCAGCCAAAGACAGTAAAGGACCTGCAACGCTTCCTAGGTTTTGCGAATTTCTACAAGCGCTTCATAAGGAACTTCAGTTCCGTTGCAGCCCCGTTGACTGCTCTGTTAAAAGGAGCCCCTAGGCGCCTGACCTGGACTCCTGAGGCTAGTCAGGCCTTTGAAGACCTAAAGAAGCGTTTTACTTCTGCCCCAATCCTGAAGCACCCTGATCCCAAACTGCCCTTTATTGTGGAAGTTGATGCTTCTGAGGCCGGGGTAGGGGCAGTGCTCTCACAGCGCCAGGGAAGTCCCCTGAAGCTCTATCCATGTGCGTATTTTTCACACAAGATGTCGCCTACTGAAAAGAATTATGATGTAGGAAACAGGGAACTCTTAGCCATAAAGATGGCCTTGGAAGAGTGGAGACATTGGTTAGAGGGGGCTACGCACCCATTCTTAGTGTTAACTGATCACCGGAACCTGGAGTATCTGCAGAAGGCAAAGAGGCTCAATTCCAGACAGGCGCGGTGGGCCATGTTCTTCACCAGGTTCCGTTTCACGGTGACCTATCGTCCTGGCTCCAAGAACGGCAAGGCCGATGCCCTGTCCCGCTTGTTCGAGGTATCGCCTCAGCTCTCCCCACCAGACACCATCTTGTCCCCGACGCAGTTTGTGGCTCCTATCCGTTGGGCTTTATTGGACGATATCCAAGCAGCCCAACGTCAAGAACCCGGTCCCAACGAGCAGCCCCAAGACAAAGAATACGTCCCGTCCACTGTTCGGTCCGAGCTCCTACACTGGGCCCATGATGGTCCAAGTACAGGACACCCAGGGGTCAACCGAACCTTGAAGCTTCTCTCTGAACGCTTCTGGTGGCCATCCATGAAACAGGACGTACGAGACTTCGTCCTTGCCTGCACCACATGTGCCCAGGCCAAAGTCCCACGGCAGCTGCCAGCAGGGCTTTTAGAACCACTCCCGATTCCCAACCGTCCATGGTCCCATATAGCGGTGGACTTCCTTACTGATCTTCCGTGTTCTGATGGAAACACCACCATATTGGTCGTCATAGATCGCTTTTCCAAGGCCTGTTGACTGATTCCTCTGAAAGGTCTGCCCACAGCCCTGGAGACCGCGGAACTGCTGTTCCAACATGTCTTCCGGCTGTATGGCCTGCCAGAGGATGTCGTCTCGGACAGGGGACCCCAGTTCACCTCAAGGGTCTGGAAGGCCTTCTTTGCCCGCTTAGGAGTCTCAGTCAGCCTCTCCTCTGGTTATCATCCACAGTCTAATGGGCAAGTGGAACGCCTCAACCAGGAGGTTGGACGTTACCTGCGGAGTTACTGTGCTCAGAATCAAGCGGATTGGAGCAGATACCTCCCCTGGGCAGAGTACGCCCAGAACTCCCTGGTCCATTCGTCCACAAACTTAACTCCTTTCCAGTGTGTGCTCGGTTACCAGCCTCCGCTGTTCCCGTGGACGATGGAGACCAGTGGGTTGCCAGCTGTGGACGACTGGTACAAGAGGAGTGAGTCGGTGTGGGAATCCGCACATGTCCGTCTCCAGGAGGTGGTGTCCAGCCAAAAGGAGAAGGCCGACAAAAGGCGTAGGACTGTATTGTACCAACCAGGGCAGAGAGTATGGTTGTCCACCCAGGATCTCAAACTACATTTGCCCTCGAGGAAGCTTGCCCCCCGTTTCATCGGCCCATTCAAGATCCTGAAGAGGATCAACCCGGTTTCTTACCGCCTTCAGTTGCCCTCACATTATCGTATCTGTCCCACGTTTCATGTTTCGCGCCTCAAGCCCCATTGTGTTTCCGCCCTGCAGAGCCCAGCAGTCTCTCCACCTCCACCGTTGGATGTGGATGGTTCTCCTGCCTACTCCGTCAGGGCCCTCCTGGACTCCAAACGAAGACGGGGTACGCTGTACTATCTGGTCGACTGGGAGGGCTATGGGCCGGAGGAGCAGTCTTGGGTACCAGCACGGGACATATTGGACCCAGCTCTTATTGAGGACTTCCATGAGTCTCATCCAGATCGGCCTGCTCCGCGACGGCGGGGGCGACCGCCTACCTGCCGGCGTTCTGCGGCTGGAGCCGCCCCTGGAGGGGGGGGTACTGTCACATCCCACGGGGTCACTGCCCCTCCTGGTCAGAGGCGGCGCCACTCAGTGCCGCTAGTTAACGCTTACCTATCACCTCACAGTCTCGTAGGACATGGAGGTATAAAAGGAGCCAGCGGAGCAGAACTACTTGCGGATTCATAATCAGCAGTTCTCTTGTGCTTCCTTGGCGATTGGTAGTCTCTTGTTCCCTCAGTCTGTTTCCTAGGTGTGCACGTTCCAGTCCCGAGTGCCCGTCCCGTCAGTTCCTGCCTCTTGTTCTTCAGTCCTGGTCCATCGTTCCTGTCCGGTATTTCGTCACGTCTCAGGGTTGCGGTCATACTCACAGATTAGCGTTTCACTGTTCACCGTAGTTCCAACACCGTGTGTGTTTCCTGGTCTCGTGTTTCCTGTTTCACTTCCACCGAGTGTCTTACAATACTCACAGTACACTTCTAACCTCACACTGCACGTGAAGTCATTATTTATTTCGTCTGTGTTTGGACGTAATAGCAACGCGCGTCCGTGTCGGACTCCCGTCCGGACGCTACAGTGTGTGTGTGTGTGTGTATTCAAACCCGAAGGGTCAGGAGTTCCCTCCTCTTAATCTTGCATTCCTGGAAGTTCTCAGTGAATTCTCTTCAAAGCTCCTTTGCCAGGTTAAGAAGACAGCGTAAGTGCTGCAGCCTGGCTGGTTCCCGATGATTTCGGATTTCGATGCAGGTGGTGCTGCTGAGGATTTAATGCGATGTGTGGGGTCACACGTGTCGCGTATGCATGTATGCTGTTACAGCAAGAGAGTATATGGACATGTGTGCTGGGAAACACAGTGTTCTTGTGTTAGTGAATCTTTAGCAAGTGCACGCATCTGCATATTTACATGTCTGACCTCTTCTTCCTCCTGGCTCCTCTAGCCATTCCTACAGATGATGGAGCGGCGGGAGGATGTATGGCTGCCCCTCATCTCCTGCCGCAAGTCACCACTCGCTGGCGGCGATGAGGACCGCCTATCCGTCACTAGCGGTGGCAGCAGCAGCAGCAGCAGCAAAGCTGGCTCTGTGCGGGGAAAGAAAGACCGTCCGCCTCTGCACAAAAGGAGAATTGAGGGTGAGGGAAGGGTCAGCGCTGGGCTAGCTGATGCGCTGCGGGTTCAGTACCCCTGCGTACATACAAATCTTACTGATAACCACTCGCTGTCGCTCACAGTAGATTACCACTTCTCTTTAGGCAGGACTGTGGTGGTCAGGAGCCTATTCCGAAAGCATGGGAGGCTAGGCTTAGGGTTAGGAAGGCTGCACTGCGGACATAATGCCAGTCCATTGCACAGGAACCACAGAGTCACTGACACATTCATGCATTACCGGCGACTTAGTCACCAGTACACCTGAAATATGTGTCTTCCAACTGTGAGAGGAAACAGGAGCAAGTAGAGGAAAACCCATGAATGCAAGGAGAACTGGAGATTCCACATAAACTGAGCTGAATTCCAATGTACAACTGAAGAGCCCAGGCAGGGAGAGAGCGCTGCCCATCGCACCACCCTGCTGCTCTGTTGACAATCATTCATATTGTGATTTGTAGCAGCAGTAGCGAGGTTTACTGCACTGGTTGTTGCAGATACCCTAACCCAGGGGTCTGCATTCACCAAACGTGTCTGCTGTCATCTGCTGCTCCTCAGCTCCAGAGGACGACTTGGAGGGCTCATGGATGATGTGCAGTGACTCCCTTCAGACACCAGGAACACTGCGGAGTCCACAGCCGAGCTCCGTCATTCTCCAGGAGCAGTCGCGTCGAGCGGTCCAGCACGCGGCCAACCAAGACTCTGAGCCTGGCTCCGAACCGGACTACATCCACAAGTGACACATTGCTCGGCTAGAAGAGTGGCACCTACTGCAAGTAGCATTACTAATATAATAATAAAATACAGCTTTCCATGTGTTTGCCTCCTTTCTGTGTGTCTCCAGCCATCAGATGCAGATGTCCTGGTTGGGGCAGCAGAAGCTGGAGGAAGTAAACAGAGAGGAACGTCCAGCGATGAACAACATGAAGGCCAGGGTGGAGTTACACAGTCTGTATAAGTACTGCTGGACTGTGGGCAGAATCAGACACTGTATCACAGTACAGAATTGAGTTGGTCAGGCTGTCCAGAGTCACCTCAAAGTATTAACAGAGTAGTGGCAGAGTAAAGCAGGTTGTGGAAGTACAAGCAGATTGGGGGGGGTGGAGTAGTAATTTTCCTTTGGGATTGGAGCTGGAAATTAGTCAGACAGCTTTGACAAGACTTACTGACCGAGCGCAATAGTGCCGTTTACTCTTTCCTTCATAAGTAGCCTTGAAGTTCGCCGTTTCTATGCAGATACTGTCGTTTACCCAGACAGCAGTGTCAAACAAAGAGATGCAACCAATGGCCGTACTGTCTTCTCTTCCAGTCGGGGGCTCGTGGAGGATGATGCGGAGCCCATCTTAGAAGATGTGATGATGTCTTCCCGGGGCCAGTTGGAGCACATGAATGAGGAGTTTCAGGACACCGTGGTCATCGATCTGGTAAGGCTGAGTCTCGCCTGCTCTTATCGAAGAAATGCCTCGTGTCGTTCTGCGTGTGGATACAGCTGTTTACGTTCTAGTTTAAGCACTGCAAAGTATCTTGTCTACTGATGTCTGAAAAAAATGCATAACTATGGAGCTGTTTGTCTGAAAAGGGCTACTCGGTGTCTTTGTCTATTTCTCTCTGTTTTAAATTTCAAACAACTACCTACAAGCAAGAATCACACCTGTTGACACTGTATTCATGAGCAATGTTTTTTAGCCTCCGCCAAAAAACACACGTGAGGACAGAGTTGAGACCAGATTTCTTTGATTCTGCAAGTCATCATGGAGGATGATTCGGTGAGTAAAAAGGATTCCGATTATTTTGTTTGGTAGACAACTGGTAGCGTAGTGGTTAGAGCTGCTGTCTTTGGACCCAAAGGTCATAGATTCAATCTCCAGCTGTAGTACCCTTGAGCAAGGTACTTACCCTAAGCTGCTTGAATAAAATTACCCAGCTGTATAAAGGGGTAAATAGTTGTAAAGTAGCATAATGTTATAAGTAGCTTTGAATAAAAGCATCAGCTAAATGAATAAATGTAGATACTTCCATTTACTTTATCTCTTTGGTGTAAAATCTCTAAATGATTTCCAACATGAAAAAACTACATGACACTGAATACATCAGAAAAATTATTTTCTGAAACTAATGACCATTGAAACGCTTCGAAAGAGACTGAAGGTGAGGACTGTAGAAAAACTGGATTGAGAACCAGCTAACCAATGTTTCCTTTGTTTCAATACAGGAATTTGGAATGCAGATGTTCTGAAAAGGATTAAAGTTTTGTTTAGTAAAAAACTAAATTTGAGAGACACACAAGGGAAGAAACTACAGAACAAAAGAACGTGTTTACAGCAGAGCTAAAGGGCCGCTTGCTATGACAGTTGTCATTTGCAGCATCACATGGAAAAATATTTTATTATTCAGAGGAAGAATTTGAACTGGATACTGAAGACCCTTCATGTATGAGCTGGACTCCTGAACTTTGCTCATCACATTGATGACTGAGATCATCCTGATGCTGCCAAAGTCTATAAAAATTCCCCAAACCATAAATCCTTCCTGTCAAAGATGATTTTTTGAGAAACTTTTTAACAGAGTTGTATGTTCAAAAATAAAATGTCACCAGTAAAACTGTTTGTCTGCCTAAAAAGCTCTTGAAAAGTGCATCTGTTTCTGAACATCCTAAACTTTGTGAATTTGCTATTCACAAGTAGTGTTGACCTTGTGACCCTGTACCATCCATGCTACTCAAGGCTGCCCCTAGGGGTAGGAGTTTGGTACTGAAGTTACTATGAACAACAAATAGCTACATGTTATTCGCATGAGTTGAACCATAGAAGGGACTGTGAGTGATGGTGTGAGCAGAGTACCTGTCTTTGTTTGGGTTTCTCAAGCCGAATGAACAACATTTCCATTTATCCCTCTATTGCCTTGCGTTCTCATAAATTGTGCATTGTGCAAACTACACTTTATATCAACATTCTCCCCAAAAAGGTCAGTCGCTACAATACAAAATGAAACGTCTCCATCTTTGTGACCAATTTTAAAATAGCATATAGATATGTTCTTTCAATGTTTGCAGTCTCATCTTCGGTGGTTTTGGAATTAATTGCGTATTGTATACAAAAATCTCCAGCACTATGACCTAGAGTACTGTATTTGGGAGACAAGGGCTAATTGTTTGGTTACTCTGAATTCCTTCACAAGTAGGGCACCTCTGGAACAGCTAAACATTACATTTACATACATTTACATGTATTCATTTATTGGACACTTTTCTCCAAACCCACCTACATCTCACAGAAAATACTATGTATTCATTACATTAACAGAAAGAGACTTGACACGTGATTCTAAAGTAGTTAGTTTCTTTCCGCCATACGAACCAATGTACATCATGAAAGTAGCTGTATAAAACTTTTTTCGAATATTGACGATTCCTAATCACCTTCCTAATAATATATATATATTATATATATATATATAAACATTTACATTAAATTACAGGAGTAGCTGCATGAAGGTGTATCTGTTGTTCAACAGGTATGATCTCAAAGTTCATGAACATTTAAACCTTACGTAAAAATAAGAGATCATGGGCAAAGCGAGTCCTTGAGTGAGCAGAGAGTAAACAGTTTTCTGTTGTTTTGGACGCTGTTCCTTAAGGGCTCAACCACCTTATATTAGGAAGTCTTTGTAATATACATAGTATAGTATAGTATATATACATAGTACACATAACTACTCATATTCAGACAATATTCACATTTGTGACAAGAACTGTAATGCCTTTTTGAGGTCATTGAAGTCACAGCGGTGTTCAAAATGTGCTGGTAACACTGTATGGACTGTACATAAGAAACATTGTCCGTGATAAAGCCAAAGTGGTTTTCTTTAGTTATCCATGCTTACAGCAATATGTTCTGGTGCAAAATGGAAAATTTATTATCAAGATTCCTGAAAGTAAATGTGAATTTCACAGATAAATTTTTTTTCTTTTCTTTAAGTCTAACATATTAGCCACAATAATATGTGGTATAAAAGAAATCTGTGTATAATCTCGGGTACAAATCATATTGCAAACAAAAACGGTAAACCTAATTTTACCCCACTGACTGAAAACTGTTGTGTAATAATAAGAAACATACAAGAATGAGAAAACAGGAAGCTTTTTTGGAATGAAAATCCTCATCCTGACAAAAAAAGAACATTACATTCATTGATTGTATAGTTGTACACGTTTGTTTACAATGTTACCCATTACTGTTGTAAATGTGTACGGTTGTTTATTTTGATGCTGAAGTTCTTAAAAAGTAGAATGAGTCCCCCTCTCCCAAAAAAAAAAAAAAAACCTGTGTAAACACTGGCGTTTTGGAAAAACCTTATGTAACTAAGGAAGTCGAGTTCTCGCGGGACTTTGTTTGAACTCTCGCGAGATGTGAACTGCAGCGCCCCCTCCCCAGTGCTGTTCGAAGAAGAAAAGGGAGGGGAGAAATCTCCATAGCTCGTTGGAGTCGACTGTTGTGCCGGAACTGGATATTAGACTCCCAAGGATCTATTTTTAATTTCAAGAGAGCCGAAGAAAGATAAACATTCGACGTTCCCATGGCCACCTCGCCATGCAAAGTCTGACGTAACGGAGGTGAAGCGGAAAGATAAACGCAACGCAACGCAAAGCAAAGGCGAGGGAGGGAAGCGAGCGCGGCCTGTTTTTGTTGCCGATCGTGTCCCGGAGCCAGTGCTGCAGGAGCCGTGGCCCCTAGGGCGAGTGCTGTGCCGTGCCGCGCTCTGCCGTGCCTGTGGCCCGCCAAGTTCATTTCTCCGGAGCGCCGTCTCCGCTGCCGTGAGACTGGGCCCCGCGACGGCGCGCGCCCACACTTCCTGCTTCGCGTCCACTGGGGGCCGCCGCGGCCTGCGCCTCCTTCTTCTCCGCACCGCGAACGGAACGACGGAAGGGGGGCCATGAGAGACGCGCACGGGAAACGGAGACAGGGCGCCGCTCGGCCGGATTCCCCGTGACTGCGTGGATGCGTCGCAGCGCCTCTGCAGCCTGGGGATGAGCGGCGGGCTGCGGCCCGAAAGCGAACCCTGACGCCGCGGAGGAGGAGGACGAGGAGGAGAGAAAGATCAGACAGAGAGAGAGAGAGAGAAAGAAAGAAAGAGCCGCCGGGGCTGGGATCCCGATCCTCCTGGCTGTGTGAGCAGTGAGCAGCGGGCTCGTTGGGTTCATATCCTCGCTCGCTGCCGACTGGATACGGCGGAGGAACTGGAAGCGCTCAACTTTGACGACTCTTTTACACATGATGATGATTCCCGTCCCACTTTTCTAAAGCGGGAGTAAATCCATGCGGTGTTTCGTTTTTCTTTTTATTTAAATTAACCGGAAAATGACCATTCGGTCACATTTCGTGCCGTGGGAGAGGGGCGCGCGCTGACACGGACTGCTGCTCGCGACCCGACACCCGACTGGCTCTGTGTGCGCGCGGCGCGCGCACCCGAGCGATAGCGTCTGTTTGTGTTTCCATAACTACAGTTACCCGCGGCACTCGTGGAAAGTCGCCACCCATGCTGAGCGCGCCCTCCCTCGGAGCCGCGGTCCTGGAAGTGCCCGGACGATCGCCCCTCGGCCCGAACTGAGGACTGGACGCGTGGCTCGCGCGGGCCAGAGGTGCGCGCCGCCGCCGCCGCGGCCATGAACCCGGTGAACGCCACCGCCCTCTATGTGTCCGCGTGCCGCTCGGTGCTGCAGAGTGACCCGCTCGAGCCGCAGTCGGTGGCTGAGCTCTGCAAACTGCTGCCCTTCTTCCGGCAGTCGCTCTCCTGCCTCGTATGTGGTGAGTTCCTCTCACTCTCGTTTCCCCCCTTGTGTGGCTCCCTGCTGCAGCCCTGTACCCCCCCGTGATCAATGTGTCACAAGACGCACCAACGCCAGTCACCCTGGAGAACCCAGAGAGGAGGGGTGGTGGTGGTGGTGGTGGAGGAGTTTGGACACGGCCGATTCGTTGTGCGGGGTGGATGGGACCTCGATCCCCGAGCGGTGTGCGCTGCCCTCCGGAGATACCCAGGAACGCAACGCGGCCTTTGTGCGGGTGGAAGTCCTCACTACGTAGTACAGGTGGACAGGAGCAGCAGGTTCCTCCGCACCTGGTGTCACTGTGTGTGTCTGGCGGGGGGGGCAGGGTGGTTTCCTGGTCAAGCTTGTGTCTCAAAGTGGACGCACACTCCGTATCAACCGTTGTTGTCAAGGAAGCTTTGCGGAACAGCGGGCCGTGTCGGTCGATGCCTCTGACTGCGTCGATGTCCATCGAGACCGTAGCCCTTCCTTCCGTTAGCGCGATAGAAATATTTTAAATTAATGCCTGGGCCGTGTATTTTTAACTGAATGTGTCTCGTGGCACCTTTATCAACCAGATTTGTCTCCAGTTGATGTGGAGCAATTGGCTGATTAACTTTCCTTGTCCCTTCTAGGGAATCTGCTGCAAGAGCCAATAGCTCCAACCAACTCTTCTTGTCAGCACTATGTCTGCAAGGGCTGTAAAGGCCAGAAGATGATGATGAAACCGTCATGCAGCTGGTGTAAGGACTACAAGCAGTTTGAGGAGAACAAACAGCTGAGCATCCTAGTGGGCTGCTTCAGGAAGCTATGTGAGTACATCGTGGAGTCGCCGCTGGCTCAGCACATCCCTGACATGGCCAGAGGCTCCCCAGACATCTTGGCAATACTGAGTGAAGGTTTATCGCTAGGTGAGGGTGACCCTGAGGATTCCCACCTTTCCCTGTTGCTGAACCTGCCTCAGTCCTCCCCAGCTGCACCCTCTTCCGAGGAGCCCAGCGGGCCTCAGTTAGAGGCCCCGGATGAGTCTTTTATGCCCTCGCCCGCGAGCCCCCGCTCAAGCGTCAATGGGCTGCCTGGCTGCAATGGGCTAACTGGCGTGGACGAGCTGACGGTAAGCCTCCCTTCCACGCAGGGGGGGCGCGCCTATGCCCCTGACAGCAATGAGTCTGTCCCCACCAGCACCAGGCCCGAGAGCTTCGGCCACACGCTGTCTGCCTGCAAGGCTGTGGCTGGGGAAGAACTGTGTGCTGAAGGCATCGACATCTGTGGCTTTGGAGAGGACATTAAGCACAGCAGCGACCCCCTTATGCTGAGTGTTGAGGAGGTGCTCCGGACCCTGGAACCAGAGCCCGAGCCAGTCCCCGGTGTCAAGAACTGCTCCAGTGCACCACGGCCTGGTTCAGAGATGTATGGGAAGCTCAACGGGCCTTCCGCGGATGCCTCTTGCCAGCTGCCCCCGGGGGTGTCCTCTTCAACCACTGTGCCCCAGGCAGCCCGTCTCAGTCGCAAGCGGTCTCGGTCAGAGAGCGATAGCGAGAAGGTCCAGCCCCTCCCTATTTCTACCATAATTCAGGGCTCTCCTCTTGCTGCTGCGGTGGTGACGGCGGCGGCTGCCGTGGCGGTCAAAAGGGAGCCCAAAGTCGCATCGGTGCTGCCGTTGGCTACGGTTCCCAACGGCGGGGCACCCAAGGTTGGCAAGACGCTGTTGGTGTCTGTAAAAGGTAACAAGAAGGGTCCTGAGCACCTGCCCAGGAAAGCATATGCCAAGGCCAAGCAAGGGCTCCCTAAGACCAAGGAGAAGACAAAGGATCACCTGGCCAGCAATAGCAGCAATGGTAACTTGATGTCTGGGAGCCCCACCAAAGTGGTGTACAAAAAGACCCAGGAGAAGAAAGGTTGCAAATGCGGCAGGGCGACCCAAAACCCAAGTGTTCTTACGTGCCGTGGCCAGAGGTGCCCCTGCTATTCGAACCGCAAAGCCTGCCTGGACTGCATCTGCCGTGGCTGCCAAAACTCGTACATGGCCAATGGTGAGAAGAAGTTGGAAGCCTTCGCCGTTCCAGAGAAGGCCCTTGAGCAGACGCGACTCACTCTGGGCATCAACGTGACCAGCATCGCCGTGCGCAGTGCTGGCACCAGTGGCGGCGTCGCGCTCAACGTAACGGCAGGGTCTCCCGTCGCCTCCTTCCTGGCCGCCAGCTCGCATGAGGACAAAACTTTGGAGGAGAGTCTGGACATGAGGTTTGACTGCTGAGCTCCTCCTTCACCAGTGCTCACCTGCCCTACCTGGCGCCACCCGCTTTTGTTTGTGTGTTGGGAGGGGGGCGGGCAGGAGGGGCGAGGCCATGGAAGAGGAATCGGAGACACCGCACCAAGGCAGCTATGATTCTGTTCAAGTATCAACTCTGAGTGAATCAGTGATTGCCAGATTACATGCATATAAATCACTTGTCTTAGACACTGCTGTGGTTTTATTGAAAGGGAGGAGAGATGTTGCTGGTTTTTTTTTTTTTTTTGTTTTGTTTTTTTTTGTTTTTTTTTTTTTGTTTTTACAAATAAATACTGCAAGCGATTTATATTTCATGAAATTGTGGCAAGAGAAATTCGACCTCGTTCTTGTGGGTCATGTTATGTGCGTAACTGAAGGAACGTTTCAGGTGTAGTAGGACAAGACAGAGGCCGACTCCAGCAATGGTACCTGCACCATCAGTAGGGGCTTGTTGTATTTATATTTTTTTGTACACACTTACCTAATTCCATGTAAGAATGTTTTATGGTATATTTTTCAAATTTACTTGACATTTGCAGTATTTATTGGATGTCATCTAACATAGATTACCGTCTGTCTAGGGCCTTAAGGGTCTTCTCAATGTTTGCAAGGTGGGCAAAGTTTGGTATGTTTCTGTCCTGTTTGTGCTGTTTCTGCTGTCTCAAAACACACGGAAAAATCAGTGTATTTTTGTCCCACGGGCATTTGAAAAGGAATCTGTAATATAACTGTAACATTTCCACAAAAATTGGAAAAAACAGAACTTTGTCGTCGTCGTTCACTTTTTCCCCCTCCGCCTGCTCTGTACCGCGCCACGCAATGATCGGACCTGGTCTGCTTTCTCTGAAATTGTTTTGGTTTTGCACCGCAATGACATAAGCCAGAGCAGGGCTCTGCACAAGGAGGTTAGAAAAAAAGAATAAATGGTGAGGAATGAAGAAAGCAGTTATGGGCCCTGCTTTCCCAACAACGCTCGCACGCTGATGCCAAGACAACCCGCAGCCTACATTAGTGCCCGGTATGTTGCACACCTGCATTTTCCACCATGAATACTGCAAGAGCGTGGTACCCGGAGCGTTAATTAGCACCGCTCGTGCCATCTAAGGGCCGGGTGGCGGGGAGCCGGTGTGTAACAAACTGTGTGTTTTTTCCGGTAAATACAGTGGGCTGCATTCCACATTGATCTCCCACGTGATTGGTTGCTACGATGCCGCTGAGCGAACCCAGCTGTACATGAGCGTTGTACCCCACACTGGCTGAGAGAGGTGGAGTTTGGAAGGTTTCATCCTCGAATCTGGTCAGCATCATATCCTTTAAAGAGTTGTAAAAATTCACATTTCCTGTTGAGAGCTGCAGGAGTTGGAGCTGGTGTGTGTTGCACACGGATAGCCGGGGATACGTTCTCCTCTTGGAGGAAAACATGACCTCTTCCCGTCTTCTCTCCTAAAATGTTGCTCTGCTCTGCTCTGTTCCGCAGAGGCGCAACGGGTCTGTCCTTTTCGAACCTCGACGGCTGTAAGCGGGGGTGGCGGAGGGGCTGTATTTCAGCAGCTTTGCATCACTTCCCTCAGGATCTCCAGTGTTCGTTCCACACGCTGCAGTCCTACATTATTCAGCTCCTCAGCAGGGCCTTACTGTCAGTGCGTCTCAGAGTTGTGCTCTTCCCACAGCACTTGTTTGTATGAACAGAATGGAGACCGGAAGCCTCACTCGAAATCACTTTTGCACTCTAAATAACTCGCAAAAAAATTGATGGTTTGCGGTTTTCCCAGTGGACTCGGATTTAACTATACTACCGTAATCCCGATATTTGCTAAATTCGTATCTTCCTGAAAACGGTGCAAATAGTGAAACTGCCGATCCTGAACCTGAAAGACTATTTGTCGTTATTTTAAATGGGGAAAAATAGCAATGTATTCCCAGTCTGCCGGAACACCTCGTGTCTTCCCGAGAACTACACATGGTAATGTGGTCTTGTGGACTTTTCCTGGGAGCAGCACTTTGGACTCTGACCTCTCAGCTGTACTCAGTTTGTAACTAAAGTGGTGGAAAAAGCAGAAACTTGAGCGGATCCCCGTCACAGGTGATGCTGACAAAAAGCACTGGTTTGGCCTGTGGTACCAGGGAGGAACGCGGCTGGGTGGGAAGCGGTGACAATAACTCACACGTCTATTAATGGTTGTCTGCCAAGCAAATTGACAAAAAAGTCGATTGTATAGGGTTTGGAAAGTAAACGTAATGTTTTGGGTTTGATACTGATAACTCAGTAATTCTCTGAATAGCTCACCGGTGCAATTGCAGGTGACTTAGATTAAATCTTAGCAAATGGCCTGAAACAATGATACTGACTGCACATGTGCAATGACAGACCCATAATTTGTGCCTCTTCACACTCGAACCAGAACCAAAGTCCTGTAACCCAAGGAAGAGTCAACTCCTGTCACATTGGTTTGTTGAATTCATCTTTATTTTGACATCTAAGTATAAAAATATAATCATTCTGTATTGTGATGCAATTCACAGTCATGCCCAGCTGTACATCATACTCTATAGTGTCTCATGCAAGTTGTCCTTTGGTGGTGAAAATGCAGTAAAAGTGGTTGAACCCTCTCACAGTGATAGCTTGCCCTAGCTCATTAACAGGAAATAATATTTTGGGATCTTTGTAATTATGGGCAGGATATGCAGAAATGGATAGTTCACATTTATTCAGTTAGGTGATGCTTTTCTCCAAAATTATGTACAATGTTAAGGTTACAATTATTTACCCATTTACACAGCTGGGTAACTTTTACTGGAGCAATTCAGGGTAAGTACCTTGCTCAAGGGTACTACAGCCAGAAGTGGGAATTGAACCTGCAGCCTGGGGAACCAAAGGCAGCAACCCTAACCACTACACTACCAGCTGCCCCACTTGTATGTGTGTGGTCTTTTCTCTTTAGCTTGTGATGTTACTCAGCCTCCGCTGTACTGTGCTTTTTACTGTGCTTTACTTTCCTTCCTGACTAGGTGGTGCCACACAGAACAGTTTTCCTTTAGACAGTTTTTCCACTGGGTGGCACTGTCCAATCATGGTACATCTCAGCAGTCAGAGGCACCGCAGCAAACTTGTCCAAAGGTGCTAGCAGGTGCACTTTTCTTGAAGACTGAAGGCAAAGGAGACAAGGATAATACTGTTAAGGTTTTGTTAGTGTATAAAGAACACGTCGGCTGTTGGACGCGGACGGATAGCGGCGCTGCTGCAAAGCGTTCTGGATCCACGTTGAAGCACAGTCAAAGGTAGGGACTCAAATCCACTGCTGCACTGAATCATTCTCTGTTTTCAAATGTTCTGTAGCTTCTGCCACTGAGTTCTGGCAGCCCAAAGTCTGTGCAGGTGCAGCGTTTGAGCCCTTCCCTTCCCGGTGGGGGGGCTTACTCCAGGGGCCAATCTATGAACGCAGGTGCTCTGCCCGTAAGTCATTTTCCAGAGTGACAAACAAGTATTATCTGAAGCAGGAAGCTATTCCACAGGGGATTAATGAAGATGCTGCAACCTCCACCGCTCACCGTTAACCTCTGTGACCGTGCTTCTCAACTTTGTCTCACCCCCAAGGTATGTCACAGCGTTCTGGAAGAAGAGATCAGTGAGCCCGTATCCCTCGTATCCTCATCCTCCTGCTAGGTGAGCAGGAAGGCACCGAAGAAGCTGGACTTCTCATCCATGCCCAGGGTGCTCACGTCACTGACTGACACAAAAATGCGGTCACCGGCGCCCAGCTGGAACACCCCGGCCTGGTAGATGGAGTAGAGGCCGTACTCCGCGTTGCGGGCCCAGCACGTGGTCCGGGCATTCTTCATGAGTAGGATGGGCACTGGGTACGATGTCACCTTTTTGTAGATGTACTGCAGCATCTGCTTGCCTCTGTTCTGGTTCTCAGCCACATCCTCAACCTCATCCCCATCATCATCATCCTCCAGCACACCTGAGACCCTGAAGTAGGTCTGGGAGTAGATGTAGTAGAGGCCAGCTTTGGGCACCTCCAGCTCACCATCGCTCATCTGCACATTCCGGAGGAAGGCCAGACCCCTCTCTTTCTCCCAAGACAGGATCTTCTGGCCCGGGACCTTCCTTGCAGACAGGCCTAAAACGTAAGATCCATACTGGCATTTTTACAACGTGCGTTTCGTAACTCTCCCCGGCACTCAAGTTCAAATTAAGCACCTCGCTTGCTTTATAACACGTTTCCCTAGGTTCTTGGAAGATTAGAAAAAGCCTTCTAGGAACACACAAAATGTAATAAGTAGACATTAACAAAGGCTTTAATAAACACGTGGCACTATTCACATCAGTTACATCCTGTTACCTCAATTAGTTTGCACATTTTTGTACCATCAGCAGCAATAAATGACTTTTTGGCAATGGTTCTATGCATAATGTACTAAAAAAAACCCTTTGCATCTTTTTTTTTTTTTTTTTTTTTTTTAAAGGGGTGGGATAGATTATATTTTGTTCTTGACAATGTTCCCTATGAGAAGAAAGAAAAGGAAAAAGAACGGAACATGATTTTTCCAAAACTGCTGATCTGGTGACGACTTCAAACTCACTCTCTTCCACGTGGTCCGTTTCAGTCATGGAAGTGCCCGTAACGTGAGCTGCAATTTCAGGACGACTCGGAGGATCCCGATCCCTCGCCAAGGATGGCAGAACCCGAGCGACTTCATCTGTAAGTAGTGTATCTAGCAGCGTAAGTCACCGCGGTGAATAAGGTGTGTGGGCTCATAACACTACATAGAGTTCACTGGAAGTCGCTTTGGAGAAAAGCGTCTGCCAAATAAATAAATGTAAATGCAAATCTGTAACAGTAACATTAATGGTTATCAATGGTCGGTGGCTAGAAGTGGACCACTGGGCAGAAATTAAGTTGGCATCAGGCCGCAGTCTAAAACTAGTCTCTAGTCTTTGCTACCCGGGTCTGTTTTTTGATGCTCATCCCAGGCTAAATGGCTCACAGAAAAATGACCCGTGGCAGGAATGTACCTTTTACTGCAGAAGTTATTTCCTTCTTGTGGCGAGTGGACGTCGTCTGTGGGGAGCAAAGTAAAAGCGGTGACGAAGCAGACGTGGAAAGCAGCGACCTTTTCTCTTTTCTCCCGTCTTCTCCTCGCCATTCGCCCGCACTTGTATCCTGGTGGAGAAACGTACCTTCTCGACGAGGAAGTGCAACTGCTGCGTGACCTGCCAGCAGGGGTCGTCCTTCCCGTCCTGCGTGTCCTGCGCGTCCTGCACGCTCCCATCCAGACCCTTGACTGTCCTCAAGTTGGAGCGCATCAGACACGCGATGCTGCTGCGGGAGAAGGTCTCCTTCATCTGCAGCGAGGAGGACGTGACACTGAGCTTCTCGGAGAACCCGCGACCGACCGTCCCGGAAAACGAGCTCCGCACGTACGATCGCGGCGGGCAAAGGCGAAGGTGAGCGCGGGCGCCCGCCGACGGGACGACTGCCGCCGGTTCTGCTCGCTCCAGTCCTCACAAGTTGAAACTCCACCAATTTCGGGTCATTTTCATAGAGCGTAATGGAACAACTAAGTAAGGGTCAGTTAGTAGAAGCACACGGAAGGCCTCGTTTTGGTCTCGCGCTCCTGTTTCTCTGAAAACTTACCAGATAAGCCCGCTGGGAGGCTGCCCGGACAGCTACTTCTTGAGGATCGTTCTCCGTTCCTCCTGCCCTAAAACTACACACTATGCTTTGAAAGTTTAATTCGTTAATACTTAATATTCTTACAATAAAGATTCTTGTGTCGCTACCGCACATTTAAGGATACAAGGCTGTTGAGAGAGGGGGGCCTCCTGGAGACTGAAAACAAACTGCAACTTTCTCCTGAGCTACGAACACTGAGCTACGAACACTGAGCACTACGACGTCACGTGTGTGTCTCGCCCCCCTACAGATACTTAACTTAAATCCCTCTTGTTGGCCGTTGCGGACACTGTGCGGACTCTTTTCACACACTTTGGCCCCAGTTGTGGTGGCGAAAGGGACGAACTAAGACTGAGTCGGGCTTCTCTGCCACACCGTCAAAAGTAAGCGAGCGGCAGGAAACGGCGCAAAAGCTCGGGCCGAAATCAGCGCAGCGCAGCGCGCGCGCGTCCGCCCGCCCGCTCGCTCGCTCGCTCGCTGCGCGCGATACCGAGCGAGCTCCGCTGGCAGTGCCGCCAAAGCGCGTGGTGCGCGATCGTTACGTGCCATCTGCCGCTTGCCACGCGACTCCAGCTAGAGCGCGTGAACCTTCAAACATCCGAAAAAAAAGCGCGCAAACGCGGCCGTCCCTTACCGTGGTCAAAACGCTGTTGAAATATATAAAGGTCACGGCGACCGCGACCGTCTGCAGGAGCACAGCCGTGAGCAGCAGCAGCGCGAGACACTGCACGGAGCGCGAGCCCGTCATGCTGTCCGCACACAGAGAGGTTCGCGCGCACCGTCCCGACGCGAAGGCTGCGCGTCCAGGACGGATCGCGGTTAATAGGGGGGGGAGGGAAGAAAAAAAAAAAGGAAAGAAAGAGGCGGAGCCGCGCGGCGCTTTCGAGCGAGAAGCAACTTTTACTGCGTTGTTTTCTTCCTGCTTCGCGTTCGCGGGGGGGAGATGTTTTACGGTCATCTGGGAGATTGCAGTGTGTGTGTGTGTGTGTGTCTTACTGCTCATCAGCTGCTTTCGGCATTCCACTGCCAGTGTGTTTCTCGATCACATACTTTCATCTGTTTTGCGAAAGGACACAAACCGCATTTACAGACAAAGCGACGGGTACATCTTAAGTTAAGAAAAAAAACAGAAAACGCTCCATAAAAAAAAATTGAAAACACACCAGTGAAACTGCTATTAAATTTCGCATTTCTACGAAAAATAAACTTAGTTTAATTTACTGTCCATTTTGGTTGAACGAAGGAGGCATAATCAAAGCCGGTCAGCTACCACGAGCAAAGCGAGAAACTAAGTAGGCGCCAGCTGGCCACGGGGGAAAGGAAAAGAACTCAAGAAGAAGAAGAAGAAGGGGAAAAAAAAAAAAAAAAGTCCCACCAGAAAGGCGAGGGCGAAAAGCAACCCACAAGGTCAGCGGGACCTCTGGCTCAAAGCGCCAAACTGCGCCTACGGGCAAGTTCCGCGCGGCTAAAGTGCGCGTGGGGGCGGGGCCTGTTCCGGCGGGGGGCGGGGCCACGGTGGGACAAAAACAAGGCTGCGAACCAACGATCGGCCTCACGCCTGGGATTTCCCCCAGGCACGCGACGCGTTCGATCCTGTCCCTATTCCCGTCCACGCACCGGGAAACACGGTATCCTCTGCAGGTGGTCCTGCTGCCCTCGCATTTCAGCATTTCAGGCAAGTTCTAACACATCATGCTGCGCACGAACGTGGGGCAGACAGGGTGACGACACACGTGTGAAGAGTTGGCCAATGTGACGTGCATCACGTTTAGGTTACGTTGCTTATAAATCCGTTTGAACAGAAGTGTGTTCACAAATTATTTGCATTTATGCAAGCTTTTCTCCTAAGCAACTTGCAACGTACTTACCCATTTTATACAGCTGGGTCGTGTCACTGGAGCAAGTTTTAGGCTAAGTACCTTGCTCGGGGGTGCCACGGCCAGAAATCGAACCGGGGAACCGGGGGACCTTTGGGTCCGAGGGCCGCTGAAGGCAGCGGCTGTGCCGAATGGCCTTTTATATTGACATCGATTCATTCGGCAGACTCTCCTCCAACAGCTCAGCGAGGTACAACTCGGAGAAAACAAGAGTGCTTTTCGCCAACGGGCAGATACGTGGATGCCGCTACGCGATCCCTTAAGTACGGTCAGATTTTCCGATGCCTCCGATTAAACCAGCATACATCACACGAGTAGGTTCATGTAGAACTGGTTTATTGATTTATCAACAATAAGGTTTACGTGCGTTGCTGCAAAAAAAATCCTTGTCCACAGGCGTAAATGAATAAAACTGGAGCAACTCAGAATAACTAATAAAGAAACAAGACATGTCTGAACTCCTACGCTGTTCCGTTCCAGGCATCCCAACTGTAAAAAACTGATTTCTGGGAGGGCGCTCCCCCTCCCGCTCCCCTCCCACTCCTCATTGGCCACTACTAAACGCTGGTTGGTCTCACCGTGACAAATTTTGCCCAGTGAAATAAAAAAAAAAGTTATCTGAGAGTGAAGGTGCAACTTTAGAGGTTCACTGTAGACGTGGCTATGACTGAGAGATGACTAGAGCCCCTGAAGTCCATAGCCCCTGGTTTGCTGTAAAAATTAAAGTCTTAAAGCAAAGAAAATTAAAACATTAAAATGTCAAGTATGAAAGAGACAGAAATGTAATGCAATACAGTAATTTTTTTTATGAATGCACTTCAGTAAAAGTAAAAAGTATCAATGTCCAAATGTACTCTTTAAAAGTACAGTTTCTCTAGCGATGTATTTGAGTACAAGTAATGGAGTAGAAGTAACTTGTCACTTTCCACCTCTACTTCTGAGCCTGAGTGTGAAGTACAATTCTTGTGAAAAGTTTATGATAATCCTGATGTGGGAGGTGGTTTGGGATGCGGGACAGTTGCTTTATGGCAGGTATGCAGGCAAGAGGCAGATGGTGCCCTCAAGTCAGCGGGTCACGGTACACAGCAGTACGTTGTTGTGATTTACTCGTGGCTTGGATTAGTCTAAAAGATGGAGGGAATTCCCACACGTTTCTTTTCTGGAGACGACTGCACTGTGGGATGAGATAACTGCACCATGAGACCAAGTTGGCAGAAGGCTGCGATGACTAATAAATAAGAATGTGTTTGCGACGGCTCCGCACGCTGTCCTGCCCAGACTGGTGCTGCCGAAGAGTCGTCTTCGCGCACGAACCGACAGCGTTCGCCGAGCGCGTCGAAAGCGGGCCTTCAAGCCGCCCCCCGCCGTACTCGCAGTCCTGCGACGTGACGGTGATGTCGCTCTTGTTTTGGACGTTTTTCTGCGAGTGGAATGCAGGGCCCTCCAAAAACAAATTCGCCGCAAAGTTCGTTTCACCAGCGGGTCGGAGTTACTCCTACTTCAGGACTTAGCGAACAAATAACCTGCAACCTGAGACTTTACTGGCCCAATCTGTAAAGGAGTCAGGGACAAATGTTCCGTTTTCTCCAAGTCAGCAGTTTTTTTTTCCTAATTTCCTCTGGAAAATGTAGTGTAAAGCACCTTGCTGCAGTTTGCCTATTGAACCGATTTATCGGTACACGGCGGATCGAAGTTTCATCGTTGGCTCTACGTTTTTTGTTTGCGTGTACGTGTGTCTTTGTGAATAATTTGGTGATAAAATTTCTTCCAGCACAAGTCACACTTGTAGATGTTCTTATGCGCTCTTCTCGAGTAAACAAGCGGGTTCTGTCACATTGTGGACATAAGCCAATGGTGAAGAATGGTCCTCGTGGGGCTCTTTCGCGTTTGGCAGCGCCGTCTCTGGGTATTTATCATTCGCAGCCATTCCCCGATTCCCTGGGGTGCTTCTGCTGTCGCTGTGGGGAAGGAGAAGGGGACCGTCCCCCGGAACCACGCGTGCACACGTCACTTTTCATCACAAAGGAAAAGGAATACCGCTGTAGTGTTTTTCTTCTTACGAGCCGTTTTACGTTTGTCGCTTTGCTCCGTTGGTCACGTCCGGCGTACGGTATTGATGACTGTCAAAATGAACGGATCTTTTTTATCGGAAGAGATTTAATGCAGATTTCTGTTGTCCTCCGGAGTTTCACTTGTTCTTCTGACGTGAGCGTACGGGTCGCTGCCAGTGGTACAAGCGTAATTCTCAGCTCAGTGAAGCTTTGGTCATCCTGCTCATTCTCTTTTTATTGGGTGCGGTCGCAGTCGTTCAGCGGAGCCTTTTATCGACAAGCTGTACGGTACGACGAGTGTTTGAACGTGCGACCCGAGGGCTGCGTGCAGTCCGCTGTTTCACGTGACGCGGAACGAAAGACCATTTTAAAACGATTCGTAAATACTACAGCTGCCGTAAATAGCATAACTTCTTCCGAATC
This sequence comes from Scleropages formosus, assembly GCF_900964775.1. NCBI lineage: Eukaryota > Metazoa > Chordata > Actinopteri > Osteoglossiformes > Osteoglossidae > Scleropages > Scleropages formosus. The sequence continues at coordinate 1,037,171 of NC_041824.1, forward strand.
GCATAAAGCTGTTACGTTTCGACGTGCACTTGAACAGAGAAACAAAAACGATGAGGTAAATTATATGTTCTCAATTTAGAAATGTAAGATTCAGAGCATCACTTTCCGTCATGTTTACGGTGAGGCCCTCGGATGGGTTTCGAAAAACGATCGTGGAAAACCTTTCCAAAAAAAGGTTGCATAGCCCTGCAATAATGTGCAATAATATCATTTTAACCCTTCTGGACGCTGGGAGCATCACTGAAGTTATTCAGGTTAAGACCCCACTCGAGGGTACAGCAGCGAATGCCCTCCCCAAATCCGCAACCTCTCGGTTCTTGGGCACGTGCTTAAGCGGACGGCTACCGTTCGCCCTGCCTCTCTCGCGTCCTCTGAGCTCTTACGGCGACCTGGCGACCCTGCCGCTTGCGCTGCGTGTTGATCCTCTCGATGGAGGGCGTGACGAGGAAGTGCTGAACAATGGAGGCCACAATGCGGTTCAAAGCGTCCAGGACAATGTGAGCTTTTGCAGAGTTTCGTTTTCTCGAAATCCACCCACGTGCGACAACGGAACCCATAAATAGGCTGCTGCGCTACTTAGACTTAGACCTTGACCCCAACGCAGCCAGGCGCGCTGAGCTGGAAAGAGAAAGGCACACGGTGTAGCTGTAGCAGGGCTGCGCATGCCCGTTCTCTCCGTTTTTCCTCATTCCATCGGTGTCGAGCTGCACGCGAAACAATGGCGCCGGACTTCAGTTTTGCTTTTGAAATTCTTCCCCTACAGAGAGCTGGCCTGTCGGGGCACGACACCTAACAAGTTATTCCGGTTCTTCCAACGTGCAGGCGAGGCAATCGAGTGAGCTTCTGCCGCCTTTTATCGAGCGTGCGGAACTGTCCTTTGAAAGTCCAAAATGTTTGCACACACGCTAATCCCCTAATCCTTAGAGTGACGACAATGTTGTACCAGCTCACGGTTTTTTATCCGCAGTTGCTTCCGGTGTTAATCTGCCGTTTAAAACCGTCAAGCCATTTATACAGCTGAGAATTTTTCGCTAGAAGATCTGTGGGTAGGAACCTCGCTCAAAAGTACAACAGCAGGAGCAGAGATTGAATCCGGGTTCCTTGACTTTAAGGTGGTGGATCAAAGCACCATGCTGTCCGTTCCGATACGGAATGCGAGCCAAAAAGTACAGGGTAGAGCCAGACCGTTTTTCTTTGTCTGAGGCTGGATACAGCCCGGCGATGAAGCAAACAAGCAAGCAAACAAACAAACAAACAAACAGTATGATATAGAGCACAGTGCTGCAGATTCCTGCAAGAACTGGTGCAAAAAGGACAAAGCAGACAAGCATACAGATTCCCTTTTCTCCACGGAAGGAAGAGAAAATATTGGAAATAATCTCTGCATGGCTCCTTTGATTAAAAAGAGAAAGAATTAATTTTGTAAAAGAAATGCAAAGAGAAAGTGAGCCCCGGGCAAACCACGCGGTTACAAGGAACGCGAACGAGTCCCGAGAGGCGATCGCTTCGTTCTCCTCGCGTTCCCGGAGAGAAAAGGGCTCGAAAGCGCAACCTGCTTCGGGGACACAAGCGTATCTGTATTTGTGAGGGTGAACACGTCAAAGTACAAGATGTTTAAAGAAGGAAACTGCTAAAGCCATGCTGAGGTCTGCAGCAATGACACGGAAAAGAGCCGGCGCACATATGGACGTGGCCCCTCCTACTGGATGGAACCCTCTCCAGTAGAGTAACGAGGGGCGCCGACACGTATTCGCCCACCTTCCCCACTTTTATTCTACCGGGAGCGTTTAGTCCCAACATCTGCTCACCCGAACACGTGTCCTCGTGCAGCGGGGGGACCCGCACGAACAACGTGCCGACTCCCTACCGAGCGAACGGGCCTCGAACCCACGTCCGGCGACAGCGGCGAGACGCGCTACGTGCTGCCCCTGCTCGCATCGTCGGTTCCAGTAAGTTCCGGTAACTCGAATGACTTTTCGCAGTTCTTTTCGAATTCTTGCTGTTCTCACGGTGGTGAAAAACGAGAAGCCCTTTCTCTTACCGCGGCCCGTACCCTAGTACGGCGGCAGCCGAGGACCGACGCGGTAAATCCGGCGACCATCCTGAGGAACGATTAAAACTGTGACACTTCCACGGACGGATTTCTCTCGGTTCCACCTTCTGAAACGCAACAAAGTCGGAGGCAAACCGAGCGAATGAAGCTCACCGAGGTCCAGGGGCCGCAGCCGACAACAAGCGGCTGCTTTTCGTACGACATTTTATTGATTTTTTCACCGATGGCTGTTGAAGGAAAGTGGAAAAAGACACTGCAAAAGAGGATTACAGAAATACACAAAGTATTTTTGCTACACAAATGTACTCGAGTGAAAATGAAAACGATCGATGCCGGAAATGACGCGGAAAAGCATTTGTTTTTCGGACATTTACTCGAGTACAAGCGACGGGTTACATTTACCTCGTTCCTACCCACCTCTGTACTCAGTACACAGCATCTCATAGCTCCCCAGGGCCGCTTTGTGTTTATTTGCCATGTGTTTCCCTTCCGTGTGCCATGTGACAAGAAGGAAGTAAAGAAACAAATACAGGCTTTATATATTGAACCAGAAAGTAAGAAACACAGAAAGGAAAATCCCTACTGTTGATCCCTAGTGTCGCACAGCCTGTTTTCAACTTCAAAATAAGCTTCAAGTACAGAATCAGTTATACGGTACCAGTACCAGTACCAGTGTTGGGGCTGAGTACCGTCCATCCGGTCTCCGTTGGGATTAAATGTCTGTGTGCGTAGAGAATAACCGGGGAAAAAGAACAGAAAATAGCACAACAATACCGTAAGCCTGGGGGGGGGTGCGGTGGCGCGGTGGGTCTGGGGTTCGAGTCCCGCTCGGGGTGGCCTGTGATGGACTGGCGTCCTGTCCTGGGTGTGTCCCCTCCCCCTTCGGCTTTGTGCCCTGTGTTGCCGGGTTATGCTCTGGCTCGCCACAACCCTGCTTGGGACAAGCGGCTTCTGTGTGTGTGTGTGTGTGTACGCTTTAATCCTCAATTGACAAGGGCAGGGAGCCTTTTTGGTCATTTTCTAGGGTCTGAAATTCCTTCGGCCCCCGACGACACAGACGTGGCTGTCGAGTTAAACTCTAGGAGAGCTGCAGAAGCGCACGTGGCTGCAGCGTGACGGCGGAACAAGGAGTTCGCTGCGATGACCACATGCGACGAACGCCCGAGTCCCTGTTGGCAGACAAAAACAGCACACAAGCTCTCTGCGCAGCCGCTTCTCCCCCGCGTGACACCCGGCAGCTCGGCTCGTCTCGCCGTCCAGCCTCCTTGCATTGACGCGTTGCATTGCACCGGAATGTTCTCTTTGCCTACGTCGCCAAAGGAGAACCTACAATAAATAAAACTCGGACAGTCCGTAAGAGCTCTACGCCTCCCCGGGCGAACAAATAGGCGAAAAGCCGACGGCGTACGAGTCGGGACGCTACAGGTTGTCATCCAGCCAGCGGATGTAGTTCTCCACGGTACGCTGTCCCACCGAAGAGTAGGCTGGCCAGAAGGCGAAGACCATGCAGCCGTGGAAACCGTCCTCGTAATGGTCGTGGGTGACGGACACAGCCGCCTCCTCCAGCCGCCGCCCATACATGAGGCCGTCGTCCCGCAGCACGTCGTGTTCGCACGTCAGGATGTAGGTCCGCGGAAGCCGGGCTAAGACGTCGCGCTCTGCCAGCAGGGGGGCGGCCCGTGGGTCGAGCAGCGCCGGAACCTCCTCGACGACCTGCGCCAGCCCGTGTGCCGGGGCCACCGGTTTGTAATGTTTCCGGAAGGAGGCCGGGAGAAGCTGCGTCCAGTTCACTTTGGCCCGACCCTGTGCGGTCCAGTAGACGTCCAGCGCCGTGTGTTTATTGGCCAGCAGGGGCTGGATGAAGCTCAGGTCTCCGTCCAAGTACTCGAGCCAGAAGTGGGCCATGAGCGGCCGGTAAAGAATGGGCACGTTCTGGTTCTGCTGGTACGACGGCGTGTTGAAGTCCAGCGCCTGAAGCACCGGGTAGATGAGGGCCTGGACCTTGAACTTACTGGGACTGCTGCTGTCCGTGGCAACCTGTACAAACGGTAAATCGGCAGACTGGTTCCAAATTAGTCAAACGAGTCATGGGAAGCGACCTGTCCTTCATCATTATTATTGCTGCTGCTGCTGCTGCTGCTGCTTTTTCTCTTACTTTCGCAATGTTTTCAGTTACTGTCTTTGAGATTAATTCCATCTCCCTGTCTCTCGAACCCCTGCGACCAGCGTAAAACCACGGAAGTGCTTTAGATTCCTGCGATTTCTAAACCTCGGTTCAGTGTAAGCGCTCTCAGAATGTGCAATTACTCTGAATAATACAGGGCGTTGCCGTCCTTTCCGGAAAAGTTCTGGCTCACGCCCGGCTGTACGACCTTGAGTACGACTCGTTCGTAAGGGGGTCGAATCCCGTGCCGACGAGACCAAGAGCACGAAAGGCCGCCGGGAGGGCAGCGCCGCCCGGCATCACACCTACCTGCTGGGCGACGGCAGCCGCCAGGTTTCCGCCGGCGCTGTCCCCGGAGACGCCCACCCGGGACGGCTCCACCGAGTACCGGGCCAGGACCCGGGGCTGGAGGAAGTACCGGGAAGCTCGGAGAGCATCGTTGTACTGCTCCGGGAAGCGCGCTTCCGGGGCCAGGCGATAACTGCGGGGAGGAGGCAGAGGAGGAACGGTTGAATCGGCGACCTCGCGGGAACGCAAAGCCCCTTCGCAACCAGGCTTTAAAACGGGAGGAAAGGAGCCGCACTTACTCTATGGACACGACGACCCCCTTCAAATCCTCCGCCATCCTTCGGCACAGCGAGTCGTACGATCGCATCCCTGTTGGCAAACACCCGAAAAGCACGGAGGAAAGCACAAAGCACGCGTACCGCGTTTTACATCTAGCGCCCGCTGTTTCGAGCCCTTTTGCTGCCCTTGTGCACCTGGTGCAACCGGACCGCTGTCTACTGATGGCGCACAACGCAGAGGCTGTGGCTACCGTGGCAAACAAAGCAGCTTCTGGACTCCGACACACACGTGCGCACGCTCGGAGCCACAAAACGTAACAACGCTAACATGAAGTATCCATTCGCTGCGCCGCTCCACTTACTGGCGCTGCCTAGGGCCCACCCTCCTCCGTGAAGGTAGATCACGGCTCTCTTCAGCTCGCCCTCCTTCCGCCGCGTCGACTCAAAGACCCGAACCTGGACCCCAGCGAAAGCGGTGTCGGTGACCAGCACCGCTTTGCTGGAGCGCGGCCCCTGGACCTCGAAGCGATTCACGGCGAAGTTCAGCACGTAGATGCGGTGGCTGAGCCCCAGGTCGTGGGCCAGGTTGCCCTGGGCGGTTAAGAAACACACGACAAGTTCCCTCCGTAAATACGGGCACGTGCATCACTCGGGTGTTTCCGTCCGATTCGCATCGCAGCCGAAGGAATTCCGGAATGTTTGTCCACCCTTCTGGAAGTTGTACAAATGGGCTCTGTCACCGACACGGCTCCCGCCGTCACGGCCTCCACCCCGGCGCTATGAGGCGCACCTGCAACGCATCTGCGGACAAACATCTAAAAGGAAAGCGCGGAACACGCGCCTTTGCGGAACCTTGTTCGTCCCTGCTACTCACTCGCGCTTTTTGTTATCGATCTCCCGACCTCCCTTCTTCCTCGTTCCTGCTCCTCGTCCTCGACTTGCTGCTTTACCACGACTCCTCGCCCGTCTGCTGGATTACGACTCTCGGATTCTCTCGTCGGATCTCGCTCGCACGTCGCTGACCTTTTGCCCGTTTCACGACCATGTCTTTCGGATCGTCCCACGAGAAAGCTTCCTGCGCTCCGCGCTCGGGTCCGACGCATCCGCTCCGGGGGAACACCGTGACACGCGCGTGTTGTAACCAGTTCACCTTGAGTTCTAGCTCTATGTACGTGGACATATTTGCGGTGTCCTGTGCTCTTCAAAAATATAAAATACTGTGAGATGCGCGTCACTTTGGAGAAAAGGGTCTGTTAAACGAATAAACGTAAGTCACGCGCACACGCGCTGCCTGGAACCGCTTGTCCCATACGGGGTCGCGGGGAGCCGGAGCCCAACCCGGCCACACGGGGCGCGAGGCCGGAGGGGGAGGGGACACACCCAGTCCGGGACGCCAGTCCGTCGCAGGGCACCCCGAGCGGGACTCGAACCTCAGACCCGCCAGAGAGCGGGACCCGGCCAAACCCGCTGCGCCACCGCGCCCCCATACGCATAAATGTAAATGCGCTTACGATCATCGGTAAATGAGATTCCCGTGGCTGTTGCGTGTAGCTACGCGCCCCGGAGCTGTACGCTTCGGCAAGGCAACCGAAAAGCACCGCGTCAGTAAAAAGGCACAGGTTTGGCGTACGTCGCCAACACCGGTTAAAAACATACAGTGACCCGGCGGCGTGCAGTCGCCGCATCGCATCCTTTATTGGCCGGAAAGAAGGGTTATCCAAAGCTTGCGCCTTAGTCATTTATACCGCTGGATATTTTCACGGAAGCAATTCCGATTAAGTTCGGGTCGAAGGAGGGTAACGCCACAGCAGAGCGCATTTGTAGGGATTTGGCGCGAAAGTCCCTCTGGGCCCAGGTCCAGTCCTTAATCACCGTACCACCCGGTGGCCACCGCCGGCACTTCACGCCGGGATCCCTGCCGCGTGTCGGAAATACGTGAGCTTACGAGAGCGCGCGGCGCTCCGGGTCGCGCTTCCACGTGTTCAAAAGCGGCGCAACGCAGGTGAGTCCAGGCCTCCCATCGCCTGGGAACAAGGGTGCGATGGGGGGTCAGCACGCGCTCACTGGGTCGAAGTTAAAAGTGGTTCTTAAAATAAAAATAAAAAAAGCCTCAGCAGAGTGTGACGAAAGTAAAGGGGAAGAGACGAGTAAGAGGAAAAGGGGAGTGAAATTTCTCAAACGCTTCCTATGTAAAAACGCTCTTTCTCTTACGGCGCGTAAAGGGGGGTCGGTGGATAATAAGATCATGGGCACGAGCCGGAGCAGATAAATGACAAGCACGGAGGCGAAGGACACTTTGTCACAAAGTTTGTGAATCCACACACTGACTGATGCTGAGCTCTCAGACCTGTTTGTTACTCCGAGCGCCACCGACTGCGAACAGAAAGTAAAATGAGAGTAAAATGAGGTCACGGTGATGTCACCGCGAGCGAGGTGCACGAGCAGTAACTGTGGATCCGCGTCGTCGTGTGCCGCTGTGACCGTGACCGGCTCACTCTCACGCGACGCGTCGCGAGTCACTCCTTTACTTACCAGGATCATGACCCCCCGCAGCAGCGCGTCCACCACTCTGAGCTTCCAGGGCTCCGAAACGGTGTTGGGCAAAGGGATGTAAACATAGTAAGCGAGCACGGCTGTGAGCAGGAACAGGAGCGCAGGAGCGGTCCTCATGGCTGCGGCTCCCCGGGCGCACGGCGCTCTGCGCGACGCGAACCGGCACATCCACTGACACGAGTGACACGGAGCGGCACGCAGCGGCACGCAGCGCCCCTGAGCGGCGCTTCAAAATAAAAGTCCCCAGGCGGTGGCGCCGAGGAGCCGGAGCGGCAAAGGGCCGCAGGGAAGGCAGCGGGTCCGGCGTGGCCCCGACGTGTCGCTCTTGGCGACTTTTATTCTGAAATGTCGCCCTCCGTTCGATCCCGGAAATGCGACGGGTTTCATAACTCCGAATGTGTTTATGTCGTTGCGTAACCCGCGTGGGTGTGGAGCTGCGGGAGGCGGCGACTGCCTTCGCTGTTGTTTTGTGCACCTTGCAGCACTTGAAATGATTGTCGTTCACAAAATGCACAGCCGTTTTTTTCAGAATTAAAACGAAGCAGCCGGTTAGGATATTTCATCTAACTGTGGGGAAAAAAATAAAATAACTTTTTTTTTCTTCTTTTTTTAAACCGGACCCAATACACATACAGGGCTGTTCTGGGTCACTCCATATAACATACATAGGAAATCACATTTCTCAGTTGTACAAGTGCGGAAACTGAAGGGGCAGAGTTTTTTTTTTAGAAAAATGTCCTTCGGTACTACACTACAGGAAAGAGACGGGCGAGCAGAGCAGGAAACCGCAGGATTTTAGCGCAGGATCAAATTAGTAAAAATAAAACTCTTTGAGGCTGATTATCATGTCACTGTCAAAAAAAGCGTCAAAAAGCGAAGCGCGTGCAGCAAACCAACCAGTCCAGTGTGTCTCGTTAGCGGCTTAACTGGAGCCCTCAACCTGTGTGTGTGTGTGCTCGGTTATGCTGGCGCTTCTCTCTAGCTTCAAGAGGCGAGTGAAATCGGTCACCCCAACATTCAAAGTAAGAGACGCGCCCGTCCAGTCCAGGTGTGTCGCGGACACGTTTTTCGCCGCTGAATTTCAAGTCGCTCCAACGGCGACCTCTGCTGCTCACGCGCGGTACTGCAGCCGCTGTGCAGCGAACGACGTTCGACACACGTTTCCTCGCAGCTGCTGCGAGTCAAGAGTCGAGAGGCTTTACTGTCCCTTGAACCATATACAGGTGCTACAGTAACACAGTGAAAGGAAACAATGTTCCTCCAGGACCACGGTGCTACATAAAACAACACAGTTACCTGCACAGACTACATGAAGTGCAACGAGAACTGAGCGAGAGTTAAACCTTAAAGCAGCAAAATAAACAATGTCTAGATGATCATTTACAGTTTCTGCATTCAGCAGGTGGCTGAAGCTACCAGACCGTTCACTGCCGAGCTTCATCCAGGAAGAAGGAAACACGTGAGTGGATTTGCGCTCCAGCAACGGAATGTGGGCATCGGCGAGGAAACGGATCCAGCTTGTTTGTCCCTTGTAATTAATTAATATTTTTCCCCTCGTGATCCTTCCCAAGCAAACTAAAAAATGCATGAGCCACGAGTCCCGACGTCAAAGGATACTGTGCTTCGGTTCCGAGGCCCTGCTGCTACCAGCTTCAGCTGAGCGAAGCATGCAGCGTGAAGAAAACTTTGGCCATGGGGGAACTCGCGTGTGCAGCATATAGTCACTAGTGCAATGGCCTCAGCACCCAGGACAGCTCCTTGATCCCAAGCGCAGCGGCACCGGAACGGTCCGCACCTCGCGCGCCTCAGGCACGTTCCCCAGTTACTCCGAGGGATGAAGGGGGCGACGAGGGCAGCAGCAGGAGGCTCAGCAAGAAGCTGTGAGGCACTGAGCATCGCTCTTCTTTTTCCTTCATCGCTGCAAGCCTTCCATCCATTGGGCACCGCACAGCTTGTGTCATTATTGCCAATTGCACTGCACGCAAAGGGAACCCTCCAGTTCTTTGAAGGATGAAGAAGGTAGGAATCTGCTTCGTACTCTGAGCTCCAGAACTTCCCCCGGAGGCTCAGTGACACTTAGATGGTGTTGGTGGTGGTTCTGCAGGCCTCCGGTGTCATCTCCCACAGCTGCTCAAAAGCATCATGCAACTCCGTCATTTGCGCTTATGTGGTGCTTTTGAGAGTTTACACCCTGCACCACCCTGTTTGTGGCACCATTGCAGGACCCCCCCCAAGATGCTATTTGGAACAGGGTCTGGACACAGGATAGTGAACAAGTGCTTTTTATTACACATGTGTTTTGCTGCAGCCGAGACGAAGGCACAGAACACAGTACAAAAGCAGTGGCCCAGATATAGATGCCCCCCACAGGCTACCCTGTGCTTCCCAGAATCCCTGAGGGGGAAACTGTAGCGAACAAGAGCCACTATAAACACAGAGTGCTGCGTATAAACACAAACACAGACACCAGCTATGTACAACTGTACAAGTGTTCAGAGAAATCCCCTCATTATACAATATTTACTGGGTATCATCCAATTTTTCCCCCTCGTCTACCTGCTTCCCCCGCGAGGAATTCCACCATATTGTAACTGCGAGGATATTGTTAACTTGCAATATAGATCTTAAGAGCCAAGAGAGGCTTTATTGTCATTTGAACCGTTTACAGGTGGTACAGTACCACAGTGACAGGACCACGGTGCTACGTAAAACAACACAGAGTTACCTGCACAGGCTACATAAAGTGCACGTGTGCAAAACTTGTGCAAACGGCGCAAGACATTTCAGCAATTTACTAAATGTGTTAATTAATTTAATAATGTGTTATTACAGCCCTGGCTCCAAATATCCCTTATTTATAGTGTGATGGAAGCGTAAATTCTTCCGGTGTTTCTAACGGACAGCTGTTGAAATCCACCGGGTCAAAACTGGGGACAACTGGACACTGCCCCCCCCCCGAACCTCCCCATTTAGTTGGTTACTCTGAAGCTGGACTGGGGGGGGGGGTTGAGACCTGTCTCTCTGAAAACTGTCCTCTTACCCCTCGACCCACTTTGTCCTTAACACTTAACCTGCAAAAACAGTTCTTATTTGAATGCTGTGGGAAAACACTGTAAAAAAAAACACAAACTATCAAGTCAAAAGTTTACAAGTCGCTGAGAAACAGAAATACACGGAGGTAAAAATGTGTGTAAACAGCAGTGAGAAGACAGTACATGTAATTCGGCACCTGGTTGCTATAGAAACGAAAGGAGGTAGAAAGAGAAGAGGTGAGAAGCCAGGTTGCGGGAACAGTGGGAACTGCAGGTAGAAGGACGAGAAGGTGAACACTTGGTTTCGCACAGTAAGGGCAGCGCGAGGGCAGCGCGAGGGCAGGAACCGCCTCGGACCGGTGACCACCGAGCCCACGGACGGACACGCGGACACGGAGACACGTTGTTACACGTCGCCGCTTTTCATTCCATCCGGTCTGTTATGAATGAGCGGCGCGCGCTCCCCTGGCCTGTCCTGTTCACGCGAACACTTGCGGGGCACGAGACGCGCAGCAGGTGGACGGTACAGCGCGGGGGGGGGGGCGGCGGCAATATGACAGCGATTATTAATTTATTGTCGATGCGATACTGTGTGGAAATGGTAACAGGAACGAAGCCCCGCAGCGCGTCGGTGTGACGGAACCTGCAGCACCGACCCGGTTCACCGTCAGCAACCCCCCCTCCCCCCCCCCCCCACGGGATACGTTTCTCACGACCGAACCGAACGTGAGCTCGTGAGCGCGCAGGACTCTTCTTCCCGTCGACGGCGTCTCGCGCGCTGCTCGCTGGCGGGCTCGTCTCGCGCCGCACGTTTACCGGTGTAAACGCAGGGAGGGACAGGGTAAGTGAGCTCCTGTTTTATTCCACCGCAGCGACGAGGAGAGAAGCGGTGCCCGCTGACGGACTGCTGCTGAGCGCGCGAGCCGCGGACAAGTTTACCTCGAAATACCGGGCGGGCGGCATCAGTCAGTGACACACAGACAGAGACAGGAGGAGCACAGTTTGTGGGAGTCCGCGGAACCGCACATGATTCATTGAATCGGTTTCCACTGCAGCGGAGCACAGTAGAGCGCGGACTGAGTAGAGCGCAGCTTACTGCGTGACGCACGACACGGACGGACGGAAGGACGGACGCGCGACGCTTTTCTCGAGACAAACACGTGCGACACGCGCCGCTCGTACCGGCCCGTTCGGGGACGGACGTTGGACACGAGCGGACCGTGCGCGCGACTGAAACGTGTTGAAATGTATCGAAATGTATCTCTGCTGCTTTGGGGGGAATTTCCAGTAGCGGATAATAATTGAGCTCGAAATGTTCCTACAGCCGCCGGGGTTTAATAAAAATACAAATTATTTTATTGTAACAGTCCTGTTTCCCTGCTCTCACGTATCCGGGTCCCGTTCAACGACACTCTGAATTGCCGCGGCTTGTGGAAATACGCACCGATTTCCTACAACGTGCTATTGGATTCGGCACAACGGCATTTTTGCCCGTGAAGCGGCTCCTTTTCTTAATGCGCTTCAGTCGAGCCTGGAAAAGCGGGACAGCGCAGCAGCGCAGAGGACTGTAGTGAAGGCCAAGGGCAGCATTGGGACCTCGGTATCGGGTATCGGGTCACGCGAATCGTTCAACGCAACAAGACCAAAGTCAACAAGAAATGAACAAACACTGGTTGCAAGGAATTACCTGCTGTTGTTCTCATCTCACAGACCTCTTGTTTTCCCCATGTCCCGGCTCCCGTGTTTCCTCTTCATCCCCCCTTTTCCTCTGTTTCCTCTTCATCATTCTCCATCCCCCACATCCTCATCAAGTCTTGGGGTTTTCCTGTGTTCGCAAATCCCGCCGTCCCCTTCATCATCGGCTCTTCGGTGTACCCTTGTTGCCGAGTCACCTTTTGCACTACAGCACCATCTTTAAGCACCTGGAACATCGATAAATTCATTCGACTGTATACAGAAACTGAGTTTCTGCTTAGCAACAGCCCTTCGCGACAATGGATTAATGTCATTCTAATGTAACGACCGAAACAGCTGATTACGATTATTAATAATTGCAACAATAATTAATTTAGCTTGCAGCTGAATTACATTGTCAAGCTACCTGACAGCATAACTTTAATAAACAAGCTACAAATAATCAGGTTTGACACAAATATTGTAGAACATGTTGGTGTTAAGATCTTAAGTCTAAATGGAGTTGTATGTTTGCAGACCTACGAAAATGTACAGACACAAAATGTCAGTGGGAACCAACACCGTTTCTGTGCTTCCATTTGTGCTGCAAATGCTTGATGTGTTTAGAATCGAAGATGTTTCTCCAGAGATGTGTGTGTCGACTGATGGCGATGCTGCCCGGGGGACCGTACGTCTCTGCGCGATGCCCGTCGTCTCTCAGTTTAGGGTCTCGGAGGGGAGCACCGGACAAATCGCAGGTGGAGTAAAGGGACGTTCCGTGTCCCAGTTTTCCACAAGTGTAGCGTCCGGACGGGAGTCCGACACGGACGCGCGTTGCTATTACGTCCAAACACAGACGAAATATATAATGACTTCACGTGCAGTGTGAGGTTAGACGTGTACGGTGAATATTGTAAGACACTCGGTGGAAGTGAAACAAGAAACACGAGACCAGGAAACACACACGGTGTTGGAACTACGGTGAACAGTGAAACGCTAATCTGTGAGTCTGACCGCAACCCTGAGACGTGACGAAATACCGGACAGGAACGATGGACCAGGACTGAAGAACAAGAGGCAGGAACTGACGGGACGGGCACTCGGGACTGGAACATGCACACCTAGAAAACAAACTGAGGGAACAAGAGACTACCAATCGCCAACGAAGCACAAGAGAACTGCTGATTAAGAATCCGCGACTAGTTCTGCTCCGCTGGCTCCTTTTATACCTCCATGTCCTACGAGACTGTGAGGTGATAGGTGAGCGTTAGCTAGCGGCACTGAGTGGCGCCGCCTCTGACCAGGAGGGGCAGTGGCCCCGTGGGATGTGACAGTACCCCCCCCTCCAGGGGCGGCTCCAGCCGCAGAACGCCGGCGGGTAGGCGGTCGCCCCCGCCGTCGCGGAGCAGGCCGATCTGGATGACACTCATGGAAGTCCTCAATAAGAGCTGGGTCCAAGATGTCCCGTGCTGGTACCCAAGACTGCTCCTCCGGCCCATAGCCCTCCCAGTCGACCAGATAGTACAGCGTACCCCGTCTCCGTTTGGAGTCCAAGAGGGCCCTGACGGAGTAGGCAGGAGAACCGTCCACATCCAACGGTGGAGGTGGAGCAACTGCTGGGCTCTGCAGGGCGGAAACACAATGGGGCTTGAGGCGCGAAACATGAAACGTGGGACAGATACGATAATGCGAGGGCAACTGTAGACGGTAAGAAACCGGGTTGATCCTCTTCAGGATCTTGAAGGGGCCGATGAAACGGGGGGCAAGCTTCCTCGAGGGCAAATGCAGTTTGAGATCCTGGGTGGACAACCATACTCTCTGCCCTGGCTGGTACAATACAGTCCTACGCCTTTTGTCGGCCTTCTCCTTTTGGTGGGATACCACCTCCTGGAGACGGACATGTGCGGATTCCCACACCGACTCACTCCTCTTGTACCAGTCGTCCACAGCTGGCAACCCACTGGTCTCCATCGTCCACGGGAACAGCGGAGGCTGGTAACCGAGCACACACTGGAAAGGAGTTAAGTTTGTGGACGAATGGACCAGGGAGTTCTGGGCGTACTCTGCCCAGGGGAGGTATCTGCTCCAATCCGCTTGATTCTGAGCACAATAACTCCGCAGGTAACGTCCAACCTCCTGGTTGAGGCGTTCCACTTGCCCATTAGACTGTGGATGATACCCAGAGGAGAGGCTGACTGAGACTCCTAAGCGGGCAAAGAAGGCCTTCCAGACTCTTGAGGTGAACTGGGGTCCCCTGTCCGAGACGACATCCTCTGGCAGGCCATATAGCCGGAAGACATGTTGGAACAGCAGTTCCGCGGTCTCCAGGGCTGTAGGTAGACCTTTCAGAGGAATCAGTCGACAGGCCTTGGAAAAGCGATCTATGACGACCAATATGGTGGTGTTTCCATCAGAACACGGAAGATCAGTAAGGAAGTCCACCGCTATATGGGACCATGGACGGTTGGGAATCGGGAGTGGCTCTAAAAGCCCTGCTGGCAGCTGCCGTGGGACCTTGGCCTGGGCACATGTGGTGCAGGCAAGGACGAAGTCTCGTACGTCCTGTTTCATGGATGGCCACCAGAAGCGTTCAGCGAGAAGCTTCAAGGTTCGGTTGACCCCTGGGTGTCCTGTACTTGGACCATCATGGGCCCAGTGTAGGAGTTCGGACCGAACAGTGGACGGGACGTATTCTTTGTCTTGGGGCTGCTCGTTGGGACCGGGTTCTTGACGTTGGGCTGCTTGGATATCGTCCAATAAAGCCCAACGGATAGGAGCCACAAACTGCGTCGGGGACAAGATGGTGTCTGGTGGGGAGAGCTGAGGCGATACCTCGAACAAACGGGACAGGGCATCGGCCTTGCCGTTCTTGGAGCCAGGACGATAGGTCACCGTGAAACGGAACCTGGTGAAGAACATGGCCCACCGCGCCTGTCTGGAATTGAGCCTCTTTGCCTTCTGCAGATACTCCAGGTTCCGGTGATCAGTTAACACTAAGAATGGGTGCGTAGCCCCCTCTAACCAATGTCTCCACTCTTCTAAGGCCATCTTTATGGCTAAGAGCTCCCTGTTTCCTACATCATAATTCTGTTCAGTAGGCGACATCTTGTGTGAGAAATACGCACATGGATAGAGCTTCAGGGGACTTCCCTGGCGCTGTGAGAGCACTGCCCCTACCCCGGCCTCAGAAGCATCAACCTCCACAATAAAGGGCAGTTTGGGATCAGGGTGCTTCAGGATTGGGGCAGAAGTAAAACGCTGCTTTAGGTCTTCAAAGGCCTGACTCGCCTCAGGAGTCCAGGTCAGGCGCCTAGGGGCTCCTTTTAACAGCGCAGTCAACGGGGCTGCAACGGAACTGAAGTTCCTTATGAAGCGCCTATAGAAATTCGCAAAACCTAGGAACCGTTGCAGGTCCTTTACGGTCTTTGGCTGAGGCCATGACAGAACTGCCGAGACCTTCTGTGGATCCATCGTGACCCCGTTGGGTGTTAGGATGTACCCCAGGAAATCCACAGAGTGCACATGGAACTGGCACTTCTCCCCTTTCACGTACAGCTTATGTGCTGCCAGCTTTTGCAACACCTCCCTGACATGTCCAATATGCTCCTCACGGGACCGAGAAAAGATCAGGATATCATCCAGATACACTAATACTGAGCGATTAATTAGTTCTCTGAGTACTTCATTAACAAAAGCCTGGAATACGGAAGGTGCATTCGCCAGGCCAAAAGGCATGACCAGGTACTCATAATGGCCGAGGGCGGTGCTAAAGGCGGTCTTCCACTCATCCCCTTCCCTAACGCGAATCAGGTTATATGCACTCCTAAGGTCCAGTTTAGTAAAGATGGTAGCACCGGAAACCTGTTCGAGGGCCGACGTGATAAGAGGCAAGGGGTGCGGGTACTTCACAGTAATGGCATTTAGCCCCCGATAATCAATACAGGGGCGCAAACCCCCGTCCTTTTTCTCAACAAAGAAAAAGCCAGCGGAAGCTGGAGAGGTAGACGGCCGGATGAATCCGGCTTCTAGTGCCTCCGTTATATAAGCCTCCATTGCCTGATGTTCAGGTTGAGAAAGAGGGTATACCCGCCCCCTAGGGGGTGTAGTGCCCGAAAAAAGATCTATAGCACAATCCCAAGGTCTATGAGGAGGCAGTTCTGCAGCCTTGTGTTTGCTAAACACCGCCACTAGATCTGCATACTCCCTTGGAAGCTGCAGGGGAAGATCTGCATTAGGGCTCTCTATGGATGTGGAGTTACAAGACGTCTCCAGGTGTTTGGGACACTGCTGTCCCCAAGACAGCAGTTTCCCCTCACTCCAAGAGATAATAGGGTCATGGGTGCATAACCATGGGTATCCCAAAATAATGGGGTTATCAGGGGACTTAATCAGATAGAACCATATCTGTTCCTTATGGAGTGGCTCTACCTGCATAGTAACGGGCTCTGTGCGCTGTTCTACACGCCCCGACCCGATTGGAGCGCCATCAATAGCTTTAATAGCCAGGGGTTTTGGGCATCGGGCACAGGGCAAGCCCCAGGACGCGGCCATATCATGATCCATGAAATTCCCTGCAGCGCCGCTGTCTACCATAGCTTCCGTCTGCTGCTGCTGGAAACCCCAGGATACTGTAACTGGTAATGTCAACAGGGAGGTATGGAGAGATACATCACTCACCAGTAAGTCGGTCCGTTGGGATCCACGGGGTGGCCGCACTGGACAGGAAACCTGAACGTGATCCGCAGCTCCACAGTAAAAGCACAAGCGTTGCAGAAAACGGCGCCTCCTTTCCTCCTCTGTCAAACGCCCGTTACTGAGTCGTATTATTCCCTGTCTGACGCACTGTTCTTCGAGCCCTGCACAGCTGACAAGGTTGCGTGCTTGAGCCGGCTCACTGTCCACAGGGCTGTAGGGCACCTGCTGCCCTGGCGGCGTCGGGGTCCGGCTGGACCTGGAGTTGCTCCGGTAATCCGGCGAGAACTCCTGAGAGAGTGGTCTTGACAATCGGGGGCTGGATGTCTTCTCCACTGGAGACCTGGAACGCACCTGAAAACTCTTGGTGCTGGGGAAGAACTGTCTCTCTGTCTTTCTGTCTGGGCTAGGGGGTGACTCTGGAGAGTAGGGCCCTGGGAACAGAGAGGCTGGACTGGAGATTGAGTATTCTGTGTAATTCTGGTTCTCACCTCTACTACCTTGCAAAGCCTCCGGGAAGGGAACGGACAGCTGCTCAGTAGCGCTGATCCCATTGGTCTGCACAGGGCTCGTGGGCTCCGCGCGAGGACCCGAGGAAGCATAAAGACGATCAAAAAGACATGTCCGCCAATCATCATGCGTTTGCGAACTGGTCGGATCGGCGCCCCGCCCACCGCGACCGAGGAGTCGTGTCAACCGCCCCAACTGATCTGTGAGGCGGCTAGCGGCATTTGCGCAAACCAGGAGCCGTTCTTGGTTCGCCTCTGTCAGATCCGCCAGCTCACGCCATTCCGCTGAAGTCATATTAGCAGGCGGATTCTTCTGTAGCGTCCGGACGGGAGTCCGACACGGACGCGCGTTGCTATTACGTCCAAACACAGACGAAATATATAATGACTTCACGTGCAGTGTGAGGTTAGACGTGTACGGTGAGTATTGTAAGACACTCGGTGGAAGTGAAACAAGAAACACGAGACCAGGAAACACACACGGTGTTGGAACTACGGTGAACAGTGAAACGCTAATCTGTGAGTCTGACCGCAACCCTGAGACGTGACGAAATACCGGACAGGAACGATGGACCAGGACTGAAGAACAAGAGGCAGGAACTGACGGGACGGGCACTCGGGACTGGAACATGCACACCTAGAAAACAAACTGAGGGAACAAGAGACTACCAATCGCCAACGAAGCACAAGAGAACTGCTGATTAAGAATCCGCGACTAGTTCTGCTCCGCTGGCTCCTTTTATACCTCCATGTCCTACGAGACTGTGAGGTGATAGGTGAGCGTTAGCTAGCGGCACTGAGTGGCGCCGCCTCTGACCAGGAGGGGCAGTGGCCCCGTGGGATGTGACAACAAGGAACAGAGCGGTTCATTAAGTAAACGTTTATCTGCACATGGTTAACAGGTTGGCTGTGAAAATGGTGTAATAATGGAAATGAACCCCCGTCCAGTCGCTGTACAGTTTGTGTAAAAGTGTCGGATGTAAAAATTGTACACTGAAAAATGAACTCCCCTGAAGTGCATTCTGTACACTATGTGGAGTTCAGCCTCTGGATCCCTTTCCGCTGCCACGGTTGGACTTTCCCTCCCCTTCTCAGTGTGTTTGCTGCCCCTAACGGCAGGAAGCAGAAAAGGCGGCGCTTTTCGCTCTGCGACGGAGCACTGATAGTAATAGAGTGGTGAAAAACATGGAATTAAAAAGAGACAAATACACTTGGAAGTGCAGTGTTTGTAACACAAGGTATAAGTGCAGAGACGTGTCCGTCCGTCACTATGATCTACTTCTCACACCTTTTTTTCTCAAGACAGATGATGTCCTCCCTTGTGTGAGAAATGCATTCCTCCGTTGTTCTCCAAGTGTTCTCTTTCCAGGAAGAGCGTCTCCATGTGGCTCTAATCTCTTCCACGCAACAGCACATTTCTGGGGTCGAAGGAAGGTTGTCAGCAAGCGGCAGCAGCGGCAGAGGATCACCTCGCTGAGCTCCGCCCTCCTCTTCTTCCTGTAAAACAGCCCTCGCCTCGTGCCATTTTGAGGCTTGGAACCTAAAGTCTGCTGAAATCGGGTGGTTGGCATGGCGATACGAAAGCAGCGAATGATACCGATATTTGTGATTCTTTTGCAGTTTGACTGGTAGAGGCTGCTGTGCTGCGCTGTGTTATTCGACCGGCCTTTCGCAGCGCTCGCTTGTACTTTGTGCGAGTTCGGCAGTTGCGGACGTGTGGCATCGAGAGCCGTTGCGCACGTGGGAAACGGGCGAGATCATCACGAGAATCCTGAGGACAACAAAGGGATGAACGTGGATTTGTATCTCTTTATGAGTTTCGCTTATGAACGTTAATTCTAAGATGCCTTCCTGTGCCCTAAAAATGCTTTAGAAAGAGCCGAAACTTTTTAGGGAAGTTTGTTTTCCATGTGTGCTTCTCACTACTGTAGGCTGAATGACTGCGGTGCAGAAATGCTGTGTTTAAACGCTGTGCGAATTATGCAGACCTTTGAGAGACACAGATGTCGTTATGTGAATGTTGAAGGAACTGGAGCCTTTGACATCACCGACTGATGAAGACCGTACCGAGGTCCAGCTCAAGCAGATCCGCTGTCGCCATAGAAACACTTTTCCTTGTTTAACCTATAAGCAAGCGCTATAACTGACAGATATGTTTCACTTCCCGTGAAGAAATATTTTAGGGGTTGCTCTTCCATACCTCACTGAATGGCCAACAAACCCCCAAGGTACTCAGGCAGAAAGTCTTTTCATTTGAACCTTTGTTCAATATCCATAGCTTGAATGCTGTTCGACAAGCGCCGGAAGGTCCACCTTTATGAGCTCGTACCTCCGAGTCGACGCAGGAATTCTGAAGTAAATGAGTGATTTAAGATGAATCCCAGTCGTTCCGTGTACACGTATGTGGTATTCTGCTGTAACATTTTCAAGTGGAATCCATAAGCGTGATTTATTCATAAAAAAAGTGATCAATTTGCAGAAATATTAAAGAACGAAAGGAGTCGCGTTAAAAACAAAACGTGTCCATGACCGAAACAGTGTGAGGTCGCGCCCTGGACTCCGGAAATACCTCCGGGCTTTAAAGTGCTTCCGGAGACCAGTGACTGGTGTCTCAGCACATCGGAGCAGAAACGTTTCCGACGTGTTTTACGGTTTTCCGCGTCTGAAATGTCAGAGCGACTGACTTCCCACAGGCTGGATTTCAGAGTTTTGGGCAGCGTTTCCATAGCGACAAATGCACGTCTGCAGTGCGCACTGCTCAGACTGTGGACTTGAACCCAAACTCAAGCAAATGTAGGAGTTTACAAGGAAGAAGGGAAGTGAGGACACGGCAGAGTGTGCCGGTGCTCGGCGTAAGGGTTACTGCCCTTATATAAGCATCTCCTCCATGCGTTTCTTTATTGTTGCAGATGTCTGAATAGAAGTGGCACAGTTTGCCCTTTAATTCTCCCATTCAATCTGGACGTATAAATGTAGAAAAATGTTTGTATTTCGCAGAATGTGGGCAAAAATGTGACACAAATCCAGGAGAACCTGTCTCATTTAGATCTCACTGTGTTTGTACCATGAACGCTTTGTGTCCCTCAACAGAATTAGACTGTGATCTGCAACTGCTGACGAACAACTTTCTGTCTGGTTTTCTGGTGTTCGCAGCGTCTCCTGTCTTACGGATGCTCTTGCGGAGCAGCACTAATGAATCTGTGTCCTGCCAGTGGAAACTAATCGTGCGCTTTGTGTGCGCAGTGCAAGGGTGGCTGAGAGGGGCACGCACCTCCGTCCTCATTCCGCTGGCATCGTGGCAGAAAAAGTAGCCATTTCCCTGTCAGCTCATGGAAAATAAAAGTAAGATCAACAAAAAAGAGAAACAGAAAGCATAAAGAAACAAATGAAAGTAACACTCGGGTGTGAATGATACACAAACGCGAACCTGGGTTTTAACAGTGGTCTCCAGGATTGTGTATCTCCCTGTTCTTGTGTGGAACGCCACCACTTTCTCTCTAATTTGTCACCTTGAATGCTCTGAAATGGCTCTCTGTCTCTCATCTTCAACCTTTGCTCCTGTGATGAGAGTCATTTAGTGATTATTGAGCTGCGTCCTTGACTCCACCTCTAGAATATGAGCACCTGTCGTGTGGAGGCTCTCGAGTCGTGTTACCTGACTGCGCTTTTGTGCTCGAATTCGCTGACAAGATCATGTGTCCTTTGTGTTGCTTTTAACTTGCTGCAGAAAATTTCTCACTGATAAAAGTTCTGCTTCAGAAATCTGCAGAAAATGGGTCAAATTCGATATCCACTATTTATTAATTGATTTAGGCAAGTACTGCAGTTTTTCCAGTGCCAAGAGAAAGATGAGAAAAAGGATATGAATTATTGAAAATAAGATTGAAAAATAGGTCAGTACTGTGTGTCACACTAAGTTGTCTCTGCTTATGAAGTGCTTCTTCAAGAGTATACATAGTGATGTGGTACCATAGTGGATTACAGCAGCTGCCTTGAAACCCAGAGGTTGTAGGTTCAAATCCCACCTCCAGCTGTAATGCTCTTGAGTGAGGTACTTACCCTAAAGTTGCTGCAGTAAAATTACCCAGCAGTGTAAATGGGTTAGTAATTGTAAGTTGCTTTGGAGGAAAGTATCAGCTAAATGAGTAAATGTAAATTCTATATTAATAAAAAATCTCACCTGGGGGGGTGTGATGGCACAGTGGATTGGACTGGGTCCTGCTCTCCGATGGGTCTGGGGTTCGAGTCCTGCTTGGGGTGCCTTGTGACGGACTGGCGTCCCATCCGGGGTGCGTCTCCTCCCCCTCCAGCCCTACGCCCTGTGTTCCTGGGTTGGGCTCCGGCTCCCCGCGACCCCATATGGGACGAGTGGTTTCAGATGATGTGTGTGTGAGCTCACCCAGATGGGTTTGATCTGTTCTTCAACTGAAGGTGTCTGATTTGCAGGATAAAGACTTGAAACAAGATGGAGTTGGTGGGGTGGGTAGGTCTAGGATGGGATTGTTGTCTCCCCCTTCATATATACAGGAATAATGAAGTATATGCACACAAACATGGTAAAGAGAACAATAGGAGCTTGTTGTAGTTTATTTCTGTGTACAGTATTTTCTCTTGTTTTTCCCCTCTTAGGTTGTCTAAAAATTACAAAGAGGCAGACACTGGGAGAAGAAGGGAGAACTTCGTGGTGTCCGTCCTTCTTACGATCACTGACAGGGTCTCCATATGGAGCAAGAGAACCTGAGCAGCCCTGGGATCCAAATCATGTGGCATGGAATTCACTTCCACCGTCGCCATGAGTGTCCTGTGACCACAGAGTGCCGGTCGAGATTGTTTCACCTGGGTGCTTGTGTGCATGAGGGGAAATGGCCACTTCCACCAAGTTGCTATAGCTTATCAAGATTGAGCCAAATCATATTTAACGTTGCATTCTTTTCTTGCTTTTTTGTGTGTGTGGAAAATACGGCTGATGTTTGTTTATTATAGTAGAACGGCTGTTGATTTTAGGTGATCTCAGCGCACCAGTGAAACACATAAACTTGACTTTACAACGCCATGGCAGCCACGTACCGCCTCGTGGTCAGCAGTGTGAGTCGCTACAGCAGTGTGGTAGTGGACCATCGTAGGCAGCGGGCCGTGCACTATTGCGACGGGCCCTGTCAGCTGCTGAGACAAGGGCTGGATTGCACCATTGCCCACCACAGTGTCTGCTCTGAGCTGACAGATGTCTGCTCTCCCCTCTCTCATGAACATACCTTGGAAAATGCCACATTTGAAATGGCGAGATCGGTCCACTTACACAATCGCAGGTTTACAAATGGAGGAACCGATCATCGCCACTCACCGCCTGTCATTTGTGGATTCAGGAGAGGGTTACCTGTCCAGGCTCCTGTAAACCTTAAAAACATTGCAGGGGAGGTCATTAACTTGGCCAGGGGGAAGATGAAGGAATTCTCCTTGGGTTATGTCCCCTTACAGAAAAGGAGAAAGGTGAGACTGGACCACCAAGGCCGGAAGTCTACAGATGTGAACTTCTTGTATGGCCGTCTCAAAAGAAATGAGAACAATGTGCCTTTTAGCCTGCTGCAGAGTTCCCACTATGTTGAACAACAAAAGATTGCTCACGGCCCCTTTCAAAAACACAACATCATCCCACTGCAATTAAATGGAGTTGCTGAAGAGAATCTGATGGCTCGGCTCTTGGAGTGGACAAAGGTTGACAGTGGCATCTCTGAGAAGGACATCAGGGCTTGTCTGAACATCCTTCTCAAGTGTTCCAGTGACCTCAAAAGGTGTACTAACATAATCACACGGTGCATCAAGACAAAGTCTTTTGGTGGAAACGACACAGACCATGAGAATGATCCTAGCAATGCTGAAGTTCTCTATCGGACCATGATGTCACAGTTTTGTAGCCACCTGAAGTTCTCAGTTGGATTTGATCAAGAGCTTCTGGGAGATCAGCGTTGCAGAGACGTATCCGAGCTGGAAAATTATCTACATGGGATGCAAGAACAATCTTCGCACCACACTTTCATAGATGAACAGCCACCCAGGTATGAGGATGTTGTTTGCTCTCCACCTTCAGTAAAGTCTCTGCCTTCCTTCTTTCCTCACGCTGAGCCACACTTGGATGACAAAGAGATACCTGGTAGTCAGAAATCTGTCCAGGACATTCCCACATCCCAAGTTTCTCTACCTGGTATTCGGGACCAGCAAGATGGGAGTGTAGGGATAGCATCACCTCAAACCATCCCTAGTGACAATTTAGACATCCGCTGTTCTACTAACTTCTCACTGCCCAGCAGTAAGGGCTTCTGTGTAGAATCCTTGGAAGCACTATATACTGGGGGTGAATCAAATGTCTCAGAAGTATGGAAGAAGAACAGTGGAGGGAGAGTGAACTTTGGCGTAGATTCCGCAGATGTTGGACATCAGGTTACCAGAAATAATGGCAACCATTCAGTACCTGGTAGCTACCTGGCCAATGAGATTTCCGAGAACAGCAGAAACAAGTCTGCTTTCTTAGCTGAGATGGAACACCCCCATCTGCCCAGTGAAATACACCAATGTACCGAGGGGGTAAATCCAGACTCTGTTCCTGTTCAAAGACTAGCAGAGAACAGTAGCAGCAACAAAGATGACATAGAAAGAGTATTGATGGATTTAGAACGACTGTCCCAAAACATAAATGAGCAGCCACAGTTCATGAACTGTAGTCAGCAGGCAGACTGTCTCCAGTGCTGTGCTTTTGAGTCACAAAATAGAAGTGGAATGATGTCTCCTGAAGGTACTCCAGCAGCCTCATGCAAACCACTGGGCTCATCTCAGGAACACCTTAGCAAACCTGTAAGTGATGGTGAAGTGGTTAGGAATGAAGATGAATCTCCACTGCTGCAGATTCTGGAGAACATTGACTTCTTTGCCCAGGAGTTGGTGGAGAGCAGTGCGACCACAGGTTCAAAGACAGGGACTTTAGCACACAAGTGGAGTGCAACAAAGCTCCAGCAAGACCTCTTGGCTTCCACTGAAGGAGGAAAAAATGTCAAGGTGAAGATGATGCCACATAAGGTCACAGCATGAGAACTTACATTTACACAAAACTGCATTTCACCAACAAAGAGCTATAGATGAAGGCAGACAATTCTCAAAGCACTGATTGTCCAGTACCATTGTTTCTGGTATATATTACACAAGTAGCTACATACAAAATTGATAGAAAATACAAAGGTAGTTATAACAGTTAAAGTAGTGCAAGTTTATGGAGCAGACTGGAGATCAAGAGAGAAGTTATCTGAAAGAGATATGTTTTGAAACCCTTCTTAAATGTTGACAGGGATTCTATATTTCTGAGGGAGAGAGGGATCTCACTGCAGCTCATCAGAGCCTTCAGACTTAAGGTTGCTTGACCTCTTGTGCATGGGACCTCCAAATAGTCAGAGGTGGGGGAGTACAGTAGTCTGGCTGTGGCGTAGTGAGTGATCAGGTACCAACAGGTGTCGGGGAGTAGATCAGCTTTACAGTCTTGTAGGCCATAACCAGAGTCTAGAACTTGATACAGGCAGCTACAGGTAGCCAAAGGTGAGGAGAAAGGTGAGGAGGTAAGATATATGGGAAAACTTTGGTAGGTCAAACACAACTCAAGCAGCAATATTATATATCAGCTGGAAAGGGTTAACTCACAGGTCCTTGATGGATGAAGCTATTAAAATCAACAAATTTTCCAGTTTGACAGAGTTCCTGACAGGTAGAAAAACCTGCTGTGAGGTGAAGGATCTTGGTTTTGGAGTGGTTGAGTTATAGATTATGATCTGTTATCCATGTAGTGATGTCCTGTGACAAGCTGCTATATGAAAGCATATGTCCGCATGGGCATGGTGGAAGGAAGAGCTGGGTATTATCAGCATAGCAGTTATAATATGAGTCTGAGTCAATGGCCAAGGCAAGAGAAGAGATGTAGATGGAAAAGAGTAATGGACCCAGAACTGAGCCCTGGGGAACACCCGTTGAGAGATACTAAGGGAAAGGCAGGGAGTTGTACCAAACCACATGGTAAGATCTACCCGATAGATAAGATTCAAAACATTTAAATGCTGTTCCTTTGACTAGCTGTTCCTAGAGCAGAAAGGAAGATCCGATGGTTGACAGTGTCAAATGCTGCAGAGATGGTGAGTAGAATGAGGACAGAGGAAAGGGGGTGACAGCTCTAGCCGAAGAGCTTCTGACACTGCAAGGAAGGAAATCTTGGTGGAATTGCTCATCTTGTGTTCAGCTGATACGTGATCATTCTGGTCAAGGAATTCAGATAACTGGTTATAGGCTGCATGTTTAATGTTTTTGGAGAAAACCAGCCTGAAATTCTGGATTGACTTTGGGTCCAGAGAGGACTTTTTTAATAGTGGTGAGATTTAGGCAGTTGAATGAAACTTTGCTGGGAGTCCTGATGGGGTTAGTGGATGCTGAGATTTTGCCGGTGATGGAATTGACTTTGTCTCTAAAGAATGAGGTAAAATCATGAGCACTAAGAAGGGAGGAGGAGGAAGGGGGAAAACAAAAGGAAGAAAGAGTAGAGAAAAGTTTGTGTGGGTTATTGGTTATTGACTGTTCTGCAAGAAAGTAATTTTGCCTAAGGAAACAGCAGAGTGAAGGATGCACAGGTCTCCTTCTAAACTTCAAAGTCTGTGACACTTTCAGATTTCTACCTTCTAGAATCAGCAGCATAGTTTTGTTTCTGTTGGCGGAGAGTGTGTCTGATAAAAATGGGCTGGAGGTGGGATCTGTTGGTCTAGAAGTTGGAGGCCAGAGAGAGAGAAGAGTGAAGGACAAGGTTCAAAGAGGGACATTGGTGGCATCATACATGGACAAATCAGAGTTTTACAGTGGACAGGACTGAGGTCAGTGCAGCAGAGGAGGGGAAAGAGGAAGGGAGGAATTTTAAGTTACTTTGGAACATGATAGAGGATGCAAAGGCTGGAGGGTAGTAGTAATAATGGAAAGCTGGAAGGATGTGATAAAATAATGAGAAGCCTGAAGTTGAGGAACAGAGAGGACTGGAAACCTACATATGACGGAGGAGACGAAGTCGAGATGAATGCCCGCCTTGTGAGGCAAAAGACTGGGACGCTGAGATGCCAAAGGACTGTAGGACTGAGAACCAGCTGGTTGTATGAACTGATACAGGAGGACCAGGGCAGGGTTGTCTACTGGGAAATGCTTGGTCAGGTTACCACAGACACTTCAATGTCAGGGACAACACAGAACACCACACGGACAGCAGCAGTGGCCTCCCTCAGTCAACTTCCGCAGGTAGAATCCCTTGTCTTTGCTCACCAAATCTTTGCAAAATGAGGCAGCTGCTCCGCGTCAGTTGCCGCATTGTGAAGCGGACTGATTTAGTCAAGTGAGAACGGAAACTATCACCTGATTAACGCATAAACAAAGGGACAGCACAATTATGGTACATCCCAGTGTGACACGTGGTCTACGCGTCACTAACAGACTTGTGAGTACACGGGCAAAAATCGTAAAAACATTGTGTGCAGCTCACAAAAACTTCTAAATCCACGTCCATATTTACAGTAGATGGAGCACCTGCATGTCAGGTTATAACGAGCAAAAACTAAAGTGACACTTCCGTGATCATGGTGTCATTTCAGTGACAGCTCTCGAGCTCAGTACAATGTCCTGTGAGCTCGATGGCAGAAAAGAGAGTTGCTTATGTTTTCTCAAGCAAACATCCCTCCGATCTGGCCCTCTTGAAGGGCAAATAAATGGAAAAAGTATGAGTTAACAGATGATATTTCTCACTCCTTTCACTGCTCCTCTGTTGTATTTGCTAGTTTTCTGTCTTCGTCTGTCTCTGATTCTCTCTGCCTTCCTTAGTGCTCTCTGTCTTCTTTCCGTTAGGAACGAAATGAGCCAGAGAAGGAGGCAGAAACCCTCCCTTCACCTCCTTGTTCCCCCTCAGCGGTACCTCCACGTGAGGGTAATACTGTGGTTGTGACCCCCGTGTCTGCAAGCGTTTCGTGCTTCTATTTGCCCCAAGGAGCTCCCGTCCCCCGCAGCACCGCCGTCGGCCAGGTCATAGCTAGAATTGAGGCAACATTTGCCAACTTTAAGGAGCAAAGAGCCACCATCCATGACATGGGGAAGGTTAGCAAGGTAAGGCCCTCTGTGCAAGATTTACCCTCTTCTTGTACATTATTTGTACTGTTTAGCATGTAACACTTTATTTCCTTTGCATTCTTTGTAGTATTTGTATGTTTTCTTTACTTTTTTGTATTCCTAATACCAGTTAGATGAAATGCTCTGCAGGAGTAATATAACAAAATTAGACTGCGAAAGGCAAATGCAACACTTGTAAAAGTGGATCTCTTATAAGGTAAAGAGGTGAGATAAGGTAAGACAAATACAGAGATACTGTGAGAAAGATCAGTGAGTGACGCAGAAGAGCAGATGCTCTGTGACTCTCCATGAGTGAATTGATCAGTCTTGATGAAGCGGGGTGGGGAGGCCCAGTTCAGGTTGCATCAGAGACGGTACGAAGAAGTGAAGTACTGGACGTAGTGAGACGTCACACCCTGCAGGGACCTGTAGGTTGGGTTGAGGGTCTTAAATTGGATCTCAGCACTAAAGGGGAGCCAGAAGACAGACTGGAGCAGAGGAGCAGGATTACAGTATGTTCTAGATGATGAGCAGCACTCGATGCACTGGAGAAGGCAAATGGCAGGAAGGAAGACCTGCCACTAGGGAGACGCATCAGTTCAACCTGGAGAGAACAAACGCCTGCAGAAATAGGTAGCGGCATAATCAGTGACGGAGGAGTGGAAAAAAGTGATGTTTATGGATTTGTCCAGTGTCATGTTGAGGTTCTTTACAGGAGGTGAAGATGAGTGGGTGATGTATCAAGAAATGTGTATTTGTGGAAGATCTGCAGAAGGATCAGTAGAAGATAAAGATATCTGATTTCACAGGATTTCCAGCTGTAAATGATGGTCTGTAATCCAGGACGATGTGTCTGACAGGCAGTTTCAAGTCTGGTTTGAGACGAGGCGTGTGACTTCTTTACAGCTCTTAATCTCCTTATAGTCTGTGAGCACAACGCTTTGTGTAGCCATTGGTCTACTCTTCACAGCCGTTGCTCTCTTTACAGTTTTCACACTGCCTGGCATGTGCGGTCTGTGTACTGACTGTGTACGGCAGCAAGTTCTTGTACCCTGTGCACTTTGAGTCCTTCGGGTACTTGTGATACAAGAACGTTATTGTGCTAATAGAGGCAGGGGGACGCGGGAAGGTTTCTCCTCATAGCTGCTACCAGGAGGAGGTGCTGTCAGCGACTCAACTGGATGCCGTTTCCCTCAGGCCTGTGGCTGCCCGCTGTACTGGAAGGCCGCACTCTTCCACGGTGCTGGAGGAGAGACGACAGGCTTTATTTCTGCCAGCTCGTTGGTGGACACGTGGAACAAGTAAGAACTTGCTCTCGATTCCCAAGCTGGATCCGAGTCACAACCCGGAACGCGAGACCTGGCGCCAGAAACGAATTGAGAGCTTGTGGTGAAGCTCAAAGTGTAGGCAAAGAACAACGTGCACATGATGGATGTTACTGTTTCCAACCGTGCTCTTTCCTTCCTCCTTTGGAAGGTTGTCCCTCAGCTGTTTTGATGAGTCGTCCAAGTTTGTTTACCTGCTTGCCAAGCGAGGCGCCGCCTACCTGGAGCAGGAGGATTTCACCCTTTTGTTGCAGGTAATGAAAACGATGCGGAGCTGTGCCTGAGTACGCGGCAGTGCCGCAGAAACAAGAGTCGCCATCTCCCTTATCCATCCAGCCAGCAAAACTATTGCTCATTGCAAGGCGTGTTTAGTCTAGTATAGTCGAGGGTGCCCTTACTCTTCAGCGTGTACAGTAATTAATCTGTCTTTTCAGGACATAGTGGACAGTCACCCAGGTCTGACATTTTTGAAGGATGCTCCAGAATTCCACTCCAGATACATTACTACGGTAAGTGCTGCAGAGCGCCTCCCAGTGGCTGGACATGTGGCTGTAAGTGGCAGCGCACGGTGATGTCGGGTCCCCTGTTATGAGACAGGACAGTGTCTGAAACTGAAACAGAAATGACTAAGCCAAGGTAAAAATTGGAAGCTGAAAAACAAACAAACAAACAAGGCGATTTTAGTAAATCTTGCATTTCTGCCACTGTCAGGCCATCCAGAGGATTTTCTACACAGTCAACCGCTCATGGACAGGCAGGATTACTGCTTCAGAGCTTCGGAGGAGCAACTTCCTGCAGGTGCGGAGTGCTACGTGTGGCCCTGCCTCCTTTAGCAGGCCTCTCCTCCTGCTCACATAGCAGACGCTTTTCTCCAAAGGGACTTCCAATGAACTCTATGTAGTGTTATGAGCCCACACACCTTATTCACCACAGTGACTTACACTGCTAGATACACTGCTTACGGTGGGTCACTCATCCGTACATCAGTGGAACACGCTCCGTCACTTACACGCTATCGGTGAACCTGAACAGCAGGTCTTTGGACTATGGGAGGAAACCAGAGCACCCGGAGGAAGCCCATGCAGACACGGGGAGAGCGTGCAAACTCCACACAAACTGAGTGGGGATCAAACCCACGTCCTCTCCCACCACCCAGATGCTGTGAGACAGCAGCGCTACTCGCTGTGCCACCCTGGCACTTTCCTACTTCTCTTCCAATCCGTGTGCCATCACGTTTTTCGAAAAAGTTCAGGGTGCTACGCGCTCTGCCTTTCTCGTGCGTCCTCTTCAATGTATAACACTTGGTACCCATGGACCCTGTTTACACCGTGAAATCCTCTCAAAGGAAATTCTTGTTCCTCTTCTCTTTTATTTGCACATCTCCTCCTTTCAGACTCTCTCCCTACTGGAAGGGGAGGACGATATCAATCAGATCACAGATTACTTCTCCTATGAGCACTTTTACGTCATTTACTGCAAGTTCTGGGAGCTTGATACAGACCATAACCTGTCCATTGATCGACGGGACCTGGCCAGGTACAACTACCATGGTAAGCATCAATGGGGTGAGAGAGCTGGGTCAGCGGGATTGCGAGAACATGATGAATAAGATTGTTCAAGGTATTGTACTTTTATTATGAGTGAACTGTAACAAACACATTGCTGCCCTTTCTTGTGATACAGCTTCGTCCGAGAGAATCATAGAACGCTTGTTTTCGGGAGCGGTCACAAGGTGTGTTTGTGATATTCACCACGAGATAAATACCCCATGCTGTACTGGGTGCACATTTTAATAGATGTTTCATGTGAAGACTGACAGTTCAGGGATATTTTCAGGTATAAATTCTTTCAATTCGGAAAAGTCATTGGAAGAGGGCTCGTAACATTGTTACCGAAACTGACAATGAGATTCCGAAAGAGCGACGATGCCGTCTGTGTTGTTCAGGGGAACCTCGGCCCAGAGAGAGGGCAGGATGAGCTACGCGGAGTTTGTGTGGTTTCTCATCTCTGAGGAAGACAAGAGGAGCCCCACCAGGTACCTTAACCCCCCTCGCAGTAAGTGACATTGCCAAGTGCGGACAGCGGTGCACAGTCCACCCCCAACTTACTGCACACTGATCCTGTTACGAGGGATCAGAGGGTCACAAACTACGACCCATCGGCCACTCGGAGAGTTTCTTCAAAAAATCAAAAGCGTTACTTTGGTTGCTACAGGAATAAAATTAAGACCCGGATTACGGTGTTTAACTCTTATTCGAAGCAGCATAGTCGTGTACAAATTTGCCAGTTCATAGAGCTGGATATTTTCCTAATTTGGTTCTCACGAACTACAGCAAGTTCAGAAACAGCAGATGTTCCCTTGAGCTTCAAACTCAACCCTCTGCTCACAGTTTCACATCCACGTCTAGCAGCAGTGAATGGGTAAAGGAATGTCCGTGAGACCCGTAACAATGACCGAAAACATGGACGGGACAGCAAGTAATGAGCGTCCGTCCATCTGTCCTCCGCAGCATAGAGTACTGGTTCCGCTGCATGGACCTGGACGGGGATGGGGTCCTTTCCATGTACGAGCTGGAACATTTCTACGAGGAGCAGCACGATCGGCTGGAAGCCATGGGCTTTGAGCCACTGCCCTTCCATGACCTCTTGTGCCAGATGCTGGATTTGGTGAAGCCCCAGCAGCCTGGTTAGCAGGACCGCCTGTCCACCGATGTCAGAATACGGTTGAGCCTCAGCAGTAGGAGCGGCTTCCATGTGTCAGCTGCCCGTGGACACAGGCTTTTAAGACTGACTGCTTTCTGGCTCCTGGACCAGTGACTCCAGGGGCTTAACCTTAATAACAAGCCCCTCTTCAAGGCTTGCCCTTTACTCGCCCCACAGGTAAAATCACCCTTCGAGACCTGAAGAGATGTGGTATGGCCCATGTGTTCTTTGACACCTTCTTCAGCCTGGAAAAGTACTTGGAACATGAGCAAAAAGATCCTTTTGCCATACACAAGGTGAGCCGAGCATCCGGCCGCTCTGGGATGAGACATCGTGTAGGGATGGTGTACGAGTCCGTAAAGGGTTTAAATACCGTGACCGAGCCAAACTTTCTGCTATTCAGAGCACCGTGATGTATAGGAAGGGTGATCTTCATGTTCGCTCTTCACGCTGATGACGGCAGCGGCGTCTCTGTGTCACAGGAAGTAGACCGCAATGGCCAGGAGCTCTCAGACTGGGACAGGTTTGCTGCAGAGGAGTACGATGTCCTGGTGGCAGAGGATTCAGAGAGCGAGCACCCAGATGAGCGGTAAGAGTTTCCCTCCCATAATTCCCCTGCAGCTTCACTGGGCTCAACCGGGCAGTTTTGTCCAGTTTGACACCGAACGAAACGGTTCTAATTTTTGCCGAAGGATAGACCTTTGGAGGTAATTGTCATGTGTTTGTTTATCCTGGATGAAAACCGTAAAGGGCTGCTAGTCTCTCCATCTCCACATCCCTCCCTCCCTCCCTCCCTCCCTCCCTCTTTCTTTCCCTTCCTCTCTCGCTCTCGCTGTGCGCAGTCCTTCTGAGGGTGACCTGGAGTGTGAGCAGCTTGAGGTCGCCTTGGAAACAGGAAAAAAGATGGAGAAGCTGGTCAAGTCAGAGCTGGCTGCATGAGAACACACACACACACACACACACACACACACACACACACACAGAGACATTAAAACACTGAAATATACACACGCAGCCACACAAAAAACACTGCCCACGTGTGTACGTTGCGAGGATTCGCAGCCCTCGAGACACGCATCACACAGACACCTCGGCTGGTACGGACTTCAGTCGCGATGAAGGGAAAAAAATCCTGGTTTTGTTTTTCTTTTTTATTCTGAAGGGACTCTTTTCGTGCTTTTTACAAAAATGTTCACTGGTTCAACCGAACGGTTTATCGGCGGAGCTGCGTTTCGTTCCTCATGTTGCATGAACAGTCAGTCTGGACGAGGAGAAAGCTCTCCAGCTGTGTGACCTGGGAGAGTAAAACCTGTTTTTAACAGTTAAACCATATTGAGGAAAAGTGTACAAACTAACTCTGCTGGCTGGTTTTGCCACTTGGTGGTTGTCACTGGATCCCTCACTTGTGCACAACCACTGTAACTCCTCATCTCTTCCGTCAGATGTAAAGGACAGAGGGTAAAAGAGAGGGAGAAACATGTATTTCATATCCTGTCCGTTCCAAAGCGTTGCTAACCGCATCAAAACAACATCATCCCTGTTTTACATTAAAAACCTTGTTTTTTCAGGGTACCGCTTCGGCTGAAGTTATTTGAGGGACCTAAATCGTTAACATATGCGCGCGCTACCGGACAGCCTGCTTTTGCGCTGCCGGTCCTTTCAGCGTTTCAGTGTGATGGGTGCTTTGGGAAAAGGTGAAGGAAAACAACTCCGTTTGCACAATGAGACTTAAATGCAGCAACATCCGTTCGCTGAGAGGGTGGCAATAGCGCTGCTCCGGGTCCCTGCTCTACATTCACTACCAACCCACTATACACCTGTCTCTAATGTTTGCCCAAAATTTTAGTGACGATTATAGCTTCTCAAACTGCAAACTAACGTTTCCTCGCTGGTCCCGGGACCGACACACATCGAACCCGATGCGTTAACGGTACTCTTTTCTTGTCTGATGCTGGTCATACCTCAGTTGTTCTGTTGCTCGACCTGAGTCCTGCATTTGATACTTTACCATAGTATCTTACTCAGTAGGCTTGAATCCCCGGTTGGATTAATGGGCGCCGTACTTCAGTGGTTCCGTTCCGACTTGTCTGATTACCAATATTTTTAACGTCCGAAAATCACTTTTATTGGCGCTTGCAACTGCGGCATTTCATTCAGAGTGTAATCCCTCAGGCGCGGTGGTGCAGCGGGCTTGGCTGGGTCCTGCTCTCTGGTGGGTCTGGGGTTCGAGCCCCGCTGGGTGTGTCCCCTCCAGCCTTACGTCCTGTGTTACCGGGTTAGGCTCTGGCTCCCTGCGACCCTGCTCGGAACAAGCGGTTTCAGCCTGTGTGTGTGTGAGACCCCCCCCCCACTTCCCTATGCCTCCCCCAGCAGCCCTGTTTCCTTTTGTTTTCGAATTAGCTCTTACTAAGGAAGGAGTCCTTTCTGTAAAAGACAGTCACTTAAACACATGCATTTATTAATTTAGGAGACAGTTTTCTCCAGACTGATGCACATCTCAGAGAATAAGCCAAAGAGCACATTACATCAACGGAAGGAATTACGTTACACTTGCCTTCTTTGACTACTATTAGAGCTGCTTTGGAAGAAGATCATTAATGTTTTATGTTAAGAACCCGAAAAGGTTTACATAGCTATGATTTTAAAAAGTGTTAAATTAGCAGAAATAAATACATGAGTAATGCTTCAGTTTGGGGGATATTTAACAATACTACAGTATATGAACTACGGAACAGATACGTATATAAGGTATCTATACACTTTGCATGTTTTTCACAGACACGTTAGCTCTCTGCTGTGTTGTACTTTGAGAGATCTAGTGCTTCTTGTACGCAGTAAGTTCAGTTTCAGACTGATGACTAAGCACGGAAATATTTGTGGCCTAGGGAGATGTCGATTGCTGAAACGATTTCCTGTTTTCTCCCGTGATATCCTTTTCAGTGAAAAAAGAACAAAGTGTTGTTTTTCAGCCTCGAAATGCATCTCTGTTGGTTTCTTCACTGGATGGGAGAGGATGGACCTTGTTGTGTCCCATTCCTGTCCAGCGCTACTGGCTAGTTGTCGTCCTCATGGCCCACTCATTCGCTCAAACCATGTGGGCTGGAGGTGCCTGTGGCTGCCACCCCCCACCCAGCTGGGAACCCTGAAATCATTTGCACCAGGGGCTTGTGATCATAGAGCTGAAGGTCTCCACTCTTTATAATTTAATTGTATAACTTTACATATAGGGTTATGGTTACCAGACACCCTACGGTTTTGTGCTTTCCTCATTCGCACCGTTGGAATCTTTTGATTGAAAGAAATACATGTGTCTGACAAATGGATTTCAGAAGCCTTCAGAGAAGTCAAATTCCTTGGTCACTGCGGGCTGGGTCTGTTTTTTCCGCTGGGGTGACACAGTAGGGTGGTGAGTAACATAAGTACCTCTCGGTCCCTGGGCTGCATGCAGTGGCAAGGAAGGGTTTGTGAATCCTTTGGAATTACCCAGATTTGTGCATTAACTCCTCATAAAATGGGGTCAAGCCTTCAACTACGTCACAATTATAATCTACTGAATCCCCTCAGCCACTGCCGGCCAGCAAGAGAGATGCCAACATGGACTGCATCTGGACTTCACCTGTTCAGTTTTCCATGACAATGCAGAACCCAGAGCAGCAGAAGTTGTCATAACTGTTCCTCGCATGGAACCCAGTCTGAGGGCCACCACAAAGAGTGAAATCCACCTGGCAGTGTCTGCCCCAGAGACGAAGCCCTTCGAGCACTTTTATTTTCTCCATGATATTTTAGGAAATAACCGACTCACCATCTGGAAAACAAACGTGGTAAATTCTCAAGTCTGTCCAAGAGAAATGATTGCTCAACTCAATCTGTTGCTACTTCCCAAAGAGAGCAAGGCATATTTTTCCAGATCAGAGCCCATGAACAATCTTGTTCTGAATTTAAATTGATTTTAACCATTTATTGCAAAAGACAAAAGTCAATAATTTCTAGATCATTACGTGAAATACATGATCACAAGACAGTAGCAAACGTCACATTTGTGCTTGCTTATGGGATCTCACACACACACACACACAGTTTCATAACCGCCTGTCCCAGACGGGGTCGCGGGGGAACCGGAGCCCAGTCCGGCAACCCAGGGCATAAGGCTGGAGGGGGAGGGGGCACGCCCAGGACGGGACGCCAGTCCGTCGCAAGGCACCCCAAGAGGGACTCGAACCCCAGACCCACCCGAGAGTAGGAGCCGGTCCAACCCACTGCGCCACCGCGCCCCCCTTTATGGGGATCATTAAGGATGCAATACATTTTCATATCACTGTGAGATTGATTTCAATGTTGAAGTTAACGGTACACGTGATTTTACAAAACCAGACCAAGGTGGACAAACAAACACATCTCTTGTCGCTACATACATAGTAACGAACGAACGGCCCTTCGCGATGGGGACCCGACACACATGGACGCATTTTGGGAGAACGCCGCGTTCGCGTCGAATCGCCGTCTTTTTCCACTCTGGTGCTGCGCAAACACACTACACACGCGTGAGGGCAGCATTCGGTGCCGATGCGGTACCCCAATACAAACGTGGCAACGGCGCTCCTCTCTCCTGCATCAAAAGCTTCTCATCCTCCGCGTTTCCATTTAGTCGGAGGTTTACGGTAGCGGACGGACACCCCGCCCCGCCCCCTCCCTTCCACGAGATAATTAGATGGCGGAGTCACTCTGTCTGGAAGCTGGAGGTGCGCAGCGATTGGGAAGTCCGCTGTATTAATGTTAAAAGGTGAGGAAAACGTTTTATTATGCTTGTGCGGGGTAAAACCTCTCGAATAGCCCATGCGTGATAAAGTGTGCGTGTCCGGAATTTTTTTTAAGTTTACTAAACTTAGCGCCGAGAAACGCCGGTTTGTCTGAGTGGGGGGGGGAGAAAGAGAGGGATTTTTACGATAACGATGAAAAGTAAAAGCTGGGCCGAGTTTTCGGAGAACCGATCATCATGATCATGTAGACAAGACGAGCCTCAGCGGGCCGCTCTACTACTAGTGTTTAAAATCCTTCTCCTGTATCGACTTGTACACATGACATGAAGTGGAGCCGCTACAAACTGAGTCTCGTCCCGCCGGGAGGAAAAAGGGGGGGGAAAGTGTCTTTAGGCTCCGCGGAGGAACAGGAATCAATCCGTCCCGGAAAAGTAGTGCGCGGCGCTCGCCGTGTGTCTCGCGCTGCTCAGTCCGCGCGCGTGTCTTTTCCTCAAGAATAAAAAAAGGAACCGAAGCGAAGTGGCTTTTTTTTTTTTTTTTTTTGTCGTTGACGGCAGTGTGTGTGTGAGTGTCGCTGCTGGACTCGAGCGTTTCTGTTTCTGAATTGGCGCTGCAGCTAGTTGTGAAATGTAATATTGTGTGTGTGTGTGTGTGTGTGTGTGTTCGTGTTCTACTGACCGGCCAGCACAGACACAGAGCAGAACCGGACCAGTCAGTGTGATTCTAAAGCGAACTTCACGAAGTTCATGGGCTCCGTTCGGTTCTCGGCCGTTTGTGTTTCCTAACTGAAATTCGTTCGGTTCAGTTCGGCCCGCAAGGGTGCGGAACCACCGGCAGCGTCAGTCAGTGTGGAGTCCCGACTCGTCTCGCTTCGGTCCGGTGAAGCGAACTCTGACACCTTGAAACGCCAGTTTGTGCGCGTCGCCTAGTAGAATATTGTAGAACATTCTCCACGATAATCTAACGCGAAGTCAGTGATGTTTTATAGAAACTTCGGTCTTCTGAGTGACAAGCTTCTCGTGACGTGACGTCGTACTCAAAGGTTTAAAAAGAACGAAAGTGCTCTGAGTCTGGAGTTTAAAATTCGAAAAAAAAACGCATGTGTGAATTTATTCTGTGGAAGTTGATGTCTCACTGTGGACAGGTGCCATCTCCGGGTTTTTTTGGTTGCCCGAACTGGACTCGAACCGGTACCGCCACAATGACGTCATAAGAGAGCGACAGCTTGAGCCTATTTCTTGACTAGATGAGCTGCGATGGTGTAGGACAGCAGCAGTGCCACAGACCACCCAGCTGTAGCCCTTAGGACATCTGGCACTGTGCCTGTGCTGCGTGTGGACATGTCCACTAGTGCTCTTGTGGGCCATGTCTAGGACACTCATAGGGCTGTAATGCCTACGTAAGGCCATGTGACGGACTGTCAGCTGCATGATCAGCTAAATTGCTGAGGCCCCAAGAGTGTGAAATCATGGGAGGAAAAGGAAGAAGAGTCCTACAGAGATGATCTGTGACATAATCAAAATTCTTCAGTGGTGTTTTTCTTTTTGGAAAAGAAAAATCCTTTTCCTTGAACCCTGTCACCTTTGTTTCCAACAGATGTAAATGAAGGTGAAAAGAGGTCTCTCAAATTTTGTGATTTGCCCTTTTCAAACAATATATCTTTAGATATCCAGGACCTGGGACAGAACTGGCATATCAGACAGCTGAAGGGTTGGGGGGGGGGGTGTTCTGCTTGGACTTTCCCTTTTGTCCAAAACCCTCCACCCTCAACCATGTGCTTTGTCACCAGTCTCCCCAACAGAAATTGGGTTCCTCTCCTAGTTATTCTTGCAGCAAGATTGGATCCTCACCAAGAGGACTACAGTTGCAGGTTTGTGGCAGAGGAGCTATTTTGTTCATCGTTCTGCTCTGTTCCTAGCACTCGGACATCCAGGTATATGGGATTGCCTGGTTTCTTACTGGGAGTGAGGTCATCTGCTTTGAGGGAGTACAGTGTTCATGTCTGGTGTGAAAGTGGGTGGGGCCTTTTCTTGGGAAGGGGAACATTCCTTGTTTGTGTTCCAGAGTATCGCTTGATGCTATGTTACTGCCTTAACAGGAGCATGATTTCAGTTCTGCTTTGGTTTTCTCCTGAAGTGTTTTTCTCCAGCGCTTTCCATCAAGCTCACAATGTTCTTCATGGTGATTCTTGATGCCAGTCTCTTGTGTACCTTCATACCTCTTTGTCAAAAATGAATTCTCATTTGGTTACTGTATTGCATTGGTTTCTCCCCCCCCCAAGTGGAAGAGGTGTGATGGCACTAGGAAGTGACACCTGTTTGATCCACTCCTGCCTTTTTTTTTTTTTTTTTTTTCCTAAATAAACTCATACTGACCTAGTAATAAACTGGCCTTGACTGAGAGGTTGCTTGATTGAATGACATCCACCATATTTTGTGTGTGTGTGTGTGTGTGTGTGTGTGTGGGTTTTTTGTGACTATTTTGTATTTCATCTTAGTCAGCCCCTCATATTCATCTTTTTTTAAAAAACTGATGAACAGCACAGGGTGACATACAAAGAAAGATTAGTGAGGGATTGCAAATATGTCCACCTCCACAGAATTTGGGCTCAGGGTCTAAGGGGTTACAGTACTAAATCAAAGGTGTAATCATGTAACCTAATAACTTGCAGATGTGTATCCAAGCATTCCCCAATTCCTTAGGGTTGTCATGCAAATCCAATGTAAATTTTTCCAGTGGAAGAAATTTAAACCCTTTGGTCATCTACATATTTACAGAAGGAATTTCTGGGCTCAACTACACTATTAAAATATGTTTCTGTGCCTAGTGTGCAAGACTAGCAACTTACATAATATGGTCAGGGGAAAAAAAAAAAAAAAGGTTGTTGGACAAGAAAATAGATGGAGACAAATCGGACTATTGGCCAGAGCTTTTAGTGAGTGGTTCCCTCCACCCATCTTATAAGTTTAAAAGTGCCTTAGGTTCCGTTGTATTTAAAACGTGGCTGACGTATCCCCAGGACGCAGTGGGGCGAGGTCCATTCTGCGAACGAGCTGGACGTTTCGTTTTGGATGAGGGGGAGGCTTTAACGCACCTAGGTATCTCTCAGCAAATATTAAGGGTTGGGGCCAAGGCCCTGTTCCCCCATCTCCCTCAAAGCACAAGAAGAAGCAGTAGTAACACTTAAAACTATAAATGCAGAGGTCATGAGGGAAAAGTTTGTCCCAGCAGGTGGACTTGGTCTTGTGAAATGTGTCTTGACTTGTATAATGACACAAAGCAGTTATTGGGCCTAATGACTCCCACAGCGTAGTTGCCCGTACCATCAGGGATCCCCCATCGTATGTCGCAGTTGGCAACTGATGTTGTGGATTGAAGGCATCCTTTCAGTTTCTCCAAACATAGCCCTGTCTGCATGTAGGAGATGTGGTGAATGATGACTTGTGAGATCATCGTAGTGTTTCCATCAGGACTCTGTTTTTGTGAAGAATGGGTGTGTTGTGCAAAACGTTCCAAGACTGCAGACGAAGGCGTTCGTTAAAGATTAAAGTAAAATGCAAGAAATGGAAACATTTTACATTTATTTTATAGATGCTTTTCTCCAAAGCAATTT
The DNA here is from genome assembly GCF_900964775.1 of Scleropages formosus. Lineage (NCBI taxonomy): Eukaryota > Metazoa > Chordata > Actinopteri > Osteoglossiformes > Osteoglossidae > Scleropages > Scleropages formosus. The sequence continues at coordinate 1,076,973 of NC_041824.1, forward strand.
CTAATGGACTCTAGTGTTACCAGCCCACACACCATCTTCACCAAGATGATTTACACTGTATCTGTCGAGATAAATTACTTACAATGGGTCACTCATCCATACATCAGTGGAACACACACTATGGGTGAACCTGAACAGCATGTCTTTGGACTGTGGGAGGAAACCCACGTAGGCTAAGCAGGGATCAAATCCGTGTCCTCTTGCACCATCCAGGCGCTCTGAGAGAGCAGTGCTACCCGCTGTGCTGCCATGGAAACTATAAACAATATTCCAAAGGCTGATATAACAGACAAATTCATTGGGGGTCCAAGGCAAGACTCACTTAACACCTTAGTTCAGAAGATTGTGATTTTCACTGAAGTTGTTACCCTGGTGTGGCAGGAATGCAGGGTAAGGAGGGCCTCTATGAAAGCAAGTAACCATGATGATGATGGACCTTCCCGCCCTGCTGGATCGTGAGCCTCCCGTGATTCTGCCCATGCTGGTTGGGGAGACATCTCAGCAGGTGTGCAAGTCATATCGCTTCTTTCATGATGTCATGGGCACTGTGAAAAGATGATATTTTCCATGCCTAGCTTGTATTTCATTACTTTTGTTCATTTATTTTTTCCCTGATTTTTGCATTTCTGCTCAGTGGCAGGTTCTGCTAACATTGAATGATTCCACTTTTTCCAGGTTGTATTTGTTCAAGTGAATCCTGGGGAGACTTTCGCCATCAGAACTCAAGATGGATCTCTGCAGTGCATTCAAGGTAAGGAAGAACGGCCTCGCGGTGCTTGGGCTGTTCGGCCAAAGCTCGGTCTGTGTGGATTTAGTATACTTTTGCTATCATTGTGCAGGTTTCCTCTGAGTGCTCCTGTTTCCTCCCACAGTACAAAAATTCAGTTCAGATGAACTGACCATTCTAAATTGGCCTTAGTGTGCAAGAGAGTGTGTGTGTGTGTGGTTACCCTACAAAGAACTGGCATCTTAAGCATTAAAAGGTCAGCATTCTTTTTTCTCCCCCCCACCACAGGGCCAGCTGAAGTCCCGATGATGTCAGTAAATGGCTCAGTTCCACCCATCTACGTGCCTCCCGGCTACATCTCGCAGGTGTGGGGCGGGGGTGTACTTTAGCCCTCTTCTAATTAAGAACCTGTGTGGGATGGATATCTGCGATACCTAATTTAGAGGTGTGGTCATGGATAGAGCCCCTTCTTCCAGCTCTCTGGAATCCTCACCAGCAAGTCAGTACTTGAAGAGTGTTTCCCTCTGCTCCGTGTGGGGGCTGAAGGGCCTGATGTGGTGGAAGTTTGAAGTTTCACTCCTGCAACGCCACCATACATGCATATGTTTGGGTTAGAAAGTCACCTCAGTTCAGGATCAGGAGACTTTTGACAGCACTTTAATACAGGTAATTCTCGACTTGTCTGCATCTTGGACTTAATGATGGATGAACCGTGAATCTTGTATGTTACTGAGTCGTAGAGTATATGAAGCATATTTCATATAGAATATGTTGAAACGTATAATGACGACCACCACATCTGCTGAACGTTAGCAATGAAATACTAGCGTTATCGTTTGGCTCTGTCAGTGTTTGGCTATCTAGCAGTGTGAGTGTTCCTGTGGCCCTGAAGAAAACGAAAGGCAGTAGATTCAGAGATGAAAGTGAAAATAATAGTGCCGTATGAAAATTTGATTGATGCTCTTCTGTATTTGTATTAACAGACAATGTGAAATAATATGTGAAAATTGTATGAAAGCGCTATAATACAATGTAGCATTAGTGCGTCCATTGTTCATATAGCCTTATGGCTCCTGTAATATGGTATCGGGATTTTCAACTAAAGACACGATGAACTTACAGCCGGTTTGTCGGAACAGAACCCTGTCGTACGTCAGCGACTGTCTGAATTGGTTTGTACAGGTGAGCCAACTTGGGAAATTCCTCTGTCATATGGTCATGAGTGTGATCATTGCTCTTTGAATGGTCATGTATCTGAGCTTCTGTTATGTTTTTGTTGTAGAGGAGTGTGTCATTGAAGAATTTAGAGAATTCCGAAATTTTCTCTAAAATGCCCTCTGTGTGCTCACATGTGACTTTCTCAACAACTGTTTGTTTTATTCCTTGTGTCGTTCTCCTTTCCCCTACCATACCTGCAGGTTCTGGAGGATGGTACGGGGTTCCGGAGGGTGGTAATCACACCCCAGTCTGAATGCTACCCCAGATACTCGCACTCCATCTCCCCCATACACTCCCTGCATCCTTACTTGGGACATTCCAACTTCCTCCAAACCTGGAACAAGTTCTACCTCCCCACTGGTGACACACCACCCCACCATTACTACCACTATTGTCCCTTCCCCATGTACAGGGAAGGTAAGATTGTAGCGGGTCCTCTCTTCATTTGTCCCACTGTTCATGAAACTGACCTGGTGACCAGAATGTTGTTTTCAGACCCCAGCACACAGGTTGCTGTTACTGTAAGAACACCATATTTTCGCTGAATTGATTCTTGAGCCTGAGTGTGACAGTTCTGTTACTAGACCTGTTCTCTACCAGTTCTTCGCGCCTTCCCCGCAGTACTGTCCTTCACCTCTGTCTCTTGTATCCGTATCAGACCCCATCCCGGTGTATGGCATGTCCGGTTGGATTGGCCGCGAGGACCGCTGTGCCAAACCTCAGGCCAAAGTCAAGGAGAGGCCACTTGACCGCCAGAATCGGCTCAACAACCCCTTGTCTTCCATGTCCAAAATCCACAGAAGTGGCATGGTCACGCCCATGGCCATATCCATGGGCCAGGACAAGAGTCACAACGCTAGTGATGGACGCAATGGCGTACTGGGCGTCTCAAAGGCAGAATGGTGGGAAAGAAGTAGTCCCCGAGCCAGCGAACTGAACACGCAGGGTAGGATGGTCATCTGAGCCTCACATCTGTAACCGGGAGGAAAAGAATACCTGCAGAACACATTAGGGGGGCGGTTTTTTGTGTACACCTTACGCACAGGATGTCCATTCCCTAGCTGGACACAGCCTGGTGGGGGGAACCTTAGATGTGTTTACATTTATGCATTTGACAGATGCTTTTCTCCGAAGCGACATGCAGTGCAGAGTAAACAGTTGTTCCACAATGGAAGGTTTAGATATAGTACTGTGCAAGTTTTAGGCACTTGGGAAGAAAATCTGTAAAGTAAGAATGCTTCCAAAAATGCTCTTAAATAATAAACTTCCTACAAAGCTTAATAACCATCCATCGTCAACAACCGCTTTTCGCGGCGGGCTTTGCTGGGTCTCGCTGTCTGGCGGTCTGGGGTTCGAGTCCTGTTTGGGCTGCCTTGCGATGGACTGCCGTCCAGTCCTGGGTGTGTCCCCTCCCCCTCCAGCCTTGCGCCCCATGTTGCCGGGTTAGGCTTTGGTCCGCCGCGACACCGCTTGGGATAAGTGGTTTCAGAGGCAGTGTGCGTGTACTTTTTTTAACGACACGCAAAACACTTACTGTAATTCTGTTACTTTTTGCAAAATGAATGCTTGGAAATGTAAAATATGCTCTTTCCCATTGACACTAACTCAGAAGACATTAAATAACCGTGTAAAACAAAAAAATCCTGTGAAACATCTAAGTGCCTAAGACTTTTGCACAGTACTATACATACACACAATTATCAGAGGTGGGTACACTCTGAAACTCTAGTTATTAATTAATAATGGTTATTGATTATTACAATTTACTAGAGTAAATTTGTGGACAAATACAATTACTTAGGTAACAATTTTTTGACAGAAACGGTACCTTTTCTTGAGTGCTGTGTTTGCCTACTCTACGCATGTCTGACTGTTGAAGCACAGCACTTTTAATACCTCCATTGTCACAGCGCACGTACTTCAGTAGTTACCCACTGTGGCCGGTGCTAAGGGACTAAATGTAGGTTTCAGCTGCTCAAAGCGGTAGGGAGATGGTTGTGAAAGAGCAGTTTGGAGACCGTTCTGGAATGCTGGCAGGGACTCGGCAGTTTTCGGGGACAGAGGGAGTTCGGTGCACCATTATCAGGATCATCTGTACACACCTGAGAAGACAGGTGGCTTCACAAACAGTAAGGAATGCATCCGTTCACCCCACGCAGCAAGAACTTTTACCTCTACTAGTGAAGGGCAGTGCTTAGCTGTGTACATTCAGCGTGGCTAGTTACTTCAATTTAACCTTGATATGGAACAGCCCTGTTCTACTCATGGCTTCCAGGACTCACTAGCTCACCATTTTAACATGTTCATATCCAGACTTAAATGTTGCGAAACTTTATTGCTTTAAATCTTACTTGTGCTTTTAAAAAAGTCCTAGTGAGGTTTCACCACTCTGAAGCGTTTGGATGAAAACCACTGTTATTTTGTCAGCTGTCATGGTGCTGCTGAGTCAGTACTTTAATGTCAGCGTGTGGTTCATCATGGAAATGGAAAGTGTTGTTGCGCTGTGTTCTCTTTGTCGTCTTGTCCTGCCTGCCGAAAGTGTTGACCTTACGGTACAAGAACAACGGACCCTTTTCGGTCTCGATGAACGTCACGTGGCAAAGGTTGATCCTCTCAAAGCTGGAAGCGTTTGGTTTGTCTTTGGATTAAGTTTGCTTGTTGTTCTGGATGTTTGTGCATATTTCAAGTCATGTTGCCTACAAAGTATGCGTTTTATCACACGTGCAGTAGGGCCAGTTAGCTAGATTTTTGTTTTTACAAAAAAAACATGTCACTATGATAGAACCATTGTTTGCTTGCGTGATTTTACGAACGTCTTAGTTTTTAATCCGCTTTTCTCAAAGGTGACGTTTTAAGTGAGTTACCTGTTGAATGGGTAAATCACTGTGATTATTTTTTTACGGAAATGGCTTAGGGAACGTAGATTGATCAAGGGCACTAAAGCATGAGGTGTGAGTTGAACCTGGGTTCCTTCGAGTTTAAGAAGGCAGCTCTACCACTGCATTACCAGCTACTCCTATTTATGGACAGTAAATTGTATGTGTGTGTGTGTACTGCCCCAGCTCTACGGCCCTTTGAATAAATCATCAGCTTGGCTACAACACAGTACATATTACATGAGTGCAGGTGGTGTGTCTTAGGGCTGTGTCTTTACAGTGTTGTGCTGCTGAAACTCTATTTTTCTACTTCTTACCCTTGTAGTCTTATGAGTAATCCCCGAGTGCAAAGCGCGGAGACTCCAGTTGTATCTCTTTTCACTGAAAGCCTGGAAAATACAGGTTCTCAGTCTATGTAATAATTTTCTCCCACCCTGTGTCTTTTGTCTTCTCAGATCAGAATGTGGAAACCAGCAGAACTGACATGTTTCCAGAGATCGCCAGACCCCAGGTGGGTGCAGAAAAATGCTTTCATTGTGTCATCCAGCAAGGCTGCGAATCTGACCTCCAGCAAACGGCGCACAGGAAAAACCCCTCGTGTTTCCTTAGTGCTGCCTTTCTGCTGTTTTGTGCCTTGAAAACGAGCTTTAATGCTATTTTTTATTATATATGCTATATATATGCAATTTTTTATTATAAGATATTAGCAATTTTTTTGCAGACTGTGACATCACCCAGCCCCTTGCCACTGCAGTGTGGATACCCAAATTTGGGCACATTCTTTCATGGTGCTTTAGTGCCAGTTTGTGTCATTAAAAGTAGCATCATTCTACCGCTACCTTACTTTCTACTTGAAGAAGCTGTCCAAGAATGGGCATCCCAGGCAGTGGTAAAAGAAGTAGGAGGGATGGGGGTGGAAGTAGTGTGTATGTCTACAGTAAGACCCTGAGAGCTTTAAACAGGTTCAGGACCGAAATGTCTTTGAATTCTTCTTTTGGGAGTATTTGGATGTTTGTAGATAATATTAAGCATTTACAGGTCAGCTCTGATGAGCTGATTGAAAAACAACAAGGCTTAGAATACAAAGTCCTGTTATAATTCACCAGTTAATGGATGGATTTGTGATAAAGCAGTATAATAAACTTCCCTTTTCCTGTGAAATCTGTCCTCCTATCCCACTCACTCCTTCCACTCCCCTCTACCCGTCTGTCCACTCACAACTGAGTTCAGGTGTTGAATATCCAGGCCCGCAGTGCACAGCTCACTTGGATGCCACCGGTGACTCTCTCAGGTGTCGACGGATCCAGCAGTAGCTCTTGCAGCTATGAGGTGGTTCTGTCAGACAAGGGGTGGGATGGGAAGTACAGAGTTGTGTACAGGTGAGCCCTGCAGTGTTACCTTGGTCACACCTCAGTCCCTGTCCTCAATGGCTTGTCGCCGAGTCACAGCACTTGGATTTACATTTATTTACCTAACGGATTTTGTCACAGCACTAAACTAGGCATCGGGTGAGAGTCAGCAGAATTTGAATTTAAAAAGCCATTGAATTCACTTTCCTGAATTCTAATTTGAAAACTGAACATTCAAGTTTAGAAAGTTCAAGTGGCTGAATTTTTCCATTTTAGTGTCAGAAATTCCCAGACTGAAATTCTGGGGTCCGAATTCAGGGAGTGAAATTCAACTGTCAGATTTCAAAGAAGCCCTTTGTGGTTTTGTGGTACAGGCAAGAGCGGACAAGCCCGGATGGGACTCCCTCCGCTTATCATAAAACAGCTTCTAGGTCAGAGGGAACATGTGACTGTACTCTGTTGTACATCTCTGTTGGATGTAGGCATCACAGCTCTTTTCCCACACAGACCAGAAGTTAGTGGACAAGTTAACATCGTCTTAAACAAAATTGTCATGATTAATACTTCGGTAGCATTTAATAACTTCCGAAAATCTTGTCTGTAGAGATTACAGGTGCTGAGTATTTTCCCAGATGATGCTCTGCCAGCCCATTACTGTAGCCATCTTCAGTTCCTTCCTGTTGTGGGGGCTTTTGCCTTCAGTCTTTACTTCAGTAAGAGAAACGCTGCTCGTTGGGATTCAGGTTGGGCGATTGACTTGGCCATTCACCAACAATCCACTATGTGGCCCTAAAAAACTCCACAGTTGCTTTAGCAGTAGGTCATTGTGTTGCTACATGGTGCCATCCAGTGAGTATGAAATAAATTTTCACTGTTGACAAGTCAGTGAACTGTGTGATGAATGTTGTGTTCTCTCTTCAGCACTAACCCATTTTGACTCTCCTCTCTGATTAATGCTCCTGGCCAAAAACCCACAGTGGAGAAGAACTGGAATGTGTCCTGAAGGATCTTCGACCTGCAACAGACTATCATGTGAGGTATGACCTATGAGTCAATGTGCTGCGTTGACCACAACTGTGAGCTTTGGTCTTTGCGCTGAACTTACTGAACCGACACCTGTCCAAACTGCGTTTAAAGGTTTTAAACTTCATCCCAAGTAATGCTGTTCTCTTGCCAACTTTGAAAGTATTGAATTTTGAGTGTTTAGAGTAGCTATTGCTTCTCCTTCATGACGTTAACTTAGAGCACATTGAGGTCCTGGCAGGTTTGACCTTAAAGCTTTATCTGGTCTGCTTCAAAACAATACATGAACCTGTTGTTTTTTGCAGTGGTTTTACTGTACAGCACTGCTTTGAGAGATACTGTGTGTGTGTGTGTGTGTGTGTGTGTGTGTGTCTCTTACAGGATAAATGCTCTTTGTGGAAACGTGAGGGGTTCCAGCTCAGAACCAGTGGTCTTCACCACCCTCGCCAGTTCCCCTGAGTGCCCCCTTCCCCCCAGACTCTCCCATCGGACCAAGAGCTCCCTCACTCTGCAGTGGAAGGTGAGGTCTAGGAGCCCTCCTGCTGCCGACCACATCAACAGCAAGAATTAGTCCTATTATGTTACAATTAGCCGTTGTAAATAACCGGAGGCAGTGATAACAATGAAAGGAAAAGTTATGCTTGTTCTTTTTTTCTTTTTTAAAGCTTGTGTACTGTTTCTCATTTGCTCAAACTGCAAAGTGACTGGCTCAAATTAAACCAGGAGATGGGTTTTCTTTAACCTGGCCATTCGTCAGCAAGGCTTGTGGAGCACGACTGAAGTGCTCATGAAGAACCAAAAAAAAGACCACAGGAGGTGCTCAAATAAGCCATGTCTTTGCGCTTTGTGAGACTCGGTCGATTCTGCTTGCAGAATGGCCTTAAAGCTAAATGGGGCCTAATAAGCTTATGTACAATTTTGAAATATTTTGTCTTTGTTCCAGCTTCCAGTTGACAACGGATCAAAAGTCACTCACTACCTTTTAGAGTGGGATGAGGTATTTTTTTTTCCTTCTCTTCGTGTTCTCATCTTCTTGGCTCTCTTGTACATCTGGTCTTGAAAAATTCCACAGTGTCCAACAGATAATCTGCTTTGTGGGCTGAGAGCTTGGTTGGCATTTCGTAATGGTCCAATGCCCTGTAGATTTCTCAAATTTACACACCCGTGCTGTACTGTCTCTGAGTTTGAGGCTGATATCAGCCAAAACAGTGTTTATGTTGGAAGGCTTTGTGTTTCTCAGTAAAGTCTCATTCTGCTGCTCCATTTCCACCAGCTTGTTCCACCCAGGGCTGAAGGAGTGAGCCCCCCGAGCTCTTCATGTTCACTGCAGCACAATGATGAACAGCCAGTTGTTGTCCAGTCTGAATTTTCATATTGTCAAAGTTTTTTTGCATACAAGGCTAACCTAAAGCCATTACCTCATTTGGTTGGCATATATTGTATAGTTCACTTCTTGTTTTCACTGAAGCTAGTATGTGTGTGTAGTTCTTGAGAAATTTCTAAGTCCATTCTTTTGACCAGCATGTCCATACTTGTTCATAATTACAGTCTTCAGGTACAGAGTCCAGAGCTCTGACCACTACTCCACACTGTTACACTCATTGCACACATGAGATCTGCATTTTACTATAACCATAGCTCTGAGTGATGAAGTCCTCTCTCAGGGATTCACTGCTGCTTGGCTTCTTTGTGTACAGGGACCAGTGTCTCATGTATGGTAGAGTGTAGCTGGTGGTACCACAGCTTTTTATTCAAGTAAATTTTCTTATATTTTCTTTTGTTTTTTTTTTTTTTTTTTTTTGGTGAGACAGGGAATTTACAGATTGTTTCTCCTGATGTGCTCTCTAGTTTTCCTTCTGTTTTGTTTCCCTCATCCAGGGTAAGACAAGCAGTGTTTTCAAGGAATGTTACTTTGGTGCGCAGAGACACTGCAAACTGACCCATCTCAGCTCTGCCATGGGTTACAAATTCCGTCTGGCCGCACGAAATGACATCGGCACCAGGTATAGAGGCTGAAATCCCAGTGGAACTAGTTTCTCCTGTATTGTGCTGTTCTCCCACTACTGGCTCTTCCACAGTGCCTTTCAAAGTGAGACTCCTTCATCCCTGATCACCCGTTAAAGAATACCTCTGACAGTTTACCTTTTTTTTTTTTTTTTTTTTTTTCCTGGCAATGTCTCCCAGTGGCTTCAGCCCAGAAATGGTGTTCTTCACAAGTGGCCCCCTTCCACCGCTGCCCAAGATGCCTCGTCTGGTCCAAGCCGGGACGGCCTGGGTCTCGCTGGAGTGGAGTCGCCCCAAAGGCTACAGACCAGAGGAGGTGCTTACCTACACTCTGGAGGCCAGGGAGGAGAACAAAGTGCGAGATGTCCGTCATACCACACAGGTGATGCTAGTTAGTTTGATGCCCCTTTATATCATGCCTTAGTATTACAACTGATGGTGATACATGATACTTCAGTACTGATAACCCTCTCTGGGGAAAAAAAACCACTACAACTTTCTATCTGCATTAATGCCTCTGCTGATACTCTTAGTATATCAACAGAGCATCTGATATAAACTCACATTTTTCAGTGTGTAAAAAAGGTTATTAGTATACTTTTCCAGGAAAAGTCTTATTTACTTTCCAAAAAGGCTTATGCAAATCTTCTTAAAAATGTGTTATAAAAATAAGCATTTTATTCATAACATTGCTTCGTCTTCACGTTAAAATGATGAACTGGTGCTTGTATTGTAGGCAGGTGAATTTCAGCCAAAGTATGCAGGGGAATGCTTGATGTGCACTGTGGAAGGACTCAAGAGGAACACACAGTACAGCTTCAGGGTGAGTGACAGCTGTCAGAACGAAGGCTGGCAGATACGTGGACACACAGCTGCTTTTTCAGACCCTTCTTATTGAAATTTCCTTAACGGACCTCACTTGTGGTGATCTACTTACTGACAGCTTTGTTTGATCCTTACGTGTATCTTTCTTGGGTTTTATTAGTTTTCTGCCGTTTTATATTCCTCATTCTTTCCTGGACTAATGCATTCCCTTCCTCACTTTGGATGACTGACAGCCTGCTATTAATATGTGGCTCCCTCCTCAGATTTCTGCCTCTAGCAGAGAAAGGAGAAGCGGTCCAAGCTCCACTCTGGTCTGCACCACCACCCTGGACATACCAGGAGTGCCCACGAAGCCTTGCCTGAAAGGGGAAGTCCTGCCCCACAGCTTCTGTGTGACATGGGGTACGTGTGGAAATGAAGCCCATGTGAATGTCACCATAACCACGCACAGGTGTCTCATTGTTAGGATGTAAAGGAGTGTTTGAATATTCTAGTGTGCCACTTAGCTTCTGGCTACCTGTCGCTGTCCTCAAATTGCAAGAGCACCAAGCAGCCTCTGATGACTTCCTGACTTTCTTTCAGACCCCCCACAGGATGATGGAGGCACAGAGGTCATGACATACCTCTTAGAAATCTCAGAAGGGAATTATGAAGGTGGGCTTTGCCGCGCTATACCCAATGGTGAACCTCACTCGCGCTTTGGGTGCAGTTCACCTGTATAATTTAACAACCCGAGCTGCAGATTCCTAAGTGATGCACAACATACTGTTGTTTTTCTTTTCATAAAAATGCAGTTGTCTTTGCATCTGAACATTTGTGTGCTTTAGCAAGATTCTGTCTGTCTGTGTGCCTACAGGAAGCCCATGGGAGGTGACATACTGTGGCACAGCAAGCGAACACACGTGTGACGGCTTGAAACCTGACATGGTGTACAGACTGCGGTTGTGCAGCATCAGCACAGGTGGACGCAGCCAGGTCTGAGCCAAGGGCATGGTGGGAAGGCTTCCTGTGTGCCCCTCCACTTATCTTACTGGGGACTTGAAGAGGGTTGACTAGTTTTTAGTTCACAGTTCAGCTTTTTTTTTTTTTTTTTAAAATTCACTCCAACTTTCCTAAGGAAACACCTACTCTTTAACCACACAGACTACTTCTTGTTTGCATCGTTGACAAGATAGTCCTGGTCTAATCACAGGATGCTTCATGCGTTGAACCTGTATTCCTTTCTTTTGTTCAAAAGGGGCTGGCTGTGTGGGTCTTGATACCAGTTAGCTTTATTTGACCTCCATCTGTGTCCTTTGTAGTTTACAGAATGCCTGCTGGTCCGCACGCTGGGTATGGCCCCAGGACCCTGCACACCTCCAAGGATTCTGGGAAAAGTCAAACAGAAGGAGGTGCACCTGCTGTGGGGTCAGTATCTCTCCCCTGTCATAGCTACATCTCCATTGCATTGTCACGTTACCTCATGTGGTTGGCATGGTGGAACAGTAAGTAACGTTGCAGTCTCATCATGCCTGGGTGGTGCTGCAGAATGTGAGGTTGATCCCCACTCACTCTGGGTGGAGTTTGCGTGGGTTTCCTCTGGGTGCTCTGTTTTCTCCCACAGTTCAGGTGACTTGTAGACCCTAAATTGCCCATTTTGCGTGTGTGCGTGTTGCTACCCTGCGATGGACTGGTGTCCCGTCCAGAGTGTAACCCCCACAACCTTACGCTCAAGGTTGCAGGTTCAATCCCCATCTCTGGCTGTAGTACCCTTAAGCAAGGAACTTAACCTGAATTGCTCCAGTAAAATTACCCAGCTGTATAAATGGGTGAATAATTGTGACATTAACACTGTAAGTTGCTTTGGAGAAAAGTGTCAGCTAAATTAATACATATAAATGTAAGGAGTTTATTCAGACAATTGTGTTTGTACCTGTGGCCCAGCTGCTGCTGTCGTCTTTGGCGGCAGCAGAGGGACCAGTCATGTAAAATGAGGAAAGCCTTAACTATCGCTGATTACCCAGCATCCACTTCTCAGCAGTCTCCACAGCAACAAGGTTTCTCCACAACCAGAGAAGTGTTGTGAATCATAGCATCTTTCATCAGACAAAACACTGTAAAGACTGTGCAAAGAGCAGAGTTAAAACGGCCCTGTGACAATGTCTTCCCCTTTAATCACTAGTCCTGCCTTTTAACCCTTAGCAATTTAGTGAATTCAGCATCGATGTAGAGACGTCTGAAACTGTAAGATTTTCTCCAGAAATAGATCTCCTGCGCTATTGAAAAACTGTGGTGGAGAAAAGAAGTTTCTTAGGACAGCGTTCACTTCCCTTCCAGACTGCCCCTCCTCTGAGGCTACAGAGTACAGCCTGGAGATCAGTGCGATGGGTTCTGAACCCAGTGAGGTGTACCGTGGGCCAGCCCTGGAACACACTGTGAGCAGCCTGCTTCCTGGGGCCAAATACACATTCCGTGTGCGTGGCGCCAACCAGACTGGGGTGAGTTGCACCGATGCCGTGTGCTTTTCTTTGACCCGGTGGGGTAAATATATTGCTGGATTGATTTTCCAAGAACTGGACACTTAGACTGCTTGAAAACTGTTTGCTTCTTAAAAACCCAATTTGGTGTGTGTTTCTCAGTGAGTACTCCCTACCGCTTGGTATTATTTCAAAAATGTTTTTTTCAGACTTGCCCACAAACATCTCGTCTGGGGGTTGGATTTTTTTTTTTTTTTCTTCAAATTTTCGAAGTGGGTTTCCCCCCCCCCATTATCCATGAAAGCTTTTGAAAAATTAGACCTTAAAAAAACACTTGTAGGAATTCAGGAGTATTTTCACTTTTGACATTTTGATTTTGCGAGCCAAAATTGCCTAAGAATTGATTCTCTTGGCACTTTTCTGTCTACATGTTTTGCATAGCATGTAGGAGTGTAACTCGTATGCTTTAACACATGTCGTGTGTGTCACATCGATAGGGGCTTGTACTCCTGCAAGTTTTCTGCCATTGAAATGAGCATAATTGTTCTTTTTCCTCTGTCAAGTATCACACAGTTTGACTCTTCTTTGCTCGTGCTGAGGCTTGACTAGAACATCTTCTGTCTCCATGTGCAGTTTGGACCTTACTCGGAACCCACAGAAGTTAAGATGGCACACGGTCCTCCCGGCCAGTGCAAGACGCCACTTTTGACGCTTGCTTCCCCCAGCAGCCTTCTGGTCAGCTGGGAGGTGTGTACTCGGTGTGCATTGAGGATTGCTTGGAAAAAAATGGAAATATTCACTGGAACGAGCTGCTTTATTTATACTTTATTTATACTTTACATTGTCCACGTCAAGAGCACACCTCTTATCACATCAGCGGTAAACAAAGGTAATTACACATTTTTAGGTGTTTCTGCAGTGTTGGTTTAAAAATCTGTGTGTCACAAGAGTAATATACAGGCTTGAGCTCTAGCAAGGCATTGTGAATAACAGACAGTTTTGAGGAAGGGCATTCTTGTGAGTGCTCCAAGTTCACTGCTGAATGGAGGCTGTGGTTACCAGGGCACACTGTACATTTACCTGGTCTCGCCAGTAGGGTGCACCTCAGATTGTATCACACAGGCAGTGGCTATAGGTTCACACGTCTTACTCTTACTCTTTCCTTTCTGAGGTGCTGCTCTCCAAAGTGAGGTACAACTCAGAGTAAACCCAAGTGTTACGCCTCCATGCCATAACCTTTTTTGTCTGAGGGCATTACAGGAGTAGCTGCCTGTGGAGATGAGAAACACGAAGGTCACCATATTTACTAGTTTACCAGTTTATATGGCTGTTAGAGCAGTGAGTCAAAGAGATGTGGTTCGAGACCCTCGAGTGCTGAGAAGGGATCAGCAGTTGACTGGTGAAGTGAACAGATGAGTGGCTCTTGACTGAAGGGGATGAAGCGAGTTTTGGTACAGTTAACGATGAGTGGAGTTCAGTTGTAGGTCGGAACCCTTGAAGATAATTTGTGGTGCTTCCTGTTGACTACATTCCTATTGATTAATTTTATGCCAACTCATAACTGTTTTGTCCACATTTCCCTTTACCACATTTTCTCTCCCCACCAGAGTCCAGAGAGCTCTGACGTGAGCGTTTCAGAGTACCACCTGGAATGGAGCCGGAACGACGATCCACTGCAGCTTGTGTACTCTGGTACCGACACACAGCGTGAGATCTGTGACCTGACACCAGGAACACGGTACCGCTGTAGAGTACAGGTAATCATTTTATGCCAACGTAAGCTAGTGAGGGACTCGGTGTGACATTTGATTGAACACTCCGTAAAAAGCACAACGCAGCAGAGGTTCTAATGGCTTTATTAGCACTTCTTGTCATGTGACTTTCCCAATGAGAGTTAGCAGGGACCTTTCCAGTGTACCAGCATTCCTTGCATAGCAAGTGCATTTTATTCCTGAAGAATGATTCCTGTTCCCAAAGGAATTCTTGAAAAAGAAACTCTTAATTACTGTTATTTACCATTAGTGAATGAATTTGAGCCATAAATGGTTCACCCATATTTTCTCCAAACATGCGCAGTTCCTCCCTTATCTCTTAAACCAGGTTCAGAACTACTCTGGACACCTTTAAATCCAGGGGAGCAATTGAAATGTGTTTGTGATTACACTGAGATTTGCCAGGTTAAGCCCTGTAGTGCTATCATTTTATTCTATAGTGCATTTTCTAGCAGCTCAAAGCTCTTTTTAGTAAAGACATGTGGGATTCAATTCCAGAGCAAATTACAGTAAGTACCAGCTTTTGAAAAACCACAAAACTGAAAAAGTTCATTCCTTATCAGCCAGCACTTGTCCAGTGCAGGGTCTCGGTGGTCTGGAGCCTAACCTGGAGGCATATTGCGCAGGGCAGGGTGCAACATGGGTGCCAGTCCATTGCGACCCAATCGCGTGCACCTAATGCCCTCAGAGGGAGGAGGAGAGAGAAACTCCTGGAGGAAACCTTCTCAAGCACAGGGAGAACAGAGCAGCTGCACGCACACTGATCTGCATTCGAAACCACTGAACCCGCAGCCTCGGACATGAGCACTCACCACACAGATCAGCACTACCTGCTGTGCCTACCATGATACTCTAGAGTTTATCAAAAGCTTTTAAATTGTCAACACCTGTTCGCATGTTGCTAACTCATTTATTTCTGGGCGTCAACATAAGTATCAGTTTTTTTCTTACTGATGTTTACTGCTGGCTTGCATGATTTAAAGGAGGGGGATGATATTTTAATTGAAACCCTTTTCAGTAATGGCTTTACACACATGCCTTTACCCTCACACCTCCTTGGTCTTCCCTTTCAGGCAGTCAGTGAGATGGGAGTCAGCCCCTTCAGTGAGCTGGCAAGCTGCTGCACCCCGGCTGCCTCCCCAGATGTGGTTCCTAACCTTACTACACTGGAGCAGGACCCTGCTGGCAGCCCCTCTTTTTCCCCCAGCACATGCCTTGCTCTAAAGTGGGAGGAGCCCTGTGCCAACGGAGCCCCAATCATGTCGTACACTGTTGCCCTTGGAGACCAACTGATCAACGTGGGTTGTATCACTGGCCATGTGATCGAGGGATTACAGCCCAACTACGAGTACAGGTACCCTGGAACTCGCCCAGTTTTAACAGGACCCAGCTGTGTCTGCTCCCTACAATACACTGGTGCTTTGCCTTCAATTCCTGCTGGCCTTAACCATTTGACCATTATTTGTAGCATTGTTTGTCAGTGACAAAGACTATTTTCATAAAGATGAGCTACTTCAGTGTCATATCAGAGGATCAGCCTGCTACCTGGACAAGCACTTATGCCATGAAGCAATGGGGGGTCCTGCTGCCTCCATCACCGCACCCTGAACCAGAGACTGATCAATAAATGAACTTTTATCGGATTATTTTAATTATTGTTGGTGAAAAGAACCCACCGTGCCCAAAAAATGTGCTCCTCGAGGGAGAAAGAGGATGATTTATGGGCCCCAGCATGAAGATGCCCAACATTCAGCTCGCCAGCAGGGTTACATAGACATTGTCGCAGGGTACTTAGCGCTGTAGAATTAAGCACGTGGCTCGCCATGTGTGTGCCTGTCTGCTAAGGCTGGTCAGTCAGAACCGAAATGGTGGTCCCACCTCTCGAAAAGGTTAAAAAGTGCATTGGTTGCACTGGTGTGTATGGAGAAAGGACACGTGAGACAGGAAAACGCTGACTTACAAAGGATGTTTGTTGACTTTTACCCCTATAGTGTTTGCTGCTGAGCACATGATCACTGAGACTGTGGACACACAGTTGAAATGTGGGATTGCTCTTGGTGACTTTGGGCTCCACACACATCTTTCAGCTACAGGGATGGAACTGTAGGTTCCTAGGTCAGAGTTCCCTGAAGGAGGAACGCCATGGGGAAAGTGACTGACACCATTTTAAGGTGCTGCTGTACGTGCAGTGCGCAAAAAATAGCATCCATCAGAGATGGGGAAGGCAAAGTCCTCTGAACTGTAGAGACACATTTCCAGCCACTTGCTACAGTGACCTTTGAAAATGTACTGATGCACTGATGACCGTTTGTGCTGTTTTGGCTGTTTCTATAGCGTTCGGGTCCAGGCAGTGAATGAGTTTGGCGCCGGACTGTTTTGTGTGCCGCTACATGTGCGCACCCGGCCGTTGCCTCCTTCCCCACCCCTGCTGGAGTGTGCTGCTGTTGGACCGCAGAGCCTCAGGCTAAAGTGGTCCCCAACTGCGAGAGAGACGGCCTATGTCTTGCAAATGGAGGACCAGAAGAGGCAGAGGTGACCTTATGTCTCATTATCGTTGTTTTGTGTTTTCGTAGTTGTTACAAAAAGAGATTTTGCTCATTATAATTATTTGAAAAGGATTGGTGGTGCTCTGGAGTGAATGCCTGTACTTGTTTGCACATATGGACATCTTTTTCCTGATGCGATTTTAACTACTTTGCTTTCTCAGGCGTATAAAAGTGGCTCCAGTGTTAGTTATTGTCCACGCTGCCTTTCTTTCAGAATGTTACGGACATGACCTTCTGCTCAGCTGTGCCTCCAAAAGAGGGGAGGTGTAAATGATGCCCATTTTATGGTTATTTGGACAAGTGGGCCTTATGTGAATGTGTTGTGCACAGCTAGAGACTGTTAAAATGTGTGAGCACAAGGGCGGGATCTCAATTTCAAACACTGTGTAATAAACGTTTTGCCCATTGGACTGTGTGCACGCCTCGTTAAATACACACCAGCCTCCGGGCCTTCAATTTTTCTGCCAGACAAACAAGTGCATTGGATTCAAACTCAATTGTAGAATATTTTCTTTGGGCACTTAACTTATTTCTCACATTTACCAGTTAAAAACTTTCCTTTTCATTTTGTTTGCTCTCCTGCCGTTGGTGGGTGGTACGGTTGCCATGGTGACTGAATTCCGAGAACCTGTCAAGGAAGCTGCAGCAGCACTTAATGATTACATATTGCCAGTCTTTTATTGCTCTGTGGGAAGTGGTTTGTTTGCAGGCTGTGGGGAAATGACTGTGCAGAGCAGATCTTCTCCATGTGACCGACAAAGCCCCTCTCCTGAAGTTACCTTGTTCTATGAGCGCTACCACGCCTGGCACAGTAACCCTTGGGTACCTGTGCTGGATGTGCTGCTAATCCAAACATACAGATTACTCTGCACTGCCAAATCATGAACAAGGAATAACAAACAGAGCCATGTTTTTTGGCATATCGAAACTAAGCTGGAATATTTGTGTAAGTGGAACATTAAGTGAAAATGTAACAAAATTCACTCTTTTGTTACTGTTGCTCTTAATCTATTGTCACCTGTTGTTCAGGTCATGGTTGTTGCGCTGATGTTCTGTCAGTTCAAATGCACATGGTTTGCTGAAATGTGTTCTGTTGCTGAAAGAGCACTGATTATACATGTTAGAAAAGCAAAAAAACTGACATGCTAACGGTGGTCATATTGACCGTACAGAAAATCTGTTTTTCTTTGTCTCATGACCACTTTCTTCTTGTGATACTTTCAGACGCCAGTTCCCAGTACATGTTGGTTTTTCATGATTTTCATTGTTTTTCATTCTCTCCACCTGTCAACTCTTAGACGATGTAATCGCCAGTCTTCCACCCCTTTTAATCCCATTCTGTTCTTCACCTGGTTGCTGATGAGGCTTTTGAGAGAAATCAGTGTTTAGCAACATTGTTTGTACTGCAGTCTTGTGGGATTCTGCTTCCAAGTCACAGTGGCCCCCTCCCACTTTGGCAGATGAATCTAGCGATGTATCACAACCCTGAAATACTTTAACCACCTTTGTGCCAATGGCGATCAGTGTGTGTTTGACAGCACCCTGTTTTTGCAATTCCAGGTTCGTGACCATGTACAGGGGTCCAAGCCACACTTACAAGGTACAGAGGCTAATGGAGTGGAGCAGCTACGCTTTCCGGATCCAGGCTGTGAGCAGTGCAGGAGAGGGGCCCTTCTCTGACACCTACACCTTCAACACCGCCAAGTCCCTACCCCCTGCACTCAAAGGTACCAGCTCCGGAATTGGGTGCATGAATAGACTTTTATCTCATGTGGACTTGAGACCAGAACATTATGGTGCTTCAGCGATCATTGTTGAGCCAGAATAGCAGTGTTTACAGATGTGCCACTCGTTGGAAGAGTGTTCATCCCAACATCTGTTTGTCTTTTCCACCAGCGCCCAGAGTCACTCAGCTAAATGGCAGCACGTGCCGGATCACGTGGGACGGTATTCCGCCAATGAGAGGGGATCCAATCAGCTTCATTCTTCAGGTCTTGGTTGGGAGAGAATCAGAGTACAAACAGGTAAATGAGCAGCAAAAAGGTAGATTTGATGTCAGAGTTCTTTGTAACCATTAAAAATATCTGGGGGTTCCCTTTGATGGACCCTTGTGGGCTTTTTTTTTTTTTTTCTTTCTATTTATATATACAGTATATCATCCAAGGCTTTTCAATAGGCTCATCCAGTAGAAAAAAAGTGTTTGCCCATCAAGCCCCTGCAAGCTGCCGGTGACACCTGAGAAATGTTCTGCTCTAAGGTGGTTACCTGTGTTACGTTAGTGTCAATAAAGTAAATAGTTTTGTCAGCAACGTGTCAGAGGGGTCACTCGAGAGAGCGGTGGAGAATTCCTGCTCTGAATAGTAGGTCATTTTCAGAGTTTACAGGGTTTGGTAAAAATAGGTTCAAAGTGAAAACAGTCAGTAGAGAAGGTTTTTCTTCAAGTTCAGCAGAGTGAGTGAGTATCCAGTACACTGGAGTCAAGTGTGTGTTCGCCTTTGTCAGAAATAACCTCAGGTTAGTGTTCTTGTAGCAGTCAGTCAGTTTCTTTGACTGTAAAGAATTTTTTTGGCCCGTTCTTCGCATTGCCTAACTGTGGGATACTTCCTTGGGTGCGCAACTTGCTCTAGGTTCCTGCACAGAGGTTAAATGGGACTTGTATGTGGATGTTGACTGTGACTCCAAAGGCCTCCAATTCTTTTTTTTGAGGCATTCAAGTGCGGGTGTACCAGCACGTTGTTGAAACGGCCACCTTCACTTCATCCTGTTTTCGACGGATGGCCTCACGTTGTGCGCTATAGTAGAAATCAAAGTGGACTTGTGTTGATCAGGGTCTAAGTCGGCAAAGTACTCTCTCTCTCTCTCACACACACACCATCTGAAACCGCTTGTCCCGTACAGGGTCACAGTGAACCGGAGCCTAACGAGACGCCAGTTTGTCACAAGGCACCCCAAGCGGGACTCGAACCCCAGACCCACCGGAGAGCAGGCATAGGCCAAACCCGCTGCACTGCCGCACCCCCTGCAGCAAAATACTCCCAAACCATAATGCTCCATGACCATTTTCGTAGTCGGTTTCAGGTTCTTATGTTCAAAAGCAGTGTTTGGTGTGAGCAAACTAATGGCACCTGGCTTTGCAGAAAATTCCGCCCCAGACTGCCCTGTTCCCACAGTTCAAGTTCTAAACCCTGGTGACTCATCAAGTAAACTTGAGGCAAGGTTTACTGAAAGACTGGTGTGTGTGTGTGTGTGTGTGTGTGTGTGTGTGTGTGTGTGTGTGTGTGGGTTTTTTTTTTTTTTTTTTTTTTTTTTTTTTTTTTTTTAAATTATAAAAAGTAAGGTGTTTTTTGAGACGCTGGCCTGGGATAGGCTCCAATTCATCGCGACCCTGCTCAGGACAAGTGGTTATTTAAATTGGATGGATGGAATTGGAGTTAAAAGCAAATGGTTCCAAGTTTGAGTCCCAGGAAGGGATGCTGCTCTTGTGTCATGGAGTAAAGTTAGATCGTGCGAACTTTGTTTTCCTTACGATGATTACATCTAGTGAGAATCCATGTAGCATTTGGTAGCAAGGACAAAAGGAGGCTTGATGACCCAATTTAATTGCCCAGGTTTTCAAAGGAGAGGAGACGGCCTTTCTGATGGAGGGACTCGTGAGAAACGCGGAGCACCGGTTCCGCGTGGCAGCGTGCCGACGCTGCTCTGACACGGACCAGGAGCTCTGCGGACCCTTCAGCCCTCCTTGTCTTTTCTCAGCCCCGCTGCTCAATCCAACCGCTGACGCTTTGCTCCGTGGAAAAGGAGACCAGAGCTACTCGGGGATCTGCACCGATGAGCAGTTTGCTGCTCTGATCGTTGTGGTTCTCACTGCCATCTCCATTGTCACTGCCTTTGTGTTGCACTTCCTCGTCATGGAGTGAGCTGGAGGAAAGTCCTATAAAAAGGACAGGTGTGTTTGCAGCTCTGAAAGTGAAGCTTTGCAGTCCCCTCAGATGTGGAGAATCCCCTGTGCCTTTCACTTTATTTATAGCCTTTGGTCCATATTGTGGAGTAAGACCGCAGTGATTCCTGGGCGCTCTTGCACCTTCTTTGGCCTTTTTTATTTTGTTTTATTTTAAATACACTGGTACACAGAGCTGTGCTCAAAAAGTACTTGTGTGTTTTTTAACTTGTTTAAATCATACAGATTTCATTAAATGTATTTGCTCTTATATTCAGGACAGTTATGACTGTAGTGAATTTTAAAGATGTGTATTTTTAATGAAATCTTAGCTTCTTCCTGACTCCGTCCAAGTTTCAGTCATCTACGAGGAGGTGGTGGAGAGAGGTGTGTGTGTGTGTGTGTGTGTGTGTGTGTGTGTATATATATATATGTATATATATATATATACACACACACACACACACGTACGTGTGTTTTCGTGCCTTGAGACACTCCAGCATGGAATGCTTTTATTTCAAAGGGTGGCCGTGGAGTCCAAACATCTGCTGGGGAGGTGACAAAGCCAGCAGATGGTGCTTTACATACACACATCAATAATTGATAAGCATTATGTATTGGTCAGACGTGTACTATTTACCACATCATGCATGATAAGTTTGCCTGTGGTTGACAGTGTGTAGATTTGGGGAGCAAATCCAGTTGTGAGAGACCCGGATAGTTTCCCTGTGTAAGAATGGGGTGCTGTCTGTGCCCCCAGCGGACACCTTACCGTGGACCTCAGGGAGGGGGGAATTTTCTATGGGAGTAAACGCAACCCTTTCCCCAATGGTGCGGCTACATCTAATGTTCTCGATTCTCCTTTGTTGTGGTTCATTTGCTTATTATTCACCCTGGAATTTTCCCCAGTCGATTTCTTTTGCTCTGCTGTCTGTGAAACAACTGTTTACTCTCTCAAAAGTACATTAACCAAAGCTGTTGGAACTGTGCAGTCTAAGTCTTCTCTTTTTAAAGTTCAAATTCTACTATATTTTGTATACAGGACTTTAAAAAAGCATACAGTGCAATCTTTATTTATTTTTTAAAAAGTGTAGTTGCTATTTTTTCCTATGACGTATACTCAGTTATTTCTGTATAATTATTTATAATTATAGGCCAGCGTTGCAAAATCTGTAGTCCTTTTTAATAACCTTTGATTGTTTTTATTTCTAAAAATATGCAATAGGTAGCCTATTTTTTAATAAACGAAAGGTATTAAACTCTTAAGAACTGTTCATCCAGCCTTTATTCGAAGGGTAACGTGTTTAGAATGAACCTGCAAACCACTGACAACTACAGAACTCCATGATCTTGTACCATTTGTCTGAATCCAATGAATTCAACTTTATATTTTGCTTTATTTTATTTTGAGTAAAAAATTGCCATGAAATAATTAAAAATGAAATCAGGAAGTAAAAAGTTGTTCCTTATGAAATCATGAAGATTTTATTTATCCAATGTGACCTTTCCATAGAAAGGAAATTGGAACAGTACGGTACAGTGTAGTACAGTGCAGTATTGGCAAAGTTTTTTTTTTTTTTTTTTTTTTTTTTTTTTTTTGTCCCATTTTATTTGTGACACATGGACGTATCAAGTATAGAACTTGAAGACAGTTCAATTTCACAAACTTTAATTTTCTGCAGAATAATAGTCACGAATGTCATTGTGTTATTAATGCAGTGTGTTTTGTGTTCAACATTAGTCCTGCTACATACTGTAGTTGTGAATTTAGCTGAAAGACAGTAAATGTGGGTCATGGGCTCTTGAACAAGTGATTATTTTCTTTCCTTTGCTTCATTCTTTCCGGTGACAGAGAAATATCCGAAGGCTTAATCTCACCAGTGTCATTGTGTAACAACTTTTTACGGATTACTCTTTTTTTTTTTTTTTTTTTTTTTTTTTTTTTTTTTTTTTTTTTTTAAAACTGGTTACCAGGTGGCACAAGTTTCTAAGATCTTGAGAAGGTGAAGTCCTGCTACAGGAGTGAAATGGCGAGAGTGACTGTTTTACTGTGTTAAAATGAAATCCATATGGATTCAAAGTTGATTCTCCTGATTTCAATTCCTTTAAATTGCAAATGTTATTCATATGCATAGAAGGGAAACATGTTTTCTGAAATCTTTTTGAATACTACGCCGTGAAAAGCACATAATGTAATATTTTTAAATGCAATAAATGTTTGTCACACAGTTGTTGGATTTGGCTGACTATTTTCAGTCTGTTGCATTTAATTTGTTTATTTACCAGACATCTTTCTCCAAAGTGCACAGAACTTAGCAAACAAGTACATTTCGCAGTAAAAACACTGGAGCCGCTGACGATAAACGCCTCCTAAGGTCACGTAAAAAAAAACCTGAATACACGGTTTCTGCGACTCCCCATTGCAGCTTGGGCAGTGGGCACTTATACAAGCAGCTATTAAAAATGAGACTTTACAAAAACCCCTTTTTCAGTACTTAATATGAAAAATGATAACTCCACATTAATAAAGTTAATGACTAGTGCACAAAGCTACTTCAATCCCAGTAAGTGAAGAAATGAAGCACCCAAGATAAAACTCAACACAAACCACTAAAATATGCATATAAAGTAGCATTCTGCACTACAATACTACACAGTAATATAGTGTGAATGAGCATTAAAAGACATGCAAATTCACACAATACGAAAGAATTAAAAAACTGAAAAGTACAACTGTATGAAAGAGGAGTTATATTTCGATACCGATTGGAACCGAAACCAAAGGGGGGGCCCTTCCATGACACTTCAGCTCCGTGATCGTCCTGCAGGATCCCGTCCCGATTTTCAAATGAGCCCAAATGTGGAACGTAGCCCGGTGCTGTCCTGCGGACGAGCTTTTCCCTCGCATTCCGCAGCTCACGTTGCGTCAACAACCACATCCTTACAGAACTGGTACTTTTTACTGTTTACTTCGGGGTCCATCCCTTTCGATCCTTTGAAGGCGGAACCAGCCGCCCATCAGAATTCTGACACCGGGGTTCAGCCTGAGACCAGACCTCCTCCCAGCCAGGGTGTCCGGCGTCCACCTGTTTCCATGCAGGACTTCCGCCACCTGCAGCCTCCCTTGGACTCGCAGACCATTTACGTCCCTGCCGCTGCTTCTTGCGTCCCTTCGGTTGGATGGTGCCGAGACGCCTAACTGTCGTTCCCCTTTCCTCGAGCACAGGGCTGCGTGTTTCGGAGGGGTGCCGGCGTCAACATCCGCCGGGGGGACTTGCTGCGGGAGACCGCAGCGCGCCGGCAGCGGGCCGATGGCGGGGATGCGAATGTACCAGGTGGCCTGTGGGAAATGACCGGCGCAAGCAAAACGATGATCCGGGTGCTCAAGATGAGTCGCCTAAAACATCGGCGACAGCGCATAAGAGCTGCAGAAAAGACTGAGAGCGGAAGTGGGGCAGAGAGGGGAGAAATGTTCTGAATACAGTATTAGAAAGAAAAATGCACAAATGAAAATGTTGCGGAGCGATGCGTCTTTAACGGACACATTCTGGGTTAAAGACACGGCAGGAGAGCGCGGTAAAATACTCGGGCGACTTGCACTCATTGTGGTATTTCTGCTCTGGAAGGAAGTGGTAAGCTGGTAGTCATTTGCGCTACTATATATTTATAGTATATTTTCTTCACATTTATTAATTATTTAGCTGATGCTTTTCTCCAAAGTGACTTATAATGTTCATCTATTTACCCTTGTATGCAGCTGGGTCATGTTACCAGAGCGATTTAGGGTAAGTACCTTGTTCATGGGTACAACCAGAGGTGGGATCCACAGCCAGCAGCTCTAACCAGTACACTACCAGCTGTAGCGTGTGTGTGCGCAGCTCTGTTCCTCTGGGAGATGATTCATGTAACACTAGAGTCGTTTGGTATCAAACCGTTATGTAGCAATGACTGTAATCGCTGGGAAAAGTGACGGTAAATGTGCTGAGCTGCGGGGACACGCAAAACCAAACGTGAAGAAGAGTCTCGAAAGAGCTGGAAGGAGAACGAGCCCCCAGTGGAAAAACAAAGTTAGACAGAAGTGCCCTTTCGTGGAGCACGGAGGTTATTGAACGGTTTTATTATTGAAATTATTACATAACATAATTTTTCCTGAAACACTTGTGTTACACGGCGTCGCCTGATGGCAGCGCTGTGCGCCTTTTGCACCGTCTCCCAAGTGCAAAGTGTGTTCAGGGGTGCTCTCCTCCTCACAACCTTGCGCAACATCCTTCCTCGTGAATTTCGGACTGTTTCTGATTCATGAAATGTATTATTGACTGTTTTTCATTCTTCGCTTCTGTCCCTTCTGATGACATTCAGATAACTGATTGTTTCCAGTACGGACAGTTCTCGTTACCATCTGTTCTGGGATTAGTCAGTTCTGGAATCGCTCAGTTCTGGAATCGCTCAGTTCTGGAAACGGTCAGTGCTGGAAACAGTCAGTGCTGGAATCGGTCAGTTCTGGAATCGCTCAGTTCTCGTTACCATCTGTTCTGGGATCAGTCAGTTCTGGAATCGCTCAGTTCTGGAATCGCTCAGTTCTGGAAACGGTCAGTTCTGGAAACGGTCAGTGCTGGAAACAGTCAGTGCTGGAATCGGTCAGTTCTGGAATCGCTCAGTTCTGGAATCGGTCAGTTCTGGAAATGGTCAGTTCTGGAATCGGTCAGTTCTGGAAACGGTCAGTACTGGAAACGGTCAGTGCTGGAAACGGTCAGTGCTGGAAACAGTAAGTGCTGGAAACTATCAGTGCTGGAATTGGTCAGTTCTGGAATCGCTCAGTTCTGGAATCGCTCAGTGCTGGAATCGGTCAGTTCTGGAAACGGTCAGTGCTGGAAACGATGAGTTCTGGAATCAGTCAGTGCTGGAAACGGCCAGTTCTAGAAACTATCAGTGCTGGAATCGGTCAGTTCTGGAAACGGTCAGTGCTGGAATCGGTCAGTTCTGGAATCGCTCAGTGCTGGAATCGGTCAGTTCTGGAATCACCCAGTGCTGGAATCAGTCAGTTCTAGAAACTATCAGTGCTGGAATCGGTCAGTTCTGGAAACGGTCAGCGCTGGAATCGCTCAGTTCTGAAATCGCTCAGTGTTGGAATCGGTCAGTTCTGGAAACGGTCAGTTCTGGAATCGGTCAGTTCTGGAAACGGTCAGTACTGGAAACGGTCAGTGCTGGAAACGGTGAGTTCTGGAATCAGTCAGTGCTAGAACCAGTCAGTGCTGGAAACGGCCAGTTCTAGAAACTATCAGTGCTGGAATCGGTCAGTTCTGGAAACGGTCAGCGCTGGAATCGGTCAGTTCTGGAATCGCTCAGTGCTGGAATCGGTCAGTTCTGGAATCACCCAGTGCTGGAATCAGTCAGTTCTAGAAACTATCAGTGCTGGAAACGGTCAGTTCTGGAAACGGTTAGTTCTAGAATCGCTCAGTGCTGGAATCGGTCAGTACTGGAATCGGTCAGTGCTGGAATCGGTCAGTTCTGGAGACGGCTGTTCGGTCTCCGTACTGCGGAAGGACGGGGGCGGAGACACACCTGTGTTCGTCTCGGAACAACACACACTTAACACACGAACCGGTTAAACCAGTTCACAGTCATCCAGGAAGCAGCCTCATCAGACACTGTTTTCTGTGTCTCCGAAAGTTAAAATACGCTCCGGTTGGTGAAACGTACCGACGTTTCTCTCAACGCCTCCTTTTGCGCGTCTCCCTCGCTCGGCCCTTGTGGGCAGCATGAATAAAGCATGAACAGAATTGTAACTTGCAATCTGCAGATATTTGCCCCACAAAAAAATCGCCTTCGTAATATTGTGCGTTTGCCCGTGGAAAAGAACATGGGACGCGTCAAACTGCCAATAAGGCGAGAAGAAGAGGTGCTCAGTAGAGCCAGTTCATCTGAAGCCTCGCTTTCCAACACACACACTTCTTCTCCGTGGTGTGAGGCTGGGAGGAGCAGACAGAAGGATGTGGTGGAGTGCGTGTAGGCCAGAGCGTTCACAGCACGATAAACACTCGTTCTCCTCCCAGCTTTCTATGACATACTGCAAAAGCGTGTGTTGCGAGGTCCAAAAGAACATGAACCGCCAAGCACGTGCTCAGAAAGGGTCAGAAAGGGTCACACGTTCACCACAAGAACGAGAGGCTTCCCGGGAATCCAGGGTCACCGTGGACCTCTTGCGTGCCGACTCAATCGCTACAAGTTACGTTCGGGTAAAGGCTACCGCCAGGGACGCCCTGTGACTTTCTGGGTGTTTCCAGGAATGCAAATAAGCTGGAGATAAGTCACGGTAGTCGTCACTTCTGGGCCAGATGGCGGATCGTTAGGGTTAGGGTTCGGGACAGAGTTCGAGGTTGAGGTCGGGCTGAGGGTTAGGCGAACCCTTCCTGACACCAAGTTCATCGTGGAGAACCACGTGTATCATTTATACTATATGCACATATCAAGTGTTTGGCGCAGCTCACCGAACACCGAAACAAACGTCGTGCGTAAGAGTGAAAGGTTAGGGTTACGGTAGGGTTACGGTAGGGTTACGGTTAGGTCCTCTGCGATCGATTTACTCGATTCTACCAGTAAGACAGTATTTCTCTCTGTCCTTCTGCTCCTCTCGTCTCCAAAACGGACGAGGCGCCACGAGCCAACGCTCAGTTCCCAACTCGTGCAAGAGACTCTGCGGGGGTCCTTGGCACCGATCCAACAGGAGGCGGATGGGCGGGTCCCCAGTGTGCAACTGAACCGCTGATGCTTCCACTGCTTGATGAGTGCATCCCCCTCCCCCCCGCCCGGGACCCGCGGCAACACGTCTGTTCCTCAGTGAGTGACCAGTGACACTGAAACTGGAGCGTCGCGCGCTTCACTTTCGCCCCATTTTCGTACGTCGTAAGTCGCTGCGGTGCAAAACTCTGCACTTCAGTTCCTCAATCGGGGAGGAGGAGGAGGAGGAGGAGGAGGAGAAGGGGGGGGGAGCGGATGCGCAGCCCAGTGCGGTCGCTCACTGTATGACTGCGGTGACACACAGCGGCGCTCAAACACACGCGTACAGAGCCGGAGAAGCTGGGAGCGCAGCTTTCCATTTTACCACGGTATTGTACGCGTTTTCCTCTCCTCTCCTAAATGCGACGCGACGCGACGCGACGCGTTTGCTTCCTTCCTGCCTTCCTTGTTCCACAGACACCACGCTTTAAGTTTAATTCACTCGTAATAATGATCCGCTCGATGAATGTCATGTCTGGGAGGGAACGGGGTCCGCGCGCGCCGTGCGCACCAGCCGCCCGAGGGAGGAGGCACGCGCACGCGGTAGAGGATGCGATGGATCCGGGCCGAACCTGGCGGCGTGTGTGTGTGTAGCCGAGCTCTTAGACTTGGTTAGTTTCACTGCCACGAGGACACGGCTCCTGACCCTCTTTTGCCTCCTCCCGTCCCGTCCCGTCCGCCCGGACACCGCTCGGACACCGCTCGCTTCCGACCGAGTGACTCCTTCTTCCACGCGAGACGATCCCACGGTCCACACTGCGCGCCGCCCGGCCTCCGCCCCTCAAAGTCTTTACTCATCATCAAGTGCAGCACTGAGTGAGTGCTCGTTGTTCCGTCCGGTCGCACGCACGGTTCCGGGTTCGAATCCCAGTCTGCCCCCCTGCCTGCTAGCCGCGATCGAGGTAGGCTGTTTACCTCTCTGTGTGTGTGTGTGTGTGTGTCTGAGCTTTGTGCCTCTTGGGTGAACAAATACGACAGAGTAAGTAAGTGGTGTCTGTTTACTCTGCTGTTACTGTATCAGCTGCCAAAGCTTCTCTCCACAAAACTGTGGCTAAATCATGTATCACTCAGTAACTCTGCTCACCTGTTTCAGTGGCGCCTTCGGCTCAAGCTCCTTTTCCAGCCGCCTTCAAGTAACTTGTGCCGTGTGGCATATTAACTGCGTCCTCGCTGTGAAAAGGAAGCTGGCCGGATGGGTTCGGGTCCAATCCCCGACGGCGCCGCGGTGAAAACCGTGCGAGGGCCGCCGTTCGTGCGAAGGACCGTCCGGGTGCGGACCCCTGGAGGGCCCGTAAGTGTCGGCGAAAGTGTCTTCGGTGGGTGCGATTGGTGGAGCGGCGAGGACAAATTCCACGTCAGAGTTACGATGGGCGGCGGACCACTGAACGTGGGCCTCGACCTGAGAAGAGCGACCGGCAACGTTGCGTCGAGTTGGATGTCGGCTCTCCTTTCTTGGGCATTCTTTCAGCTCATCTGCACTGCGTGATCTGGACATAAGCACATGTGCTCCTTTGCTGGAAACGTTTTCTCGCAACTCTGCTCCTCATGCTTTCACAAATGACAAGAAGATCCAGTTTTTCTTCTCCGTCAGAATGTGCTTTGTGAAGCTTTCACAACGGTTACTCATCAGAAATGGACGCAGGCTGTCAACAAAGGGTCATGGAAACTGGGAGGGAGGATAATGCTCTCTGTTACGGGCTACTAAGTGCAGTCCTTACCGCAATCGGTGAGTAAACACTGAGCGGGAGGGGCTCGGTTTACTTTACGGGCAGGTTTTCGCTTTTGGGAGTCGGCCAGTTAAGTGCCCTGATTGCGAAGTAAGAGACGGAAGGATGGCGTCGGTCTTTGGACCGTTGCCGCCGAAAATGATTAAACGTTCAAGCTGCGATCCGCACGTACGTGTACGACGGTTCCGAAACATACGAGCGCTTCGATTTAAAGCGGCGCTGGGACTTGTGCGATTCCAGAAATAAACGATGTACAACATGAGTAACGCTTGGGAGTTGTAGTCAGAGCTCTGGACTCCACGCCTGAGGACTGCAGCGTAATGAGGGTAACAGCGCCGTGGTCAGCGGTGCGGAGTTGTGCTCCGGACTCTGGACCTGCCCTCCGGGGTGTAAAGCATCGCGCGTGACGTGATGTAAGGCGCTCGGGACGAGAGGCACGGAGCTGTCGGCTAAGGGCGTCTCCCAGGATAAGGAGGCTGCGGAGCAAACGGGTGAGCTCCAGGTGCGCGCCAGGTGAGAGCTGTTCCTCAGCAGGCGGGTGGAGGAGGCCCACGACTAGCGAGCGACCTGCTGTCCTCCTGCCAGGCTCACCTTGAGGTGGACACTTCCACAGAATCCGTGCTCTTTGCTCTTTCTCAGCTGCGCCGTTCGCTTCTGCTGCGTAAGAAGCTCGAAAGGAGCCCTGCAGCGATGATCCGCTGTGACTGGAAGCGTTTATCTCTTTCTGGCCCCGAATCAGTTTCCTGAAGTAGACGTTTCCGCGCAGCAACTTTGTTTCACCACATAACCCTAAATACGGCAGTCAGCGTGTGGCAATTCTCTAGTTCCTCTTCGGTACGTGAATGTCGACGTACGGTTTCTTCGGCCGAACGTTTCTTTTGCACTCGTGTTTGCGCAGCGGTGACCTCGCATCTCGTGAACACTTCGCACTTTCCGATAAAAACCACTTGGAACTGAGCGATGCACCTGGGCTCCACGATCCTTCTTTTCATTCTTACAGGACTTTTGTTTTTGATTCAGAACTTAATTGCGGGAAAAATGGCATCGGGCAAATTATCGACGCCCCGGAGCCGCCGCGGTCGTTGCTGTTGCCGTCGATGAGCTTCCTGTCCCTCCGCACTGGCGCTTCGCTCCACTCTTGCTCTGCAAACCGCTCCAGGTGTCACGGGTTCGAAGGGATCTTCTCCCAGCTGCTCTTCTCAGGGCCGGTCACCTCTGGACTCTTCGCTGGCCACTTCGGAACGGTCCGGCTTCGGCCGGCTTTGGTCCTGCACCGTTTCTCGCTGCTTTTTGACGTCTCGTTGGGGTCGGCGTGACGCTGGAAGACCCGCGACCTTTGCTGGAGACCCAGCTTTGTGACGCTTGCTGTCCTCCAGCGAACTTCACCGTCCACTTCAGTTTGAGGCCCTCTGCTGAAACCTAGCAGCGGTGCGTTGGGCCCGTGTCCCCTTGGACCACTAGGGGGCGTGCTCACATAGGGTTACCGCTGCTCTTCGCGAAAGGATCTTCTGTGTTCGGGTCTCAGAGGATCTGAAAATGCTTTACAGGTTATGAGTGATGTGTGGGAAAACTGTAGCAGTCATTGTCCTGTTTGATCTGTGTCGCGTGTGTTCGAGCTCGGCGTGGAAGCCGGAAAATAAGCCGTGCTGTGGTGTGGCCACCGGGTAGTGTTGTGGTTAGAACCAGTTCTTTGAAAAACATGGCTTTAAATCCTTTCTCGCTGCCGTTTCTCCGAGCCGCTGCTCGAGCCGCCCTGCTGCGGTGACGCTCATCCAGCTGTGTAAATAACGGTAGTGCAGTGTAAATAAGTGTAAGGAGGCCAGTGAACCCGACGCTGGGAGAAGCTTTCGAGAGACGTGTCGCCGAAGACGATATTTCGCAGCCTGGAAAGACGCGTCATTTCGCGGCTTCGGTGTGCACGGGTGTAAGTGTCCCTGGAGGGTCTGCCATGGCAGCAACGGGAAAACACAGCAGATGTTACAGTAAAACTTTGCCCTCATACTGGTGGCATCACAAGGTGGAGGGACACTGGACCCCCCCCAACCCCCAACCCCCAACCCCCAACCCCAGTGTCTAAGCAGTCCTGATGTACATAAATGTCTCAGTGTTTGAGCACATGTCCACTAAGGGCTGTTTTCAGCATTTTTTTTGTCCCCCACTAGCTGATGCACCGCAGGGAGGAACAAAAATGCGGCGAGAGAGAGAAAAGTACGAGAACGGAGGCGCATTTGGATGCGAGACTCGGGAGAAAATTCCAAACTCTCAAGTGTCTTGCAAACTGTTGCTGCTCATGATTGTTTAACCTGCTGGTGGAAGATGTCCAAGGCACAGAAGTGTGTGTGTGTGTGTGTGTGTGTGTGTGTGCGTGTGCGCGCGTGCGGAAGGAGGAGGGGCAGTGACCCCTTACAGTAAGTGTGCCTATGAGAGCATCCGCGGGGCGGAGCTTCTCCCACACTCCTCCCACAGCCCTGCTGTCAATGAGCTCGATGTGCCAGTAGCGCGGCGGCCAGAGGCCGGTATGGCTGTGCGCTCGGCGGATGTGTGAGGGAAGAGCCGTCGGCGGCAAGTCACCATGGGGGCCCCTCGTTCGGAGGTCAGTCTGCTGCGTCGGCGGGGAGGGGGTCGCGACCCAGGCGGCATGTGCGGTGACGTGCGAGGCGTGCGCGGGATCCGACATCGCTCCTGGATGCAGGGCCGGCGTGACCAAGTGGTTTCCCGGTTGGCTGGGAGGGAGAGGAACAGTCACCCCATGGCTGTACCTCTCACCTGTGTGTGCGAGTGTGTGTGGGTGTATTTGTGAAGCCTAAGCTAAGTGTGTTCGGTAATCGCCGTACCTGTGTGTCCTACGTGTCCCGTACAGCCAATTTGTGGAGCGTGTAGTTTGTGTCTGAAGCGCTTGTGAGGGGAGTGTGAAGTCTGCGATCGTTCGTGTGTGTGTGTGTGTGTGTGTGTGTGTGTGTGTGTAGGAGTTTGTGCCGGGAGGATACGGAGGCAGCGGTCGACGTGTTCGTAGGGCACAGCGCGCTGAATTGGCACATCTGTTGTGTGTGGGCTCCTTGTGACGCCGTCGTTGTGTCCCGGCACACACATTCCCCGTTTCCTTACAGCAGGAAGGAGCCCAGGTTTGGGGTCTGGCTTTGGGTCCGGATGGAGCCCGGTGAGCTCGCTGCTGACGGCATCAAGTGGAACTGCTCACCTGCGACCGTGCGCGCGCGTGTGAAACACGGCCGTTTACTCGGAGTTGTCCATCCCTCTGGAGAGAAGTACCTGGTAAATGAATGAACGTTCGTGTAACTGTAACGTCGCTCTGCTCGGGGAGCTGAGTGCCAGGAGTGTGGCGTTTCGCCCGGCGCACAGTGTGTGTTTGCACGTCTCTTACTGAGCTGAGGCCTGGGGGGGAGGGGGGCGGTAGGGAGGAAAGGGGTCACTTCACTGAACCGCCGGGCTGCTGGGTGGCAGGTGGGTCACGGGGGGTGCCAAGGGGGTCACGAGCCGTTGCGCCGTGACGCCCATCCTCGGCTGCACCCAATTACCATTATGGTTCGCTGAGCTCCGCCCACCCACCCCCCCCGCGAGATCCCTCGCCGTTTGGATTAACGCTGCACCCCCGATCATCGTCAGCAGCGGCCAGCTGGACGTCCTGTTGGATGTGATTAAAGTGGAACCCGGTCGAGTTCTGTACCTGAAAAATGCCAGTGTTGCATCACGGGGGACGTGTGGAAAGAACGAGCGCGTGTAGGTGTGCGAAGTAAAACTGTCCTGCTTCCTGCCCTCTTGGCCGGTGTGAGGCGCCAGTCGACGAATCGCAGACGAAGGCTGATGTCGGACCAAGGACTTGCGTCCCGTGTGTAGAGCGGCACGTCCCCATTTTCACAGTGCGCTATTTCCCACTGAGAAATTCGCGGTAAAGTACCTTGCTCAAGCGCTTTACATGGGTGCGGGGTTACAAGGCCATTTCCCAAGCGCTGCTCTGCACTGCACTTCCTGCTCTAAAACTCGGTCGCTTCCCGTTGCCCGCCGCCTCCGCGCGCCCGGACTTGCGCCGACGGGTCCGGACACCTCGTCGTGCGGCGACGGCCCGGTGGGGAAGCAGCTCCCCGCTGCTCCTTGTAAACTTAAACCTGGAGAAACCGGATACGGGCGCAGGGCCGCCGGGCCGCGCTCCGGTGTTGGCTTCGCTCGCGTGAAACCTTCTACCAGCTGTGCTCCGGCAACGGCAGTTGTGTGTGCAGCTGGCGCCGGTCGGTGTGGCGTAATGGCTGCGAGGTTCTGCTTTGTCCGGGGAAAGAGTAGCAAAATGTGACTTGGTGTGTCAGAAAGGCAATGCGTGAATGAGCGAACGTGTGCGTGCGTGTGTGTGTGCGCGTGTCCCTGGGTGCAGCGCTGCGTCTCCCTGCGTAGCCCCGGCTGGGTGCGGGAGGAGTGTCGGGATCCGCTCAGGGGCCCGAGGAAGCGGCTGCGTTCCGGAAACTGAGCGCATCCCTGCCGCTCGTGCCTGAGAGTAGAGGAGAACGTTCTCCTCGCGCCTCGTCGCACTTCGGCGCTCAGCTACTCGTGTGCGAGCGGTCTTTCGGCTGGTGGGCGGGCCGCGGGTGGACTTGCGTCGGTTGAAAGAAGACAGCAAACGCCCATAAACGTCCACCCCGACCCACAGGGCTGCTGGTGTCAAGGGAGAACACTCCTGTCCCCAAAGGTCAGGAGGGGACAGAGTTCTTCGTACTTCATGCTTTGCGGGTTTTCCTTCAAGAAGCGCGGCCTGTGTGTCACTGAGGGCCTGTACTCTGTCCCACGTGGGAGAGACGAGCTTTGTGCGGCGAGACACGGTTTCACGTCCCCGGTGGGACGCTGCTTTTTCCGCCGTTAGCCTGGCGGTCCATCTGTGGGTGCGGCCTCAGGAAAAGGACGAGTGTTCGGTGGTCGCCTTCATCTCGCATCGTGTGCGGACGGCAGGCCGACAGAGCAGCCGAAACGAAGGGCCCCCCCGTGCCTCGTGACATCCTCCACTTGCGTGGCACGTCCCCCCGCCGTTCTGCGGCCCACGTGAGCCGTCCCGCCGTCCGACGCTGCGCCCGGCAGGTTACCATGGCGACGCCTCCTCCGCCAGCTCACGATCTCGCTGCTGCAGCCCCGCGCCGCAAACAGAGCCGTGGGGGTGTTGAAGGAATGCAGGCGGAGTGGGAAGGAGCCAAACGGCCAAATGAGACGGTTGAAACGCCGACTTCGGAGCCCAACTGCTGCCAGGCTGAGCAGACACTTGACGGACCGTGAGACTGCGCACAGACCCGTCGCCTCTTCCCAAGTGTCACCAGGACTGGACGAGCAGTAGCTTTTCTTCCCTCCTTCTTCTCTGTAACGACAGCCAGTTGTGCTGTTAAACCATTAATATTCATACTTTTGGAGCACAAGAGTGACCGATGCGACCGGAGCCGCTCCGCCGGCAACACGGGGCGTAAGGCCGGAGGGGGAGGGGACACACCCAGGACGGGACGCCAGTCCGTCGCAAGGCACCCCAAGCGGGACTCGAACCCCAGACCCGCCAGAGAGCAGGACCTGGCCAAACCCTTTGCCCCCGCGCGCCCCCGCGCCCCCCTGCGTAAACCAGTTGTTTTTAATCCCTCTAATGTCGTCGTTGTTGTTGTTGTTCAGTGGGCCACAGCCTTTCTGTTTATGTGACTCATGATCCTGCCACCGCCGCCGCTGCCATTGCTCTTTTTTTTGCCCGCTATTAATTTGTACAAGTGCCTTCAACTAAATGACCTAAATACCTGCGGCGACCGTTTTGTTTACGATGGATTTGTGTTGTTTTCGCCGGAACCCGACTGCTCTCCTCGCTCTCTAGCGTCTCCCCCTCTTCCTCACTCGTTATTCCCCACACCTGAGGGCGGAACCACAGCTTTACTCACTTCCTGCGCGGAACCTCCTCCGTGTGTCTTTCCGCTGCTCCTGGCACCCAGGAGACCAAAGTGTGATGGGGGGCCGAGGGCATCGATCGAAAGCTCCTCCTCCAAGCTGGCCTGGCTAGCAGAGAGGTGAAGGAAGCACCTCGCACGCTTTCACCTCGGTAGACCAGAAGTGAATGTGAAAGAGCTTTTGAGCTCCACTCATTTGATGTTTGATCCCATGAAGAAGCGAACGGATCATAACCGACAGTTTCCTGCTTTTAGCCAGAAGTCAGGAAGTTGTTAAGAAACTCCTGCAAATGTCTGACATCCTGAAGCTCTTACTTCACCTCTTGCTGCATCATAAGGGCAGGGTTGTGTTACTCTCCGCAACTGGGAAACTGTACCTGCTGTATCTGCTGTACCTGCTGTACCTGCTGTACCTGGACCTCCTAAAGGAAGTCCACTCGTGGTAAATAACTGAGCAGGTAGAGGAGGTTAAGTGATGATGGTGCCGCTGCAGCGCTGATGTCAATGAAGAGCGCTCCCACGACAGGACAGGTGGCTGGGGGTGCACCTACACAACAGGCTGGAGTGGTCATGCAACATGAAGGTCCGGAGCGAGAAAGGACAGAGCCACCTTTACTTCGCAGGGCTGCTCGAGTCCTCTGGAGAGCGCAGCTCACTGCTGCTCATCTTCTACCAGCTGGTTGTCGCCGGTGCCGCCTTTTCCGCGGCGGAGTCGCGGGGCGGCCGGGGCGTTCGCACGGGAGACGTCATCGGGAGGAAGACCGCCCGAGTCTGCTGGAGGCCACACGGAGACGGACTCCGAATGAACCGCAGTCCGTCGCGGACTCGCCCTCCGCACGTTACCGCAGTAAAACAGAGGAGCGCTTTCGGCTGCTGATTGTCAGCAGAGAGGTCCAGTTGTGATGTTCCAAGGAGCTACCAGAGGTCATTTCTACCAGCACTCCTCACAGCGCCAGGGTGGTGACCTCCTCGTGACCTCGTAATGGCCGCAGCACACCCCGCAGCACCTCAGCTTCACTCATCGTGCTCATGGACACGACTCGTGACCTCTGTGCTCTGAGGGCCACGTGGTTTTTCTCCAGTGCCTTTTCTCTGAGGATTCCGCACTGCAGGAAGCTTCACCTTGTTTTTAATCCTTTTACTTTCTGATCACCGAGTCTTGCTTTTCGATCCTGTTGCTCCCATCACGCTGATGATGATGACGATGATGATGGTGATGAGTGCTGGCAGTGTGTTTGTGTATAGCGTGTTGTGTAATGTCATTGTGATGTCAGAGGTGTCATCCGCTCCTTGTCCCACGAACCCTCAGGTGCGCTCCACCCGCTACACCTGCTACTAGCCATGTTGCGCCAGACGGAGCCTTCGACCAGCACTCTGCAACTGGTGGCCGCAGACATGACCGAGATCATGGAAAACCTGGACACACGTGAACTGGCCTTTGACACCGAAGAGGTGGAGTTTGATGGCGCTGACTTCGGTCATGCAGGTTTGTAGGTGTGTGTGTGTGTGTGTGTGTGTGTGTGTGTGTGTGTGTGTGTGTGTGTGTGTGTGTGTGAGAGAGAGAGAGAGAGAGAGAGAGAGAGAGATTATGGTGAATGAAGTCAGGTTAAGGGACAAAAGTGCAAACAATTCAAAGCAGCCACCCCCCCCAACAGAGTCACGGATACCCTTCTCTGCCATCTACCGCACTACGGGCTTCAAGGAGACGGGCGCCGTGGTCTTCATCAGCACCCTCCCCATCACTGCCAAAATCCTGGATGTAGAGCGCTTCACGTCCACCCAGGACCGCACACCCTTCAGCCACAAGAGGAGCGTCTCTAAGGTCTTTCACATACGGAGCGGATGCTCCGCGTTCACTGTGACCTCTGACCTGTTTGCTGGCAGCGCAACCGGTTCAATATGCAGCTGCTGTTGCGCTGCACAGGAGGCAGAAGCAGCGGCTTGAGCTACATGGTGTTGAGCAGTTGGTGGAACGGCGTGTTTCAGGGTGTGATTTGCAGTGGCCGTGCCTCTCCCCCCCCCCCCCCCCCCCGCCAGGTCCCCGCCCTCTTCAGGATCGAGCTGCGACACGGCAACTTCACGTGGCACGTCAAGAAGAAGGAGAAGCACTTCCTGGAGCTCCACAGGGAGCTGCTGCGATACAAAACCTTCCTGCGGATCCCGCTGCCGTCACGCAAGTGAGAACCCCAGCGCCGCACACTGGCGGGGGGGGCATCCTCGTACGGGAGGAGGATGACTGACTGACTGGGAGTGACGTGTGACGTGGAGTAACTGGGAACTCTGTGTGGGAGTGAGAGCTGCTCTACAGAGGCCATTCGCTGCACACTTTCAAGTGCTCGACAGCTGGTAGCGCAGTGCCAAAGGGCATAGGTTTGAATCCCACCTCCAGCTGTAGTACCCTTGAGCAAGGTACTTACCCTCAATTACTCCAGCGAAATTACCCATCTGTATAAATGGGTGAGTAACTGTAGGTAGACTAACGGTGAAAGTCGCTTTGGAGAAAAGCATTTGCTGAATAAATACATGTAAGCGTAATGTCCTGTGCTCCTCTCCCGCTCCCTCAGTCACACGGTGCGACGGCAGACCGTCAAGAGGAGCGAGGTGCGCCAGATGCCGGTCCTGCCACGGGGCGGGGGGGAGGACCTGGTGCGGGAGGAGCAGGTGTCCAGCCGGAGGGTGAGGATTTGCGCTCCGGTCCCGAGCAGCAGAAGAAAAGCTCTGTGCGGAAATGAGCCCAAGTTGCGGCTCCTGAACGCCGTTGCTGGCAGAGGCCGCGTGGCCCGGCTGAGCCGAGCAGCTCCTCCGCGTCCCCGTGTCCCCAGTGGGTTTCTTCTTTGGTTGCTCATCTTTGTATGCGTACATAAATATGCATATAAATACGTATATTTGTTCCTCTCACTCAGAGCGAACACAGGCCCGTTGCGCTGGCGGACAGACCGCTGCTCGCTGACCGGTACTGAGCGACCACGGCCAGAAGGGCCTCCGGCGACCGCTCGGCGTCCGGGCCGCTTTTCTTTTCCCTCTGTCTACGAGTCCATTCAGCTGCTTCTCTTGTGCTCTTTTTCAGAAACAACTCGAGGACTATTTGAATAAGCTGCTTAAAATGTCGATGTACAGAAACTACTTCGCCACGGTGAGTCGCCGCTTTTCGCCTGAGCTCTTCTCACACTCGCTTTCGCCTGAATGTAGGAGTTCCGAAAAGCACTTTGGGGAAGTGCGCGAAAACAGCTCGTTTCGTCCTTCAAAGGCTCCTTTACGCTTGCGGCAGACGCGCGCGCGCACACACACACACAGTGTTCGTAATAATGTCTCGCAGTGATTCATAAAGGGAAACCTTGTTATGCTCAGTTATATAATTAATGTTCATTATTGAAGAAACTTCATTGCAGTGGCGTTCGGCGATATTTTAGCGTAAACGTGGTCACTTCGGGGCTCAGGAACCCTGAAAAAGTTGTACCATGGAAGCTGCGCCAGTGACGTGTTTGAGTTATCGAAGCTCCCGAAGGAGCTGCTCGGGAGCACCTCACCTGCGTCAGGTGGGCAACCGGCGTCCGGGCGTCGTGCTGCAAGCGTGGAGCTGTTAGAATCCGCGTACGAGTCGCGGTGTAATTTGTGTGTCATTTGTGCGCCGAAGGGCCTTTGAGCTCTTCGTTCCCAGACTGAGCAGATGAAACGAGTTTCTCCTCTTTTTTAGATGGAATTTATTGACGTGAGTCAGTTGTCGTTCATCCACGACTTGGGACCGAAGGGCCTGTAAGTCCTGCATCTCTTCTAGTAAAACCTGTGTGCTGTTCTGTATCCCCATCGCACACACGCACACACAGGGGGTAACAGTGCGCTCCTTGTGCCTCTTTCGTGAAGCTGTTATATTGTTTCAATCAGTCAGTCGTGGTCTTCTCTCAACTTTCTCCATCTCTGAGTCTCGTTCCACTCTGTGCCCTAATTGCTGATGTAGAAAACTGTGTTTGACTGAATAACGGAGGGCTGGCGGGGGTTTCGCTTTGAGGAGCAGCTGTTGAAACACACACACGCGCACACACACACACAGGCGTGCGATTCCCTTTTGTTCTTTCCCTGCATCACGGTTCCTCCTCACTTTCGCTCTTTCTCTCTCCCTCCTTTCTTAGCGAAGGCATGGTCCAAAAGCGCTCAGGAGGCCATCGCATTCCAGGCTTGAACTGCTGCGGTCGCAGTAAAGTGTGCTACCGCTGGTCCAAACGGTTAGTGTGCAAGTGGAAGTCCTTTCGAGGAAGCGTGTCCTTCCAGAGGCGCCGCCGCTGTGCGTCCCGCGATGTCTGAACAGCCCGGCGCCGTTGCTCTTCTCAGGTGGCTGCTGGTCAAAGACTCGTTTTTGTTGTACGTGAAGCCGGACTCGGGCGCCATCTCCTTCGTCCTCCTGGTCGACAAAGAGTTCAGCATTAAGATGGACTCCAAGGACACGGAAACGAAGCACGGCGTTCGCATCGACAGCTTGTCCAGGTGAGTTTACGTCAGTGTGCCGTGGGCAAAGTCGCCCTGCAAGCGCCACCTCCGCTCTCGGATTCCTTCGCGTGCAGCTGCTGAGCCGCTAAAGGCTCCCGCAGCCGAGGATGCTCTTCCAGCCGGAGGTGATGCAGGAGATACGGGAGATACTTCTTCGAGATGCAGAGGCGCCGAGGGACCGTTTTCCGTTCACGGCACGGAAGGTAAACGGCGCGTCGCCTCTGACCCCCCCTGCAGGACCCTGGTTTTCAAGTGCTCGAGCTATCGTCACGCACGCTGGTGGGGACAGGCCATCGAGGCTTTTGTCCAGAAGCACGGGCGAGCGTTCCTTCAGGACCATCGCTTCGGCTCCTTCGCCATGGAGGAGGAGAACACCCTGGCCAAATGGTAACCGGGGCAATGACGTCAGCTACACGCAGCTACACGCAGCTACTGCTTCTTTGAACTCCCTCGGGGGGTGGGGGGGGCATTTCAGTTTCGCACCAGTTTCGCATGGCCCTCGGGGTTTCGTGCTAAACCAAACGTGAGCCCGCTGTCTTCCTGGACGACGATGATTTAAAGGGCAGCTTTAGCGGATCGTCTCAGGGTTCGTACCTTGAGCAAGGGGACCGCAGCAGGGCCACGACCCGAAGCTCAGAGCGTGTCCTTTGGCCGCGGCTCGCACGGCTGCGCTGCCTGCGGTCTCAAGTGGCGCTGCATGTTTCCTGTGAGTTTAGCTGAAGACGTTTTCCAGAGCGATTCACGGCCGTTCACTACTTGAAAGGAAAGTGCAGTTGAAGCTGTAGAGTCTGAATCTCTTTTCAAAACGGGCTCAACGGGAAGAGTCCCTTTTTTGCAGGTTCCGCTTCCTGAGCACCAAAGAGTTTTTTTTATGCTCCAGGTATGTCAATGGGAAGAACTACATGGAGGATGTGGCCAATACGCTGGAAGAAGCCCGAGAGGAGATCTTCATCACCGACTGGTGGTACGTAAATGCGGTGGCTGCTGCAGGTTCCGTACCGGTCAGCGAAGGGATCGTGAACCAGAAACCTTTCCATGTGGCCACTCGGGGGGAGCTTGCGAGCCGTAATGCCTCTCTTAGGAATGGCCTTCGACATCCTCTTGGGGAGACCGTGGGGCCGCAGAAGGGAACGGCTCTCAGAGTCTCCATTTTGCGGAGGGAAACCTGCTGGTGCTTTACTGCACGTCGCAGAAAGTGACAAAGTGACAAAGGGTCGGGTGACGCCGCTGAACTCCGATTTAGCGCAGCGCACTTCTTACCCCACGAACAGCGTGTCCGATCGACCCGAATACGTTCGCGTCGTTCTGCCCTTGAGAACAAAAGACGGTTTGACCGTTTGAGAACTGGGACGTGTCCGACTTCGTCCTTTGTGAGACTGCGAGGGGCGTCGGGAACAGACGCGACTCTCGGCGCTTCCGTTGCTGTTGCCGCTGAGCAAATGGCTTCAAAACGATGAGACTCCGCCTTTTCTCACCTGGCCTCGTTTCCAGGGAGACAAGTAAACGTGTGAGACCACAGGAGCGGAAGGTAAAAGTGGAGCCCGAGGGTCATTCGTCACAAGACCAGTTCGAGTCTCGCGCGAAGGCCTCGAACCTCCGAAATGGTCCGACTTTGTGTTCCGACGGGCTTCTGCGAACCGCCGTGTTTCTCAGCTGCTTTGTGTTCTTTCCCACCTTGTGCTACGTGTGTGTTTGCACATGAAACGGATGTGCGTTTGCGTGAGGACAGGGACACGGTGTTTGGCGTTCGGTCTCGCTCCATCTGTGAAGAACTGCGGAAACGGCCGCTATCCTTTCCTTTTCGCGCATCCTGACCCCCACCCGGTGGCGGGGCGGGGCGGGGCGGGGGGGGTCACTATTCAGCGCGTTTGCTCAGCAATCGTAGAGATGCTACGAGAGGGATGGACGCCCTGTGCCCGTCACTGGAGCCTGTAACCGGAGCAAAGCGACCCGGTCAGGTCACTCTCACCTCTTCGCTCCTTCATTATTAACTGGAGACGTTTGGAGCCATGCAGGGGTTTGAAATATCCACTCTGTTAGGTGATATTTGACTTTTTTCAGCTGGGGGTTGTGGAAAGAAATTTAAAATGTATTCATTTCACTCGCGGTCTTCTCCAGGTACAGAGTTCAGAGATTTACGAGCTCTGTGTCCTGTTCCTTAACTACTGCTGTTCTGTGACATGCTTTTTCTACACGTGTAGCAAGAATCATTTCAGTAATTTTTTAAAATTAAAAACATGTCTTTGTGTTATGTATGAGAAAAAGTACGCTGAAGTAATATTTGCCTTCTCTGGTACTTCTCGGAGGTTGAATCAAACTCATTTCTGAAGTGACCGTTTGGATGCGCGTGTTTCTAAACGCGATGCTGCGTCACGCAGCGCGTGTTCATGTGACGTCACGCCGCGGTATTTCGCGTCACCTGATGTCTCGTGACGTCTGCTGACCCGCAGGCTGAGCCCGGAGATCTTCCTGAAGAGGCCGGTGGTGGAGGGGAACCGCTGGCGACTGGACTGCATTCTCAAACGAAAGGCGGTGAGTGGAGCCGTGAACCAACCGCGAGGATCACGTGAAGGACTGCGCTGCGTCACCTTCGGTTCTCGCGGACGAGCAGTAGCTACCGGTTCATCACCAAAGTTGCAGTGTCGCGTTGATATGGCAGGACGCTCGTGCCTT
The DNA here is from genome assembly GCF_900964775.1 of Scleropages formosus. Classification (NCBI taxonomy): domain Eukaryota; kingdom Metazoa; phylum Chordata; class Actinopteri; order Osteoglossiformes; family Osteoglossidae; genus Scleropages; species Scleropages formosus. The sequence continues at coordinate 1,119,274 of NC_041824.1, forward strand.
TGGCTCTTGGCACTTGCCGAGGACACGACGCGACACGGTCCGTGCCGCTATTACATGCTGACCGCCAGCGATTCCCCCCTCCCCCGTCCACAGCAACAAGGCGTGCGGATCTTTGTGATGCTCTACAAGGAGGTGGAGTTGGCCCTCGGGATCAACAGCGAGTACAGCAAGAGGACGCTGATGCACCTTCACCCAAACATTAAGGTATGGATGAAGCAGCTCCTTCGAGCGCAAGCGAAGGGCGCCTGCTGTCCGCGTGGGGATCTGTTTCGAGATCCACTTTAGGTTCTTGAGAACTTAATGCTCACGTTCAGCTTGGTAACCTCACTACGCTTTTTGAGGACTAACCTAGTTGGTCAGCGCTCTGGCTCGGCGTGCGTGTCGGTCGTGGTTGCGGTGCGACAACGTTGATCCAAGTGCTCTAAAAAGGCGCAAAATTTCAATTTTCAAATTTATCGGAGGCCGTCGTTGCTCCGGGCAGGTGATGCGGCACCCGGACCACGTCTCTTCCACCGTCTACCTGTGGGCACACCACGAGAAGGTCATTGTGATCGACCAGTCGGTGGCCTTCGTGGGAGGGATCGACCTGGCGTACGGCCGGTGGGATGACCAGGAGCACCGGCTCACCGATGTGGGGAGCGTCACTCGTTCTCTGGCTTCCGCTGGTGACAAGGTGAGATATTTTGGAGAGAGGCTGCATCTGCCTCGGACGGTCAAGTGTCGTCAAAGCACCGTGGTCTGCAGACGCCCCGCCATCGTTTTTGCCATTAATGTTGATGAATAAGCTGAGAACTACAGTGCAGAACATTTTTAATAGATGTTTTGCCATAAAGTTTTACTTTTTACCACCGTCAGTGATTAAAAACCAGGCAAACGGCTGAGGTTGAAATATCCAGATAGAGACCCAGCTTCACGTCCTGCTGAGCACCTCTCACGTCAGGAGCATTTAGCTGTACAAACACTGGGAAATGTTTAAATTCATGCTTTGGGTGAAAGCACCCGCTAAGCGCTGTGGAAGCCCGATTTTTGACGTACGGTTCCTCTCCCACGAAGGGGGGCTTCGAGGCTGCCGTGTCTGGCGACGGGATGTCCTCCGACAACAGCTCCGCAGCCGCACGCAGCAACGGGAAGAGCGGCATCCCGGCGGACTCGGCGGACATGGTGGACCCGCCCAAGCTGAAAGGGTCAAGTCGGAACCCCTTCAACCTCTACAAACATCTGCAGAGACACGGCCTGCAGCACGCAGACAGCATCAGCAGCGTGGAGAGCTTGGAGGACAGTGAGTTTCCTCCCAAGATGTGCAGGCATACGGGCGACGTGTCCCTGATGCTTCCCGTAACTAAAAGTAGATATTTGTTCCCTCAAAGGTCAGCACTTACTGTTGGTACATCAGTTACTGTGTCGGTCAGCGCTACGTACCTCTTGGTACTACTTTGCAGTGCGCATTAAAGCCTTATTGTAACGGACTCGTGTGTTCTGCGAGCGTGTGCCCACCATGAGCGGTGGTTCCCATACCTGTAGGTCCCTCTGCAGAGCTCCAGGTCACCGAGTCTAGAGCTACGGCACGGCGGGCACGCAGTCGGTATACGTGGTCAACATGGTGCACGTGGTGCAGAGCGCTGCTCTTTGGCTCCTCTCTAAATTGCTTTGTCTGAAATGTGATCGGGTGATGCGGTAAAAGTAGACTATAGTACTGCTCCACCAGGCCTCACTAGGCAAGTCAGCAAGTGATGAAGTTGTTCTTCAGGGACAGACATTGATAGTCTGTTTGAAAGAGGTGAAATGATTCAGATATGAGAAATATTGCAAGAGAGGGGATTTTTTACACATAAGCCATGTACAGCACTGATCATTCGTACAGTATCGTCTCCTACACGTTTGGATGATGTCACATCTGCTGCCCTTGAGGCTGCGAACATCTCTTGATGTCGGTGGAAATGATCTCTTGACAAGTGTCGGTAGAGAGCGACTAGTCTGGGCGGAAGTCGCTGCAACGTGCTGTGGAAACAGGAAGTGCGCTGTGGTTTTCCTCACAGGTCCCAGATCAGTCCAGCTGGGCTTATGTGACTCAGGCCAAGAAGGAACGGCTGAACTCAACGATAACTGCGCTCCGAAAATGACCCGGTGCGGCGGGAGCGGCCGGTTGCTGCGAGCCGTTACCGTCACTCGGCTTCCGTTCCGCTCATCGTGGTCAGTGTCGTTGGGGGGGGGTAGGCTGGGCGCGCAGACCCCTCGGTCTCCAGCTCCTCTAGGATCCCCGGGCGTTCCCAGGACAGCCGCGACATAGAGTCTCTCCAGAGGATGCTGGGTGCGCGCCGGCCTCTAGTCCCACTTGGACTTGGTCGAATTAACTGCCGCAGGAGGCTAATAGGGGGCATTCGACTGACTCGTACCTCTGTGACCTTGTGTGTGTGTGTGTGTGGGTGCAGGTGTATGTGGTCTGACTTTCTGACTGGGATACTGGAGAGCAAAAGGTGGACAACCAATAGTTTGTGGCACCCGTTCAAAGCTTTGCCGGTGCTGCTGACTGTGAACTTTCTACTACTGCGGTTTCGTTTCCTGTGTGTAAAAGTGTGAGCGTGTCAGTGTGTGTTCCTCGAAACGTCTCCAGTCGCTGTTCAGCAGCCGTGTGCGACCTTCCCATTCGATGCCGTTGCCCTCTTTTATCGCCCGTGTTCTTCCTCTTGGTCTCAGAGCGTTTTTATCACCTACCGCCCTGTACTCCGACCTCGGGAAAGCGGGGTCACGGAGGTCGCCGGACACCGTCACACCCCTGCCGCTGTCGGGATCTCTTTGTTCATTTCGCCAGGTCGACGCTGGGCATTCGCACAACGTTGCTGTCACTTTGCTTTGAAGGTAACAGCAGTGGTTGTGAGGCTAGGAGAAATGGAAATTTTGGGCCGTTCTCGGTTTGCACAGGGGCTCGGCGGGATGTGCCGTAGCCTCACAGCGCCTGGTCTTTGTTACTGGACGTACGTTTGAGTCTTCGTGGAGTTTGCCTTTCCTTCACGTGCTCTGGTTTCCCCCCACAGTCCAAGGACATGTTTTCCAGGTGAACTGGTGACTTTAAACTGCACGTAGTGCGTGTGTGTGTGTGTGTGTCTGAGCTTTGTGTCTTGTGCTGCACTACGGTGTAAACAAGGAACTAGACAGTAATCACTGTCCATCACTAAAGGGAAAGGTACTCAGGTTGGGGCAGCTGGTAGCGTACTGGTTAGAGGGGCTGCCTTTGGAGGTGAAGGGTGGTGGTTTGAATCCCACCTCCAGCTGTGGTACCCTTAAGTAAGGTACTTACCCTAAATTGCTCCAGTAAAATTACCCAGCTGTAAAGATGGGTGAATCATTATAAGTAACTGAAGAGTGTAAGTCACTTTGGAGGAAAGTGTCAGATGAATGAATAGTTCTTCAACGCGCATGTGTACTTGTCACAGGGTCATGTGTTACTTCCCTCTTAGCCACTTCAGTTTTTACCCCTTTCTTACTGTGCAATATCCACATGCACTGTATTTCGGCGCTCTATCTGTCTCTACATGCCGTTGCACATGTTGACCTCGCTGCATTTCATGCGAAGAGCTGATTCACCGTATCAACGGTCTCATATCCTTCTCGTGTTAAGCAATAATAAAATTGCGATTTAGCTTGGTGTGAAAAGAAATGTCTTCGCTGTCACAGCCTCCGCCCCGAGTCGTCAGCATCGTCCCATCCCCCATGGCCAGCGGCTTTTACCGTGGTGATTTCAGAGATACTGTGCAATGTGCTGCTCCACCTGCTGGAGCCTCTTAAAGCAGAAAAAAAGGCTCAGGAACGACCTGAGCCGTGTGGCCTGAAGTACGCCTGCCTCTGCAGCACCTTCCGTGATGAACTGCCAAAGCAAAGGAGTTTCCCTTTAGAATTTTGTAGCTTGGTGTGCTACTGTATGAATGTCTGGAGGGGCGCAGGTGCACTACAGGTTACAGCATCTCCTTGCAGTAGGACATCATGGGTTCAAATCTCTCTGTCTGCTGTAGCGTCCTTCAGTGAGATACGCAGAATAAATTGTGGAAATTAGTGTACAAGTAATGCTGCTTGGATAAAAACATTAAATGTATGAACAGATAAGAATGAATTCTGCCTTGTGTCACACAAAATAACCTGCAGGACATGTGCAAACACATGCAGTGACATATCAGTCCAAGCAGTTCATAGCCCATTCAATGGCACAAGCTGTTTGGATCAGTGAGGACACACGGAATATGCCATAATCACTCTTCGTTTCAGTGGGGGAAATTATTTTCTATTCCTGGGCCTCAAAATTGGCACAAGCTCATTAAAATTGGTGTAAATTGTTCAAAAGTTAGCATTAGTTATGAGAACACAACTACACAACAAGGCAGTTTGTCTTCATTCATGACTCCGTATTGCTGCACAGCCGCAGTTACACACCTGTACGCTTGGCAAACACTCCCGAACCAAACATACAGTCACATTATACTCAGTATTTGTGTTCGTTTCACCTTTAATGCCTGAAACAGAGCAGTGAAGATGAAAGAACTTAATGAAAACAGTGCAGCTGAACTCATATCCACCATTCAACCGGCCGTCAAGCGGTCCTATAAACGAGGAAGTTGTGTCTCAGGGATGCCGGTGTTTTATTGTTATCGTCTACACACAAAGTTCTGTGGAAATGTGTAGGATTGAAGAGTTTAACTTTCTTCCACTAAAAAATTGCCATTTGAGCTGCATGGTAATTTAAAAGAGTTTTGGAACATTTGGATCTCCTCCTGGGACCATTGACCCATTGACCATACCTTTTGCCCTTGTTCTGTGTGTGTGTGTGTGTGTATGTGGACCTGTCCGCAATTGCTGGTGTGCTTTTCCTGTCTTTTTGCTGCTGTGAACCAGTATTGATCTGTTGGTAGGAAAAATGCTACTTAAACACCACCTTTGACACAACTCTGGACATAACTGGTGCAGCAGTGCCAAGTTTCTTGGAAATGTTGCTACATCCCAGTGATTTAGTTCCAAGTGACCATCTTGGAGGAGAGCAGATGATTTGCTTTTCCTTTTGGGACTTTTGGTGCTGTGTGCTGCCCGAGTACATTGGAAAGAGAAAACTGCTGGCTTAGGCGCTGAAGTCATGCTGCCAAGTAGCGTTGTAGGACCCCGTTGAGTTTTGGCCAATCTAAAGCCTGGGCAGACCATCTCACTGATGTTTGGTGGCCACTGGGGTCCCAGGAAGGCCTAGAGAGGAGTGTCACGTTTGATGGAGTAACTGTGCCCATCCCGATCTCTCCCAGAGACAGGTTCCCTGCGGAGCCTGCACACAGATGTGGGTGAACTCATGGGAAACACCCGCTTCTGGCACGGCAAGGATTACTGCAACTTTGTCCACAAGGACTGGATCCAGCTGGACAAGCCCTTCGATGGTATGTGACCTTAACATGCGGGTGGGGAATTGAGTGGGTCGGGCTGGGGATCTCCAGTGATGCCGGGTTGGAAGGGGCAGCTGGACGTTTTTACTGTAGGTACATTGTTGGGTTATGTACTTCCTTCTGAAATACTGCACTTGAAACATGAAGAACATTTTGGGTGCGACACCACAGTTTCACCTGTTGGCTTACACACTTCTTCATTTTGCTTTTCAGAAAGTCTGAGGTGTTGGGCTTGTACCTTCCTCCTTTGGTTCAGGAACCAATTAGATACCTTGTTGTCGCATATTTCCAGACATGGACATGTTTCCCTGTTCTTGGAAATCGTTCCTCTTATTGGGCCAGAATCCCAGTGATCCATTTCTGCCAGTCAGAGGGTAGAACTGGGAGATGAGCCCATTGCTACATGTTGTGTACCTTATAAACTTCTTTCATCTTCTCTCAGAGCAATGTGAGCTCTGCTCGGCGCCTTGGTTGCAGCAAGAACGTAAAACTGGTCTTTTCTCAGGGCTCTTCCTCATAATTTGGGGTGGAACACAGAGGGACTTGAGTGATCCTCAGATCATGCTGGAAAAAGTCAGACTGTCTCCTGTCTCATCCCATTCTCCACTTTACCTGCTTCCACTTCTCCAGCCACTATCTTTCCGTTGCAGTTCTCTGTAGCAGCAGAACCTAGTAAAGAAGGTTTTTACCATTTGCACTTTCCTTTGCACAGTTAGGGAACTGGTTGACAGGAACACTCAGCTGAACTCCTGACAGGTGATGAAGCCCAAAAGCTTTCTTACCGTCTGTGCCAGTGGATGAGTGTATCCGCGGTGCAGTGCGGTGCGGTGCGACATTTCCCTCAAGGTCCTGCAGGCCTCATCTCCCGTCTCCCTCTCCCACAGACTTCATCGACAGGCACACGACCCCCAGGATGCCATGGCACGACATTGCTTCGGTCGTCCACGGGAAGGCGGCACGCGACGTAGCCAGGCACTTCATCCAGCGCTGGAACTTCACCAAAGTGAGGGTTGAGAAAGTGTTTCCAGACAGAGAATAAGATGAATAAGTCTGGCTTGAGTCAAGATGAGGAGAAGGTTTTTAAGCTAACAAGACTTGGTCTGACCTGAACTTAATCCATCACCAGCTTCAATTTTGCCAGTGTCTTTTTCCATGCATCTCTGTGGGCTGCAAACACAGGGGAGAACATGCAAACTGCACACACCCTGAGCAGGACTCGACCCCCACACACACCGAGCAGCTCAGGAGCTGTGAGTCACTGGCTTTTACCTGCTGTGGCACCAAAGGGATGCACAGAACCTCCCAAAATTAACTGTGTCCCTGAACACCTCAAAGCCATGAAGAAATAAAATAATACCATGTTCTACGGTCATATTGCTGTAACTTTGCTCGTACAATGTTATTAAACCCTAGTACCTCACACAAGTTCACAGCCAGCCGGTGTCGGAGAGTTCTCCTTTACCTTGTTTTATTTTAAATTTTCCCCAAGTTTCTTCAGCCTCAAGTCCTTTTTCTCATTCCCAGATCATGAAGCCCAAGTACCGGTCTCTCTCGTACCCATATTTACTGCCCAAATCCCACACTACAGCCAGTGAACTGAGGTACACAGTACCAGACTGTGTTCAGACCAAAGCACAGGTATGCGCACACACGTGCACACACACACACGCACACATACACACATTGAAACTCATGTCGAGCATTGCTTGTACCTTTTCTTGTCAAGGTTTTGAGATCAGCCTCAGACTGGTCAGCTGGTATTAAATACCACGAGGAGTCCATCCACAATGCCTATGTCCATGTGATCTCCAACAGCAAGCACTACATCTACATTGAGGTAAGCAGGGCATGTGCGCACTTGTGTGTTTGCACAAGTTCATGTTGCTGGAGTCGTGCCTCGTTCACTTGCCTCTCTTCACATCGTCTATGTAGCATCCACACACACACACACACACACACACACATACACACATTGAGTATTTTTGTTATCTTCTTTGCAGAACCAGTTTTTTATAAGCTGTGCTGACAACAAACACGTCTTCAACAAGATTGGAGATGCCATCGCGGAGAGGATCATTAGAGCCTTCAGGTGAGTGTGTGGCCTTCCTGTCCTTCAGGTCATCAGGCTCTTACCTGGAGGGGTCCGACTTCAGTGGCTTTCCCCCCTCTTTCCTTTCACTCTGAGCAACCCCTGGTGAGCTCTTGAAAAGCCTTGTCCAGCAGATCCTCCCAGCACTGCTGGTGCCCAGAATGGGCACCTCCAGCATCTCCAGGATCAGGTGGTTCAGCAAAGAGACCTGAAGCCCATTCATAGGCATTATCAAAGGTAGCCTCTGTCTGTTACTTTAGACCAGGCTACTGATTGTCAGTCCTGATCACTTGCATTCTAGTCCTTTTACTTCATTGTACTATGTTATACTGGGTTTCATTTTCTTCTGTTCAGGTATGTTCATTTCTGTTCCTTTGTTCTCTGTTCTCTCCCCATGTCACTGCAGGGAGAATAAGAAATATCGCGTCTACGTGGTGACCCCACTGCTGCCTGGCTTTGAAGGGGATATCAATACTGGAGGGGGCAGCGCCATCCAGGCTGTCATGCACTTTAACTACAGGTGAATATGAGGACATAAAGAAGCTGCACATGAGGTGTGATTTAGCGCTTTATTCTCCAGATTCCCGAGGACGACTGCTGCTTGGCATTGTTTAATTTTTTCAGCGGAGGTGTTTGATAGGGAGAGCAGAACTTGATGTGTTTTCAGAGTCAGCTTGGAGTCGACCTGTGCCATGACCTAAAGTGGGTATTACCACGAGCCACCGTGAGCTGGCAACTCAGTTTCAGTTCATTCATGGCCTTGTGTTGATTTGAGCTGTGGCCTTTACTCAGCAAGGATTTCAGTTTGACTGGTAATTGCACATCAAGTAGAGCTGAGCTACAACTTATAATTACCCAAAAAACTCTTGATGACATTCAAGTGCACATAATGTGTTAGATTGTCATGTCCCTTAATTGTGTGTGTTTGGAAGTGCTTGAGATGCAGGAAAGGGGATGGATTATGTCCCCCCACCACCCTCACCTTCATCACTGTCTGCGAGTCACTGTTTGGAAACCATCCTGTGTGAAGTATGAATAAGTCAAGGATAATAGTGCTGATCAGAGCTATTAAACATTCCATAGTGTTTTTTTTTTTTTAATCAAAAACAGTTTAATAAGGCCAGTTTATTCATTTATAAAGTTTTTTAAGGCAGCAGAAAGAGTAGTTATTACAAATGCTCCTTTGGGCCCAGATTCGAATCCCACCTCCTGCTGTAGTACCCTTTAGCAAGATATTTAACCATAAACTGCTGCAGTAAAAATTGGCCAGTTGTATAAATGGAAAAATAACTTCACGTACCTTAAGACTGGAAGTTGCTTTGGAGAACGAAGAAACAAACAAATAAGTATATTAATTTTCTTATGTGAAAAAATTGTTTTTATGTTTCTTTTTCCCTCTGCTGCTATCTGTCTCTTTGTTTGTACTCTCTCTGTCCCTTTATAATATGTATGTCTCTTTAGAACATAAGCAGAAGCCAGTGAAAAATGTAATGTTTGATATGACATACTTGTTTATAGGCAGGGGGTGCAGTGGCGCATCAGGTTTGGTTGGGTCCTGCTCTCTGGTGGGTCTGGGGTTTGAGTCCCGCTTGAGGTGCCCTGCGACAGGCTGGCATCCCATCCTGGGTGTGTCCCCTCCCCCTCCAGCCTTATGCCCTGTGCTGCTGGGCTAGGCTCCTGCTTGGGACAAGCGGCTTCAGACTGTGTGTGTGCGTGTATACTTGTTTATATGGCCGCGCAAACCATTGGAGATTTAGTTTTCGTGGCAAAGACGTTCTGACATGTCTCATTTTTAACAGCTTCATCAGTTATTGTTGTCCAACTCCTAAATCTTAAATTTCTTGTCATCTGGCCTCTGGGCTTAACCTTGTGCTCCTATTACATCATTTTTGGTTTTTGATGAGATGGATAAACATGGTGGTTAACAGCTTTTCTATGAGAGCAGTAAGCGACTGGCCAATAGCTGCATGATGCTGGGTGACGAAAGGAATTGGCTCTAATTGTCACGCTGTGTGATTTTTTGCTGCCATCACATGCAGCTCCCACTTCCTCTGTGGAAGGATTCCCAACCATCTTCCATTTCTTCTCTTCTTCCAGGACAATGATTCGAGGGGACTGCTCCATCATCTCACAACTGAAGAGAGAAAGTAAGTTATTTCACAGTTTCTCTTCTCAGCAATTAAACTGTGTTTTAGCAAAACACAAGCTATGATTTATTACTAAATCTATTGTTTGTTTTTCCATGGCAGTGCAGAGCGCTGTACGTTCTTTCCATCCCAATTATTGATACAGGCATCTCTCAAATGATGAAATTAATTCGTTCCTGAGAACAGTGTGGATATTGAAATTTCAGATACCAAAAAAAAAAAAAACCTATTTCTCATTATTTTAAATGGAGAAAAGTGATAATGTTCCCAGCCCTTACAATAACCGCAACTAAACTTTGTCAAATATCACTAGAATATCACTAGAACACAGTAAAACACCTATAAATAAGTGTCAACACATGATTTCAGCACGATATAAAACACACTTACTGATCTGAGGTATTCCAATTTCCCACTTAATTGATCGGTTCTGAGGGGGGTGCCGTGGCGCAGTCGGTTGGGCCGCAGTCCTGCTCTCCAGTGGGTCTGGGGTTCGAGTCCCGCTTGGGGTGCCTTGCGACGGACTGGCGTCCCGTCCTGGGTGTGTCCCCTCCCCCTCCGGCCTTACGCCCTGTGTTGCCGGGTTAGGCTCCGGTTCCCCGTGACCCCCTATGGGACAAGCGGTTCTGAAAATGTGTGTGTGTGTGTGTGTGTGTGTGATCGGTTCTGTCCATGATTAAGCAATAAACCAAGCAGGGACCTATTGAGCATGTTGCGTTTATACTGAATCGTTCTCTAAAACTGTGCACTGTTGCCAAAATAGACAAATGCCTGAACAAGTGGAAACGAAACTTTTCCTGCTAATTGTTCTTCTGTCTCCGTAATCGTTCAGTTCAGCGACGCGCCCAATATGGCCGACAGACACGCCTGTGGAATTTCATACATTTCCCATAATGCCTCATTCTCTTAAAGCAACGCTCACATTCGCAAAGCACCAGCAGATGGAGAGATCTGGATGTATTCAAACTGCAGTACATTACTGCACTTTCACTTCACTTGCGTGGCCCTCGATTTTCAAAATTTTTCAGACATGCTTTGGATGAATTTAGTTATGTTCATTTTTTGTTCTGTACATTGAAAATTGGGTATCTCAAACAAAGAGCCATTATACCAAAATTTTGGATAAAGAGTCCGCAAATCAAGGGATGCCTATACTTCTTTTCTGGTGTGTGTATCACTTCTAGAGTGATACAGCACACAGCAGCATGTGTGTGTTTCTGCTAGGGAGCTAGGTTGAGAATGCAGGCCCAGGATAAAACCAGAAAGGTGCTCCAGCACAAAGTGCACTCCACTCAGTTTCCCACCCCAGCAGGTGGGTGGTGTTCCTTTGCCTTTGCTGAGCGGGTTGGGCACCTGGGGTCTTGGGATGGTGACACTGAGCAGTGGTCAACCCCACATGTACGGACAGGCAGCCACTGAGTCAGTCTATCCAGGACCTGGCTGCAGGTTCCACTGTGTGACTACTGCTGTGTACCACTAATCTCCTTGTTAGATCTGCTCCAGTATGGATTACTATTTGATGTGCTTTTTCTTGCAGTGGGGGACCAGTGGATTAACTATATCTCTTTTGGGGGCCTGAGGACTCATGCAGAGCTGGAGGGCAAGCTGGTGACGGAGCTCATCTATGTGCACAGCAAGATGCTCATCGCCGATGACAACACTGTCATTATTGGTAAGGAAAGGACCAGGAGAGTGTCTTAGACTGAGCCTGTGGTCCATTTAGCATCAGAACCAGTCAGCCAGACAGGCTGCCAGCTGGACACATGGACAGTATTTTGTAGTTTTCATTAGGAGCTGATTTACTATGGTTAAAGTGCACCTATACTGTTAGGATATCATGAGAAAAGAATTTTGCTCAGGAGGCATTTCCCTGTGTGAAATTCTTGATTTATGTTTCCTTTTAAGGTTTGCTAAAGGGGACTTTTTTGAGTGAGTGCATAGAGCACATGACGAAATCCATAGTCATGAAGGCCAAAAGTGCTGCGATGAGTAAGATGTAAGAGAGAGGAGAGAGCAGCTTGAACTAGGAGACCTACATTTACAGTACAGAGACGAAGACCTCCAGCAGGGGACGCTCTTGCACTTAGTTCAGTTTGTGTTCCTCACACACTTGATACCAGAGAGATACCAGTTCTACCATGGTCACTGGGAGCTGAATGAAGTGACGGGGGATGAGCTGGTAGAGTAAGTGCATTCCTGTGTGGACATCTCTTCAAGGCTCAGCCAACATCAATGACCGGAGCATGCTGGGTAAACGGGACAGTGAGGTGGCGGTGATTGTGGAGGACACAGAAACAGTAGCCTCAGTGATGGATGGCCAGGAGTACCAAGCAGGGAAGTTTGGCCTGCAGCTGCGACTGGAGTGTTTCAGGTGGGTCCCCTGCATTGCAGCGCCCATGTGGATCCGTGCATGGCCACTCATCTCATCTGGAACGCTCATCGCTGCTTCATCTGCAGGTTGATCTTGGGTGCTCTGAAAGATCCTACCATTGAGGTAATGGACCCCATCAGTGACCACTTCTACAAAGAGGTGTGGATGGCCACTGCCTCCAGGAATGCCACAGTCTACCAGAAGGTGATGTCCTGTTATTTAGCCACTGTTTTGTATGATATTGGTAATTTTTCGGGGATCAGGGCATCGCAGGCAACCCTGCCGTGCTCAAACACTGACTCCTCGAAATGGGGGGATGACATGGGGAATGACACCAGTTCTTTTCAGTGTTTGTCTCAGCAAATGTTCAAGATCTTTGGTACCATGGGTCCCTGGCAGGTGTTCCGCTGCCTGCCATCCAGTGACGTGCGCAACATATCGGAGCTGGAGGGCTTCCTGTCCAAACCAGGCCTGGAGAAAGAAGACCCCGTCCGGGCCCAGGAGGAGCTAAAGAAGATCCGAGGATTTTTAGTCCAATTCCCCTTGTACTTCCTGTGCGAGCAGAACCTGTTGCCGTCTGTTGGTTCCAAGGAGGCTATGGTTCCCATGGAGACCTGGACCTGAGGTCTGGGCAGACCGGGCTCTTCCAGTTCAGTCCGACCGTGTTTGAGTGCGGGGCGTTCTGGAGGCAAGCCCAAGTTCTTCTGCTCTCACCTTGCAGAGCAATGCCCTTCTTTGACACCAATGCGGGCAATGTTGTTTTTGGAACCGAACGAAAACATGAAAAAAAAAGAAGGAAATTGCAGAATGTAGAAAAAAGGTCTCTGCTGCATTCCGTACACCATTCCATCCATTAGCAGCGCTGCATGCGTATTTCTACTGGTACCACTCAGCAGCACTATGCAAGTTCCGGTGATGTGCTCCAGGCAACAGAAAGCAAAATGGTCTTTCAAAACATCTGAAGCCAACAGTACACCCAGCACACATTTGAGATCTACTTGAAGACGTGTCAGTTGTGATTGGAGAAGGTTTAGTTCTGCGCTGTTTTCAGTGCAATAGAACATCGCATGCTGGACACTTTTGAACTCTCTAGAAAATACCTACTTGATGCTGATGGGTTGGGTGACATTTTTCTGTACTAATGACACATATCGTCAGGGTACGTGGGACTACAGCAGTTGGCCTTTCGTATGTATATATGATATTCACTAAAGCTCTTTCTTTTCCATTAGTGGATTAGTGGAGGTAAGCTGTTCTGTGGTTGAATCTTGGAAACAGGTGGAAATGGAGCTGCATCCTGAGTTCAGCTGAGCGTCTCATTCCAGAGATGAACAATTACAGTCCTGCTCATTGTCTTCATTCAGAAAGCAGGCACCAGTAATGGAGCACATCGCCGCCCTGAAGCTCAGGGCATTTTCGTTGCTGAGGCCAAACTTCTTCAGTGCAAAAGGTGCCTCGCACCCTGAGGACTGCTCTCCTCGAGCCACAGGCACTGCTCAAGTCTGTGCCTCCCACTCCCCATCTCTGCCTACACAGTGACTTTGTTGCTTTCAAGTGAGCTGCATTTTTTGCACAATGTGTGATTTCTTGTCAAACTGAAAGGTCTCCCATGTTTTGCATTTTCCTTCTTTGCAACTGTTACTGAAGGCAAACTATTAAAGAGAAATATTTTTACCAGCCTATCGACGGGCTTCTTTGCACTGCTAAATGCAGTTCCAGAGCATGTCACGAGTGAGTGCTCTTGCCTGCGGGATGCCGGGGGTGTTGGACTCTTCCGTGTGCGGAGCGTCACCTGAACAGGCTACGTGTGGATCACTTTGCTTTGTTAGTACATAGAATCAGAATCAGAATCAGAACGAGCTTTATTGCCAAGTGTGTTCACACATACAAGGAATTTGTCTTGGTGACAGAAACTTCCACAGCACGGATAAAATGACAGTGACAAGACAGATGAGAAGATAGAATATGTGAATGAGGGATAAAAAATATATAAAAATATAAAGTACCCAATATACAAATATATAGCAGCAGAGAGCTGCCCATGCTGACCAGGGACCAGGGATCAGAGACCAAAGACCAGGGACTATTGCAAATGTTCTGCAGATACGTCAGAGATGAGTAGTCGCTGCAGCTCATTCACCTTTCCATAGCCATATGTACACTTAAATGTGTCATAGCTCATGTTACTGCTTTCCTCTACAGTCCCCTCATTGACATGTATTACCTTCAGTGGTAAATAATGCGGCTGTGAGGAGGAAAAAAAGCTTGTGAACACTTTGGAATTATCTGGATTTCTCCATGAGTGGCTCCTGAAATGTGATCTGATCTTCGTGTAACTCATAATAATAAACACACTTATGAACAAACGTTCATTTTACATTTTACTGCTATTCATGCTGAAATTGAAATAATTCCAAAGGTTTGCACAAACTGAAATGTGTTATTTAGCATTGAAATTAGTGTTTGGTGATGGACAAAAAGAAGTTTGTCTAGAGGGACCCCTGTGGACACAGAGTTCAGCAGGTCAAATTCTAATCCTGCAGCTGAACTAGGCTTCTTTCTTTGACCTGTCATCTATGTGAAGACCTCTGACCTCAGCCTCTTCGCTGGAATGTTTAAGAAGATGGGATCTCCTGGAGCTGGTGGTCATACTCCTTTGACTGAAGGGCTGCAGAGGACAGAGACACGTGGCTAGCAAGCTATATGTCTAGATCCTAAGGGACTCATTAATTGCTTGTAATTCAGATAGTGTTATACATTCTGACTTAATTGTGACACATCCATGCAGAAGGTCTTCATCAAGTTTGGTTCCATTTGAGTTTTTGGTGAATGTTGTGCGACCTGAGCCAAGTGTTCAATGTAGTAAAATGAGCTGTGGAGATTAGAGCTGTGCAGGTGGAGTGACCAGGGGCAGAGCCACTTGGTCCAGTTTCTATAGGAAGGAGGAGCCTCCTGCAATAAAAGACCATCTCGTCCTCATCCAGCTCATCTCAAATTGTCCAGGAACAGTAGTTGCTTATCTTTAACTTTTGTTGGTTATTGACCAGGTGTCTGGTTTGTTGCCATTCGAAAAATCACAACACCCAGGTCAGTGGAAAGCTTTGCGAAATTTGACAACCCCTACCTTCTCTCAGAACAGGTCACCAAAAAGAATAAGGATTGCAACCTCTAACCCCTGATTTCAAAATAGCTTCAGCTAACCAGGTCCCCACAGAAAAGAGTTCTTCCCCTAATATCGCTATGGCGACTGTGGTTAATCTCAATCATTCTTCGGCACGGAGGCTGGTTACGATGGGCCGATTAGCAGTGTTATTGAAAAACGATAATCTCGCATGACAGTCCCATTAGAGGGAGGGCAGGTTCATCCTTTTGTATGAAGCGTGCACTCAAGAGGGGCTGCAGAAAGGGAATTAAAGAGCAAATTCCATGGCAGCCCTGAAGAGACAGCATTGTGCTCATGTCCTGCTTTGGTCCCCATATTTACCCCAGTGCAGCCATCCCTCTCACTGTGTATCCTTCTATAGTCATTATACGAGGGAAACTAGCATAGATAAAGCTGAGATCTTCTCAGCGCACTTCACAAACGCAAAGCACGAATTTCACGAAAATGTCAAGCTCATCTGTGGCCTTATGATTGGAAGAGCTCTAACCTGGGTATACCGCAGTACACTAAGCTTCGATTCTGCTACGGGAATTCACATCTCTTTTCTCCGAGTGTTTGTTCCATTAGCTATCCTACTCGAACCATCCACTAACAATCCACGCAACGTGGGAATCCTGCTTTGCATGAACTGATAGACAAGTATTGCGTGAAATGTCCTACTCAGAAAGAAGGACGAGTACTTTTTACCATGGAAGGATATGTGGGCCATGCAAATATGTTCCTCCCGTTGTAGCCCTGTTCTGGCTGGAACATGTACCACGTTATGACCCGTCTCTTTTAATGGGCCCTCTGTGTGTATGTTCACTTTGATGTGTGTTTATGGCAGGTCTGCATTGGAACAGATAAGAATTCCATATCAGTGGTCAGAACACTTTATGGTGACCTCACTGATTTGCTTTTTCAGTGTCACCTTTTTAACACCGACTCACCAAATGTGGAGATAAATACAAACATCTGGCCCTGTGGGGAAAAGAGCTCAGCAAGTGAGGGGATCAGGAGTCCCAACCAGGGCATCTTCTGGTGGGATCAGTGTGTGACAGAACTTAGCAAGAGGGAAACAGCAGTAGCAAGATCATAGCCTATATTGTTCACGTGTTTCACATTAAAAACCTGTAACCTTGTCCAAAACCAGTGCAGTGGGTCCCCAACTTCCGAACTTTCTGGTAATTGACCTTTCACTTTTTTGAAAAGTATTTAGGTATGTTTTTTCACAAAGATTGGTAACATACCAACTTGAATCGCATGCCAAAGTGCGTCCCGATGCGCCGGCAGGTTGCGATTGCTCCCTTGCATTTTCTGAAAGTGGAGGACTAAACGGCTGGTGAACGAGCTGTACATGGACCAGTTTGGAGCACGTCAGTGAAGTGCCGCCTCTCCCTCGTCCCCCACATCCATAGGGCACATTCCGCTCTGAGCTGTTGCATAGTTGTTGTGACGTAGTAAGAGGATGTAGTAAAGAGATGCTGGTCAGAGGTCAAGGGAGCTCTTTGATGTAGGTGCTCTATGCAGTTAGATGTACGGCTTATATGAATAGAGCTTAATATGACAGTGTGTGCCATTCTGAAATCCTTCGATACTCTAACCTCCACACCAAGAACCTATGGCCCTCTTGAAAGCAGTAATTTCACCTCTCAGATGTGTGACATCAAACTCCGATGTGAAGAGCAGGTGACTGGAACAGAGGCAGAAAAATGAGGAGAGACGCTTGTCTGAAGTTGAAGATGCTGCTTGTGGGTGGAAGGAAACAGCACTTGATGGACAGTTTGAGCTTCACCTGAACACAGTCCTACTGATCCTATATCCCCAAGAACCACGCTGGACCCAAATCTTTTATCATCACTTGCCGGAACTTGCCTGAACATTTCATATGGTGGATTCTTGTCTTCCATTTTTAAACTTGCAGCCATGAGAACGCTGACAATGTTGACACAATGCTGCACTAACACTGTTTTTTAATTTGATTTTTAATTCATTTTGGCATATGCTTCATCTCGCATGTGCAACCAAGCTTTTAAGTGACTAAACAAACCTTTGATTTTTTATAAAGTCCTCACAGAGCTCAAACACCAGGTTTTTTACTGAATTCTAAAAGGACTGAAGTTGTTCTTTTTAAGTGCTGCTTTTTCTATGTGACTGGTGATATATGCTTTGAGTGCGACTTTTGCCAGAACGGGGTACCTGGTTATGTAGAGCAGTTAGTTATGAATGAACACACAGTTTACCCATGAGAACAGCTGAGCTATTTCTGTAGTTGAGCTCAATTTTCGCTTTCCCTCTGCGAATATTCAGCACGGTACTTTCGTCAATTTGAATCCATGTGTGGAATAAGACGTGCCTAAAAATTAGGTTAAGCAAAATGAGGTAAACCCATTTGACCCATGCGGCTCACAAGTTTGTAATGTCATTTCTAGATCGTGATTTTAGATTATATTCACTCACTCACTATCAATGACTTCTTATCCAAAGCAGGGTTGTTTGGGTGTTCACTATTAGCAATGCAAGACTATTGTTCTGGAGTTGCTCCACAGCAAGATAATCCAGGTAACCGTACCCCCAGTACTTGCCAACGGATTACTAACTTCTTGACAGGAGGGAAGCGGTACGGCGAGGCTGGGCCCCCATCCGTCCGATCCGACGTCCGTCAGCACAGACGCTCCCACCGCCGTGTTGTTTTACCTTTCCTCTTCTCACTTTACACAAATGACTGCACCTCCACAGATAAGTCCAGCAAGATCGTATAGTTTGATGAGTCCTGCTGTTGTGGTGAGGTGGACCATCATGCATTGTGGTGTTTTCACCTAACCTTGAGCTCAATGCCATCAAGACAGTGGAGACGCTGGTCGACTTCTCCAGACAACCTCCTACTTGCCCCCCTTTGAAAATCAATGGCCAGACTGCGTCTCTGGTTGAGCACCTTTACCAACACCTTGTACCACACCTTGAAGGGCTACAAGCACATCACCGCCACCATCAGGAAAGCCCTGCTGCGACTGTTCTTCCTACGCCGGCTCAAGGAGCTCTGTATCTCACAATGCATCCTGATGAACTATCATAAAGACTGTTTTGACCACCTCCATCACCATCTGGTTTCCCCCTACCTCCTCCTTTTCAAAACTAGGCTGCCAGCCAGTGATCTGCTCCACTGCGAAGATCATTGACTGTCAGCTACCATCAACAGAAGACCTGTTCAATGCCAGAGTGAAGAAGGGAGCTGGCAAAATTGTTGAGGACTCCGCAAGTACAACTTGCATATTCCCATTGTTCTGCACTAGAGAATTCAGTGGCGACACATTTGTGGCACATTGACTGAAATTGTGGCACAGTCCCGCCATCGCCATACGTGAAATAACCATGGGCCAAATCATTTTTGTCAACAAAGGCCTTTATGGCTACAGATGTTCTTCACTATTTCCAGTCCTCCTCCTCCAACTGTGGGTCTAGGTTAGGCCATAAACCAGGTTTCTCTTTCACTCTTCCCCACTTTCTGGCAGAACAAAAGTGGTACAAGGTTATTGAAGAAATTTCATGGAATTCTAAATAAATGACTGAACAGCTGGGATGTGCACGAAAGTATCTCTTCTTTTATCTGAACTTGTAAATGCCGTGACTCCTAAAATGAATAAGGAACTAATAAAGGAAAGCACACGGATCTGGAGATCACTGTTATCGCACTTGCTTGTTTCACATAATTTTATCTACTATTCCAGCACGTCATCTGTGTTCCCGTGGCTTCTTTAAAATGACTCTTCCGGCTTTCTTTCTTATTCTCTCACTCACACACACACATAGAGAGAGAGAGAGAGCCGCGCGCGCACACGACTAGCACACTTTCACGCCCGAGCCGACATTGTGGAAGGTGCAGGTTGATGAAATCGCTCCGCCCCTCGCTTGGTCTGACCAATCGCTGACATCGCCATCAGTATTGTGGGCGTGTCTCAAAAAGAGCCCGCCCCTCACAGGGCCCAGCCACTCCCGTGACAGCGCGCTGATTGACAGCCTGTGGACGAGCGCATCAATGTGTGTGCGGCTCGGCGCCTCAGTTGTGTTGCGATTCGCAGCCAATACGGGCGCCGAGAATGTCTTCCTTCGTGCTACATACATGAATGTAGCCTCCAACCATCGCGCTGTATATTGTCTTTTTTATGACAGCGACAGAGGGGTTGTGAATCATTGCTTTTATACCGCATCCTTTTTAAGACGAGGTCGTCGGAAGGTTCACTAGTATTAACGTGACCTAGAGCGGTGACCGAAGGGTGTTTGCTTTGCTCTTCTTTTCTTTTTCCCATCTTCTTGTCATAGAAAATTACATTTGCGAAAGGAACATGGCGAGTGATTCTCCGGCTCGAAGTCTGGACGAGATCGATCTCTCTGCGCTGCGGGTGAGTTTGGAGGACGGTGGTGGAGCGATCATCATGATCATGTGTGCATGTGTGCATATGTCGGCGGACTGGAGATGAAATGTGCGCTCGCTCGGCTCGCTGGAGGTAAATAGAAAGGGGCCCGATTCCTCCGTGAGCCGCAGCAGCGCAGTGGAGCTGGAGCTGCATCAGCCACCGTGTCTTTTTGAGAATAACGAAATAATCATGGTGTATGGGAGCGGCTCTCTCGTATATGAGGTGTGACTTTTACCTGATCGGGGTTACAAGAGAAGACCCCGACAAGTGTGGACGCTACCACAGAGTGTCCCTCATGTTGATACATTTAAATGTTTTCCCCAAAGACGTTCAATCAGTCCGTTAGCTTTCGCGCGAGAATCATGATATATATCTTTCGATGTTTTTAACCAAGCAATTTCATTCGACTGATGCTTTTCAATGTAATTTTTAAGAGGGGATTTCGTCCTCAAGCTGGTGTCGAAGGCGTTACCTACCTTTATTTCTTTATTTATTTATTGATGTGTTTTTATTTAAATTTATTTAGAGAAAAGCGTCGACACACGAGTCGAATCTCGGCCGCTACGGTTTTAATTTCCCTTTGTCTTTGGCTGAATCAATCAATGTGGGCGTGAATTTCGCCGCGCGCGCCGCCGTTGTGGCCGCGCTCTTTCCGGCGCTGTGGCCGTGGTCGCGTGGCCTCCGAACCCTTTTCCTTTGTTCGCTTCCCGTGAAATGGTTCCTCGGCGCTCGGGCCACTGGCTCCGCGCCGCGTGCTGCTCGCAGGGGTTCCGGCGCGAGCGTGCGCCGCCGTGGCGAGTGGCGCGCGAGTTACGCAACGTGACCCTCGCGCTCACCTGCAGCGGCGCAGACGAGTTGAGGCTCGTCGTCCGCGAGGCGGAGGTCTCGAGTCGGGGCGCCTTTGTGCGTTTTGTCGACGCTCAGCTGACGAGGCTGTGATGACGAGCAGCTCCGCGAGACCTTCGACAGACAGGTGTGTTTTCCTGAGGTGTTTGTGTTTTCTTCCAACGGGAATGACGTGTCGGTTTTGTGTGGTGATGTGTCCGACACCCGGTGAGACTCTTCGTTGAGGCTAAATCATGAATGTCCAGGTGGATTTGGCGGGAAGACGTGCCT
Source organism: Scleropages formosus (assembly GCF_900964775.1). Lineage (NCBI taxonomy): Eukaryota > Metazoa > Chordata > Actinopteri > Osteoglossiformes > Osteoglossidae > Scleropages > Scleropages formosus. Next base: position 1,139,965 of record NC_041824.1, read on the forward strand.
TAGAGTCCTCCTGTGTGTGTGTGTGCGCGCGCGCGCGTGGTGCAACTTCACACACAGCAGCAGGCGACCTAACTCCAGCCCCGCTTGTTTGAAAACGCCTCCAGTGTGATAACTTGCGGAAGGGCGCCAGGAGGAGACAGGTGGGTGGACGTTGCCTCACACAAGTGACAAGTTTGTCTGTCTGTGTCCTTCTGTGGTCCTCTTGAGAGAACCACAGTGGTGCAGGTTTGGAACACAGACAGACGTCGCACTGTGACTGTTCGTGTTTTGAAGGGGAAAGATGGTGGTGAGCGCTCTGTTGCTTTAGCGCTCATTCGGACACCCTTTTTTGAGCAAGAGGTGACGGATGCCGTCGCTCACCTTTCCCATCAGACCACAGGTGCTGGGTACCCAAGAGAGTTTTCCACTGAGATGTTCCACCAAGAACTTAACTTCCTGCATTAATTGAATTCACGTTTCTCTCTGTGTGGCTGCAGGGGTGAGGAGGTTCTACATGAGGTTTTCCCCAAGTACAGGTGGCTGACAGCAGTGTTTGTCGTCTGCAGTTTTTGGGCACTTGACAACGTGTGTGTTTTTGTGGGTATAAATATGGCGGCCAGAGTTGAGGTCCTGTAATTGTGCTACCCGTAGAGTACTTGTACTTCTGCCATGGTCCACCAGTAAGGCAGAGGGTGCTCTGCTGACCCAGTTCCTAAACACTAGTGATGCCCTGGTGGGTATGACAGCATCGTCCAACATGCCCCGAGTTCCCTGCCTGTGAGTTGGTGAAGAGCAATAATGTGTCAGCGCTCAATTCTCTCGTGCAGAAAAGTGGGGAACATGTGACATACTTGCGACATTAACTGCTTGGCAGTCAAAAATTAGCTATTTGCATGTTTGCAGTGCAACATTGAATGTGGATGAGCAGTGGTGACAGAAATGTTACCAACCTCCTTCCCTCATCAGTCAGTTACCCTCTACATCAGTGTCCTTGTGCACTGTGGCCTTTTTGTCCACAGAGGGTCATATCTCCCTGTTGCACTGGTTCCATAATTGTTATGTTACCCCATCCTCCATCCCACCGTGTGACACTGTGTAGTAATATACTGGTCCAAAATGCCACATAAGAATAGCCATGTTTTTCCCCACACCCACTTCTTTGGGTTTGACTTGACTTGCCTTATGTAGAAAAGGTTTTCATTATTGCCCCGTTAAACTTTGGCTACATGAAGCCAGTCTTACAGCTTATAGCATTCCCTATGTTGCTGATGATCTGTCTTTGATCGTACGATAAATAAAATAAATTTATTGCCACAACTGTGGCCTGCTGTTTGAAAGCATGTTCATGCCAGGAACTGTTCTAGAAGCAAGCTGAAGTTAGTTCCCATTTTCATTTGTTTATATGACTTGTTTCCTGGTGGTCTTCTAACATGACCTAGTACGTGGACAACGGTTTCAGAGTTTTCTCATTTTGTATCTGTTTTAATGGGGAAAAAATGGTTAATCCTACAACTTTGCATTCACAGAAAAAGTAGCAGTTTTAAGGGCTGCTATAAAACGTACTAACAGTGCAGTGTGTGGGAGAGAGCCGACGTGCAGGAGATTGACAGCTGATTGACTCCACCCCACTTTGAGAGCCAGTATGTCACAAGTTTTAAATAAAACCAGTGAAGCAGCTGTTAGAATGGTAATGGAACACATTAAGGAAAGAGACAGAGGCACTGGAACAGTAGCAGTGCTGTCTGTGTGTGAACTGTTATGCATCTTTAATTGTTTTTGTATGTCTGTTAAGGACTGGCTGGCTGGCTGGCTGTCTGTCTGTGTGAATGAAAGCATCTTGACCTGCCCCCTACAAAGAGAGAAAAAGCTACCAGTGATGTCACTTCTCTGAACTTGGAACAAGTGGAAATGTTGACATAGCTGACTGAACTAGGAGCAGTGTAAATCCCTTCATCGAAGTCACTGATGCTGTTTCTCTGATGGTTTGGATGTAAACAGGTTATGTTGTGATCATTGAGGCTCTGATGGACCTAAGGTTAGTGCATATCCAGCCTCTGAAATGGCCTCTCCCCCCCCACCAATTCTTCTGCATGGCAGAAAAAAAGTGTGTAGTGTGGGTGCATGCATGTTTGCTGGGTGGATTGTTTTTTTTTTTTTATTAATGTACATTTTCATTTTTTTGGCTTATTCTTTTTCTCTGCAGATGGCATCTGTGAAAGACAGCTTCTGTCATTGAACTTCTTGTTCTTTTATTTAGGTGTGTATCAGCAAGAGAGTTCTTGTGGAGTTGAACCAGAAGTCCAGCTACTTAACCACACTTTAATTGTTACCAGCACCACATGTACCTCAAGTGCACAAGCTGTCAGATCCTCAAGTTCTTGTGTTTCTACTTACAGGAGAGTCTTGATTAATCTGACTAAATGGGAACATTGATAGGCTGGATTTAAAAAAAAAAAAATCTGGGTAATACAGAACTGTATGTGAGCTCTATTTGGAAGTAGATAAGAGGCTCAATGACATAAAAAGGTACACATTAATTTTCAACTCTAGATGGTAGTCCTTACATAAATGTTTTTAAAATAAACCTAAAGTGAAACAAAATTAGACCAATAACATTATAAAATGTCACTTTCAATATCAGTTCAGCTCACAAGTGAGTTAAAAATAAACACACACAAAAGAAGTATTTGTGTGGAGTAAGATGTTTAGAGAGGGTTGAAGAATGTTTACCAATGTCATGTCCTTTGGGGCCTTGGACTGACAGGAATGTGGATCCTTTCCCATGCACCTGAACTGGATTGCCTCAGATTTAAAAAAAAAAAAAAAAAGGCCCATGAGTGAGGGCTTCTTACAGAATGTGTGTGTGCTCACCTGTCAGAGGTGCTAGAAAAACCATTGTGCTTTTGTCCAGGAACACCTTGTCTTTATTTGCAAGGTTTTGTGTGGTCTTTGGTGTCCACAGGTAGTCTGTACCTACTGTAAATAAACTCCAAACCTGAGTTCACCTACTATTTGCATGTTCATGCTTTTTTTTTTTTTTTTTTTTTAAAACGGGTAAACCAGATAGGTGTTCCCTCAGAAGCAAAATATGCCTATGGCTCGATAGCATGGAAGCCAATATAATGGGGACAGTAATGTACATGGTTTCTGAATGACAGGGCCCCTTGTTTTTGACACAGAACCTTCTGAGTATTGGTTTCCTCAGTGGCAGCCATGGAGGACAACATGCCTTTGACTGTGGTTTTCTTGCCCTACAAGTGTGTTTTGCAACATATCCTTCCTGCTTGCCCTTTAATACACAGAGTATAGTGTTCTTCCTCTGACAGGCAAATTTGCAAAGAGATGCATGTTTGCATTCACCTGCTCGAGGAGAGACCCAGATGGAGGTCCAAATATGCACACACCCCCCATCCGCACACACAGGGCAGTTGGGTTTGTGGACAGACAACCACAAAGGTGTTCCACTGAGAATAGGGGCAGGAACAGGAAGAGAGAAGCAAGTATGTGGTAGCTAAAGGAACATGGCTCCTGCTTCATAGGTCTGTCTGCTAGGACCAGGTGTCCATCTAGATTGACTTCCAGAGCCCCTCAGCCATTTTCAAGATGCTTTTGCTTACTATCACTAATGTGTGTGTACGTGTGTTAGTGTCCCTCAACGATGCTCCTTGTGCTATATGTTAGGTGGCTGGTTATGTGTCATCCTATGTTGTGGGTGATATCTTTGTATGGCCTGATGCATTTGAGAAGGACTAGTTAGACACAAGAACACAGTGCTGTAGTTTGAAATTAATGTGTGTGCAGTTTTGTGCACACATGTTGTGTGACCAATGCATTCATTACACTCTTGTGCAGATTGTATAGCTGTAGTACTTGCAAAACAATAGTTCAGTGGCCTTAAAAGGGGAGTAAATTTTTAGCAGGACCTGGAACTGAATTAATCATGAAAGTCACTTTTTCTTGTTTGTGAGCACAACCCCCACCCCTGTCTGTCATGTAAATTCATGGAACACAGCGTTGGGATAATTTTATCTTTTTTTTGGCTGAAAAATGCGGGATCCGTCATAAGTAAACTTGGCTGTTGTACACACCATTTATTGTTAGACAAGTTTTGTGTTTGTGTTCTAGTTCTTTTACAGCAGTGAGACTGGAATTGAGCACAGAGGTTAAGTCCAGTGTTGCAACAACTTCACACTGTGGTTGGATGTTCTCAGAGCTTCCTGTAGTTCAGTGTGATGACATTCATCATTGTTCTGAAATCTAGCAGCTGAAAACATTGCAGCAGGGGTCTCTGTGGTAGTATTTTGATGTCAAGCAAAGAGGTCTCACTAATGATATTGGATCCACAAGATGGTTTATTATTTAGCGGCTTCCTTTGTTCAAGGTAACTTAAAATGCTTTACACACTACACTGAACTTCCAGAAATTATTTCAGCTGGATTTGTGTGTATAGACCAGGATTGGTGAGGCTGAGAGCCACTTTAGCAAAGGTGTGTAGGAACAGATTCTTCCTAAAGAATGTCTGTTTTGAGTTGCTTTGCTGTTTGTGTGCTGCAGCTTGCCATGCCATGTCCCAACAAGCATGGCTGCCTTCCTTGCCTGGTCACATGACCCCCCCCCCCCCTTCGCCTATTCTGTCATGCCCTGTGGTCAAGGGAAGTGATTGTGGTATGCCACTTGGAAATCTACTCAGGTGTGCATGTTTGTGTGTCTGCTGTGTTAGCTACTTTATAAGTTGTTTTTCTGGAATCTTTGCGTTTTCCCCCGAACCTGCTGTGACTACATTAGACACTTTTGTTCCACCTGCCCCCCCCCAAGTGTGTTTAAAACCATGCTGTCAAAATATAAGGTGTGTTGTCTTTGCCTAGTCTGAAAGTCAAAGGTCTATACATCACCAGTGCCTGACAGCTATGGAGGGTTGCTGGTCTGCCCCTCTGCATGCTCTCACTTGCAGGAAGTATGATCTCAGGAAGACCTAAAACCTGGTTTGCAGGTTTGCTTTTGTAGGGTGTTGTATTCCCCTTCAGTTAAAAGGTTCTCACTGGAACTGAGAATTAGACTACTTTTTTTTTTTTTTTTTTTTTTTTTTTTTGCTGTTGGTTGGACAGAACTGTGTCCTGGCTGTGATCACAGGTTGTTGTTCTCACACACGCACACATATATATATATTTTCTGAACCGCTTGTCCCATATGGGGTCGCGGGGAACCGGAGCCTACCCGGCAACACAGGGCGTAAGGCCAGAGCGGGAGGGGACACACCCAGGACAGGACGCCAGTCTGTCGCAAGGCACCCCAAGCGGGACTCGAACCCCCAACCCACTGGAGAGCAGGACCCGGTCCAACCCACTGCACCACCATGCCCCCCACATACATATTATATTCCTGCTCATAATAATTTTCCAAGGGCTCCTTTACTTGTGTACATGCTATGGAAGTATAAAAGTTACCCCTTGGAGTCACTCGTATCCAGATCTGCAGGAAACTCTAGAACCAGAGCTTTTTCCACTGTGCCTTGGCAAGAGTTCTTCTTGATGTTGTAGCGATCTTGCTGATGCCTTCAGCCAGAACCCCTCCTCTGTGTTTGAGGCGATAGATTGTTTTACATGTTTGTTTGTGCATAAGCAATAGTCAGAAGTGACCAGTCAATATGGAAAAAAGTGCTGAGTTTTTTTTTTTTTTTTTAACGATTTCTCACCGAGAAAAGCCTGTGGGGTATTGATGTAGTGCTTTCGCTAACAGAGACTGTGAGATGATGGTGGTGATGATGATGATTGCTTTCACGTATAGTGTTGGCAGGTCTTTTTGGAGACACAAACCTTTTCCTTCATCTGGTGTGTGTGTGTGTGTGTGTGTGTATTCAGAGGTGTACTGTAGAAATGTGCTTGGGTATTTCTGTTGGGGTTTAGGTTCAGTATAAGGGTGGACAATAGGGGTGCTGGTGGCGTCCTCTCCAAGGACGGTGCTAGTGCTCACACCACATCAGGTAGCAATCCCTAGCCTGGCAGCAGGGTTCTGGTGAAGACCCACACATGTCTGAACTCGTGTAAGCTTGTTTCAGAATTCTGGAGGGGATTTGACTCATACCATGTCAGTGTTTGTAATCCTCTCCATAGTCTTACCTATTTCCTATCATAGATTATAAATATATGGTTGAAGTTTTTAAGAAGAAAATAAGTGCAGAGGTTAGAGAATTGATTGATTGATGATGATTAGAGAAACCGAATATTGTAATATTGAGTACTGTGAAAACATGGGCAGCAACTGAGGATCGATTGTGTTGTCACCTTCTCTTACTTCTGCTCTGTTTGCTCTGTCCATAGGACCCTGCAGGAATATTTGAGCTGGTGGAACTGGTGGGGAATGGTACCTATGGACAGGTGTACAAGGTAAGTTCTTTTGTGTGTCTACAGTATGTATTTGTAAAAAAAAGACACCAAAGATGGTTTGTGCAGCAGTGCCCCATTGGAATAATTTCTGGGTCTCTGCCTAAAGTCAGTTAACCATTGTTAGCAGCTACTTACCACTTTCTTTTTGGGACCAATGAAGCATCACCTTATGTGAGAATGCAGAAAATTTGCAGCGTGTAGCAACAGAAGAGTGGATTTGTGTGTCAGTATTGTAGCCTCCCCTCTTTAGCAGATGCGTTGAGGCCTGTCTTGCAGAGAAGCAGTGGTTCTGGAATGTCTTGGCAGTCTGATTCAGTATGTGACAATCTCTTGGCAGTCTGATTCTTCCACACCTGAAGAGATCACTGTTTCAGACACTGCATGCAAGAGGCAGTTATCCATTGGTTGTGTTCTTTCGTGCTCCAGTGCTAGTTGAGGGTGTTGGGTCACTTCTGAGAGCTTGCAAAGAATCAGGTAATAGGAGAAGGACCTTGCAGGTTAAAGTAGAGAAGAGCCAATAATGTTGCAGTGATTAATGTACTTGATTAGTCCCAGTAGTGTGAAATTATAAAAATAAATAAAGCAGCTCTAACTGAAGTTGTTGGTTTATCAAGACTCATGTCAAGGGCCTTTGTTGTGCTCATGGATGTGGTGCTACTGACATTTGGGGTCACCAGCACCTTGATGTTTGGATGTCAGACACTAGCTTCTTGTAATGACTTTGCATGTGGACAGTGGCCTCCTGTGAGTGGGGAAAGGAGATGTGAAGAATCACATGGCACACTGAGCGGATTGCAGTAGGGCTGTTCAACATGTGTTGCTGGAGATTACCCTAGTTTTGAATATACTTTTCATTCACTTCAGTTTTCTGAAATGCTTATGGATTCTGTATATGTCTGTTTTGAGAGAGGTTCTTCGTAATCTTCACTCCTTCTGCACCAAAACGCCCTCCCAGGTGTCTGCAGGGGACAGAGCTGTTTTTATCTGACAGGCACTGATGCCTCAGGGATGCTTAAGTGGTTGTGGGGAAGTAATAGCGTTGAGCTTTCACTCCTCCATACTGCATGTTGAGTGTCAACAGCCAACACCAGAATCCCATAGGCACTACACCAGTGTGGATGGGGACATATCTCTGACTGTGACATAGTTGATCCTCAGATCCTTGGACATGCACCAGTGAGCTCTCATTTGAGTCAGCAGGTGGCCTAGTAAGTGAGGAGTCCCAGGAATGGTCCTGCATCTCTGCCTTGGACAAGGTGCCTAAATTAAGCAATTTGAACTGAAAAATTTTGCTCTAAAGGGGTGAAAATAGGGGTGCGGTGGCGCAGTGGGTTGGACCACAGTCCTGCTCTGTCGGTGGGTCTGGGGTTCGAGTCCCGCTTGGGGTGCCTTGCGGCAGACTGGCGTCCCGTCCTGGGTGTGTCCCCTTCCCCCTCCGGCCTTACGCACTCTGTTGCCGGGTAGGCTCCGGTTCCTCGCGACCCTGTATGGGACAAGCGGTTCTGAAAGTGTGTGTGTGTGTGTGTGTGTGTGTGTGTGTGTGTGTGTGGGGGTGAAAATAGGAAATTCCTTAGGATGTACACTGCATGAAGCTCTGCGTTTGATGCATGAGCAAGTGTTTGTGTGTGTGCGCGTGCGCGCATGTACGATGGGCTGGAAGGGTGTCACTGATGTTGACGAGAAACAAACCTGCATTCCTCCTCTTGAACTGTGTCAGGGAATGTCCTGCAACATCCTTGTAAATGTTGGAGGGACCTTAATGGAGAGCAGTGAAGCAGCTCTTCTCATGCCTTGTGCGTTGAGCTCATTGACAAGTTTCTTGACAAGACCAAATGAACACTGAAAAAGTGGCTTACTAGATGTACAGTTCAGGTATTGCTGTCAACAAAAGCAACTTGTTTAAAGGAAATGCTTAGAAATGCAATATCAAATTCATTAGAAATAAAAAAAAAAAAAAAGGTGCAATCTCTACATAATGTATTTTACAGCATAAAGTAATGTCAGTCATTTAGAAATTTGCTACTTGCAATGGCATTAGTAAACAAAAGGATATGGCTTTAATTTGTCTTTGTTTTTTCGGGGATTTCTCGCTTTCAAAGACCCTCAACATTAGCGCTGCGGTGAACTTGCATGTTGTCACTTGCTCTCTTCAGAGACCAACAAGCAGTAACAAAAAACCAAAAAAGCTGCATGGAGGACGTTTGAACATGTTATACTGTCACAGCAGTGCGTACGTTGGCGTGGAAATACTTCAGCGTAAAAAGATTAAAAAATAAAAGGTATGACCGGCAGAGGTCTGATCAAAGGAAACTTGTCATGAATTTTGTCAGTTCTTCTTATTAGTGTGACTGTTTTCGTTCTCAAAGATGAAACTGGGTTTGGTTTCAGTGGAAATTGTGCGATAAGGAAATGGCGGCCAATAGAAAGGCAGCTTAGCTTTGAAGTTATTTTAGAAGAAGATGTCCTATTTCCCCCCACCTTTGGCAACAAGTCTTTAACTGATATGTGGAAACATCAGTAAGACCAGCTAACACAAACTCGTTTTGCAGTGGTACCATAAAACTTAGCATTTCTTTCTTATCCATTACACACACGTGTGTTATCTGCAGGGCTCAGCTGATGTATCACAAGTGAGGCTTGTTTGCTCATGCAGTGAGTAATGGTGAAAATTGTTTTGTTGCACAGGAAATGATGGCTTGGATGTTTTGTAGGTGTTTGTTTTGAGCAGAAATTAATGGCATATTTTCCACAAGCCAACAATGTTGCTGTGCCTGTGATACTTTAAAGATTATATTCTGTCTGATAATTTGGGGGGCAGGGAGGAATGGAGGCAGCTTCTGCAAAGCATCTTGGAATCTGCAGTCCATTGAACAGAGGAGTATGTAGTGTTTTTAAAGGGAATAATGCCGGTATGGGTTTACAAGGCTTGAACGGAAACCAATACAAGTGATCCTGGAACAAAAGCTGTCCACTGGAAAGAAGGTTCTACCCATAATAGAAGCAATTAGACACAAAGTGCTGCCTCTGCGGTGTTAACCTTTCTCACAATATCACCTATCCATGTACAGACAAAATACACAAAATGCAAAAGAACAGACAAAATGATGGAAATGCCACAGGAATTAATGTAGTGGGCGATTGAGTTACGTTTGCTGCATTTGGGAGTGGAGGTTGAAAGTAAGTTCCTTAGAGAAAGGACATGGAAGGTTGGCACATTCCCAACTTCAGTCTCAGGATTCACTGTCCAGTCTGTCTTGTAATGGAGTGTACCACCTGTACCATATTCTGTTCTTCTGTTCTTTACACTTCATCAATTGGTTTAAAAACTGTGCTTAATTTGGGCACTGGGCAGCATAATAATCAGCCATTGACTTGCTCCAGTAAAACTTACCCAGCTGAATAAATGGGTAAATCTTTAAGTAGCTCAGCATACTAACATTGTGAATTGCTTTGGAGAAAATTAATAAACTAAATGGAAACAATTCCTATTATTGTTGTTATGAGGGGGGCATGGTGGCACGGCAGATTTGGCTGGTGCCCGCTATGTGGTGGGTCTGGGGTTCACACCCTGCTTGGGGTACCTTGCGATGGACTGGCATCCTGTCCTGGGTGTGTCCCCCCCTCCCTCTTCAGCCTTGCGCCCTGTGTTGCCAGGTAGGGTCTGGCTCGCCGCAACCCTGCTCGGGACAAGTGGTTGTTGACATTGGTTGTTGTTATTAGTAAATGTACTTTGTGCTGCAAAGGCCTGAAATTGCACAACATACATGGACATGGATTTAAAGTTTGATTTTGGAAAAAGAGATTGAGTGTGATTTACTGCCTCTGTTCTAAAACTTGAGTGTTCCCATAGTCCAGTAACCTTAGTTGTTGTGTAGCTCTAAGGGGTGTCATATAGGGGAAACAGAACAGTGAAACTGTGTACTGCATAGTGTGTGAGGAGGAGACTGAGTGAACTCTAGCTGCTGTTATTGAAAGTGACATGGAATATTGGCATTTCTCTTTTCACTTGGTAATTATTTGGATCACATGATGTGTGGAACTGGACAAAAGTGCAGCAAACCCTCATACTTTAGAGCTTTGTGCATCAAAACTTTTCTTATCTCTGCTGTACTGACTCTCAAAGGATTGTGTGACACTTCTGTCTGTAACTCTTTGATCCAGTGGCAGAGGTTTGGTGTCTTGTGGTTGTACCCCCCCCGTCGGGTGTGATGTCCAGTCGCTAGTCTGTTGACACATCCACATGGTCTCGCTGTAGCCCAAACTGATACCAGTGGAGAAGATTTACTTGTTTCTCATCGCATGCCTTGGGTCCTAAGAAACCAGTCCGCTGCTGTCGTGTCAAGACCATACAGCCATCTGTCAGTTATCAGGGGTTCCAGCTCATTGGATCTTTTTTCTGCTGACAAGGGTGTCATCAGCATAGCAAAAAAGTTGCAGGAATGGATTTAATTTGTTCGTGTTGGGGCGACATGTGTCAGCATGGGAGTGTGGTGGTTCAAGAAAACTCCTGAAGGGGGAACAGAAGACTTCAGAGAGCCTGGGGTGTCCCCTCTGCATGTGTGTCTTGCGTGCGGAGACCTCAGTGTTTTTGTCCCATAGTGGCACTGTGATTTTAGTTTGCCTTGTCTTCCAAGGCTTCATCTTTTGGCAGTTATTGTCTAGTACTATTACAGAATGCATATGACTTTTGTGAAGTGTATATTGACTAAAAATTCCAATATAATTTAGTGATTTGAAGGGTTTCCACACTAGTCCTCCTCAAACTGAGAGGGCATGGCATCCCAGATGTTACGTACCATTGCGGAGTTCCTGTCCCCTGAAGCATCAGAAATGGTAGAAATCATCTGTTAGAGCAACACTTACTAACATAGTTAGTGGTAAACTTGTGGGTGATCACCAGAATTTGCAGGTGGGGTGAGTTGCCATGCTGAGAGCAAAACAGGCCAACACAACAGCAAACCTGTTTCCTGTCTCTGCATGAGTGAACATGGCATTTCTGCTCTTCAAAGTGTGAATTTTAACTTTTCTAAGATCACGTGATAAATGGTTTGCATTGAAAATGCTGCTGAGAGCACCACATGCTCAGTTTGCACTGCAATCTATGGTCTTATCTTATTTATGATTATCCATAGTTTTAAAAAAGTTTTGGTCACCTGTTTTTCCAGAGTTACTCATTTATTCTGCAAGGTATTTCTGTAGGGTCACTGCCTGGGTTTTGGGTAAAGATTCAAATCCAGTTCAGTCTGTGTAGAGTTGGCATGTTTTCCTGTGTCCGTGTAAGTTTCTCTGGGTGCTCCGGTTTCCTGCCGCTGCCCAAGACTTGAAGTTTAGTGCACTGAACACTTTAAATTACGTGTAGTGTATGTGAATGTGTGGCTACTCTGTGAATCCAAACTGTTAATTGAATCCTAGAAAATGTGCTCAGTTTCTGTGTTGCTGATGTAACACATGTGCCAGTATGAACAATTTGTCTCACTATAAATCACCCTGAATATTACTGGTGTGTGTGACAGTGTAGAGATTGTTCTTGAAGTTATAGCGTTGGCTATACCTTATCACTACGTGCTGTTTAGGTGTAGCCTGTTGGGCAGTGAGATGCTTGCTTGGGTATGGTTGTAGTTGTGATCATGGTTGTATTTCTGTTTACTGGTCTTTGTTAACTTCGTTTACACTGAATACAGTAACTGGACTATTTTCTCTTAACTTTGCCTTCCTTACCTGAAAGGCACACCTCTCCCTCATGCCGTAACCTGTGTGTGTGTGTGCATGCACATGCATGCCACAGGCAGTGAAGTTAATTTAAAAAGTTTACTTGCCTACTGCAGGGACCTGGCCTCACTATGCGTTTACCTTTTGCTTTGGTCCACCATCAAGAAATGTTAAATACCCAAGGGCATAGTGGGTGTGGCATCTCACCGAAGTGCTGTTCAGAAGGAACGGGGACCTACACGTACACGGTTTTTACTGTTCTGTTGTACTACCATGTGCCTTTACATTCATCAGTGCAGGAATACTGTATATATATGAATTTGTGTGGCACAAACACACTTTTGAATGCCGTCTTTAATTTTCCATTGGTTAGAGGAACAGAAGAATGTTTGCTAGTTGTCTTTTTTACTGCTTGTATGTTTGTAGCTTTTGTTACATGACTGCCTTGATGGGCTTCGGGTTGATGATAGAGCCTATTGGTGGCTGGATTGTGATCAAATCTCAAGATTCATTATTGCTGAAGCTTGTTGTTTGTTCCCAGAAAGGTCAGACTTTACAAGGACCATGTTTCATAGCTTGCTCTGGTTTGAGCCCCTGTGGGGTGACCTATTAGTTTTGCTCCCTGTTGCATCAGCAACTGTCAAATGAGCCTCAGCTGGACTGCTAGCAGGGATCCAAAGTGTGTGTGTGTTGGTATAACAAGTTTTGTTTTTATGAATGATTGCCTATTTTTAACTGAGGCTTTGGCACAGAAATCCAAAAGCCCTCTGTCTTCTTCTTATGGAGAGAATAAACTAATGAGCACTCAGTTTCGATATGGTGCTGGATGTCTACATGTCACAAACCACTTTAGTACGGCTCCAAAACTTCTAGTAATGCCTGTCGGATGTATGTTCTGTCTACTCTATCTTATTGCATGTTTATATTGCTTTTTATTGCATTATCTGTACATGGAGTCCTACATGTATATTCTTTAAATACTATACATACTGTACAGGTGTGTGTTGTGTATATTTGTGCTCTGTATATTTGCAACTTAGGTTGCGGAGAATGCACCAAAGATTTTCACCACCTGTACACTTGTGGTTATGGTGCAGTGATAAAATGATTTGATTTTGACAGGATGACATTTTGATAGGCTTTCTGTAAATTCTCTCTAATTTTGGGGGTCATGCAAGGCCACAGCATAAATCCTGTAAAAGGCTAGAGGTTGTTAGCAGATTATCCTGCTTTTCATTGCTTGGCTGTTTAAGTAAATCTGACTAAAAGCTACACAAAAAGTAGAACATGGGGGGTGTGTCTTTCTGTTCATTAGGTTTGTTCTAAATTAAGTGCCATTTTGCAGTAAATGTATTGTTTACAACTCTTCTAAAATCTCACAACTAGTTTTAGATTTTCATAAAGCTCTCCTGGATGAGGAGACCAGTAGCAGGATTGTAGTTAATATTTGTAGCGCTCAGAACGGAAGTCTTGCATGTGAAAGACACCGCTATCATGTAGAATCCTCCCCAAACAGTCACGAATGCTTTTAGAGAAGACAACTCTTGACTGACATTGAGGGATCGACCCTTATGTTGTAATACTACAATTTGGAATTATTTCATATCTCTCTGGATAAATATAAGTTGCTGCTTTTTCCCAGTAATTCTTTAAGGTTATTGGACTGGTCTTCTGGGTCAGCTGGACTTGGTTGTTCTTGTGCACTAATATGGAGGACATGTGGAAGCTCTAGAGTTCAGCTGTCATGTGTGATATCTGCTAGAGACCCCATCTCATGAACGACAAGAGATAGTGGACTAGAGTCCAGTGTTGGCACAGCGATGGAACCATAGCGCTCAATCTGTGGTCGTTTGTGGAGCAAAGTGGAGTAGGAAAGAAGTGGCGAAACAGGACAAAAAGGTATTGAATGTGTGAAATCCTGCCATTTTGTTCTTTTGGAAAAGAGAACTTTGACTGGTCGGTAAACTTTCACTGCGCTCGGGGGTGTGCATGGTGCTGCATGTCTGAGTGCAGATGCCAAACCCTCTGGGTGTCTGTCCTGCCATCTGCTAAAACCTGCCACCGGATTATGACGTGCTGTCCCATCCGGCGCCCCTGTCACCAGGGTAGGCTGGCAGCCCAGCCCTCAGGCTTCAAGATGTTCTGGGTGTCTGTCATGTCACGTAATCTGCAGGGGTTGGAGACAGAGAGCGTGCGATCTCCTAGGGCTCAGCTGGTCCCCCACGTTCCTGTGGCTTATGGTCAGCTCATGATCATGTAGATATGCAAGGACAGCTGGTAGTGTAGTGGTTAGAGCGGCTACATTTGCACCCAAGGGCTGAAGGTTCAAATCCCACCTCCAGCTGTACTACCCTTGAGCAAGGTACTTACCCTAAATTGCACCAGTAAAATCACCCCTCTGTATCAACGGGTGAATAATTGTAAATAGCTTAACATTCTACGTGCAGTGTAAATATGCATGTAGATGCAGTGAGGTGAGACTGTGTCTACCTGTCAGAGCACTCTGTACACTAGTGGAAATGGATGTCAATGGGTTTGACTGAGAAGGTGTGTGTGGGGAGGGAAGGCCCCCCCCCCAAGGTCCTGACATGGTGGGATGGCAGAGGTATTTGGAGGGGGGAATGGTACTGATACAGTGTTTTTACATGCATTTTTTTTTTGGTTGCTGTTTTGTTTTGAGCTCTGTGTTGGAAGTTCAGTGGCATTCAATGGGGGGTCAAATTCATAGGTGAGTTGTGAATTCTCTCATCTTGATTCTCTGCAGGTGTTTTTCACAAGTCCAGGCTGTGCAGGACCTAGTGGGCCCATGGATGCTGGTGTGTGCATGTATGGCTACGATACAATCAGATCACAAACAGAGACTGTTCCCATGCTTCACAGACCTGTGCCAGCTGGATGATGAAACTAACCCGCAACTCCTGCCACCGACAGCCAGAGCTGGAGTGGCAGCCATCCGAGATGATGGGGAAACTTGTTCCGCTCCCGTGTCATACGTGTGTTCTCCACATCTGAAGATAACACAGGAGTTTGTCTCTGGTTGAACACTTTCTGGTCATTAGTGAGCTGTTGCTGTAATTCAGCTTTTTTACACTTTGGACTTCCTATGACACTTGGACTGGTGGTCAGCCCCTCTCCTTCACTGTGTGTCTGGAGGAAGCTGTTTGTGTGATGTCTGTCTGCCAAATACATAATTGATCAGGTCAAGGGGCTGGTTGCTAGTGTGCTGCACTGTGGTTCCATCCTTCCATTAATTACCTTGAGACCTTAGATTTTGTTATATGTAAAAAAAAAAAAATTTTTAATTGATCAGCTTGAGACCTCACAGGGAACTTGCTGGGAAATTTTCACTTGTTGTGAAAACAGTGTGAACCATGGTCTGCTTACAAGCGTGTGAGTATGGGATGAATTTCAGCTTCTCATGAAGGCCATAGTCACCTTTCAGTGTCATACAAGTTGTCACCCTGGCTTTTTGCATAACTGAATTCAAATTTTTTTTTGTGTGCGTGTTCATTCTACATGAAAACTGCAATTCAGTAGCAATGTTAGCTTACTGAGATGTTATGGAGCTGTATTACACAGGGTGGGTCCTGATGCTGATCCTGGATCTAGTGCCTGACAGTGCATTGGGAATATGCTGCATGGGACAGTATGAAACACTTACGTTAATCAACTCTCTGTATCTCTCATTGCTGTAATGGATGTCTGGTCATGATGAGCATGGAGTCTTCTGCCATGTGTACATGCAGAGGGGTTAGCGGTATGAAGACGGAGTTTAGTTTACACATGTCAGAGGCAGCAGCAGTCACCGTAATATGGTAATGCTGGGTATTCATTGTTTCCTGTGCAGGCTCAGAATAGCACAATGCTTGATGTAGATGGAGAATATGGAAGACTGTGCTTGATTAGGAGCATCCCAAGTGTCCATGCACCCCAAAACATGATTGTGGTTTCCACCAGAACTGGCAGCTTCTTAAAATTTGTGCTGCTTCAACTAAAGCTGTGAGGACCAAAATATTTTCAGCCTCTTTGAAGCAAAAGAGGATCAACTCATGTCTTCTGAATAAGAAAATATCTTGTTTTTTGAGTTTTGTTTTTTGCAGTAAATCTGAATTAAATCGGCAAATGACCCATCTCCGTTTCCTAAATAGTGTATGAAGGCTTATTAACAGCTGCAGCGGCTTCTACTGCTGTGGTTTTCAGCTATTTCTGTAGCACAGTGCTGCACCACTTTCTGCTATATTCGAGAATAAACACAGAAACCCCAAGTCGGTTTATCTTAGCTCAGTGATGTGCTGTGTAAGTGAGAGCTCTGTTCCCTTTTCACTTTGAAGGCTAATGGACTCACTTCTTCTATCCATGCTGTACAAACGGGGTGAAATTACCAGCTGGTGCAGAACCTACTTTTCTTCATTAAGCTGTATGATGTCCTTGTGCAGGGTGACCACAGGAAAATGATGGTAACATTTATGAAATGCTGGAGGGAATATGAGGTAATATGCACGTTCACTTCAGCGTATATACACATGCAAAGAGGAAGATACCAGCTGCTGCGCACAGTGTGGATACTAGGAATGATGTAAACACAGTACACTTCTGACCTGTACTCCTGTCTCTCATTCTGGTGTGGTACACTGTGTGGCTCCCACCTCCTTAATGCCTGTCAGTCTAGTTCAGTCAGCCACTCCACAGGTTCTCGTTTGTGTCCCCTGCCACAGCTGATTCCAGAAAACTCCACTCCCACATGAACTCGCACACACAGGTATGTTTATGACATTAATGTCACAAGTAATCCTCAGTTGTGACCCCAGTTAATATAGTGAAGTTGCAATTGTTCTTCAGTTTTAAATTGTTCTATAAAAGCTGACTGACTGGCTTACAAAAAAGGGGCCATCTAACACGATAGGACTTTCCGCCCAAGGTTTGAAAACATGAATGCGCGCGTGCACACACAGTCTTGTTGTCCGAGTCTCATTCCTTAAATGCCAGTCAGCATTTTGTTCTACTGACACTATAAACTTTTCACTGACATCTTAAAACTGCCCATTGCAGCCGCCTTTGTCTGGGATTCGATTTCCAGAGCGATGAAGTCTTCAGATCCAGTTTCCGTCTGGCCGTCTCTTATTTTTCTAGAAAATTTCTCAAGGCGACACAGAGCGCTGAACACAGTTTGGGGGGGGGTGATACTATGTTACAAGCAGTGATACAGAAGACAGAAATGACAAAGTTGAAGACAGTAGTGTCAGAAGCAGAAATAGTTGATCATAAAGTGAACCAGCTGCCGACTGAGGATAGGAAGCCAAAAAAAACCCAACTGCGAGAAAGGGGGGGACCTCTGGATTTCCAAGTACCAGAGACTGCCCTCTTAGCTCTCCCTGGCATTCCAGTGTGGAAACTGTGGATATGCATAGTGGGGAAAAAAGACTGCTCAAGACAGAGCTATAAACTGGAAGCTTGTGGTTGATGATCTTGTTGGTTGCAGTAGGCAGGCTTTTGCTCCCAGTTACTGAGGTCACTATAGTAGTATACTGATGCTGTGGAAGGGCTGGTATTCCCAGGGTGCCATAATACCATAGGGAAAAAGAAAGAAGGAAACAACTCATAAATACGCTGGTTGGGTTGATATCCAGTCCAGAAAGAAAGGACTTTACCTGTTAACAATCTCAAAATTAATCTGTGTAAGTGAATTGATGTGTGAATTGTAGGACAGCTGATAGTTGAAGAAGGTACAGAGGTTCCTAGCTGATGTAGTGTTGACATTTAGGCCCTCTAGATTCCTGAGGGTTTGTTCTTGGTAAGTTTTGGTCCCAGGGGCAGGAGCTTTGTTTTTTTCTGCGTACAAGGTAAGATAGTTAGCACCAGTTCAGAGCTTAATGTCACTCAGGGAACAGGACAAGTGCTTACTGGTGAGAATGCCTGAAGCCTTAGTAACAGGTAGAGCAGTGTATCATCAAAAAAAGAGCAGAAATGAATCTTTTTCCACAAAATCATACCTAATGGTAGCATTTGTAGCACAAACGGCAACAGTCCTGGCACCAAACCCTAAGGTGTTCTGTATTGGGCAGGAGATGGTGCAGTTGGAGAGAAGTGGTTGTTAATGTATGTACTGGAATTAATTTGTAATAAGAGTTAAACCACTGCCAGAAAGGCCCAAGCATGTCTCCAGCCGATACAGCAGGATGCTGTGATCAGTAGTGATTAATGGTGATCGGTAGTGAGGAAGGCTGCATTGAGATATAGAAGGATGAGCCCTTTTAAACCCTACATCAGCTGATTGCGGTCTTTGGTGGCTCTGACTAGGCATGTTTTAGCACTGTGGCACAGCTGAGCCAGAATGAAATTTTTAAACAGGTTGTTTGCAGCAAAGTATGAAAGGAGCTGTTCTGAGGCAGCCTTTGCTAGGGTTTTATAAATTCAAGGGAGATTAGAAATTGGTCTGAAATTGCTGAGAACAGAGGGATCCAGGGTCGGGTTCTTGAAAGATGGTTCAGAACTATGATTTTTAAATGAATCTGGATCCACCCTGTATGACACAGGCATGGATTGTGCTGAGTGTAGGTCTGATAACCAGTGTAAAGAATTGAGAAGCTTTGCTGATATTTGTCCAAGGGGCAGGAAGGGTATTTGATTGGCAGGATTAGTGTGGCTGAACCCTGCTCACCAACAGTCTTGAAAAATGCAAGGAGCAGCTGTTGATGTGGGTTGGCATTGTGGTGCAGGTGGGGTTTGAGTCGGGTTCAGTCTGTGTGGTGTTCGTATGTCCTCACTCTGTCTGGATTTAGTCCAGGTGCTCCAGTTTCCTCCTACAGGCCAAAGACATGTGTTTGAGGTTAACTGATGACTCCAAAAGGTTTCTTTATTCTTCCCACAATCCACTTGGGTGGTCACTTTATATTACTGGTATGTCTGTGCATGACATTGCTTTTAGGTGTGTTGTCGTGATCTATAGGTCATAATTTATTAAAAAAAAAAATGTGGCTGTTGATACTTTCCTGGCTTTTGGGGTATTATGAGAAAATGAGGATGGAGACATGCCAAGCCTTTTTGAAACGTATGTGGTTTTCTTCCCCTTGAAGCTGTTGACAGACTGAGATTACCACTTTCCTTCTCTTCTGTAACAGGGTCGCCATGTTAAGACGGGTCAACTTGCTGCCATCAAGGTCATGGATGTCACTGGGGTAAGGCTGTTCTCCTTTATTCTAGAAATCCATAGGCATGCACATGTAGGAAAAATGCAGTGTTGATACAAAGGCATATTATCACACACATGCAGTCATGAACAGAGACACGATCTCACACATTATGCATATGGGTAGAGAATAGAAGATGCACACAGCTCAGGGGTAGAGAAATAGAGTTGCTCTTCTGACTCATAAACTGTATTTTCCCCGCATAGGATGAGGAGGAGGAGATCAAACAGGAAATCAACATGCTTAAGAAGTACTCACATCACCGCAATATTGCCACTTACTATGGTGCGTTCATCAAGAAGAACCCCCCAGGGATTGATGACCAGCTGTGGGTGAGTACTCAGATTTTCCTCAACAGACTTGTCCTGAAATACCTCCCTTGGTCTCCCTGACTTCTATTAAATTGTCCTAAGGCCATCAGAAGGTTCATGCTATTGGTTCTGCTTCAGTGGCATTAGGTGTCAAAGGTGATGACGACAGAATGCAGTGCTGACCAGGACACCACAATGAAGTCTTCAGTCCTGTACTTCGCTTTGCGTCGTAATATTTTGTAGCATGGCTTTTCTTTCCTCAGAACAGTGTTTTACTCTATGTATCTGGTTTATTCCCCCCTGTGTTTTAATAGATGTTTGCGACCGAGATGCTGAATGGTTGTCATCTGAGAACCCCTGCTAGTTGATAGTGGTTCTATAGGTTGAGAATGTGTGATGGTTTTGGACAAGGGCCATTCTAGAGATGGGGTTTGAATGCAGGGGGATGATGACTGGAGACAGGGCTGCTTCCTTAGGAGAGAGTCACATATTGCGTTCAGTCTTCAGGTTTTATTGCTCCTTCTCAAGTGTGGGAGCAACAAACAGGAATTAAAGACTTGCCCTTTGTCTTCAAAATAATTTTGATGCTATATTCTTTTTAGAAGGAGCAACAATTAGGAGCTTGGACACTAGGTGACACTATTTTAAGAGAAGTTTATATGTAGCCTCACCTTTTTTTTTTTTTTTTTTTTTTTTTTTAAATAAATGTGGTCTCCAGGTGCCTTGTCCTGCAGAGTCCCATTCTCAAGTGTTTGAGACGTGTTCACAAATGTAGGGTGAACCCAGCTGTTGACTCTTTGCGAGGTTCACACCAGCTCTGAATCTCTGCACTGGGGGGGTCAGTGAGGACTTGTGGCTTTCTATTGCAGAAATTAAGAATATTTCTTCTAGATTGCAGAGGTATCATGTGAGATGCTCGCTGTTAACAGGTCAAATCATTTATTCTGTTTTCCTCACCACGAAATGAAAAGTCAGTGTGCTTCCTCACAATGCCCTCCTCCTCCTCACTGTGGTTTGAACTGGTGCTGTACTTCCTCACAGCAGTCCTTCTCCCAGCTGTGGGTCAGACCAGTGGCACACTTCCTGGTGATGCCTCTCGTCCTCACAGCGGATCAAACTAGTAGTATTTTTCCTCACAAAGCTCCTCTTTTCTATGGGTCAAACAGGATGTGCGTTTTTAAAATTTATTTTATTTTGTTGGCCAGTCCCAGTTGCACTGAGCTTTGACAATTTGATGATGTATTGCAAACTCCTATCACTCAAGTCCTCTCTGCACATGTCAGCTTGCCAGGGGTGTCCTTTTTACGACATTCCAAATGAGGCTGTAATGAACATTTTCTATTTATAGATCCCTCATCCTGTCAGCAGACCCAGTTCCTGAAATGTATCTGGTGCCTCTTCAGTGTCAGTGTGTGCTTTGGCTGCTGTGTTTTCAGTCACATACTGATGCATATTCAGCATGCATGCAAATGCATTCGGTCTCCCTTTACCCTCCCACGAAAACTTGTACACACTGACACAGTCAACACAGATTTGCCCATGGTAATAAAACACTAATTTATAAACTCACATACAGACACACATAGAGCCTCATTTATGCATAGTTATGAATATTTGTCTCTCTTGCTTTTATATACCTTGATTTTCTCCCCACCACAATTCACCCACAGCTTGTGATGGAGTTCTGTGGCGCAGGCTCAGTGACAGACCTTATCAAGAACACCAAGGGCAACTCCCTGAAGGAGGAATGGACAGCTTACATCTGCCGGGAGATCCTCAGGGTTTGTTTCTGTCCTGATTCTAGTTTGTTTGTGCCTTATTCTGGTATGATTTGGTGCTCATTTTCCTCTCTTTCAGGGTCTGACACACCTGCACCAACACAAGGTCATCCATCGAGACATCAAAGGCCAGAATGTGTTGCTCACGGAGAATGCAGAGGTCAAACTAGGTGAGAGCACTGTTTTCAGAAATGAAAACAGTATTATGGAAGGATATTATGGTTTTGAAATGATGTATGATGGAGAGTTGAACTATGTCCTGCCAGGCTTCTCTACCCTGGTCCTGGAGGGTAACAGTGTCTTCAGGGATGCTTTACATTTGCTCACAAATTTGCTGAAATTAATGGATAGAAATGTGAATGAACATTTGCTCAGATAACTTTCTGCTTGAGGAACGCTGACACCCTATAGGGGCCCAGCAGTTTTATTTAGTGAAGCGCTACAGTATAGAATGTGAAGCAGTATAAATGTGGAAGGTGTAAACCTGGGGCATTTTTAAAAAAAAAAAAAAAAAACAGTGTGGTGGATGGATATATGTAGCGCACGCAGTGTAACACAGTGAAACAATGTTAACTTAGTAACTGAGATACATGAGTTTTGTATCAACCACAGTTGACTTTGGTGTGAGTGCACAGCTGGACCGCACGGTTGGTCGACGGAACACATTCATTGGGACACCATACTGGATGGCACCTGAGGTCATTGCCTGTGATGAAAACCCAGATGCTACGTATGACTTCAAGGTACGGCAACACACTTCTGCTTATCTGTCTTTTTCTTGGCCTCATCCACTTCTGCGCACGCACATACTCACCCACAAAACTCCCACACACAGATGGAGGTCAGGCTCTGGGCACTTAATCTAACAACCATCTTTCTGTATAGAGACCATGGTTACAATGCCATCTCATATCACAGCATTTCAAATAAGGCTGAAGCTGCAGGGTAGGAGAATGAGAATGGTGTTTCCATTTTGTAATCTGATTAAGTGGTACATGCTTGTGAGTAAATTTAATTCCAACACTCAGGCAGAGAGGTGCAGGGCGATAATGGGTCCAGAAGAGTTGAGAAAAATGGACAAATGACCTTTACAGCAACTGAAATGCCCTGAAGCAGCTTTTTAAACTCTTCAAGTGATCACTGTGACAGGTTATTAGTGTAGTCTTTTGGTCTTTTAAATGGAGCTTTTACAGTGTTGACAGATTTCGAAAAACATGGGTGTTTGTTTATGGTGCACTCAGTCTAGTGCCCGGCTTATTTCGTAAAGATAAAATCCATGATCCTGCTTTTACACTTTGTCATGGAGGTTCAGCGTACTGTGTTTCTGGGCTATGTGGGTCAGTAATGGAGCTGCTGTTCTGAAAATCATGACCACAATGGAATGTGAACACTGTAGAACTGCAGTTAGAATCCACATGTCAGTGTGAAAACTGTAGAATTCTGCATGCATAATCGACAGCCTTGTGTGAAGGTTTTGTACCTATAAAGTGAAACACCACATCTATATGTAAAGGTCTGTTGATGACATTAAGCAGCAGGCAGTGTATTGCTTAGAGCTGCCTGCTTGTAGTTGAAGGGTCCAGGTTCAAATGCCACCTCCTGCTTTAGTGCTCTTAATCAAAGTAATCGCCCTGGATCAGTCACTGTTACCCTGCTTTATACATTGATTAGTCATTGAAAGTAGCTGACTGTTGTAAGTTTCTTTGGAGAAAATGCTCTGCTGAATAAATAAATATAAAGGAACTGGCAAAAGTGTTGGCTGGGGATGCAGATGCTATGATCGTGGTAATCGAAGAGCTCAGAACCTAAATCAGTGCCAAGATGTGACCTTGATTTGGATTGGATAAAGAGTATATTAACCATAGTAATCATCATACTTTAAGTGTGAGCTTTATCTTTGACCCAGGCTGACAGAGGTAACAGTGCTTTCTGTCCCTGCTTTCATGTTGCAGAGTGACTTGTGGTCCTTGGGAATCACTGCTATAGAGATGGCAGAAGGAGCCCCACGTGAGTATATATAGGCATGGCTTGCCACACTACAATTGTGGTCCACTTGACACACATCACAGAAGTAGCGCAGTAGAGGCCTGTTCATTTCAGTATGGTGGAGTGCAGTGAAGTGTACAAGTGGTCTGTTCACTTTAGTCGAGGCAGAAACAAGTGTGTAATTATTGGGGCTGAGTAGAAATGTATCAAACTTTTTCCATTCTTTTTACTCCTATCCTAGCTCTGTGTGACATGCACCCCATGCGGGCCCTGTTCCTCATTCCCCGGAACCCTGCCCCTAGGCTGAAATCTAAGAAGTGGTGAGTGCCAGACCTCAGACCTCTGTCTAGAAGTGCCTGTATTGCGTTCTCCTGCTGTCGCCATCAGTGGTGCAAAGTGTTTGAGGAACCCCCCTGTCAACTGATGTTCCCATTCTGCACCAGACTCTCATTTCTTTCTCACATCTGTGGCTCATCTCAGTTAAAAATTTCCTTGCAAAATGCTGGAACAAGCAGCCAGTCTGAGAGGAAGTCTGATCTTGTAACACAGCTTTCTTTGGCTCTGTGTCAAGAGGATCTCTTCCATCAGTCTGGTCAGACGACCCTTGGCAGTTGACATAGACAACTTCAAGAAGTTGCAACATTTGATTGCGTTCCATTTAGAGGAAGACTTTGACGCTGGTTGAGACGTCACCGCCTGTTGAGTCAGGTGCAGCGACATTGGCTCTCTGGTCTGGTCCAGAATGGTGAAGTTGTAGAGCAGCATAGAAATGGCAGCTTCCACACGGTACAGCTAGTAGTTTCTCGCATAAATCAACTGCTTTATCTTGGAAAATTTTTACCTCATTTGGTGGCAGGTACAGGAAGGAAGGCAGCATGAGTAGTGGCAAGTGAAGACATAAATAGTGTTTCTGAGCCAGCTTATGGCAGGATACCAATTACTTAAAATTTTTTGTTAAACCTCTGCACTATGGTCTCTGTCTGAAAGTTCCCATCCCCTCCTCTTTGACAGTCCGCAGAGCACAGTGCAGGAGATCCTGATTTATCACTGCCGGCCTTCTGCAGCCCTTAGACATCTAGTAAAGTCATTTTTGCTGTTAAGACTGTGTACTACAGAGTGCTAAGTGACACTTTCAACAGTTCATACTGTAAGAAGAGCCTGTCACACTGTTCTTGGATAAGGAGATACTGAGTGGCATTACCTTCAGGACCTGATTGCTGCCTGTGTCCTGGTGGGGTTGGGGTGGCCACCTGGGTTGTGTTTCAAGGGGCAGGACAGCAGGTTGTTCTACCAGATCCAGGTTTTATTGATGATCAAAATCCAAAACCTGAGAATGGGGACCCAGTGCCTTCAAGGAGAGCATAAAACAACTCAAAAATGTGCTCCAAAATACAGCTCTTCCCTCTAGAGCTCAGGCCAGCTGCTTCAAGTCTTTCTAGTTTCACCTCCAGTGAGTGCAACTGGCTGTCGTCATTGTTAGGGCTGGAGCAGGCCCTTGAGAGCTGTCTGTGATGCAGAACCCCCCTCTTGCCCTGGATTGCACCACTTACCTGCTCACACCATCGAGATGGCTACACTCCTCCACTTCTGGATGCTTGGTGGTCCTGTGCACAACAGGTTCAAAATTTCTAGTTTGTTGGTGCTCAGTTTTGGCTCCAGTGTGATGGAATGATGTCCCTGTCTCCATCAGAACCGCTGAATCTCTTTCTCCATTCAGGAAAGCGTAAAGAAAAGCACAATCTACTGCAGATCTGAGTTGTACTTTGCTTTGGAGAAAAGCATCTGCTGAATGTGAAAATATGATTGAGTAAATGTAAATATGGTGAGCACCACAGAGATGAGGTGGGTCCCATTTACATTTTGACTCTCTTTCTTGGCTGCAGGTCTAAGAAGTTCCAGTCATTCATTGAAGCTTGCCTTGTGAAGAACCACGGACAGCGGCCAAGCACAGAGCAGCTACTGAAGCACCCGTTCATCCGAGATCTGACCAATGAGAGGCAGGTCCGCATCCAGCTCAAGGATCACATTGACCGCACAAAGAAGAAACGAGGGGAGAAAGGTGAGCACCACTCCTAAAGACAGGCACCATGTTACACAATTCCATTTAAACCTTGGAAGGTGTCCAGTGTCCTTACATTTGTGGGTCACTAAGCACAGCTTGGGGCCTCCGTAGGACTGTCTGTTTGGAGACTTGGGAAACACGTCTTCAGTTCTGCTAGGTCCAGTCTCATGACTGGTTCTGTTTGTGCTGTAGATGAGACTGAATACGAGTACAGTGGGAGTGAGGAAGAGGAGGAGGAAAACGACATGGGGGAGCCAAGGTAGGGTTCTGACCCCAGACAGACTTAAAAGCCTGAAAAATCCTAAAAGTGATGTGTCCAAACTGACCAATCCAAAGCAGCTTGGTAAACAATAGTCATTTAAATGCATGACACTGTATGCTCTGACAGTTTAAATTGTGATTTATCACCTGGTTGCACGCTCTTGGGGATTGCTATACCCTTTTTAAAGGGAAGGATGATTTATTTTGCTGGTCATCATAAGCAGTGCTTACGAACATGTGCGATCACTCGCACAGACATACAAATGTTTTTGTCTTTCCATGCAGCTCAATTATCAACATCCCCGGGGAGTCCACCTTGAGGCGGGACTTCCTGCGGCTGCAGCTGGCCAATAAGGAGCGTTCCGAAGCACTGCGCAGGCAGCAGCTGGAGCAGCAACAGAACGAGGAGCACAAACGTCAGCTACTGGCTGAGCGTCAAAAGCGCATTGAGGAGCAGAAGGAGCAACGGCGACGATTGGAAGAGGTGTGTACAATGATGGTCCGCCTTTCTTCCAGATCTTCAAACTGTTGAAACATCTGGTTTTCCCAGAGCCCCGAAGAATAGGCAGTCTGCTGTGGCGTCGCAAACTCAAACTTGTTTTAAAATTGCCTGTATACACAGGACACCCGTACATTTGACCAGGCCACTTCGCCAGTGTATGTCAGCATCTCAGCTAAATTCAGTAACACTGTCTAACCACATTTACCAGAGATGCCTGCTACCGGAGCTCCCTGGACCGGACTAGAATTGCTGTATTTCAACCCATCCAGATCATATTTTAGTCAATTTAGAAGTTTAGAAGTACTCCTGTAACTTAATGTAATTTTTTTTTTTTATAAATATAACTATTACTAGGAAGGTGATCAGGAATCATCGATATTTGGATAAAGTTTTATGCAGCTACTCACGTGATGAACATTGGTTCATATGGTGAAAAGAAACCACTTAAACACATGTCTGCATTTGTCTTTCTGCTAATGAAATGCACACATTTTCTATGAGATGTACATTGCTTTGGAGAAAAGCATCTGCTAAATTAATTAATCTAAAAGTAGTGTAAATCAGTGCATTCATGGAGTTAAGAATGACATAACAGGTTTCAGTGATTGATCAAGTAAACTAATCTGTGCCGGCACCAGGAATCAAAAGTAAATGAACGGTTTTGTGTCAGGAAATGCATTTTTATTCGAAAGTTTGTAATGGATGAGTTCAGAATTTCTTAGACAAATGAAAGAAAAAGAAAATTGGATGTCTGATCTTATAATGATAAATTAAAATAAGGAAGTTGGTTGTTTTGTGGGTAAGAATGGCTGAAATTGAAACGAACTACTTCAGCATGTTCACTGATGAGCAACAGACCACAGGATCATGAGACTATTTTCCCACCGAAGAGCAGACCGCTCTAGTTTTTGGAGGCTAACCCAGGTCCAAAGACATGCTGTTCAGGTTCACCCATAGTGTGTGAGTGATGCTGTGACATAGTGACACTGCTTACTATGACTGACCCATTGTAAGTAGTGTGCAGTACTAGCATTGTAATTCACCTTGGTAAAATGTCTAAGTCCTGGGTGT
Source organism: Scleropages formosus (assembly GCF_900964775.1). Taxonomy (NCBI): domain Eukaryota; kingdom Metazoa; phylum Chordata; class Actinopteri; order Osteoglossiformes; family Osteoglossidae; genus Scleropages; species Scleropages formosus. The sequence continues at coordinate 1,167,194 of NC_041824.1, forward strand.
TGTGTCTCAGTAGCATCTCAAGAGCTTGGCTGGAATGAACGGGAAACCTACCTGAATTAAGTTGGAGTTTCTTTGAGCATCTCTTGATCAGATATAAATCCTGTCCTTCACCAACGGGGCAAATAGCCACAACAGTTAAAAGTAGATGCCCCAGGATTTCCTTCTTGCCATGCTATACTAACAGTTGTCATTTGCCATTGGGACAAACACAATCTGCTTGATAATTTGTTGACACTTTGGCTCAGACCAGCTGCCTCAGCACCCAAAACCTACATGGCCAACTCAGAACATGCTTAATTTGCTGCCAAAGTGAACCTCCTGGCCCCTCAGGGGTGACTATAGCTCTACTGTGGACATCTCTAGCTCTTGGTGAGCTCCAGTGCAGTTGAACCAACTGGCCACCGTACTGAGATTCCCGAATCTTCACTGTCTCCCTGCTGACTGAAGGCTGATGGTTTGTTGTGGTTGGTGGCACACTCTGCTGGCGTACCAGTGACTCTGCATGCTGACGCTTCACTGGCTCTTGTTCACCTCAGCAACAGCGACGTGAGCGTGAGCTGCGGAAGCAGCAAGAACGGGAGCAGCGTCGACGATACGAGGAGATGGAGCAGCTGCGTCGAGAGGAGGAGAGAAGACAAGCGGAACGTGAGCAGGTACGCACACGTTCACATGCGGATGCTCACCTGTACACATCACAACAAAGAGATGTACATTACTACACATTTACACTCCTGTTTACTCATTTGGCGGCCCCTTTTTCTTCAAAGTGACATACTAAGAGTAAACGGAAGCACTTTGCACGAACAGACAGATGGAGACACAGGATCCACTAAGTGTTTTTGCCAGCAAACGTTAGATACTTGTATATCGAGTCCTTTGAAGGAGGAGTAGAGCAGGAGGGGTTCCAGGCTTAGTGTTTCATGTTGGTGTTCAAAGAGCACATGGGAAATGTGGTAGTCTTTACTGTGCTAAATGATGGGCAGAAGCAGGAATATGGCCTGGAAGTTGTACGCTAAGCAGTGGACGGTTGTCTTCCTGTCGACGGAGTGTAAAATCCTTTACTTGGAGAAAGAGGAAAAGTACCTGGGCAACAAGAAAGCTGTGTGTGTGTGTGTGTGTGTGTGTGTGTGTGTGTGTGTGTGTGTGTGTGTGTGTGTCCGTGTGCATTCCCATGTGTGTAAGACAGAGGTTTACATTTTGTTTTTCACGTGCTGGATATATGGCATTTTAATTCCTCCGCCCTCATTTTTCTACCCCAAAGTACTAACTTCTAAGTCAAATCAGTTTAAATTTTTCTATCAATAGGATACTAGTCAAGTGTAAATAAGCCATTGAGGTGATGGTTTGAGATTGTGAGATTTCCTCTTTTTTTGGGGCAGGGCAAAGTTTCTTGTGCATCTGTTACATTTTTAGATATTTACGGTTACAGGTATTTAAAAGTTACTAAAGTTTACAGCATCATCTTTGGTATGAAACTGTACAGTGATGCCCATTTACTTGTTAAAGAAGCTACTCTCTTTCTTTTTTTTTACCCCCTGTCATACCTCTGTAAATAAGTTCAGTCCACAGACACATTACTGGTTTGACCCTAACCAGACATCTGTCTCATGGGGAATTGTCTTAGTGTGAAGCTGGGGAAATGAGTGTTTAGGGCTTTGCTCTGGTGTCCTCCTGTGCCTCCATGTCTGCCCACCTCTGCTGTTCTGTGTCCCACAATGCTTTGTTCCAGAAACTCAATTTAAAACAGAAAAAAAAACTTTTGAAATGTTTCCTCCCTGTCTCCATGTCTGTCTGTCTTAGTCTCTCTTCCTTTCCTTTCTTTCCACATGAGTGTGTTCTGTCAGTGTGTTCTACACCTCTTGATTTCATCACCTGTGCTTCTCTCCTTCTTAGCCCTACTGTCTCTTTCCCAGTTTTCTTTTGATGGCCTCTGTCTCACTTAAATGTCTCTCTCTCTCTCGTTGGGTCCCGCTCTCCTTCTCCGTGGTCGGGTTCTATTGCCGTCTGTCACAGCTCTTTCTCCACCCCCCCAATGCTGACCGCTCCTCTAGGACTACATCCGCAGGCAGCTGGAGGAGGAGCAGAGGCAGTTGGAGATTCTGCAGCAGCAACTGTTACAGGAGCAAGCTCTCCTGCTGGTAAAGGAACCCTGGGTCTAATGTGTGAAACCACGCCTTTTGCTCGACCAAGTCATAGCATTGATTTCTTTGTGCCTGTACTCCCCTCAGCACTAGAACACTTTAGTGGCTTGGCCCCACCCCCCTACCCGCGTGGCATGGGTTTGCATGCCTTTGCCCTGTCTTTTGTGATACCCTCCCTGTCTCCAGAAGCCTGCTTGATCGAACCCTGTGTGCTCTCTTCAACTCAGGTGTGAAAGGTGAACAGTCCAAGAGATGCTGACTTAGATGCTGGCTCAGAAACTAGAAATCTGTGGTGTATGGATGGGTCCCTGCACCTCCCACCCCCCGACTCACTCATTGTGTTACCGATATCACACACGCTTCCAAAAAGGCTCTGTTGTTTCATTTTCTCTTTCACCAAACCATTCTGCCATCTTTGTTCCAATTCAAGCCCAGTAGGCTACGCACTTGGCAATCCCACACACTGGTCCATTACCATTCCTGTCACACCACCTGCACCCTGTGCCTCCCCTTCCCACCTGCAATTTCTGCAGGTACTGCGTGTGGTACAGCACAGTTTTTACCTCCATTTCCTACTCCATCTGCCTGCAGTTTTGTCTGCATTGAGCCACGTCAGTCTGTACAATGATCCGCTTGTGATAGTCTTTCTCACAGCCAATATCTTCTGTGTGTGTGTTGATGTGACTGCAGGAGTACAAGCGGAAGCAGCTGGAGGAGCAACGGCAGGCAGAGCGTCTGCAGAGACAGCTTCAGCAGGAGAGGGCCTACCTTGTGTCCCTACAGCAGCAGCAGCAGCAGCAGGACCAGGAGGCAAGACCTGGAGAAAAGAAGCAGCTCTATCACTATAAGGACTTGGTCAACCCCAACGACAAGCCCACCTGGGCTAAGGAGGTAGGGTTCAAAGTGCCTCAGGAAGTATGTGCTTAGCACACACAGGTGGTTGGCATAAGGAACACCATCCAGAAAGCTCATATTAATCAGTCAGGTAAGATGAGGCTGCAGCTCACATTGACCCTACCAGAGGTCACTGAGACATCTCTTGCTTCACACACTGTTTCACACTATTTTTGTTTTACCAATTAACAAAGCACCCCCCCCCCCCCCCAGTGGCAATGATTATTTTTTTTTTTGTGTGCTCCTGACAGTTATGTTTTTGTGCATTTTCAGTTTTTCGTGTCATCTGTCTCTCAATTCTTATGCCATTACTTTCAGTTTTAATTTTCTCAGTGTGTGATCCTAATTTTTCAGGTCATGAAGCGATCACAAAGTAACTCTCCCCGCATCCCTCCCAAGAAGCACCACTCCTTCAACCACCCTGGGGAAGCCCGCCAGGCCCATGTGCTCCCTGTCCCCCGTAGGCCCCCATCCTACCCCTCTAACCCACTCACTTGCCTCAGCAGAGATGAAGCCACTGAGTGGCTGCACCATATGCCCACAGACATTCCCAAAATCTGTGTTACCAGGGAAGAACTGCAAGCTGAGGCTAAGTCCCGTGGACGCAGCCCTGGACGAACCCAGCAGCTGGTTAGTTCAAAGCCCCGTGTGGGTAACCCTGGTCTTACATGATCTTGGAGGCGGTAGTTATAGACACTGGAATGGATGAGGATGACTGGGGTAAGACTACAGAGCATCTGCTTCAGTCATAATTGTATTTGTTAACCTCTCTAAAAGTTAGTCATCTTTGTTCATCAGAATACAGCCTTCAGCATTCCTGATGAACCTGGCACCTTAGATATATACGTTTCAAATTAGGTCTTCCTGCTAGTCTGCGGCAGCTTTACTTTTCATAGCAAGGATTCTACAAATGGACAACATGACAAGTCGCACTGAATCCTGTGCCCCTACAGCCAGCAAGTGATGTGCCACCCCACCGGTACCAGTTCTGTTATGTCAGCTGCTCTAAAATGGTTCAGCACATTACTAGCGCACGCAGCCATTGCGACTCACACAGGCAACTAACCTACAGTCGTAGATGCACATGCTGGGCCTTCTAGAGTTTTTCACTTTTATAGGCAGGACATTGGCGTCTTGCTCCATTATAACTACTTTCTTAGCCACTGGAAGCTTCTGTCCAGTCAGTTGCTTGTGTGGCTCAGGATCTGTTACTCGTCCTATGTGAATGGGTGATTTCTGTGGGTGGAAGTTTAACAAATTCTACAGACCGGTGGTTGGCTGTAGATAAACTGAATGCTGGGTTAAAGCATCTCTGCCTGACCTCTCTTTGTAGTTCGTTGCTTTATTCTTTCTGTCGTTTGGATAGAAAACTACATCTTCGCATCCCCTTAACATCCTGAGAGTCCATAATAAGTCCCTTGAGTCCCCCCACCCTCGGTTGGGAATTGTGTTCTTTCAGTGGCTGTCATGCTCCATCTTTCTTCATGCAATTTTTCATAATTACTATCTCTCTTCTCTTTACAGTGAGGCTACATGAGGCATGACCTCCTCATTGGGTTCATGAAAGGTTTGGGTATGGAACTTGAGGCTCTAAAACAGGGCATGTCTTCTGTCTGTGGACCCTCTTAGCCCATGCTACGACTCCCCCCCCCCCCCTTTCCGTCAGACACGATTCGGTCCATAAGCCACAATGAGATGATGGGCCTAAGACTCACTTACGTGTCACTGATCTCATGTAGTTTATACAATCAGTGCCAGGTAGAAACGAGGCATTTTTGCAAAGCAGGATAAATACTTATCACAAAAAATGCACAAGGTTACTGGTCCTTAAGTCCAGTTCCTTCAGGCTTGTACTGCTTCTCAAAGTTGGACTTGCCCCTGTGTGTGTATATACCCAAACCTCTGTGCAGCCCAGAGGGAACCCTTTGCTTGAGACCCTTAACTGTTGACCTGTGACGTCTTTCTTTCACCAGTTTGTACGTTTCCTGCGATGCCAGATGTGGGTGTAGTTTGCTGGATTGAACAAATGCATTTTGTAGCATCTCCATGCTTGTTTTAGAGCAGTCCAATTATAGTTTCCCCCCCCCCCTCTGTACACTAACATACCTTTTTCCTCTTTAAAACACTCTCAGGCTACATTTATTGGTTTCACATTTTAGTGAATGGATGATAGCATTTATGCATGCAATGTTTGTACCTCCTAACATTTTCTGCAAGTTGAGAATGGATTTGAAGGTTCTGCTATGATGTTCCTCACAGTTTTGAAATATGTTATAACCCTAATCTTCTCAGATAATCCATTAAATGCAGTAATTTTAAACCAATTCCTTTAGAACACTACACTTTAAGGGTATCTTTCATATGTATAAAGTTGGCTGCGCTGCATTATATAAGAACACTTATGCACATAGTTAATAAAAATTACATCAAACAAGACTTTGAAAGTAACACAACCAATCCTTTAGTTAAGTTGGTTCATTTTTATTTTATAATATTTGCTTCCTGGACAAAGTGAAATGCGTGCACTTCTAGTTTATGATAGTTCTACCAGAGGTGACTTACACATAGCTGGCAGAATAGCTTCATGTAAATCAACATACTTGAGATTGTGTGTAGGTGTGTGTGTCTGATTTCTTGGATTGCACTATTATTACTAAAGCAGGATGCAGATGTTGTTTTATTGACACATTGTATGGTAATGATGTGTTATAAAATAGAGACAGAAATTTTTATATCATCGCTGTAATGGGCTGGAACATTTACCTGGGCAGGTGGAGGAACGCTCACTTCTCAACCGCCAGAGTTCTCCGGCTCTGCAGCACAAAGTGGCCAATCGTATCTCAGACCCAGCCTTGCCGCCCCGCTCTGAGTCTTTCAGCAACAGCGGCATCCAGGCGGTGCGCACCCCGCCCATGCATCGGCAGGTAGAGCCACAGGTACAACACACACACAGATCTGTCCTTTTCTCTCTTTCCTTCACATTCTTTCCTACTTTCCTTGCATGTTCTCAAAGTGTAGATAACCACAGACATTTCTTTCCTGTGTCCATACATACCAGATGGCCCACTTAGTCCCGGTGAAGTCCCACAGCTCTTCCATGACGGGCTCCCAGTCTCTGCATGAGCAGTCGACCCAGGCCATCTCAGCCTTCCAAGAGGGCCTCGTGCCACACCGTCCTACCATACCACGCCAGAACTCAGACCCCACCTCAGAGACTCCTTTGCCACCACCCCGTGTTGCCAGCCGTGATGATAAATTTGATCGCAGCTCCTGGCTGAGGCAGGAGGATGACATCCCTCCCAAGGTCAGGCAGTAGCTTCTACAGACATTTAATAAATAATGCAGTGCTTAATTAACGGTATTCCCCAACCATCAGACTGTTTGAATTGTATTTGTGATATGTATAGTAACTCTATAATAAAGGAGTCATAAAGAGAATGGAGAATGCAGTGGCTTCCTGGTAAAGAGTCCGTCTTCTCCATCTTGCTTAGGTTCCCCAGCGGACCACCTCCATCTCCCCTGCCTTAATGAGAAAGAACTCTCCTGGCAACGGAGCAGGAGGCCTGGCGCCCCGATCAGAGTCCCAGCTCATCCGGGCCAGGTTTGTGTATATCTAGGATTATGTGTTCAAGTGATCCTGATGTAATTTATGTCCACAGGCAAACCAGGCCTGCAGGAAGGGCCAATCACACTTGATGTTGTCATCCGTTAACACATTTGCACACATCTGTTTCAACAGCAATCCAGACCTTCGGCCCTCGGTGGAAGCAGGCCTACCCAGGAACAGCAGTGGCAGCTCATCCAGCTCAAGCACCCCCAGCTCCCAGAGTGGGTCTAGACCTGGATCCCAGGCAGGCTCCAATGAGAGAACCCGGCCGGAAAACCGAGGTGTTTCTCCCAACCTTATACCCCCAGCCCCTTTCATGGGCAGCTGTCCGTGTTTGTGTGCTCACCCTGCTCGAGAATTTTTGAACTCACTGTTACTGGTGTTAATCACAGTGGGAAGAATCAGGAACTTTTTCTGGGGGGTCCTGTTGCTCTGCTCAGACTATTTTAAGTGCTCTGCAGCAAAGAGCTGTCACATCTGATACCAATGCATCCTCATGAATAGTTAAAAAGGAAATTTCTTGAAGTTATATTTTTATATCAGGACTCTGGCTTGGTACTTCGTCTGTCTGTCTATCTCCTAGTTTTTATGAAAAAATAACTACTACATACTTCCGAAAGCTTGGATCTAAAATGCCATGTGTAAGGGAAGAAGAGCTTATCTTGATATAAAATATATTTGTATACATGAATACTAATATATATAAAAAAATTAATGAAAGTAACGGTTAGTAAAGGGTTAAACACAAATATGCTCAAGATGAGGCTAATTTTTCATTTTTTCCAAGCAGGGTCTTGCAGACAGGAGGCTCCCAGCACAGTGCCCACACAGGAGGCACCCAAAAACAGGCAGCAGGAGGAAGGCCGGGAGCTGAGCCGCCCGAGCCGCCCAGCAGTACGTTGAGTGCAAGTCCCATACCCGACCATGCTGCTTATCCCATGACACCTAGTTTGTCCCTTGTTTATAGTTTTCGGTGGTTTGGGGTTAGAACTATGAGAGCACAAACTAATCCCAAATGAACTCTTCAAACCCTTCTCTCGTCTTTGCTCAGGACCTTACAGCCCTGGCCAAGGAGCTGCGAGAGCTCCGGTCAGATGAGACAACCCGTCCACCAGTTAAGGTGACTGACTACTCCTCATCCAGTGAATCGGAGAGCAGCGAGGAAGAGGAAGGCGGCGCACATGATGGCACTGTGCCTGTCAGTGACATCCCACGCATTATGTGAGTCTCACATGTCAGGCACGTGCACCCATGCACTATTCCTTTATATATGGCAGTGAGGAAGAAGGCCATGCAGAGCTTCCCCAGCTTCTGTTTATGAATTTCATCCTCGGTATAATTTAATTCATTTTGTTAGCCTATTAGTCACATATATTTAAAGATTACATGGTTTACAGATGAACCTGAAGGAACACTGTTCAACAGTCTGGATATGTTAATGTTTACGTGTGGCTCTTTAGCCAAACTGATGGATTTTGTGTGTATATGTGCGCGTGTGCATGTCATACACGTGTATCTGCTTGTGTGTCTACCCCCAACAGGCCGTCTGCAGTCCAGGGAGGCTGCGAGCCTTATGGGTCGGCTGTGATCAGCAGCCACGATGAATCGCATGGGGATTCCCAGGGCATGAGAGAGGTGAGAATCCCCCCTAACTGTTGATTCTTGAGCCCTGCCACTCAGGGGCCAGAAAGAAGTCCACATGGTTAATGGTCTTCCTGGTAAGAAGATGGAAAACTAAAATGGACAAACATACCAAAGTACAAAACTATACCTGCAGCGAGTCTTAAACGGGATTGAGTTCAGCAACATTCCGGTTCATGCCTGCAGTGTGTATCATCTCTCCTCAGATGGCCTTACATCTCATTCTTGGTGGGTTGCACCTGCTTCCCGTGAGCTTCGTCCAGTTCCTTTTATTCACCCTTCCATCTGCACTTCAGCACAGCTCAATGCATTGCGGTGTCAGTAACTCTATATTTACATGTGTAGGTTATTGTCCCGTTTCTTTTCAGCCCCTTTTGAATTTGTCAACTTGTGGTTGTAATGCATTCTTCTCTCTCTCTACATGGACACACTTTAAATTCAGGGCCCTTGGCTCGAGAGGGTGGAGGACCTTTAATGAGATACTGGCTGAGGAAAGGGGTTGAAAATTTAATACAGCGATGCTCAAAAGTCATCACTTTGCATCCATATGAGGCTCGGCGTCTTTTGTGCGTGCTTGTTCTCTTTTTACTGATTTCCTTTGGTCTCTCTTCTCATGTTTGTTTGTATTCATTTCAGATTTCTTTCCCTTAAGTTTTTTTTTTTCTTTTCTTTTTTTTTCCCCCCCTCTCTTTTTCTCCCTTTTTGTATTTTTAAATTTCTGATAATCCAGATGGGCAGGATAGAAAAAAAGTCAGGGATCTTCATTATGGTTAGTGTAACCATGGATATGTTCCACAGAGTTGGGGTGGTTTCAAATGCTGCATGTCAGCAGTGCCTTCGACCCCCCCCCGCCCCCCCTTAGCATAGGGTTACAAACTGTAGACAATTTGTTGGATTGGTCCACAAGTTCTTAGGCTTGGCTGGGTGTAGTAGGTACAGTCCGGGATCTAGAACACCCCCCCCCCCCCTGCTCTCTTTCCCGCAGACGCTGGGGGATAGGCAGCGCTCCGGCCATGCCCAGAGCAACGGCTTTTCCGGCCACGTCAATCTGCCTGATCTAGTGCAGCAGGGCCCCTCTCCCTTGGCCACGCCCACTGAGGGCCAGGGGCATCTCTCCAGTCTGCATGCGCAGGACCTGGACCCCGCAGGCGAAGTAGGTGAAGGTGTCGCAATCACGGACTACCCTGGAAGCCCACCCTAAGCCCCACTTGTTACTTGTTCTTCCAAACATTGCCATTCTGTTGCGTGTTCCAAATAGCAGTCTGCGTCCACGTTTCAGCCGTTCCGTAGACAGACCTGCTCAGCATAATGGGGCTGCGACCGTTTGAAACACAGCCCACTTATCTTAATTATTTCTATCAAAGCTTCTACTTTGTTTTGTCATTTCTAATTTTGTGAGTCTTTGTAATTTTGTTTCAGCGGTACCTCAGTATACTTTTCAGTTCTGACTTCAGCTCAGTCGTTTTCTCTTCTTTCTTTCTTTCCTTTCCACTTGGAGACATGCACGCATGGAGGGCACCCTTTCAGCTGGTGTCACGTGACCGCTCTTTCCGTTTTGCTAGTGCTTTACTGGGGTTTTTCGCCTCTGATCAGTGGTGCGAGGAGATAGCCTGGGAAGAGCGTAACTGACTTTTGTTTTCTGGAAGTCATTAAACTAGAACTTGTCCAAAGTGGACTAAGGAGCTGTTGCTTTTGGGTCCCGCAATCCCTTTCCGAACACAATGGAATTTTATGTTTGGGAGACTTGCATTGTATGTGACAGGAGTGGGATGTGATGAACCTTCATATTCGGTGAGGTGGTGCTTAATGAGCCTAGTGAGATATCATAACGTGGGAATTAAGTGTTATGAACCCTGTAATTTGGTGGTTAACCTCCCAAACCTCCCCTGCCACCCACCCAGCACCTCAGTCATGTTTTCTCTGAGGCCTCCTTGTTGTATCCTGCAGTATGTGTTGGGAAATGGTTCCAAGGTTTCCTTCACCCCATTTGTGGACCCACGAGTGTACCAGACCTCTCCTACAGACGATGATGGCGACGAGAACTCAGCCACAGATAAAGGTATACATGAGTTTTCTTAGCTGCACAGATGATGGTTGGCTTTTCAGTTTGACCAATTCAGCGATTTATCCCCTTGACTAGCCCTCTTCACCAGTGAGCTGTTGCGACAAGAGCAAGCCAAGCTTAATGAAGCACGCAAGATCTCTGTGGTAAACGTGAACCCAACCAATATCCGGCCCCACAGCGACACACCTGAGATCCGCAAGTACAAGAAACGCTTCAATTCCGAGATCCTGTGTGCTGCACTTTGGGGTAGGTCTGCTTAACGTGTCATATTTTCATAATTTGAATAAAAATTATGAAAAAACTATTTTTATAGGGTATTCCTCATAAGTGAGCTAATGGCTCATAAAGAACATTTTTGTATGCAAATTGCATGCATTCCTAAGCTAAATTTTTGTATTTTGAGCACTTGTTATGCAGGGGAAGACTGTACCATTAAAACTTATTGCACAACAGAAGCCAACTGAAAGATTTCACACCAGTAGCTGCTGCTTGTTGATAGTTGAGCCATGTATTACTGTCTGATTTCACCCAGGTGTGAACCTGCTGGTGGGCACTGAGAATGGCTTGATGCTTTTGGACCGCAGTGGCCAGGGGAAGGTATACAACCTCATTAGCCGCCGCCGCTTTCAGCAGATGGACGTCCTAGAAGGTCTTAATGTCCTTGTTACCATCTCTGGTGAGTTGGACACCTGTGCTTAATCTCACTGCAGGTTCTCACCACCTTATTGCATAGCGTTGTCTGACAGAGTTCTCTTAGATATGATGTATCCAAACTTAAAGGGTTTTGCAGATACACACTTTTTGAAAGCAGTTTTAAAAAAAAATTTCAACCCCTTAGCCTCCTGTGGTCTTCTTGGGTTAGGTGTGATGGATGTGGACAAACTAATGGAAACGCAGTGTTAATAAGGGGGGGGGGCACCCTTTGCCCTCAGAATAGCTGCTGTCCTACAAGTCCTGAACTGTGTGTACTGGGACATTGTACCATCTTGAGGAAGAAAACCTTCCAGTTCTTTGAGGCATGAAGGAGGTAGAAATCTGGTTTGCATTCTGAGTTCAGGAACTTCCCATAAAGGTTCAGTAATGTTTATATACTGTATGGTAATTGGGGAAGCCATGGGAGGTATTTGACTTCATCCTGGTGTGCACAGCCTGGGGCATTATCATCCTGGAATATGGGAACATCATGAGGGAAGGTTTGCACCATAGGGCACATCTGGTTTGGTAAAATGGCTCATATTCATTGGCTGTTATGCAGCCATGCAGAGCAATCATTGAACCTAATGACTCGTTAGATTGCTGCCAGTACCAGTATGGCTTCCTCACCATGTTAAGCAGTTGATAACAGACATTGTGGGACTAAGGTATGCTTTGGCTATTTCCAAATGTAACCCTGTCTGAATGTAGGAAATAGTAAAAGATAACATGTCAGACCCTGTTACTTTTTCCATTTCTTTGTCCATTGTTCCTGGATCCAAGTTTTTTCCTTCCACCAGGTTTTTTACATTTATTCATTAAGACTCACTTTCTCCAAAGCGATGTACACCTCATAAAAAATACAATGTGTTCATTACATTAGCAGAAATACATGCATATGTGTGATTCTTAATTACACTTTTTCTTTCCACCATATGAATCAATGTACATCATACAAGATGCTGCATAAAACTATCCGAAAGCTGTTTCTGAATGGCAGCACAGCCATAAATTCCAGCTTTGTGAAGCTTTTGCTGAAACTGGGTCACACAGATGCTGATTTGACGCAGTGGTAATTTTTGAGGCCATACTTTTGTGGCATTTGGCAACTATCCTGTGAAGTGCCCATCCATCTTTGTCAGCAGGTCTCGACTTGTGAACACTGAGCCAATGCAGTTTATCTATGTTTGCTGTATGCTGTCGTCATTTTAGAACAGCACCCTCCCTACAGAATAAATGGTTTTTACAGTTTTTGTGACCATCTGCAATTCAGCCACCAACTGTTTGCATCTTCATAACTGTTAACTGGTGGACTGTGCTTTAAAAGGTCGCATACTGAAGTGCTGATAGTCAGACCTCTTTTATAACTGACACATACTACTAATCACCAGTGGACCTAATATGGCTCACCTTTGCTTTTTAATAGTGATTTAGTTACTTCAAAATTAAGCTCCTTTTTTATGTGCTGCTGTTATTAATTTGTCCACTTGCTGTACTTTAAACTAGGAAAATGAATCGATAGAATTTAAAAGGGAAACCTGGCCTTGTCACTCTTTCCGCCCCCCCCCCCCAATCTCATTGTAGTGGTGTTTTCATATATATTACTTCTCTTGCAGGCAAGAAGAACAAGCTGAGGGTGTACTACCTCTCTTGGCTTCGGAACAGAATACTGCACAATGACCCGGAAGTGGAAAAACGTCAGGGCTGGGTCACTGTGGGGGAGCTGGAGGGCTGTGTGCACTACAAAGTCGGTAGGTTAGCCAGAGGAATAGAGCTGATGTATTTCAAATTAACTTATTTTACCAGTGATATTACTCGGCTACTGGTGTTTTTACACATGTAATATGATGGATCACTCAACATTAGTGGTTGCCTATCTAATCAGAAATTGTAACACATTGTTTGCGATCTCTGAAAAAATTGTGCTCTCTGCTGGTTTCCAGTGAAATATGAGAGGATCAAGTTCTTGGTGATTGCCTTGAAGAACTCTGTGGAGATTTATGCGTGGGCTCCAAAACCGTACCATAAATTCATGGCTTTCAAGGTGAGAGACAAACTTTCTGTGAAAATACTATTTAAAATTACTTAAATATAGCTACTTGAGGATTTCAACATTTTATTTTAATTTTTGAGAATGTGCATCACAGTATTTATTTCATTTAGATTACACTTGGTGGTTTTTATTTTGATGTATGGTTAAACTTTACCATCAGGAAAGTACACGTACTTATTTATACCTGCAAACACAGTTGGGAGCGGGGGTCTATTTGTAACTCAGAACTGTTCATTAGTCCATCCCCTACGCCACAATCAATAATACAGCTTAATCCCTCATTTTATTTTCTATTAAAGATATGATAAGGCTATAATCAATCAAAAAAGTTCTAAGATTTTAATATATATTAGATTCTCAACAACTCATACCATCCAGGGTCTCTTCCTGTTGTGGAAGTACGTGGTGTGAGACAAGGAACTCTGGGAAACACCAGATTGTTTTTGTTTGTTTTATCTTATATTAACACGAAGCAGCATTAAATTCTACTTTAAAATGAGTGGGGAGGGGGAAGCTGCACAATGTTCAACATCACCTGTTCACTGTGTTGTTTTGCTTTACATGTGAGACAATGCCATTATTTCACAATGTACTTCTGCACTTCAGGTGCAGGAGGAGGGGGAAAAAAAAAAAACAGTAAAGTAAGGAGAAAGCTGAACATGTTAAATTGTTTCACCTTAAAATCCTAAATGAATTTAACTTGCTGTCAGGAAGCGACGGATTCATCAGATAAACACGTTTGGCAGCATTTGGTCACTTTCCATTTTGCTACCAAATAAAGTATAACACATAACCTGTTTCCTGGGGGAAAGGTGGGGGAAAAAAAAATTGGATATAGCTGTAATAAATAAAAATATGAATGAGTCCATCTGGAAAATCCACAAGATGACTGCCTGCCTAATACTTAATGGAATTTGGTCCTCTCCTGTTGCTAGAGACTTCATGCTACGTGTTATGGGTGTGGCTTGCGATGTAAAGGCTTGAGTTGCTCATTATATCTGTTTGTTCTTTCAAGTCTTTCACAGATCTCCAACATAAGCCTCTGCTGGTGGACTTGACCGTGGAAGAAGGTCAAAGGTTAAAGGTTATCTATGGGTCCAGTGTCGGGTTTCACGTGATTGATGTGGATTCTGGGAATCCCTATGATATCTACATCCCGTCCCATGTAAGTGAGAGAGCGCACGTCTGTCTACCGTGATATGGTCCTGTCTTTGTATTGAAGCAGTCATGTGAAGGTAACTGTTCCCTCGGCGATGGACAGTGCGGCCACATTGCTCCCAACAGGGGTACCTACGTTAGAGGGGTTAAATATACAAAAAGGCAGTTTTTGAAGGTTCAACTCTTTGGTGACAAAGAACATTGGGGACACGTGTCGCCTAGATTTTTTTTTTTTCCCCCAGTCAACCTTTCACCAACCTAAACATTTGAAGGAAAAAGGGGAAAAAAAACAAAACAAAAACAAAATTAAACAAAGCTCCCAAAGAGCACGGGTTTCCTGTACTGTGGACCTGCAGGGACGGAGTCCGCTTTGGGCCGCAGTACAAAAGCTGGGAGATGATATTGTTGCAGCAGTTTCTCACTGGGACGATACGACCGGCAAACGAAGACAAGGTGAAGAGAAAGGGAAGGAGGGTGGGCACCACCTGGTGATGACTGTTGTCCGCTGCAGTTCTCCCTGAGGCTCACCTGCTAATGTTGCCTCCCCACCAGATTCAGAGCAGTATCACCCCACACGCCATTGTGGTGCTCCCCAAGACGGACGGCATGGAGATGCTTCTGTGTTATGAAGATGAGGGGGTCTATGTGAACACGTACGGCAGAATCACGAAAGACGTGGTGCTGCAGTGGGGAGAGATGCCCTCCTCTGTTGGTAGGTCCTGATGCGGCGATCCTCTCTCTCCCTTTTCCTGCAGACGTCTCAGCCCCCCCACCCACCCTCCGGGGTAGGTAAACGAACACACCCCGAAGTGTCACGTGTTCATCTCCCTCCTTCGCACCAGTGCCGCTTCACATGCCTGCTTTCATGACCTCACACAGACGTGTGCACGCGCTCACACATGATGCACACGTTCACACACAAAAGCATCCATGGAACTACCCATGCCTGGTCATTTGGTCAGAGCTGACATTGGTTGGACAAATCTCACACCCCCACCTCTTCAACCATAACTCCACCACCAAGACCCCAACATCTCTGATGTACCTTACTCCCCCAGACCCCACCAGGTTGCAGCAGAGAGGAATATGTTTACTAAATCGCTTTGATTTTGTGTTTGTTCTGCTTTTTTTTATCAAAATCATCATTTGTTCCACAGATACCTGTGTAGTTGTCCTGTCAACTTTTGTGTCTGTCTTCATCGGTCTTGTGTTTGTCTGCCATAGCAGAAGCTATGTGACAGTATATCTGAGCTCCTAGTGCAGACTTCAAGTGGATAAATATTCAGATAAATTAAACTTGCCAACCTTAACCGGAGGTGAGGTCAATGACGATTGGATTCATTAGTGGTCATAGCTGAAAGGCTTGCTTTGGTGCAGAGGTTTTTTTTTTTTTTTTTTTTTTTTTTTTTTTGGTCATTGGTTCATTCCTGTCACTTGGCAGCTGAGGTCCTGCTGTCTGTTCACCCAAAGTCTTCATATTCACACACCTCTCATCCCACAGTGGCACACTGCTTTAGTTGCAGAGCTACTTCCTGGATTTGCTCATTTTCATGCTGTTGGGAGATGAGCCCATTAAGCAGTGGGAATAAAGACTAGATGTGTGACAAAGACTTTCTAGAGAAGCACAGAATTCCACACTAGCCTTCAGGAAATGCAGTTGGTTTCATGATTGTTTCTCATTATTTCAATATAAATGGTGGGTTGAACTTTTTGTTTGTTCAAAATGTTCTTTGTTTCTGTGTGTTTTTGTGGTATGTTTGCATTATGACGTTGTCTTATTTTGCTGTACTTTTATTTTCTCCAAGAAGTTTGTTTGTGTTCCTGTCTTGGTGAAATGTCACTTTCAGCCACTCACTTTTGTTTGTCGCAACCTGCTAGGGTGCAGTGAGGTCAGCAGATGGTCAGATCAGCCCCTGTAATGCTCTCCCAAGGAGATCTACAGGTGGAAAACAAACCTAAAATACCAGTACATCAACCTCTGCCGTGTTACTGTCTCTGCATCTTGAGAAACTGAGCGCACACTCCCGCTACATGCTGGCTGCTTAGTGCAAAACACCACACTGAGACATGGCTCTTTCTGCTCAGGATACCCTTATCACTTGAAGGTTTTTTTTTTTTTAAATAAATAAACCACTCGCAGTGATAGTAGTGATATTTGAAGGAAGTCTTCATTGCTGTTCCTCTCCCTTCTAAAGACCCAATGGGAAAGGATTGGAAACCCTCCAACTCCAGCTCGACCCACCTTGCGAGTCCGGCCCAAGTGGGTGCTGCGGGTCTGGCCTGGGTGGGGGTGCCGCTGGACGTGTAGAAACTGCTGCAATAATTGCCTCCTGGTACTCGGCTGTCTGGGCCAGGCTGGGCCTCGGGTGCTCTGCAGGACGTCCAACGTCGTCGAGGGAAGGGGACTGCCGAATGTGCGTGTTCGCCCGTGTGCGTGTGTGTGCCCCTCACATACAAAAACTCAGCACTCTTCCACCCTCCCCTCCCCCTGGCTTGTCTCCCACAGCCTACATCCACTCCAGCCAGATCATGGGCTGGGGAGAGAAGGCCATTGAGATCCGTTCCGTGGAGACGGGACACCTCGACGGAGTTTTCATGCACAAGCGAGCTCAGCGACTAAAGTTCCTGTCTGAGAGGAACGACAAGGTACTGGGCCCTCTACCCCTACTGTGTACCTGCGAAAAAAATATGAGAATCAACTGTTCAAGGCAGAACGCTGAAATTATATTAACTGTCACTTTTAGTTGAGCAACTTAAAATCCAACCATTACATCAACATCAATAAAAGCTTAGTAATACTGACATCTCTATGTTCTTTCATTGGTCAGGTTCTGCAAAATCCTTTAAAACTATAATTTAAAATGTGCTCTTTTTTATTTCATGTTCACCAAGCCCTCGTCCTATGCAGGCATGCTGTGTTCCTCCTTCCTAGAACCAGGACATGAGGCAGGAAATGGAATGGATGTGATGCCAGTCTGTCATAGGACTTGTGTCATGTCTCATTAGCTTGAAACAACATTTATCAGTATATGGCCGCTTTGTTTTCTTTTTCATCTATACAATCTGTGAAACCACCATAATAGAGACATACATTGATGTATTCACTGGGTAGGTTTGGTAGAAGTCTTGGATATAGCTATAATGGGAAAAACAATGCTGCAAGACTTTTAATTATTTTATTAACTTTGAGACATTAAAATTTAAAGTAACTAAATAATGTTATTGGGTGGCCGTGGATAGCGCCACCTCACAGAGCCTGGGCTATTCTGGTATAGGTTCAAATTCTGCTCAGTCTGTGTGGAGTTTGCATGTTCTCACTGTGTCTGTGGGTTATCTCTGGGTGCTCGGGTTTCCTCTCACAGTCCAAAGAGATGCTTTTCCTGTGAATTGGCGATGCTAAATTGCCCATAGTGTGTGCATCTATAGCTTCTCTGCAATAGACTGGTGCCCTGTCCAGGGTATAGCCCTCTTAGCCTAGTCCACAATGTGTCTGGGATAGGCTCTGGACCACTGTGACAAGGACAAATGGTTAATGGGGAAAAAAAAAGATTGACAGTTAATATTAATATATAAATAAAATATAATTTGTATTTAATTTGTATAGAAAAATGTAATCTAATTACTATATTTAATGTCAATGCTGTCATGTATTCCATAAATATTTGCAGCATTTGTCATTTTGGTATTTGTATCACCAAACACCAATTCTAAACACAGGAAGAAGGTTGAATGATGTAAGCACCATACTTGTGCTCTGTTTAGAATCTAATTCTATTATCAGGATGAGGAAACACAGATGATGTTCTCTTGGCAACAGACCAACTTTTTACTGCAGGCAATTGAATAAAATATAATTAGAAAAATTTTTCCACATTTATTTTTATTTCCAAAAATTCATAACTTGCGTGTTCTCAATATGAAGATCCAGACTACCCTGCTTAAAGCTACAGCAAAAGGTCCCTCTCAAGTTGGAGAAAACTGTAAATGTCACTGACCTTCCCACAATGCTGTGTCCCTGCAGGTCTTCTTTGCCTCAGTTCGATCAGGAGGCAGCAGTCAAGTCTTCTTCATGACCTTGAACAGAAACTCAATGATGAACTGGTAACTCACCCCGCAGTCCTGCTTGCGCGGAGTCTGCGCTCTCTGCATACATTAGCGTGTACGGTTCATGTCAACACTGACTGTGAGAAACATGAATAAAACTGAATCACAGCAAGGGCAACAGGACTGGAGGACATCAAGGAACAGACCTTGGTTCACAGCAGCCTAAATGAGCTGGGGAAGGGAAGGAGCAAAACATAACCCTACCACAGCGCCCCTGTCTGGCATCTTGCTGCCATGGTGGTATATTCCTGCCATGCACGTAGACAAAAAACAGCCTTGAGTGGAGTATGGTGATAAATATGATCACTCCCCCAGTCCAGTACCTGTCCTGCTCTTTCCTCTTCTCACTGCCTCCTCCTAGGGTCCAGCCAGCAGTAGCCATTCAGGTCAGCTGTGGACCTGGACTTTATATGGCCTCTCACGTAGGAGGCCTCTACTTCTCTCACTTTAGAGTTATTTTTCTGTCTTTATTTGACATCTTGCTAGTTGTTCATACTGTCTTTTTTCATATTGCTGTGTGAAACAATCCGCACATCATGCCTTGTCACCCGCTGAGTAGAGAAGGAGGTGTCTGCAGCACCGCAAACGGTGATTGTGGTCATGTGCACAATGTGGTAACTGCAAAGCCAGTAGACTGTGGGACTTTACATACATAGTTTGTAAAACCTGCTTGTATAGATGTCTGTGTGTGTGTGTGGTTTTTTTTTTTTTTTTTTTTTTTTTTTTTTTTAATTATTATTATTATTATAATAATAACCCTTCTCCCGTGTAACTGCGTATTACCTTCTGGGTTTATTTGTTCAGCCTCTCTGCAAATCCCCTTTCAGTGATCATGCAGTAAAACATTGTGTTTTCATGAGGATATGCAGCAAGTACTGAACGACTCCCCCCGCAGCAGTTGTGAAACCAGTACCTTTTCATCACTCTGCATCGATCCGGTTTTCTTGGGGGACTGGAAGGGTGGGATTTGTTTTTTTTTTTTTTTTTTTTTTTTTTTTTTTTTTTTGCATCGTGTTACACCAGCGTGACTGAGTTGCAGATAATCTATAGACTGAAGATGGAAATGTTCCTCCCTTTTGAGTCAGTGCTCAGGTGGGGGTCCCAACTGACACTTGCAGTTGTCCCTGTTCTCCTTGTCTTACCCCTCGTGATTTGTTTTCTTTGGGACTGTGAGTGTGTGTTTTCTCCATCTCAGCACGACAATACATGGAAACCGTGACCACTCCTTTGTGATTTGAAAACAGCTGCTAGCATGGGCAGCTTGTGGGGTTTTATTAGCCTGTACTGTAAATCAAAACGTAAGAAATGCATCTTAAAAATCTGTGTTGCGCTTCCTGTTATTAACCTACCTCGTTTGTTTACGGAGTCATTTTTTTTTATGTTTACATGTCCATATATCACTTTACTGATCCTGTGTTCACAGAGTGTTGTACATGCTGTAGAAAAACATTTAGGTCAGTTTGCAGGGAGAAAGAGCAGATGGCAACATGAGTGCTTCTGAAAAAATGATTTATTACAGAAAAGTTTAAATCCCTAACAGAATATGTTTTGATGTTTGGAAATGCATTGCATATAGTACAGTCCATCAGCTAAAGTAACTTTGATGTATGCAATTGTATGCATGCATAGTAAAATATACTGTACTATTGCGTACATTTTAAAATACATTCTGCAGTGTGTTCTCACAACTGCTTATACGGAAGTGGCAATAATTTCACTTGTAATGTATGTTTTGTTTATATTTTTATGTAACTGCATTTTGATGCATAATTTCAAAAGCAAGCGATTAACATGTGAATGAGTATGGATCAAGACTTGAACTGAAACTGCAAGTTGCTGACAGATTTGACATTCATGAACTGATGACTAGTTCGTTTGTGAATTTTCATTGATCGTGGAAAGTCTGCTGATTTAGGTTTTGATCCTTGTTCTTAAGCCACTACTGAAAAAAATTACTTTAGCTAGGGATGATACCAATGATGAAATTGCTATGTAAATATCTTATTAGTCAAATTTTTATTTTGAAACTCAAGTATTTTCACTGTTAATTTCAGGGGGAATTTAGTTTTTGAACATGTTTTTCTTTGAGTTTTATTAGAATGTTATAAGAACATCAGATCATGAAATGAGTGCAGCGAGTTTTATATGTGAAGCGTGTTAACTGTACTTTCACCCACTATGTCAATATGAACATATTCATAACATTCCACTGATGCCGTGGCAGTGTAGCTTTGTTTTGAGCACAAAGACAACTTTCCTCACCGTGTTTTACAGTTTTCATTATGAAATTTTAGATGACCACAGCACAGTTGCCAACAGGACAGAATGTTCAGGAGTTATGTTTTAAACTTCAGAGATATTTTGTAAAGATCAGCTAAATGTAATTAATTGTCCAGCTGTGGTGACATTATTTCTTTACCCATCTACATTTCGTTGTAGTTTTGGTGTTTACTTGCAAAATCAGTAGCATTGGGTAATGGAGGTTAAAACTGACACATTAACTTCAGTTTGATTTTTTTTTTTTTTATTTCATTACGGTGCAATTCCCTACAGTACACATTTCACTGAGATGTAACATTTAACCAAGTGATGAAAATTAAGAAGGAAATTCCTTGCATTAACAATGTATTTGGAGACATTGACAGAAAACATATCTTTCCGAGACTATTGCAGCATTGGCATCACTGAATTTATAGATGGGCATAGAGTAAAAGATGCCTAATTATCCATATGAGCTTTTTCTGCATTGGCAAACGATGAGAGGCAATGCGAATCTCTTTGTGCTGCAAAAATTTGCTTTTTGAGGATAATGCCTGGATTTAATGACATCTCCTGAGGCTGTTTGTCTTTCAATAGTGGTTGATGTTGAGTCTAACTCCCATAATTTACCAGTTTGTAATTTAAATAATTTGATTGCAGTCCAACTAGTTTTGATCAAGGTTATTGATTCATTTACAAAGGGATTCTGTCTTTTCACTTTCCAGGATATATGGTGAAATAGGCATAAGAATGTCAAGATGTCTAAAGTTTGTGCTTTGTGATTGAATCCATTTCCTATGCCAAACTTTTAAAGTAAGCCTTCTGTTACCTGCTTTTTTTTTTTTGAAAGGGGGGGGGGTTGTAAGTTTTATGGGCTTTTTTTCTCCTGGGTGTCTTGTAAGGTTTGCACAATACAAATATTTATATTTGACGAAAGATTAAATGATTAATTAGGATATTATGGGGAAGGTGGAGACACTACTAGTGACTCAAAACCTAAAACAGTTTAGCAATAAAATGTACTGCTAATTTAGATTTTTCTTTTTTAAATGCATACATTCATGATCATGTGTCATTCTCTAGTGAACATATTGCTTGATCTGGCAGAGAAATTGAGTTATTTTCTACTCGTGTGTGTGTGTGTGTGTGTGTGTGTGTGAGAGTGAGTGTGTGTGTGAGAGTGAGTGAGAGAGAGAGAGTGTGACAAGATTTGTGTGTGTGCAGGCTGGGGAGAGGGGGGTTTAAACAGTAGCCAGCGTCCTTCCTGCCAGTCTGCTCCGTTTTCACTTCCCAACTACTGTCACAAATGTGTTCTCAAACAATGTGCATTAGACTTGTCCTGTTTTTTAATGACATAGATTAATAAACACGCAAATAAACAAATGCCACTAGTGGCATCCTGTAGAATTTGTCTCTGTGGTCTTTTGCTTTGTCGCTTATTAAAGAGAGCAGAGTGAGCGACAGCACATGTTCCGCACTACCAGGCTCTGCTGCTGCTACAGCTGGGACATATGTTACCATAGTAAACACGTAACCGCCGTACCTATATGATGTGCCGCGAGGAAAGCTGCTTTTGAAATAGACCACAGCAACGAGTAAGTGCGTGTACCGTGTAGAAAAGGAACAGAGCAGTTCTGATGGTCCAAGGTTCTGAAGGTGTGACCCACAGGAGCAGAACTCGTCACGTGTGCTTCCCCCCCCCCCCTAGAAATGACTCCGGAATGACATGATCGTTACCGTTACTGTTGTGTCCTCAGTTCGTGGCTGTCACGGATAAAATTTTAACTGAAACGTACCGAGAATTCATTCATTCATAATTGTTGTGACGGTGCATGGACATAGTACCTAGAGCTGATGCACGAAAAATATTCCTTCCGTCACACCTGATGCTGAAATCACGCAAACTGCCAGAAGCGTGTGTGTGTGTGTGTGTGTGTGTGGTATAATTATTAGGGTTAGGGTTAGCTAGGCTAGCCTAACCTAGTAGTAGTGGAAATGAAGAGGCGGCAGCAGCGCCGCAGTCTTTCGCTCGAAACACCCCAGTGCGGAACTCCAATCTCTCAAATCTCATGGTTCGGCACATGATGGGGTCTGAGCTCCAGTTTCCTGTAACTAATACCAGGTAAACAGGGTAAGTCGTCTGGGACTCAAGACACAAGGAGTCCAACTGTTGCTCGGCTTTCTGAGTTCATTGCCGCGTTCGCCTCCCGCATCGCACCGGAAACGGAAAAGGCTCCTGACCCCGAAACGGCAGTGATGTCTGGGAAATGGCGCGGAGCCCCGCCTCCTTCCAGATTGCCGCAGTAAAATTGCGCGCGCCTGCGCAGTCGCGTTCTTTTTTTGTTGGAAGGTAAGGGTGCGCATGGCGCGTGCTTCTCTCTGCAGGAGAAAATAATTAAGTTTTCAGTCATTTTATGCGCGAGCTGCTGTCACGGAGTCGCATTTTCTTGCGTTCGAGGACCGTGGAATCGAGACGAAGAGTATATAAAAAAAAGTTGTGCTGACTGTGCGACAGCGAGGCGGTAGGGTGTGGGTTCGTGTTTTTAATTCCTTTGCTTACGGTCCGCTCGGCGTGAGGCCTCCCGCGCGACTGCCCGAACTGAGCCCACGCACGGGCCGCTTCGTTCGCCCAAACTCGCCAATAAAAACTTTGTAGTGTTTGTATTAGCGCGCGAGCTTGTGTGGTGTCAGCTTTTTCGGTGAAACCTCGTCAGAGAAGAAGCGGTGAGTGCGCGGCGCACGCGGGCTTTTGGCCCCCAGCTTCCGAAGCGCGAGCTGCTGGGAGGGAGCGCTGCGACACGACACACGAACGAAACACGAGGCACGCGACGGTCCGGGAAGCTCCGCTCGGCCGAGCGACGCCGACGGGGACCCGGCAGCTTAGATCGCTCGACCGCCGGCGGGGAATTGTCGCTCAGTCAGTGTCTGCGGGGTGGGACATTTCGGCAAAAAAAAAAAAAAAGTTGTCACGCATTTTGAGGCGGACTGGTGCGTGCGTGCGTGCGTGCGCGCGAGCGAGCGCGTGCGTTTTCAAAGCGCCTCGGAAAGTGACTCGCCGCTCGGGCGCGCGCTCGCTTGCTTGCTCGCTCGCGGCCCAGTGGCCCGTTTGGTTCTCTGGCCTATAAGTATAACCCTTTGTGTTCGTTCGCTTTTCGGCCCAGGGCCGGGCAGGCGCGTCTCGTGGGAGTGCGCGCGGGCCGTACTTGTGTCTCGTCCCACTTCGCCACCAACTTCTCCAGCACCTCGTGCTCCTCCGTCGCCGCCTGGCCGCTCCGCGCGGCCTGCCGGGAGCCCTCGAGTACCATGATGCTGCAGGTTCGCGGTCGCTTCCGCTTCCCGCACGGGGTGCGAGCCAAACAGGGACACGTGGACAGGGCGTGGGGTGGCGTGAGGAGGAGGAGGGGGGGGGAGCGGCGGCGCGTCGCTCGGAAATGTGCCCGGTCCGGTCCGGTCCGGTCCTCGCGGCCATGCGATGGGGGGCCCTCCATACTTTTACTTTATCCCAGCCGTAAACATAATTGGTAGTTGCCCGTCTTTCGCTGCAGACTTTATTTTATTTATTTCTTTAGCGAAAAATGCCACCGGACATTTTAAAGATACTGGGTGGTTGCTAAGATGCAGACTTTGAAGCCCTTAAGTTTCACTCTTCGGTAAAGCGGAGGAACGAAGTAGCTGGACGAAAGGTGACGCGGCCCCTCCTGTCGGCTTCCTGTGGGGCGGGAAGGTGTCGCGGCGGCACGTGGGCCGGTCTTTCAGGGCCTCCGTTTTGTGGGGTGGGCGGGGTGTAAAACCATTTAAACCTTTGTCTGGTCTTTGGCGCACTAACGCACCGACTCTGGCGATGCCTTGCAGCTCCCTTTAGATCGGACCCCCCACCATGGCAGACCCAGATATTGATTTCACCAGCGGCGATGCCGGGGCCTCTGCCACCTTCCCCATGCAGTGCAGCGCGCTGCGTAAAAATGGCTACGTGGTCCTGAAGGGGCGCCCCTGCAAGATTGTCGAGATGTCCACCTCCAAGACCGGCAAGCACGGCCACGCCAAGGTACCCGTCGCGTGGGTTCGGGACCGGACTGGGACTGTCGGAGCGCAGCTGAGAGTTGTGCTCCAGCTGCACTTTTGGGACTGGGGTGTTCCTCCTGGTGGCCGGAGCAGAAGCTCTACTTTTTTCTAATGCTTGGGAGGTTGTTTGTGGTAGACAATGTTCATACTTTAACACTTTATACAAATAAGATGGTGTAAAAGAAACTTGTTATACGGCATTCGTTCTGAGGCGCTCAGGTGAGGGAGGCTGCGACGTGTACAGCGTCTTGTTCTGCGCAAAGGGGTTCTGTTCAAGTTTATCATTCTTCTATATAGCTTGTGCACAGTGGAAGGAAATGTCATTTCTCTGGAGACCATGGTGCCACACAGAACAGGAGTACAGGACAATAAATGCTCTGTTCACACAAAATGAAAGTTCTTGGGGGGGGGGTGGAGATGTTACCAGCTTTTTTTCATTATTTGAGGTGTCAGTACAGGTCTGTTTGCTAAAATGATTATGAATTTGTGGAATATCTCCCCACAGGTTCACCTGGTTGGCATTGACATTTTCACTGGCAAGAAGTATGAGGATATCTGTCCCTCAACCCACAACATGGATGTCCCCAACATCAAAAGATGTGACTTCCAGGTGACTGGCACCATTCATTTCCACACTGTGTTTGTCATACGCACGGGCAACAGGTACCATGGGTGCTTAGGAGGACTTAGGTTCAAATCCTGTCTTCTGCTGCATTGCTCTTAAGGAAGGTGATAGAGTAGAAGCATTGCAGTCTGTAAATGAATAAATTGTGTTGAGTATTTTATTTGCACGAACCTCACATTGCAGGTCAGTTTGGAGAAGTGAAGCTAAATGGAAGAGTAAATTGTAAGGCCACAAGGCAAATGTCAGTGAGCTTGCAGGGAAACAGCGGCGCAAACCTTTGTTTTTCTGTAAAGCTTCACCTTACTGATTTCAGCTGGTGTGCAAGTTGCCTTACTTTCGTTGAGGAAGCCTGTGTCAGTGCTGCTCCATTGGTGACCTTCTGAAATGTGTCCAGCTGATGCTTTTTGCACAGTGCCGATAGCTGTACGTTAAATGTACATCCTGTTTGTCAGAGAGGGTAAGGGAATTGCTGAGATGCCCTTGATTGCCTCCCCACATGGAAAACAGTTTCTACTTGTGTCTCAGACGTATTCAGTAAGTGGTCATTTTGCAGCATGGAGTTGCCTTTGGCTCCTGGAGGCTCCGCTCACGAAGCGAAAACCTACTAAATATGTAGCACTGCGACAATGAAGATGACGCCATGCAGGGGACCTGAACAGATATTTGTACAACTTCCAGACAGGCGGTTACTATCTTTCTTTAGAAGAACACGTTGTCTGACTTGCTGCGTATTTCATGTTTAACTGCACAGGGCTCAGCGCACCACTAACTCTGACAGGGCTTTCTGGAGAGTGCCACTTAACATGTCCACTCTGATTTAGTTAAAACCATTTCAGTAATTCTCATTCCATCTACATGTTTTTCTGATACCTGAAGAGGTCCGAGAGCAGCAGCATCACCAGCGCTCTGTGTCCTGGTGGCAGTGAACCATCAGTAGGCACCGTTAGCCTTGGTCCCCTTTCTGTCCTCGGGTCGGCCGCCTTGACTCTGGGTGCAGAACGTATTCCGATGGGTCCCATGATGGATACTTGAAGAGTTTAGGGAGAAATATTAGAGCTGTGTGGTGTATTTGGTGATGTGTACAAATATAATTCCTTTGAAGACAAAAAGGAACAGAACCATGCTGGACTTTGACACACTGAACTAAATGACGCGTCACAGACCCAATGATACGAATTGATCTGAACTGAGACTTTGGGGCAACATGTGGTTTTCTCATCCTCCCTGCAGCTAATTGGCATCACTGATGGGTTCCTTTCCCTGCTGATGGACAACGGTGATGTCCGTGAGGACCTGCGGATTCCCGAGGGTGATCTGGGGAAGGAGATCGAGGCCAAGTATGAAGCTGGAGAGGAGATACTGGTGAGTACGAACTTCCCCGGACTTGTTGGTTTTGTGTGGTGTCTCTTTCTCCCCCCCCCCATTTTGATAGTTCATCCTTCATTACTGTTAGCATGTGCAGTTGCCCATTTTTTTTGCTGCAGTGATGAATATGAGGTGACGTGACTTCCTGTCGTTCACTCACCTTCAGGCCTCTTGCTCCCACTTCAAGCGGCCACACCCATGTTTTATCCCTTAACCCATTCCCGTCTGTGTGTGTCTGCCTGCCGTACAGGTCTCCGTGCTCTCGGCCATGGGGGAGGAGTGTGCAGTTGCAATCAAGGCCATGACGAGCAAATAGGAAGAGAAGAGACTGGCTGTTCGGGCTGAGACCTTATACCACAAATCTTACATTTTGGTTCTAATTATCACCAAAGCTATGGCCTTCACAAACAACCTCAAGTTGTTTCTGTTTTTTTTTTTTTTTTTTTTTTTTTTGGTTTTATTTTTCCCCTCCTCCAAAACCGTACCGGACTTCTTATACCTTATCTCTTAGGCCGATTGGCATTCTGCCTAATCACTGAGGTTTTGAGTTTTAAAGCTATGACTGCATTCCTTTTTAATTTTTTCTTCAAGATGTCAGTCCTGCCACCTACATTCCTCAATGTTAAAGTTAATGGGATCCAATTTTGTACAATTACTTTTTTCTATCACTTAGATGGTTTGTTTGAGCATTTATGCCTTTCTAGGTGGTGGTTGGGGGAGGGATGCATTTGAGTTATTGGACTAATGGGGAGGGGAATGTTTAAACTGACACTGAACTTTTTATTTGTATTCCTGTCTTTGGAGGTAGATGCACTGTTCCCAGCCTTGTGGGTGTCTACCGTACCAGTAGGGTTTCCACACCCAGTATTCCTCAATCCCACACGACCCTCTTGGAAAGCTGGGATACCAGGAGTTGGTACTTTGGGTAGTTTACCAAAACATTTCCCACTTAAAAGCAAAACAAACTTCAGTGATTTTTTTTTTTTTTTTCTCCTCTCAAATGCCAGTCTTTTTTTTTTTTTCTTTTTTTTTCTTTTTTTAATAAGAAAGCCACGAATGGCTTGAATGGCCAACGATCAATTACCTCTGTAGCTGACAGCATGTCCCGCAGCTGTCCCTGGCAAACTTAATAAGCGTCAAAGCCTGCACGCATCTCGACTAGGGAGGCTCTTCCGAATGTTCAGCTGACGCCTTAATGACGTGCTTTGGAGGGACCCAACTGGCAGGAGGAAGGGGGTGTTAACAGTTGAAACTTTTTTTTGGTTCCCCCACTCGAGGCCTTTTGTCACCAGACTGGAGATAGCAAAAACAAATAAAAGTGTAAAAAAAAAAAAAAAAAAAAAACTCATATTTCCAGTTGATCATTTCTTTTATTGTATTTAACATGCATTGATATTAAAAAATGAGTGAATCTCTCTGTGGTACACCTGTTTTTGAATATTGATTGGTTGTGGCCTTTCTCTCATCTTTCCCTAGTATGTGCCTCTTGGTCTCTTTGTCCGTTTTATGGGCGTAATTTCATAAGAACTGACTTTCCGAGTGAACATCTTTCTGGGGTTGGTGTTTCGGTGTCCTGTTTCTGACAGATTCCATCCAGCAGCTGCGGTTGAGGTGTGTGTTTGCGTTTTCCTGTCTTTGTTCTAGTGACACCATGTTGAGTGTGGTGTTCGGTCACCCAGTGCGGTTACCCTCCTGAGGTGCACAGCCCTCCTTTGCCAAATGCTTACGGTGAACAGGTGGAGTGTGAGGTACGTAGAGGGTCTGTCTTTTTCACACATTAGTCCAAATCGTAAAGCCCTCTGTGACCTGGTTGCCGCGTTTGACCTTTAGCTGTCAGTCAGCATCGCGAGTCGCAGAAGTCGGTTTCAGAGTTGTCCTCTGAAACAAGTGAAGGTCAAGTTTTTGCTCTATATCACAGAATTTAAAACATGGAAATAAAGACTTAATGCCTGATGCTGTGTAGATGTTGTTGAACGTGTTCACGTGGCGCCTCGTTCTACCCGGGGGGTTCCGATGACAACTTGAACGCTTCTGTAACTGGAGCCGTCCATGTTCACACGGTTCTGCTTGCCTGGGTTCAAGTTCAGATTTCAGACCTGAAATCTGAAGTACATCTTGAAAGGAAACCATGTGTTTTGAGTCGACCTCCACCCTCCTTGTGAGTTGATTGACTAGCATTAGTGAAGACGAACTGTTTTTCTCTTGTTGCTTCCTATTTTGTTTGGCAGCATCATGGTAAAAGTCTCTCTCGTCATGGTAACGAAGCTTTGGTATGAGTTGACGTTTTAAAGAGGATGGACTGACAGTGTCTGCGCTGAGCGACGGCCCAGATATTGTACAAAAATGTTGCTCGGTCCTAATTTCTCGCAGCTCCTTTTACACACGTTTTGTTGTTGGTGAAACTGTCCTTGAGAGCAGCTCTTCCTGCTCAGGAAGAGTCCCCTGGAAGGTGGGCAAAGCATCCTGGTGCAGACGCACACCTGGTGCTGGACATGCGAGGGCAGTAAGGACGTTCCTGTCGCAGTATTAATGTTGTCAGTCGGGCGTTTTCAACGTGCCTGCTTCTTGTTGCGCTTGTGCCCCAGCAGTGAATTGATGATGATGACAATACGAGTCTCACCGTTCAAATGTCACTGGAGCAAACGGGGTGGTGGTGGACTGGACTGCAGTCCAGTCTGCGTACGAGGACGCTGTAGGTTTACTGTAGTGTCTCCTTGTGATTTGTCCTCAACACTACATTTCATTGCACTTTTAAGATGCTGGTTAACAAGCTCAACTCCACATAATTGTTAATGTTCTTTAAGTGAAGGAGTCTTACTGATTTATCTGACACTTCTCTGCAAAGCAACTTGCAATGTTCAGGTACTTTAAATTTACCCTGTTTATAAAGCTGGGTAATTTTACTGGAGCAATTTAGGGTAAGTACCTTGTTAATTGGAGCGGGATTGGAACCTGTGACCTTTGGGTCCAAAGGCAGCAGCTGTGACCAATTTAAGGAAAACATTTAATTTTCTCACTCTTAGACATTCCTCAAACAAGGGTTTGCTATGACTGGGCCGGAATGGCTGTACTGTGGTATTTTTGTCATTTGCTTTTCCACTTTTTACACATCCCTCCACGACTGATGGAGATGTGTATCTCGGTATCGATTGAGTTGCGTGAAGGTAAATTGTATCCAATGAATCTGCTTCATCTGTCC
The DNA here is from genome assembly GCF_900964775.1 of Scleropages formosus. Lineage (NCBI taxonomy): Eukaryota > Metazoa > Chordata > Actinopteri > Osteoglossiformes > Osteoglossidae > Scleropages > Scleropages formosus. Next base: position 1,197,060 of record NC_041824.1, read on the forward strand.
GTGTTCATTAGTCGCTTGTCTCTTGAAGGGTTCAGGTGGGCCGGAGCCTATCCCTCAAGGATAGGGTGTCAGGTAGGGTACACATCTGATGGGAAGCCACTCTATCACAAGGCAGTCACACGTGTACGTAGTCTATGGGCTGAGGGCACTTGGGACTGACCGTGTGTGTGTGTGTGTGTGTGTGTGTGCGCGCGCAGAATTGTCCCAATGGATGATCTCTTTCTGCAGACAGGAACAGGAAGCAGCAGAGCCTCATACCATGACTCTGTTATGTTTGCAGTTTCCACAAGTGTTTCATTTCTGTTTGTTTACCCGAAATGTGACGAATCCGCAGGTCGATGGAGGCAAAATACAGGCCTTGGGTTCCTGTAGCCTCTTGGGTTTTCTGGGTGAACTTGTACCGACTGTTTCCTGAAGTTAGTGATTTTCCTGCAACTCCTCAATCTGAAAATCATTAACTTTGGCAGGAAGTCTCTTCTCTGCTGCCGTTTTGCTGATTGAGTGACAGTGTCGCTTTGTAAAGGCGTCGGCACCACAGTGGAGCCCCTTCACCGTGGAGGCAATGTCCACTTCCTCCTGGTGCACGCTTCTCGAGTGACAAGTTACTGCGCTGGTGTTTCAAAGCCTCCTCTTCCGCTTGCTGCGTTGTTGTTTTACTGCTCCTTTTCTACACACACGACACATCAGCATCAAAGGTATGAAGTCCTGCAAAGGTCGGCAAACCAGGTAAAGTGAGTAAACTCCTTGAAAGAGGCCCAAGTGAAGCGTGTCTGTGCGTGGCTGCAGCTGCCCCGTCACACACTCGTCCCGTCCAAGGTGTACCCTGTAACGGGTTTAAACTGTGTGTGACGTGCGATGTGCTCCCGAGCGCCACACGGTGGTGACGGACTCGAGTGCACCGTGTCTGTCTGCGACCGTGTTGCCCGGGGGCGCTCGACACGTCTCCTTTGGAGCTCCACCAAAACGCGTACAAGTGTCATCCCGATGGCTCCTTGCGGCTTTTTCTCCGCGAAGCGCCGCACAAGTCCTGCTCTTGTACCCTCGAGTGGGCGATTCTGTTGCTTCGCTGCGTCCGGGAGCGGCGGCTCGTCCACCGGTTCGAGCTGCTTCCTCTGGAGTCGAAGGAGCGGCGCTGAGTCCTGTGTTACACTGGAGCAGGAGACTCTCTTCAAATGCTCCGGTAAGCATTACCCAGCTGCACAAGTTGAGGTAAATCATTGTTTAAAAAAAAAAAAAAAAAAAAAAGTGCTAGCTGAATGAGTAAATGTACACAGAACAGGTCCCTGTAGATAAAAGCAGCTCTAAATACATTCAGTAACACAGTCGCTTTGGGTTTCAAAACAATGTGAGTTTGATGAAATGTGTGTTTCGCAGTGTGATGGATGATAAAGTACAAAATGGGTCATTGGTGACACGTCGGCAAAGCAGTTTCCTCTCGTGTAACTGAAGCCGTTATCAGTTCGCTCTTGCTTGATCGTGTGCCTTTGGACAAAGGGTCAGTGAAGAGGTCAAAGGTCATTGGGACCCTTATCAGAAAATGACCTTACTGGAAGTAATGAACTGCAGCCCCGGGGGTGTACCAGGTAATATATAGGAGCCTCTGCTCTCTGTTGCATTCTGGAAGGACAGGCAACCTCATGCCCTACGCCGTTTCTTTTACCTCGCTTTACCTTGCTTCAACGGACGCGGGACGAGAAGACGGCGAGATGACCGGGAAGAACGACGACACGCACTCTTCCCTTTGGTCGCAGACGGAAAGGAGACGCGTGGAGGAACGGTTCCGTGCCGCCCTGGCTGGGCTCATGGAGCTGGAGGTGCTCCGATGGAAACACGCCAGGATGGTGGAAGCCGCTTTAGACGATCGGGGGGTCCCCCCCGCCACAGGCGAAATGGAGTCGGCGGCTCGTTCCTTCCCAGGTGCTGAGGACGTGACGCCTGCTGGCAGCCTTTCCCGCGATGCCCTTTGCTTCTCCTGGGGGCCCAGGCGGCCCGAGGCCTACAGCCGGTCCACTGAGAACCTGCTGGTTCTGCGCAGCCGCAGTTGCTGGAGCATCGCGGACCTGGTACCGGAGAACTCCAGGTCCTGGTCCAGCTCTGGCCTTTGTGAGAACGATGTAGAGCGTAAGAAGGAGGGCGAAGCTTTCTCTCTCTCCAAGTCCTGCGCTTCCCTCGCCAGCCGGAGCCCCCGGCTTCACTGCCGACTCCTTCCACTCCTCGGCGGCACGGCGGCCGTCGGCCCCGAGCTGGAGGTCATCCCAACCAGCGGCTTCCTTTCCGTCGCTGACCTCTGCCCCGAATCGCGATGGCGAGACGTCTCCCCGATGCTGCAGCCTCATGTGGTCCTGGAGCTCCGGTACCGGTCGGACCTCGTGTCGGCTCTGAGCGGGGAGGTGTATCGCTACCCGAGCCCCCTGCACGCCGTGGCCCTGCAGAGCCCCCTCTACCGTACGACGTGGAATCCTGCCGCTGCTGACGAAGCCCCCCTGGACAGCGGCTGCAGCGCTGGCGGCGTGAACGGGGGGGCTGCGGACACCGAGTGGCACACGAAACACCGCTCTCTGCCGGCAAAGGTGTCCAGCAGCCGCACCTCAGGCAAAGTGCGCAGAGCCGATGATCCGATCCTCAGAGTGGCGCAGGGGCGCCTTCGCCAGGGCTCTGCCGTCACTGCGGCGAAGGGACGTGCCGTATCCGTCTCCACAGAGGAGAGCCCGACCGCGGCGGCGGCGCCCCCCACGCGCTCCGCTGGCAGGACGCAGCGGCCGAGCACCTGCTCCGAAACCTGGGTGGACCCTGGGAGTCTCGGAAGAATGTCGGCAAGATGGAGCTGTGCGTTCGCAGGAGGGGATGAGTGCGCCTCTCCGGCATGTGTGGGTGGCAACGTGAGCGCAGTGGGGGCGTCCGGCGCTTTGAACGTTCTCAAGGGGAGATCTGCAACCGTTTCTGACCTCCCGTCTCTCCGCCACAGCAAGACATGCAGCGAGTGACTGTGCGGCTGGAGCTCCGACTCTCTGGGATCCAGATATCGGGTTATGAGCTCCCGTTCCTGATGCCCAAAGGAAGTCGCTGCACCCAGTGACGCTGCACTGTTTCCAGCGGAGCGAGATGTGTCTATCGATGGGCACGTATCCGTTTCTTAATCGATGTTTCCGAATGGTTGTGCTCGGTCAGGACCTTCTGGGTCCATCTCTCAGTTGGTGACAGAAATGGGACCGAACGGTTCGATGACGCTTTTCCACATTTTTCAAAGCAGTTTTTTCCAACTACAAGAGCAGCACAAACAAAAAAAGACTAAATTGTGGCGAAGATGTGCAAGAACGATATTTGACGACCAAAAAAATCTATCGATTTTCTCTTGACTAAGACTTTGTGCGTCAATGATATCTGTTGCAATCAGGTTTTCTTATTTCAGTTAATTATTGATTGTTTGGAAAAATGTGATTTAATTTTACAAGGAGCGTCAATAAAACGTGGAAAAAAGTGCCTGTGTGTGTTTAGCTGTGAACCTGTCTCTTCAACACCACCTTGTTCTTCCTCTGCGTTTGACCTCTTCGTCGCCCTCCTCCTAATCTGCTTTTCCGTCTCAAAAGGAGAAAATGCGGTTAAACGCTGCGGTCGGTGCAACGGATATCTGTGTGTCGATGTAGTGAATGAGGGGAGTTGCTGGAAAGGGCGCAGCGCACAGGGCCTGGGGGGCGAAGAGGCTCCGCTCTTGCGACGGCTAACGGGCCGTGTCGTTGGGGAGCTGCGGTTCCTCCCAGGTGCGTGAGTACCTGGAGCAGCGTTGCCTTTAAAGCGCCGCTGACGTGTCCCCGGGACGCAGTGGGGCAGCGTCCCTTCTGTCAACGAGCTGGATGTGTTGCTCTGGATGCAGGGAAGGGTTTAACATCTCGGTATCTTTCAACAAATATGAATGTCGGGTCAAGGCCCTGTTCGTGCATCTCAGGCTCAGCATGTTTGCTCTTGTACAGCCCAGCCGTAAATGTAGTAAACATTGTAAACGCAGTAAATGTCACAGGGAGACAAGGCCGTGCTCATCTGCATCTTCATTGTCATCTTCATCGTCATCTTCAGCTCGAGTCGTAAAGGTGAAAAGGGCCATTTCTGCCTCCACTAGATGTCAGTGCAGGTTTACGTTTCACTTTTTAACCCCTAAACTAACGAGAGACTGTAATTTCTAAGTGAAGATGTGTACAGTTTTGTGTGAGGGGAAAACATGTCTCAAGTAATGTATCTACATTTACACCGTTTTACATGTATTCGCTCGTTGGACACGTCTCTCCAAAGCATCACTTCAGCAGGAGAGATTCGGGTGCAGAGACGTGATTGTAGAGTACAGTCTGTTGCTCACATACCACGGTATAAACCGGTGTACATTACTGTACACCGAGTTACTGCATGAGGGCTTTTCTGTTATGAAACAAATTGTTTTTAAAAAATGATCAAACCCACATTTATTTTTTTTATGTACTTCCACAATCTCTCCTTTTAGTGTAAAAGCTCAGTGCTCCTGTTATCAGTCGCTCATCTTCTGTTGATTTGTCGAGAATTGTCTCCTCAGTGGACACGATGTGAAAATGCTCATACCCCCCCCCCACCCACAGTGAACAACGTGAACACACCTGTACCTGGGGACGAGTGCCTCAGTTTATTCACTTCTAGCCACTAGTAATATTATAAACAGCTGCATAGGTTTGCTGCTGTTAGTAGGACACCTAGGGATGGAGGTGGGGGGGGATCTGTCACTGGGTTTGCAATCTGAAACATTACTTTTACATATTTACATGCATCCATATGTCAGATACTTTCCTCCGAAGTGACCGAAAATACTGTGTTCATTACAGCAGCAGCAAGAGAGACTTAGAGACGTTCCATTCATTCATTCCATCTTCCTCCGCTATCCGGGGCCAGGTTGTGGGGGCAGCAGTCCAAGCAGAGTCCTCCAGACTTCCCTCTCCCCGCACACCTTCTCCAGTTCCCCTGGGGAAACCCCAAGGCGTTCCCAGGCCAGCCGGGAGACATAGTCTCTCCAACGTGTCCTGGGTCTGCCCCGAGGCCTCCTCCCAGTGGGACAAGCCCAGAGCACCTCCCCAGGGAGGCGTCCAGGAGGCATCCGGAACAGATGCCTGAGCCACCTCAACTGGCTCATCTCGATGCGGAGGAGCAGCGGCTCTACTCCGAGCTTCTCCTGGGTGACTGAGCTCCTCACCCTATCCCTAAGGGTGCGCCCAGCCACCCTGCGGAGGAAACTCATTTCTGCCGCTTGTATCCGCGATCTCATTCTTTTGGTCATGATCCAGAGTTCATGACCATAGGTGAGGGTCGGAACGTAGATCGACCGGTAAATTGAGAGCTTCGTCTTACGACTCAGCTCCCTCTTCACCACAACAGACCGGTACAATGACCGCATTACTGCGGACGCCGCACCGATCCATCTGTCAACCTGCTGCTCCGTTTTTCCCTCACTCGTGAACAAGACCCCGAGATACTTAAACTCCTCCACTTAAGGGAGCAACTCCCCCCTAACCCGGAGGGGGCAATCCACCTTTTTCCGACTGAGAACCATGGCCTCGGATTTGGAGGTGCTGATTCTCATCCCCGCCGCTTCGCACTCGGCTGCAAACCTCCCCAGTGCACGCTGCAAGTCTTGACTTGATGAAGCCAACAGGACCACATCGTCCGCAAAAAGCAGAGACGAGATCCTGCGGCTACCAAAACAGACACCCTCCATTCCATGGCTGCGCCTAGAAGTTCTGTCCATGAAGATAATGAACAGAATCGGTGACAAAGGGCAGCCCTGGCGGAGTCCAACATGCACCGGGAACAGGTCTGACTTACTGCCGGCAATGCGAACCAAGCTCCTGCTCCGGTCATACAGGGAACGAACAGCCCGTAGCAGCGAGCCCCGAACCCCATAATCCCGAAGTACCTCCCACAGGATGCCACGAGGGACACGGTCGAATGCCTTCTCCAGGTCCACAAAACACATATGGACTGCTTGAGCAAACTCTCACGAACCCTCCAGCACCCTAGTGAGGGTATAGAGCTGGTCCAGTGTTCCACGGACAGGGCGAAAACCGCATTGCTCCTCCTGAATCCGAGGTTCGACTATCAGTCGGATTCTCCTTTCCAGTACCCTGGCATAGGCTTTCCCAGGGAGGCTAAGGAGTGTGATCCCCCTGTAGTTGGAACACAATCTCCGGTCCCCCTTCTTAAAAAGAGGGACCAGCACCCCGGTCTGCCAGTCCAGAGGCACCGTTCCCGAGCTCCACGCAATGCTGCAGAGGCGTGTCAGCCAAGACAGCCCCACAACATCCAGAGACTTGAGAAACTTGGGGCGGATCTCATCCACCCCCGGAGCCTTGCCACCGAGGAGTTTTTTGACTGCCTCAGCAACTTCAGCCAGGGTAATGGACGAGTCCCCCTCCAAGTCCCCACCCTCAGCTTCCTCTACGGGAGGCGTGTCGGAGGGATTGAGGAAATCCTCAAAGTACTCCTTCCACCGCCCGAGGACATCCTCAGCTGAGGTCAGCAGCGCACCATTTCCACTGTAAACAGTGTTTGTGGAACACCACTTCCCCCTTCTGAGTCGCCGGACGGTTTGCCAGAATCTCTTTGAGGCCGACCGAAAGTCTTCCTCCATGGCCTCACCGAACTCCTCCCAAGCCCGAGTTTTTGCCGCGACGACTGCCAGAGCCTCGTTCCGCCTGGCCCGTTGGTACCCGTCAGCTGCTTCAGGTGTCCCATGAGCCAGCCAGGCCCGATAGAACTTCTTCTTCAGCTTGACGGCATCCCTTATCTCCGGTGTCCACCACCGTGTTCGGGGATTACCACCGCGACAGGCGCCGGAGACTTTATGGCCACAGCTCCGAACCGCCGCCCCGACAATGGAGGCGTGGAACATAGTCCATTCAGACTTAATGTCCCCTGTCTCCCTCGGGACCTGGTTGAAGCTCTGTCGGAGGTGGGAGTTGAAGACCTCTCTGACAGGGGCCTCCGCCAAACGTTCCCAACAGACCCTCACTATGTGTTTCGGCCTGCCAGGTCTGTCCAGCTTTTTCCCCCGCCATCGAATCCAACTCACCACCAGGTGGTGATCAGTTGACAGCTCAGCCCCTCTCTTCACCCGAGTGTCCAAGACATATGGCCGAAGGTCAGAAGAAACGACTACAAAGTCGATCATCGACCTCCGACCTAGGGTGTCCTGGTGCCAAGTGCACTGATGGACACCTTTATGCATGAACATGGTGTTCGTTATGGACAAACCGTGACTAGCACAGAAATCCAATAACAACTCACCGCTCGGGTTCAGATCAGGGAGGCCGTTCCTCCCAATCACGCCCCTCCAGGTGTCACTGTCGCTACCCAGGTGGGCGTTAAAGTCCCCCGGTAGAACGACAGAGTCCCCAGTGGGAGCGCTTTCCAGCACGCCCCCCAGGGACTCCAAGAAGGCCGGGTACTCTACACTTCCGCTAGACGCATAAGCACAAACGACAGTGAGAGACCTTTCCCTGACCCGAAGGCGCAGGGAGATGACCCTCTCATTCACCGGGGTAGACTCCAACACATGGCGGCTGAACTGGGGGGCTATTAATAAGCCCACACCCGCCCGCCGCCTCTCACCCTGGGCAACGCCAGAATAGTGGAGAGTCCACCCTTGGTCGAGAAGAATGGTTCCAGAACCCAAGCTGTGAGTGGAAGTGAGCCCGACTATATCTAGACGGTATCTCTCAACTTCCCACACCAGCTCAGGCTCCTTCCCTGCCAGTGAAGTGACATTCCAAGTCCCAAAAGCCGGAGTTGGCGCCCAAGGTTTGGGTCGGCTGGGCACTCGGCCCCGACCACCGCCCAAATCACAACGTGATTGTGCCTTGTTTGCCGTTGTGTCCGGTCTGTCCCGTAAGTCGGACGATTCCGTTCCTCGGTTTTTCCATCTCTTGGTTTTTTTTTTTTTAAAAGCTTCCATGATTAAAACTTAAAACGGACTGAATGCCAAAGACAAGGCTAAAAAACGAAACTGAAACTCTGTTTAGTGCACCCCTTCGTCCAAGGTCACCTCCAGTATGGACCGTTAGTTACCCTTTTGTACCTTTGCCTGTTATTCTTGGAGGTGTTAACGGGACATAGCACAAAGATGAGAATGGAAACACGGTGCAAGTTGTACTCGAACCAGGAGATTTCAGAATGTGATGCAACAGCCCTCAAGACTGTCTGATGCGTCAAATAATCGATACAAAAACTTTTCTCTACGTCCATGTCACAGGTTTGTCTTTTACTCATGTTGGCCCACTGTTACTGCTACTGCTGTGTTTCTCGAGATCGCCTACTAACCAGTGGCCGGAGAGCGAAAGAATCGGGGAACAGGTTCATTGCCATCAGAGCATCGTTAGACGTCAGCTGTTGAGCATGAGACACACGGATGCTGTTAAATATTGAAGGTGTCTCTGATCATGTGGGGAAACCGATGAATTATTTACAGCATTCATTACTCCCTGCTCAGTGTCTTCTCCCTTCTCTACATTGTTCGGCACCTGCAGAACCCGGGTTCTTACAAAGAGCGCCTGTGACAAGGCGACCCCCTGCTCTCTCACCCATGAAGAACTTTTCCAGTAACGTGCAGGGAACATGAAGCATTTAGATGGTAGACCTCTGTGGTGATTTTTTTGCCTTGAGTTAAATACGACGGCGTTTTCGTTCAACCGGTTGCTTCAGCTGCGCTCCACTGGCCCCGGGTGCAAGGCTGGTCCACACCGTAGACTTGAAGGTAGGCTGACCGAGAGTCCCTCCAGGGACATATACACAGCAAAGTAGCTTTGAAAATGTAATTATGTACTCTGTGTAATATAGTAAAACGTTTCATATTTACCCTTTAACGTTAAGCTTAAACATTGTGTAGGATCTTCTCTGGAACGGCTTGAAAATGATATTGACCAACTGTATTTTTTGCTGCTAATTAGTATATTTATATCTATAGTATTTATTATTGTATTGTAATATCTCCTGTTTTTACTGTGTTCTTTTGTTAATTACTGTACTGTCTTGTTCTGTTTGCACACATCTTACACACTTTATGTAGTCTGTGTAGGTAACTGTGTTGTTTTATGTAGCACTGTGGTCCTGGAGGAACGTTGTTTCCTTTCACTGTCTTACTGTACCACCTGTATACGATTCAAATGACAATAAAGCCACTTGACTTGACATGGAATGAACTGTGTTGTGATGTAAAGGAAAATGGAAGAAAATATCTGGCTTTCCCTGAGCTGGACCGTCCCCGGAGAGAACGAAACATAAAGAGTTGTATAAAAAGTTTTGAAGCTCGGTAGCTCATAGGTTGAGACCAATTCGGAGCAAACGTGGTTTACAATTTTGCAAACCCTTCAGTCGTCGTGTGGAGACGTAAATCAGGGGATCGTGAGCCCTGCGGAGGAGCTGGCGGAGGAGCTGGCCGAGGTGCTGAAGTCTTATTGCTCATCAGCTTCCATAAATTAAGTAGAGACAGACAAAAGACCAAATTAGTTGTAATAATGATTTGCTTCAGATAAAGAAAAGGTTTGCAGAGCAAATTATGTCGCCCACGCTTAGGATAATTGAGGACAATTCCTTTTTCATTGTGTTTTCTTGTTTATCTCTAGTTTGCCCTCCTACAGCGAGGAATACAGGTGCAACCATGGACTCTGAATGAGGACATTGAGGGAGAAAGAGACTCTGCTCCTTGGGCCATTCATTCATCCTTCTCCTGAGAGGAACAAGCTCTTGCTGGCATCCTAGTCACCTGGATCCTCATCTAAGCCAACTATAGGGAGCAGAGTTGAGATCCTCTTGCCTTTGAACAATGACAGCGATTTTTGCTAAGCTGGATCCCCGGTGGGTGCAGTGGGGGGACACCCTGTATGGCTTCCAGTCCCGGGTCCTGCGAACAAAGCCTGTGGAGTCCATGCTGGATGGTGCAGACACCCATGGCACCAGACTGGCTTGCGTCCTCACCACTGTGGACCTGGTTTCACTTGGTGTGGGCAGCTGTGTGGGAACTGGCATGTATGTGGTTGCTGGACTAGTCGCCAAGGAGATGGCAGGTCCCGGGGTCATTCTCTCCTTTGTCATTGCTGCTGTGGCCTCCATCCTGTCAGGTGAGATACATAATAAACGTTAAGGATGTTGCCCGTAGAACTCCTGCAGTGAGTAGAAGCCATTAAATTTCAATAAAAAGGGGCAGCTGATAGCCTAGTGGTCAGCGCTGCTGCCTTTAGCGCTGAGGGTCTCCAGGTCAACTTTCACCCACTGCTGTAGTACTCTTGAGCAAGGTACTTTACCCCAAATAGCTCCAGTAACATTACTCAGCTGTACACCTTTCTAAATAGCTGTAAGCTGCTTTGGAGAAAAGCATCAGCTAAATGAATAAATGTAAAAACTTCTTAACCACTGTGGTTCCTGAAGCCACTTTTCTGATATATGACAGCCCTTTGGGTTTCGCAGGGGTGTGCTACGCCGAGTTCGGTGTGCGGGTCCCGAAGACAACGGGTTCCGCCTATACCTACAGCTATGTCACCGTGGGTGAATTCGTGGCCTTCTTTATTGGCTGGAACCTGATCCTCGAGTATCTAATTGGCACTGCAGCAGGTGCCAGTGCCCTTAGCAGCATGTTCGACTCACTGGCCAACCACACCATCAGCCATTTCATGATCAACCACTTTGGCAGGCTCAATGGCCTTGGTAAGCTGGGCTTCTTCTCTATTGAATATGGCAATGCATGATGATGATGACATCATGGTTTGGGCAGTTGGGGGAAGAGGCATACAGACTGTAATGGCAACATGTCACTCAAATGATTCAGTTCTCTGTGAGGTATAAGGATTTGGCTGTGAAGGATGGAACTGGCTGGCAGTGGATGGTAACGTAAATCACTGCTTTATGAGACAATGTCACGTGACAACGGCAAAAAAATATTTCCCAGAACTAAATGGCTTTCAGAAATACTTTTATACTTCTGATTCTAGGACATTGCTTCTGGTGTAACATTTTAGACACGTTGTGCACGAGTCCTAAATGGCACAACAACAGAGGAGGTTGGGTTGTTCATTCTCTGAAGACAAAGTCAACTGTAGACAGACAAAAATCACATAGAGAGTCTGCGGCATCAAGCCAAGTTGGACTCAACCCTCAAGTGCAGTGAAACCAAACTCCTTGTGTTGAACTGATGTGACCACATCTGACGGTAAAGGGTTGGAAAGTGTTTCTTGTGAACGTCTCAAGGGAACCCCGGATTTATTTTCCATTCTCGGCAAGGGTGGTCACACCTGAATTCTGTGGGCAAAACCTGAAGTCTCTCCGTCTGAAACTGGATACCAGTGTCTTGTGTTTTGAATATTTCATGCACTGTGGCAGCGTGGTGTGTAAGTGAGCTACTGCTAAATCCATACAGATGGGTCCACAAGTTCAAGTAACTAACCTTGCAATATTTTTCTTTTCTGAAACGTATCACCTGGCAACCTGGACACACACTGAGATCACAAGTCCGCTGGTTACGTTGCTGTGTCAGGTTGCCATAAGGAGGTGTGTGTAACAGGTGTAATTCGTTGTATTTGTGTGCAGGGGTGTCTGCTTCACGCCATGTCTCGTACATATTCCCCAAGTGTGTCTTCCATGTCTCGTGTTCCCAAACAGGCAAGGGTGAGGAGTCGTACCCAGACCTCCTCGCTCTGGTCATTGCCGTTGTGGTGACAGTGATTGTATCCCTGGGGGTGAAGAACTCACTGGGCCTCAACAATGTGCTCAATGTTATCAACCTTGTGGTGTGGGTCTTCATAATGATTGCGGGACTTTTCTTCGTCGACATCACTAATTGGGACTATGGCAGGTTCTTGCCGTACGGATGGTCAGGGGTAAGAGCATCGCGCACTCAAAGGTCGCATACCCTGTGCTTAGGGTTGGTTATTTAGACCAAATCATGCCGCTGCAGTTGTGTACTTTTCTTACTGGCCCTCGACTACATTCTCCGCGATGTCTTTGAAATGTTTTTTCTTGGAATCGGCAGGTCATGCAAGGTGCTGCCACTTGCTTCTACGCCTTCATCGGGTTTGACATTATTGCCACCACTGGCGAAGAGACCAAGAGCCCTGACACCTCCATCCCCTACGCTATCACCGCCTCACTGGTGACTTGCCTCACATCCTATGTGTCTGTGAGTTCCTATCGCTCTGCACCTTGTTTGACGAAGCTCTGCTATCTCATCTGAGATCGTATCATTTTCCTGCTGCAGCAAAATGGGTTGCGGCTCAATCTGTGGGAAAAAATGGACCCGGTATGGCTTACAGAGCAGCGTTGTCTTACAGCCTTGTCCCACAAAACTGGGCTATAATGTAAATGTAAAAACAACATGTTTTCTGATGTTCTGTTACAATACAGGCACCAAAAGGTTAGGAAAAGTATGAAAATATTTAAGTAAGAGCAAAATCACAATGTTAACCACTTTGTTTTTCCTACTAGTGTTTCATTAAACAAAGGCAGCTGTTGTAAATGAGCTTACAATAAAACCACAAGTGGCACATTAGCTGAGCTCAAATGACATGCTGTATGACCGTGACCTTACCTCTTGGCACACCCACAGGTGAGCGTCATCCTCACCCTGTTGGTGCCATACAATGACATTGACGGTGATGCACCCCTCATGGAGATGTTTGCTGTGCACGGCTTCCAAGCAGCCAAGTTTGTGGTGGCTGTGGGTGCCATAGCTGGCCTGACAGCCAGCCTTCTGGGCTCCCTTTTCCCCATGCCCCGGGTCATCTATGCCATGGCTGGGGATGGCCTGCTCTTCAGGTAAACGGGGCCTGATACACACATGCTGTTAGGCCTGACATGCCACCTTGCGAAGACACTTTGAAGGATGCGCTACAGGAAATCACCACCCGCACTCAGGCAAACAGGATGAGCACAACGAATATTGATAACCTACCATGTTTCTGAATTAAAGCAGTTCTGTAAGGAAGAGTGTGCTGAGTAAAAAGTACACACATACTGTATACTGACAACTGTGCATCTCCGCCGTGACGTAAAGAACTGATCTGAATTTCAGAAAGGGTTTGGTTGCAGTCATTGCAGCTAAAAGTGGTGCAACCAGTTAAGGGTTGGGGCGTAATTACTTTTCCACACAGTGCCACTTAGCGTTGGGTGTCGTCGTTCGTTAAATAAATGACACTACTCCTGTATTGTACGTAAATGTTTGTGTACCTTAAAAAAAATTGTAGGAAAGGGTTTAAAAATCATCTATCCTGAGTTTTATGCAGCTACTCGAGCGATGAACATCGGTGCATTAAGTGGGAAGAAAAACTAGGTTCACTTAAGAATCACGTGTCTGCAAGTATGTCTCTTTCTCCTAATGTAATGAACACATTGTATTTTCTCTGCGATGTACGTCGTTTTGGAGAGAAGGGTCTGATAAATGAATGAATGTAAATGTAAATGAACTTTTGAAAATGTGTTATTTTTTCACTCAGGTGCCATTTGTTTAATATTAGGATCTGGTTGAAGACCTGAAACATTCAAGGCCAACAATGTGCACTAGCAGAGGAGATCAGAAAGGGGCAAATACTTTTTTGTGGCAATGTATGAGCAGCTAAAATTTGATGTTGGTTTCGGGGCCAAAGCTCAACCTTGTTGCCCATTGCTGCTCAGCCATACTAATATACATGATTGTGTGTCTCCATGTGTCCTTACATGTGTGCCTGTGTGTCCCCAGGTTCCTGGGGTATGTTAGCCCCCACACAGAGACTCCGGTGGTGGCATGCATAGTGTCAGGCTCCCTGGCGGCACTGTTGGCCCTCCTGGTGAGCCTGCAGGACCTGATTGAGATGATGTCCATTGGTACGCTGCTAGCCTACACACTGGTGTCCGTGTGTGTCCTGCTGCTACGCTACCAGCCCGAGGGTGACTTAGATGGTTTCACCGACTTCCCAACCGATGAGGACGGCACGGGCGAGCGAAGGAAGATGGGAGTGCCACCCGAGCACCAGGAGGGAGAATTCTATCAGGGTGGGGGCGAAGAGGAACATAGCGGTTCACCCATCAACACCTGCGGGGCCAAGAACCTGCCCTCAGGAGCCGATGGCGAGATGTTGTACGGTACGGCGGGAGAGGCCTCCGTCTTCGAGGCGGGTGACTCGGATGGCGCCTGCATCTCAGGACTAAAGCGTCTGCTGGGCCCGCGGTACTACACCCTGCGCATGAGACTGGGCCTGCCAGGCAAGGCGGAGCGGCCCACACCCGCCACGGGCCGCACTGTTACCACCTGTGTGCTGCTGCTCTTCATCCTGGCCTTCGTCATGTTCAGTGCTGAGCATGCTATGGCTGGCAGCAGCTGGGCAGGGATACCCGTGCTTGTGATGGCAGTAGCTGCCACAGGGCTTGTCCTCGCTATCCTGCGGCAACCTGAAAACCCCAGGAAGCTGCCCTACATGGCACCCTGCGTGCCCTTTGTGCCTGCCTCTGCCATGCTGGTCAACATCTACCTCATGCTCAAGCTCTCCAGGATCACATGGATCCGCTTTGCCGTGTGGTGTTTTGCTGGTAAGTAACCGAAAAGATTCCACTTATTGCTCTCGTTGTCATTTTACTTCTATGTTTTTTACCAAACGCTGGAAATACAGCATTGAAGCTGATGTCACTGCAAAGAAATTGGGATTGATATCCAGTGCAGCATTAGAGTTTTAATTAATCCACTGTGATCAATAGCTGAACTCAGTCAGACCGAACTTACAGTTAAAACATGAACAAGCGTGCAATTTTTAATTCTTGTGACTCCAAAGCACATTATGAAAAGTGACAATTTAATAGTTATGTCACCTTTTCATCAAAGCACCAATGTGTGAAAATGCAGTGAAGCCCAGTGTGGGAACTATAGCAGTCACTGCGCTCCTGCGCTTCGCGTTCCCCTCTAGGTCTGCTCACATACTTTGGCTACGGAATGTGGAACAGTAGCTTAGAGGTACGGGCCCGACAGGAGGAGGCAACTGCCAGCTCCTACCAGCACTACAACGCCGATGTGGACGACAGTTTCGCTGTGGATCACAGCAGCCTTTACCCGCAAGATGATGGTACCCAGTACCAGGGCTGGGCTGCCCCACAGGAGTGTGGCTACCAGACCAACAGCCAGCAGCATCAGCATCAGTACCAGTACCAGCATCCGGGTGGACGGGAGGTCCAGTATGAGGAAAATTACAAGAGTTATGCCTCATGAAATAGGAAACCTTAGTATATAACAGCCTTACTGGGCTACGGTGAAGAAAATTATTTACTTGACCTGGACAGGACAGACATGCTCCATACACTCTGAATCACAACTGATCATTTTCCCAAACACACAGGCGAGGCACTGTAAATGCACCAGCATTACCATGTTATTAGCATGGTTACACTTACTTATTCAGCTGAATCTTTTCTCCAAAGTGACTTACAATGTTCATCTACCTACAGTTATTTACCCATTTATTACAGATGGGTATTTCTACTGGAGCAATTCAGGGTAAGTACCTTGCTCAAGGGTACTACAGCTGGAAGTGCGATTTGAACCTAGAGCCTTTGAATCTAACGGCCGCAGCGCCAACCACCGCGCTATGAGCTGCCCCCTATGTAGAAAGCATACAGCATATTGTAAGCATATGTATCTTATTCATTTTAAAGTATGAAACCCAGAGAATTAAATATATCAATTTTGAATTACAACAGCAACACAAATTTCATATGTAATATAAGTGATACATATTAGAAAATGTTGCAGTCACTGCCACTTTTTGCAGTGTAATTTATCATTACATGGAATATATACAGTGTACAAAGTATTTATTTATAATTTAAAGATATTTTCATAATGTTAAATTTTATTTATTCACAAAATACATACTTCATACTTTACTCATTTCGCTCCAGCAAATACTGTGCAGTGTGATAGTGAGATCACTGATTTGAGGTTTTATTGGGAGGTAACAGGGAATGTTTTATTTATTTAAGTCAAATGTATGATTGATGATTGATGTTGAGCAAAAAGAAATCTGCTATATGCAAGCATTTTTTTCACTTAAATAGTTTCAATTTTCATTGTTATTTCCTTCAATTGTTTCGTTATCATTAGGTAGGAATGCAAAGTAAAGTTGTGTTTTTATGTCCATTCCAGAATTCTACTTGATGTGTTTTATCATTAGAATGTGAGAAAAGAACATGTTTTTATTAATTTTTTGTTTTTGCTTAAAAATATTTAGGTTTGATGAAGATACGTAACCTCAAGTTTTCCTTAAAAAACCTCCCGAAAATGTGTAGGTGTGTTATGACTGTCATAGATATGTTGGCTTGACCTTTTTCTTCGGTTTGTCTTGTGTGACTCCTATCTGGAGGACAATAAAAAAAGACATGGTAAGTGTGATGCGTAATCTCCTGCAAGTGCACAGTGCACCAAATGAGCCGTGCTTTTCACATCGTTTGGCGAGACAGACTGGACCTTCGACAAATATTTAACAAATGTGGATCTTTCAATAAACAAACACGTCAGACATCTCGAGCGTCCACAGAAAGGAACAGGGAAATCTGAGGAGGTAACATCTCCCCGTGATCATAACTGTCCGGACACACACAGCTACTCTGAGAATATTTCTTGCACAACAGGAAGTTACAGTTGTCTTTCAACTAGCAATCCATTTACACCTAACATGGCAACCAATGTAAATAACTTTATTGACGTGTTTCTTTTTTATTATTAACAATAGAACAGCTCTGAACCATAGCTACATGGAGACAGAAAAAGTACATGGAGAAATATCAAATATGTCCAGGTACATAACAGAAGGGCTCAGTGGATTGCTAAATGGTGCAGTATTTCACGGCTATGATCATGTAACACAGTGGAGTAAGTTCAAAAACGTGTTACGCAGACATTTCGGGATTTCTACCTCTGATATAAAACTCAAAAAGAGTTTCATAGAGTCCTGACCTCAATCCCATCGAAACGCTCAGGAGTGACCTGAAGCAGGCAGTTCAGGCAAGACATCCAAGAACAAGTTTGTATGAAGGCATGAGCCAAAATACTGTAGCTCCCAACTGCCGTGCACATCTGATCGGCAGCTACAGAAAACATTTGGTTGAAGTTTTTGCCAATAAAGAAGGTCCCACTACATATAAGGGTTCACATATGTTTTCCATCAATAACCTTCACTGTTCGAAGCATTTTTTCAGTACTGTTATGGGCATGTAAAGTATTGAATGTGTTGCCATGTGTGTTGAATAAGTGTGTCTTTATTTATTACGTTTTAGATGAAAATCCAGACATGTCCAAAGCGTTCGTAAACTGTTTCTCGTAACAGTATGTCTATACGTTGTGTTTTAAGTATACAATCAAGTTTTTTTCAAACACACTATGTTGATTTAGATTTGGCTGTTAATACAGAAATTCAGATAATTGCAAAGTGTTCACAATTTTTTTTCTTACAACTGTACAGTGAAATTGTGATTGCAGCATTATGTGCTTGACCTGAGCGCCGGAATTTAACCAAGTATGGTAGGAGCGTGTAGCGGTGGTTAGAGGATGGGATTTTACACGTGAGGACACTAATGTAACGAGTATACAGTATAAAAGGCTAAATTCCTGAGCAGGACCATATTTATGGACATTTTTGCTGTGTGTTTGTACAGAATGTTCTAAGTTTCTCAAATTCTCAGTACCAGTTAAACTGAGGGTTAAAAGCTTTTTCAAGCCTTAAATCATCTTAAATTATTTGTATTTAAAATGTCATTCTAGAGCAGTGCTTTCCATGTTTGTATACACACACACACACACATTTTCAGAACCGCTCATCCCATACGGGGTCGCAGGGAACCGGAGCCCACCCGGCAACACAGGGCGTAAGGCCGGAGGGGGAGGGGACACACCCAGGACAGGACGCCAGTCCGTCGCAAGGCACTCCAAGCGGGACTTGAACCCCAGACCCACTGGAGAGCAGGACCGCGGTCCAACCCACTGCACCACCACACCCCCTGGATGTTTGTATACACAAAATATAATTTTTACCTTGCAAAAGACAAAATATTCAGATCTGTGAGTTTCTTTAACATCCATTCCCCATTTTTATAAACGATATTCAACCCGTTACTGACCTCAGTGTAATAAATAGGTAGAGCTGTTTTTTTGTACATTTGAGCGTCAGGGGCATATTTCACTTTAGACAATTTTTTGCCCACTTGACCGTTCTGGTTTGATGGTGCTTTGAAGCACAGTGGAACGGGCCTCTAGGAGAGGGAATTCTACTTTTCTCTCTCACGTTGGACTGCGACACTCAGGCCTTCTGATCAGTCCCTCTGCTGAAAAAGTGTCCAAATTTGTTCTGATTATTAGGGAGCCACAGTCACGGAATCGTTGTTCTTTTCTGTTCGACCAGTACATCCGTAAGGCCTTGCCCTAGTGACACTGACAGTGTCTTTCTGGGATGGTGGAGGTGCAGGAGGGCTCAGTAAACTGTCCCCCTCTACTTACATCCCCTTAGGCTCCCACTTATTGCATCACATATATATATATCTATATATATGTGTGTATATATATATATATATATATATATAGAGAGAGAGAGAGAGAGAGAGTTGTATTTAGGAACTCCATGCGTTCCACCCATTCAGGATTACTTCAGGACCAGCTACTGTTCACTGTCTTGGATTGATTCATTGATGTATCTTCTATAAGCCTCATTTGCTAAATACAATTTATAGTGTAATTTCTTCATTTACATTATATCTTGTTATTTGCTACTGCTTTTTTCTGTCCTGTCTTTTCTGTCTTTTATCAGGACCCTGCACTAGCACAGGAGCCACTGCCAACCCTGGGTGCTTGGTGTACTTCACTGCTGGACGCCATCAGCATTATGAGGAATAAGGAGACCTGCTACCTTGGGCAATGAATTATAGCCTATATAGACTGCAGCTAAGTCTTGATGTCTTCACTGCTGTTTTTTTGTTAGACATATTCACACAGGTTCTCTGTCTCCACAGAAGAATGCACTGGAAGGCTGGACCGCTACTGCTGCTTGGACCCCAGAGGTTTGTTTCTCCTCGTCAGTTGTGTTCGGAGTTTTTCTTTTCCTCTCCACTGTTGCCAGCCGTCTTACTCCATTGTCATTTATTTACACGTATGTGTGATATATTCAATTAGAATATGAAAAACACGTAAGTGACTTGATATAGCTAAACCTTGATTAGCGCACTCACCTTGCTCAGAGCTCTGTGACACTTTAGTGAGAAGAAAGCTTTATAGCAATAAATTGAATTTAATTGATTTTGTCTGTATGTTAAATTTGAAGGGGGATGCGGTGGCGCAGTGGGTTGGACCGGGTCCTGCTCTCCGGTAGGTCTGGGGTTCGAGTCCCACTTGGGGTGCCTTGCGACGGACTGGCGTCCCGTCCTGGGTGTGCCCCCTCCGGCCTTACGCCCTGTGTTGCCGGGTTGGGCTCCGGTTCCCCGCGACCCCGTATGGGATAAGCGGTTTAGGAAATGTGTGTGTGTGTGTGTGTGTGTGTGTGTGTTAAATTTGAAAGTATGCTAAGCTAAACCATTATTCACTGTTCGTTGAACCATTTAGATAAAGTGAGGCTGCACTTACATGATTTTACTTTGTGTGTCTGTTTGCATGTTTATAATGAGAGTTTTGGCCAGATCTGTGAGTATGGTTGTGTTCAGCGCTTCTCTTTCTCGAGTCCTTCTCCCATAACTCTACGGACACCAGGGTTGGTCGTCGTTACACTGCACACGACTTTTGAAGAGGGCCTGAAAGAGGTAAACATGAGTGTATGAATCAAACTGAAGTGGTTGCACAGACTTAGAATGAAATAATTTGCATAATTAGTTCAAAACCAGATTCTGGTCATGTTAACTGTTCAAAGAGTAAAGTGCCTTTGCAAAGCTTTGGGGATGTCTGTTTACTGGTAATGAACATTTCTTTGTTTTAAATATCATCATGATGCACACACAAGAGAGAATTTTAACTATTACTAGTTATTCAATTATTGTTACTCCCTTCCCGAAGTGCGGTGTTGATTTGGGACTGGATGCAGCGGGACAGTAATCGTGTGTTTCTCTACATTTTGTGTGTTTGTTTGTTTTGTAGTTTCTACACGTTTGGTGCTCGTCTGTTTGTGACAAAAACGAGCAGCCCGCCAAGCAGCGCGCGCCTCCGCTTGTCGCTCTCGCGCTCGGCGCCCAGGCTGACGAAGGACAGAGTGGTGAACACGAGCGCCACGGCTGGAAAACCCCGGATGGAGGCGACGGTGACGAGTGCGAGGGAAGTGTGCACGTGCACTGCGAGCGGCGGGGCGCGTTTCACTCTGAGGTAAAAAAAAAACTCTTCCTGTTCGCATACAAAATACTGTAAATTAATTATTCCGAAAGCGTCACTGCTATTTATTTTACATAAGTCAGTGTTACAAATATTTGAAATACGAGTTGAGTAGCCCACATCATCATGTGTGTGCGTGAAACCATCATGAAAAAAGCTACTTTTACTTGTACTGTACAAAAAACTTGTGCCGTGTTTCTTTGTAAACACGTTTCTTAAGTGCGGAAGATGTACTGTGTGTGTAAGGGCAACAGCGAGTAGCGCTGCTGTCTCGCACGCCTGCCTGGGTGGTGCGAGTGGACGTGGGTTCGATCCCCAGTCTGTGTGGAGTTCATGTTTCCTCCTGTGCTCTGGTTTCCTCCCACAGTCCAAAGACATGCTGTTCAGTTTCACCCATAGTGTGTGAGTGACACAGAGAGAGAGAGTGTGTGTGTGTGTTCCACTGATGTATAATGGATGAGTGACCCAGTTTGTATCTAGCAGTGTAAGTGTAAGGTGTGTGGGCTCATAATAGTACATAGAGTTCGTTGGAAGTTGCTTTGGAGAAAAGTGTCTGATCAATAAATAAATGTAAAAGAGTAATGCGGTCGGTAACTATAAGAAGTGTACAGTAGTGACCTGGCAAAGGACCAGCCCTTAACACAAGTGAGCGACTCACCGTGAAATAAGCACTTCGCAGTTATTCGCATATGCGCAATATATGATGTTTATACAGTGTGTGTTGTTGTAGCATCTCCCTGGCAAGGTGAGGATGTGACTGAGAGCCAGGCAGTGCTGGAGCGCTGTGGTGTGGAGGAGATGACACAGTCCGCCTAGAAGCCGCGGGCACCCAGCTCGTCCATCTTCTTCCAGGTGTGTATACAACCCCGATTCTAAAAAAGCTGGGACGCTGTGTAAAATGTAAATAAAAATAGAATGCAATGATTTGCAAATCTCATAAACCCATATGTTATTCACAATAGAACATAGAAAACATATCAAATGTTTAAACTGAGGAAATGTACCATTTTAAGAAAAAAATAAGGTAAATTTGAATTTGATGGCCGCAACACGTCTCAAAAATGTTGGGATGGGGGCAACAAAAGGCTGGAAAAGTAAGTGTTACTAAAAAGAAACAGCTGGAGGAACATTTTGCAACTAATTAGGTTAATTGGCAACAGGTCAGTAACATGATTAGGTATAAAACATGTATTTCAGAGAGGCAGAGTCTTTCAGAATTAAAGATGGGCAGAGATTCACAAATCTGTATCTACAAATTGTGGAACAATTTCAGAATAATGTTCCTCAACGTAAAATTGTGAAGACTTTGAATATCTCATGATCTACAGTACATAATATCATCAAAAGATTCAGAGAATCTGGAGAAATGTCTGTGCGCAAGGGACAAGGGCGAAAATCGATATTGGATGCCCATGATCTTTGGGCCCTCAGGCGGCACTGCATTAAAACAGGCATGATTCTGTAACTGAAATCACTGCATGGGCTCAGAAACACCTCCAGAAATCATTGTCTGTGAACACAGTTTGCCGTGCCATCCACAAATGCAGGTTAAAGCTCTATCATGCGAAGAAGTCGTCATATGTGAACATGATCCTGAAATGCCACCGTCTTCTCTGGGCCAAAGCTCATTTAAAATGGACTGAGGCAAAGTGGAAAACTGTTCTGTCATCAGATGAATCAAAATTTGAAATTCTTTTTGGAAACCATGGACACCGCGTTCTCTGCACTAAAGAGGAGAGGGACCATCCGGCTTGTTATCAGGGCTCAGTTCAAAAGCCTGCATCTCTGATGGTATGGGGGTGCATTAGTGCCTATGGAATGGGCAGCTTTCACATCTGGAAAGGCACCATCAATGCTGAAAGGTATATACAGGTTTTAGAGCAACATATGCTTCCATCCGGACGACGTCTCCTTCAGGGCAGGCCTTGCATATTTCAGCAAGACAATGTTAAACAGCATACTGCATCTATTGGAACAGCATGGCTTTGTAGTAGAAGATTCTGGGTGCTGAACTAGCCTGCCTACAGTCCAGACCTGTCACCAATTGAAAACATTTGGCGCATCATGAAACGAAAAATACGACAAAGACAACGCAGGACTCTTGAGCAGCTAAAATCCTGCATCAGACACGAATGGGACAACAATCCTCTCCGAAAACTCCAGAAACTGATCTCCTCAGTTTCCAGACGTATACGGACTGTTGTTAAAAGAAGAGGAGGGGATGTTACACAGTGGTAAACATGGCCCCGTCCCAACTTTTTTTTGAGACGTGTTGCTGACATCAAATTCAAAATTACCTTATTTTTTCCTTAAAATGGTACATTTCCCTAGTTTAAACATTTGATATGTTTTCTATGTTCTGTTGTGAATAAAATATGGGTTTATGAGATTTGCAAATCATTGCATTCTGTTTTTATTTACATTTTACACAGTATCCCAACTTTTTTGGAATTGGGGTTGTATTGTACTTACAGGCGAGCACCCAGTCGCTGGTGCTCATAGCGATGATGATGCCCACCCAGCTGATACAGCTGAGTATAAAAGCAGTGAAGGGCACGCAGCTGTTTGCCATGGGACGGGTCATGGGGAGGGAGGGTTATGAATGAAAGCAATGAAGTCAGAAAAATGTGGAAGGAAACCATAAGCTGGAGGGTGTAAAGTAGTAAAGATGTACCAGCGCTCGCGCTTATGGGAAACGCACTGATAGAGACAGAACAAAAATGGGAGACAGTAAGCAGTAGCGGCTCCTCCAAGTAATCCCGTTTGGCTGGAAGGCATGGAGTTCCCAAAAAAACAGAGGAGAAGCACGACGAGCTTTTAACCTTATGTCACTGCACATATGTTACAATTGGTGATTTTCACAAACTTTAAGAAACTGAGGTAAAATCGGAGCTCTTATAGCACGCAGTATATGCATTTGTTGGTTTCATTGAATGTATTTTATTGCACATATTTCAGTTTTGAATGTGAGGCTACCTGTACTTTATGCTACAACCAATAGCTTAAGTTACAAAAATAAATAGGAAGACCACAAAGTCAACTGAATTTGAGAACAAAAAGTTAGAGATGCAAGCATGACACATATCCTGCTGCTACTATGCCTTTAAAAAAAGATCTGTCACCTACTTTTACACTCAATGGTCTTCTTGGCTCAGTATTAGAGTGCATCTAAATTTGGAATACCTTTTATTTTCTTTAAGTGCGTTTCAAATTAAATGTATGCCAACATATGTAAATACAGAATGTGTAAGTCTACCCTGACAGTAGAAAGCAAAAAAAAATAAAACAAATAAAATGTGATTCTAGCAATAACAAAGCAGGTAGACAGGAATCATGAAGATGGCCCACCTGGACTGCACTGAAATACCACATTTACCTGTACTGCAGCCACTGAGTGTGTACAAGAGCATGTCTCGCAGAAGCGCCAACATGTCTCACAGTGTACAGAAAGGAACAAAATGACACTGCTTTTATTACAGAATGTGAGCAAAAAACAGTTACAAAATACATCATATGAAATGCTATATTTTTAGTAGGTTTAATTGTGCATATTCAAACCCTGCTCTAAACAGAGGGGCTGTGGAACGGACTGAAAGGGGAAGAAATCTGTGTATGAAGGCATCTGAACCAGTGCTTTACTACTAGCATTTACTACTTAGTCGGTTATGAAAAAAATACAGTAGTTTCATTTTTGTCTGTAAATCCACTTGAATTCCAGCTTAGTGAAATAATTTCTTTAAAGCAAAGACAACACTTATACAAATACTGCTCCCAAAATAACTTAATATAAAATACTTATCTATAATCATTTTCACTGTTGAACACTTTTTAAGATGTCTACTTCCACATACTTTTAAATACACATTATAGAAAAATATATGAAAAGGGACCAGCAAACCATACGTTCATTTGTCATCCCTACAAAAACCTCCTCTTAAAATAGAAGGAAAGTCCCCTCTTTCTGAGCCTTTCAGTATGAAACTTAACGTCAAACTGAAGACAGATTGAGTGTCCCAAGAATGTTTTCTTAACACAAAAGAGCATAAAATATAATTTTTTTTTGTTTTTGATTTTATAAATACTCTATCTGTAAATGGTTAATTTGTGTTCGTAATGTTTATATGCAGCATCCCTGTGGTGCAAAAACTCTTTTAAACATCTGCATGGAATTACTGTCAAGAAAATGGTGTCATGCTTCTATGAAGTGCTACAAAAGTCCTTACACTTGGTAAAGTTTGATCTGGAGTATACCAGGCAGTCTGGTGGCCTCAGAGAACCCAGTAACTGGGCATTCCAGTTCACTACTTTGAAATATTTTACATAAATGTTTCACAGGGCTGTCTCTGAATGACAATATGTCATGATCATGAATGTCACTGTTCATACTATCATCAGTTTTACTGAACTTTGAATCAGTGGTTAGAATAAGCATCTGGGGGGGGGGAAATGAGGAGAACTCCCTTGCTTTCCTTGAACACCTGGAGGTAGAGTCCTGTAGATATGAAGAGGTGACGACTGGCAGGACTGAGGTTGTTGGAGCGCATGTTTTCAATGCTCTTCCACAAAGCTGGTCAAGATGTAAACTAGGGAAACGCAGGGGCTTATGGTTTCAGACAGGTCCTTATGGTTTCAGACAGGTCCTATAGATGGAGGGAGGTACCTGGGGGTGTGGCAGATGCAGTGAGGCAGGACACATTAGCTAGGGTGCCTTTAGGGCACTGATGCGTGCATGGATCTTCAGTGCTGGGCCCAGCTTCAGCTTCATAGCACCCACCAGATGGTCTTCTGTAAGCAGCAGCAGAGCCTGTCCATCAATCTCCTGTAAGCGGAACTCCTCAGCAATGCTTTGGCACCCTGCAGGTGGGACATGGAAACATAGGAGGCTTAACCACAAACCGCACGCAGTGACAGTTTTCAAGATCAGAGAAGGTGAGATAACTGACACTACCATTACAAATCCATTACAGAATAGAACAGGTGCATTTCTGACATTGGTCTACCTGGCATGGCATGTATAAAGGCCCAAACTTGATCAACAGTCCACAGGCTTGGGTTGGGTGGAGGTGGCAGTGCACTTTTTGGGGTCCAGCTCGAGACCGCTTTTGCCCTGTCCCTCAACTGCTGGTCTTGTTCTGTCTGACGACGCAGCCTTGTCTTCATGGGAACAGGGGGCTCATTCCCCTCCTCCCCCTTTGGAAACTGCTTGCTGTCACTGCTCAGGGTGCCAGTGCTGCTGTATCGGGCTGATGCTCGCTGAGAGAAACACTCTAAGATTATTTATTTTGTTTTCATTTGTAAATTTACAAAAGACTCAAGAGGCTTCTGCATCTATATGACTGACCTGCCTGAGGAAGCGGTCTGCTTGGTTCATCTCTGCTGTGCTGGGCATTTGACCACGCTTCTGTTCAGCTCGCTGTGCCCAGCGGGACATTTTGCTGGCTTTCAGACCAGTGATGCGCTTGGAGTAGGCTACGTTAAACCTGTCATATTGGTGAAAGTAGGTGAAGGAAGGAGAGCAAGACCACAAGACAGATTATAAATTGGCATACAACACATTTGGGATTTGAAACAGCGCTAGTAGAAAGGATCTGAGTGGTTTAGAGAACCAAGTGTTTCAGAATAATCATGGAAAGAGAGAAAATATTGCTTGAAATTTTGTCCTAATTACACATGGCTGGGCAGTCCTGGTGCTCATAAGCTGCAAACTGTACTTGATATTGTTCCAAATTAAATAATAATCATAGAATCTTGATTGGGATTTTGACTGAATTGACCGCACTGAACGGAATATGACACCTGAGAACCATCTATAATTTTTTATTCATTCTTCCATTCTGAGCCAAGATAAATTTTAGATAACCATTATATATTATTGCTAATATTATATGTTCAATGTTTGTGTGAAATTAGAATAGGGCAAAGTGAACCGCAAACACAACTGAGACCGGAAGTTTGTTTGTACATCCAACATCATTTTTACCATTAATTCAGAGTCAATAGAAGGATAGTTATACTAACATGTCTTGATTTATTTGACATTGAGGTTCTGTAAAAAAACCCACAAGAATCCAAATTAAATAAATTTAAAAAAAAAAAAAAAAAAAAATCACAAGAGACATTTTTGAAACTTTCAAAGTTACTGAATTTTTTTTTAAGAATCTACGATTTCCACAGCCACCTAATCAATCCCAGTGGTTGACTGATCCATCCCATATGCGTGTCCAATATTTGTTAGCTTCTGGACACTTTCAGCTTTATTTTGTAGACAATCAAAAGGTTAATACTACAGATGACAAGATTTATTTACAGGGGAGTGCACACTTGCACAAACAAAGTCACACACAAAACCCATTCAGACCTGCTGATAAGAAACGGTGGTTTTAGATGTTGGAACACACACACACAAATATATATATACACACACAATCACTCAAAAGGATTTCAGTTTCACGCCTAAGTGTAGCATTCTGCTGTGTATTCTGGTCCAATTCCAGTTAATGTTAGAACACATAAATACCAATGTGGAAAAAAAATGCCACAAGCGTCGTTTAAAATTTTAGCGACAGCATGCCTCAAAAGGAGGTTCATCCACAGCCCAGTTTGCACATTTTTGTTTTCATTTTCTTCTCATGTTCAGCTGCTTATTTACGTTTAATCAATCTGACAAATGATAAACATTGTCAGCCCAAACCTTTGGGTTGCACTGGTTTAAAAAAAAAAAAAAAAAAAAAGAATGACTTGCTTATGCTGGTTTGTTGTTTGCCCATTAAGGTTTGGTTTTGAGCAAACTTCCTGTCTCTACAGACAGCTTCCACCAACAGTCTCCAGCAACACTGCACGGCTGTACCTTTCTTTGACCATCAGCATCAGTAAGTGTTTTTTTTTTTTTTCTTAAAAAGAAAAAAAAGCATATACCACTGAATGTTTCCAGCCACCCCCATTATTCTTTTTCAAGTGACTTCTTGAGTGTTTGTTCCAAAACTCTACGCAACCCTTTGTAAATCAACTATCTTCTCTTTCTTTGATGTTCACCTGGTGGCTCTGTGAATCATAACTTTGGACATCTGGTTCCTTGTGAGAAATCTGATTCGGTGTGTCATGCTATTGGATGAAATGGCTTCCAGGTACAGAGGCAAAGCACACAATGAAAGTGGAGGGAGGAAAGGGATAGAAGGGAGTGTTTTGATGAAAACATCCTGATATATCATGTGAGCAAATGTTAGCTACAATCAGCACTGTGTAGCAGCCATATGTTACATGTTGATGGATGTGAGATGCATTGTGGGTGCTGACCCCTTGGGGCTTGGGCACAGGACTCACCCCCTGGCACACTGTAGAGAACAGAATCGCTGAGAACGGAGGAAGGTATGGGCACTGCCCCTCTTTCCACAGAACTCACACAGAACATCCTCCTCCAGAGAATCTTTTCATGTGCAGGAAAAAGGAACAACATGATTACAATATTCACTTCATTGCACTGCATTTAGTCAGTCTGTGCGGTATCCACGTTTACCACAGAAAGGAGGTCTTAAAAGGCCCACTGAGAAAAGCAGCCAGTGCAACGGTTTGCAGCGGAGTCAAAGGATACAGAAATTCTGCAAGTTTCCAAAGACATCATGAAAAGGAATGGAGACGTGTGCACAGCACTCACCCTCTGCAACCATGTCATCGCTGTCCGAGACCTCTGACCGGTCCAGCTCAACGGAAGGGTTGGCAGTTCCGTTGGGCAGTGCCTCCTCTGACTGATGCTCCACCATCAGAGAAGAGCGGCCCACCTTGGACACAAAATGTACCACTGCATAATATGCACCCACCACCCCTTCCCTCCCAAAAAAGAGCAAAAGACCAAAGTTATATAGTGGTTCAGGTAATGCTCCTATGAAAAGCAAACTGCATAGTTCACCCTCTGCAGACAGGTATTTTCCCTCTCTAACAGATGTACCTGTACATGCTTGCAACAAATCGCTGCCCAATGTGTTAAGTAGCACCAGAGGAGCCAAAATTAAACAACACTAAAAACAGACGTACCGGGAAAGGCTCTAGCCCCTCTTGGATGACAAAGCCCTCTACCAAATGGGTGAGGATTTGGGGTCTGACGATTGCCTGGGAAGACTCCCTTCCAGAAACCCCAGGGTGGCTGGCCGTGGGAGACTGATTTCTGCATCTGATCAGAGCATCCTGGACCTGGAGCTGGGGCTGGAGGCTGTCAGAGAATGGGGCATCCCTGGGGGATTCCGTGATGGAGCTGCTGTCATCTGGGGTCACGTGAGGTAGGCTGGATGCATCTGGAGGCCAGGATGGAGGAGGAGGAGGAGACCGAGAGGAGGCACTACCTGTGCAGCTTGCCAATAGGCTGAATGTGTCCTTGCAGGGTCCCTCTGGCCCTGAGGTTGGTGGTGGTGATGCAGTAGTTGAATCTCCTGCTTTTGTTGGAGGGTCCGGCTGCCTTTCCTCCAGCTGCTCCTCTGTATGCATCCCCACCGACACGTAAACCTCCTGGGATTCCTGCGTCTCCTAAAAACGACAGCATATTGAGTTATAAGAGGGACCAGCTTATAGTTACATTCCAACAGAAATTAACTGCTTGTGTCCTGGCAGTCAAGACAAGGTTGGGAATTCATGTCCCATTAGGTCAATGATTCTCAGCCTGAATTTTATTAGAAAAGTACTGAATATATAGCATTGTGAAAATGTGATTATCATTAATGCCAATGGTAAATGTTTTTATGTATTCCTCAGCTTACAGATATAACACCCATTTGTATACTGAAATGTCACCAAACCCCATTAGAATGAACATAATTAATTCAATATTTTACATTAGTTATCGTCACACAACATACCGTGGCAGTTTCCCGTCATTAATTACGCTTGAATTTTATTATTATTCGTACTGTACAGATGTGTACCTGCGTCCGTTCGGCTTTTTCTGATTTACTACATACAGTACGCTTAAACACTCGCAACCACAACATACATACATGCATATATATGAGTGTTTATCTAATAATTTAATCTTTAATGAAAAACAAAACAGAAAAGTGTGATTCCACATGGATTTGATCCCTACTCGCTGTGTAGAGTTTGCATTTTCTGTGTAGTTACACGGGGTGCCCCACAAAGACATGTATTTCCCACGACCTTGTGACACTGAATTGCTCATTGTGTGTGTGTGTGTGTATGTATACTGTCATTTGGTCTCCCAATATCTAGTTTTACACATAATTATGATTGCAATTGTTACATACACATTTATTTGTATAGGACACACTTTTCTACAAAGTGACATAGAACTCAGAACAAAGAAGCGCATTTCATAGGCAAATATGAGAAACAGATGCACAATTCTCAGACTACAGTCAATTGATGTAATACCACTTTACATATACTACATGAATAAGTAAGTGCATAGAGATGGGTAAAGAGTACTGATGTTAAAATTGTACCCACTCAAGAGCCTCTTGAGAGACATCATAGCTGAACGTCTTGGGTAGGGTGTAAAATCTATGAATTAGGTCAAGTTACAGTTAGGGTTAGCTGCTCTAGGCCAGCTCAAAGGAAAATATATGTTTCTAATCACTGCAATTCAAGAAAAGGTTCAGAGCAATTTAAAAAAGCAACCATGTTACAATTGTTATTCACTCTAATATATTATATTACTTTTTTTTCCTTTCTCCTTATGATACTAGGCATCGCTTAGGTAACTATGGGCTAAAACTGCAATAGCGATGGAACAAACTGGAATTTTCCCCATAAGAAATAATGGTATTTTTAATTTCATTACATAGTTTTTTGATATTTGGCCTATTTTCAGGGAGAATAAGTGCATTTAAATGGTAGCACAGCGAGTAGCGCTGCTGTCTCACAGCGCCTGGGTGGTGCAAGAGGACAGGAGTTCAATCCCTGCTCAGTCTGTGTGGAGTTTGCATGTTCTCCCCGTGTCTGTGTGGGTTTCCTCCCACAGTCCAAAGACATGCTGTTGAGGTTCCCCCATTGTGTGTGTGTGTGTGTGTGTGTGTGTGTGTGTGTGTGTGTTCCACTGATGTATGGATGAGTGACCCATTGTAAGTAGTGTATCTAGCAGTGTAAGTTACTCTGGTGAATAAGGTGTGTGGGCTGATAACACTACACAGAGTTCACTGGAAGTAGCTTTGGAGAAAAACATCTGCAAAATAAATAAATGTAAATAAAAGTGCAAGATGGTAGTTTATCGTTCTGTTATTTCAACATTTCCACTACAAAGAACTTATATTTGCTCTCACATGTTATGATTCATATGTAACACAAGAGCACGTGAGCGAGTTCCAGCGCTGAACCTACTTACCGAAAGGTCCACAGCACTGGCCGGGGGAGACGACGGTCTAGGAGACGGGCTTTTCACCTTGGCCGGTGGGTGGATCTCGTCCTCCTGGTCTTTCGATTCCAGCATTCGCTTTCTGGGCAGCATTTCAGACTCTTGAACCAGGGCCCTCAACAACTGCAGTGCTTTTAAGGTAGATGAAGGGCTTGGAGCAGGTTGTGATGAAGGTGGAGCAAGTGGAGGACTGGATGGAGGTGCAAGCAAAGTGGTTGTCACAGTCGCCTGGGACACTTGAGGTGTCGATGGGGAGTCAATGGGCTTAGATGGAGAAGACTCTTGGGGACGGTGGGGGAGAAGGGGAGGCGGTGCCTTCTTGGCAGAGCAGTGAGGGGAAAGCTGGGCAGAGCCCAGTGGAGCAGCCTTCAGTGTGGGAAGCTGCCACTGGATGGGAGCAGTTGACGGTGTGACCACAGTGGTTGGCGACATGTCAGTAGGAGAACGCATGGTTTTCATGTGCAACTCCATAATGGCCTCCGTCTGTGAAGGCTGAGACATGGAAAACAAGGCTGCAGATGAGGTGGTAAGAGCGCTTTGCTGGGACTGGACCGACGATGGCGTGGTTATCGTGGGTGATGCGGGGTGCACAGGTTCCCCACTGGTCAGGCACACCTGGGTGGTGGGCAAAGTCTTCTGTGCAGCAGCCTGAAGGGAGACCTTGGGTCTGTGGATTCTTACAGGCCTTGGAATGATAAGTGGGTTGTGACCCCCCTTGTGGATGGATTTACACTGCAACATGTGCTTGATGAGTCCGTGGCTCTGAACCGAGGAGTAAAGAGCTGAAAAAACACAACCCAATCATACGTTACAGAGCATGAGCACATTCTTGGAGGGTCCTGCTGACTTACTTCCTTTATCTGGCATGGGCGAAGCTCTATAAATGAGTACGGCGATCGGTTGTAAGGCGGGGCTTACTTGGTGCCGGGGCGATGGGGAGCTGGTGTGCAGACTGCATGCGGGTAACCGCAGTGTCATGTGACTCGCCACCAGGCCGCTCCCCCATCTTTCCTGCTTTCGGAGGACCTTCTGGTTGCTGAGCAAACATGGTAGCATGAGGGAGGGTCAAGGGATGAGATGGGTGCGTACGTCTAAGAGGCAGGCCCTGGGGGGTCCGTAAGGCCAGCGTCTGGACCTGGGAGGAAGACCAAGTGTTCTATAAATTTATGTCATGACAGGAACGACAAAAAGCTGCACGCTGTAAAATGACCAAGAGTTTCCCTTGAATCACCACGGTAAAACAGAGGCAGTGAACTGCAGGAGATCCTATGAGTCATAGGAAAAAATGTCAATTTAATCAACAGTATGAATTTTTAAACTCACCGGTTTAATTGAGACCGACACAGATTAATGTACGAAATTCAAGGACAACACTTATCCACCCATGACATCAATGAGCAGGTGCTGGATCCTGTTTCTTTAACTACTATATATTTTTTAAGCCACACCTAAGCTGTATAACATTATGCACTTGCTGCTATTTGCACTTTTCTGGAGTAACTCCTTCATTTG
The DNA here is from genome assembly GCF_900964775.1 of Scleropages formosus. Classification (NCBI taxonomy): domain Eukaryota; kingdom Metazoa; phylum Chordata; class Actinopteri; order Osteoglossiformes; family Osteoglossidae; genus Scleropages; species Scleropages formosus. The sequence goes on from NC_041824.1 coordinate 1,229,279, forward strand.
TTTGTGTTATTCACAGTAAATCCTGTGAGTGAAATTTTGCCCCCTTTACCATCCTGCCCACATCAGATGGCATCAGCGCACCTGTGTGGGGGTGGACTAAACAGCGGGTCGGTCGGGCGGAGGAGCGCCGTGGCTGACTATACGCTGTTGACGCACGAGATGATAGAAGAGAGTGGACAACAGCAGAGAGAGCGAGCGAGCCAGAGAGGGCATGGCGGAAGTTGATGCTCCTCAAAAAGACAGCCGTGTCCTGGCGCCCGGCGGCTCACGTTACAGTCGCTCTGCCACTTGTGGCGTCCCGTCCCTTATCACAGCAAGCTTTGCTATTTCTATCGCTCATTGAAGGGGGTTTGCAGATGAGCGAGTTTCTCAGAAATGCTCTTTGATGTGGTCCACAGCAGCGTATCCTCCACAAGGTTCTCATGTATCGCTCATGCATGTACAGTCGCCGAGCTTGCATCCATCCTGCAGCAGAGAGACACACAAGTCCAACGCACACCACGCATGCACAGCAAGACAAAAGCGGTCACACCGAAGGCAGGGCCTTCTTGCTGCTACTTGCAGGACAAATCTAAGGCGAACGTCTTCGTGTGGCTGCTGTGGACACACAGGGGACGCCGCCTGCCCGCATTCCACGTCTTCTACGTTGTACGGCAGAGGCCTGCGGCTGCACAACAAATCATTCCCACGGCTTACACTACCACACCTGCCAACTGTCAGATGCTTCTAGAAATAAACACACTGCTGCCCAGAGCCCTCGGTGTTACTGCAAACTGTGTCTCTGTGTGAAAGTGCAGGAAAGTGTCACTGAGCACTGGTCACCCAGGTGTGTTCCCATGTGGTCATCACAGAGCAGCAGTCAAGTTACTGGGGCGGCGTTTGCGCATCCTTTAACGAGGTATTTCGCTGTAAACTCTGCAAAAGTTCTCCAGCTCTATGAAACAAATAGCTTTAAGCAGTGCGTTTCAATACCGAATTCATGAAGTGTACACCTGATCTTTGGCAACTTATGACTGCACTCAGGATGCTGCTCAACACAGTCATTTTCCAAAGTAAATTTTATATAGTTACTTACGTACAATAAGATGTTTTTTTTTTTTTTTTTTTTTTTGCATCAACCATTAATACAGACATAAAAGAGTTAACATTCTGCAATAACCAAAGACCTATTTTAATCCAGCCACCGGTCATAAGCCGAGAAAAGTTCTCTTGCGGCCACGGTGAAACTTCACAGAGGGTTTCGTGCGTCTCTGGCCCGGCAGCAGTTGAACGAGCGGCGTAGCTGAGAACGCTTCAGTTTCAATTTGAGTGCTAGAAGATGGCGCCGTCGCAGGACAGCTAGCGCTGCGGAACACGACAAGCGAGGCGACTGCACAATGTGCTGCACGAAAGTGATGAAACAGCACGAAAAGGCTAAAAACCTTTCATCAGACGTTCGATTGTGTTTGTTCTGCTCACGCTTTTCTCCAGGGACATGCAGTCCCAGACCAAGGTATGCAGCAGGGTCATTTCTACTGCAGCGATTCATGGTAAATACCTTGCTTACGGCTACTGCAGCAGGAGACGGGACTCGAACCTGCATCCTTCAGCTGTAAGGCAGTAGCTCTAACCAGTGCAATACCTGCTGCCCCAGATCTTCACCGCAAACAGACCGTGTGAGATGTGGTCAGCTGCAAGGATGGAGGACCCAGCAGCATGTCCCTGACCTCTTCCCTCCTAATGCTCTCAGCCTGACTGGACGTTCAAAGCTTCTGACATTATTTACATACTAAGTGGGCTCACCTGGAACAAAGCGTGGACATGATTTGCTAGTCAAACACTTGGACTCGCTGTGCAAAGCCTTCAGCCAATGACCCTTCTGTGCTCTATTCCCTCAGCTGGCAGAAGAGGTCAAAGGCCTGTGGGTGGGGTGAGGTGGGTGGGTACTAAAGGTGACTCCTTACCATCTTGGCATGGAGGTACACCTGGGCCTGGCTGGTGAGCGAGCTGTTCCCCAGCAGCAGAGCACTGCGAGATATCGGGCCCACGGCTGTCGCTGAGCTCGAGTGTTTGGCGTGGCCACCCCTCTGGGTGACTACTGGAGGTGGGGGCAACAGAATCTGGTTGAAGGGACAGGGCGAGACACGTGAGAGGGAAGGGACGCACGGCAAGTCATAGCTAAAGACGAGGCGAGGATCTGCGGGGAAAAAGAGGAGAGGTGAGAAAAGCACTGAGCGGCAGGAGACAGCTGGACAGCAGACAGTTGGACAGCGGTGACCTTCGACCTGTGGCACCTGCACGAGCGCATTAAGAAAAGAAAAAAGAAGGAAGCAAAGAAAAACAGAGTGGGAAACGTTCCACTGCGCTCTGTCTCTCCTGAAGCCACAGCTCTTGAGCCCCTCCCAACCCCAACACCTGCAGCTCTGTGGTTTATTAGGCTGCTGTGCACAAACACACACAGCGAGTGACTCGCATCGGTAACAACATTCACGCTGCAGCTCTGCTTCCAGCAGCGACTCCTCTGCTCTCCGGAGCTTTTTCATACCTCCTTCTTCTTCTTTTTCTTGTTTTCTACACGCACGCACAAAAACGCCGCTGACCCCAAGTGCGTTCAACACGCTGGGTTCCCGCACGCATGTGCTGGGTTACACTGTAAAAAGTGCACAGTTGTGGCGCTGCTGGCTTCCGCGGCTCGGAAACGCGCGCGCCGACGACGACGAGAATTCGGAGAAATTCGCTCACCTTGAGATCTTCCATGGCGGAGCCTTGAGCGCGGAGGTCCTTGCACCGAATGAGATCCAGACGCCTGCTAATGTGCTGCAGAGTTATTACCGTCACGTTAGCAGAGAGAGCGAGGGGGCGAGGGAGGGAGGGAGGTGAGATGTGTGTGTGTGTGTGCGTGTGTGTGAGAGAGAGAGAGAAAGAGAGAGAGAGAGAGAGACTAAAATAATCAGCACTGTTTGCACACAAAGACACAGAGAACGGAAGAGACGTGCGGAGAAAACCTGAAGGCCGACCGGGAGAGCAGCGCCGAGAGGGACGATGAGGTGCGAAGAGGCGCAAGTGGGTTACTTTCATTAGCGTCGCATTAGTGTTACGACAAGGCGGATACTTACGGACGCCGGGGGCCGGCTGCTCCGCGGGGGGGCACTGCCATTGGCTGAGGAGAACAGCGGCGGGGGCTGCTTGCTTTGTGGCAGTGTGGCCTGAGACAGTGAGACGCACGCACACACACACGTCAAAGTGAACTTCGAAGCAAAAAAGACATTCGCAAAACATGCACATGCAACCACAAGAGACACACATCAGTGCTACAGTAAGACACGAAATGTGCCCACACACACACACCAGTAAAAGTAAACAAGGACAGGTGCCACTAGCTTCCTGTGGCTAGCGGTGTTCTTTCATGTCCACGCTGGTATATATATATATACACACACACACACACACACACACACACACACTGCTGCTGCCCCTCATTTCTTTAAGCACTTTCAGAACACACACACACGACCGACCGCACACACTGCAACTCCAAGCTGTGACCCAAAGAAGAGTGTGAGGACGTGCGAGATGCTGCAGAGGGACCAGGGGTGTCGGGCAAACACACATAAAGCATTCAGAGTAAAAGCTTATTTTGAAATGTTGTGCCTTGAAAGTAAAAGAAAAAAAAAAGAAAAAACAAAACGAGGAGGAAGTGCCGTCTCGTGTCTCACATTTGGACAGTGGGGCCTGCAGCTGCGAAGCCCCTCGTTTACGGAGCGGGGAGAAAACGGGCGAGGGGTCGCCGAGGTGCGGGGCGGCGTAGCCCAGCGGGAGACGTACGGCGAGTGTTAGCGGACGGCGGTGCGGTGGAGGGAAAAACAGCTGAGAGCCGAGAGCCCGTGACGGTCAGAGTCTCCCTTTCGCTCGTCAGCAGCCCTCGAGGAAGCTGCGAGCAGAGACATTTAAGGGCCGCTGACCTCGTGGTGTGTTTTGGAGCAGGACGAGGTGTGTGTGTGCGCACGTGTGTTGGAGCGGGACACGTACAGGTGACCACGGGGGCCCCCACCTGAGGGCGGCTCACTCGCTGCCGCTGCCGGCCTGCATGCGCCTCTTGGCGGCTCTGCGCACACGCGCCTCGCAGGGGCTGCGCCGCCTGCGGGGCCACCTGCGAAGGACAGAGACGTGCTGAGACGTCGCCTCGGCGACAAGGACGCCGCGACACTGAGTGCGCTGCGTGGTCCCAGCAGCCCCCATCGCAGCCACGGGCCCTCATGAGAGCGAGGGTCAGCGAGGGTCAGCTGAGCTCCGCCCCTCCGGCACACGTGAGCAACGCGAGACGAGGACGCCGTCCAGCACACCTACGTGTCCAGCGGGAGCCCTGACCCACTTCGGTTTACCTGCACGACCTGCTTTTCGCCGGGGAGGCTGCAGGACGGGGTCCGAGCCGTCGGAGTGGGCGTGGGGGTGGGGGTGCTTGGAGGGGAGGGGGCAGCGCTCTCTCTCTCCATCTCCCGTCCTCCTGCGCGACTCTCCACAGTCCTGAGAAAGATGGTGAGCAGAGACATGGACCCTCTTCCGTTCTAGGAGGAGCTGCTGCATTTCTCACACACACACACACACACACACACACACACACACACACACACACACACACACACGCAAGCCATGTGCACTGACACAGCAACTGGACACAGCTATCGCTTCAGTGTTTACTACTACTATTCTTTGTTTAACGTGGTAACTTACAGTGCAACACCATCAACTTTACACTGATCTATCCATTTATAAAACTGGGCATTTTGTAACACTAAGAACACACACCTTGACTAAGGGTCCCGTCGTGTGATTCGACCTGTGAACTTTCATACCGCAAGGTCGCCGGCCGAAGCGACGCACTCCCTGCTCAAGACTTTCGGAGCGTCCAGTGGATCGGTGCCATATTTGCATATTTCATATCGCAGCATAACGGTATCACGCAGACAAGGACAAGACGCAAACGGAACGTCCTTGGCATTTCGGACACAGGAAGTGCTCCATCTGGCACACGCGGGATTTGCCGCAGCTGTCCCATCAATCTTACACTATCGCCTTCGTGTCCGCAGACGTGCAACAACCGCTGCTCCCCCTGCTGTACGATGACAGCGAGTCGCCAAATTCCATTGACAGGGCTGCTTCAAAGTATGTGAACCCCATGACAGTCAGTGTTTCTCAGGTGACCAATTCCAAGTGTTACTTTAGAGGAAACTGTGTGTGTAGTGGAAACACACAACTAGCGTAAAGGTGTAAAAACTCAGTAAGTGAAGTGTCACTGGTTAAGCCAAGTAGGTAAATAGAGCCAGGTGTGTAAACCATTGTCATTTATTCATTTCCTGAGTGTATTTTAATACTTTATAGAAGGATAATGACCATCCCTGTAGGGTTTACCTACTTTCAAGCACCACAGTGTATTGTTATTATTCTCCGTTAGTATTAAAATGAATCAGGCATTAAATCAGTGACAAGGGAATTGGTTTTCTCCAGGTGCTCTGGTTTCCTCCCACACTCCAAACGTGTGTTTTGAAGCGAATGGATAATGCTTAAAAATTGCCCATCATGTGTATGTGAGAGACAGTGTGTTTCACTGATGTGTACGAGTGACTCACTGCAAGTGTGGTATCTAGTAGTGTAAATCACCTCGCTTGGAGCAAGAACAGCGTCTTTTACCCTAAACGAGTAAAAATAATTGGTACGGGGTCACTATAGCACCTTCTCCTCTGCACAACCGACGGGAACATTGACAACAAGTAGCCAATCAAACTGTGATCAGTGACAACAGAGCCACGTGGACCTGCAGCACCTGCGTGCTCTCGTACCCTGAGCCGCTGGGGTGGGGGTGGGGCACTGATGTCAAATCAAATTACTTAGCTAGAGGTTTGCAGCGATGAACAATGATGCTGTTTAATGACCTCGTTATTTCCGACACCGAGTTAAACACGTGGTAAAAGTGCACATGACAGACATGTTCTTTTTCTCTCTGCCGCCGGAATCGAACCCGCAACTTGTGGATGCTTTCAAAGAATGAGGGAGGTGAGAACCGATGCCGCAGTTACAGTTAAAATGTCCGAAGCACGGGCAGAGAGGAAGAGAGAGAGAAAAAGCGGGTGGTTGGTTTCCACACCTGGACTTCTGCCAAAAAATGACCCAAGTTCAGCGGTCGCAGTAAAATAAGAGTAAAACCAGAGTAAAACTGCTGTTCCTTCCCTTCTCACTGACTTCCGTTTCATTTCGCGCTTCTTCCCGACAACAGGCCGCTCGCTCAGCAGGGTAATTTTTACTGCACCAGTCCAAGGTAAGCGCTCCGCTCCGCTCAAGGATACAAGAGCAGCAGGGGCCAGCTGGAAGGGACTTGACTCACGTTCGTGTCCTTGGACAAGGAGCTACGCAAAGAGCTCCTCGTTCGACGTTGTCCGACGTTCTCGCCTGTTTAGCCCAGATGGACACATGGACTGAAGTAACTTTGCACTGGAAATACACTGTGACTTACACAAGCTCCACATTTCTTTCTTTCTCTCTCTCTCACACACACACACACACACACACACACACACACAGATTTTAACTACAGTGATTATTTCAGCCTCAAGGACTCCAGGGCACCGAGTGAGTGGGAGTCGAACCCACAACTTGTACGTTTCAAGGTCGAGTTGCGAGCAGCAGTGTGATCTGACCACATTTCGCCTCTCCAACAGTAACAGTGACAGAAAGTGTAGAAGAAACGAATAGGGACCCGAAATCGACTTAATGCTGAAAACAGTTTGAGTGCCGTGCGTGTTACTGCGTCGCTAATTACTATGGTGAACATGGTATTGCGAGTGTAAAGGAGCAACAAAGAGTCTCTTTCTTAGTTTGAGGCTCCTCATCAGCACCTCCAAGGCCACAGCAGCATCTTGGGGGGAGTGACTGTATTTAAATGCTTAAAACTAAACCCCAACCCCCACACACACACACAACACCCATTTTAATATAGTAAAATAACCCAGTAAAAGTCCATGTCCACTTTATACAGATGTCCTGAAATATCAAGTGTGAAATGTACTTAAATACACTGTGTGTGTGTGTGTGTGTGTGTGTTCGTTCCCCTTGTCCTCCTCTCAGCGCTGCGCTTCCCAGATATTACCATGATTCACTAGTGTAAAGTACCTGACTTCTGTAGTGAAAGCCACAGAGTGCAGGTGACACAAAGTATTAGTTAAGTGACACTGTGTTTACTCTGTTTACACTGCAGGATCTGCTGAAATGATGCCTATACTGTGGAAACTTCTGGGCTGTTCTGTTCATTCCCCTTGATGAGCAGTGTAAAGGGGTCCGTGAGAGGCGCCCTACACCGTTTTTACCCAAACAGGTACAGGAACTCTGGTACAGGAACTGGAAAGGACACTTTAACCCTTTAATGTCACACAGTTATTGGGCACCGACACAAGTGTGTCAATCGTTTGTTCTTTTAACTCGATCACTCGTTTGTGCTACAAGTGTCGAAACTCATTCATTGCAATTCCATCGAATCTCGAGGAGCTCAGATGTGAAAATGAACCGCAAAACACATAAATGTGAGTGAAAAGGGTGACGTTTCAAACTGCAAAAATCAAGTGTGAGAGCGCGAGACATATATATATAAGGACGAATTATCGTTTTCATAAAACCCGTCAAAATTAATTACGGTCATCGCGCGCATATTATATTACATATAAAATATATATATATATACACACACACACACGATATTCAATTCACACGTAACTGATATTTAATATAAAGTGATTTTATTACTGCACATCGAGTGTTTCAGTTACAATCCACTGGGACACGAATATTAACTGTAATAATAAAATAATAAAGTGCGAGTAATTCCGACAAATGTCACACCCCTCTGTGTGTGTGTGTGTGTGTGTGTGTGTGTGTGTGTGTGTGTGTGTGTGTGTGTGTGTGTGTGAGCTGCTCACGCAGCAGGCTGTGGAAGTGGGCGTGTGAGCTTCAGAAACACATCCATCATTCATGATCATGATCATGTCCACAGCCATACCATACCTCAACAAGCCATTTACCATGGTATATTTCGTCCGACCACATTTTCACCACATGATGAAGAACACAGTTCGGCTTAAACACACCTGGCCGATCTCGCGTACACGCGTGAAAGGGAAACGTGTCCGCGAGCAGCCCTTAACGCATACATATACTCTGTATATAAACACAGGCGCGCGCGCGCGTACACGCAGCCGACATTTCCACACTAGCGCGCGTGCGCGCGACGCGGCCTGTCCGCGATCACGCAGTGAATTTGCCCGCAGCTAATGCGCGTTACCTGTCCGCGCGGCGTCACCGTGGGACGGAAGTCATGTCCAGGTGTCCCTGTGGAAGCAGCGGGAGCGCGGGGCCAAGAGTCCCGTCCCGTCCCGTCCCGTCGCGTCCGCGCGCGCCTAAAATGGAGACAAGCGCACACGAGCTCGAGAGAGGAGCAGGAGCGCGTACAGCACCACGCTCCGCGCGGAAGGACCTCACACACAGGCGCGCGCAGACGTTCGCGTGCAGCGGCTCGTTCACCGCGGGGCCGAACGCTGGAGCGGCACCTCCTGCAGATTGGCGCGCGAAGGCAGTAAAAGGCGTTTTCTCCGCACGCGCTTGATCGCGAACTCGCGAGCGTCGCCTGCTGGAACCTTCCAGCCTGCTGCTGCCATGGACCACGTGGCAGAAGCGCGCGCTCGCGCGTGTGCGTGTATGTGTATGTGTCGCCTTGAGCGAAGCACTGTACGCCGTGGGTCCCTTAGTGGGAAAAACGCCACAGGATCTGCGATGTTCTCGTACTTTCTGCAGATTCTGTAGATTGTACAGAAATCCCGGGAGGAACCAGTGAGGCTCACGTCAACATTCAAAGTCACTTACTTAGGTCACATGTCCTGTCCCTTGGAGCAGCAGCTGGACATTTGGCCCTGTCTTCATCCCTCATATTCCTTCGCGATGGAACGACCTTCCCCTGTCACTCAGAACTGCTGAAAGTCTGTCTACGTTCAAGAAGGGTCTGGAAACTCACCTTTTCCGGACCCACTTCGCCCAAGATCTCTCCAGCTTGTGTATGGTGTAAATGTTCATTTATGAGTATCCCCAGATAAGCCTTTACTCCGCCACTAGTCCGGCACTGTATGTAAATGTTTGTGTACCTTTAAAACGTGTATATTTGTAGAAAGGTGAGCAGGATTCATCTGTCGTGCATTTTATGCACCTACTCGATCGATGAACATCGGTTTACTTAACAGTCATATGTCTGCAACTATGTCTCTTTCTCCTCATGTAATGTACACATTGTATTTCTCTTTGATGTACATCGCTTTGGAGAAAAGCTTCTGATAATTTAATACACGTATATACATACGTGGCCTATATATACATACATACTATATACGTACGTGACACAGACACGCACGTTTCTTTCTATAAACATACGCACATACATGTGTGTACGCAGTCCGTAGGAGGCAAAGTGTATGTGGAGACAGGCAGCTGTTCCTAATAAAGTGGCCAGTAAGTGTGTATGCTGTGTATCACCATGGACACTTTTTCAAGGTTGTAACAAAAGCACTGAACATACAGTCTCTCAAGTGAATAAGGATTTTTTTTTTCATAACTGGGGCTCAGAAAAATGTACTGAATTTATTAATTGAGGCCAGGTGTGTTTTGGGCCTTTTAGAGGCGAAAGTCACTTTGGACTTACAAACAAATGGAGTTACGAACAGAATTCGGCACACGTTGTGCTCACAAGTTGAGAAGCCCGTGTAACCGTTCATGTTGCTGAAGCAACACTTTTTAAAAACAAAAAACAACAACAACAACAAAAAAAACAAGAACAACTACAACTCCCAGGCTGGTTGGTGCCCCTAAACGGATTAATAATCCCATTAGTGCTGCAGGTCTTCGGTCTCCATGAGTCGTGAGAGCGAAGTGAAGAAATAAAAGTGTCTCCTAACCCAGCAACAGCGGTACGGTTTGCGGACAAATAAAGGCACGTTCGTGAAAAAGGGGCAAAGATGCCGAAGGGCCGCGCGGCGAATCCCAAACCTGGGGAGGAGAGCGCAAGAGCAGCTTGGGAGCGCAGGAGGGTGGAAGGCAAGAGCAGGAAGGACGCGGTCCCACGATCCTCACAATCCCCACGATCTCCACGCTGTCCATCCTGTCCACGCTGCGCTGACAGCTGGCTTGGCGGGAAGATGCGCCCCGGTGACGGTGACACTCGGAAGGACACGAGATCCAAGCCCATTATTAAAAAGGCTTCTTCGGAAACGCGCAGGATCAAGGAGGAGGTGGTGCAGGAGAGTGAGAGGTAAACGGTGCGGAGAAGGAGGAGGTGGAACCACATGCGACCCTCATGGAACCAGCGTGGCTTCTGCAGCCATCAGCAATAAGAAGGAATGAAGAGAATTAAATAAAAGTTCGAAGAGCTTCTTCACTTGAGCTGAGCGAGTTTGTCACGTGTCGTTTAAAGACACCTTTATTTAGAATGTCACAAAGTGGAAATGAGTTGAAATGTTAGCGTACCAACATTGTAACTGGCCTTTGACCAAAGCCTCACTTGAGTCGTTGCTGTTATTATTGTTATTGTCGCCGCTTTTGTCACAGATTTGCTTTGTCTCGGTTTTTGCACCTTGCAGCAATAAGGCGTTTACAGTAATTGCCCCAAATCCAAAGAGGAGACGCGAAATACAGAGAAGTGAGTCATGTGATTCCACACCTTTCATTCCTACTTTGTATCGAGTGGAGGCTCCTGCGCTGATCTCGCATTGCTTTTGTTTTCTTTTCCTCACCCTGTATTTTCTCCAGCTGTTTATTCTCTTTAGCTCAGTGTAACGTTGCCAATTTAGTTCGCATATCCTTTCCTGGGGGGGATGTGTGTGTGGTGGGGGGGTCATCGCATTACTGTTCCTACTCTTCCCAGAGGCGGCAGCGGAGCTGGCAGCCCTGGAGGACCTGAGGCTGAGCCGGGCCATGGCCCGCGTGTCCATAACGCCCAGCGCTGTGGGTGAGTCCACGCGCTGATCCGCTGACCTACTGACCCACTGACCCGCTCCCGTATAAAACGACGGTAACAGCCTGCTTGGGCGGGGCTGAGCCCCGCTGTACAGCACAACACGGCGATCGCACACCGCGACCACACGCGGCGAATGCATCGGTCACGTGACCGTGGAATGATGAGCTTTGCGGTACTGGACGTGTCCACTAGGGGGCGAACACGTTTCCACTGTGTTCCCTCGTGCCTTTGGCAGCGAATACTGTGTATCCTTCCTACCGTCCGCTCTCGGTAACTGCTTGTGCGATGCAGGGCCGCGGTGGTACGGAGCCTATGCTGGAAGCACCGTGCACGAGGCAGGTACACCCTGGACGGGACGGCTGTCCGTCACAGGACAATGGCAGTCGCACATAAGGTTGATACGGGCGACTGTGTCACAAATTTCAAGAGAAACTGAGCTAGATGCAACCCCAGGTCGGTCCCTGCAACCCAGCACTTGTGGCACAGTGAAGCCTCATTTCAGGAAGGTCTGTACTGTAAAATACTGTTGTGTTCATGTTCTGGCAGAATATATTACAGAATTGTTATATAAAGTCATCGCCCTATAAACCACACACACACACACACACACATTTTCAGAACCGCTTGTCCCATACAGGGTCGCAGGGAACCGGAGCCTACCCGGGAACACAGGGCGTAAGGCCAGAGGGGGAGGGGATACACCCAGGACGGGACGCCAGTCCGCCGCAAGGCGCCCCAAGCGGGACTTGAACCCCAGACCCACCAGAAAGCAGGACCCAGTCCAACCCCCTGCGCCACTGCACCCCCTCCTATAAACCACATTCACCAACAAATTATCAACCAGTAAATGGACAAAATGTTTCACTGGTTTTGTCCTTTCAGGAGGATGTTTGACCTTAGAGGAAGTTCGGAAGAGACAGCAGCAAGAGATGAAAGTGAGCAAAAGTAAAAGACAGGTATGATAACAAAATTTGAAAATTGCTGGACAGGACCCTTGTCACTGATCTGGCATTTTGCATTTTGCTCTTAACTTTCACTTACAAAATTATTCATTTTAGGATTTTTTTTTTCCACAAAACAGCATCATTATAATCTCTGTTAACAATTAACTTTTATGTGATGTAACTAACCAATGATTTATACTGCTTTATTAAATACACTTAATATTAAGGAGAAAAGTGAAATAAGGACCTTCAGTATTAACAGCTGTACTATATTGTTTTAATTTGTCTTTTTTTTTTTTAGAGGAAAAGATACTTGATGCCTCTTCAATGAAACGTTGTCCAGCAGCTGAGAATTTTTTAGGTTGTGAATATTTTTTTGTAAAGATGCATCATTTCTAAGATGACCTTGCTTTTAATTACACAATGTACTTGTAATTTTCTGACATGACATGTGCACTCCAGCAGCAATCAGCACGGTGCTACATGTGCAGACCATACTGAGAAATGCTAAATAAAAATGCTAAATTCTGTCTTTAAAAGTGTGAAACACTGTAAAAACTTTTTTTTTCCTATTAAAACATTGTGTACAGCATTGGTATCACTGTTAACACTTAACTTTCCAATATTTGCTTCCTTTGTTTCTGTTTCTCATTTGAATGTATGCATCCTGTCATGTTGAAACTATTATAGCAGAACTTGATCAGATTGTTTCCATATTATTTTTCATAGTAAAGCTCCTGAAGTTCTCTCAGTTCTATTGATTTGTCAGTATGAAAAACGGATTTAATGACAATTTAATTCCATACGTTATTGGCCTAAGATATTTATTTGAATAGAAAAAAGAAGTAACCTTGAAGGTAATGAAAGTATACCATTAGATGCTAGCACGACAAGACACGAATGATGAACGTTAGAACACGTGCGCTCGCTAATAACGACGAAAATCACAAAAAAAACTTCAACTCCCAGAAGACTTTGTGCGGCCGATTTGTTCGTGTAGCCGAACGCTGTTCGTCTTTCTGGTCACATGTTATTTTTACAGCAAAGTTATGGAAAAGCATCGACCCAGAATTAAGTTTTTTTCTTCATTACTTTTTTATCAATACATCTTCTACAGTGGTTTAATTTTTATTTGTATTTCACTGAGGGAAACGCCTCAAAGCTGCCCCCCCCCGCCATATTTCTCTTGGTATGGCCCGAGTGACGGCCTGTTGTATTTTCAATCTGAGGTGGACCGTTAATGTTAAACTTTTATTCACGCGGCACCACACTCCTCACAGTATTTATTTTCCCACAGCGCTACTATGTTCTCTTTAGCACCGTGTCAAGGATAATTTGTGTACGAGTGTTTTAGTGTGGAAACACGTCGTCGAAGAGCTGTGGCCGAGTCTCGTGTTGGGCTGGAGTCGCCCTGCCCCCCCGCGCCGAGCCGCGTTTGAACCGCTCTGTTCCGCGGGACTTGGCTCGTGAGGCAGTTGGGCGCTCGACGCTCGGGCAGCTTTGCTGGAGTGTTTGTTCCCCCCCCTGCGGATGTGCCGCCTGCTGTACAACAGCTGCACCTGCCGACGGGGGGACTTGATAATGCCCACGCTCACGCGGCACAGCACGGTGCGACCCGGCGAGGGGTCTCCTCCAGGTCCGCGTGAAAGCCTACTACTCGGTAATAACAACAACAACAGCTGCCGCCGGTACTTGTGTTGTCACGAGTCCGGCGGTGGTGGCAAAACTGACGACTGTCGGTGGTGTAGCCTGTAGGGACAGAGACGATCGACTCGATCATCGAGTGTCCGGCAGAAAACACGCTCGGTCCGCCTACGGCCGGGGACACAGGACAGGGGACACTTTAGGACAGAGCAATGTGTGTCTGCGGGACACGACCAGGTACAAATGATGTGGACGAGCGCATGCGCACTCACTGCTGCATAGACGAGCGATCCAGTTCAGCTCCAGCCCAAAATTCCTTAATTCGTCGGCCTCTGGACACTTGCCTTCAGGTATCCAGCCAAAGTTTGTCGTTCACTGGGCAGCTTGTGTAAAAGTCCTGGATGTGGCTCTCACACACACACACGCTGACTGAAACCGCTCATCCCAAGCGGGGTCGTGGCAAACCAGAGCCTAACCCAGCAACACAAGGTGCAAGGGTGAAGGGAGAGAGGACACACCCAGGACGGGATGCCAGTGCATCACGAGGCACCCCAAGTGGGACTCGAACCCCAGCCAGAGCAGGACCCGATCAAACCCACTGCACCAACACACCCCTGCTGGATGTAGCTGTAATAAATAAAAAGTTTCCTCTAAAGCTGATATTGAGCTATACGTGTCTCGTCTCGTCTTTCTCACACAGAGTTAGCCCTTGCTGGTGTGTATTGACCTTCCCACTGTTGAGTCTTATCACGCTGTTCCCAGACCAGTTCCCAAAGTGCAGGAGTTTTTCCTGCCCCCCAATGTTCTCCCTTGTACTCTGTTGTTTAGCCGAAGTGTTCTGTTCCTGTCGCCACCCCCCCATCACCATCACCACCACCACCCGCTGCTGGATGTGTGTGCTGTTCCCATTACTGCTCCCCTGCCAGTGGCAGCAGCTGCACTGGGCCTCTGCGGTTGGTCTGGATTTGCTTGGAAGCTCATGGAAAAGACTGTGCGTGTGTGTGTGTGTGTGTGTGTGTGTGCGCACACACTAAAAGGGTTGATCCTCCTCAGTGTGATTTGGCACTAAGTGCTGAGCAGTGGCACTCACTGTGACGCACAGCGCCATACGCTCCTTTCGTCTCACATTCCTGTCCCGTGTGTTTTCCACGGACGTCATGGTCACCGCTTCGATCCGTCCGTCTCCTACGAGAAGCTCCAAGTCCAGGTGCGGGACATGTGCTCCATGGACGACGAGCAGCTCTTCACCATGTTTTTTTTTTTTGCGGCTTTCAGTGCCATTTACATTAGAATGTAGCAGCGGATAATGTCCAGCGTCATTGCCTTCAGTCGCTAGATGAGACGCTTTTTGAGGTCAGTCCTCCTTCACACCCACAGCTGGTGTGTAAACGGTGTGTGAACTCCCTGCACTTGAAATGAACCCTTTCTCCTGGGCGTAAGCCGGTAAATGAGGGTGCGCCGGGACCGGTCCGAGCGCCGTCTTTGCGGAAAGACGAGGCCTTGTGTTCCGCTCCCATCCGCGGGGAACCCCTGCACTGTGACCTCCCATCTGGAGCTGGACGAAGCCCTGCATCCCTGTGAGCTCGGCAAGGACTCGGAACTCATCGTCCACGGTGAGCGGCCTGCTTCAGACAATTCCCACACACACACACACACACACACTCTATGACACGCTCCAGAGCGACACACACACATACACGCACAATAATGACATTTAAGGATGTATAAATGACACCGTCTCCACATTGATCTCCTCCCTGTGTTTGATACAATGTTACTTGCTTTCTTCAATAAAACATTAAATATAAAATATTCGCTCGCTGAATTTGTTCCTGAGTTTCTTGTTCATGTGTTTCTGGATACAGCTCATTGGTTGCTGCAGTGAGTCCCACTAAGTGCCCTCATCTCTGGAGTAAAACGGCATGCTTTCTTCCGATGACATGGTCACACGCACTGATACGGACCCCAGTAGCAACTGTTGCCATGTCGACGGGGTTGTTGGTTTAAATCCCTTTGCTCCATAGCCACCCTGAGCCCACGCATCTCTCTTTGTGTCTCCGCAGTGTTCCCATGTGTCCCTGAGTAACCTGGTATGCCATGTGCGGGGGAAGACAGTGAGTACCACCCCCCGTACTGTGTGGGCTCCTCTCCACCATAGTCACTTTCGTGGTAACGCTTGTTGAAATAGGGTATTTTAAGGATGGTCTTTCACAGTTGTAGTTTTGCTGCAGTTGTGTGTGTGTGTGTCTGAAGGTGTGTGTCGAAGACAGGACTGTACATGCACGCACGCACACACACACACACACACACACTGCTGTTTTCAGTCATTTTTTTTTTTACTTGAGTACAAACAACAATGAAACATAAATCATAAATGAGCAAAAATGAAGCTTTAAATATTTTAAGGAGCTCATTTAGAGAATACCAAGGTGACTCATTCTGTTTTTGTTTGGGTTTCGTATGGTTTGTAATTCCAACACAAAGACCCCCCCCCCGACTACCGACAAAGGTAAATTTTTCATGTCTCTGCTGGGTACCATGTTTGCCTTTACTGGGTGACTCCAGTGTCAGGTCTATGGCCTGGAATTGTCCCCCTCCCCCCAGTCCTGTCTTAGGGGTCTTAGGGCACAGTCTCCAGGGGAAGCTGGGAGATGCCCGATAAACTCCGCCTCCACTGTGTCCCAAATAAGCAAGTGCCCTATAGTTTGGCCCAGTTCTCCTTCCATTGACATCAGCTGCTGCTTCTGGAGCCTGTGGGGTCACATGTCTGGGTCACATGTCTGTGTGTGCATGCCTGTCTCTGTACTCATGCCTGCCTGTGCTTGCGTGTGTGTGTGTGTGTGTGTGTGTCTGGTCTGTCTCTACATGTATTTCATTGTGTCTTGAGTGTTTCTCTGTGCAGCACAAATTAGAGCGAATGGCTTCTGGCGACAGTCGACAAGGTGTCTGAGTGATCCTGGTATGTGCCCCCCCCCGCAGTGGAGCGCGATGCTGGACGAAGCTGGACGAAGCTGTACTGCACTAATGGACACACCTGCCAGGCCAAGAGATTCAACAGGGTGATGTTCATGTCCTCACCTGTACACACCTTTTACAGCATTGTGCCTGAGAGCCTCAGTGGGCTGAGACAACAGCAGCAGTATAGTACAGTGCTGCTCTACCTGCTCACACAGTCATTTCACTTCCACAGCAGGTATTTTCTCGTAGAAATTCCATCCCCCTACAACAGGAATGTGCCTAACAGGGTAATTACGCAGACCGAAATACCCTGTTTTGTGAGGAATCGGTGTACATCTGAATGAATGTAAAAGCAATATATTTGTGTGTAAACTGGTAAAAAACTGGCCTTTTTCATGTCCGAAATATTACTGTGTTCCCGGTGACTGAATGGTCAGTGTGTCTCTGCTGTAAATGATCCGTTTAACCACCTCCCTACGCAGCGAGCGCGCTGTGCCATCTGTGCCGACCGCATCTGGGGTCTTGGCCGCCAGGACTACAAGTGCGTCAACTGCAAGCTTCTGGTCCACAATCGTCGTCACAAGTTGGTCACGGTAGACTGCGGCAGGCACGTGGTCCGGGTGAGCGTGGACTGGGGCCCCGGGTCTCATAAGACCCATGTGGTGACGGGGCTTTTGGCTTTTTGTCGGCACCGGATCAATGTAGTGTGCACATTGAAATACTGCGGTAAATGTGCGGTCACCGGTGTACCTGAAACACGCCTCTGGACTCGGGTAAATTGGCGTATCGAAAGGAAACCCGGTACAGTACTCTGCATCTCCTCCATCGATGGGACTTGCTGATATTTTGGTATAAATAGGTGTTAGTTTTGGGGCTCCGGAATGCAGAGAAGTGTTTTCCATTGAAACTAACAGTAATTACTGTGTGCGAGTTGTGAAAACACTTCTAAGGTGAATTCTCACAAGCACATTACCTTCGTAAGGAGGGAGAAGCCTGTACGCAGTGGATATCACAAGTGTCAACACTCTTAATGAAATTCCAGATTTTGTTGACTGAAACAAAGACAAGTTGTGCCAGACTTTGCTTCACCTTTAATATGATTTTGAAAAAGATCTGATTTTTTTAGGGCAAATCAGAAACATATCAGTTGATGTCATTTTGAGTTCAGATTAACTCTGTGATTTGCAATCGGAGTATTTGATTCAGAAAAGTTACAACAAGATCTCTGTCTTTACGTCGACAACGTGGAGTTTTAATAAGGGTGTGTAGACTTTTGATATGCATGATATGCAACACTAATAAGAGAAACATGTTAGAAATCTTAAAGTTGATGCTACTGTGTTGTAGGAGCCGCTCACTGGACTACTGGATCCAGCATCCATGTCCTCAGATCATCCTGAAGCCGGTATATGCTGGGTGCGTGTGTGTGTGTGTGTGTGTGTGTGTGTGTGTGTGAGAGAGAGAGAGAGAGAGTACACTGTTGTGTATAACAGCCTACATTTCCTTCGGCTACTTGTCTCCACTGTATCCATCTCACTGACAGCCATGTGGTGTTTCTCCCAGCTGTGGTAGCCCAGAAGGCTCAGGTGCTGGAGGTCAGGGATTTGGGCCATGGCCATGGTTCTTTAGCCAGGCAGGTGCTGTGCTTCTCCATGAAGACAGGGGTGACACAAACAGTTCTCGGGGGCAACTGAAATTTTGACCCGGACTGCCTCTTTATCCTTTGTGCTGCAGGCCTAACACACGTGGTCCTTTCTTGTCTTCCTCCAGTTCGCGCAGACAAGTCTTCCAGCGACAGCCTAAACCACGGGGACAACGAGAAAGAGGTGAGTACAGCTCGAGTACCTTTAAGGTGGACCCCATTGCAGCATCCTCTGACAAGCTGAGGAAAGCGGCAACATAACAGTCCATCTAGGTTGTCAAGCCACCTGTGAGAGGTTAGTGATTGCGGAGGGTCGTCTCTCGTTGCTCTGATTGCACACAATAAGGCAGGTAGATCTTCCCCTCCCTGCTGCTGGCTGACAAGGGCACAGAAGAGGTGTTTCAATGGACTGCAGAGTGTTCATTGGCCAGTTGCTCTTCCTCAGGCTACAGGTTCCAGCAAGGAGAGCAGGAAGATGAGCACCACCTTGGGTCTGGCCAACTTTGACCTGCTTCGCTTGATCGGTCGTGGCAGCTATGCCAAGGTGCTCCTGGTTAAGCTGAAGAGGACGGAGCGCATCTACGCCATGAAAGTGGTGAAGAAGGAGCTGGCGAATGATGGCGAGGCAAGAAGCAGTGTTGACTACCCCCACCCCCTGTGTGGTCTCCAGCTATGCATGATCTGAACAGCTGCATGTCATGTATCACGTTCATCTTTATACCGTGCAAAATGCCACCTGTTTGTGCTGTCAGAGTTTGGTTTCCAGGAAACAGAACCATAGGGTTAAGTAATGCGTGACTCAAAGACTTGTGCGAGTGCATGTTTATGCGTCTGCTTCTTGTCCCTGCAGGACATTGACTGGGTGCAGACAGAGAAGCATGTTTTTGAGCAGGCCTCCAACCACCCGTTTCTGGTCAGGCTGCACTCCTGCTTCCAGACTGAGAGCAGGTGACGGATGCAGGAGACCAGGACACCAGTGTCCAATGACAGTGTGTAGTAGCATGCTTAGCGCAATTAAGGCTCATCAACCTCTGCAACATCTTCTAGTGACTTCGAAGAGCAGAAAGAGTTTTCTCAGAAACACTCGAGATTAATGCACCTTTCGATGCTTTCATTTTTATTGTGAAAGGCAGTCTGCTGTTTTGTTTTTACTTTCATAAACTTTACCCCAGCTGCTGATCCCTATCAAGATACCATTTTACGTGACTTACACCTAGACGTTGCACGGTAAGGCCTATGTGCATACAGTACTGGTGTGAGAAGTTCTCAGCTCTAAGCGCTTCTCTCCAAGGCTTTTCTTCGTTATTGAGTATGTGAATGGCAGGGACCTGATGTTCCACATGCAGCGGCAGAGGAAGCTTCCAGAAGAGCATGCCAGGTAAAAGCTGAACGCGAGATGAACAAGGCACAGGTCTGCCGGGATAGAAAGTGTTGATGGAATTCATGAACATCTTAGTGGATGGTACCAGTAGATGGATGGTTCAAGCACTGGTTCTTGTGAGTGGGAACAATGAGTGTCTGAGGTACAGCTCTTTGTGACTAACAACGCTACACGCATAGCATCGAGGTCACTGCGTGGGACCCGTGAGTGGACAAGGGACAGGCCGTTGGAGCTGGAATCAGTGGATGGACTACATTTAGGTTGTGGATGGTTTAGTTAGAGGTCCTTGTGAGAAAACTCAAATTTCAGGTTCTATGCTGCGGAAATCAGCCTGGCCTTGGACTACCTCCACGAGCGTGGCATCATCTGTCAGATCCTGAAGCTGGACAATGTGCTTCTGGAGTCTGAGGGGCCCATCAAACTCACTGATTATGGCATGTGTAAGGTGTGTGTATGTGTGCACATGTATGACGGTGTGTCTCTGTGCCACCCGCAGACTGGCTTCGCCGACATCATGGGTCACCCCTTCTTCTGCAGTGTGGACTGGGACTTAGTGAGTGCCCCTCCCCATGCTCCTTCCATCTTTCTCAGTTCATCTGAGTCTCTCTAAGTGTCACACTGCTGATCCATTTCTGTGCAGCTCCCGTTAAAGAGCTAATTAAAGTAACAATAATGAACAAGCAAAAAAAAAAATAAAAATATGGATGCAAGGACTCATCATAACCCAGATGGCTTAGGGTCATCAGCCTCACTGTCCAATCAGGAAGGAGCCTGAGACAGCTAAGAAGTGTCCCCTATCCCCGATGTGAAGGACATGACTGGTTAGAGAACTGGACTCTGCACCTGAGGACTGTACTGTAATGAGTGTAAGTAGCAGTTCTGGGGACTGAACTTATTTCTTTCAATCCTCAGATGGAACAGAAGCAAGTGGTGCCACCATTCAAGCCCAGCATCTCTGGGGAGTTTGGTCTCGACAACTTTGACAGCCAATTCACAAATGAGCCCATCCAACTCACACCGGATGATGAGTAAGTGCCCCGCTCACCTCCAACGTAGGCTGGTGACCTCTGACCTCTGCTATGACATCAAGTGATCAAGGATCAGCTGTCATTTGTTAATTTTGTAGTGTTTTGAAGACTGCTGTGGGGGAAATACCCATGATTTTCTGACAGTCTGTTTGCTCTGAATGTCCCTATGTCCTCGTCATTCTCCGTTCATCGTTCTTTTTACCTTTTATGACTTTCACATTCAGACTCTTGTCCCTGTTCTGTTTCTGTTTTTCTCTCCTAGTGACATGATCAGAAAGATTGACCAATCGGAGTTTAAAGGCTTTGAATACATCAATCCTCCCTAGATGTCAGCCGAGGAGTGTGTCTGATGATATGCCTCCTGCTCCTCTTGTCGACCAGCAACTTCCTCAAAGGAAAATTATCGAAAAGGCCTCAAAAGTTCCCAAACACAATATCAGCCTTCGTCTTCGGGCGTACCTTTTCTTCACCGTCTGCAGTGTAGTCCTCCTGCAGGAGACCTGCCAGACTGGCTCACAGCAGCCAGGAGGCCCCGTGGGGGTGCTCCAGCTACAACAAAGAGGGATATGTTTGTATGGAGAGGGAACTTCCCCCTTCCACACAGAGATGGGATTTGATACACACGCGGTGCATGTTGCTGTCTGAACATGCGTGAAAGAACAAAGAACAAACGCATACAGTACCTGCCCTTTATTGGTGAACTGCTGAACCTGCCAACCAGCTACAGGTTTGCTGGAGGGAGGAAGCACAGTCGTTGTCTCCGCTTTATTAACGGACCACAAAATGACAATTCTATGCACTGTGTTTACTCTGCGAAACAGGACAGGCAGGATTGCTTGAGGCCACTGTGATTGTGCCAGTTATAGCAGAGGCACTGGAGCAACATCTGACAAATAGTCTTGTCGATTTCAGAGATCTTCGGTGGGCTCACCACCTGCCGGAGAGACCGTAAGGGGCCGGTGCATTGTGATTTGGGCGGTGGTCGGGGCCGAGTGCCCGGCCGACCCAAACCTCGGGCGCCAACTCTGGTTTTTGGGACTTGGAATGTCACCTCACTGGCGGGGAAGGAGCCTGAGCTGGTGCGGGAAGTTGAGAGATACCGTCTAGATATAGTCGGGCTCACTTCCACTCACAGCTTGGGTTCTGGAACCATTCTTCTCGACCAAGGGTGGACTCTCCACTATTCTGGCGTTGCCCAGGGTGAGAGGCGGCGGGCGGGTGTGGGCTTATTAATAGCCCCCCAGTTCAGCCGCCATGTGTTGGAGTCTACCCCGGTGAATGAGAGGGTCATCTCCCTGCACCTTCGGGTCAGGGAACGGTCTCTCACTGTCGTTTGTGCTTATGCGCCTAGTGGCAGTGTAGAGTACCCGGCCTTCTTGGAGTCCCTGGGGGGCGTGCTGGAAAGCGCTCCCACTGGGGACTCTGTTGTTCTTCTGGGGGACTTTAACGCCCACGTGGGTAGCGACAGTGACACCTGGAGGGGCGTGATTGGGAGGAACGGCCTCCCTGATCTGAACCCGAGAGGTGAGTTGTTATTGGATTTCTGTGCTAGTCGCAGTTTATCCATAACGAACACCGTGTTCATGCATAAAGGTGTCCATCAGTGCACTTGGCACCAGGACACCCTAGGTCGGAGGTCGATGATCGACTTTGTAGTCGTTTCTTCTGACCTTCGGCCATATGTCTTGGACACTCGGATGAAGAGAGGGGCTGAACTGTCAACTGATCACCACGTGGTGGTGAGTTGGATTCGATGGCGGGGGAAAAAGCTGGACAGACCTGGCAGGCCCAAACGCATAGTGAGGGTCTGTTGGGAACGTTTGGCGGAGGCCCCTGTCAGAGAGGTCTTCAACTCCCACCTCCAACAGAGCTTCAACCAGGTCCCGAGGGAGGTGGGGGACATTAAGTCTGAATGGACTATGTTCCATGCCTCCATTGTCGGGGCGGCGGTTCGGAGCTGCGGCCATAAGGTCTCCGGCGTCTGTCGCGGTGGTAATCCCCGAACACGGTGGTGGACACTGGAGGCAAGGGATGCCGTCAAGCTGAAGAAGGAGTTCTATTGGGCCTGGCTGGCTCATGGGACTCCTGAAGCAGCTGACAGGTACCGACGGGCCAAACGGAGCGCGGCTCTGGCAGTCGCCGCGGCAAAAACTCGGGCTTGGGAGGAGTTCGGTGAGGCCATGGAGGAAGACTTTCGGTCGGCCTCAAAGAGATTCTGGCAAACCGTCCGGCGACTCAGAAGGGGGAAGCGGTGTTCCACAAACACTGTTTACAGTGGAAGTGGTGCGCTGCTGACCTCAGCTGAGGATGTCCTCGGGCGGTGGAAGGAATACTTTGAGGATCTCCTCAATCCCTCCGACACGCCTTCCGTAGAGGAAGCTGAGGCTGGGGACTTGGAGGGGGACTCGTCCATTACCCTGGCTGAAGTTGCTGAGGCAGTCAAAAAACTCCTTGGTGGAAAGGCTCCGGGGGTGGACGAGATCCGCCCCGAGTTTCTCAAGTCTCTGGATGTTGTGGGGCTGTCTTGGCTGACACGCCTCTGCAGCACCGCGTGGAGCTCGGGAACGGTGCCTCTGGACTGGCAGACCGGGGTGGTGGTCCCTCTTTTTAAGAAGGGGGACCGGAGATTGTGTTCCAACTACAGGGGGATCACACTCCTTAGCCTCCCTGGGAAAGTCTATGCCAGGGTACTGGAAAGGAGAATCCGACCGATAGTCGAACCTCGGATTCAGGAGGAGCAATGCAGTTTTCGCCCTGGCCGTGGAACACTGGACCAGCTCTATACCCTCACTAGGGTGCTGGAGGGTTCGTGGGAGTTTGCCCAACCAGTCCATATGTGTTTCGTGGACCTGGAGAAGGCATTCGACCGTGTCCCTCGTGGCATCCTATGGGGGGTACTTCGGGATTATGGGGTTCGGGGCTTGCTGCTACGGGCTGTTCGTTCCCTGTATGACAGGAGCAGGAGCTTGGTTCGCATTGCCGGCAGTAAGTCAGACCTGTTCCCGGTGCATGTTGGACTCCGCCAGGGCTGCCCTTTGTCACCGATTCTGTTCATTATCTTTATGGACAGAATTTCTAGGCGCAGCCAGGGAACGGAGGGTGTCTGTTTTGGTAGCCGCGAGATCTCGTCTCTGCTTTTTGCGGACGATGTGGTCCTGTTGGCTTCATCAAGTCAAGACTTGCAGCGTGCACTGGGGAGGTTTGCAGCCGAGTGCGAAGCGGCGGGGATGAGAATCAGCACCTCCAAATCCGAGGCCATGGTTCTCAGTCGGAAAAAGGTGGATTGCCCCCTCCGGGTTAGGGGGGAGTTGCTCCCTCAAGTGGAGGAGTTTAAGTATCTCGGGGTCTTGTTCACGAGTGAGGGAAAAACGGAGCGGCAGGTTGACAGACGGATCGGTGCGGCGTCCGCAGTAATGCGGTCATTGTACCGGTCTGTTGTGGTGAAGAGGGAGCTGAGTCGTAAGGCGAAGCTCTCAATTTACCGGTCGATCTACGTTCCTACCTTCACCTATGGTCATGAACTCTGGATCATGACCAAAAGAATGAGATCGCGGATACAAGCGGCAGAAATGAGTTTCCTCCGCAGAGTGGCTGGGCGCACCCTTAGGGATAGGGTGAGGAGCTCAGTCACCCGGGAGGAGCTCGGAGTAGAGCCGCTGCTCCTCCGCATCGAGAGGAGCCAGTTGAGGTGGCTCGGGCATCTGTTCCGGATGCCTCCTGGACGCCTCCCACTGGGAGGAGGCCTCGGGGCAGACCCAGGACACGTTGGAGAGACTATGTCTCCCGGCTGGCCTGGGAACGCCTTGGGGTTTCCGCAGAGTAACTGGAGGAGGTGTGCGGGGAGAGGGAAGTCTGGGGGGCTCTGCTCAGACTGCTGCCCCCGCGACCCGGCCCCGGATAGCGGAAGAAGATGGATGGATGGATTTCAGAGATCTTAGTGTCCCAGTACTATAATGTACTCTGCTTCTCTGCATATTTCACATCTATGAGCAGGGGAGTGGTTATATGGCAAGCTTGTAGCTAGAAAATTTGCTTAAACTGGACCAAAAGCTATTTTGTTGTTTTTTAAATAAACGTACATTTTTCACATTCGAACCAGTGAACTCCTCATCTAGGGTGATGTGTTGTCGCATAGTAACTTTCATGTTGTTCTACATACATACACAAGTGTGTATTTTTACATCTAAAAGACCTTCACCCCGGCCTGTCATTAATACAATATTTGTGTGTCAGTGTGTTTCTTAAATTTCACTGGTTACCTGGCAACTAGGTGCATTTGGGGGGAAAAAGAAGAAAAACTTTTTTTCTTTATTGCTGTGTCTCTAAATCCTTGTCGCAGCTAACCCGCCCTCTTTCTCTCTCTGTGTGTGTGTGTGTGTGTGTGTGTGTGTGTCTGTCCTGTCCCGTCACGTCACGTCACTACATGTCTCTTTTCTCCTTTCTGTAGCAGTTCTGCTGAAAGGTCCTGTCCCGTCCAGCACGTCCCTCTTTATTTTATAGTTTGCACACACTCCATTAATGGTGAAGGAATGTGAACGAGGGACATTTCGTGCGAAAAGGAGTCCTGCACAGTGCGCTGCCTTGGCTTCTTTGCGCTCAGGGAGTTTCACGCAGCACAGACCCGGCACGTTCCAGTGGGTCATGCTCCACTTGACACGATGACGCGGCCCTCCGCTTTTGGCTGCCCGTTCACCAGACACGCCATCAAGAGCTAAACATTTGATCTGGTCAGAGCTGCTTGGCTGCTCCCCCCCCTTTTCTCCAAAGTGACTTCCAACGAACTCTATGTAGCGTTATCAGCCCACACTCCTTATTCACCACGGTGACTTACACTGCTAGATACACTACTTACACTGGGTCACTCATCCATACATCAGTGGAACACACACTCTCTCTGTCTCTCACACACTATAGGTGAACTTTAACAGCATGTCTTTAGACTGTGGGAGGAAACCAGAGCACCCGGAAGAAACCTACACAGACACGGGGAGAACATGCAAACTCCACACAGACTAAGTGGGGATCGAACCCATTTAAAAAAAGGAAGGTGATCAGGATTCATGTGTCCTGAGTTTTGTGCACCTACTCGAGCGATGACCATCGGTGCATAAAGTGGAAAGAAACAAACTAGGTTTACTTAGAATCACATGTCTGCAACCACGCCTTTCTCCTAATGTGATGTACAAACTGTATTTCTCAGAGATATACGTTGCTTTGGAGAAAAGCGTCTGTTAAATGAATAAATGTAAATGTCCTCTCGCACCACCTAGGCGGTGTGAGGCAGCAGTGCTACTCGCTGTGCCGCCCGTATTTAAAGACTGGACAGCGACAGTATCACACAGTGCTCTTGCTTTTCCTCTTGTCCTTCACTGTGAAAAGAAGTAAGTTCTCAGGACAGTTTCACCACAATTTTCAGCAATCCTATTAATGTCCATTAACATTAGTCCACTAAGGGCCCCGTTTGTCTCCTGTCATTACAAAATGGGTAGAGTGGAACTTGAGAACAAGATGCAAGTTAGTATTTGAGAAGCGATGACACCGTTGGCACATTACATCCATGTTACACTCATGTTATGCTCATGTAGAGTGTTAGTCAATCTTGGTGTGAAGAGAATACAGCGAATTATAGTACAGCCACATCCTACTGGCCTCTGTACTGTACTTAAGAGTAAGGTCACGTGCTGCAGCCACACATTACTGTAGTTACACAGTTTTACACACAGGATACTGCAGTATTGCTGCCGACCTAGAAAAGCACATGTAGCGTAAGGCAAAAACTGGGTTGTCCGTACCAGACTGTATCCAGGCTACAGTTGGTACAAAATGCTGCTGCGAGAATTGTCACTAGAACTAGGAGGTACGACCATATAACACCGGTACTTAAATCCTTGCATTGGCTCCCGGTCTCTTATAGAGTTGATTATAAAATCCTACTTTTGACCAATAAGGCATTGCTCCGGCTTACCTTTGTGAGATCATTAATTCTTCTATATATCCCAGGACGATATCTCCGTTCATTAGATGCAGGTTACCTTAAAGTACCTGTGATCAATAAGACCTCAGTAGGAGGTCACGCCTTTAGTTATAGAGCACTTAAACCGTGGAATAGTCTACCAGTTACTGTCAGAAATGCCCCCTCCGTTTCTGTTTTCAAATCCCGACTAAAGACTTACATGTTCACTCAGGCATTCCACACACATTTTCTGAACCGCTTGTCCCATACAGGGCGGCGGGGAGCCGGAGCCTACCCGGCAACATAGGGCATAGGGGACACACCCAGGAGGGGATGCCAGTCCGCCGCAAGGCACCCCAAGCGGGACTCGAACCCCCGACCCACCGGAGAGCAGGACCCGGTCCAACCCACCGCGCCACCGCACCCCCCGCAATGTAATTACTTCAGTAACAAATTACTTTGTTCTCTCTTCTTGTTGAGCACTACCTCGCTACATAAGACCTGAGAAGGCCGGCCAGCGGTCACAGACAAATCCCTTGCTGACAGAGGATGATGTCCATCTGCCGTGACGATCGAGACCTTCCATGCCGAGCTGGGGATCCAAGATGCCATTTACCAACATTATCATTATTACTTGTTACACACAAATTGTTACTTTCTAGAATGCCCAGGAGGGGTGGGCAACCACTGGCCCGTGGACCCCCAGAGGTTTTTATTTTTTCTCCCTCAACCTTCAGTTGGAAGTTTTTGTTCCTAAGTTTCCCCGGTGGCCAGTACGTATACTTGTAGTTCTATAATAAGTTCTTCATTATGGTAGCCATTAGTTGACTGTCTTCTTTGTTTGTATCAATTTTTCTTGCTGTTTGCCTGTGTTAAAGCGCTCTGTGTCACTACGTGAGAAGAGCGCTCTATAAAAATAAATTGAATTGAAAAACAGGAAAATTAGCGCCGACGTTCCGATTTCGCGCATTTTTACCATGTTTTTAAACGATTGCTGCACATGTCGCGCGTTTTCATCACAGCACTTCATGAGTACTAATCGATCCGCCGCTTTAATATCGTGTTCAAGGCAGCGGGTTCTAAACGTGTCAACTAAAGCTTTATTGGCAAATGCAGGAACAGGAATGCGTCGAGCGCGCTGACCTCGCTGTGACACCCCCCCTCCCCCCACCCCGTGAGACCGCAGCGCGTGCGCCTGCGGGGAACGACTCCACGCACACACACGCACACGCGAGGAGGAAGGAGTGGATGGCGCGACGTTGTCGAGCGCAGCTCGTCGTTCGGGGAACCGAACGTTTTGCTGCCTGCGGCGCCGGCGCTTCGTGCAGCTTTTTTTCTTTCCTCCAAAGACGTACGAACGAAAGCACATCCCCGCCCCTGTCCGTCCGTCCGTCCGTCCGTCCGTCGCTGTCCCGGCGTTCGCGTGACGTCTCGCGCGGACACCCTGCTCATCTTCCGCCAACGAAGCGGAGGTCACGTTGACGTTCAGCGCGCGGAGCCCCGGCCGGAACGCGCCAGACGGCGGGCTCGTGACACACACCCGCGGCTCAGCGCGAGACAGACATTCAGTCATTGGGCGTCCGGTGACGTGTTGCGTGCAGGGACAGAGGCTGCGTGTCCTCCGCGAGCGCAGCGGAGGTCACGAGCGGCGCGCACACGGGGCTCCGGCCGGGACACCGGCGGCGTCTGTCAGCGTCTCCCGTGGAGTCGTCGTCCCGAGTGACGTAACTCTGGAGTGACGTCGCCGTGCCGTGTGTACCGCGGGGCGACAGTCTGAGTCTCTCACACACATACAGGGATACTGACTGACTCAGGGAAGCGGACCTGGCCGCGCTGCCTGCGGGAGGTAAGCGAGGACGAGACGTGTCCTTCCTTCCTTCCAGCGTCGAACCGAGAGAGAGAGAGAGAGAGAGAGAGACGTTCGTTTGTGATTCATTGCGTTGTTGGTTGGCGCGAGACGACGTGCTGCCCGCGCGACACTCGACTCGACTCGACTCACTCGGCGCCTTTCTCTGCTAACGTGACATTTTTAACTCATATCGCTTACTTCGTGTCGTGTGTGTGTGTGTGGATCTACTTCGCTGTTACTGTAGTGTTAGTCTCACTCACTCACTCACACACACAGAGCTCGTCTTTTACTCCTCCTCTTCCTACTACTGCCGCGGCGCGGGCGGGGGGTGACCGGGGTCGAGCTCCGTTCGCTCCGGACTCCAACTGTTCGTTATTATCATCAACATCATGAGAAGATGATCGATCGTGACACAGATTTCTAGAGGAAACGAGGACGGGGAACCCCTGACGCCCCCCCCCCACCTCGCATTTTCTGCGCGCAGCTGACTGTGCGGTAGCGGCACGCGGGGTGTCCCGGGAACTGCACGGTGGGGGGGTCGGGGGGGGGGGGTTTGTAGAACACAGCTCAGGGAACTGTAATGCTGACCTCGAACGTCGCGTCGCACGGGGAGGGGGGCGGGTCTTGGAGCTGTTAAAATCATGTAGCACCTTGGAGGTGTTTGTACAACACTAGACATCGACTGACCGAACAGCACAGCGGACCGAGCGGGAAACGTCCTCTCTGTGCGCGTGCCCTAAGAAAATAGCAGGAACGGCTCTCCTTCCTCTCCAAGAACCGTGAAAATGACGAAGCGGAGTGGTCCCCGCTGACCTGGACGGGGTTAGGGTTAGGAGGGTGCGCCGGTGCGGCTGGTTTGGCCCGTGCCTGCTCTCCGGTGGGTCTGGGGTTCGAGTCCCGCTCGGGGTGCCTTGCGACGGACTGCCGTCCTGTCCTGGGTGCGTCCCCTCCCCTTCCGGCCCCGTGCCTCGCGTTGCCGGGTTAGGCTCCGGTTTGCCACGACCCTGCTCGGGACAAGGAGTTTCAGCCTGTGTGTGTGTGTGTGTGTGTGTGTGTGTGTGTGTGTGTGTGTGTGTAGGTTAGCGTTAGCTGCCAGCACCCCATCCACACGTGTGGGTATTTTCATTTGAATTCCTGGACCAGGGCCAGCGTGAGAGGAAGGCCGTGGCGGTCGTTCCATCACAGTCCGACTAAGCGAAGGTCTGCCCGGCATTGTGTCTGTGACCCCCCCCCCAAAGTAGTCTGCAGAAGGGGGGCTGTCCTGTGTGAGCAGAGCGGCGGTCAGCGAGGACCTTCCTGTGCCTCGGTGTCCCTTTCGCACAATTTGGACCCCTTGCGGGACGCTGTGTGGTTCGGCGGTTTGAACGCCGCTGACGTGTTCACCCGAGGGGTTCGAAGATAGATTTCCAGCTCTATAAGTGTGCGACGCACGGTCACGTTTCACACATTTTGAGACAGAATTGCCTGTTACGTGGCACAAAAAGCGACGACGCTGCCTGTTGTTGACTTTGTACAGACTTTGTACCAGTTTGACTTTCAACAAACCTTGATCATAGGAAACAGTGTTGAAGTAAAGGATGCAAAATGATGCAAATCGTATGTCAATAATTGCGTCCAGTTGGTTAAACTCGTGATTGGAGCATTTAAACTTTCTCTGTCTGATTTTTCTCTTCTCTACTCTTTCTCTTCTTGACAGACAAACGGATCACGCTGAACGCGCATCGCTGCCGTCGTCATGCGTGTGCGTGGAGCCGTCATGCTCTGTTGCTGGTAAAACCCGTCCGCTTACTCGAGAAGAAGCCCGGTCTTCAGGCAAGGCGCAGAGATCACCCAGGTAGTTTCTGGGTGCCATGCCCAGTGCGCAGGCAGGCTTAAGAGCCGAGCGCAGGGAGCCGGCCGTGTCCAGGGGCAGCGCTAGGCGGGTCACCCGAACCCGGGGCCCGGAGGCACCGCTCAAGAAGCGCCTGATGGCAGAAATGGACCTGAAACGCCAGGCTTCCAGAGGAAATCCCGGAGCCCCCCGAATCAAGAAGGAACGCGCAGAGGAAGACGATGAGGCGGAAGAGCGACGGGAGGCCGGGTGCGAGCGGAGCGGTAGGCGGGGCCGGCCCTCGCACCTCAGCCCGGGACTCCGTCACACGCTAGCCCAGTTCACTCTGAGCAGCCAGAGCTCGCTGGGGGGACCCGCGGCGTTCTCAGCCCGCGGCAGGCAGAACGAGACGGTGTTGCCGCCGCCGCCGCCGCCATCTACGCCTGTGCTGGCACCCTGCGACAGCTCCACGGAGCTCACCCACGCTCTCCTGGAAGGAGAGGCCATCTCCTGCTTCGCGGTGGGCGGCGAGAAGCGGCTCTGCCTGCCCCAGGTGCTCAACTCGGTGCTGCGGCACTTCTCCCTGCAGCAGATCAACGCCGTGTGCGACGAGCTCTACGTCTACTGCTCCCGCTGCCGCGCCGACCAGCTGCACGTGCTCAAAGTGCTGGGCGTCCTACCCTTGAACGCTCCCTCCTGTGGCCTCATCACCCTGACGGACGCGCAGCGGCTGTGCAACGCCCTGCTGCGGTCTGGCCACGCGCCGCCGCCGTCGCCGTCCCCCCCTCCGTCTCCGTTAAAGGAGGGAGGGGGCAGCTTCCAGGTGGAGCACCGGTGCCTAGGCAAGGGTCAGGGCTTGTTTGTAGGCGCGCTGTACTCTCGGCCCGACGCCGCCTGCATCCAGTGCGCCCGGTGCCGGCTGCTCTTCTCCCCCCCCCGTTTCGTCATGCACTCGCACCGTTTGCCCGACCGCCGCACCTGCCACTGGGGTTTCGACTCGGCCCGCTGGCCACGCTACCTGCAGCTGGCTCGCAAGTACCTGGGAACCCAGGATGAGGCGCCCTACAAGAAGCTGTTGGAGGAGATGAAGGAGAAGTTCAGCGCGGCGCACAAGAAGCCGCTGGACAGTGTAAGCGCACTTTTTGCTGTGCTCTTTACAGGGGTGAAAGGTTGGCTTTGCTCAGCACATCTCGGGCTCTTTGGTGTTTCTGCGGTTTGCTAACTCGACCCATCTCTGTTTCCTAGAACCCAGGACGCTGCGGTCGGGGTCTGAAGCATCATGTATGTTTACGTTTGAGAAAAGAAATCACCCAAACACTTGTCGCGTTCTGGGGCTCCGAGCTCAGGACCGAAAAGTCTTTCTGGTGACAGAGAGCTGAGAGCGGCCGAGGTGGGACTTGATCCAACATCGAACTGTGTTTCCATTCTGACACAGTCCTAAATACAGTTGGTTTTAGGTTTGAACTCTGGACTGAGAATGAATGCGACAATATGTGCGTTTTCTTTGTCGGTGAAAACATTTTAGTTTAAGAGATGATGCTGTGACCTGGATTTCTCGTGTTCGCTGTGATACGATGTTCTTGCTAAAGGACAGATGAAACTCGCAGTGTCCCTCCACGATGTCCCTCGAGGCTAATTCAATTCTTAGTGGGCAATGGGGGGGGTTCAGTGCTCTTTGTGACGCTAAAAGTGCAGCGTTGAGTGTGACGCACTCTCTTTCTGCGCTGCGCTTTCACCTTTGTCCTTGGTAAATGGACACAGGCGCCTCGAACGGTTCGAGTACTTGCCGAGAGACGAGTGCAGAGGACTGCGGGAGAGCGACGCCGTCGTGTCCCACTGACCTCGTTGCCACCTCTTCATTTCTGTAGCACTTCTTTGCCTTAATGGGGTGAGAAGTGACAGGAAGCAACACGGTTCGAGTTGTGGGCCTTTGTCCTCGATCACAGCATCCACATGTGTCCTGTGTGTCCACGTGTGTCCTGATCCCTGCCTAGAGCGAGAGAGCGGGACGGGTCTAGTGCAGGGGATGGGGGTGCAGTGTTTCGGAAATTCTGTCTGGTGTCTCGTCTCAGGCTACGAAACCACATTCTTGACCCTCTGAACCCCCCCCCCATCCCCCTCGCATGCAAGTCTAGGAGGGACAGTATTGACTCCTTACTCTGCCACACACACACACAAGAAAACCTCTTGTGCCCTACCGAGAATAAGTGCCACACCAGTTTCCCCCCTCAACGCCCCGTCAGACACTCGGTGTCTGTTTTTATTTTTCGTTACTGCTGCACAGCGCAGGCCGTTTATGGCCACCCTCTCCTCCCGTCCCATTCGGGTGTCTTTGTGCGCACACACACTGTGAATTCGCTCATCTCAGGAAGTCACCATGTGGGTTTGTGAAGTGAACATGGTGGATGATGTATGTGAGTCTGTGTGTGTGTGTGTGTGTGTGTGTGTGTGTGGGGGGGGGGGGGGGGGTCTACATTGTGTTGAGAAGGAATGTGGCTGCATTTTCAGAAAGTTTGATCATTTGCTTGCTGAGCAGATACTTTACCTTCTGAAAGAGGAAACTATTTCACACGGTAAAACTGGTGTGGCGCAGGACATAGTTTACCGAACATGTTTTCGTGGGCCTTCGGGTCAAGAACAGGGCCTGGTCACAAACTCACAACCTTCCGGCCGGCTCCTCCGCCACCCCTCTGCCAGCCGCCTTCTGGGGGGGGGTGGACTATAATGGAAACTCCCTCCAGAGCCCAGACCCCACCGGGTCCAGTGTGCTTAAGATTGTCTAAAGAGCAGCGGGCAGCTGACCCACCCCCAGCTGGACTCTTTGTGACCCTCCTTGGGGTGGGACGCGACCCAGTCACTAGCGCACAGCACGGTGTGTTACAGCTCCTATTCAGAGAAGCAGGGCGGTTTCTATGACAACAGCATGATGGCACATTGAGACTCAATAAAAGTGTGGTTTTCTCCAGCAGCTCAAGTAGGGTGGTCATCTCATCACTTTGCTTCACACACACCATATACCGTAAGTTTACACGTGCTGATGTTGGTTATTTACAGGCATTCCAAAATCGCTTCTCACATGCGCACACACACACACACACTGCTTTTCAGAGCCTGGTCACACGACCCGCTCGGTGTCACCGCTCTCCGGTGGCGCTCTGTCCACGGTGCTGCCCATTAGGGACACCGGTCCCCCGCAAAGGACAGGGCGCGGAGCAGATCCCTGCTCCGCCTGCTCAGCCGTATCCTGCGGCTCACTCTAGGAGCGAGTGCTTGCGCGTAGCGTACAACGCACCGCTAGTGTCGAACAGCAGTGTGTGTGCGCGTGTGTGCGTAGGAGGGACGTTCCTCCTCCAGCCGGCGAATAGAAAGATGCGAAGGCACAAGTCACGCAGCTCTGCATCCTTTGGGGTTTGTTGGTGACGCAGGAGCCCATGTGGTGAAGAGAAGAGCGTCAACATTTCGCACCCTTTCGCTGTGCTGTGTGTACATTCGTGTGCCGCACTGCTCTTTGTCCACGTGTCCTCCAGCGATGTGTGCAATGTGCTCAGCCAAGGGCAGCCGCACGACGTGTTTGCTAAGAAGATGCAGAACGTGCACGTGTGTGTGTGTGTGTGAGAACTGCAGATAAGCAAGTGCGACGTTTCTGCAAGGGAAGTGCGCGGCGAACACACACATGTTGTTAAAAGGCCTACTGAGAAAGAAGGGTGGCGCTGCTTATCAGCCCTGGTGGTTCAAGTTTCTCCCAGTGTTGAAGGAAACAGGGAGATGCATTGTCTTATCAACCCTAACTGAGCCTGCAGTGTGTGAAGTGTGTCACTGAAACACAGTGGGCCCTCTTTGTGCGCCGCATCTGCGAGTGTGTGTGTGTGTGTGTGTGTGTGTGTGTGTGTGTGTGTGTGTGTGCAGACTGCAGCTGGGGTCAGGTGGGCTGAGGAAGACACAGACCATGACAGTCTAACAGCTGAAGAATACATACACTTGTGTGTGTCTGTGTGTGAGAGAGAGGGAGGGGGAGCGAGACTGTCTGTCTGCAACCTGTGGACAAACGGCTCACTAGACAAACCCCCCCAGGAAATATGAGCCAGGTGACTCCCGCTCACACCCCCTCCCCACTCACCCTCCCATGTGGCTGTGTGCCTGTGCTGTCTCGGAACACACTGGTCACACCCCTAGGAACCTGCCAGACTGCTTCTTTCTAGCCTCGTACTTCCCTTTGAGCTGCTGTTTGGGGGGGGGGGGGGTATCCTGGGGGAGAGGAAGAGTCAGTGCATGTGTACACTGATGTCACCATGGCAACAGTCTAGTCTGCCCAGTCCTCAGAGGGTGTTGTCTGTGCTCAGCGGTCTCAGCACTGCAGTGGAGCTGTGTGTGTGTGTGTGTGTGTGTGTGTGAGAGAGAGAGAGAGACTTTGTGTCCCTTGTTGGCATGTAAACTGAGGCAGGTCTCCATAAGGGTGACACGGTGGCACAGTGAGTAGCGCTGCTGTCTCACAGTGCTTGGGGGGTGCGAGAGGATGTGGGTTTGATCCCCGCTCAGTCTATGTGGAGTTTACATGTTCTTCCCGTATCTGTGTGGGTTTCCTCCGGGTGCTCTGGTTTCCTCCCATAGTCCAAAGACATGCTGTTCAGGTTCACCCATAGTGTGTGAGTGACAGAGAATGTGTGTCTTCTACTGATGTATGGATGAGTGACCCATTGTAAGTAGTGTATCTAGCAATGTAAGTCACCGCAGTGAATGAGGTGTGTGGGCTCATAACACTACATAGAGTTCATTGGAAATCGCTTTGGAGAAAAGCGTCTGATCAATGAATGAATGTCAATAAGTGATGCAGGAATGCTCTTAAAAAGAGATTTGGTGACTGAAGACCACAGAAGTGACTCCTAGTCCACACACACACACCCCTGAGCAAATGCTACTTGAAGCACACAGGTGTCTCACAGGCTGAGCGTGTCGATGTTAGCGAGAGCCGGTGAGCTTCTCCAGCGCAATGGAGGGTAGCGGATGACTCGGCTCGCGGTCGGGCTCCTCGGTGACGTGTGTTGGCCTTGCGGCTCATCGCAGCGCTTCTCTCTCTGCTTTCCAGCCTCGTCAGGGCAGCTGCAGCATCCGTTCTCCAAGCGAGAAGCTGCAGGGCGGAGACCCCGAGGAAAAGGTAATCCCCGCCCCCCACCCCAGAACGTCCGTCTTAATTCGCTGACGTCAAGTCCACCTCAGCTCAGTGGGTTAAGACTGCAACACATGGGATCTGTGGAAACACATGCATTGTGGGATTGTTCTTCCCATGCTTGTGATGGTTCCTTTAGTCCTCAAGCCAAACTGTCCTGGATGACTCTTGTGGTTAATCTCTTGAGCATCATATTGCCTTCCACACACAGGCCAGTCGCTACTTGTATCCAGACGTGAAAGAGGAGCCTGACGTCACTGCGGATGACACTCATCCAAGGTACTGCGGTCATTTCCCAGCCGCTGGTTCCGCATCACAACAGGAAGCGTAACGGCTCATTCCCAGTGTCCGCAGGGGCTCCTCTCACTGGCCAGTTATCGAGTCAGCGATGACGTTACGGTTCACGGTCGCAGCGCTGCGATGCTCACCACCCTCCCTCTCTGCTTCAGCTGCTTCCTCTACAAGTTTGACGAAGGTGAAGCAGCCGGCGTGTCCCCGGGGAAGGCGGACGGCCAGGTGAGCGTCGAAGTTCTCCGCACTCTCCTCAAACGCCACTACAGCCAGGAGAGCGCAAGCAAAGGTGAGTTAGTAGCCTGTGGTAACACACCATCACACAGCAGCATTTCTTTTGGGTGCACGCAGTGTCCTAGAGTGGACCAAAGTCCTGATCAGAATCCAGTCCGCAGTCTGGTGGTGGCCACACGTGAACACCGCTGTCCACAAGCATCCTCTAAGCAACTGGCGAGAGCTTGAGCATATTTGCCAACAAGAATGGGCAAAAAGTGCACCGAGCCGGTATAGACACTGGTGGACGATAACACAGAAAGACTCGAAGCTCAAGTTGCTACCAGAGGTGCATGTACCATATAATTGAGTTCAATGGTTTGAATACTTATTCAACCTGTTTTAGTTTTTACATTATAAAAGGTGATGCTAAACTCATGTTGAGCTCAAGTAATTCATTTCGAGTAGTATTGTTTCAAATTAAAACATCACATGGAAAGAAATATTACAGCATCATTTGTTATCCAGTAAAATGTGTTATTTTGTCAAGGGTCTGAATACTTTTGCAACCCGCATAGATACAGAGTCGCACACCACACATCATGGCACAGGTAGGTTGCTCTCCGTTACACACACTCAAACACTCTTTCCACGTGCTTTCCCCATTCTCTCATCCCTGCTGTAGAGGTGCGGTTGAAGCTGAGCTTGGCAGATGTTGGAAGAACATTCCGGCGCGCCAGTGGACACGAGCACCGGCCTCGGCTGGTCACCACGGAAATGTGCCAGGGTGAGGAGACCTGCGCAGCGCTTCTGGACGAGGACACGACTTTGGAGGAGGGCAGAGACGGGATGGTTCCGGAGATTGTGCAGCTGTACCACAGACAACAGGAGGTGCTCAACGCTACCCTGCAGAAGCACAAGCAACTGGAGGCGGTAAAGACCGGTGTGCGTGATCACGTGTCTGTGTTTGCCGAAAGGTAACTAGGGGCGCAACTGGATCCTTGTGCATGTGTCTGACAGGAGCTAGCAGCAGTACGCAGGGGTCGGGCCCCCGTTCGCTCTGAGCTGCTAACGGAGCCTGAGACAGTCCACGCCGAAGACTCTCTGAAGGAGCCGGCGACGGTGGAAACTGAGCGCGCTCAGAAGTGCACATGTGCATCCGCTGCGCAGTCACTACCGGAGGCCCATTATGCTGTGCAGGTACACTGCATGGCTAGAGGGTGAAGGGGGGTGACGCTTAGCCCTGGGACACTCGGTACTCGCCACCTTGATGGAGGAGTCATTGTAATGATGAGCGTAAGAGGTACCACAAGGTGTCCGTACCTTTACCACACTCCGTGAGTTACTCTCAGTGACATTTTTCTGCACAACAAGGTCCTGCCGCCTGCTCCCTAGCTCTTCTCTGTGAGCGTTTCCCGTATTGAGAGCATCCTTTCTTCTTTCCTTCTTCTCCAACGCGAACATTTCTGCGCACGCGCGTGTCCAGCTGTCGGAGCTGCGACGGCGCCTCGACCGGGCAGAGGAAGACCGCGAGGAGCTGCAGGAGGCCCTAAGGCAGGAGCGGGAAGCCCGGGAGAAGCTGGAGCTCGTAATCGCACAGCTCCGTCAGCAGCTCAGCGACTCGCACCCTGTCAGCGGGAGGGCGGCGCCAGGTGCAGCTGCAGTCTGGAGCTAGAGCCACTGTCTCTCTCACACACACACACACACACCTGTGTACTGATGCTGAAACGGAGGACTGCCCCTCCTCCCGTAAGCCCATGTGTTTTTCTTCTGTTTGTGTGTGATTGTGGAAGCTTTTGTTTGGACTCGTGAAAAGCTTTTTTTTTTTTTTTTTTTTTTTTTGCTGTTTTCAATGTTTTACACAAGAGTTTATATTTTCCAAGAGGAAAGAAAGAAATCAATGCAGGGAACTATTTGCTCAGTCGTGTTCGGAGGGCTCAGATGAAGGGCTGTGGGCTGTGCCA
This sequence comes from Scleropages formosus, assembly GCF_900964775.1. Lineage (NCBI taxonomy): Eukaryota > Metazoa > Chordata > Actinopteri > Osteoglossiformes > Osteoglossidae > Scleropages > Scleropages formosus. Next base: position 1,267,140 of record NC_041824.1, read on the forward strand.
CCAATCTTGTGTACAAGTTCTGGTGACGCTGTGTGAGCTCTGGTCATTTGTGCCCGATATGCAGATAGACGTGTTTTTGAGCACGTTTAGTATATAGTGGAAACACTTGGAATGTGGTTATAATTATTTTTAAAGGCTCACTTTTTGAACGCGTTCATAGTAAGAACTTTGAAAAGACCATAAGGCAGCGCTGGGTCCCAACACCAGCAGTAATGGCTGAACTAGTGGGAATATCTTTATTCCAACGTGTGTTTGCAATTTGTAACCGGAGGCACTTCTGAGTTTGAGGCCATGCGGCCGCGACTCGATGGGTCACACTGTGGTGTCGTCGACAGGCGGCCAGGCGAGGGCGCTGTCCGTGCCGGACCGCTTCCGCAGCCGGTGCACAGCTGGCGGGTGTAGTGAGGACGGGAAATGGCGACAGGACACACGGGCGCTGATGTGGATCGAAAGATCGTTCTTGAGTGCGTTCCGTAAGACAGCGTCACCCTTTGGCATCGTGAGACTCCACACGGGGGGCCCTTTCCGTTTTATTTACCGCACGATGCTACGGCCGCTGCCCCACTTTAAGATCTGCAATGAGAATGAAGACATAAGAGCGTCTCCTTTATTCCTTCTTTTCCCTCTTTCTCCCGCTCTTGCAGGAGGAGTGTTAAACAGCTGCGTACTGTTGTGAAATTCTCTTCAGCAATCATTCATAAAGAGCTGCTCTCCATTTGCTCTTCCCTTCATGGTAACCGTACGAGTGTAAATGCGGCCATGTCTGCCTTTTCTTTCTCTCCCTGTCACTGCTGTGGCATGTTTAGCGTCCCGTGTCAGTCCTGTGTGAGGTGACGTTCTGAGTGTGGAATATGAAGTGAGCTGCGTCATAAAGGAAGTGAGGTGATGGGATGGCTGGTAGCGTACTGGTTAGTGCTGCTGCCTTTAGACCCCTAAGGTTGCAGGTTCGACTCTGACCTCTGGCTGTAGTGCTGTTAAGCAAGGTACTTACACTAAATTGCACCAGTAAAGAGGAGGGAGGAGGGAAACTAAGCAGCTGTACTTAAGGATAAATAATTGTAGGTAGAGTAGTGTTGTAAGTCACTTTGGAGAAAAGCATCAGCTGAATGAATAAATGTATGTGATCCCCTCCCTTGGCTTTGTATGGTGTGAGTCAGAGGTGCTCTGCTATATCCTGGGCCTCCACGATTTCAGTGCGTTCAGGAATACCTCCACGGACCGTTTAAGAAGAAGAAGGACTTACTAAAAAGGTGCAATGAAGTACCCTGAGTGCTGCTGGCCAACTGCTTTTGTGTCTCGCTTGATTTTGAACGACCACAAGGATCACGTTGTCAAGAGCAGGAGGGCAGAGACAGAGTCCGTTACCCTCGGAGACGTCGAACGGCAGACGGAAACCCCTACGATGTGACCTCAGGATCCGGGCCCTGCAGGGTCACGCGTTAGTCGATCGATTTTCCCGAGTGGCGGAGCTCCGGGCCTTCGCCGAGAGTGCTTCTCACGTGTTCTCGACGACGTCCTTGAGTGGCTCAAGAATAGGAGTAGCGGAAGCATTGCGCTGCATTTTTACACCCTGTTTACAAAAGCCGGTGGTAAACTTGTAAGAATTGAGTATTTATTATTTCATGTTTGTCGTTTTCATTCTCAAATGGTATATTGTTCCACATAAAGGTCAATAAGGAGAACAATATGTTGGCATCACAATGCAAGTCCATATTAAATATGTTCTTAAGTTCCTAATAAAATATATAATTTAATAAATAAAAATATTTCTATACACTTTGTATATAAACAGTGGTTTTTAATGTATGAGCTATGTTAGCTGGCACACGGAATCTTTACTAGGTTATGCGTATGAAATAGATAAATGGCCATCATTTTCTGACATGAGAGAATCCCGTTTTTATGAGTTCTGACGTTTCTGTAGGTCTTTATGCGAAAGGCCTCACGCAGTCTAAAAGATTACATTAGATTAAAGATTTAGTTGCAAGAACTTGCTGTCCTACATGTTCCAGCTGTACGGAGGGCAATATGATGATGTTTGCAGGTTGTCTCTTCATGAGTCCAGTGGCTCAAGTGGCCTTTACCTGAGAGCCTCGTGTGTTTGTCGTCGGAAGCGGAAGGATGCGATTGGGCTTCAGTCGGTTTTTCTTCAGCTTTCCGTCGACGATGTAACGGCTCGTATGGAAATACGTTGCTGAATATGTATAGTGTATCAGGTTAAATAGATTCTAAACTGAGGACACTCATATGTGTTTTGCCAGCGTGGATAGATTAAGAGGTTTTCTTGTCTGACACATCGAAAACATTTCTTACTCTGTATATTATGAATTGAAGAAATGTGTATGTAGAATGTGTTTGTTTTTCTCTCTCCTTGTGTTGCTTCATGAATTGTGTTTTTACAAATTTTGTATTATAACTGAGAACTGAAAAGCACCCACTTACCTGTCACAGCGATGTTATGATCCCCAGCGGAGATGGGCAGCTTTGGTTTTTTTTAAATAAAAGCGATATATCTATGTACAAAGCTAATGATTGGTTTTTGGCAGCTTATATTTATTATTTGAATTAGAAACTGTTAATAAAATTAAAATGTGACAAGTGCATGTTGTTCGCAGGGGGAGCTCTAGGTTTACGCTCTAGGTGTCCAACACACGTGGAGCAGCGTGGAGACACTAATACTCTTGAGTTAACCTACAAAATTTTGGCCCTTCTCGTAATCTATAGATGTGAAAGACGCAGATGTGAAACGTGGACGAATGTTATATGCAGCGTGTGAATGAATAAAGGTAAACTGGTTTGAGTATGGCAGGTGAAGCAGTGTTTCACCCCGTGTGTCGGAACGCTTTCCCACTTTTCTTCACCCCGAAACACGATGACTTCGGAGCGTTGCAAGACTGGCACGTCTACTGTGGAACACGGGGCCACTTTTCGGGAAGATTTGCGCACCGTTTTTTTATACGCTTGGAATTAAAATGTTTTGAAAATGTATAACATGATTCAGAACATGGGAAATATCTGCTCACTTGGCATTATGAAAGAGAATATGGAAAAACGCATGTACCGTATATAAATATGTTGTTGATTATAGCTTTGTAAACATTTTAGGCATATAAATAGTACGAATTTTGCACAGCTTTCATTAACCACGACCTGCCACAGCGTGCGTGTGTCCGTTGCACGTTGCTCTGTCCACGAAACCACACAGTATGACAAAAAGGTTGTTTGTGGGTTGCATGAAACGAGACGCTGTCCTCCTACCTCATGTTGTGACGAGAGAGATTTGAAGCAATGGACTCTGCACCCCAAGCTGTTAACCACTGTGGACCCTTAATACTTTCTCCCAACTGAATTTTGTAAATATTTCCTGGATGAGCAACTGACTTGGGTAAAATTCAAGTAAAGTTAGATGGTGTCAGCCGATTTGTGCATCGTCATCTCCTCTTTAACGGGGTCTTGGTCGAAGCTGGACATACGGTGCTCCTTTGTGCTCCTTTGAGACAGAACGCGGTACTGCCTACTCGTGGTTTGACCCTCATCGAGAGCCACAGACCGATACCAGAACAAATTGTCTTTTTCCGTATTTTAACAATTGTTGATCTGCTGGGAAAATTAATATTCACAGCATTCGTCCTTATTCTTTATCCTTCTCACATTTCTTAGTATTTGTGTATTTATCGGTGAGGCTTCTGTTTTCCCGAGAATACTGTACAGCCTTAAAATGCCACGTTTTCCATGCGATTTCCGCTTCAAGGACAACAAGAATAACATCCAGAGAGCAGCCCAACACAGTTTTTCTTTTGTGACACAAAGACAGCTCACGGCTTTCAGAGAAGACACCGTAATGAAGTTGAGTGAACGTTGTTTTCAGCTGAGCTCAGCAGTGGAATTCAGTTTACTTGCATATGGTGTACATACAGTCATGGTGGCCTCACAATGTTGCAGTATAAGCTCTAGCGAGTTTAAAAAAAAGACTCCATGCCATGGAATAATAGCTCTTTCTTCAACCTTCTAGACAGACATGTAGGAAGAAAGAGGTCAGAAAGTTCAGTTGAGTGCAGTTTGTGTCTGGAGAGCACTCTTGTCCAGCGCTCTCTGACTCCGCAGAATGACGCACAGTTCAGGTAGGTACTCACGAGTGTACGGTGCCACTTTTCAGCGTGCATATGGCTATACGCCCACGCCATTAAACGAGTAACACCTATTGACGGATGTTCTCGACGTAGGAAAAACTACTAGTGAGCGGATGGAGTCCGTAAGAAAACTCACCTTTCAACGAAAAGCACCGCTTGCAGAAAACAAAAGGGAATGCTTTTCGTGACTTTCATCTGCTCTTTTTAAGGGTTTTCTGTGGAAAGGGAGGGATGCCTAACTACGGCACGAGTTTCTGTACATAGCGACAGGAGGGCTGATAACCCTGATCCAGGAGCAAAGTCTACGCTCTTGCGCTGTTTCAACAACCTTCCCTCGTAACAAAGCGCTGCACCTACGTTACTCTTTTCTCCACGGGAGCGAGAGCTTGTGAGTTAAACGACCTCGGAATTTTGCCTCGAGGAAAATTGGGACATAAAGAAAACTCTTGTTGAACAACGTGGCATTAAAAACGCGCAGCAGTTTAGTCCCTTAAAATGTACGATCTGCAGTACCAAAACGCTCAAGAGAAACTTAGTAAATTGAATCCATTTAGATTTGTAGAACAAAGTGAAGTTTAAGGCCTGAAGTATACATGCATGTGTGTAGCAGAGCCCTTATGTGTCCTTATTTAGTCTCTGCAGTGACAGCCAAAGCTGACGACTTTCAACAAACCTTTCCTCTTACGCAAAAGTGCTGCTACGCAGGACTCTTCACCTCGTAAAACCTTGGGAAAAATTAAAAAAACGCTAAATATATAGCCGCACAGTAATCTGATCCCTCGATGTGGCCTCTACTCTTCTTTGCTGACACCATCTCTAGAGCGTGAGACACACGAGCCTCTGAAGCTGATGAACATCATGATGGAGAACAGCCCAAGATTTTCTCCAGAACACATTCACTTTCCTTTCCCCAGAAGTTCATAGGAAACCAACACTTTCTTGTAACACACACGTTTTTTCTCCACATCGGCAAACTTTTATTCTTACTGCAGTATTGTATACTGGGAACTGTAATACTTTTTTAATGCACAATGACAGTTTTTCCTCAAATATTAATATTTGAAGCCACAGAAGCAGGGGGCACAGTGGCAGGGTGGGTCTGGGGTTCGAGTCCCGCTTGGGGTGCCTTGCGATGGACTGGCGTCCCGTCCTGGGTGCGTCCCCTCCCCCTCCGGCCTTTTGCCCTGTGTTGCTGGGTTAGGCTCCGGCTCCCCGTGGGAAAATATTGCGTTTCTCTGTGTGTGTGTGTGAGCCACAGAAGCCTTCACTGATTCCTTGTTATGAATGTCAGTAAAAGTTAGTAAATTAAATAAAAATTCTTATAAACTATTTTATTTCAAGATTATTATATCTACATACTTTTATACACACATTTACACATTATTATACATACATACCTACAGTATAAGAAAGTTTCAAATACCATACTTGTAGAATATGGCAGAATGACCCTGTGGCACTGAACTGTGATGAAAGATGCTGTTGATAGGAGCCACGTATCAAACAGCACAGTGTGAGGGGTGAGGGGTGTGGTATGGGTGTGTGTGTGTGTGTGGGTGTGTGTGTGTGTGTGGGTGTGTGTGTGTGTGTGTGTGTGTGTGTGTACACATACGTATTTCATTTATTCTTCATCCACACCGCAGATCACGAGTGAAAAATAATGGCTTGACACGCGTAGCAACTCCTCCGCGTGGACAGGTGCGCACGCGAGCCCGAGCTGCCCTCCCCTCCCCTCCCCTCCCCTCCCGCGCGACGCCCGTTTTCCCGCGCGGGTTTAAAGTTCGCTGTGGTTGTTACTTATTGCAGTGAAAAGGCAGCGCTCTGCACTCGTGTACAGAAGGCGGAGGCGAAACGGCTGCGCTTTGAGCGCAACATCCTCCGGGGGGGGGGCAGGATCTTACGTGTTCCGTCGCCGTGAAAGACGCGCAAGAAGCACCTCGAACTCTTACGCGTCGCGTACTACTACTGGCACTTTTTTCCCCCCATCTCTGAGCAGAGACACCACCGGGAATATAATAATAGTAATAACACTTAATTTATGCGCTTTAAGTTCACCGTTTGTCACTGAACTCACGGGTGAACGACGAGCCGCGCGCAAAAAATGGACTCTTCAGGTAAGTTTTCACGTCAGAGAAACAAGCGAAGCGAACGAACCGATGTTGAAGTGAAGGAAGCCTTTACGGTAAAGTACCCGAAAGGGGCTTCTTTGGTAACACCGCTTCAGCCGCCTCGTTTTACGAAGAGAAACTTTTTTTTTTTTTTTTTTTTTTTCCCCCCCCGCAAACGCGACTTCTGTCACCCGCCGCGGCGCGCGCTCGGTGGAAGTGCGCGTGCCCACAACGCAGCTTCTCTCGTGCTGCGTTTTTTCCCTTGAACGACGTTACACGCGCTTGGACATTGCCCGCACAGCCACCTGTTCTCTTTTATTATAATAATAATAAAAGTGGTGGTGCCTGAAGGCACCACCGACAACTGAACTGCCACATCTGTCTCCTTGACTGTTCTGCCCTTTAAAAGTCACCTGAGTTCATTGCAACTGGCAGGAGGAATTTTACTGACGGATACCATGGCACGTTTACAGATTCCGTCACTTCTGCTGATTGTTAAATCTGGAGATTCTGGTGATTCCTTCACTTCTTCTCTCTGTTTGCGTAGATTCTCTGAAGACCCACAAAAGGTCACCCTTTGACCTCATCATGAACCAAATCCGCAGGAAGAAGTCCTTCACGGAGCGTCGCCAGCGGCCCGCCGTCGCCCGATTTTTCCGACCCGTTGAAAACGACGAGAGGAAGGAGGGGGGGATCCCTGAGGATGTGGAGGGTGTCTGTCGGGGGGGCAAGGAGAACGCAGAACCCGGAACAGGTGGGCTTCGTATTCCGTAGGTGTTTTCATTGGTAGGCCTTCATTCATTGCTCTTCTCATTTATTCATGTAGCAGCCACTTTTCTCCAAAGTCACATATAGTGTTTAGCTACCTGCACTTATTACCCAGGTATATGAATGGCTAAATTTTTCTTCTGGAGCATTATAAGGTAAGTACCTTGTTCCAGGGTACATCAGGTGGAGGTGGGATTGGAACTGGCAACCTTCAGGTCCAAAGGCAGCACCTCTAATCACTGCACTACCAGGTGCTCCACTTACTGTGTTTTTGATAAAAAGTTGCATTTTTGACATTTTGTGCAGCCAGTACTGACCTCTTGGTCTTTGTGGTTTTATTAAACGAAAGATGCCTGTAGGTTCAGGGAGCATTGTCTGTGTGTGTTTCCAGGTGGTGCTGACACTGACAATGTGGACATGTATTCAGTGGTGGGATGGGGGCGCGTGAAGCAGTTCACCCAGAAGCTGGGGAGGAAGCCGGACGGCCAGAGTCTAAGCCTCAGCCACTGTGACCTGACAGCCACTGACGTGGTGGAGCTTGGTGGGTGTGCTGCAGGAACTGGTGCTGGATGTTTACTGCATACTCTGCTCATGAGTGCAACTGAAAACAGAAGTCTGTTCATAACTCCTTTTGTTTGTGAATCCATCCACTTTGTCGCCATCAGTAAAGGTTTAATAATCACAAGAGGACCCAATGTGCACTGGATCTGGTGTTGAGCTGGTGATGTAGGTGGCTGAAGTCTCTCAAGGTGAAGCGTGCACTCACTTTCCCTTCTGCTCCCTCAGCAACACTAATGCCATTTCTGACCACCGTGGAAGAGATGGACCTCTCTTGGAATGACCTGATTGGTGGGTCACTGAAGGCTTTGACCTTTCACCTCCAGCATGTGTGCAAGCTAAGGGTGCTGAGATTGAGCGGCTGCAGACTGACTGCACAGGATCTCGAGGCTCTGGGTATGAACACTCCTACTTATTATCCAATAACCTAGCCATTCAAATCAAGATTTACATTTGCATACATTTCTTCATTTAGCAAATACTTTTTTCCAAAGCAAAGTAGAACAGAGAAAACAAAAGTACATTTCACTAACAGATGGAAAGATGTAGATGCAGCCATGCGATTCTTGAGGCACAGTAAATTAGTCCAATACTGCCATTTTTGCCTGCGTACATTACATAAGTAGCTGCACATGGAGTTGATGGGAGTAGTTCTCTAATGTACTGAATGTTTCTGTGGTAAATAGCAGTTCAGGAGAAATGTGGGTCTGAAAGAGATGTGGCTCTCAACAGTTCTGAGTGAGAAAGAGGGTGTCACTCCTTCATTCCTAAGGGGTTAGGGCTTGATATGCCATCCTGTTGGTACTTGGTTAGGTGTTCTCTCATAAGAGGGATACTAACCTTGGTGCTGGAATTCTTCTTCTTCTTCCAAGTAAGACAGTGAGGACTACTTGAGCATGTTTCTGGAACCTCCTTCACCCCCAGTGTTGTTGCGATCACGATGTCTCCAGACATTGTCCATGTGGAGCTCAGCCCCGTTCTCCACCCACAGCCACTTTTGTCCCAGGGAGCATTGCTCTTGGATGCTGGAAAGCATTAAAATGTCTTATGTATGTGTGACTGAGGCTGTTCTGGAGGTTACTTGTTAATTTGAGCAGCCAAGGTGGGAAAATGGATTGTCTCCACTGATGTTGCCCTGATTGGATGCTGACATGTGCTAGGAGGTGGCGTTCCAGTCAGCATGACTCAATTTTTAACAGGCCACAGTCATTTTTATGCCTTGACCAGATGGGATTGCTGGGTATGTGATGGTCCCACCTACATGGACGTATTGCTTTGTTTGTGGTTCTAAGGGTTGTCAAGGTCAATTTTGTGCACTTCTGCTCCATACAGGCTCTTTTAACTATCCCACTAAATGGCAATTGCTGTATGTTGTGCTGTGATACAAGTGGTCATATGTTCTGCACTTGTTTGCAGAAGATATTCAATTCCTGCACAACTGGTTACATAAATGCAATATTTCTCTTGGTGTATGATGGGTGCTAGGTTAGAAGGGCTTGCTTTTTTTTTTTTTTTTTTTTTTTTAAAAAAAAGCACATCCCCAAGAACTGTTGTTACTGTTGGGGGTTCAGTTGCTTGAACTTGAACACAAAGAAAAGCACAATAGAAAAAAGATTTCCCCACAGTGTGAAGGACCCATGTTTGAGTCACTGTTCATGCTGCAGTCAGTCTTTTGAGCAATGTACATAGTAGCCTGAATGGCTCCAGTCAAAGTTACACAGCTGTGTAAATTGGTAGATAATTGTATGTAGCTTAGTTTACAAACTCTACATTGTAATTTGCTTTGGAGAAAAGTGCCCACTAAAATTAAACAATGTATTAGTACATTTCATTGGGGGGGGGGGTGGTGGCACAGTGGGTTTGGCCAGAGTCCACTATGTGGTGGGTTTGGTGTTTGAGTCCTACTTGGGGTGCTTTGCAATGGACTTGTGTCCCATCCAGGGTGTGTCCCCACCCCCTTCAGCCTTGCACCCTGTGCTTCCGGGATAGGCTTCGGCTCACCCTGACCCCACTTGGGACAAGCGGTTGTTGACGTTGGTTGGTTTGTACATTTCAAAACTGATTCAGCTTTCATGAGCTGCCACTGGTTTATTTCCCTTGTTCATGAATTTCCATCTTTGTGCTATGACAGGAGAAGCCCTTCAGGAGCTCTTCCTCCTGGAGGTTCTGGATCTTTCTTGGAATGCCAGCATTGGGGGGTGTCTACAGCACCTGTTTGGACACCTGCAATACAGCAACAGAGTGAAGGAGCTCCACCTTATGGATTGTGGCCTGACTGCAGCAGACGCTAAGGTCCTGGGTGGGTCCCTACTAGCAGCTTTGTCATGCCGCGTTATTTAATAGCATTGCGTTGCTTACACAATCGACATTCGACACATCCTCCTCCCTCCCAGGCATGGCACTCTGTGGGATGCACAGTTTGGAGGTCCTCGATGTGTCCACCAACAGGCTTTTGGGGGAGGGGCTGACAGAGCTGACGCCACAGCTGAAGAATGTCCGGGGCCTGCGGGTCCTACGTCTTCAGGCCTGCGGACTGACACCGGAGAGCTTGGATGTGCTAAGTAAGCAGCATCGGCCAGACCTGTGCGCGTGCGACACCTCGGGCTCTTACCGGTGTTAGCCAACACATGTACGGGGTTGAACTGAAGACTATGGCAATATTACAGTCAATCAATTTTATTAATTTCTGAACTGCAGTACAGCTGACAGCATTCATTCGTGTATTGCAATACTGTTATCGCCCTGTGGTGTCTTGTGTGTCCCGTGTCTCATTGCCTCCTAATGGTTCTGTCTTATAGGTCAGGCATTCCAGTTTCTCTCAACACTGGAGGAGCTGGACCTTTCCAGTAACAAGGGTGCAAGCAGGGGTCTGGTACAGGTGGCCCCTCACCTGGGAGCCCTTATGAACCTGCACAGCTTGGACCTGCACATGTGCTGCCTGACTGAGGAAGACATGCATGCGCTGAGTGTGTGATTTACATGTTCATTCAGCTGATGCTTTTCTCCAAGGCAGTTTACAGTGTTAAAGTACCTCCAACTATTTACCCATTTATAAAGCTGGACAGTTTTGTACTGGCTCAATTCAGGGTAAGTACCTGGCTCAAGGGTACTGACTATAGTAGCAGGTGGCATTTGAACCAATAACCTCCAAGTCCAAAAGCAGCAGCTCTAAGCGCTATGCTACCTCCTGGCCTGCAAGGTGCTGAGGATGCTACAGGTCTTCACTTCTGCTCAGAACATATTCATCCCCCTTGCAAAACCACTCATTAATATAGGAATTCACAAACCACAATCTGCCAAAAAAGTTTGAATAGCATTCCTTGTTTTGCACTCATTAGGCTACTGCCTGAAAAGTGTTCCAGACATCCATTAAATATTCTAGGCTGTGTATTCCAGTGTTAGCTGTGTAACCCTTTCACTGGGCAGAGTCTAAAAGAGTGTACAGTATAGTGTCTTATGTTTGTTAGTGATCAAGCAAATGGATGAAAAGTGAAGACGAGCAGAACTGTACAGTTGGGATTAGACATGAAATTTGTGTTTAGAAAGAATAGCAAAGGCAACGTAGGAAGGAAGTGCTAGTCATTTCACGCTGCATGGGGGAAAATGCCCTGATTCAGAAGCAGTGTGTTGGCTGTAGCTATTTGTTCTTCACAAAATAACCCAAAGCGCAAGTGTAAAAATTGACGCCACAGGACAGGTCTTAACAAACTTTGTTAAAGGTAGAGAACAGGTGTTTTTTAAAATTAAGTGTCATAAGCTTTACAGTATTGTACTGCAGTGTTTTTAAACTCAAGGTACTCTGTAAAGGCTGTACCTGTATGCTGCTCACATTTTCTAAAATGAAATGTGGCGAGTTAACAAGACTGAACCTGTAATGTCATTTGAGAAGTAAAGGTTTTGAACAAAAGGGACTAGTGTTTCAGTTCCCTAACAAAAACTATTACACTTAGGAGCCCATAAGTAATGAATGAATAGGAAATACAGTAAATATACTGTAAAGTACAACACTGAGGCTCTAGTAACAGAGCTGTATCTTTTCCAGATCAGGTCCTTCCTTCCCTCCGCAACCTCACAGCACTGGATTTATCGTGCAACAAGGAGACTGGTGGAGTGTGTCACTCATTCATACGCAGCCTCCCACTGGCCAGGATGAAAAGGCTCCACTTGAGTAACTGCTGTCTGTCACAGGACTCCTATGAGGCACTGGGTACTATTTCACTTGCACCTCATTGTTCTCTCTGCCTTTATTAATAATGAGGCATTTAATGCTCCCCCCCGTGTGTCCCGTACGTGTGTGTATGTGTTTGCTTCCATAGTTGTGGCAATGCAGCAGCTTCCCCTGCTGGAAGGTCTCAGCCTGTCCTGGAACAAGTGTGTGGGCGGAAACCTGGGTCCCCTACTGGAGCCCTTGATGGTCCATACCACCCTCCGCGAGATGAGACTGAGCAGCTGCGGCCTCACCACGGACGACCTGCTGCATCTAGGTAGAGAGACCATGTGGTACCTGCATAGACGAGCACACATCCAAAATAAGCTCATCTCGAATGTTTCTGCATACCCTAGAGAGTCACACACACAACCCCTTTACCACGGCAAGTAGTAGCAGAGCTGTTCAACAGCTGACACTTATGTCTTGCCAATAGCGTCGGCATCAAAGCGCGGGGTCCTGGCTCGCATGCAACAGCTCGACCTGTCCTACAATGATGGTGTGGCCGAAGGCGGCTGGACCTCGTTCTTTCAAGAGCTTGGGGGGCTCGTGGCGCTCGTGGAGCTAGATGTGAGTCTACGTCCCTCGGCCCGTGGCAACCCCCCTACCTGGCTGCCCGCCTTGCTGGCCGTCGCACCCCACCTGCCTGCCCTCAGGCTCCTGGCCATGAACCGCTGGGTTCTTGGGCCCCGTGACAGGCAGGCCTTGGATACCCTCAGTGAGCACGGAGGTAAGGGTGTCTGTGTTGAGGGTGACCCCCCCAAAGGAGCTGCGACTGATGAGCGGAACAGCTGAGCAACGGGAAGGTTTATAGAGCACAAAAGGGGGCCAGACAGACAGAGGGTGACGGGTACAAGGAAGAGAAAAATGGGAAGACTAGCAGTATGGCAGACATAAATGACCTGTGGTGCACTGAGCACAACAGGGAATTGGGGAGGTTAGGAAGGGAGAAAGGACAGTGGAGAAGGCACTGTTGGTGTACCATACTACACTGTATTTAAAGTAGACACTTATAAAATCTGTCCAGTAAGAATTAGAATTAGAAAAAGTTAGTTAGTTGTGACTCAGTATGTGGTAACTAATATTTTAATGTTTACTTTGTAATCAGTGCCCTACTCTCTGTATGGTATATATTATGGGCTACTCAGGATGAAATGCACTTTGACCATTTTGCACATGTATTTTTATATAACAAATTGGTTTGTGAATTACTGTCAATACAACTGGGATCACTTTGCAGTTCTAACAAGTATTAAAACTGTTACATATCACTTAAACACACAAGCTAACATTATTATGCTGATTACTTCTGTAATTAAACACCTTCAGGAAGAGAAATTTGTTGGAATAAAACATTATATGGAACTTTTTCCCTTGATACTTTTTCTTCCAAGCAATTTACACTGATAGAGTTCTAAGGTGCTTTTTTCTTTACTTTAATTATACAGCTGGGTATTTTTTCACTGGACCAAGTCTGAGAAAGTACCTGCCTCAAAGGGTCCAGCTCAAATCAGTTTTCTGCTTATGAAATGGCTCAGTATACTATGAAAAGGCAACTGATGAAAATGTCACTCCATGAACTAGTTAGTAAATTGGGGAAAAGTGCGTATGTATGTTACAGAACACGCTACAGCACCAATGTCACAGGGAAGGACAGTTGGTCCCTGGTGGCAGACAGTGGATCGCTCGTTGTTGGAGGAGTTTGTCCTCTAGTAGTGACCCCTCAGCCGGTGGTTGACCTCTGCCAGATACATGTGTCCGTCCACCTGGTATGGGGACACATCCGTGGCCTCCTCTTGCAGCCGCCTGCTCTGAATGAGACCTGCGATTGCCTTGGAGATGAAAGGACACATGAGAGAAAAAGGGCACTGAGACACCTTTCTTCAGCACTGATACTGGCCTTTCACCATAGTTTACTGCAGACATGTGATGATGCCTCTCACCACACACACGGGCTCCTCCAGCTTGTTGCCCCATATGTAAATGTGGGACAGGGCTGAGTTGGCTGCCATGGCTTTGGTGAGGGACACCAGTCCCTGGGAGCCAATGTTGTTGCTGGTGATGGACAGGCTGTAGGAAGGGACACAAAACACTTTTGACAGTGGCACAGGCACTCTCTTTCTACTTGGCCTCGGGCTCCTCGTGCCAGATGTAGCTACCAAATACCACGCTGTTGTTGCCACAAAAATCTATTTACCCACAAAAATGTCCGTCTGTTTTATTCACTTGCTTCACAATGCAGCTGTTAAAATTGCTGCTTTGGCTGTGTATCCTATTTATTTATTTTTTTTTCCATCACCACTTTGTGCAATGCAGGACCCTGAGCCTACCCTGCAAACGGTGTGAGGGTGCGAGGAAGGACAGGCCCCTGACTGATGGCCCCTGTGTTACAGCAATCGATCAGATGGAAATCAGACACACAATACAGGCAATGTGGAGTCACCAGTTCGCATGGAACTTGTGTGTGGACTGTGGGAGAAAATGCACACACTCCACACAGCTAGATTTAAACTCAACACACAGCCCAGCTGCTGTGAGGCACCAGGGCTACTTGTTGTACCGCTGTGCTTCCAACAGGAAACTCACGCTTTCAAGGTGTGATTATGCAGCATAATGGCACCACTGAGGTGCACCGCTCCATCATCCTCTATCCGGTTCGAGGACAAGTCGAGAACCTCCAGGGTCCTGTTCTGCTTCAGCACCTCTGCCAGGTGTTTTGCTCCATCCCGTGTGATGCGATTGCTGAGGACGTACGGAGGTCAATTCGAAACGCTACAGTAACTCCACCACTGCTCAACAGAAGGCACTGCATGAGTACTTATTTACCAGCGAAGGTCCAGGTAACGAAGTGCAACATTGTCTCTCAGTGTTTCGCAAAGCCTCTCCACACCTGAGTCCGTCATGCCGTGTTTTGCAAGATGCAGTTCCCTCAAGGACTGGTTCACCTGGAGCATCTGTGCAAAGTACACCGTGGTCTCCTCCTAGCAAAGAAAGTACTTAGTGTGGAATAAGATCACCAGATTCTGCACCTGAGGGTAACGGTACGGGGGTCAGCAGTGTGGAGTAGCGGTCAGAGCACTGGACTCTGTACCTGGTCCTACCTGATGGCTGTAGAGCAGTGGACGGCTCACATTAATTGCCCGGATGGTCTTGTTCTTACTTAAGACAACAGCAAATGCAATCAGACTCTGTGTAGCCTGGTGAAAAGATTAGAAGTAAAAATCAGTGTAAGCTCTTTCCTCAGCAAAAGTTCTATGGAAGCTGAACAGGCAACGATAAAAAACATGTCTGTGGGGGAATAAGTGAAAATGTTTGGCTTTAGGTGTGTTTGATGTTACTAGATCGCAGTCTGAGAGGTCCATCTCCTCCAAGGTGGAATTGCTCTGCAACATGTCAGCAAAGTTCATCCCTCCTTTGTCTCCAATCTTATTGCCTTTCATCCTCAGCGTCCGCAAACTTCCGTTCCTCTTGAAGACAAAGGAAGCTCCCAGTAGCCAGCAGTGCAGGGTTAGGGTTCGGGCAGCACACCGAAACGAAACACAGGTACAAGTGCGTCCACCTACTTGTAGGCGCTTGGCCAGGTGTTCTGCTCCATCGGCTTCGATGTCGTTGCAGGACAGGTCCAGCGATTTAACGTCCACGCGGTCCTGTAAAACGAAGTCGACAGTTGGCGTCCTTCACGGACAGACGCCTCGGTCCCCCAGGGACAGGAGCGGCGCTCCCTTTCTTGGCCCATGAACCGCACCTGCAGCAGCTCTGCGATGTACTTCGCTCCTGTGTCCGTCATTCTGTTGAAGCTCAAGTCCAGGTCTGAATGGAGAAAGAGGAGACAAGTTGAACAAAGTAGACAAGTGTGAATGGCGAAGCGTGACAACCAGCTGTTCCTCGAGTGTGTTTACTGGTGTGTCCACCACCCAGCGCAGCGTGTGGAAACACAGCGTGTGAAGCTGCGACGCTCATACCGGCCACCACCACGTGCCCGCGCAGCGCGCCGCAGAGCGCGAGAGCGTCGCGGTCCGTCAGCCTCTGTACCGGAGGTAGGCGCTCGTTACCCGGCAGCCTGATGATCAGCCCGCTTCTGCACGCGCATCAGGTGCGGTGTGAAACACAATACACAAGATGAAGATGCTCCAAGCGGTGTCTTCAAAAAGGCGTCGCGCTCAACTCACCCCGAAGAAGTCGCTCCCTGGTCGGACCCTCGCAGGACGCGCGCGACGTACGGATTGGTGGGCAGCGCGAGCTGAGCGCAAGCGGCCAAATAGCGGTCCTCGCGGCTCGTCATCCTCAGCTTCCGCCCGGCCCACGGGCTCGAGCGCCGTCGGTACCTCGGTCCGCTCTTGTGCGCGCCGGTCTGAGTGCGCGTTCCGGTCTAACCGCGTCCTTCGTTTCTGTGGCAACGGCGCGCAGCCAACAGGTGGGGTTCGCGCGCGCGTGCTCAAAAAAAAAAAAAGCGTGGTACAGTATAAGCTGGCGTCATTGTGAAGCTAACTGTGTGACACTGCGCGTGACATAGGACAAGCTATGAATATAATTTTGACAGTGTGAAATACAAAAGTGTAGTGAATTATGGGACCGATATGAACTATGATGAACTTAATCTGCATCAGTCGTTCTGTTGCACATCGTGGACATGTGTACAAGACACAGCAGTCAAGTCCAAAAAGGTGAAAAACACACAAGATGTGACATTTTCATGCAGTATAACAAAACACAGCCACCTAAAAATGCTTGATTTGTACTGTAACATGGATTTGAGAACAGCGTAAATCTAAGATTTTAATGTGGCTCGTTCACCTGGGTGTCATCTCAACTTTCACGTCACACATTAAGTCCATATTCTGCTCAGTTACCTGCTGCCCCCATATGCAAACAAGCCACAGAAAAGTGTTAAAAACATGAAAAAAATCCCTGCATATGGGGGTAATTGTGACTTTTTGTGTTTATTGAATTTTAATACACAAAGTTTTAATGCCTCAAAGCACAGCTCTGACTTTTTTTTTTGTCCCTCAACAAACACACAAGAGACAGTCAGGTTAAAATAGTGTGCAAACAGCTTCCACTTTTGCAGACCCTGAGAAGTTTACACCCACTTACCATGTCTTACAGTTCATAGAGTGTATGCATGATTAATCACTAGGAAACATCATTAAAGGCACATCATTGCAGTTTTTACAGCCAGTCTGTTACCTCACCTGTTACACTCAGCTGTTCACAATGAACTGTGTAATGAATGCTTTACGTTACTGTGCTCACTGGAGCTCATTTAAAACCCTGTTTTTACACAGAAATCCAAGTGAAGGAGGAGAATCAAATCCGTGAATTTAAAAAAAAAAAAAAAAACATTTTTTGGTCCATCCACAACCTCCAAGTCTTCCAACAAAATGTGTCAGTGTCGTAAATCCACCGAATTCATGGTTTTCAGAGAACAGCGGATGGATTTTGAGAAGAACCAACAAGAAATTGAAGAATAATGGCAGGTATCTGTTCAAGACATGGGATCCAATAGGTTGGAAGAGCTCAGCCTAGCTGTCGCTAGGAGGAGCTGGACATTTGATAAAAGGTGCACACCCCAGGGGAGACCCTTCCGTTGTACCCTTGAGAAGGTACTTTGCCTAAACTGCGTCACTAAAAGTCCAGCAGCGCTCCAGTGGAACCAAGACCATGTGCCAGTTGAGCTCTTTCACATGAATGTAGACAAGCGGGGGGGGGGATCAGGTGGAAGCCAGTGGTTCACAACATTGGTTCTGAACTGTTCCAGCCCGACTTCCTACTCTGGACTGCAGTCCCACCTTTGCGCATGTGTCTAAGCACAGTTCATCTTGGCAGCCTAGTGAATGTAGGGCTAAAGGCCGCAGGCCGTGAGACTGTGAATTGGGGCACCGGACCTCAGTCGAGTGGCTCGAGGTAGATAAACTGCGACTCTTGCTGAACGATGGGCTCTTCCAGCACCGGTGGGAATGGTGCTGCCTGGGGTGCCACTGGAGGATCGGCTGCCTCTGGCAGCATGCGGGCAATCAGTGCCTGGTGGTCGATGGGGATGTTGAGTGGAAAGGAAACGTGCTCAGGGTCCTGGTTCTGCTCATCTAGGAATGGAGGATTACTTCAATGCCAGGCGTGTTGCAAACGGACAAATTCAACCGGATCCCACGTGGCTGCAGAGCACGAGGCAACAAAAGGACATTAACACCTCCATGGAGAAGAGAACCTATGGAACTCACCTTTGTGCACCTTGGCAATGTGCTTTCTCAGGTACTTCACATCCGTATAGGAATTCCCACAGAATTCACACTCGACACGCTTTGAACCTGGAGTAACACAACTCTCATAATCATAAGCGAGATGACTGAAGGAATTGTTTTAACACTGGACAGCAAATGCAAATAAAAGTATCAAGCAAGATGTAAATCACACTTTAAGAAAATCATGACCCATTAGGTGAAAATAATGGATTTTTTAAAAAAATCCTCCCACTATGGACCTAAAAAAAAAGTCTTGCCTGAAACCTACTGGACCAATAAGATGCAGCTTGCAGGCCTCATTTTCATTTCACTTTGCTCTACAGTTTTCCATTATATCTTATAATGGCTCCTTGGATACGTGCCACCAGATATTCCTGAAGTGCTCACCTGTGTGAGATGTGAAGTGCTTGTTGAGCTCTCCAAAGGACATGAATCCCTTCCCACACACAAGGCACATGTAGGGTGTCTCACCTGTTGGATGTAGGAGACACTTGTTACACACCATGCAGATACAGTGCAACTCATTTTACTGGAACAACAGCTGGGCCACCGGCAGAACTTGGACCGGACTTCACCTCCCTTCACGCGGCCTGCTCTCTCGCACCGGCTTCTCTTACCCGTGTGCTTCCGCGAGTGGGTGATTAGGGAGCTGGACACAGCGAATGCCTTCCCGCAGGTGTCGCACACGTACGGCTTCTCGCCGGTGTGCCTGCGCATGTGGTACGTCAAGGTGCTGGCCTGCGCAAAGTGCTTCCCGCAGCTGCTGCACTCGTAGGGCTTCTCCCCACTGTGCTTCCTGCCTCCAGGGGAAAGCAGTGGCATGAAAGGTTATGCTTCACTATTTAAATACACAACACTTCTTGAAAAGCACACACATTGTAGTGAAGTACCACGACAATCTATGACATGAACGTCTCCACCTGGATCTCGACCTCCCGACCAGCTACAAGCCCGTTCTTTGTCTGTGCTACTGTCTGCCAGGTGCGGTCTACTTGGCACTGACAATACCTTCGAGGCACACCTCCCCAATCTCACCTTGTGTGTATCTTGAAGTTGCTGGAGGTAGCAAACTGCAAGCCGCAGACCTCACACTTGTATGGCTTCTCTTCACCGTGGTGCATGCGGCAGTGGAAGACCAGCTGGCATTTTTGAGCAAAGCCCTTGGTGCACTGAGTGCACTGGTACGGCTTCTCCCCTGCAGGTGTGGAGCAGAGCAGTGCTTAGCAGCACCTCGCGAAACATCTCTGTACATCACATGCAAGGAATCTAATTACTGAGAGTGCAGCGCAGTCTAGTGCCTGTTAGCTCCTCAACCTTCCGATGCAGGGAAGTGCACTAAGTTCTTTGAGTCCCTGCACTGGCTTAATCCCTTTACTTTTGCTCTGCTATAAGTAACTTGTTAATTTGGCCATTCTTACTTTTTTTTTTTTTTTATTATTATTCTTGTTGGTATAACTGCACTTTGTTGTTGTGTGTCACATCAAGCTGCTGTGTGGGAATTGCCCTGCACAGGATTAGAAAGTATTTATGTATAAAGTCCTCTGGAGTGAAAGAGAACTGTAAGGTGGAAACTGACACATTCTAGCTACACTGGACGGAGCAGACAGAGCCATGGGACAAAAGTGACATGTGCAAACACACACGCACGCACGCGTACCCGTGTGGGTTCGGACATGCGTCTTCAGCTGGTTGCCCTGTCTGAAGGCTCGGCCGCAGAGCTGGCACTCGTAAGGCTTGACGCCCTTGTGGATACGTATGTGCCTTCGCAGACTGCTCGACTCCGAGAACGTCTTCCCGCAGGTACTGCACACGGGCTTCTCTTTGGGCCGCCGCCCCCCCGGCGTCGAAGGGTCACCCTGCTCACCATCCAGCTTAGAAGCGTGTGCTACGCTACTGCAGTTCTCTTTCTGCCTGCCGCTATTTCTCAGACTCCTCCTCGGTCTCCCTTTCCCAGCGGACTTCTGCAGGGACTGCTCGTCCTCCAAGTCGCTGCCGTTGTCTACGGACATGGGCTCTATTGCTCTAACTCCTGGGCCATCGGTGGCATCTGCTTCCCTCTTCTGTCTCGGCCCACCCCTCTGCTGTCTTGTGTCTTTGGATGGGCTGTTGTTACTCATGTCACGCCTGGCCTTGGCCTTCCTGTCTCTCCTGCCCACCGGCCGAGCTGTCTTTGTGCTGGGCGTTTGGGTTTCTGCCACTGTCGTCTTTTGGTGCTGGTCCCCTTCAGTGGTCTCCATACTGTTCTCTGGCTCCAGGATACAGGAGTCATTTGGACCAGAAGTGACCTCCGCTTCAGATGCATCCCCTGCTGTAATCGTCCCAAGTTGCTCCACCTTGATATTGTTCTGGAGGAGCGTACACTGGGATACAACCTCGGCCATCTCCAGGAACATTGCTGCTTTGTAGATCTCACTCACATTGCCACTAGGAGAAGGGGCACAGAGGATGAAAAACTGGTGTCACACAGATCATTTTTCATAGGCTGATACTGAAACTAAGAGATGACAAAGATAATAATTCAAAACAAACAAAAAAAAAGAAAAAATATAATTGTGTCACCCAAGAAATGTTACCACCCCCCCCCCGCCAAGGCAACTGTCTCTATAAAGATACACTCACTTAAATTTAGGCAGAAAGAGTCATTTTGTCAGGAGGCAGACTGTGTTTTTATTCTGTTTAGGACCTCCCACGCTTCCATAACCCAAAATCCAGCTTTGGATATGATCTTATTCTATCTGAATTAAAAAATGGGCATTTTTCACATCCAACCTTAATGATTTGGTAACATAAAATTTTTCCTGGGTCTGCATTTGTTGCATTTAGTGATGAGAACGTGTAAACTTGAGAACAGCAACCTTATCCTTTTATTTTTGTAGTTGATGAACGGTGCTCTAGGCATTTAGTTGGGCCACTGGGATCATCAAGACAAGGGTTTTCAGCCTTGGCCCTGGCAATCAACTCCATGTACAAGTTATTTTGGCTACAACTGAGCTCTTAACATTTATGCTGTGTTGAGCTGTTGACAGAATTATTGACATTTAACTAGCAGCCCAAGTGAAGTATTCTTCAGTCTCATACTCCTGTGACAGACAAAATTGGAGAACTTCTTAAATTACATTTCGCACCTTGGCTGTGTGATGCTATAAAATATTCATCTTTGCTTGCGCTACATTTGACAAATTTTTGGGTCGGGATGTTTTTGATGCAACAAACCTGGCTAAATGTACAAGAAATCAAGCCTCTGCCTACTCCCCATGATCATCATTTGAGAGGACTGTCACTAATGGTGTACATGGGGTTATTTAACACGCTCCCGATTTCAAATAGAAACCTGCCGCCTCGCTGTCTTCGTGTGTGAAGAAAACTGGTGTAAACTGACCGCGGTGTCATTTCAAACGAGGCACATAAGGGAAGGAGGGGATGCGTCCTTTAAACAAAGCCACCGCGGCCCTGCTTATCCGACGAGTCATACGACTTATACGTTTGGTCGAAGCCAACGACGGCTGACACGCCGCGAGCTCCCTGGCCTGCACCGAACCGGACCGGACGCGAAGGAGCACACCTGTGCAGGGGAAGGTCGCCAGTGTACACAAAGTCCAGAAGCTTCTGGAAGGCGGCTTCGTTCACGAATTCGGGGTCGAGGGATGCGGTGCAAGCGTCCCCCGCGCCGCAGCTCAACTTGAAGTACCGGCTGAACGCGGCCAGGACGTTGCGGTGGGCCCGGAAGCGCGCCTCCCCTATGGCCACGGTGCAGTCGCACAGGAAGTCCCCGTCTCGCTGCTTCCTGAGGCGCTCCAGGAGGCGCTCGCCGTGAGAAGGTGACGGCATGACGGCCAACGCAGCGTCTTCACACCTGCTGTAAAGAAAGTGAAGAGCAGCCGTTTTCACAAAGGGCTCCACTCTCGAGCTGTGGCCACACACACACTTCCGTTAGGAGTCCTGCCAGCCAGGTGCGGACAAACACAACAACACAACAGGCGAACAGCCTGCCTCACGCCGGCCGGGCCTGGCTAGCGCCGCCGGATACTACTACTTAGGCTAGCGCACGGAACGGCAGACGGACCCACTGACACCGGCAACGGCGGTGAAACTGTTGAAAACACCACTGTAATCGGTGCTGCGCTCGCAGTGTAACCGTACCTTCCTCAGCTCCTCGCCGTCCGGGTCAGCCATTTTACAATGACGTCACACGCTCAGTTACTCTTCCGACAGCAACACGCGTCACTTCCGGCTTCTGGGAGAGCGTCGCGTCTTCACCCCACGTGTTTGTACGTCCCGTTGTTACGTAAACGAACACGTACTACGTCTGTTGTGTGTTTTGTAATACCGCACACGGCAAGCAAAATGAAGAGACAAATTTGGTGTAGCTGTGTTTTACAGAGAGATCTCTGGTCTCATACAACATGTATGTCCATGATAATGTGTGAATTCAGCGTTGAAAGTGCAGACTGCGGCTTTGGTATAATGTTATGACTTCTCTCCTCCTCCTGTAGGATTGCAGAGGTGGTGGCCAGGAGATCCTGTGATGGTGCTGAGAGATGATCGATACACAGATCTCTCCAGCTACTCTGTATGACCTGCTGCTGTACTTTTTACTTGGGTTCACAGCGTGACAATTTACAGTATTATGAGTTGGGAGACTCTGAACATAAATTGAGGAACATGCTGCCACTGAGAGCTGGGCACACAATTCTGCAAAACACTTGAGTTGCAGAACTGTTGGTTTGGGACACATTTTGCACAACAAAGGGACAACCCGTGAGGTACGAAACACACTCTACAACTACATAGAGATTGGCTGCAACACTTCCGAATCCAGTTTTAGCACAAATGAATGGATGAATAAAAGAAACATTAATGACAAAACACAAGTTTAATTAAAATTTCACTAACACATGAAGAACTGCACAGAGGCTGCTTTAAAAAGGCTTGAGACCAAAGTGGTACACAGAGCGGTATGACTGAACCAAACAGTAGACGACATCAGCGCAGGTCAGGCCTTTAGTGCTACAGGGAATGGGAATCAAGGTCCACAGCAGTGTGAGGAGCACCAGGAAACACAAGCAGATCACACCTGTAGCCCAAACCACAGTCTTCATTCTCTCACAGCACCACACCTGCCAGCTAATCAGCCTGCGGAGGGGAGGAAACAAGTAAAATCAACTTCTTAGGTACACGGAGGATATATTAAGTATTTGAAGAGTATTTAACAAAAAACCTACTCAAATATAAACATGGCCTAACCTTCCTGTTGGAGAACTGGGAAGAATGTGTGCTCTCAGCATCTTCTCAGTGTCTTCTGTGCATTCCTTAGTAAAAATATCCCCCTGATGGAAGTAAGCGTGTCCTCATGTTTCATGCTGGCTTCAGTACAAAACTACTGTGGGCCACTGGGTCAGAAGCACCCAGAAGGCCTTTGCAGTACCATTCAGCTGCTTTGTTAACATATGTACCCTTAATTATGGAAGCCCTCCATGTAGTTTTTAAAATAACCGTTTAAGGAAACCCGGCACAAAAGAAAGCTTGTGGGTTTAAGTGTCTGCAGTGGAAATGATGACTAAAACCTCCAACTGAGCTCCTTTAGCAAGTACTGACTCAAATAAATATAGAGCAGTCTACACAAATGTATAAAACAAAAGCTGCTTTAGAAATGTCTAATTATACAGGGCTGTAATTATGTCAAAAAACAAATGGTTCAAAATGGATACTGTCTTTGTTTGACAAATGGCACCTCTGGCCTTTGACTCTAGGATGCTTGAAAAAACTCTTTTTGCCTCACACTTACCTGATGATCCCTGAGGGGAGGCCACAGCTGCAGTTCTTCGGCTAGGGATACACAACATGTAACTGGCGGAGAGAAGGTTCCATCAAAGAACTGGAAACCTCCGCCGCTTGAGTGGCTATCAAAAAAAAAGAAAACAAAAACAAAATGAGAGTTCTGTAGTCACATCCTACCATTAGGGTTGGAATTCAGTAAAAAAAAGACATCTAATATGAGGTCAAGGTGTACATCAGCATGTGAAGTATAGCTCTTGAAAAGATCAGATTTGATTCTGATAGCATCAGCTGTAATTCACTGGGAAATGAACTACAAATAAAATTCTCCATTACTGTATTGACTCAGTTTTCATCTTGTGCTTCACCTTAAGAATCATCAGATTTGACCCTGTTGTGAAAACCAACCTATCTCCTTCGATTTATGTTTAGAACTTTAAAGGACACTATTCCACCAGTGAAATGCAAGTGTTAGAACTCAATGTACATCCAAAAAAACTATATGCTATGAGAAGAAAAAAAGGAGTTTTTAAAAAAGACAACAGAAATTGTCACTATCATTTATACATTTGAGCCTCTGTCAGTTGATACTCAAGATCCTTAATCTTCTCTTTCAGATCCTAGAGAGAGCAAAAAGTCTATTAAACAATGTAAAAACTACAGTGATACATTGTTTTAAATTGACAAAATAAAATTATTTACTACTAAGTCATTGTGTAGTTGTTACTTTGTGAAAAATGGCACACATTTTCATAGCAGGATTTTTACTTGAGAAAGTTTGGATAGGCACCCATGTTACTCAAAATTACCACAGTAGGGTCTCTCCCATTGCTCGAGTTCCCATCCCGAACACAGAGCTCAGGAGGCTGTGCCTCGACCTACCTGCTGCCCCAATATCAATTGTATGCAAAGTACCTTCGTGATTGAGGAGTGTTCAGCTAGGGAGCTCTCTAGGTGTTCAATTAGAACATCTTTCTGAAAAAAGGAAAATCAGACACCGTATCAGAGCCTAGGAATGTATCAAACGTGAAACAATTTTCTGGACATATGGCATAGTTATGATTTCTTAAATTTAAGCATACAGGCTTCCCTCGCATAACCCTATCCTTAATCCTTAGTCATGTCTGAACATTGGCTTGTAAAATTAATTCTTGTAGATCTTTCATTACCATTAACGTAATGGGGAAAATAGACTATGTGTTACTGAGCCATCAAACCTTTGCCTGTGCCGCTGCTGTGCTGTCACCTGTGACACGTGACAACTGCCCCGATTGAACGAAGACGAAGGACGAGCACTGTGGGGAATGTAGTTTACGGTGGGGCAATAAAGGTTAAAGTCTGCCATTTTCACAGGGCCCAGTCCACACTGCCTGGGACAACTCATACATGCTTACACACCAAACGTATATACAAAATTTCTGCCCTTTTTTTATATTAAAAAAAACAGAGAAAATCCAAGACAGAATTATTGAAATTATTAAAACAGCAGAACTGCTCTAGACACCTGTTACTTTGCTTCCAGGGCAAGGGCAGAAAACCCAGTGAGTTTTGCATATGTGTCCGGTGCTAAAGGGCCAGAGCCACTACAGTACTCCCGGGTTACTGGAACTTCATCTGATTCTCGGTTCTCCGCAAGACCACTTACAAACTGAAGCAGGGATCCACAGAGCATCTGTCATTTTTGTTGATAAACTTTTTAATTGTTCACTAGTTGATCAAACATATATAAAGCAAATCGATGTGAAATCTTGAGTAGTTCAATTTGCACTGTTACAAACTTTTTTGAGTAGCATTTACTTTTTGACTAAACTGTCTGTGGCTTCAGGTGAATTGGTGACACTAAACATTGCCCACAGGCACCCCCTGAGACTTAGATCAGTCTCATCAGATGAGGGTTTAGGTCGCTCTTGTCATTCCTCTGCCCAAGTGAATCATGTAGACACATAACCATAACCACGTAGCGCTGATATTGGGTGAAGTGCTCAAATGATCTCCAACCCTCAGTTGAGGGTGGGATCTAATACAGCATTTACTTTTACATCAGTAGCTAGCACACCAGATTGAACTACATGCCAAAGCTTCAGTGATGCACAAACAGGCAGTGATGGCAAGGTTGTTCAAATGACTGTAGAATCCAACAGCTGTTGAACAACTTGTAGGTGATCTACCACTCTGTGCTGGCAAGTGAAGGGTCACCCCTCTCTTATCCTCCGCTGCCATGTGACACCTCTGGCTCTGAGTTGATGCAGTGGCAGAGAACACACAGGGTGGCCACAAAGTCCCTATGCATGTTCATTAAATTTCATTAGAAATTGTCTGTCTCCTTCATACTCCAAATTTTAAGCTTTTCCTATGTTCTCCTGGACGTGAAACAAACACACACACACACACACACACACACACACACACACACACACACACACACACACAGAGGGTGAAACCACTTGTCTCAAGCGTGGTCACGGCGATCCAGAGCCTAACCCGGCAACACAGGGCGCAAAGCTGGAGGGGGAGGGGACACACTCAGGACGAGACACCAGTCCATTGCAAGGCATCCCAAGCAGGAACTGACCCCCAGACCTGCCAGAGAGCAGGACCCGGCAAACCCGCCACACCACTGCAGCCACCCCTCACTGGATGTGAAACAAAACGTAAACAAATGCTCAACAAAGAGCACAAAACTCACAAATAGGGGCTTTGAGGTCTCTCTGTACAACTTTATTTTTAAAATTTCTTATAGTTTTGCTTTTATTACTTTTCTTTTGGTTTGTGGGTATTTTTTGGGTGAACTGCAAGCTATGTGTAGTGTACATGCTGATTGTCTTTTCTCATTTTATTTTGTTGATATGTTACTATGTATTGTCTGATGTGAGGTGCTATGTGTGAATTTCCAAGCAGAGATTAATAAAATATCATCCTACCCCACCTTAAAATAGGGTCCCAGAGCCATAGACAAGCACCAAATACCCTGGTCTAGTGGTGCACTATAGATCTTTATTGTGCTTTCCTATTTACACCATGTTGTAAATAAGTGTTAAGAGGCTCAGAATGCTCAGGCTTTCGTTCATTCAAACAAAACGGCTGAGATCATCAGCTCTTACACTTTACACGCTTCCTTTATTGCCCCGTTCTCTTAAAACACTGTTCATTGCAGACTGCCTTTCAAAACAATTCTGACTTTTAATCAAGTTTTATGTAAGACTTTCCTTTGCTTTTCAACTTTTATAGGATTTCTGAGATGTTCAACTGCAAGCACTCAGCTCTGACAAATTATATGCACGGGGAGTAATGTCTCACATGGGGTGGGGTGGGCTAGTCCTGCCTGCTTTGCATGATACTGGATGTCACAGAGATACGCATGTTGAACTGAATTGTCTGGCATTTCTTATGAGAGCTGACTTATGTGCATTTTTTGTGGAATAAATTACATTTGTCCCTAACTTCGGACTGTCGTAAAAAGAGCCTTTGTTATACGAGAGAGACCTGTATATGGGAAATACAATTTACATGCTTATAAAATCTGTACCTTTATCTGTGAAAAGAATACAGTAAACACAGAATGATAAGAATACAATAAACTGTACAACATCAAACATTTTAAATTGCAAGTAATTAAGTATCACACAAGATATGTACCTTCTGAATGAGTTCATCTTTCTGTTCAAGAGCCAGTGTGGTTTCATCCATTTGTTGCTTAAATTGCCAAATACATATGGAAATTACACAGTATTCAAGTCATGGGTGAATAATAAAAGCTACACATTATGGCACCCAGCACGAAATTGCTCCCAAATTAGTCCAAACTGTCATACTCACACACAACTAACTCAAGATCCAAAGTCTTGACCATAGCTGCCATACAAATGTAGTAGAGATATTGTTTCGTATATTTACCATAAATAAAATCATTGCTTGTGCAGATCTCTTGTGGTGAGTTACATATGTGTCAGTGTCATTATAAAGTATGGCTGAAGGAAATGAAGATCAACACATAGTGCTTGCTTCCAAAAAGACAACAAATCAGTGTTTTACCGATAAAAATCTAACAGCTCCAAGCTATAAACAATACCCTTTTACAATAAGCTTCTGTTTTCACACCAGAGAAATACTATCAGAATATCTGGACTACAGCAGGCTGGCACCTGTAAACTGTGTAGGTGACTAATGAGTCCAAATATCTTCTTCTTGTCCATCTCTCGCTCTGGCAAAATACTGCAAATCTGTAATGTTTAACATACAGTCAAGTCACTTTCCTTTGAGCAATCAAAAGTATAATTGCACAAGAAACTGAGTTTCAAATCTATACCTCACTAGAAAACAATTCATGTTGTTCCCTCAGTGCTTTGGTTTCTTTTTCCTGTTACAACAACAACAAAAAGTTATATTTTTGCAGAAAGATGCATTTCAGTTCATTTTAATATTTGCTGAAATGGATGCCTATGAAATGACAATCAGTTGTGCTTTGTACAATGATATTACTTTTACATAACTTCACAATAGGGAGTACAGAAAGACTGTGCAGACAGCCGACAGCACTTGTTTCTCCTGAACAGCACACTGTGCCCCACAACTGTTAAAAAAACATATGAACGTAAAGGTGCACTGTTAACTGAGAAATTACCTCTTAGCTCAAATTCAAAAAAAATTTCTCACCACCTACCAACAATTTTACATAGGCTTCAAGCTTGGTGATGACAGCTGCTCGTTCTTCCAAGCAGCTCCGCATAACCTCCAGCTCATCTGTGAGCTGTTCTGCCTCCTGCATGGACTGCTTCATACTGTACAGAGTGAAGAAAAACAGTACCAGGATGAGACGATTGTTCTCACCACAGCAAGAATTCACCTTCACTGAAGATTAAAATATGCAGCCCATAAATCACAACAAGGAACAGGGAGACTGTGCTATGATGGAACTGGTCAACAGTTGGCGATTCTCACATACACACATACATACACACACACACACACACACAGAGTCGGAAGCTGCTTCTCCTGAGCGAGGTTGCGGCAGACTGGAGCCTAACCAATTGTCACAAAAAAACACAAGCGATTTCAAATGACACACTGATATTTTGTTCAACTTTGCAATAAATATCAGTAATGCACAAATATCAATATAAATAACGACCTTCGAACTTGGTTTTTCAGCTCCATGTTTTCTGAGCGCAGACAGGTGTTGAAATCCTCAGCTATGTCCAAGGACTTCTGCAAGTCCTCGTTCATCTTCTTCAGGCGATTTTTGGAGATCATAAGGTCGGTAATAATATTGTTCCCCTGCGCCATACTTTTTTCACAAAATATATACAGTGACTGTATGTGACTGAGTATAATAAATTCATATTTAATAAAAACAATTATTTTCAACTTTTGTCAATAGTTCATAACAGCAAAATGCATACTAAGCTTGTATTTTATATGAATAAGTATGAATACATTCTGTAGCAATCCTTTGTCTAAAACCTTAACATTTTACACTGTATATACTTCACATACATTTCTGTGAGGAAAATATTGCGACATCCCATGACATTTGTATGCTATCACATATACACTTACAAATCAGGGAAGTTTAAGATGTACTCCTCCTCTCTGGTGTAGTCCTGCTGACTGTCTGATACTTTACCCTCTGGAAAAAAGATATGAAAACAGACAAATGATGACAAAGGTCACCAACAGTTTTAAGGGGTAGAAAGTAACATAAAATACAAATGGTGTGTCAAGGAAATTATTATTATTTTAGGAAATATTGTGAGATAATAGGGTAATAGTGATTACATTTAATGTGCCCTGTAATGGTACAAAATTCAACTATAAGGAGTCTGATCATCGTTTGGCACAGTTTAGCAAACAGTAATATTAGACAACAGAAACTAAAATCTATTGTCATGCTTTTTAGAGAGAATTATAAACTTGTTAATCATGGTGAGAAAATTTTATACACTTGAAACATTAAGAACGTAAATGATTTTCTATTACCTTCATGCTCAAAGCTGTTTTCATGTTTCCCGTGAAACCTGAGAGAAAGGGCAGAACTCCACACCAGAGCAAAACATGGAGTTTACAGATAGTATATCTTTAGAGCAGTGCTATGCAGCCACGCAGGGGGTCTGCCTGTCTACACAACAGAGGATGGAAGGACAAGGAACTTACTACCTACCTATAGGTGCTAAAGGGCCTCTGACAATTAACTGGGTTTGGTGGCACTGAGGTCAGATGAGCTGTAAAAACTGTTACCATATCTGAAAATTTTAATTCTCTAGATAAACTATTTGGTGCCTTCTCAACTGCACATTTATGAAAAAGAGTTGAACATTGATTTACATGTCAAACTTCAAATGACATGAGTCGCTCTGTACCTCTAAAGAAACATCTTCTTTCTTTCTTTAACTCACAAAATAAACCAATGCACAACGCTGAATACGGTGCATAAAACATCATTTGCCTATAAATACTACCCATATGCTCCGGTTCCCCGCGACCCTCTACGGGACAAGCGGTTCTAAAAATGTGTGTGTGTGTGTGTACTACCCATATTTTCATGAACCTAGGCTTATTAACGTCATGAAATGGCATGCTATGACTTTGCTTCCAAGAAGCCAAGAACCAACAGGTATGGAATAGCAATCTGTTAACTCATCTCCTTCCAACTGTAAAACACAGAGCTGTTTAATAATAAAATACAAAAAAAACTGTTACTTCAGCAGAGGGTCCCCTTCCACAAGCTCCTCCCACCCACTGCCACGCTCGCGCCGTTCCCACACGCACTGTTGCTGGCCTCGCTCCGGCAGCTTCGCGTGCCACGCGTTCTGTCCGAGGTCGTGCATGGCCCGCGCGGGCGACTCCCGTGGTCGATGCCAGTTTGCGCCCAAAGGACAGGAGAAACTCCTGCGAAGCATCTCGTTTCCAGTGTAAACTAGACTGGTTCCTTCCTGTGGAGATTCCCGGACAAAATGACACGATTAGGTCCGCTGGGATCAGCATCATGTGCACAAAGTTCCGTTATTTTGTCCACCGCTTCTGTCGATTTATGCATAAATTTTGTCACACGTCCTGCCACTGCAGTTAAACAAGGAGCTCCTTGCGAAACAGACGAGGTATATGATGAAGCGCCGGGGAAATGCTGCCCTTATTTACAAAAATGTTTTACCTCACGAGACCAGTTTACTAATTAAAATAGGGAACCTTTATACTTAATGAGTAGAAAATTAAACTAGACTTACGCAGTGTGCCCTCACGTACATACAATACGGTACCATACAATACCACACATTACCACAGCATACAATAAAAATGTGACGCCTTAGCTACAAGCTAACTCATTTCTTTCTCCTAAATGGGGTCAATCGAAAATGCCCCTCCGAGAAGCATTTACAACATTAGCTACCAATTTCTTAATAAAATATGGGCTATGTATGTCTTACTTTTGCAGTGGCTTCCTGAGATTAGGTGTTTTTTAACAACCGAAAGCAGCCATAACCCCGCCAGTTACCCAACTTGCGCCAAAGGTCTCCGTTCGGTCGCGGTTCTAGAACCTTCTTAGTTTTCTGGCGTTTACACGCGAACCATGACACTAATAGTGATAGGCTACGTAACTCGGGCTGTTAATGGGAACGATCCCGGTGAAAGACGGCACTGAAATGCCTCACTGTAAACTTACAGCTGAATCAGCGATACCATGGGAAAGACAAGTTTGTTACTGTCTCGACAATGCGTTTTATGTAATGGCTTTTTAGTAAGCTTTGTTGACCAACTATAGTAGGAAATTTGTCGATGTTTGTTTTGTGTATTGATAACTTTATTAAATAAAGTTTAGAGGAAAAAAAATCAGCGATACCACAGGCACATGGCATCAGCAGTAATACAATTTATAACTAAATAAATGTAGTATATAAATCCCGGCGTATATTAAAGCTTCCTAAAAATGCAAGGAATGGATGGTGTCTGGCATATGGACATTTTGAGAGCAATTAAAACTACTATTTATTTATGTATGAATGAAATAGCTACCACTGAAAGACAAACTCGAGCGATATTGTACATGTTACGAGCTGTGACTCACGAAGACTCGACATGATTCCGGTGGATCTCAGCCCGTTAAGGCAACGGAAGAGTTTCCCACTTTTTCCAGCATGAGTCGCTGTCGGTTTCCACTGTAAATCGGCTGTGTTACAGACCGCGCGCGGTTCAACGGACAAGTCCTTCAAGTCTTCGTGTGTTTCTGTTGGGAAAAAAAGGTGTAACTCCGACTCACTCGGACACGTTACAACATGAATCCCAAATTACACTGCAGAACCCAGACAGACAGCGCACAGCCAACATTGTACTCTACTCTACTCTACTCTAGTACCACGCCGAGGGCTGAAGCAATTAGAAAAAGCCGGCGAATTGTGGTGCTTAGAAAAAAATCCCTTAAGGTCGATTCCCTGGAGACAGTAAGTAAGGGTTGTGGAGCCCAGTTAGCAGTTCGACTCCAGGCCAGAGCCTTTAGGTCAACAAGTAACCTAAACCATCACTCCCAAAATGGGACCGTTTTCGTATCTGCAGACACAGCTGTAGATGTGTGATAAATTGTTTTTTTTATTTTTAATTGTTTTAATGTAAAGGGGGTGCGGTGGCGCAGTGGGTTGGACCACAGTCCTGCTCTCCGGTGGGTCTGGGGTTCAAGTCCCGCTTGGGGTACCTTGCGACGGACTGGCGTCCCGTCCTGGGTGTGTCCTCTTCCCCTCCGGCCTTACGCCCTGTGTTACCGGGTAGGCTCCGGTTCCCCGTGACCCTGTATGGGACAAGCGGTTCTGAAAATGTCTGTGTGTGTGTTTTAATGTACACTTTCTCAGTCCTCGTCTCTTTTCTCTAGACTAATCATTATGTAGTGCACAAATCGTGTTTTCTATGAGAGGTACGTCGCTTCGGAGAAAAGCGCTTACTAAATGAAGAATAAATGTCAACGTAAAAAACTAG
Source organism: Scleropages formosus (assembly GCF_900964775.1). Taxonomy (NCBI): domain Eukaryota; kingdom Metazoa; phylum Chordata; class Actinopteri; order Osteoglossiformes; family Osteoglossidae; genus Scleropages; species Scleropages formosus. Next base: position 1,299,883 of record NC_041824.1, read on the forward strand.
TGGTAGAAAAACAGCCAACCACCGTTTCCCAAAAGCTGAAAAGAAGAGTGCTTTCCACACAAGTTTCGCCGAGGCGGAGCGACCATCATGTCACCAGTTGGCAAGAGGAGCAACGCGAAGACAAGCGAGCGTCGCTTTTCCCGCGCATTTCCGTTACGCGTCGCGCGCCTCACTCAACCGCATAAAAAGAGCCGTCGGAGGGCAGTTTGCGTTCGGGCGCCTCAGCGGCGAGAGTCCGAGCTCTTTAGGCGCCTTCAGCCCGCATCATGTAAACATAGTAAACAGCGTTCCGCGGAACTGTTCAGAAAGGTTTTTTTAACTGCATAACTCATTCGTATTAAATATCTTCACTAGTCGTCGCAAAGTAGCGCCCGTTTCGTATTACAACCATTCGTTGTAACTCACACACACACAGAACCGCTTGTCCCATACAGGGTCACGGGGAACCGGAGCCTACCCGGTAACACAGGGCGTAAGGCCAAAGGGGGAGGGGGACGTACCCAGGACGGGACGCCAGTCCGTCACAAGGCACCCCAAGCGGGACTCGAACCCCAGACCCACCGGAGAGCAGGACTGTGGGCTAACCCACTGCGCCACCGCGCCCCCTACTCTCGTTGTAACTCGAATTTTTAATTTAATACACTTACGGGGTGGTTCGTAGCTGCGAGTTGTACGCAAGTCAGACCTTCGTAACCGGAGACTGCCAGTATTTGTAATGATTAACTTACTCATTTTATATTGAAGGTAGCTTTAAGGGAGCAATTTATTTAGGGGTAAGTACCTTGACCAAGGGTACTGAAGCAGGAGGGGAGATGATTTGAACTCATCATGTATTGATGTTTTAAATCTTTTCATATTAATCGGTTTGTGCTTTATACTAGCTAATGTGCACACCTGACTTTCCCAATTTCTACAGGACCTGCACTTGTATGAAAATGAAGATCAGTGTGGTCCTCCTGTTGTCAGTGTTCCTTCCCGTCATCAAGGGACAGGCGTTCCGCTGGGGACCCTGGGGACCCTGTCCGGAGCCTGCCGTGCAGTCAAAGTTTACCCTTTGTAGGGTACTGCACCCTTCTAACTACCTGACTGATGGCAAGCAGCCAGTGTGTGTACTTTTACAGCAATATTTAATTACTTATCCGGTGTTTCGTGTTGCCCCTATTACTCCCAGGCTTCTTCATTAACTGTGGAAGAATGAATAGTTGTTGATTGTTCACCACATTAACCAGTGGTGTAATTTTAATGACATCATCATGCTCATCAGAACACACAAAATCTTACTTGTAAATGTTCCATGTTCACTTTTCTATCTGCCACAGTTCTTTGGAAAGTGGTATGAGATCGAGAAGCTGCCTGGCTTCTTTGAGACAGGAAAGTGCACTGAAGTCAGTTACTCACTTCGGGCTGATCGGACCATTGCAGTGCTCAAAATGAGAGTGATGTGAGTTACTGTGGTCATTGAACCTGGGAAAGCGCAACTCAAATGGGTTGTGCTACATGAAGGAGCACTGATGCCTGATAACACCATCTAATGGACAAGTTAAGAAGAATAGTGTTCATTGCTCATGGTTAAGAATTCTCTATTGTTTAACTGTTAGTTGAGGTAAAGATCCAGTAATTGATGACCAATAGCTGTTTTAGAAACAAATCTTGTGGATAATTGGACTGGTGTAAAAATGACCACGGATGAATGACATGACAAGTACCTTAAAAGAATACCCCCCCCGGGAAGGAGTGCCATATTACACTGAAGGGACAGCTGTTGTACAGGATGCCAATCAGACTGCCAAGCTTGGAGTCACTTTTACTCCCTGTAAGTAACAGGGGAGGGGTATTTATTGTATGTATGTATTGTATTGTATTGTATTATTTTGGTGATAGGGGGCGCGGTGGCGCAGTGGGTTGGACCGGGTCCTGCTCTCCAGTGGGTCTGGGGTTCGAGTCCCCCTTGGGGTGCCTTGCGACGGACTGGCGTCCCGTCCTGGGTGTGTCCCCTCCCCCTCCAGCCTTACGCCCTGTGTTGCCGGGTAGGCTCCGGTTCCCCCGTGACCCTGTATGGGACTAGCGGTTCTGAAATTGTGTGTGTGTGTGTGTGTGTGTGTGTGTGTGTGTGTGTGTGTGTGTGTGTATTTATTTATTTATTTTGGTGATAGACATTGCATACTGAAGTAGTTTAAAAATGTTTATATGTCACACAGCAATTTAATAGTGTCCAGAATCCCTTCACACCCAAGTTGTTCTCGAAAGGAACTTGTCATTCGAATGAGTTGGTTTAGACCAATTTCAGATGCTCAAGTGTTACTGAATTTCCTCTCAGCGAACCCCTACAGACCGTACTGGGTTCTCTCCACTGATTACACCACCTCAGCGGTGCTCTACTCCTGCATTGATATCCTCCGGATCTTCCATGTGGAGTATGCCTGGATTTTGGGTCGTGGGAGATCGCTGCCGGAGCAGACCGTCAACGCTTCAAAAGAAATCCTCTTGGGCAGCAACACTGATGTCAGTAGAATGACTTGGACCAACCAGGAGGGTTGTTAGGCGGTCATTTAGATGAAAGGTTAAATGTTTTGTTTCAACAGACATGTTTTTGATGGCAAATGAATTCATCTCCCTCTTTGATGTATGCTAAAGAGCAAGAAATTTGTCAGTAAATTTCCTGTTTGATGGTTGCCCTCTCATGGTCTGTAGCTATAGGTGGTATATGGGTAATATTTCTAATTGTGCGTGTGTGTGAGATGTGGAAGTAGTTAATGTGTTTAAGTATGTTCTCATTAATAGTTCAATAAATGTACTGTATGCTACAGTGCCTTGCAAGGCTTCATGCTCTCATTTAATGCAAGGGAAACTATTGGTGGGGAAGCGACACAGAGTTGACCTTTAGGATGTGTCCAGATCCGCTTATTACACTGGAGCACAAATTGTTGGCAGTAAATCACTTTTGCGGGGAGTGCAAGGGCACTTTAGAGAGTTGCCATGCTTATGATGACCCATGTATGAGCCTGTAAAGGGGGCAGAGAGACAGCCGCCTGCGGGGGGGAGCTCTCTGTGCCAGCAGCTGAGGGTGTCTCCTGTGTTTTATACAAACCTCCTGCAGACCATCAGTCCTGGGGCAGGGGGAAGAAAATCTTTCACAATACACATGTGTACAATACCTGGAGCCCAACCCTCTCTATGTCCTTATATTTACATTCATTTAGCAGATGCTTTTCTCCAGTGTGACGTACATCTCAGAAAATACAATTTGTGCGTTCTCTTAGGCAAAAGAGAGGCAACTGTGTGACTTGCATAAGAGATGATGGGTGAAGCAAGTCTGCAGGAGCTGAATTTTAAGACCCTATTTAAATATGGGTGGTTTCAGCAGTTCTGAGTGGGAAGGGGAGGTCATCCTACCACATTGGAGTCAGACCTGAGAATATTTGTGCTTGGGACCACCAAACGGGCAGAGGTGGAGGAGTGTAGCAGTCTCGTTTGGGTGAGGTGAATGATCAAGTCTTGTCGATATCTGGAAGCAGTTCCATTGACATATTTGTAGGCCATAACCAGGGTCTTAAAGTTGATCTGGGCAGCTATGGGAAGCCATATACATATGATAAACTTCACAATTAGCACATCACAAAGTGTACTAACATTGACGCTCCCCTAAAAAAAATTACATCCATAAAAGTGGGTATCATTCATGAACAACCATCGACAAAGAATTTATGGAACTATTTCAAGCACTGATGTGGCCTTCAAGAACATTTGTAAAACTATTCACTCAGTATTATAATACTGCATACACAGTATAACAATTTAATTTCTATAGTGCTGTACCTTCCATAGACACGGTACTCTGTTTGACACAGCTATAGCCTTAGACACACATACATACAATTTTAGCTTCTGCCCTCCTTTGGAGCACCTGTTTTGGCCTATTACATGTCTAAAATGATTTTTTCAGTTGGCTTTGTTTTCTGGGGTTTGAAAGTTGAAAAAGCTGTAGAAGAGCCTGCTGATGACGTGGCACATGGATATTAGTTGACTGGACACTTCCGACTGTTGCAGGCAGGAGGCAGTACTGGACTACTAATGGACTTGGCTGCCAATGAGAAAGCCGTCCACCCAGACTTCTTCAATGGTGAGTAGAGGTCTGAGATACACCAATGTGACCACATTACTGTTACACTACAGTCCTCAGGTGTGGAGTCCAGAGCTCTGACCACTACTCCACACTGCTGACCACAGTACTGTTACCCTCATTACACTGCAGTGTAATGGGAAGTAGCGCTGCTGTCTCAGAGTACCTGAGGGGTGTGAGAGAACGTGGGTTTGATCCCTGCTTAGTCTGTGTGGAGTTTGCATGTTCTCCCTGTGTCTGCATGGGTTTCCTCTGGGTGCTCTGGTTTCTTCCCACAGTCCAAAGACATGCTATTCAGGCTTCCCCATAGTGTGTGAATGACAGAGTGAGTGTGTTCCACTGATGTATAGATGAGTGACCCATTGTAAGTAGTGTATCTAGCGGTGTAAGTCACTGTGGTGAATAAGATGTGTGGGCTAGTAACACTATGTAGTATCAACTGTAAGTCGCTTTGAAGAAAAAGTGTCTACTAAGTAAACGTACAGTCCTCGGGTGCAGATTCTGCTGTAATAACGAGGTATTCTCCATGAAGTGAACAAGCTATAACACTGCTATATTTCAAATGCGTTCAAGTTTAAAGTGCCTAATGAATGTCATTATAACCTTGATTACTAGGGGAAAAATGTATTTTGTTGTTTCTGCTTATCATCAGACTCGGGGTCTGTTGAGAAACCTTCAGTGCAGAAACTGATAACCCCCTGAACCTCATGCATGAGTACAGGAAGTGTGTTTAGTGAGAAAGGAAGTCGCTATTACTGACCACAGATAGTAACTACAGCAAACATAAACCCACTCATATTTACGGACTCAGTAATGCTCAGAAGTGTCTCCCGAGTCCATCATTGTCATAGTTAACATATCTTTCAGTTATTGTCCTACTGCATATTTTCCATTTACTTTTTGTGTACCAATGGATCAGCATGGGCAGTTCTGATTTAGAAGTACCAAATATTTCACAAAAAGTAATGTCTTGTGTGTATAAAGCAGAAAAGAACACCTTGAACCAGAGGTTGTGGACGATACGTGTTTTTATTTTAAATCACGTTAAACAGGCTTAACTTTAATGTTTATATAAGTTAAAAAAAAAAAAACGTATTGCAATAGACAGAGGAATGCTGGACCTTGCATTTTATGAGCTGTTCATGCAAATACAAGGGATTACAGCAAATTTATAATCCGTTATTGCTTCTGATATTTTTGCCAGAACCTGCCCTCTGAATAAATGCAGAGATTAAGCTGTATTTTTAAACTTTTGTAGATTGTGATGTAGTGGTTGGACTTACACACAGTTCAATACACAAATACAGTTCTGGTCCCAGTTGTAAGTTGAGGTAAAAGTGTAAATACCATGGGAGTCACCAGTTGACCTGGAACACTCACCTTTGGGCTGTGAGGAAACCTACTTGAATGTAAGAACATGCAAACTGAGCTGAGCAAACTCATGCCCAGTCGTGTTGCCCAGGCGTCGTGAGACACGAGCGCTTTCTGCTGCACCACCCTGCTACCATATTTAAATGAAAGACCCTGATGTGTTGGGCATGAGATATAACGCATATAAAGCTACTAGAGAAATAGACATGATTTTCTACACGTCTGCATGTACATGAAAGAGTGTTATGTATGCGGTAGTCCAAACATCAGAAATAATAGATGTATGTCTGTTCATGCTTGTCTGCAGATACGTATACATGCATGTGTATCTGCGGTTTTCTTTCAGCACCTTCTGTCTTATCAGCTGTCAATTTTGCATGCATCACCTACTGAATTTCCCCCTCAACACTCTCCATCATCACTGAAACATGTCGGCTCTGACTCAGAAATTAAAGCATAAACCAACAATTTTGTAACTCCATTAATTACTGGCTAATATTAATATAGAATTTCTGTACACCAGTGAAAGATCAAAAGCTACATTTGGTGGAAACATTTATATTTTTACACACTGAAAAAAATGTAAATTATCTTAAAAGAATCATGCAGCATTTTTGCAAACGCTATCACTGTTTACTCTTAAAGCAATGTGTTGTATTTACTGAAATGAAAAGAATGTTGATATTATTGACAATTATTGTTTCGTTGTATGCATTCTTCTGAGTTCAGCATATAGTTTATATTTTGTGTTGCATGAACTACTTCATATTTCATGAAGTGAGAGAACTTAAATTTCTGAGTAGAAACTATTGATTTTCACCAGTCCTTGTTGTTCTAACTAACCATCAAGTGATGTTTTAGTAGCTTGTGGACAGCGTTTTTACATTCCTTTTCATGATAGTTTTTGGCTTCACACCTTTCTTAGTTCTGATCTTCTGTTTGCCTGCCTTCTGTAATCATCTGAATATTTTATAAAAATGTACCATCAGGGATGTGAACCACAATCATAGGAAGTGTGAATCACTCTCATTCAAGTGAAAGGCATCCTACTGTATCACAAAAATGGCCTTAACTGTCACTCATAAACATAAACACATTTCAATTAATTTAATATCTCAACCGTATGTTTGCAAAGAGAATAGAATTTTCTGTCATACACTCTGCTAACACAGTATTGAAAATGTAGTATTTAATGTATCCACATTATGTTGCCAGGAATGACCTCAGGTATATGAGTCCCTCATTGGAACAGCACAGCTGGACCAGTCTGCCAGGCTGCCAGGTCATGTTTTTTGATTCAGTCTGCTGGTATCACCTGTAGAAAAGCTATTGCTCCAGCATAAGACTGTACAGAAAACTGCGGCTGCAACAGCAGGCTGGTAGAACATCTGCAGCTGTGACCTGCACACTCCAAAGGACCTGGGCCTCCTTAGGAAGTAAAGGTCACTCTGGCCCTTAGTTTACAGACCTTAGCATTGCTAGTCCGCTCCAGGCTGTTGTGTACATGCACTCCAAAGAACTAGTATGCCCCGTAACTTCCACTTTCACTTATCATTTGGCCACTAAATACAGAGGGAATATGTATCCTCTGAAGTTCACGACTTTTGTCTCTCCGGCACTGAGCTCCAGTTGATTCACTTTGCACCACTGAACAAAGCCCTTTGCCGATTTCTCCTTACACAATTTCCTGCCAAATCTTGATACACCCCATTTTTTCTGTTTTGTCTGGCAACTTGTGCAGATGACATGACTTTGTGTTGCGTCAAAGTCAGAGGAGTACAGCGAGAAAGAATAGGAAGGAAGCCAAGGCTGCCCCATAAGGCACACCCATGATGCTCAAGTCATGTCTGACTCACTGACTTGGAGACTCACCAACTGATCTGACAGTGAGTTAGACATTAATTTTGGACACAATGTGTTAAGTTGATAAAAGGTTTTGGATAAGAGTGCCAGTTAAGTAACAAAGTGCTACAAATCAACATAGAACATAACCAGCAGGGGTCTTTCCTCATGTGGCAATTAAGAAATGCTCTGAGTACCAGCGAGGTAGGTATCTGTTTTAGTGTTAGTTTCATGGGGATTTCCTGCTGTGTTTCCTAGAAGAGACCATGAGCAAGTCCATGAGCAAGCCACTCAGTGCTAAGTGTAGGACAGCAGTACTATTATTAGTGTTCTTCTTTTTGTCAGTGAACACTTCTTTCCTCTCTGAGTGTGTGTACACCTCCACAGCCCAAATGACCTCACAGACTTTAGTTTAGCTTAGTGGTTGGCTTAATTCCTGTTTTGGTTTTCATTTGTCTGAGGGTCTGTCACAGAAAGCCACAAATTTATATTTTGAACTGGCAAAAAAAGAAAATCTTGAGGATGTTTTATGCTTATTGCCCACAGTTTTCCATTGACTTGTACTGAATGTTGAACCTTTGGTTTGGATTCTCCTTAAAAACTTCTCCGTTGTCTTCTGCTTTTACACTTTTGAGAAAGTAAACATAAAACTGTGATGTATTAACTTGTGGGGGGCATGGGGGTGCGGTGGCGCAGTGGGTTGGACTGGGTTTTGCTCTCTGGTGGGTCTGGGGTTCAAGTCCCGCTTGGGGTGCCTTGCGGCGGACTGGCGTCCCGTCCTGGGTGTGTCCCCTCCCCCTCTGGCCTTACGTCCTGTGTTGCTGGGTAGGCTCCAGTTCCCCGCGACCCTGTATGGGACGAGCGGTTCAGAAAATGTGTGTGTATGTGTATGTATTAACTTGTGCTTTATTAGGTCACAGAAATGTATTAATGGAAAAGTTGGCCAGGTTGGGTAACTGAGTTGTTTGTTCAAATGTATTGATACCTTGAGGACTTGGTTAGATAGTGCTTGTGAACAGTAGTTTTTACCACACAGAAAAACAACCAAATATTACAAAGGTTGGGAGTGCCAAGGGGAGCTGTATGTCATAAATATGTTTATATGTATTTTCAAAAAAATTTCTAGGAAGGTGACCAGGAATCCTATATTCTGATAAAGTTTTATGCAGCTTTTCGTGTCATGAGCATTGATTCATATTGTGGGAAGAAACAAAATAATTGCACTTAAGAATCACACGTCTGCATCTAAGTGTCTCTTCCTGCTAATGTAACAAACACAGTATTTTCTATGAGATGTTCGTTGCTTTGGAGAAAAGTGTAAATACATGTAAATGTAAATGTACCAGGGCAATTAAAGAGCTTGGTTTCTGGACAAAGAGACTATGGGTTCAAGTAGCAGAATGGGAGCCTGTTCTGTTAAAAACATTAGATAAAATGAATCTCAGTTCACTGTAAGACTTTTATTGTTCTGTTTTCATCTATAGCTCATCTGATGGAGGATCTCAGGGCTCCTATGTACTGAAGCCAATGGGCATGAGAAAGTAAAATGTGGACAAGATACCAGTTAATTACCTTTTATTAACATGAAGCAGCATTGAAGTTAAGTCTACTTTAATATAACTGAAAAAGAAAACTAATTTCCACAACCTTGTATTGAAACTATGGTGTGTTTTACACACGTGAGACAATGGCTTTAACCAGGGCCACAGCAGGGTATGAGGGTGACTTTCATTTTAATCACTGTTTATGGAGAACAAACTTCAAGTTTTTCCACCTTAAATGCTGACTATGTGTCTCATGGTAAACTGACCAAGAGAAAAAGACCAATGTATCACATAAACATTTGTCAGAATCTGGTCAATTTAAGTTTGCAGTGAAAAGGCAAAATTGTGACAACATACCTCTGTTTATTTGCTGGATTGTTTCTCTAAAAGCCTGAATACAGCAATAAGAAATTTAACAAAAGCTGACTCATCTCAGTCTACAGTAATTTTACTGTGGCTTGTAAATTTGGAATGTTCGTATCTCTGAATGTTCATAAATCAGATGTTCGTAATACAGGGCACAAAAGCACCGTAAATCCTTTTTTTAACATAAAACTGTTGCTTTGAAATAATGCATCTGCTAAGCAGCCACTCTATAAAGTAAGGCTGATGGGCCAGAGAGGCTCAATTTCTAAACAGAATTGGTTGAGTGGCCAGTGGGTGGACATTCAGGAGGGATCCTATGGCTCTGTGATTTTAGGATTTCTCATAGGAAGCATTCTTTTTGCCTGTTATATTTGTGAGTCATTTACCCAATATCACAAAGACCAGACATTTTTTTCTGCAAGCATGTGTGACAGTTGTTACTTCATTGTATCGTGTCCATGGGAATTCATTTATTCCATTTCTTTAAAAAGGCAACAAAATGAACAAGGGGTGTGTTTTTTTTTTTTTTTTAAACCACGCTTCCTCTTTTTTAACGCACTATAAGCATGTGCTTTCTCCACACTGACAGTCCACTGCAGCAGGGCACCCAGCAACTCCGGACACCTGACTCCCAGCACCAAGGCACCTCAATCCCTCTTCAGCGGTAATGTCTCGGTGCCAGATGTTCATCAAGTCGGCAGCCCTCTTGTCACTGGTGATGCTCTTCTTGACCCATGCGTCCACAGGTGAGTGAACATTCCCTCTTTATTTTGTTCATCCTTTTGTGCCAGACTACTGTACAAATTTGAAAGATTTTAGATTCAAACTAAATATGAAAGGCTACTGCAGCAAGGTGTATTCTGGGGCTTGAACCATCATCTTCCCAGTTCTTAAGTGTATTTATTTCACCACAGAGCTGTTGGTTTTAAGGCTGACATTGTAAGATGTATGTTGTGGATGAATGAGTGAACTGGGTGTTCAGTACCAGGCTTCTGTGGGTGTTTCTCCATGATAAAAACGCTGGTACCTGTCCTTAGCACAACCAAGTGTCTCATGGAAAAAATGTGCAGAAGCATCACAAGATCATTGTCTGTTGGTGTACATTGACTTCTGTGTTTTTTTCTGTCATGTAATGTAGCCCACCTGTCGTGAAGATTGATCATGCATTGTCTATTCTGTGTCCTTCTACTAAGTCCCCATCAAGGTGACTGAGGAGTATGAGTGCTGCACGGCAACCAGCAATCGACCCATTACAACTCCAATCACTGGATGCTGGTTTCAGAAAGCAGAGGGCTCCTGTGTCAATGCTGTCATGTAAGAGGCCTTCCATTCTCTGTCTCTATGCCTCTTGTCACTTTCTGTCTCTTTATCATGCAGTCCTCTTCTTCATCTCTCTGCCCACTCGTTGATTACATGGAATTTCAGTGTTGTTCTCTCAGTTATGCTGCTCTTCTCTGACTTTAGATCATTTTGTAAATGTGTTTTCCATAAAAACAGACGTTTACTCTTATTTACACCCCATGTTGTTCTCTTAGTTTTTTGCACTTAATGTCAGCCTCCCTCATTTTTCTCACCATAAGTTGCTTTTGCTCTTCTTCATGCCAAAAAACATCTTACTATCTTGCTTCATCTCACTTTTTTTCTGCATTCTCTTCCTCAGTGCATGTTTTTTCATTAATCTAAGAACAAGGCTATTGGCAACATCCTGCTCTACTTACTACCTCTGGCCAAATCAATACAAAGAAAGGAAGTAATCATTTCAATTTCATTACCCTCAGACTGAGCAGTGAAGGACAGGAGTACTGCATCAGTCTCACGTCCTCCTGGGTCCGATTCAAGATCAAGGAGCTGCGGCGGGTTAGTACTTTGTCCAACATGTAAACTATTTGTGTTAGAGGGATTTCCAAAACCTGTGAAATTGAGTCAAGGGAAAAGAATAAACAAAATTTAGAAAATGTTTGAAATCCTGTTTGCATTTGAAAGGAAATCTTTTACTGTATAGTAACACGTTTACTTCAGACCAAGAACAGAGAGCAGCTCAAACCCTGTAATTTAAATGTTCTGTCATGTTTTTGATGTTTTTTTTTTTTTTGAGATCCCACATAATTAGTTGTGTTCATTTTCTTTGTCAACAGAAGAAAATGTCTTGTCCCCTGAAGAAGCTCAACCAGCAGCGAACTGTTGTCCTCAGCACAAAACACTAGTGGACATGTGCCAGAAGTTCCACTATGCATGTAATGAAGACGTTACACACATTTACACACATTGGCAGTTAATTGCTCACAGTTACAGAGGTACAAGTACACATCTTTTATGGCCTACAAGTAATGTGACACCTACTTTTTATATTGATGTAGGCTGACAATCCTGAGATGAGTCTCTCGAGTTGCTGTGAAGGCCTCCCTCAGCTCTCTCCTCACGTGTCCTTCACAAGCACACGGTTACTGCTGGACAGTTTGTGATGTCTCCTGCCTCAGCTTGCAAAAATATAGACAAAAGGTTTTATTTTTTCAATGAAATGCCATGAGATGCATGTTTATTTACATTTTAATTTATTACTTTGTGTAAAATGTTCAGATATAAATTATTTTTTTTAAATCTAGTTAATTTATTAAACAATGTTATAATAAATAAAAGCATGTCTATTTTAAGACTCAACCTTCTACTTGTGTCATTTTAAATGATGTATTACAGATTTTTTTTCTTTAAAGATCTGGTTATTTACTCACTATCAGAATTCTAAACGAAAAAAGAACAAAGGATATAATTTTTTACATCAACATAATAAATCATAGCATAAAAAGAAATGTTTTAAAACAAATAAAAGGCCATAGAACTCAGCTCAAGCTTATTGTTCTAATACCCATGTTTCCCATATCCCATGTTCAAAAAGTGTCACTGACATTTCTGAAAGTGTGTGGGGTACAGAGAACGAGGTGTGAGAGACAGGGTGCAGTTTTTTTAAGGCCAGCAAGCAAGACTTTGAAATACAAAACTAGCTCAGAGTAGTGAACAAATGTCTTCAATGTAGTTCTCACAAGCCTGGATGAGAGAGTTGAGTGGAGCTGTTCTCAGAGTTGAGAAAATGTGGATGGGAACAATGTTTCATCACGAAGAACTCAGTGGTTTTTTTCCACTACGATCTTTCCACCCCTAACTTCCCTGTCTCTGGGTTGCATATAGCAAACATATATTTAGATAGGGTATGCTATGGATGGTCAATTCTCATCTTGTGATTGACATTTTAAATGGGAAATTGTTTGAAATGGTACAACAGTGATTTTAACCAAAGTGTGAAGGTGCTTTCATTTGGAAAATTTACATTTTAAACAACATGCTGGCTGAAGCCACTTGTCCCAAGCGGGGTCGCGGCAAACCAGAGCCTAATGCGGCAACACGGGGCGTAAGGCTGGAGGGAGAGGGGACACACCCAGGGCAGGACGCCAGTCTGTCACAAGGCACCCCAAGCGTGACTCGAATCCCAAACCCACCACAGAGCAGGACCTGGCCAAACCCGCTGCACCACCGCACCCCACTACATTTATTTATTTTTTCATTTTAAACAAAGCAGGTAAAAAATGTAGTGCATCAAGTAAAGGAGGGCAGGGAAGTATACTGTACCGTTTAAGGGATTTTTATGGCCACCGGAAAAATGTAACAGGCTACTGTTTCATCAGAGGGTTCCAGTATCTTTCTGGTGGTGATCTGGGACTCAAAGAGGTCCGCTTTCTAACTTTATTGAAGGCTTAATTTTTACAAAATTTTACAGTTCTGTGGATTTGTCATGGTGGATATTTTATTTTAGCAATTCTTCCTACTCAAGGGAACATTGACCACCTCCTCCTGAGACCTGAACCACCTACCCTAAGGTTATTAATCTACATTCTAACCACAGTTGGGGCAAAATTTAAACTTTTATATCAGAAAAACACACAGGTAGACAGATTGAAGTGAACTCAGTTGCAGAGCTTTATTGTGAAGCAAAGAGGGCAGGTAAGGAATGATGGAACCATGGTGAATTTGGAGTCACTGAGACTTGGACGAAGACCACGGGGTCCTGGTGTAGAGAAAGACTGGTTCAGGTATGGAACAGCACTTGAGGAACAGACTTCTCTCAGATGTGTCAGTTGGCACATTTTCTCATCCAGGATTCTGCAGCATCAGTCTGTGCGGATTTCCTTTTCTTCTCATTCTGATGATTGTATTTAGGAACTGGTGACTGGGGAAGGGCTGCCAGGCCTGCTGGGGGTGCCTCCCCCACGTATGGCAGTACCCGCTTCGAGCAGGCTGCACCACGTGACGGTGTCTAGAAGGCAGCCAGCCCTCGACAATGGTTGCAGAAACATTGACTTCTGTTTCTTATTATCCAAATTATTAAAATTGGTACCATTAATTGTGCAGGGCAGTGAATGGTTTTTGTACTGCCAGTGTTGCCTTTGGACTGAGACTCATCAACCAGAAGAGGCAGACATTGTTTCTGATAGTTTACAGCTGTTGATGTTATAAAAGTTGTCCATAGAATTTAAATAATTATTGATATATCCACATTATTTCTCTAAGTTAGAACTGATCCTACTTTTTAAGTTTTGACTTTTTTACCAAAATTTCTGTGATTAGCTAAGACTTGTGTGACAAGAAGTAGGAAATACATATAGTAGTCGGCTTCGGAATATAGCGTTCACTTTTTGTGGACATTAAATGTACTGCATTACTAGGAAAAAATGCCATTGTCCTGAATAACAAGCCCATTGTATGAAAATGTGTCGTTTCATTAGAATTTGTCAAAGTTTTTCATCCTCATGAACCTCGTTGTACACAGTAAGGCTGTATAATATTACGGTGTTCACTTTGTTATCGGTGATTTGGGCAGAATATAAAGACTATGAAGCGTGAAGGATGAAGTTAAGGACCTTCAGCATGACACAGCAAATCCGTTGTGTTCATCAACAAAAAACAGGTGAAAGGACTTCACATCATTTCTGTTCTATACTGAATAATATTATGTTTTGCTGTTATGTGTTGCTTTGCTATGGTAACTGGATACACTCCCAACGATGTCATACACATGTCTCACTGCAAAGATCAAGAGTTTGACCTGCTGAGTGTGACCCATGACTTCTCACACGATGCATCCTGTTCATTCCAGTTCAACGGTGTGTGAAACACGTGTGTACAAAACTACGTGTGTGTTGTCAGTTCTGGACAATATGTTTTGTTCATTGACATGGCCAAAGGTGTCCTTTACAATTACACTTCAGAGCATCCTGGGTGAACTTCCTGCTAGAATAGAAAAGCTTCACGGCCATTGACTTAAACGTACTCGTTCCCTGTTACTCAGCCTCCCGTATCAGGTTTTCAGGTTTGTGCTCCTGGATTCGTGATCCCATTTGTCATGAACCCGTCTGGATTGCCATTTATATGCTTTGCCACATCTAGAAAGGACCCACAACAGTTGGTTTCATGGGATCGTGGGGACCACATGTGAGAAGTGGGAGAGAGGCTGCGAGATGCCCTTTTGCATGGGTTTGAGTCCCAGCTGTGCCATACAACTCACCTGTGGTGAAGAGCCCTTGGGAGCACAAACCAGACAGTGTTCCTCTGGGGGAGAAATGGCACTGTTGCAGGGGGAACTTTGCTCCAAGTCAGTATGTCAGTCGATGACCAAGGGGCACCTCTCACAGAATACATCAGTTTGTCACCTCAAGTTGGCGTGGGTGTCATGCTTTGAAGGAAAGACTTAAGAATTGGGCAATTCTTCCATGACAACAATAGAAAAAGGAAGATAAACACTGAAAGAATCGTGGTTTGTCCCAGGTCATCCTCATAATAACTTTGGACGATATCAGCTTGGTTCTTCCACCGTAATGAATATATCATAAAACCACGAGTATCCCATAAATTTATTCCATCTACGTCACATCCATTTAGAAAACCCCCTTAGGTCCAGCTTGTATACAGGTTATAACACACGCACTGTCTGAAACCGCTTGCCCCGAGCAGGGTCACGGTGAACCGGAGCCTAATCCGGCAGCACACGGCGCAAGGCCGGAGGGGAAAGGGGACACACCCCGGACGGGACGCCAGTCCAACGCAAGGCACCCCAAGCAGGACTCGAACCCCAAACCCGCTGTGCTACCACGCCCCCCCAGTGGTTATAACACTCATAGCGAAAATAAAATTTTTTCTAACATATAACCTGTCTTATCTGGTCAAAGCTTCTGAGCTTCTGTTCTTATCCTCATTATTTGAGGGCAAGGTGTGTGTCCCAGGTAACACAGCGCACATTCAGAAATGCAAAAATGTAGACAGAAATCCTCTGACTTCCTAACAGCTTCGTACATTTGAATCACACCCTGCTTGTATTCACTTCCAAAGGCTAATTTGCCAGTTTGCGCCAGCAAAAACCGTGGTATCCGACAACCTGTGTTCCAACAAAGACGCGTTTCCACCTGAAGCTCTTCGCCTGCACTGTGCATTTTGTCATTTTGTCATCGCCTTGGAGAACATAAATGAATACGGCATGAAAAAATGTAAAGGTTATAGAAATGTAACACGATGCCCATAATGAAACTTTTTCTAGCTTGATGAAGACCCAGCAGTGACAACACGATACTCGTGGATTTCACCTAATGGAACCTGCTGTCGCAATACTCACAAGTCCCCATGATGTCAAATAGCACTCTGGCTTCTCATTGGCTCGTCAATATTATCAATACTTTGCAGGAAGAAATATGGGGAAAGATGATCTTACCACCAAGACACTTCTGCTTTTCGAGGTTTTAAAAGTCACTGTGCTGCCACTTCACTTGTCGCTTTCTGCTCTACACGGATCAAGCGATTCATTGCGGTTAAGGTGCCAGGATCCAATGGAACTGTTTGCTCTGATGGTCACCGTGACCCTGGCGATGACCGCCACGGCAGGTAAAGTGCTCGAGGAGCGTCGCTGTCCCTACACGCAGCGTTCGTTGGCGAGATTAGCTCGAGATTTCATTCTGTTTCGTCAGCAAATGTCCATGAGAAAGGTCAGGAGGTCCTGGACTCATTGCCTGTGTCTCCTCCTCAGATGGCGAGAAGGTCGTCTCCTGCTGTAAAACAGTGTCCGGTAAGGAGTTCACCGGCTCCATCACTGGGTACCGGCTGCAGGAGCGGAAGCTGCCCTGTGTGAAAGCCGTCATGTAAGCCTGGCATCTCCGTCACCTGTCATGTTCTGGAGAAAAGCGGAGTGTCCATTTGTCCCTTTTCTGTTTGTCCATTCAAGGGTGCAGATGCACGCTTGCTGTGCTTTTGGTTACCTGCAGCCAAAAAGGGGCAAGTTGATGAGATTCACTTCGCTTTGACAGATTTGAGACCAAGGGCCAGCTGATGTGCAGTTACTGGAGGGCCCCGTGGGTGCGCAGAAAGATTGAAGAGTTCAAGTAGGTTCCTCACTCACTTGTCCTGCTCCCTACGTGCTGGACACTGAGGGTCCTGGGGGGTAGAGGGGGGTAGAGGGGGGCAGAGGGGGGCAGAAATGTTACAGTCTGACAACAGTCGAAACAGACGCGACTTATCCGAGCACATATGGAGAACACGGTCAAGATGCTGCCGTTACTCCATGGATTCGTTGAATCGATTTTCTTTTTTTTTTTTTGCTTTCCAGAAGAGCCCAAAGGAACAGGGTGTCAGCGACTCCCTCGAGCACCGCGCCCTCTACAGTCCAGCTTTCCTCCCTCACATCTGCCTCCTTCCGGTCCTCGGCACCCGAGTCATTCGCCTCCCGCTCCCGGAGCCGTGAGTCCGCCAGCCTGCGGCCCACCGTCTTCCAGCCCTCCGTCCCCGACTCCTCCACGGCTCCACCGGACCATATTAACCCTTTGCCTTCTGACAAGATCTCCACACATTGAAGCCATTTCCAAACTCATTGAGTAACCCAGCAGTGGCGGAAGAACGTTTTCAGCTTTCAGTCTTGTGTCATCTTAGTCGCCTTCATCGTCATAACTTTCGTTTGTTCTCTATTTCTCCTGTAACATTATACTGCGAATGTAATATTTCCATCACTTTTCCGTTGATAATCGCTTCATATAATTGATGTGATGTTTGGTGAGTTACAGCAGAGATGTTCTAAACTTTTCCCTCTCATCTGAAATAGGTTTTAAACAAACACTAATTTAAAAAGGCAGCTAAACTAATAATACCCCAACACGTTTCAATGTCTGTTCACTGCTGCATATGTGCTTTGCGTGACTACCTTTATCACCCTTGTTGAAAAGACGAAATAAAAAAGAATGCTAATATAACATCGCAGTGAAATTGAGTGCCATCGGTCCCCAGTGCGATTTCTGAGAAGCTGTGTGTGTCTCCAGTGACAGGAAATGCGCCGGCGCTTTGGTGCCTCATTGCATCATATGCCTTTCAACAACTGGAAATTAACACTTCTGGCATATAAATAGATGCGTGTTTATGCATATTTCTGTTTAATATGCAGTTCTTGCATGTGTGTGTGTGTGTGTGTGCGTGTGTGTACGCTGTGACCAAACTGCATATTTGCTCAGTTTAATCCCATGTCCTTCTGACAAAATTCACTTAATTGACTTAAAACATCATTTATGTTTTTCTTTTTAAAAAATGCAGGATGGAACTGTACGTTTCCTCACTCTGCTTACTAGCTGAGACGTTTGCATGTGTGAGAGCAGAAGACGCACAGAGAGCACGCTCCAGCGCCCGCCCATGTCCCATCACCGCGTTCCATGCAGTCTCAGCACCTGGGGTCATCTTCTGTTTACCGCGGTTTTGCTGATGGCGCGCTGCTCTTTTCTCACCTCGTGTCTGTGACGTTTTTTCTGTGAATCGACGCATTGGTTTCACAGTCAGTCGACGTGGTCCGTAGGGCCCCTTAATCCCCCGAGTCCTGCATTTATAGTGACTGGTGATTTTTGCAGAAAATTTTTCCAGTGATGTATTTTGCTGCATGAACCAGGTTGCTCCTGGTCTGGAACCTGCAACTTTGTCCATCAGCAGATTTTCTTGGAGCATTAGGTCATTTTCTGCCCCTTTTGTGTTTTGCAAATCATTATAGACGCTCAGCTGAAGGCATTGTGACAAAATGCAACAGTTCCATCGTAAGAGCCGTGCAGGGAAAAGGAGTGTTCTCTCCGTGCGTCTTGTGCTCTTCTTCATTTCAACGACATTTCAAGTACTAGGTAGAGTCAGGAAATGCATATTTCCGTGCTGCGTCTTTTATTTATTTTTTTTAGATGATAGTTCATTAATTAAATGAATTTTGTCAGAGGAAGGAGATGGGATTAAAATGACCATATATTCACATCATGTTGCGTTGGAACCTTAAGCCTTCAGTCATTGTCTGGTGTCACTTTGGAAACACGAGACTCTTGGTCAAACCCCCCAAAGTTCTCACGTCCTTTTGGTGACGTAAGGACACATCCGTGTACAATGCTGCCGTGTCCGGGGTTAGAGCCCCGGCACTTTGGATCCTGTTCGGAGTGACGACCGAAAGGCCATCGACGGAGCTAGATCCGGCCCTCCTGACCGGGACCGGTTGTCTGAAACGGAGAGGAAGAGAAGCTCAGACAGCAGCACCTAGTAACCAGCAAAGAGCGACGGTCAGCAGTGAAGAAACTTCATCTCTTGGTCATAGTCAAGTGCACAAAATAATAATAAGTTGAGATATTTTGCTTTAAACGTGCTCAAGCATGTGCGGGTTGTGCGAGCCGAGCACCTTAACGTGTGTCCCCAGCAACGGGAAGCCCACAGACGCATGATGAGAAATGTTACGAAGGTGAGGAAGCCCACTGTTAAAAAAGTCTCTTTGGTTTCACCCTCTGACTCCCGAGGGCCCTTTGGCAGAGTTTTTTTGTACCCGTGCATCTCGATTCCGTCGTCAGGAGACCCTTTGCAGAAATGCGTCACGGCTGAGGCCGCAGTAGGTGTCGCTGCCAGGAGACCACCGTGTCGCCGTAGGGCGTCACGGATTACAAGTGTGTGGTTTTCGCTACAGCAGCTCTTACACACACCTTCTTTCGGTGCTGATTTCGCACGGACTTTGCGCATAAATACCGGCCTAGTTCCTTCAGCGAGCCTCGGAGACACCGAAGCACTTGGCTGTGCAACTTCCACGTGTTCAGAGGGAGGGAAAAAGGAGATGTTGACTTTTTCCACTAAGTTCTGGGCTCTGGCCTTTCTCCTCTCCATGGAAGCATGTTCACCCGCACAGTCCTCCAAGTGTGAGTATCGTCGTCGTTGTCCGACACACACGTGCACACACGCACACACACACACACACACACCACACACACACACACACACACACACACACACACACACACACACACACATAGAGTAGGTGCAGGGTGGAGACCCCCAGTTCTCCAGCGCAATCAGAGCGAGAGGTGGAAGAAGGAGTAATATGTTTGGGAAGAAAAGGGCCGATTCTGTAAATGTTGTGCATCGCGAAGCTGGAGGCCTGTGTCCGTTAAGTTGGAGGGCGATGCAGGACCTCACCGACACTCACCGGAGTGGTTGGGGGTGACGGTAACATTTACGATAGCAAAGCAGATCTGCTGAAGGAGGAACGGAGGTTTCGTGTGCAGATTAGATTGTGAGATGCTGAGCGTGATTGTGAGAGCGATGCTCATTCACCCAAGATGAATGTCAGAGGGACAGAAACCGACAGAAGTTAATGAGCTAAAAATCCAGTGATGTTTCTGTTGCATGATATACAAATAATACACGTGTTGAAAGACACATTGAATGTCTGGGTGCTCAGTGGATCCACGCGGCTCCTTCGTCACAGACTTGAGAGAATGTCTTGTAAAACTAAGGGTCATCGTAAATCACGATGAATACGCATTCACTGGTGCACGACTTAGAGAGCAGAAACACGACACCTTTGTCGCTTCGTCTTTGTGCATCAGAAAATGTGCTTAATTTGCACAAATTTCACACCTACTGTTATTATTTCTGGATGTCTGGTTTTGCAAGACATCGCTGAACAGCTTGTGGTTTTTGTACATCTGCGTGGCTGCAGGGCGGAAAATGATCGACACCAGTTTCCTGTGGTATCGAAGGCTCACTTTAAAAGGGGTTCGGTGCCGTGCATTCGCTCACTTCTTGTCTCACAGCGATCATCTCTGCACTGCCAGGCTCCCATTGGTCCGCATCAAGATGAGTCGCTACATCCTCATTGCTGTCCTCTTTCTCTCCTTGTGCAGCATCACTAAGCAAGAAGACTGTGAGTGCAGGAGTGGAAAACATTATTATTATTATTATTATTATTATTATTATGGGGGGTGCGATGGCACAGTGGGTTGAACCAGGTCCTGCTCTCTGGTGGATCTGGAGTTTGAGTCCTGCTTTGGGTGTCTTGTGACGGACTGGCGTCCCATCCAGGGTGCGTCCCCTCCCCCTCCAGCCTTGCGCCCTGTGTTGTCGGGTTATGCTCTGCCTCGCCGCGACCCCGCTCGGGACAAACGGTTTCAGACGGTGTGTGTGTGATGTGTGTATTATTATTATTATTGTCTGATGATGATGATGATGTTTGAACAACTGTTTTAAATGTTCTATTATATTTTCTGTTAATTTGATTTTGTGCGTGTGGTCATCCGGTGAATGGTGAGCACTTGTATTTACCTCTACTTTTCAGCTCTAGGGTCTTGAGGCCGCTTGAACTCCCACTCATCCATTGCGTGATGTGGCACAAGTGCCTTGTGTTTCCATCTCAAACACAACAATTTCTTTTCTCAAGGAGCTACAGTCGTTTGCACGTGGAACCGTTACGTTTTCGTACGTGCGAGGGGTGGGGAGCGCACGGCAAGAGACGCTGCCCAGTGTCCAGGCTCACATCATTTCGACTTTAACTCCAGCACTTCTTGGTCGATGGCAGGTTGCGACGCCACTGCCTACGATGTTCTGCTGCTCACGTTCAGTTTTGTCTCTATGTTAAAATTCCATGAGTAACATTTGTATTGTTGGTGCTGCCAGCTACACTTGCCTCGCTCCCAGGCTCATCCAGTGAGCCGCCAACATCCGTTTTACTCTTTCTCTTGTCCTCAGATCGCCGTCCAACCAAAATTGTTACAAGCTGCTGCAAGTCCGTTTCTTCTGCTGTTGTCAACTTGGACATCTTGAGCTATGAGCACCAGCCTGCCCTGGGCCCCTGCGTTGAGGCCATTGTGTGAGTTCCCCTTCTGCGCCTCTCGCTGCTGAAAACTCTCACATGAGCACATGTCACTTGGCGAACCTCAGACCCCCCGGAGGTTCTGCTCAGGTTCCGGCCACTTGGCTCAACGTCACCGGTTTGATTCTCACTCCTACTTTAGTTCCCCAAATCGAGGGACTTATCCTGAATGGCTGCAGTAAACATACCGTGCTGTATGCATGCGTAAAATAACTGTGTGTGCCTTCAGAGAAGTAACCAATAATGAAGCATTGCAATTCTTTTCTTCTCTTGTAGGTTTCAAACAAATAAGGGGAAAGTGTGCTCCAACCCAAAGGCCCGCTGGGTTTCTAAGAAAATAAAAGGTACAAGAAAACATTTAATCTCATCTTTAAATCACATCTTTCTGTTTGAAGACGACAAAGTGTCACACGTAGAGTACGAGCCTCCACCTTCGGGGTAGAAGTAGTTCTAGGAGTTAAAGTCAGTCTTGTGTGTGTGTGTGTGTGTGTGTATTTTGATATTTTACACTTGAATCATTTCCAGCTCACAGAAATGCAGGTGGAAGGAGGGATGAGGTGAAACACTGGTGGTGCTCAGTAATTCCTGCCTTCATTAGCAGTTCACGTCTACAAGTATTTCAAATAACGCGAAAGGGAACTGAAAACGGGAAACGTAGCCGAGTGGTTATTTATTTTATATACTATATTAACCAGATAAATAACACATGCAACTACAAAGGAAATATTAATACAGCAGATGCTGGATCCTCTGTAAAAAATTAAAGAAAGTGTGTTCACAACATGCGGGGGGGTGCGGTGGCACAGCAAGTTTGGCCGGGGCCCTGCGCGGTGGCGGGTCTGGGGTTCGAGTCCCGCTTGGGGCGCCTTGCGATGGACTGGCGTCCCGTCCTGGGTGTGTCCCCTCCAGCCCTATGCCTCGTGTTACTGGGTTAGGCTCGGGCTTGCCGCAATCCCACTTGGGACAAGCGGTTTCAGCCTCTGTGTGTGTGTGTGTGTGTGTTTACAACATCAGTCACAACTTTAACCATATTACGATATGAAATTCTTTACAAATCTTTCTTTACCTTTTATTTACAAATTTAAACACATGAAATTGAAATACGAGCACATTTTTGCCTCAGGTCTTCAACTTGTGTCCAAATTTATCAAACCGCGATTGGAAAAAAGGTGTCGAAATACAGGAAAGATTGTAACATATAGAGTATTATGAAAAAAATAGTATAAAATTTAACTAAAATATTAGAGGAAGGAACATAGTGGAATGAGCTGTTTAACTCATATGATCTGCTGATGTAAATTCATTCGTTTCATGTGTTTGTCTCTTTTCTCAGAGATGCAAAAGCCTGCGTGAGAAGTTTCCAGAAAGAGAGCAAAGCGCCAGTTTTTCCCAAGAAAACCTCCCAACCTGCTTCATCGCTTCTTCAGGAGAAACAAACTGCACTGCATGTATGTGGCTTCCGAGAGAAGTCAAGAGCCCGTGAACCGACGGCACACTTTTTAAACTTAGTTTCTTTTCACTGAGCTCTTTGTTGAGAAATCTGCGCGACACAAGGACCGTAAATACTTGCTTTCTGGAAATGGAAAACAATCGAGTTTCATTTTACTATAATTTGTCAATCATTAAAATTTAGACGTACTGTATTTTTCAGTACAAAGTAGCAACTGATCCATTGTGACACATAATCACTTTCTTATACGTTGAGACTGAAACCAGTGTTTTTATACATTTTTCAACTTTTGCACTCAAAACGGAGGATATCAGAAAGGGATCAAAATCTCAACCAAGTATGAATTAACACATCAGGTGACCAGAACCCAGGATACCTTAAGCCGCCTGAAGTGATGTTTAGAGTTCAGATACTGGAAAACATATTTCTGGAAACATATTTTCTTTCCTTTTATTATCATTCATTTTTTTCTTTATGAACAAGAGTTGTATTGGTAATGAGAAACAAGATACTAGGTTTCATTTTTCACGCTTCTAAAAGAATTACATATATTTGCTTTCAGAATTTTGCAACACTGTGCTCTATTTTTGAAAATGTCAATAAATATTTTTTCTACCAAATCATATAGCCTGTGCTTGTGTGACTTCTGATGATGCTGATGTCATTCTTTGTTGTCACCTAAACACCACGGCTTCACCTAGATTTAATCCCTCGGTTCGCACCTCTAGTAATAACATAATAACATTTTATGGCAGTGCTACTACCAGGAATTTTGGACCAGCTCTTAATACACACACACACACACATTTTCAGAACCGCTTGTCCCATACGGGGTCACGGGGAACCGGAGCCTAACCCGGCAACACAGGGCGTAAGGCCGGAGGGGGAGGGGACACACCCAGGACAGGACGCCAGTCCGTCACAAGGCACCCCAAGCGGGACTTGAACCCCAGACCCACCAGAGAACAGGACTGTGGTCCAACCCACTGCGCCACCGCACCCCTCTCCAGCTCTTAATAACCAGGTAATAATGAACAATAGCAATTACAATGGGGGGAAGGGCGTGGTGGGTTCAGCGAGCGTTCACTGTGTAGTGGGTCTAGGGTTCAAGTCCTGCTTGGGGTGTCTTGAGAGGGACTGGCATCCTGGCCTGGGTGTCTCCTCTCCCCCCCCAGCCTTGCACCCTACGTTGCCGGGTAAGGATCCGACTCACCATGACCCCACCTGGGACAAGCAGTTGTTGATGATGGATGGATGGATGGAATTATAACGTACACTTTCTATAATTTGCACTATTTACTCATGTAAGGAAGGAGCATGTGAAGTTTTTCACTCTCTCGCAGTCTATCATGTGGTTCTCCGAGAGAATATTGTCGGCAGGGTGACACAACAAGTAGCGCTGCTGTCTTACATCACCTGGGTGGTGCGAGAGGATGTGGGTTTTATCCCCACTCAGTCTGTGTGAAGTCTGCACGGGCTTCCTCCGGGTGCTCTGGTTTCCTCTCACAGTACAAAGACATGCTGTTCACCCATAGTGTGTGAGTGACAGAGAGAGCGCGTGTGTTCCACTGATGTATGGATGAGTGACCCAGTGTAAGTAGTGTATCTAGCAGTGTAAGTCACCGTGGTGAATAAGGAGTGTGGGCTGATAGTAACACTACATAGAGTTCATTGGAAGTCATTTTGGAGAAAAGTGTCTGATAAATAAATAAATATACGTAATAGAGTGACAATATTTTTTACACTTTGACTATAGTATGGTACCGCAGTAAATGGAGACTCACCTGTTTCTCTCATCCTGAACATTATTCCGGGCTTCGGCCACCAGAGGACAGCAGTAAATGGCACAACCTCTCCAGGCCCCATTTCTACACTTTTGTCTTACGCAGCTTACAATGATTTACCCGCCTGTACAGCTGGGTCCTTCTCTTGGGTTTTCGGTCGTGACGGGTGAGCGCACTTCAGGCTTACTGAGAGACTTCATTTTCGTCTCGAAACTGGGTGAATAATTCTAAGTGGTTTTGGAGGTGTCTCACTGCCCAGCAACTGCCTTCCAATGTATCACTGTGTGATGTTTATTGTGTGAGCAGAAAAGGTTTCTGGATTAATCATCTTGTGTGTGTGAGTGCGTGGGGGGGGGCATTTTTCACATCTGCGTTTTGCTGACTTTGCATCATAATGCATGTGCTCATGTCATTGTGTTTTCTCACCTCGAGACTCCTGATGAATTGTCACTTGTTTCACCACAGTCGCTTTTTAACGGCTGCAATGTGCCTCTGAAGTGTGCAGAGAAGATTTCGTGAAAGAGGCAACCGTTCCAGGAAGCAGGGTGCAGATCATCAGGGTTTAGATGCCGATTCTTAGAATTAATCGTTAAAACATATGAACCTATGAACAGATAACTGCACATTCATGGATGTAAACTTCATCTTTTCTTGCATAAAGAACACCTCTATTATGAGAGATGAGTCTCGTCATGGACGAGATCTTTAGCTGCTTTTGCAAGAGCAAGGATTTGGAAAGGACTCCATCTCTGCAATGGTACCGTCACAACTGCACTCATGACCCTGCGATAAACTGGCATCCCGTCCCATCCCAGCACGGAGCAGGACAGCGAGCGAAGCCTGTCTTTCATACCGTACTTAGGGGTTATTTGTCTCCCACCAGGTGGTGGGGATGAGGGCTGTAACGGAAAAGAGGAGTGGAGGAGCGGAGGGGAAATAGAACGTGTCAAATTCTGAGCCAGGCCTCCCTATCCTGGCTGTGACCTGTCTGACAGGCTCCTGATATTTAGAGTAAATTACTATGTGCGTGAAGGGCTTAGAGGGCAAAATGCCATTCTTCTGACCAATTCTGAAAAAGGATATGAAAGAGAAAGCGATATCGTGCAATCTAGAAGCAAAAGAAACCCTTTCCACCCTGTTTTTCGTTTGCATCTGAAGACGTCCAGTAAATGTTGAGCGTTCAGACTTGTTGGTTATGAAGGCGACCAAAAGCGTGCGTGAAATACTCCCGATTCGACCCGAGGAAACGGAGCAAGACTGGTGCTCGACGCACCGTCTCCTTGCGAGCGCGGAAGGCGTCTTACATCAGCTGCTTTCGGCGCTGTGCGTGGGAGCGCATCTCAGCGATTGCTCCTGCTACAAATACCGCGTTCCGAAAGGTAGCGGAGCAGAGCCGCACGTTCGCCGCTCACTCTCAAGCTCCCATCGATCGCCTTTCCACGATGCATCGCTGTGCCCTCCTAGTCATCCTGCTTGCTTTCCTCACGTGCAGCTCCGCACAGCAGGAGAGATGTGAGTTCAGCTCCTCACCGCCTTTCATCCGCCTAAAAAGCATTTCTTCATATTAATATGTATATTTTTTATATGCTGCATCCACAGCTCGAGTCAATCAGCCAAAGCGTCACTTGGCATCGCATGATACCGATGCGCTATTGAAAGATGTGTGGTGAACGGCCTGTGGCCGCAGACGATGTTTGGGTGCTTGCTTGGGCTTCTACGCTGCCGTGTTCTGCACCGCGGAACTTTCCGGTTAGAAAGCGGCCTCTCAAGTCACATTGTGAAGGAAGACACTTGTGCTCTTGAGGAGAGACGGTTTGAGTTCGTGTGCCGAAAGGCTGCAGTTCGGTACTGAGCTTTTGTGTCCAGAGCGCAATGTGAACATGTTAAAATGTACCTGAAGCCCGTGATAAAAAACGCGTCATCTCGGCTGTTTGCTTGTGGAAGTGAAATGACTTTACTGAACTACCGCCCTGCGCTGCAGCTCTGTCGCTGTCGAAGTTCCACGCTGCAGAGGATCGCAGCTGACGTGAGCGTTTGTCGGGGACGCGCCGGGGAACCGTTCTTCCGAAGGCCGCGAGGGACGCGCTGCAATGTGCACGAGGGCCCGGTCGGCCCCTTTGACGCTTTTTCACGTCCTCAGATCACCGCGTCACCGCATCAAACTGCTGCCGGAGGGTCTCGTCGGCTATCGTCCGCCTGAAGATCACCGCATACGAGCGCCAGCCCGCCAAGGGCTCCTGCATTGAGGCCATCGTGTGAGTCTCTTCCGTCCGGAAAAAGAGTCTTTTTTGCGTCTCTCCGCTCCTGCGACCGGTTCGTGCTCACCGGTTGTGCGGGCAAGGCCGAGACGCGTCCCCTGAACCGAGAGGATCGCTAACGCTGCTCTTCTCTTGAAGGTTCCGCACAGAAAGGGGGAAAGTGTGTGCCAACCCGAGGGCCCCGTGGGTCGCAAAGAAAATCAAAGGTATCGGCAAGAAATCGTTTCATCTGAAAAATGTAACCATTTGACCCCCGAAGGACGGCGTCGCACACCGGACGTGAGTCCGCGGGGTCACTCGGGACGAGCGTCCGCAAGGAGGAGTCACACATCGGTCAAACTGTTTCCCGACTCACATTCACAGTTTCCTCACTTGTGATTCCAACAGCCTTCCATTCTCACGCTCTTCCTTTCGCTTGCGCATCACAACCCCTTTCGGACGATGGACAAGTTAACCGCCTCTGTTTGGGAGGCAATAACATTCATCGCTGACCCGACTTCCTAAACACCCCCTCCACATACACGCTTTTCTTGTAATTACATCACAAAACTAATCAGAAAACAAAAACTTGATAGAAACAATGAACAGATCGAGCAACAGATACAAGTTCTCTAAATATAAGTAAGGTTTCATTCAAGAAGGTTCCATTTGCTGAGATAAAGAGCGTTATAAAATCATTTGAGAAGTTTAACAGAATAGAAAAGTATCAAGCAAATAAGGCAATTAAAGATGTGAAATAATGACACAATAATGTTTTGCTTTCATTTCTAGAAGTGAGTGAATTAGCTGCACGTGTCTGTATTTTCTCAGGGGTTCCAGAGTTTCCGAAAAGTGACAAGTGAGAGATGGAAAGTTTCCAGCAACGAGCAAGAAACAAGGGTTCACAGAGTCGTCCCGACCGGCTTCATCACTTCTTGCGCGAGCGGCTTAGAGCAGCGCTTCTGCAGTTAAGTTTAAAGAACTGCACAATGCAAAAATGATTTCAAAGTGAAACCACCAATTAACTGACTTCTTTCGCTCATGCAATTATTTTGTAGTAACTGAGAAAAAATGCTGACTTTTTCTGCAATAAATGATTATGTTTCTCATTAAAATATTGTTTGCTTATTTGTTTCGAAGCCCAAAGGGGAGTATGTGAGAGCAGGAGTTTGATGGCCATGCCAGTTAAACGATTATCTTGTAATTAATAGAAAGAGATGAGCAGGTGGTTTGCGCAGACGTTGACTGTGCCGAAAGGTCCTGGAAATTCTGATATTTCCTTTCACCCCATGGGAAGTACACTTGTGCTACGGTGTGTTTCGGAAGCCCCACCTTCC
This sequence comes from Scleropages formosus, assembly GCF_900964775.1. Taxonomy (NCBI): domain Eukaryota; kingdom Metazoa; phylum Chordata; class Actinopteri; order Osteoglossiformes; family Osteoglossidae; genus Scleropages; species Scleropages formosus. Next base: position 1,328,106 of record NC_041824.1, read on the forward strand.
CCTCCTGTACTGGCACCGGCCCTCTACCCTCCACAGACCTTCTACGCAGTACATTTACGCTCACTTTTACTCACTTGCCAGACGCTTCTCTCCAAAGAGACGCACGTCTCCGAGAACAACACAGTTCTTTTCTGCTCACTCGTTAATAGAAATAATAATAATTACAGTTGTAGCGAATAAACCTTCTTCTCGAAACTCAGGTTTCTCAGTTCTGGAGTTTTCCGTCAGGTTTTGCCGGAGGACCTACATGGCAGGGCCTGGTGCTCCTTCCATTCGAACCCCGATCGACTGTAGCTGAGAGTCCGGCACATGGGGGGGTCGGCCTACACCACCGTCTCGCTCGAACCCTAAGGGAGCATTTCCATCTGGCAAATCGTAGCCTCCTGTATCTTAAGTCAGCGTGTGAAAGGTTGAAAGAGTTAAATGCTGCGGTGCTTTTGAATCTACAGAAGGGTCGGGGGTTGAGGGGGTGAAAGAACGAGGCTTCTGTTTTTTTAAACAATAACCATGAGAAGCATTATTTCGCTCCACGGTGTTTCGGAAAACAATCTGTCTGCGCATAAAAGTTGCGCCCGGTTGTATTCGCAAGTAAAGGAGCACCGGATGCAGTAAAGAGCGGAAGACATTCGCTGCCAAGTCCAAGGTGCGAAAAAGGTTGACGCAACAGCTTCAGCTGAAGTTGGAGAGTTTGTCAGATTGCCAGCGTGACGCACGAGTGTGTGTCTCCACCGAGAAGCGTCCAGCCGCAAGGTCACGATGGGTCCATCCGTGTGTATTCTGGGGTTTCGGCTCCATAGCGACAAAGCGAACAAACCAGGAAATCCAGAGGCGATTAAGAAATGAATAAGACCGGTTTGCTTAGATGCTAGAAAACAGAAAGCAACGAGACGCCCCAAGGGATGACCACAAACTAAAGTGAAAAGTACAGCGCAAGTGACCAACACACGGAACCGGCGAGCCTCGAAAGAACCTAAACCAGCGAACGTTGTCAGAACATTCCTCCCATCTCACCGTTGCGAAGCCGAAGACGAGAAAACACACGCAAACCAGGATGTGCGAAAGGTGCGACGGTTTGCGGCGAAGCCGGAGCGCTTGTCAGATCAGCGCTTCTGGGTGGCGCGAGCAGGATGACTGCGAGCGAACTCTTCCTGCAGCTGCTGAAAGCAGTGGAGCCGAACCGTACCTTCCCAGCGCTTCCCTCACTCACTGCTGCTCGTCACCTTCCGGTCATTCATGGGCTCGGGTTACTCTGCGCAGGTGGACGCAGCAGGAAAGTAGGATTCCGGCCCCTCGCCACGTTTCTGCTCTCTTCAGCCACAGTTTACCATGCGGGCACCTCGGTACAGATACTCTCCTTCATTCTGTACCGTTCAGGTGTGAACCTCAGATGTGTGGCTGGGATTGCGTGATGTCACATGCGAGAGGGAAATGTCCGAGCCTTCGTTGGAATAAGTTGTGAAGAGTGTAGTAATGATACCAGTTTTCATCATTTCGTTTGCTGCTGGACGAGAAATTACATTTACATTTATTCATTTAACAGACACTTTCCTCCAAAGCGACGTACATCTCAGAGAAATACAGTTTGTATATTACATTAGCTGAAAGACATGGTTGCAGACATGTGATTCTTAAGTAAACTTAGCTTGTTTTTGCCAAATGAATCCCTTTGGCTAACATTTTTACTTTCATCTATTCATTTAGCTGAGGTGTTTCTCCAAAGCAGCTTTCAGTGTTGAGGTCGCAGTTACACACACACACACACACACACACACACACACACACACACACACACACTTTCAGAACCGCTTGTCCCAGACAGGGTCACAGGGAACCAGAGCCTACCCGGTAACACAGGGCGTAAGGCCAGAGGGGGAAGGGGACACACCCAGGACGGGACACCAGTCCACCGCAAGGCACCCCAAGCAGGATTCAAACCCCAGACCCACTGGAGAGCAGGACTGTGGTCCAACCCACTGCACCACCACACCCCCAGGTCACAGTTATTTACCCATTTATACAGACAGGTAACTTCAGGGCAAGTACCTTGTTAAGGGTACTGCAGCCAGAGGTGGGGATTGAACCTACAGCCTTTGGAAGGAGAGGCAGTAGCTCTAACCACTACACGACCAGCGGTACACCTGTTGACTGTGGTCCTGCAAGCATTTTTTGCAGTGATGCTGCTTGTCATACAGCGGCTTTTAGGAGTCATTCTTTAAAAAAATATCTTCCAAAGATACTGTTGGTCAGAACTAAACGCTGAGTTACTTTTCAGATCACTCACTGGATATACTTGTACAGGTGGTCCCCTATATGTGATGGTTCGACTTTACAATGGTGAGCTGGCGATAGACATTAAGTAGAAACCGTACTTCAAATTTTGAATTTTGTTTTTTTTCCGGGGCAACCGATATGCGGTGCGATACTCTCTCGAGATGCTGGGCAGCGGCAGCGATCCGCATCTTCCAGTCCGCCACGCGGTCGCTATACAGATACCCCCTGTTTCTGCGTTGTGTTTTGTGCATCCGGAATGTCACCGAAACGCCCATCTGTGTCTCCTGCTACTGCGGGGAAGAAGAAGAGGAGGGCGGTTACTGTTGAGGAGAAACTCCAGATAATTGCCCAGCATGAAGGCGACAAGCCCGTAATGGCCATCGCACGTTGCTAGGCTGTGATGTTCGCTAGGTTAGGTGTACTATATGCTTTTTAGACTTAGGATATTTTTGAATCAGAGTGGGTTTCACAGAATTTAACCCCATCGTAAATCGGAGACCACCTGTATACTGTATTCACTAATACTACTAATTCAACAAGAAAATTAAGGAAGCATCGAAAACTTCAAAAGAGACAGACTTGGCCAGTTTTGTTACCTGCTCCCCAAGTTTCCATGGCCTTTGATCATCTCATGACCACATATGAACTGTATTTCATCATTCACAAGCCTCCACATCTTCACCGCAGCACATTGTGTCCTCCTCACTTTTTGTGCTCTGTGATTGTAAAGAAACTCCAACTTGAGTTCACCAACCTTCATAACACCAGCTGACCTGAGAAATGGTCTTAGATTGAAGGGATGATTAATTTTTCTGTCTGCTCTGCCAGTTTGTGTGGATTCCTTCAGTAGATGCAAGTTAGGCACATGCTCGCACCTGACTCACATGCCACTTGGTACGCAGGCCTGTTCCAACAACAAACTGAATCAAGTGCCAACTTGAAAAGCTTGGTGGCTACTGGCATACAGCACAAGGAGAAAAGAAAATATGTTTAAAAAGTATGCAGCAGTAACGGCCTCTTTATATATCCTGTGTCTATTTAATAGGCTTCTTAGCGTTAGAGCATGATCTTTGATTGGCAATATGAGATCTGTACCCAGTAAACTCTGTTATTTAATGCTGATTTTTCCCACCAGGGACCAGTGTGAAGTGAAGGTAACTTAAGTCTGTTACACTAAGTTGAGGTCAATATTTTACACGTACGACAGGACTTTTTTTGGGTGTAAATGTTTTAGATCTTAAGGGAAATATTGCAGTGCATTTCAGCATTAAAAAACACCATTTTGGTTCTGCATAATTCATATGATTGGATTAAATAGTTTAAGGTGTTCATGCAGCGTCTTAACTGTTTGTCCGCACTTGTCACAAATTTCCCTTTAGAATAAATACCCTTGTTTTCTAGGAAGAGCAGCATGATTTTTATGGTCTGAGATTTCGGATCTACCATGTGGGCCCACCACCCACAAGGTCCTACATGGGGGTTGGGTGCAATGCCTTTCATGCAGCGGGAGGGGATGGGGTGGTGCGTGGCGTCACGGCCCCTCGCGGCAGAAACTGGCTCTTGGCACCTGGAATGTAACCTCGCTGGGGGGAAGGAGCTGAAACTGTTGCAGGGGGTAGAGATACCAACCAGCTCATCGCTGGAAACAAACTTCCAGTCCTACGGGACACTTCCCAAACATGCTGTTTGAGAAAGGTCTGAAATATCATTAAGGACTGCACTCACCCAGCTCACCACCTGTTTGCCACACGTCCGGCAGACGCCTCTATTGTATCCGTTCAAGAACAACAAGACTGAAGAACAGCTTTTACCTACGAGCCATCAGACTACTTAACAGCGAGTAGTCCTGCTCTGCGACACTTATAACTGACACGTTATTACTTCTCTTCCAGAGCCCTGGACATTACTTCTCAGTGTTCACTATTTACTGTTTATTTACTATTTATTGTACTTGTATTTATTTGTACCTGCCCTTTTATACTTGATTTTTGTGCCGCCTTACTTATCAGCACTTCTTTGTCTAAATACATGTTTGTTCATGTCTGTTCGCGTCTATATGAGCCTCGTCACAAGCATTTTAATGCCCAGTGTACCCAGTAGAACTGTGCAAATGACAAATAAGCAACTCAGACTCTGACTCTGAGCTTGCCTCGGTGAACGAGAGAGTCGCCTCAATGCAACTAAAGGTCGCAGAAAGGAAGACTTCGACTGTTGAGTGTGCTTATGCACCAAACAGCAGTTCGGACTATCTGACCTTCTTGGAGAGGGTGGGTGTGGTTCTGGACAGGGCCCCACCTACAGACTCCATAGTCCTTCTGGGGAACTTCAACGCTCAGGTTGGCAATGACTGGGCAATCTGGAGTGGGGTGATGGAGTAGAACAGCTTGTCTGATCTAAACCCGAATGGTGAAACGTTATTGGACTTCTGTGCTACCCATTGTTTGTCCATAACAAACACCATGTTTAAACACAAGGATGCTCATAAGTGTACTTGGTACCAGAGCTCTGTGGGCCAAAGGTCAATCACTGACTTTGCAGTCCTTTCATCTGACTTGATGCCTTATGTTCTGGACACTCAGGTGAAGAGAGGTGCTGAGCTGTCAAGTGATCACCATCTAGTGGTGAGCTGGATCAGATGGCGGTGAAAGTCCAGAATAATTTTAACTCCCACCTCGGTGAGAAATTCTCCCATGTCCTGAAGGTGGTAGAGGACATGGAGTCTGAATGGACCCTGTTCAAAACCTCCATTGTGGAAGCAGCCAGGCCCAGCTGTGGCCAAAAGCTTGTTGGTGCCAGTCACGGTGGCAACCCAAGAACCCGCTGGTGGACATCAGTGGTGAGGGAAGCCATCAAGCTGAAGAAATAGGCCTTTAGGGCCTGGTTGGCTCTGGGGACTCCTGACTCAGCAGATAGGTACTAGCAGGAAAAAAGTCAGCAGCGGCTGCGGTTGCAGAAGCAAAATCCAGAGTATGGGAGGAGTTTAGGGAGGCCATGGAAAAATGACTTTTGGTCGACCTCAAGGAGGTTCTGGAGAACCATCCAGTGACACAGGAAGTGTCGAAGGAGCTTTGCCCAAGATGTGCTCAGTAAAGGTAGAGAAACTCTGACATCGAATGAGGATATTGTTGGGAGGTGGAAGGGACAATCTGAGGAATTCCTAAACCCAAAAGATGTACCTACCTTATAGGAGTCAGGGCCAGAGGCTTCCCGGGTATCAGAGTCCATTTCCCTGGTGGAAGTCACTGAGGTAGTTGGAAAGCTCCACAGTGACAAAGCACCGGGGGTGGATGAGATTCGCCCAGAACTGCTTAAGGCTATGGATGTTGTAGGGCTGTCATGGCTGACACGTCTTTGGAATGTTTTATGGACCTCAGAGACAGTGCCTTTGGATTGGCAAATTGGGGTAGTGGTTCCAATCTTCAAGAAAGGAGACCGGAGAGTGTGTGCCAAGTATCGGGGTATCAGACTTCTCAGCCTCCCTGGGAAAGTCTACGCCAGGGTGCTGGAAAGGAGGCTCCGGCTGATAGCTGAACCTCGGATTGAGGAGGAACCAAGCGGATTCCATCCTGGCCGTGGAACAGTGAACCAGCTTTTTACCCTCTCACAGATAATTGAGGGAGCATGGGAGTTCGCTAATCCAGTCTACATGTGTTTTGTGGACTTGGAGAAAGCCTACGACCGGGTCCCCCAAGAAATTCTGTGGGAGGTGCTTAGGGAGTATGAGGTACCGGGGCCACTATTGTGGGCCATTCGGTCTCTGTACACACGGAGCGTGAGGTGTGTCCGCATACTCGGCATTAAGTCAAGTCCATCTAATGTGGGTGTTGGACTCCGCCAAGGTTGTGTCTTGTCTTCACTCCTGTTTGTCATTTTCATGGACAGGATATCAAGGTGGAGTAAAGGTCAGGAGAGCATTCTTATGCAGGAGTCAGAAGGTGACGTCTCTGCATTTTGCGGATGATGTCCTTTTGGCACCATCACATGGTTGCCTCCAACATCTAATGGAACGATTTGCAGCCGAGTGTGAAGCGGTTGGGATGAGGATCAGCACCTCTAAGTCTGAGTCCATGGTTCTCTCACGGAAAAGGATGGCATGCCCCCTCCAGGTAATGGGAGAGAATTTCCCCCAGGTGGAGGAGTTTAAGTATCTTGGAATCTTGTTCACTAGTGAGAGGAGAAGCGAGCGTGAGATCGGCCGCAGACTGGGAGCAGCGGCAGCAGTAATGCGGTTGCCGTACCGGACTGTAGTGGTGAAGGGGGAGCTGAGCCATAAGGCAAAGCTTTCTATTTACCGCTTGATCTATGTCCCTAACCTCACCTATGATCATGAACTCTAGGTAAGAAGGAAATATGGTGTGGTGGTGTAGTGGGTTGGACCACAGTCCTGCTCTCCGGTGGGTCTGGGGTTCGAGTCCCGCTTGGGGTGCCTTGCGATGGACTGGTGTCCTGTCCTGGGTGTGTCCCCTCCCCTTACGACCTGTGTTACCGGGTTGGCTCCGGTTCCCTGCGACCCCGTATAGGACAAGCAGTTCTGAAAATGTGTGTGTGTGTGGGGACAGAGCAAAAGCAACAGCCCTGAGATGTATAAACAAGTCCCTCGTCACTTGCTCTCTGTTCCTGGGACAAACTGGAGAAACATTTTACTAAAAATAAGTTGTCCTCAGCCAAAAGCACTTTGAATATTCACAACGGATTTTTGCGTGTTGGGTTTATTTTTACATCGGCCACTTTCTCCCGTTAGTCTGGTTGCAAAACGTCAGAGAGGACAATGCAAGTGACGTGAACTCGAACAAGATGCTCCGGGGCCCAGATGAGAAGCATTCAAGGTTTTTGTGTTATTCTCTCCTATTTAACGAATGAATAAGTCGAGACATTGTGTTGTGGCTGAATGATGCCCATACGATGAGAAAGGTGCCGTGTGAAACAGCAGTTCTTTCTGTACCGTGAAGTGCCACTTTTCACTATGCTTCATGGCGACAAACAGGATAAGCTGCTTTATTGGATGGAATGGAGAATTAGTTACATGTTTCTCACAAAATTATTATTTTTTCTTTTAGAAACATTTTGACTTGATATCGCTAGCAGTGATGTTGTAATAAAACGATGCATAATTTCTGTCTTTGAGGCTGTTTCTTGTGTTCTATAAAGCAGCATTCTCCGAAAAAGAAGTAACTTCTGCACAAAATGACATTACATTGGGTTAATCTTTACCTTACTGTGGAACTTCACAGCTTATATGCAATTTGTGTGTGTGAGTGTGAGAGAATCTTTTACCTGACAGCACGGTGTGTACCATAGTAATTACCCCACAATAAGCGCAGGGCTCACTTCCTCATACCATTGTCCTCGAACCCCCATCTCTGCTGTTTAAGCTTTACCACTTCCATACAAAGACTCTAATCCCTTCATTATATTTACCTGCTCTGATGGTTGCTTACATCAGTGGCCATTACAGCAGACAGACAGACACACACACACACACACACACACACACACACACACACACACACACACACACACACACACACACACACACCCTTTTGCACGGGGATTTCCATCCTGGACACTTCACAAATATGCAAACACCATACTGCAGGACACCATGCGGTGACACTAGTTACAGCAGGTATTGTTCCTAAAAGGGTCGTAGTCATGTTTATATCTGGAAAGTTAAGAAGAGTGCGGTACAGTGGTGCAGCAGGTAGCACTCCTGGGTTGTGGATTCGATTGTGGGTCTCAGTTTGACTCAGCCATCTTTGAGGTGAATTATTCACTCTATATTGTCTGCCATGGATGAATGAGTGACTCTGTGTGTGTGTGTGTGTGTCTGGTTTACCGCATCCTCCTCCTCCACCTCAAGCTCCTGCATTGCTCTGTGGCTTTGAAAATCTGCATAAAAAAAAGATAACAAAAATATTTTTCAGAAACATAACACTTATTCATTTGCTTTCAAGTTCTCCATCATAAGGTTTTATTTGAACAACACTGAGTGTTTTATATATAATTTATAACAGCATGTAGGCTACTAATGTCATGGTTCCACCAACAAAACTTTTCTGTGCCTCAATATCCACTAAAAAAGAAACTTGCTGTTGCACCCAAGTGGTACAACTCACCTAAAGTCAAGAAATTTCCCGGAATGAGGATTTTTCCAGAAAGTCAGAAACAGGAATAATCTGTTATGTATAAACTGGTTAATGAATTGCACCAGTTAATGAATTGCGGAGGAACGAGACACTGATGACGCTAATATTGTCCGTCCTTCGCACAGCGTTCTCGGAAATGGGAACCTGCTTTCTCCAAGCGGGAGTGTGTTCCTTCGCGTCCCGCTGGTAATTACTATGGTACGCACCGTGCTGAAACCCCTCGGACTTTCCGCTGCTCCCCTCCAGGTCAGTCCCTCACTGGGGGCTTTGTCCTGTCCTCCTGCACCCCTCACCTCTGTCACAGCACAGACTGGCGTCCCGCACCCATGCAGCCATACACAGGTGAGCCAGAGGACCTAATGAGGCCCAGCGCTGCTCAGGTAACGACACACTCTACGTCTTTCGGTGCCTCCGCTCAGGTGCAATGTTTAGCTACTTACAATTATTTGCACACCTATACAGCTGGGTAATTTTTACCGCAGCAATTTAGAGAAATTAGCACGATCTAGGGTCCTACAGCTGGAGGTGGGATTTGAACCTGCAACCTTTGGATCCCAAGGCAGCACCTCTCAGCCCTTTTCAATTTTTCTATCGAAATGCAGTCCCCCTGTGACAGCTGCAGCGCCTCAAGGGACAACACATCCTCTTACAGTAGGATACAATGTGGAAAAGCCAGTTAAACAAAAGAGGAACTTTCCAGAATAACAGCAGGCAATGAATGTGTCCGAGCCACAAAGTCAGCCTTCGGGCAGGTCCCTGCAGGTAGGAGCAGCGCCGCGGTCAAGAGGGTGTCTCTCTTCCCAGCTCGTGAAAGGACAGGAATAGCATGCAGTCAAAGGACTCTTCTTTGTTTTATGTTTTTTATTTTTAACATTATTTTGTTTTCCACCTGTCCAAGCCAGGGCCAAGTTCCCATTGCAGCCACAAAGGAGCGTGTGTGTGTGTGTGAATCCCCTCCTGCGCGTACATCACGCCTCGAGATGAACACTGAAGGAAACTCACGCCCCCCTCTCCACCCACACCGTCCTATTTAAAGACAAACGAAGCAGAAAAGGTTTTAAAATGTTAACGGTGCTGTTATCCTGTGTGTAACCGTGTGATGTAACCACATGATGCGGTACGACTGTGACCTTTAGTTGTGAACAGTGACAGATGCACATTAGAAACTGTTCAAAAACAGCAAACACCGAAATGTCATTTGGCGGATAATAAAACACAAAACTGTTATTCCTTTTTAATGCTGTTGCTGGAACCGGTTGTGTGAACAAAGGACACGGGTGCGTGAGTGTAAACACCAGCATGCAGCACAGTGTCGGTGTTGAGCTACTCAACAAATGTAAATATTGCAGGTCTGCAGCAGGAAGGAGACTGCTGCTTTTCCTCTTTGGCGACAGATGTCAGTGAAAATTCCAGAAGTATTCCTTCATTTTTAGGTGTACGGCTTTCGTTCCTTAAATGTTGCCGGTACATTTACATGTATTATTTATCAGACGCTTTTCTCCAAAACGACCAACATCTCATAGAAAATACTGTGCTCATTACTTCAGCAGGAAGAGACACTTAGATACAGATGTGTGATTCTTAAGTACAGTTAGTTTCTTCCTTTCCACCATATGAACCGATGTTCATCGCACGAGTAGCTGCATAAAATTTTATCAAAATATCCAGGATTCCTCATCACTCTCCTAGTATAAACTTTTTTTGAGATACATATAAACATTTACATTACATTACAGGAGTAGCTGCATAAAGGTTTATCCGTTGTTTAACAGGTACGATCTCAAAGTTATAGAGCATGAACATTTACACCTTATATGAACTTAAGAGACGATGGGCAAAGTGAGTCTGGAAGAGATGAGTTTCCAGACCCTTTATAAATGTGGACAGAGATTCAGCAGTTCTGAGCGAGAGGGGGAGGTCGTTCCGCCACAACGGAGCCAGAACCGAGAACCTCCGTAATTTACTTTTCGTGCGTGGGACCACCAAGCGGGCAGATGTGTAAGAGGGTAGGGGTCATGTTGGGGTGTAGCAGACGGTCAAGTTGTAGATATCTGGGAGCACTTCTATTGACGTATTAAAGTAAAAGAGCAAAAACAGCAGTAAAGTAGAGGAGCAGTGTGTCTAATTTCTGTGAGCTCATTGATGCTTCTCCTCTCCGTCCAGTTTAAATAAGTGATTGTCCCAAAGATGCTCGCAGGAATCTTGTCCGTCGTGGGACACAGTCCCCAGTTCACGTCAACATGGAGCGTCGGTGTCACAGAGGGGAAGCAGCGGTGATGGTTTATATTTAACAGTCCAGGGAACCGACTACTTCCCGGTGCGCTTATTATTTCCTCTTCACTCCTACATGTAACATTTGATTCAACATGTGCAGCTGCGCAAGCAACGAGGTCGAGTAGCGTGTTCGTGGACACTTGAGCGAGAAACCGTGGGTCGACCTCTATTTTCCTTCACCAAGTGCAGGTGAGGAACAACGCGAGCTTCCGTAGAGCAGCGTCACATCATCACGCTTCTATAGCAGTCAGGACTATGAGACCCTCCGGTGCAAACCCTGTTCCCTCACGATGTTCCCACATGGCAGCATGGCAATGCCCCACACACACTGCTAAAGACACGCAACACCTCGCATGGCCTTTCAGGTGACCACATCTGAACATCACTGAACCTTGAAGGAAAGTTCTCGATCACAGAGTGGGAAGTTAGCACTTATTAAGTGCTTGGTAAGCGTTATTATTAGTTGTAAATTGACATAAAACTCTTTATTAATCTAGAATGCCCATAAGGGTGGGAGGTTACTGGCACTTGGACCCCAGATGTTTTTTTTCTTTATTGACTCTCAGTTGGGAGTTTTTTGTTCCTTTCCTCTGTGGCCAGTAGACATACTTAAGAGTTTTAATAACTGTGTGGGTACTGTATTACTCTAATATATAGTCACCTGTCTTATTAGTTTGTCTAGTCCAGGGGTCTCCAACCTTTTTGTGAGTGAGGGCTCCCTGAAGGGATAAAATAGTCTAGACTAGAGGGCTACTTATTTGATATACTCAAAAAATATATAATTCGTTATAAACACAATGGTGCTTTTTAAACTTTCAGTTAACAACATTATCATGTCAAAAGGAGAATAAAATATCTTGATATCCAATCGTGGCATAAAAAACATTAATGATTTCTCACAAGTTGTTTTAATATTTTTTATTAAACAATCAATCCTGGATAATATTTATTGAAATATGAACATTTATCATTTTTTTCTTTCACACTGATTGATTGCACTGAACACATGATTTCCCTACAGACTCATCATCACCCTGGATGAAAACCATTTTGCACGAACCGAAGTCTTTCTCCAGTTGTTTCGTTACGTTCGCTGACATGATAGCAGTGACTCGTCGTCTTGCGATTGTGTTCGGCCCGAGTTGAACACCGGAGAGTGCAGACATGATTTCATCTCCATTCATTCTTGTGATCTTTAAAACAGTGTTCGCTATCACTGACAGTCACATACATAGCTCACTTGACAATAATTTCGCCATCCGAGAACGATTTTTTTGTGTTTTGTCAAAAAATGAGCAACCCTTGTACCTCTCTTGGATACCGCGATGCTAGCCAGAGGCATACATTCTACACTTTTTGCCTCCTTTGTGACGAGAAATTCTGTCTCCCACTCCTCGTCACAGTAATAAGTCTTTTTGTTTTTTGCAGGACCTGGCTGGTGCACCATCAGCCATAATTAATCTTGTGTTGTTTTTTCGTTATAGCTGATTTCACCTTGTTTATGCCGTCAGCTCGCTACCGCCTCAACTCACAGAGAATCGCCTACGAGAAACGTACGCTGCGTACGTTAATAAGATGCGTAGTAAACTTGTAAATATTTAAATTTTTTAAATGATGATTTTATTTGATGTTTTAATGTGATATGAAATGTTAACATAACACTTTTTCATTTTTTTTGTAAGTATAACAAAAAAAACCAAAATCAATAATTACAATTGAGCCTGTTTTATAGAACGTGCTTGGCGGGCGACTCGCAGACATGGCGGGCACCATGTTGGAGAGCGCTGCTCTGTCCCTTTGTTCAGCTCTGTGTCGTCACTGTGTGAGAAGAGCTCTGTAAAAACACATAGGATTTCACTGAAATGAAGTACTTTTCAGCCTCATTTACCCTCCAAAGAACGGGAGGCTTTTTTTTCTTGAGGTCTTCTGCATTATTCCGTAACACAAACACACACACGCAGGAGGACTTGTACGACTGCATTCCACGGAGGAATCAAGCTGTTTTAAAACACACACACAGAAACCGCTTGCCCCAAGCAGGGTCACGGTGAACCAGAGCCTAACCTGGCAACACAGGGTGTAAGGCCATAGGGGGAGGGGACAGACCCAGGATGGGATGCCAGTCCACCGCAGGGCACCCCCAACAGGACTCGAACCCCAGACCCACCGGAGAGCAGGATCCAGCCAAGCCCGCTGCGCCTCTGTGCCACCGCACCCCCCGCCATTTTAAAAGCAATGCTCCTCACTAGCTCCCTGATATGAACATATTGTTAGGTGTTTCCGTTATTTTGTCCGCCTCCTGCATTATCACATTTGAGACGAGATACTCTATCGTCATTGTATGCGGCGCAATGAAATTTCGTGTGGCAGCCCTCAGAACAGCAGCAGAAAGAAGGACCACTTTAAATAAATAAATAAATAAATACATAAATAAGAATTAGATTGAAACGTAAGTCCTTTCATGTAGCTTTTCTAGGGCTAACGTACCCTTGGCTTGCGGGGAATGTACTGTATTTGTTCATTCTGGTATGATTCTGTAGCCCAAGAAGGAAATTTTGATATTGGAAATCTCTCTGAACTGTGTGAACCTGCAGTGTATTGTTTTTACATATTCTCCTAGAGCAAATAAGGTGGCAATATTATCATTTTTATTCTCTGCTCAAGTGTGAAATAATTTTCATTGTTAACCATTCCTTGTATCTGCGTTTGATCTTTAAGCTCATCAATATTTCAAAGGGGAACTTTCTCATTCCACCCATGCGGCTCTGAAATTCCACACCTTTGACGCATGATTTGCATTGGGAACGAAGCCGTTCCCCTGGTGCAGTGAAAGAAACAGCAAAAAGTCATCGAGGAATTTTCCCTTTTTTCTCACACGGGGTGGAGCTGCTCACAAAGTAGGAGGATTTGTTGACACAAACAAGAAGGAATGAGGAAAAACCGTGCCGGGAGACTATTTAAGCAGTGAGCAGAGCAGAGGCAGGAAACACGAGTTCTGCGTTCACACCTCGTCTCACGCTCGTCTCCTCTGGCTTCACACCTGCCGCAACGCCAACACATCAAGGACCAAGCATGACGTGCTCTTCAGCGTGCACTCTGGCCCTGTTGGCCACCCTCTGTCTGCACCTGTTCGTCTCCCCCTCGCAGTCAGGTGAGTTTCCTCCAGCTTCGCGCCACTCCCGAGAAACGGCAAACCGCAAACGCTCCTTACTGAGCCACGGTCCCGCGTTGGGCCTTCGGTAAGGTGCCCAAAGTACAGCGGTCGGGTCGTTTCCTTTTCTCAGAGCCACGAACGAGGTCTCAACCTGAACTGCAGGATGCAAACTTTGGACCGTAGACCCACCTGTCTCTGTCTCTGGAGGGTTGTGGTCATTCAGCCGTTAGAAGCAATAAGCAGCACTGGACCGTATGACCACTATGAGTCGCTACTGCTTCTACGTGTGAACAAACGGCCACGGTGCTGACGTCCCTGCTGTCCTGCCCCCCCATCCCCCGTCCCCACAGCGAGCTGCTGCCTGCGTTACTCCATGAAGAAGTACCCCTGTCACAAGATGAAGACCTACAGCATCCAGAGCATGATGAGCAGCTGCGACATCAACGCTGTTATGTGAGTGTCCCCTTGGAGGACTTGGATCACTTCTATTGCAGATTCCCATCATCGGGTCCAGCGCTACATCAACTACTGGTGTAAAAAGGTGGTGAAACGAGATGTGACACTGTGACTTGACGTGATGTGAGTCTCAGGGTTTTATGACTCACTGGTCAACGGACTGGCTACTAGTGGCCGCCGTTAGCAACACGAGTCATGATGAACAATCCCGTCGCCGAAGACCACGGTGTTCACTCTCTGCTCTGTGTGTGTGTGTGTGCCCCGCCTCCAGTTTCCACACAATGAAAGGCCGCTACATCTGTGCAGACCCTGCTCAGAAGTGGACTTTGGACAGCATCCAGTGCCTCAAGTAAGTGTCCGCTAGCAGGAATGTGCCCGTAGAAAGAGTTTCACTGCATCGTTCCATGAAAGTCAGTTCCACAGCCAGTCTCACCCTCCCGCGGTTCTTGGCGTGACCTCCCATCCAAGTAGTCCAACCAGCTTTGGAGAACCTGTTCATTTGCTATCTTGTACGTGTCTAAGAACCTCTCCTGTTACCACAATGGGCACTTAACCCCACTTTAATTTTGCCTTTAAGCTGCTGCTTTTCTCTTCTTCATAATTTCCTTTTTCATTTACATGTATTTATTTATCTGACACTCTTCTCCAAAGCAACTTCCAGTGAACTGTATGTAGTGTTATGAGCCCACACACCTTATTCACTGCGGTGACTTACACTGCTAGATACACTACTCACACTGGGCCACTCATCCATACATCAGTGGAACACACACACACACACACACACACACACACACACACTCTCTGTCACTCACACACTGTGGGTGAACCTGAACAGCATGTCTTTGGAGTGTGGAAGGAAACCAGAGCACCCAGAAGAAACCTACACAGACATGGGGAAAACATGCAAACGCCACACTCTTGGTATATAATTGTCTTAAAATGACATTAAACTCGGTTTGGTTGCGTTACCATCAACCGGATAAGGAGTCAGGATGTGGCATGGTTGTACGACGCCACCTGCTGGCGGACAGTGTTGTCACATGGAATTCCTGAGAAAAATCATAAGGAGAATCACTCACTGTACTGCTGTCAGTGCATAAAGTACAGTAAAACAGCCTTAAAAGGGATCCTTTGTTAAAGACCATGTTTTCACTTCCGCAGCGCAAGGACCAAGAAGGCACAGTGAGAATGGCACTTCAAGATCTGGAATCGAGAACGGATGAAAAATATTCAGAGCTTTGATATTTTTATTGATATTTCTCAATTTGAGAGTTTGAATCTTTCGCTTTCTTGAAAGCTGATAGTTGCAATGTCCCTTTTCCTTATACCACACTTTACCCATGGAATCAGGAAAATGTTCTCATCCTGCTGTGTATTCTGTTTTTGGTTGCTGTGCTTATGTTTAAACTATGAGAGTAAGTCCAAATGTCAGCAGACATGTTAACATCACTGCGGGAACCCATGTTTTACCCTCATATTTACATTTGGTCTGTATTTTTGAAGCGCAGAAATAATGCAGCATTGGGGACATGAAGCAATATAATGTGTTAAGCAAAATATTTTTGCTGTTATTTCCCAAGTGTAGCTCTATCTAAGTGCTCAAAAGATCTTTTGTGTCATACTGCCTAATTCTTATAGGATGCATGAAGCAAAAGCTGTAATTGCTGAAATATTTGATTAAACATGTTGATTGGTTCTGTCTGAGCTTTTAACTTTGTTTTCCTCGTGTCCGAGTGTTTGTTCAAGTGCGTCCATGTTACAGGCGTCTGCTGAGAGATCAGTGTCCGATCCTGTAAAATGAACATTCAAAGATATAACACAGAATGATGGTGTCACTCAGCATTCCCTCTCGATTTTTATTTATCACATGTATTGCCTTTCCCTAGATACTGGAAAATTGGCCTTTTTTCCTCCAAATTGGCAAAAGTATTGAAACATAATAATTCTGCAGTGCACACCACTTTATCTAACAGGTCCATGTTAGTGGACTTAGTTTGCCTTAGTTCGGTGTGGCTCCAGGAAAAATCAACATCAGATCCAGGATGGATTACAAATAACACCCAGGCTTAAATCTGCCCTGCATTGTGGCTCAAACACACAATGCCATTAACCACTTTCAGCAAAGTAGGACTCGGACCATTATTTACTGTTACTTAATATTTACCAACAAGATGCTACTATGTTCACACTTGTAGGAAGCCCTGGAGCGAAACGAAACCACCAACTTCTGTCTCACGTTCACGCCGGTTCAACTAATTTAGTCCAGCACAGCTCCACAAAAAAAAAGATGCGGAAAAACAAACTTTGAGGTCACAACCATAAACTCGTTACTTCCGACTGTTATGCCGCTCATTTTCGTTTATTTATGTATTCTGTCGCTGATGACTTTTGTCGACTTATTCAGCTTATCGTTCACAAAAGTGAAATTAAACGAGCCTCACGAATCTCCGACCTCCCTCTCCAAGTAGGAGGAAGTGTCTTCTTCTCCTACGTACAGCTTCCGCCCGCAACACACCGCCCACCACGATCACAGCGCCCCCTACCGGCGCAACTAAGTCTCCGTTTGTGTGAATGAGAAGAGTTGGAGGACTGATCCCTGATTCGGGTTCGAGTCCTCGCTGAAGGGTCCAGATTGAGACAAATAAATCAAATAAAGGAAAACATGAAGACAGTACGTCTTGGTAAAATAATGCATCTTGACACAGACGAGCGCACTTTGTGTATTTTTTTTTTTTTTAGATATTACTCCACTTGCCTTTGACTGAAGCGGGGTGAACGACGGGAACGTCCACGCAACAAAGTGAACACGTGTCCAGTGTAGTGTGGGTAGGGGGACAGGAGCGCAGGGCAGGATTCATTTATACTTCTGTTTTTCTGCGGGGGGTGCGGTAGCATAGCAGGTTGGACCAGGTCCTGCTCTCTAGTGGGTCTAGGGTTCGAGTCCTGCTTGGGGTGTCTTGCAGCGGACCGGCGTCCTGTCGTGGGTGTGTTCCCCTCCCCCTCCAGCCTTGCGCCCTGGGGTAGGCTCTGGTTCCCCAACCCTGTATGGGATAAGTGGTTCAGAAAGTAAGTGTGTGTGTGTGTGTGTGTGTGTGTGTGTGTGTGTGTGTGTGTGTGTGTGTGTGTGTGTGTGTGTGTGTGTGTGTGTGTGTGTGTGTGTGTGTGTGTGTGTGTGTGTGTGTGTGTGTGTGTGTGTGTGTGTGTGTGTGTGTGTGTGTGCGTGCTGGTGGTGCAGTGGGTTGGCCCATGTCCTGCTCTCCAGTGGGTCTGGGGTTCGAGTCCTGCTTGGGGTGCCTTGCGATGGACTGACGTCCTGTCCTGGGTGTGTCCGCTCCGGCCTTATGCCCTGTGTTGCCGGGTAGGCTCCGGTTCTCCCCCCACAACCCTGTATGGGACAAGCGGTTCAGAAAATGTGTGTGTGTGTTTTTCTGCCCGAGACGCATGACTGCGTCAAAAACGACCTTGGACTTTTGTTTTTCTTTAATTTCTTTGTGTTGAAAAGTTTAATCATTTCAAACTCCCGGAGTTTGCCCAAAATTTTTACTTTTGATAGCCCTCCACTCCGTTTTTATGCATTTTATTTATAGTTTGTACTTTTTATGTGAAAAATAATAATTTTCATTTTTAAAGAGTACAGAACGCATGGATGCGGTAGACAATTTGAACAGAGCAGGG
The DNA here is from genome assembly GCF_900964775.1 of Scleropages formosus. NCBI lineage: Eukaryota > Metazoa > Chordata > Actinopteri > Osteoglossiformes > Osteoglossidae > Scleropages > Scleropages formosus. The sequence goes on from NC_041824.1 coordinate 1,346,085, forward strand.
ATAAGGAAATAGGCCTCTTACGGTAATGAAGTCCTCAGCAGTTTTGTTCCCAATGGTGTCCACTATGTTTATGGAAATAATGATGATGGTTAAAAAAATGTATGATTATAATGTTGACAAAAATATATGCTGTCTCATGTCTTCCAAAAGGATGATATTATTTTAATTTCCTTAAGATTCTTCAACAATGACGACGTATTTAAGTTATGAAAAGCAAAATATGACATCACATAAAATCACGGAATTTAAGGTAGTATTTCAATATTTTAAAATGTGAACAGTGTCAATAAACATATTAATAGTAACTTCCTCATAAATGTTTATCTGCATTTTTCATACACAGATGAGACGGTCGAAGTACTTCACAAAACAAGAACTGAAGCTCAAGCAAGTTAAAGTTCTTAACATTAAGGAAACCCCCAAATGCAAGGTTGGGAGAAATAAAACAAGATAAATAAAAGCAGGCGGTGGCGCAGCGGACTTGATGGGGTCCTGCTCTTGAGTGGGTCTGGGGTTCGAGTCCCGCTTGGGGTGTTCTGTGTCACTGTGATGGATTAGCATCCCGTCCCGGGTGTGTCGTGTCGTGTTCCCTTTCCTCCAACCCCAGGGCTAGGCTCCAGCTCCCCGGGACCCCGAATGGGACAAGCGGCTTCAGACAATGTGATGTAAATAGAAGCAGGTACTGCGCGTTCATAAGCGACTCAACTCTCGATCCCACCGAGAACATTATGCGTTTATGCGGCCGGTAAAGAATATTTACTTTATCGCCACGGAAAAGGGGCGGTTCGTCCAGTTCTCCGTTTTTCTGTGTCACAGGCATCACCTTACAAAACGATCAATGATGAAAAATGTACTTCAGAAATTAAGTGTAATAATATTTGAGCTGCTAGTGCTATTCTGTAAATTTTTTAAAATTGTCTGGAATATGCTAAAGCTCTGTGTGTGCATGTCAATAGTGCGAACGTACATATGGTAATACTGTACTTTGGGTTCACACTTAGGCGTGGGGATTAAACTCATCAATAACGAACTACCGTCATTTTTTTTCGCACGGCTGCCGCCGTTCACCGGAAGTTACGTGTCGGGCGAACCCGGCGCGCTCTGAAGCAGCGCGAGCCGTGATAAGGCAGAAAGCGGGCGCTGAATGAAAGACGGAGTTTCGCGCCACTTCGGCTCCACTGGCGCGACGTGTGCGCGCGAGGCGTATTGCCACCGCCCCCGGCTGTTCGCTGTGCCGAATGTGAACTGCACGCGTAGTTATCATATGCATATATATTGATGCTCAATATTTTACTTAAAAAAAAAAAAACACAGTTCAGGTGCATTAGACTAGTCGAACAAGCTCACGCTCCGTGTTTCGTGCCACGCGCCTGCCGCCGCCAGAGTCGTTCATGAAGAAAGTCGAGTCACTTGTCTTGTCATAATAATTTTCCTGCCAGGTAGGAATCATGTAGCTTTCGGAAGTTTTTCGGAAGCCGTTTCCCTAAGTGCTGCGCTCTTACATCTTCGTTATGTTTTCCACATCCCTCCGTTTTGGTTTTTTTTTTTAATAATATAAACTTTGCAGGAGTCCAAATGGTAAGTGTCACTAATACTGACTGACGCGTTCAGTTAATCCTCCTCCTTGGTTTCGGCAAAACTGCTGTTCCTCGGTACCTCATGGATGTACTTTGCATTTATAGTGTATGTCCTCATTCTGAAGAGAAAAGTTCCCTGAGAGCTTAGCACAAACACACACACACACTTGGTCTTTGGTTTTGCAATTTCGTGGCCTTCGGAGCCCTTCCTCTCAAGTAAAAGGTGAGACACAAGCTGTTTCACACCTATGGTCAAAGTGAATATAAGGAGAGATCTGCTGGATTGGGTCATGTTTGTACTAATTGTCTTTTTTCTGAAAAGGTTTTTGGATCTTCCGCCAACCGGGTCGATGTTTGCCGACACTGCAGACATGATCCAAACAAGTTAATGGCGCCTCCTTGTTATTCATGTGGTTTCATACTAAATATTGACACTGTAGTTAATGGCGAACAGAGCACACAGCCAGTGACGGGGGGTAGAACAGCCCTGGATGAGGACAGTGGACAGATGGACCCCGTTATGCAGATCCCTATGAAATGAACAGTGAAGTTCTGACAGAGCACCACTGACCCTTCCTCAAATACAGCATTGCCTGTGCACTGCATACTCGCTTCTAAACAGCTCACATTTATAACATGGTAAACGTGCGGCACGTCTAACGCTGCCCATCGCCTTTCAGTCCACGTGATGGGGTTTTACCTTGTTGGCTCCCACCCGGACAGAGAGCACAAGCAGTGTGCAACGTGGATCTTTGTTAATATATTTATGTTTCCTTGCCAGGAGGGAGATTTAGTGCTTTATTGCGTTTTATGGCCCATCACTTGTGAACTCGTACATATCATTTTAAGGTTTGTTCCTTGATTTGCATTTGTTCGTTTGCACCACGAGCAGGTTTGTCTTCTGTTATGTCCTGCAAAGGATGCTGGGAAACTGCAGCTTGAAGATGAAATGTGGAAGGTTGATGGATGGTTTTTCATTGCTGTTTTTGTTTTATTAAATAAATTCTTCCATTTAGTGCACTCTGTGTTTTCGTCATGCATTTGGGGAAAGTGAATAAATGTAAATATGGTTAGGCAGCTGCCACATTTATCTTATTAACTGTACTTTTGTGAGATGAGCTCACTTTTGTAGCATTTCAAGAATGGTCCTAGGAAGATGGTCCTAGAATGGGCTGTTTTTTCCTAGAAAATTTATAGCTCTGTTTTGTCTTTTGATATACAGAAAACTAATTTTATCTATGATATTTTAAAGATGGTCAATAACTTCTCGGAACACAAGGGCCAGGCAGGGGATGCTTTACAATATTCTGAACCTGTGTAACTTGATCCTCTTCTTAAGTATGTTGTGCATCTTTCATGTGGGACGTGACTGTGGTGCTTCTCTCCGTCTTTTCGCCACTTTTTCTATAACTGATTGTAGGAGTCGGAGTGCTGAAAGTCCATTTACACATGACACAAGGTGTGTGTGTGTGGATGGGCTGGTGATTTTCTCAAGGATTTAGATTTCTGTTCTGTGTGAGCTCACCCATTTGATGGAATTGGAAAGTATTGTTTCATACCTCAATCTATTTTTTTTCCTTTTTGGGTTGAGGGCATCTTTTTCAGTTTCAGTGGTGTAAATCATCAACCTCTTTATTGGCAACTTGCAGACTTTCCCCTGCATTACAAAATTTAATACTGAATGTCTCTGGGTTTGTCAGAACAAGGTTTTTAACGGTTTTGAAATTCTGGTGCCTTGGGTAGTTAACATGGTGGATAAGCGCCAAAGCGAAAAGCTCAGAGTCCAGACACTGCACTCGCCTTTAGTAGGAGACACCTTGGCGCCCAGGGTACCTAAACCTTCACAAGATAAACCCCAGTTTAGGTCTCTTTAGTTCATCTTGTTTTTTGACCCTGTAGGATACCTGAACACCAGATACCATTAGTATCTGAGGTGTGTGTGTGTGTGTGTGTGTGTGTGTGTGTGTGTGTGTGTGTGTGTGTGTCTACTGCTGTGCGTCTCTTTTCCTGAATGGTCGGTGTTGAATTAATGTAAAGACAGTGAACAGCGATCTCTCAATGGTCCCACAGTTGTGCGTAATGAAAATGATACGTACTATGGTAATAATGGTACTTGTACTGTGATTGCTGTGCCATGGCTAAGGTCTCCAGAATAACAGCCCATGGTTACTGTTCACATTTCTTAACACGTTTCATCTCTGTGCTTGATACAAATATAGTTGCACATGTTTGTGATGTTTTCAGTAAGCATGAAGTGTTGAAATGATAAAAATGAATGAAGGGGTGTGCAATTGTAAACATTGTTGTGAAAGTAGATCGCTCCCCCCCCCCCCCCTTCTTTGAACCTTTTTGGCAACAAACTAAGCGAGGCATCAGTTATGTAGCCATGAAGTCTGTTGGAGTGAATGAGGGCGATAAACGGTTCATTACGCATCATAAGAAGTATTTTGAAATCCCAGCCCCTTAACTACGCACCTGTATATGAGTATTTAAAACCGTGTGCAGGATTCAGTCTGGGCTCTAGAACAGTTGAAGTGGAGCACTGCTCTGTCCTTTAGTTTTCACCTTGCTGTTTTTCAGGGTAAGTGTGATGAAAGTTATTTTCATTATTTCAAATGTGACTTTTAAATACCAATAAATACAGTACATCAGTCTCATTTTATGTGGAGAAAGTGTTATTACTTTTAACCAAGCTGAATTCTTTGCTTATTTATGTAAGAGAAGAGCAAGAGTTAGGGTTAGAAGGAATTAAGTATGTTGATAAAACCAAGTTATTCCTCTTTGGTGCTGATTGGCTTTACATTTTGAGCATAACTTTCTCATTTTGAGTTGTTAATTTACTTAACAGGCTATTTTAATACCACATGTGGACAATAATCATGTTTGCCTTCTTTGTTTCCCTTGGGGTATACTGTTTTCTAGCTACATGCTGATTTGTAAATTTGATTTGCATAGGCGGCAAAGCAATATCTGATTTGCAAAGGGGACAGGATGGCACGGTGGCATAGCAAGTAGCGCTGCTGTCTCACAGCGTCTGGGTGGTGCTAGAGGATCTGGGTTCAATCCCTGCTCAGTCTTTGTGGAGTTTGCATGTTCTCCCCGTGTCTGCGTGGGTTTCCCCTGGGTGCTCTGGTTTCCTCCCACAGTCCAAAGACATGCTGTTTAGGTTCATCCCTAGTGTGTGTGTTCCACTGATGTATGGATGAGTCACCCATTGTAAGTAGTGTATCTAGCAGTGTAAGTCATCATGGTAAATAAGGTGTGTAGGCTGATAACACTACATAGAGTTCATTGCAAGTTGCTTTTGAGAAAAGTGTCTGCTAAATAAACGAATGTAAATAAAAACCACTTGCAATATGGAAATATTTGCACCCAGAACAAATTAATCCTGTGACATAATGCCATTTGTAGAGTCAGGCTGTTGTCTAGTGTACATTTTTTCTCTTAGGTTATGTAGTTGCTACATGTAAATTTACATTTTTTTCCTTTAGTCCACAGTGGTTACAATGGACCAAGCAACATCAGCAATATCCAACATAGTAAGTTTACCAAAATTTATTTGTTTTTAAAAAAAAAAAAAAAAAAAAAGTACAGAAAAAGCTTGAATTAACCTAATTTGTATAAAAACATTCAGATGTTTGAATTTTGTCTGAACACAGTGCAGCACCCTTTCATGGTATGGAATTGCAGCCAGATGTGTCAAACACCATTATCGTCAAGCTTCTACTGATCTCTGTTCAGTTTAGCGGTGAGACGCGCTTCTACACACGCTTCGATGCAGCACAGAGCGAGGAAGGAGACCACAGCCAGGTGGAGATGAAGAACTCCTCTGACACCGAGGATGAGCTTGGGGTCTCTGTGGGTGAACACCCTCAGGACACCTATGACTCCAGGCAGCGGTGCTCCCTGAAATGTGCCTTTTTTCTGGCCTTCTGCACCCTCTTTGTCTTCGTTATGGGTAAGTGAGGCAAGTGAATGGCATAAATCACTCTGGTTAGACCCTGGTTCTGTGTCTGTTTCTCAGTGATGGCCTCACTTTGTTTTTTGAGCAGTTATAACAAACTTCATACAAAATTACATTATATTTTTGTGAAACAACTCATTAATTATTAGTGTGTAAGTGTCACGGAGTGAGTATGTTTCACTTATGCATGGATGAGTAACCCCTTGTAAGTAGTGTATCTAGCAGTCTAGTCACCTTGGTGAATAAGGTGTGTGGATTGATAAAACCATATAGTATCCATTGTAAGTCGCTCTGGACAAAAGCGTCTGCAAACTGAATAAATGTAATTGAGTCGATAGGTTTTATTCGAAATGATGATGATATAAAAACGTGATCATTTCATTTTCTTTTCCGCTCGCTTGCTTCGTTTACTTACTTGCAACTCAGGATATCTGCTTGGCTATGTGACCAGCCCTAAGCCAGCGGTTATGGAACCAACCCGTTCTCCAGAGATCGATGACGAGATGCTCTTTGAACCAGAACCCACTCTTGACTGGGTTGGTGTTCAGAAACTGCTGGGTCAAAAGCTGTCAGCTGCCAGTTTTGAAAACTGCTTAAGGTACTCGGGGCAATATCCTTCTGTACTCATCACACACACACACACACACACACACACACACACACACACACACAGTCTTAACCGCTTGTCCCATACGGGGTCGCGGGGAACCGGAGCCTACCCGGCAACACAGGGCGTAAGGCCAGAGGGGGAGGGGACACACCCAGGACGGGACACCAGTCCATCGCAAGGCACCCCAAGCGGGACTCGAACCCCAGACCCACCAGAGAGCAGGACTGTGGTCCAACCCACTGCGCCACCACACCCCCTTCTGTACTCATCCACTGATAAATTGTTAGCAATATATTTATACTGAAATTGAATGTGTCTTTGGAAATATTCTGCTTTTATAAGAGCATTTTGCTGTTTTCATAAATCATGAAGTTATCAGTGTGATGTTCCTTTTTCCAATCACTTGCCATACTCCAATCACAATGTTTTCCAAACACTTGCTGGTCTGACGTTCTTGATTTTAAGTTGCTGTTTTCCAGTGCAAGTCCATCTGCCTTTTTAAACCCTGTGTGCAGTCCAACTCATCCCTTCTGTATTTCTCTGCCCAGGGAGTTTTCCAGCCAAAGTCATGAGGCAGGATCCAAAGGGGATGAGGAGCTTGCAGCCCAGATACTTAGTGAATTCCTGAACTTGGGTATGAACCCTTGGACGGATGAACACTACGTCAAGCTCCAGGTCCCCTCCAGGTCAGTGTGGAGGACAGTTAAGAGGGAGGTCTTGTTAAACATTAGATCAGACGCTACTTTAACTTCATGGGTTTTTTTTTTTCCAGATTCTGTTGATGGAAATTGACAAATGAAAATGTCTCTTTGGATTGTTTTTTTGTTCTAGGATATGTAATTTGTGTCACAGCTTGAGAAAACCTAATGGAATAATTCAGGGTCTGTGAAGCAGTATACGGACAAAATCATTTTTGAGGGTGTGCTCTAAGTTTTTGCTTCTTGATTTGAACTCAGAACTGTTTTTCTGTGAATATAAACCTGATTTTCATCCATGTCATCTGTCTGACAGTGTGAAACCAAACAAAGTCCTCTTTGGTACACAGGAGATAGGTACACCTCAAGGATATCTGGCTTACAGCAGCACTGGCTTGATAAAGGTGTGCTTTTAAAATGACTTTTGTTAGTGTTTTTTTTATTTTTTTATTTCCCCCATCCCTTTTCCCCATTCTTATTGTGTGTCCTATGGGTTGGTGATGGGTGGACTTCTGCATTTTGTTTTTGTGGTTCATGATGACAAAACCAAGTTGACCAATCATGCCAGTTTGTCTACTTTATAATAACTGAAAATTCCTTTTTTCCTTCCTTTCTTTCATGTCCAGAACCTATTTAGTGTTTTCTGTTTTACATATCCTAGACAGTACCATGTTCCTCCTGCCCATTAGGTACCATGAGAATGAGACAGTGGGGTAGAGAAAAGAATAAATTATAGTGTAATGAAAGATTGTATGGGGATAAAATATTAAATGTTTCACCTTCAATACTGCCTCTGTCATGTTTGCAACTGAGGGCACAACAAAGTTGGGCATAAGGAATTGAGATTTGTTACATATACATGTTTGTCAGCATCTGGAAATTTATTTGCTGGGTAGTTCCTGTAAAGCTCTTGGACAGAGCTATTTCTAAAAAAAAAAAAAAAAAAAATGAAAAATGAGTACAAAAATTAGTCCTGGACAGTTCTGTGATGTCCCCACCCACCCCTTGCAGTACCATTTGAGTCTTAGTGCCATTTGCTGCCATATAGGGTGACAAGAAGGGCATTTTTAGAAAATTGAACGGTAAAGAAAATGTATTTAACATTTCTCAGTTTGTGTTCATAACACGGTATACCAGTGTAAACATAAATGCCACCAAAATAATTTGGAGGAAATGGCTTATTGGCTCAGGTGCAAGGGTATTATAGAGTAATGGCACTGGACAGTACAACAAACACTAAATACACGCACAGCAGCCACAAAATGCCAAGTAAAAACATCTGTTAAACATTCTTTAAGAAGCACTCCCAAAATTCTTAGCTTAATGTCTTCTCGCAGCCCTTAGTCCATGAGGTGGGAGTGTGGGCTAGGCTTTTGTCAGGGCTGTTCCTTTTTATGATACGTAATGTGATTTCTTATCAGTTCAGAGTTGATTCAAATGATGCCACTGATGTTGTTTTTTTAGGGTAGGGTGGTGTATGCTCATTATAGCCAGCCAGATGATTTGGAATTGTTGCTGAATATGAAAATCAAGTTGACTGGAGCCATTGTTCTTGCAAGAGCTGGAAAGATAAGTTTTGCTGAGAAGGTGAATGACCCCCCCCACTTTGACTTCAGTTGCATGAAGCTATTGAGAGTCCCTGGTTTTCATACTGTTGTTGTGCTCCTTGAGTGACTCTGCTGTAGGTTGGTGTATCTACCATTGTAAGTCACCTTGGATGGAAAGCTGTGGGCTGAATGTTACATGGTGTTCATTGGAAGTCACTTTGGATAAAAGCACCTACTAAATGAATAAGTGCAAATCTACTTTTCTTAATATTAAAACGCATTCCTGAATTCCTTTCTAATACATTTACATTTATTCATTTACCTGACACTTTTTCCAAAGCTTCGTACAGTGTTAAGATACTTACAATTATTTACACAGCTGGGTAATAAGCTGTAAATAAGAAACTGATTTTGAGTAACTATTGGGTCAGGGTGTAACCCTGTGTGCCTATCCTGCAGGTTGCCAATGCTGCCAGATTTGGAGCAGCTGCTGTGCTGATATACCCTGACCCTGTTGATGTTGTTTGCAATAGTGACTGCGAGCTCTTTGGTCATGTGAGTATGGATACGCTGAAGTCTGTGCTTAGGAAAATGTCAGATCGAAGTTTCAGTCCTTGAACATCTCCTAGAGCAGAGGTGTCAAACTCAAGGCCTGTGAGCCAAATCTGGTCCGCCCCTTATTTTATGTGGCCTGCAAGAGCTTACAAATTATTTTCTTATTATAAATTTTATTTTCGGGACCTGAAAATGCATCTCAATTTTATTGCCTGTGTGATTGAAGGCATCTAGCCAGTAGATGGCAGTGTCCGGATATGTTTTTTTTTTTTTTTTTTTTTTTTTTTTCTCTCCTGCGGCGGGGTTTTAGTGGAGTGATAGGATTAGGAATAAAAAAAAAAATACGAATAGACCCATCATGTCGAAGAAAAGAAAAGTTGATGCAGGTGTATAAGTAATGATTTTTTCTAGTCTAAATTAATTCATGAAATTATCATAGAAATCTGAGTGTGTGCTCATATACAGCAGAAGCATGTGTTTTTGTTACCTCTTATTTTTTAAATAAACTGTACCTCTGCATTCGATTACTTGAATACACTTTGTCATTATTTGTCCTGGGCTTCTACTTTCAAAGCTAGGTATTAATTGAGTTATTACCAAAACCAGTAGTAATCGAATGTAGAGGTAATTATGTAGTGAGTAGATACATTCATATTGTCTTACAGTTACAACCAGCCCTTCCATAATGCTGATGTGGCCTGGGATGAAATTGAGTTTGACAACCCCTGTCCTAGAGTATGCACAGTGTTACAGCAGGTAGAGGTGCCACCTTACAGCACCTGGGCTGTTAGGGTACAGGTTCAAGTCCAGCTGTGTCTTCGCATGTTCTCCCCATGTCTCTGATTTTCCTCCCACAGTTTGGAGAAAGGGTGGTTTTTAAAAAAAAAAAAAAAAAAAAAAAAAGAAAAAGTACTGGTCAAGTGAATTGGTGACTCATTGCCTGCAGTGTGTGACCATGTGTTCCATATCCTGCAATGAATATCTTGCTTAGGGTTTACATCCTCCTTCTTTAGCCTTGTACCCAGTGATTCTGTGATAGGCTCCAGACCTCCATGGCCCTGACCAGGATAAGCAGTTAATCAAAGTGAAAAAGAGGCTGAGAATGCACTTTCCTAAATACATATGTACACCCTTGTGTTTTACACACACACACACACACACACACACACACACACACACACATACACATTGTCTGAACTGCTTGACCCCGGGAGCCGGAGCCTAACCCGGCAACACAGGGCGTAAGGCTGGAGAGGGAAGGGACACACCCAGGATGGGACGCCAGTCTGTTGCAAGGCACCCCAAGCAGGACTCGAACCCCAGACCCACCGGAGAGCAGGACCCGGTCCAACCCACTGCGCTACTGCGCTACCACGCCCCCCCCCTCCTTGTGTTAGTAACAGTAAACTAAGGCATTCTATGATTGACAAACTGACCAAAGACCTCGGTGGTTGTAAAATGAATCACAGTCCTAATCTATCTTTTTGTTTCCAACAGTAATTTGCATTGATGTTACTGTGTTTATTTTGCATGTCCAGGTCCACCTTGGTTCTGGTGATCCCTACACTCCAGGATTTCCCTCTTTCAATCACACCCAGTTCCCTCCAGCTCAGTCCTCAAGCTTGCCTGACATCCTTGCTCAGACAATCACCCCTGCCATGGCTGCTCAGCTCTTTGGGTATGTTACTGACCTACTGATGGTAGGACTCCTGTTTGAGTACTTCCTCTTTGAATGTGCTTCTTTTGTGGCCACAGGAAAATGGGTGGCCCTAGTGTTCCTCGGTCTTGGGTCGAGACCGGGTTGAACAGAGTTTCTCCAATCAAGCTGGGTTCAGAGAAAGATGTGATTACAGTAGAAGTCAACAATGTCCTTGTGGAGAAAAGGATCCATAATGTGTTTGGTGTCATCAAGGGCTTCATGGATCCTGGTACAGTGACTACACCCCATAGTAAAGCTGAGGGGAAACATGCTCTTTTGTTTTGAATCTTTTATGCCAAGTGTCCCTGATTTTTAAATTGTGCCTCTCATAGATCGCTACGTTGTCATAGGGGCTCAGAGGGACTCTTGGGGTCCAGGTTATGCAAAGTCAACTGTGGGCACATGTGTGCTAATGGAGCTTGCCAGGGCCATCACAGAAATGTTAAAGAGAGGTGAGTAAAAGGAGAGTTCAGTGTGAAGTCATTCTGAGCCTCCGATCATTGAAGAGTCAACAAAAGGAATTTAACACACACAAAAAAAGGTACAGCTTTTATGTTCTTTGGGTCTCCCAAGTGCTGTTCAGTCAGCCCACATCTGATGAACTCTGAAGATACGTCAGTGTCGTCATAGTTTAGACCACCCGCTGTTAAATTGTCCCAGTCAGGGTTGTAGAGGTTTGGAGCACAGGGCACTAAGCTAGGCAATGGTATGCTTTCGACAAGTGCTCATGCATGCATGCGCGTACACACACAGCATCACACTCTTTGGGCAGCGTAGTGGCACATTTACGTGAAACGTGTCTTTAGTCTGTAGGAAGAAACTGGAACAAAGACTTGTACCTCGGTATTTATACTACTCCCCCCCCCATGCTGACTTTAGATGATTTCAGACCCAGAAGGAGTATCATTTTTGCCAGTTGGAGTGCTGGAGAATATGGGAGTGTTGGTGCTACTGAGTGGTTGGAGGTAACATTACATTGCATGATTGTCCATTGTCATCAAGTTGCCTCAAGTTTGTGTGTACTAATTGTTAATTCAAAGCTTAATGTTACTGCCTAAAGCTGGGTTGCTGAAGGTTACTGGTGTAAAGTTTACTGGAGATCATCTGGTCCTTTTCCTCTAGGGCTATTTGTCTTCTCTGAGTATGAAGGCTTTTGTTTATATCAGTCTGGATGGAGTTGTTACTGGTGAGTTAAGTTACAAAATCATCTCCCTTCACTCCCAGTTTCTGTGTGTTGTCCATTAGTGTGGGGGATGTATTGTGTATTGTTTGTTTTTTTTTTTTTTTTTTCAATGTACAGGTTCCCAAACCTTTAAAGCTGCAGCAAGTCCCTTGTTGTATAAACTGATCCGAGAAACAATGATGGAGGTACTAGATTTAAAACTAACTTGGGGTGCACATTAAATCCAGTGTATTTACAGTGGATTTCATTGTAATGTCTTGATGTTTTCTTAATAGGTGAAAAGTACAGTTTTTTCCAATGACACCAGCAAGACTCTTTATGATGAGTTTGCTGGATCAAACTGGGAGCAGTCTGTGTAAGTTAAAAAGGCAACTGAACTTATTGTAACTGGTGGGTTGTTGTCAAAGCCAAGGACAAAATGTTGCAGCTGTACTTCCACTGTCTTGAGAACCGGATATAAAATAAAATGTAGCCATGAATCAAAGCATTAAAGGATTAGAAAGTAAATATTTGTGCTCTAGGGTTTTCAGTAGAAATCTGCAGCAACTTTTTACAGTGCATGTACACATGGACTTCATTTAGGAGTGAATGGAAGACATTCCCCCTGTAGTAGATGATCTTAAGCAACATATCTAGCATATCTGTTACCCTTCCAGGTTTTACATTCAAGGCTTTTACAGCAATTTCTTTAATGCTAGTTTACCCTGTTTTACTTTCAGCATAGTGCCCATGAAAATGGATGACTCTGCATATCCATTCCTGACTTTTTCTGGCATCCCTTCGGTCTCATTTAGTTTCACTTCACTGAAGGTGAGTCTCCTCTGAGAAATGTTACATGATCTCCCCCTCCCCCCCGAAAAAGGTGGCTTTTTTTTTTTTTTTTTTTTTTTTGAGAGAGAGAGAGAGAAGGCACTCTACCATGTGCTGAATTTCCTTGTTTGTAGGATTTCAGCATTTGTGCTTTTGTTGTTTGTCACAGCATGGAAGTAATTACCCATACTTCTGTACGCTGCTGGACGATAAGGACCATTTGGACTTTGCCACAAGGCATCTCACAGCAGATGTGGCAGTTGCTGCAACGCGGTTGGCTGGCCACATGGCCCTCCGCTTGGTGCATGACTACCTACTGAGGCTGGATGTGGACAAGTATAAGTCCCTTCTCCGCAGCCATGTGTCCCAGATCATGCATCTTAGCACTCAGCTGAAGCAGGTGAGTTTGTCCATGTGTCAAAGGTGTTGGTCTAACATCAGTTCAAGATGTACGAATGCTGTAAGTAAACAAAAAAAACTACCGTTACCACAAGCTGCGTAAACATAATAGTGCAGCCACTGTCAAGAATCCATTTACAGGAGGAGACTGAATTCGTGAAGAATAATTTTTTGATTCTCTGTGTGTTCCCAGTCAGGACTGGTGACCGCAGATCAACCTGAGGTGCTGTCCACCCAGTGGATCACATCAGCTTTTGGCTCGTTCAGCCGTGCCGCCAGCTCTCTCACTACCACGATCCAGAACAGCGACCTGAGTGACACAGAGCTGTGCCGCATTATCAATGACCGCATCATGAGGGTGAGTGCAAGCCAACTGATATGTCCCACCTCTGTGGGATTCTACAGCCATGACTCCGTCATCCCTTGGTTCCCACCTGTACTTGCCAGTGGCCTCTATAGCCACCTGCTAACCAACCAACTGAGAAACGTCCAGATGGATTACATGTAACAAATGGTCATCTGGTAATGCTAGTTGGGAGGAGTAATGTTCTGCTGCCATCAATCTGAATTCATACCTTTTATTTTCTTAATTTTTGCTCTTAGGTGGAACACAATTTCCTTTCACCCTATGTGTCTCCTAAAGATGTCCCATTCCGTCATATTTTCTTTGGTACTGGAACCCACACTCTGCAGGCTCTGGCTGACCATCTGGAAGCCTTGAGGAAGCGCACACTAGATTCCGATTGGAACCTCTTTCGAAACCAGTTTGCTCTCATCACCTGGACCGTGCAGGGTTGTGCCAACAACCTGGTCGGCAATGTGTGGGATTTGGACAACGAAATCTAATTCGCCCATTCATTCTTAGTTTCAGTAGGGGTTTAATGTCACCAATTTCTAGGTGCGAGGGGAGAAAAGAGATTATATGGTTATTTAATAAGTCCTAAAACCTTTTCCCGTTAAAATATTTTCATCTGCGAAGTTCCCTAGTTGATAAAATTAGCATCCTAACACTTACAAATTTGACTTGCTGCTTGCTTTAAATGAGAGGGAGAGAACAACAGATAAATTTGTCATCTCTTGGCAAGAACAGTAGAACTTGTCATGGTTGGAGAAGTCATTTGGAATAGCACGCCTTCTTTGAAAGTACATGCCATTGACTTTCCTCCTTTCAAAATAAAAAAGGAAATTTAGATAGGCTTTACAAAAGTGTGGGGGTTACAGACACATGATGTCTTTCTGAAAAGATTTTAACGATATCCACTTTTCATCTAATCTGAAGTCATAGTGCTTCCCTGAACCACACTGTATTATGTAAAGTGTTGCAGTGTTGCTAGTAGCACTGCTTGTTATTCATGCCAGATGCAGATACTACAAATGCAAACCATTGAATTCAAGTTACTCATGTTGCGCTTGTATTGCAGAAGATTCAGTCAAACCTTGCTGCTTTACTTTTATGTCCGGTGACATGCATCTTGTGAATGAAGCACATTAGGTTCACATGTCTACACAAGTATTTTGGGAAGATAAAAAGAATATGATTTGTTGGAGATATTTAAAAGCCATACCTTACTGAAACTGACTTCAAACTGCAGAATTTATTCTCTTGCAAATTTCTGTCTGCAAGTGTTCTTAGTGTTCTGTGATTTGACTGAAATAGAAACGGTTCGTTGTAAAAATTTATTTTCTTTATAAAATACATTGAATTAGTGCCTGAGCTAAAGTACTGCTGATGGTGTTGGATGTGTACTTATTCACTAGAATCCATATATCAGGAAAGGAAGAATGTGGCTTTAGCATTTCAGTTTGTCACTTTACATGTTTATTAGTGACAGGGTTCACTGTAAATGCTTTTTTTAAAACTTATTTTTCTCATGAAATTATCAGAAGCAACGCCTTCCATAATTGTGATGGTTATACTGTCTGTTTATGAAGCAGCATCTGCTAAAATGTTTTACAAACAGTGATTATGGGGGTCAGGGATGTGTTCCCCAGCAGATGTTGGCTTCTTTGCTGTGCTTGGTCAAAAACTTGGCGGTTATACATGGTGTCAATATTTCTAGAACAAGCGTTTTTGATATATTTTATATGTCTTGTCTTAAGACATTATCAGGGGCAGGGTCCTCCATAATGTGATGCTTTGATGGTAGCTTTTTCCTACCGGCATGTACATATTGAGGGCAGTGACTCATATTTCGCTGTTTGGTGCACTTAATTATCGGGAGGAATGTTTCCCATAATAACACTATTTATTGTTTGCATTTACAGACTTGTGATTCATGACATTTCTGATGCATCATTTTTGACACAGAGCTCTTGTGTGCAGAATGGGGGGGGTTGGGTGCCATTGGGGTGATCTCAGAAGCTGTAATGACTTAAGTAGTACCACAGTTTTGTGAGGTTTTTGCTTTTCTCCCAAAAGCTTCAGGCCAAGGCTGCTTTTATGAGAGGTTGTTTACCTGTCAACTTCCACAACAAACTTAAAGCCTATTTATGCTGATGTCTTCATTTTAAACATTACCTCTGGAATTATCCTGTAAGGGGAAGGGGAAAGCAGTGTGGAGCTACCAGATTGGTGGTGTGGTACGGTTGGAAACATTGTATTTTGCTTTTTGAATTAAGAATTGGGGACGAACAGTTTCACCATTTTATTCTTGACCATCCTCAAGAATAGTATAAAAATGTATTTTTGGGACATTTTCAATATTGTATGCAACTGATAAAACCTAAATATGCAATGACTTACTTTGACTTTGTAACCTCTGTGGAAACAGGTGAAGCTGCTCATGAAAGGTTGCAGCTCCAGTAAGATTTCAAGCTGTTGGGAGCAATAGCATGGAAATTGTAAACTGAATCTTAGCATGTAAGAGTTTGAAAAGTGCTTTGTAACCAGATGCAAATTGTCTGCGCTTTGAGAACATGTTGGACACATTCCCCCCTTTTTCTGCAATAAACCTTTCCAAACCAGTCATCCTCTGGTCTGTTGCTCAGTAGAATGTCTAATACTACATTTCCCATTCTTAGCTCATCAGTGTCTATCACCATCTGTTCTATACACTGCTTTTGGGGGGGGGGGGGTGTGGCTTACAGTAGACTGCTGTCTCATCCAGGGCGAACCCTTCTTCATACCCCCTGTTTCCAGTGTAGACTTGACCATCTTCACCCATACCTGGACAAGTAGCCATTTTGACCAAGTAACAAATACATACACTGTATTGATTTCTACTTTAGTCAGAGTAAATTTGACAGCTATGTAGTAAATGATTGTACAGAGTAGAAAATTACATATTCATCCCACTGTTTATTTATGAATTATTGAATAAATTTAATCTAGGCTTTATTAAGCTTCCACATTTATTTTGAATGGAAAATATCCCTTTAAATTTACAAAAAGGGATTAATGTCATTTTCAATAAACAAGTTTTTTCTTTTTTTTTTAAGCATTGTGGATCCCACTGTAATGGTATTTTGATGATGGTTCTGCGAGATCAGCTCAAAAGACAAATGTCAGCTTTGACAGTGGAGATTGGTTCCTTCTAATGCAGATACTGGACAAAGAATATCTTTAAAGTTTTGAGAAAACAACCACTCAAAAACCTTATAAAAAAACAAAACACACCATCCTTCCCACTTCCTCTTTGCAATGTGTACATTAATCATAGCAATCTTTCAAATCACAACTCCAAAATATGAATCAAAGCCACAGTCACACTTCTGCAATAGGCCATGACATTGAAGGGCCAACAGATCAAAAATATGCATTCATGTTAAATTAATTTAGCTAATGCTCTTCTCCAAGGTGACTTCAAAAAAATGTAAGCTGCTGCAATGTACACACAGTCTAAAACTGCTTGTTCCAAGCAGGGTCACGGTCAGCTGGATCCTAATCCGGCAACACGGGCCAGAGGGGACGCACCCAGGATGTGACACCAGTCCATCACACTGCACCCCAAGCGGGACTTAAACCCCAGACCCACCAGAGAGCAGGACCCAGCCAAACCTGCTGCACCACCAGACCCCCCCCCCCCGCTGTAGTAATGTACAAAATTTCTATAATATTTCTCCTTTCTATACTGTTGAGCAATTTTTACAGGAGCAATTTACTTATTTAGAGGATGCTTTCTCCAAAGCAACCGAATCTCATGTACCATGATTTACCCATTTAAACTGTTGGGAAATGTTTACTGAAGCAATTCAGGATAAGTCTTTCTCAGGAGTACTGCAGCAGCAATCATTGGAACCCAGCTCCTCTGAGTGCAAGGCTGTGGCCCTAACCACTACACCACCTACTGGCAGCATGTCCACGGGTGTCAGGACAGGGGACAGTTGCCTGTGGTACCCTTGAGCAAGGTACTTACCCCAGTTGCTCCAGTAAAATTACCCAGCTGTATAAATGGGTAAATAATTGTAACCTTAATACTGCAAGTCGCTTTGGAAAAAAAAGAGTTGGCAAATTTGACAGCAATGTCACGCACGCGGCAGTGTGTTCAGCGGTGCGCCGGCAATCGGAAAGTGGGCCACGCGGAGCAAATTACGGTCGCTGTCTCTTTAAGAGTGGGATGATGGAGCGGGAGCTCGAGCTGCAGGCAGCCGCGCGCACGGAGAGCAGCGATCGTCGACGCCACGATATGTGCGCGAAAAGGTACGAACATAATGACATATGGATGGACTAACAATAACATGCGCTCATAAGTGGCAAGCGACCTTTCCTTCGCCGAGCGCTTTCAATGAAAGCGAGGTGTTCGGTGGCCTGCGGAGAAGAGCCGGTTTAGCGGCTAAGGAGCGAGTCGAGGCGTCGCGCCGAGACGAGACGAGACGAGAGAGCGGGTCCGTCCCGGAGCTCTTTTTTCCCGGCACATGATACATCATCATGAGTTATCATTTCGCACCTTTTGCTTTTCCTCCTTCGCTTCGACGCGTGCAAGCGGTCAGCCGCTCCGAGTTCCTATGCTGCACCGAGCGGATGAGCTTGGCGGTCCGTTGCGTCTGCTATATATAGCAGGACGAGAAGTGCGCTTCGGACTCAGAGGCTCAGGCAAATGGGTTTAAGCGGCGTGAGACGTTCGCAGGTGCGCGAGTCCGCGAGACGCTTACAGCCAGGGGGGGGCGCGTGAGACGCGGGCTGGATGGATCATCATGTGGGGTGTCGGGTGTTTTTTTCCGGGTATCTGCTGTGCACTTGACCCTCCTCGAGTTTTCTTGTTAGAAAAGCGGGGTCGGGGTGAGTTGAGTTGAGTTGAGGGGCGCCGGTGACCTTCCTGTTCTTCTAGTTTCCCGGAGCGACACACCGCCGGCGTCGCGTCGTAACGTGTGTAGCTGCCGCCTTACCTACGTGAGTTAGTGGTGCCGGCGGCCGCTCCGTCCGTCCGTCCGTGAGCCCTGCTGCTTCGCCTTCTGCACTGCAGCTGCTAGGTAGGTACTACAGTCTGTGGTGTACCGTACCGCACCGTATTACTCTTTACTCATATGGCCGCGGCCACTTCACTTGTTTGTATAAAACGGCAGTGGAGAAAAAAAACACGGGCAACAGACAGTAATAATTAATATCAGTGAGTGACGCGCACAAGTTCTTACTGGCGGAAATATTTTTTATAATATAATCATACTGTCGTAACTGAGCAGCTGCCCGGTGACGACGTTTTTGTGCGAACATCCCTTTGTGAAATATTCTCTCTCTCTGCATCTTTGTTTATTTCCGAATTTGGCTTCAGAGCTGCGACTTTGACCCCACATTCGTGTCTGAATGAAGTGAAGAGCAAGAGGCGATGGATGCGCGGCGGTTCGGGCCCTTTCTGCCTCTCTCTCTCTCTCTCTCTCTCTCTCTCTCTCTCTCTCTCTCTCTCTCTCTCTCTCTCTCTCTCTCTCTCTCTCTCTCTGTGTGTGTGTGTCCCTAAGCCTTATCATGAGCATGGCATTGCTCAACTTTGGCAGCATCTTCACTCACTGGGCTTTGTGCTCTAAAAACACACATTTCGCAAATTGTAAAATGTCCCTTGTTGGACTGAGCGAAAATGATGTACAAGACAGTCTGTTAAAGAGGCTGCAAGTTACATGTCGTAGTAGTAGTTTGAGCTGTGAGCGTCACCTACGGGCCCGGAACAGTCCGGCGGTGCCCGCTTCCCCCCGGCCGGTAACATCGATCGCCGAGTCCACCTTGCCGCCCTTTGCGGCTCTTTCCAGCGGAGTGGAGTCAGGTCGAGCCGGACCCAAAGCCCGGTTCCATCGGGACCTGCCGCAGCCTCCTATGCTGTCGTGGCGGCCAGGTTTACGGTTTGCTCACGTCATCCCTCCGGATGCACTTTGATGAGCGATGCTCATGTCAAATTCATGCAGCAAAAGTGACCACTTTAATGCCCTGTCTCCAAGAAGTGTCTTTCTCTCACTTTGTCTGTTTGAACTCAGGTAATTTTTCACTCTCTTTCACTGTCTTCCCGGTAGGATGTGGTGAACAATCAGACCCAAAGCTGAGCCCAGAGTCAGTGGTGATACTGCCCTGGCCTGTTCTTTTTACATGCACCACTCGCACCTGAAGTCAAAACTGTTTCAGTATCACACCAATAAGTGTGTGCGATTGCTGCCTACCTGGATTTCATGCCTTGTCCTGCCCTGTAGAAAGAGTACTTTTCCTCACATACAGCCCCATCGTCGGGATGGAGCTCCCCAACCCCGACACTACCTATGCTAGTCGACTGAGGAAGAAGGCTGACGGTATCATCAAGGACACCACACACCCTGGTCGCTCCCAGTTTGAAGCGCTGCCGTCTGGCAGACA
The DNA here is from genome assembly GCF_900964775.1 of Scleropages formosus. Lineage (NCBI taxonomy): Eukaryota > Metazoa > Chordata > Actinopteri > Osteoglossiformes > Osteoglossidae > Scleropages > Scleropages formosus. The sequence goes on from NC_041824.1 coordinate 1,365,893, forward strand.
GTTCAGGACAGTAAAATCCAGCACCAACAGACTGAGGGACAGCTTCTTTCCCAAAGCTCTGGCCTCCTGCACAACCAGAGGGAACTGATCCATAAAAGCCAGCTGCCACCTCAACCCCCCTCCCACGGCTGCTTAGAACTGAGGACTTCAGTTTTAATCTAATTTTTATTCATCTATTTTATTTATTTCAAATGTTGTTTCTGTTCTTGTGAGGGTTGCCACACAAAATTTCATTGTATTGCATACAATGACAAAGTATCTTTTATACACTATCGTAAATAGTCTGCCCTCTTTCTCGGGCTCCATCTTAGCTTTTAGAGTGTGGTGGGGATGATGATGATGATGATGATGTGTGGGTTTCCTCCAGACTGAATGGTAAGGGGCCTGAGTGTGCTTTTGTACAAATTGTTAGTCTAATGTAAAGACATTTTACTACAAAAGGTCCTGGAGCAAATGTGTGTGGGTGACACTGTGACTCATATGCCAAGCTCTGGCTTCTGTGTCCTCCATGTGTCTGTGTTACCAAACCAGCAATCTGTTCAGTCACCTGTTGGTGGACAGCAATGGCAGATGTTCATGACTTTCTTTTTGCTTGACTGGGCAGTTTTTATTGATTCATTTAAAGGCCATGTGTCCTGATACAAAGATAACTGACTGGTAGGCTCATTTTATTTTACATCAGACCCCTGTGCTGTGTGTGTAGATACTTGACACTGTGTTGCCATAAGCATGGTTTCAGTGATGGGCCCAGAATGTTTTCAGGTGTGACCTGAGACAAACCTGGAAAAGGTGTGAAAGGTTTGCAAAATTGCATAGAGTGCAGTGTGCGATATGACGTGTGTACAGCCTTTTGCATGGCTAGTAAAATAATGGTGCACCCTTCTACAGTCAGCAAGTATAACCTCATTACAACCTCATACTTTGCGTTCTACTCTGAGCCTCACTGGTAAGAGTGGTGCTCTGGCCCAGTGTAAATGTAGCCAGTTTCACTGGGTTATATTAGAGTTCACATTGTGTATTTATTTAATGTGCATGTTCCGTTCTTTGGGCTCTCCTGCAGTGCCCTGCCTTCTTCACTGAGCGGTGAAGTCTCTCTTCTCAGCACTTGCTCTTCTGGCCCAATGACCCTAGGAGGTCAGGAGATGACTGGCCCAGAGCCCATGCCGGGAGCGTCGCGACTGGGAGCTGACGTCAGCTGACCAGCTGGTGCTCTGAATGAAGGGCTGGAAGAAGGGGGTGGATGCAGCAGGCTTCCACTTTTTCCAAGTTGTCTCAGGAAATGTTGCTCTGCTGTTTCACATGGGAGGTGGCCTGACCTGACTACACATTTCTCTGCTGGCAAGAAGGACTTTGTGTGTGTGTGTGTGTGTGTGTGTGTGTGTGTGTGTGTGTGTGTGTGTGTGTGGAAAGGGAGAGATGTGCCCTGGGCATTCCTCCACCTCTGCAGGTCAGAACTGAGCTCTACTGCGTCACTCTGGCTGAGTGAACAGCTCATTCACTGGGTTTGTACACCATGGAGCACGGAGAAGGCCAACATTGTTCTGCACAGAGAAACCTTCATCTGGTCACGTTTCTGGGGGGGGTTACGATACTCTAGTTCTAACAAGTAGAGCAGTTGAGTGGATAGAGTAACATGCTGGCTTGTGTATTTTGCAATGTGAATGAAATTAAATGCTGTTAATAAAGTAGTAAGTGTCCTATCTGTGGTGTTTTTTTATGTATGTGTAATATATACATACACACAGTCTGACTTAACCACTGGCTCCTTTTATTTCTAGATATAACTGCAAGGGGACAATTCTGTGACACAGCAACCCACTGGCATCACCATAGATGGCGTCAGCCCTACCTGACCCTTGTGGATAATCCGCGACAACGTCTGTCCCAGAGATCTTGGGGAGAGCGAATAAGAAGTACTCGATTGTCGACTCTTCTCTCTTCTTTGTAAGTCCGGTGAAGGGGCGCTTATTGGTACTAGATCTACGTGACTTTAGTACACCTCTGCTAGCTGCACAAAAGTATAATTAAAACAGGTAAGCTGTATATGGAATGATGCCTTTTTGCCACAAGCAGAAGGTTGCCTTTGTCAAGTGGTTTAGTCTCTGAAGAGCATTGGTTTCCCCCCCAAGTTAAATTTACATGGTCTGTTCTGCGTTCACTACATGGGATGTCCATGCATATTCATCTTCCACATTAACTATATAAGAGAGGCTTGAATGTAAGTTACAGGATGTTGTCATAATGAGCAGATGTGTTTGTGTCGTTAGTGAGAATACACCATTTTCTGAAAAAGATGGAGAAGGGGACACTGCATTGCCGTTTCTCTCTTTGTCATCTTGTCACTGTTTGATTCACCGACTGCGACCTGGTGGTCCCAGGTTCTGATAGTCTTGACCAGTTAGCGAACATTTGCTAACCATAACAGCTTCAAGATTTGTGACTTCCATTGTCATGTTACGTTTGGCTGATCGCGCTTCTATCCTGTATGGGGGAGGTGAAAGGTCAAAGGCCTTAAGTCTGGCTCTCGTACAAAGATAGAGATTCTTTAATTGCTGTGGAAGCCTTTTCTGAAATGAAAGCAGTTTTCATGCTATTCTTTGACCCCTTACTACTCTCAGCTGGTGAATGATGATCGCAACTTCTGGATGGTATGTCGAAGCCTCTGAGTGCTGAATCATTTATTTGAACAGTAGAGGGCACTGCTGTGCTGGGAAATGTGATCCAGAGGGATGGTAAGAATGAGATGAAGGCAGGAAAAGCAGCACATATACTGGAACCGGGGGAGAAGGATGCACTTCAGATGGGGAGCTGTGACTCAGCGATTCTACACAGCGTGTTTTTGTGATTCAGCTCTCTGTTAACGGATGATGCATGGACTGAACCAATCAGGCACAGCGAGAGAGAAAGGGAGCGAGAGAGAGGAAAGAGCATCCTTGGTGTGGTTAAGGGATCACAGCCAACGGATGGTGACGAGATGAGATTTCTTGCAGTTCTGATCCTGGGAAGGGGTCCTGAAGGAAGTTACTGAGAGCAGTTATGATCTGCGGGAGGGGAGGCTGGTTGTTACATGTTTGCCGTAGCTTTGACACCAGGATGGTACAGTTTGTGTGGGTGAGTTCAGACTGCTGCCTTGCTGTTTTATGCAGATGAACTTCCTTCTCTAGCAGGTTCATGTCTGTGCTCCTGAATGGCACCGATTGCTACTCCAGTCCTGACAAGAAATGGCTTTTTAGAGTCGGAATTAAGATCAGAATTACTTGCAGAACAGCAAATACTTTTGTCTTGGACAATCCCCGAGTTTGTTCATCCTTTAGGGGACAGAAATAGTACTAGAGCAGTCAAAGTATTTCAGGTGACAAAAGAAATAAATTGTACAGAATAAAGTAAAGATTAGGTTTCTCCTGGAAATAAAATGTAGAGGACTGTTCAGCTTTCTTTGTGTGAGCCAGAAGAGTGCTGCCAGGAGGGAAGGTGTTCCTACTTGTCATAGCCATGGCCGGTGGCTCAGAGTACCAGCGCCTTCCAAGAGATGACGGTGAAGATTTCTGTCTTGCCAGCCCGGTGAAAGCAACTTTCACAGTCACTCTAGATGACTGCTCAGAGTACCAGCAACTTCCAGATGACGAGGGAGGCGATACTCCTGGAGCGAGGGCGTTTGTCGCAGACAACTCCTTGAATAACCAGCACTTACCAGCCAGCACCAGTGAGGTAAAGTCACTGGTCTCTTCCTGTGGTTCTCTCTCTTCCTGTGGTTCTCTCTTCCCCCCCCCAGTCCATTGTACAAGACAACCTGGACCAAAAATCAGTGCAAACGGAATGTAGCTAATGTTATGAAATGCGTTTGTTTTTCCCCAGAACACAGGAGCGCTGTTGCCAGGGACGACAGCAAGTAACCAGAAGGTCAGTCACTGCGGCAGTGTAGCAATGGAAGTTCTGCATTGCAGACAGCATATCGCAATCGGAAATAATGCTTGCAGGTTCTGCGTTTCAGGTTCAGCATTAGAATAATAAAACTGCTGTTCAACTTATGGAAAATGTATATGTGGTGGGGGGGTGGCAGTTTTGAACAGCGGCACATGTCAAGGTAGATAAATGTACCTCTCTGTGGCCAGAACTGATTTTTAAATATTTCTATAATTTTTAAACTTGGGCAGGCGATTCAGGTATGAATTTTGTATTGATTGCTGTGGGACAGTCCTGACTTTGTCTTAACACAAGTCTGATAACCACAGCTGAGTGAGGTGACTTTGTGAGATACAATGAAGGTGAGCTCATGGTAGTTGTCTCAGGTAGCATAATGGTTAAAGCTGTCACTCTGACAAAGATTCAAACCCTGCCTTCTCCTGCAATACCTTTACCCTAAAATTGCTCCACTAGAAATGAATGGAAAGTTAAATGCAGGAGAAACTGCTACAGCTGGTGCTGAGTTCTCCAGAAGAAGTTGAAATGGTGTTCGAAGAGCAGCATACTGTGGTGATTCTCACGCTCACTCTCATTTTTGTTTGAACACACAAGTGATGATGCAACACAAATGTTTCTGCCATGGGCCTTGCTCATCATGTGGAAAGATTGGTAGGACGGATGAGTCGTGACAGTAATTGGCTGTGGCTAATTTCATTCCGGCACAAGCTGTTGACTCTACAATCCTATAACTCTATAACTTTCATCCTATACTGCCTCTGCTCATATGTTTCTTTAGCAGATGCTTTCCTCTAAAGCAACATATAAGTCATGAAATATAAACACAGAGATGGATGCAGACATGATTCTTAAAGAAGTCTGTAATATAGCAATTAGCTGATTTTTTTTTAAGTTAATTTAAAAAATGTGAATTGTAAATTTTTACTTTATTACAGAAATAGCCTGTTTTTTTTTCCCCCACTTTTAAACAGACAATGTAGTACAAGTTTATGGTGTGGATAGATCAGGTGATCTGATCAAAAAGATATATTTTGAGAATCTTCTTGAATATTGAGAGGGATTGAAAGACCAAGATAAGAGGTATAGATGGAGAAGGGTCAAAGGCCCAGCATTGAGCCCTGTGGAATATCAATTTGGAGAGGTTGTGAAGATGGAGTCAGTCGTGCCACCTGGTCAGATGTACCTGATAGGTGGGACTCAAACAATTTTAATGCCCTTATTTTGGTATTATGCTGTCCAAAAGAAAAAAAGTAGAACTTGGTGGTTGAGAGCACCAAATACTAAAGACAGGTTGAAAACACAATGTTCTTTGTTTAAAACATTCGTCATGAACACTGCCTGTGCGTCAGTCCTGCTTGCCCCCCAATCCAAACTAAACGGTTTTGTTCCATTTTGTAAACTAAATTGCATTTCAGTTTATTTTTCATACAGTGCTCTTAAGAGACCGCTGAACAGGTCAAACAGAAAAGTGACTATGTATGGCTGTTAGTCAAGTATGCGGTCTGGCAGTTGAGGAGAAGAAAACAAACTTCTGTTCATGGTGCAGGGGAGGAAAAGTAAACCTTTGGGGGTCCAAGTGCCAGTGCCAACTGATCCTTTCCAGGTGTTCTAATGGGATTGTATTTGATCTATTATGAGTTGTCTTATTCCAGATGTTGACAGCTTTTGATGCTGTACATTTCTGTGTAGTAGGCTAGCACAAGTTCATAATGCCTGAATCCCACTGGGGGACATAAGTGTATTAGAGCCTTGAACTGTACTGACAGTGTGTATTCTTTTTTTGAGGGTTTGTCACACTGAAAACAAAAGTCCATTCTAGTGCTTTTGTTCACCATAAATCTTTTACAGGAGATGAATCTCTAAAAAGCAAGACTTTTGTAATCCTAAAGTATTATATGAAAGTGAAAGAAATTGGGATGGCTAAGCACAAGTTTCATGGGCAGACACTTCTACAGAGGTCTGGCCTGGGCAGTCATCTGTCTAGAATGTGTGTTCCTTGTGTGTGTATTTCAATCAAGGCTGACTGACACATGTACTTTTTACTAAGCATAAAGAATTTGGGTAGTGAAGAGCTTGAGAAGGTGGTTTCTCTCCATGCACAAATCCCTTTACAGAGACTTGGCGTCACCATGGAAATGGAGGAGGGCACAGAATGGCTCCTGGAGCTGCTGACCGAGGTGCAGCTGCAGCAGTACCTTGTGCGTATCCGCGATGACCTCAACGTCACCCGCCTTTCGCACTTTGACTATGTCAAGGGCGAAGACCTTGAGAAGATTGGCATGGGCCGACCAGGTGAGAACTACATCGGTTATTGAGACTATGAATTCTGTAGTATTTGGAACGGCTGTTGTGTTCCTGTTTTGTTGTGTGTGGGGGTTTTTTTTTTTTTTTTTTTTTTTTTTTTTTTTTTCTTCTTTCTTTCTTTCTTTCTTTCTTTTGTGTGTGCGCAATTGTCACTCTATGGGGAGGAGTTGCTTTCCATGTGGGAAGGGGGAACAAATTCCTATATTGCAGGATGAATAATTTTTCTTTTGTTTAGCTGATGCCTTTACTCAGAGCCACATGCCCACTGAAGCAGTATTAGGTAGCCAGTCTTGTCTAGGTCACATAAAGAATCAGTTTGACTGAGACTGTCATTCAGCTTCTCACTCCTTGAGTCTGAGCTTTGGGGTCGGTAGACTTGCTTCATATTAGTACAAGTAAAGCTATCTAAGGATGAGGAACACAAGCATAAGGTTGTCTGCTTAACCATCTGTATAGGAGAAAGTTCATCCACAGATTTGACTTCCTTTCTTTTAAAAACAAGCAAGCACAGTAATTACCAGCAAATTTCTCAAGCCTTGTTCCACCAAGACTGGGCGACCCCCACTCTTAGTTGTAAAAGGCTTTCGTTTGTTGTGGAAGTGGTGGAAAGTAGTCTGCTGATGTAATGGTATAGGGGACTTTTTGCAGAGTTTAGGCATAAAAATACCCTCTTTCAGCTAGTGTAGCTCCACCCTGTGTCTTTGCATTTCATCTTGGTTCACATAGAGCCCCTCACTGTGCTGTTGTATCCACCTGTTTATTCACGCCTCCACAAATGATGTAATGCAATCAGTCGTGTTTGGCTGCGTCCTATAGGGCAGAGGCGGCTGTGGGAGGCGGTCAAAAGGAGAAAGGCCATGAACAAGCGCAAGTCCTGGATGGGCAAGGTATGGGGCAGGACCCATTCCATCAAACCAGTATCCCCAGTCCCCCAAATCCTCCATAAAATGGGGCTTCACAGAGTGGAGTATGAGGTTGTTTTGGCTTGTTGGTTTCAGACTTGTGGAGAAGGACTTTAGGTTTACATTTATTTGTTTAGTTGACGCTTTTCTCCAAAGCGACTTTCGATGGATATATGTAGTGTTATCAACCCACACACCTTTGGTTTGCTGCTGAGCCGGTGTGGCTTCTTCCCTGAAAGAAACAATACAGGATGATTAACCAATAAGCAGTGGACTGTTCTACACTCACTCGCACACTTAAGCTCAGATGATTGGTACGCAAAAAACCAACATGGTGTCTCTGGTTCCCCCCTCAGGTCTTCAGTGGAAAAAGATCTGATGGCGAGCTCCAGCCACCATCTTCTGGCAGCCTATTCCGGCGCTCACCCATCCCCAGCCCCTCAGTCTCCCCATTGCCCACAGAAGCTCAGCCTCTGGCCCTTACCTGCCTTATAAGTGATCGGGACCTACAGCTCTATGAAAAGCTAGGCGATGGCTCCTTTGGTGTGGTTAAACGTGGCGAATGGACCACACCTACAGGCAGCCTGGTGAGTGATGCCAAGGAGGGTATGTGGAAATGGATTTGGTGGGATTTTTGGGGACAGGATGTACAAAAGGTGCAGAGTGATTAAGAGCCTGGACATTTCATTCCTCTGGCAGAAGAGGACTGTAGTGGATATGGAAGATGAACTCAGCACAAAGAAGTTAGCAGTGATTAGAGGTGGGGAAAGAGAATAAAGGACAATGTGATGTGTTGGGTAAGTAGTTGGACAGATGGAAAACTAAGGTAAGAGAGCCCCTTGACATGGTTCATATACATGCTGTTCCTAGGTCAACGTGGCTGTGAAGTGCCTGAAAACAGACCTGCGAGACCAACCAGATGCCCTGGATGACTTCATCCGTGAGGTCAATGCCATGCACTCACTGGATCACCAGAACCTAATCCGGCTCTATGGCGTTGTCCTCACACACCCCATGAAAATGGTGAGATGAGACCCCTCTTCTGTCAGAAAACAGCCCATTGATGCAATAAGCTGCATTGATTGGTTATGCCAATGTTGTCACCTTTACATTCAAATTGAACTCGTATCTACAGGTTTGGTTGCTATGTGTTGGATACTTGAAGAAGTCTGGAAGCGGCTGGTAGCGTAGTGGTTAGAGCTACTGTCTTTGGTTCCAGTGGTCGCAGGCTTGATCCCACCTCTGGCTGTGGTACCCTTGAGCAAGGTACTTACCCTAAATTGCTCCAGTAAAATTACCCAGCTGTATCATTGGTGAATAATTGTAACCTTAACACTGTTTTTGGAGAAAAGTCTGTAGTTCTAGATCACCCAGGAAGAGCCACTTTTCCTGAGCTTCTGGAGAATCTGAAGCATTTCTTTCCCAGTGCCACCTATTGAGATTACTTGTTTTACCGTGTGAATACTTTTTTGCAGGTGACGGAGTTGGCGCCTCGGGGTTCCCTATTGGACCGCCTGAGGAAGACTCAGGGCCACCTCTTGATCTCAACACTGTGCCAGTACGCTATCCAGATTGCCAGTGGCATGGCCTATCTGGAGTCCCGCCGCTTCATCCACCGCGACCTTGCTGCCCGCAACATCCTGCTGGCCTCTAATGATCATGTCAAGATCGGAGACTTTGGCCTCATGAGAGCACTGCCCAACAATGACGACCACTATGTCATGCAGGAGCAGCGCAAGGTCCCGTTTGCCTGGTGAGTCCCTGGGGCTCTCTAACCCGTTCTGTTCTTTGAGCTTTTTTCATGCCATTGATCACCTTCAACAGTGCTAACCCTTTTCAAAGCTGCTCTATGATTTCTGGCTCCTGGCAACAAGTGTCTGACCTGTTTTGAAACTTCTGTTGTGCCCAGGGGCCCCTGTTGTCACTCTTGATTTATCTTTTCTGAAATTTAAGGTTATTTTTGGCTGTTTTATCGTCCGAACAATTTCAAATTTTGTGTGTGTGTGTGTGTGTGTGTGTGTGTGTGTGTGTGTACGCCTTCCCAGGTGTGCTCCAGAGAGTCTGAAGACACGTACTTTCTCCCATGCCAGCGACACCTGGATGTTTGGTGTAACTTTGTGGGAAATGTTCTCCCATGGCCAGGAACCTTGGCTAGGCCTCAGTGGCAGCCAGGTATGTGGGTAGGGCACAGGATCTGGGGTGTTAATGAAAGCATTTGCCCACCTGTCCTCCTGTGCATGTAGTAAGTGTGAGTACGCAAGAAGAACAGAATCTGCTACCCGCTCTCGTCACTCCATCGGCTTCACGTGAATGCTAATACGCGTGTGGTCTGTGTCCTCTTTGGAAGTACACCTGTCTGAAATAGTGTGGCTGTCATATTTTCCTGCCCTGTGTTCGTGAGCTAGATCCTGGGCCATCGTGACCCTGTGTGGTCATGGTCATGCATACAAATACCTTTTTTGGTTTTTAAACTAATTTTAGGTGACTTTTTTTTCATCCAGTTTATTCACACGCATCATTTGAAACCGCTTGTCCCATACGGGGTCGCGGGGAGCCGGAGCCCAACCCGGCAACACGGGGCGAAAGGCTGGAGGGGGAGGGGACACACCCAGGATGGGACACCAATCTGTCACAAGGCACCCCAAGCGGGACTCAAACCCCAGACCCACCGGAGAGCAGGACCTGGTCCAACCCACCCCCTTCCAGTTTATTCTCCAACCTTCAAAAGAAATGTTAAATTGATTAACAGTTAATTGATTATTTAAATGTTGTTGTGATTTTGTTCTGTTCACTAAAAATAACTGAAAAGTCTAAATGCCGCGTGTGATATGCAGATCCTCCATAAGCTGGACAAGGAGGGTGAGCGGCTGTGCAAACCAGAGGACTGTCCTCAGGACATCTATAATGTCATGCTGCAATGCTGGGCCCAAAAACCAACTGATCGACCCACTTTCATGGCACTCCGGGAGTTTCTGGTGGAGGTGAGGCACGTCAACGTGCTCAAAGTAGCCTTCCTTCCGTGGGGAAATGTTTCCATTGCTATCTCGTTTTGTCTGCTCTAATTTTCCCACTTGTTTGCTGATATGGTGTCTCCTGAACATCTGAGTAGCAAACTTCCTACTGTTACAGACTTGTAGGAGATGTTCTCAGTGTATCAACTCAATTCGCTTGCTGAAAATTCACCTGCTGTGCTGACAGATGGTGATTGGGAATATTAGACGCTGCCTTAAGGTTTACAGCTCCCTGCTTTTGACGGGGGCCTCTGTTTTTGCTCTGTGCTCAGACAATGCCCACTGACATGAGGGCCCTGCAGGACTTTGAGGAACCAGACAAGCTGCTTATTCAGGCCAATGACGTCATCACCATCATCGAGGGCAGGTTAGTGCGTTTCCTCAAACTCCCTCTATAAGACAGAGTGCAGGTGACTCGCAACTGAGACGTGTGTTTGGAAGTTCGGCGACACTTGGAATTCCACCTTGAACTCTGGTGTCCTTCAGATTTCTGAAAGCATCTTCAACTGTTCTAGATTAGGTTTTTTTTAAATTTATTAAAGACCTTCTGTTTGATAATGAATTGCACAACACACTTTTAGATTCCTGCTATTTTGTTTCTGTTGGTGTTGGGGTGTGGTGATGCAGGGCAGAAAATTATTGGTGGCGTGGCCAGAACAAGCGTACCCTGAAGGTGGGCCAGTTCCCCAGGAACGCTGTGACCTCAGTGGCTGGACTGTCAGCCCACGACATCAGTCGTCCACTCAAAAATAGCTTCATCCACACAGGTCACGGGGATACAAACCCCCACCGCTGCTGGGGCTTCCCAGATAAAATTGACAGGTGAGCCCATTCCCTCGCTGTCCCTGGAGTAGTGCAGCTCTGGGAAGGTTGTTGTAATGTTGTGAAGCGGTGTCTTCTGAGACATCAGTGTTCGTTCTGCACTAGGAATCCTTTGCTGTTCTGTTTGGGAGTTTCGTGGTGTATTGAAGGTGCAGCAATTGTACGCAGTTCATTCTAGAGCTGATTTTCATCAGCGGTCAGTAGTAGCTGAGAACCAGTTTACATGATTCGAGCTCAGGAACTGCCTGGCAGTTCCAGCTTCTTGGCATTTGAATCGCGTGAAACATGGTGTGTCAGTAGCACAGCAGTCTGTTTGTCCTGGGTCTGTTCGGCACTGGTAAGAAAGGTCACTTTTTAAGTAGACACGGAGTATTCCTGTACGTCTCATGTAGCACTGCCAACGCTGAACTCTTGTGTCTCCCTAGCTTGTACCTTGGAAACCCCATGGACCCTCCAGATGTTCTGGGTATGGATCTGAGCAGCGCCCAGCCCACCCAACTCCCAGGCCGAAGTGAGTGATGTGAGAACTCGGCGCTCCTGCTTTCTTTTTTTTTTAACTCCATTAATGCTTTGAACTCGACACACTTTCTCTCAGCACTGCTCTAATGAGTGTTCTCTGCACTGCGTGTGCTTCCTGGCTTTGACTGCGTCACTGAGAGCGCTTGACTTTTTCTCTTTTGTTGCATACCACACTTTTCCTGGGTACGTGCTGCCCACTATTACCTCTCTCCCCTCCCATGCTCTGCGTTCCAGAGGAGCGCCCCCCACGGCCCCCGCAGCCGGCCATTCTCGTTCAGAGTAAGTGTGAGACCTTGGTGTAGTTGGCATTCTCTGTCTGCTTGCCTCACTGCAAACTGCACTCCTCCACCCAGCTGCAGGCAGGGAACTCTGATTCCGTCGACTCAATGACCACTTGCCTAATTCGGGGAGTTGACGCGGTGACCCAACGTTTCAGGTTCGCTCTGTGTTGGTCCGCTGTTCCTCTTTTCTCTGCGGCAAGAGAACTTTGACATATCTGAGCTGTAATGCTCAGATTCCTTCCTCTGCATATTCAGACTGATGCAGAAGATGTCCTTGTAAGGTAGATTTTGGCCACAAGAACGTGTAAAGGTGTTGGGACCCCTCCCTTCGGTCGTCTTCTCTAGATGGCCTGGCTTGTTACCCCCCTCCAAGTTTATTTGTATAGCTTCTTACGTTAAACACAGTCTAGCAATACATGTGTGTTCTGTGTCTGTTCAGAGCCCGTTTACGACCGAGTGAATGAAGATGGCTTGTTGAGCTCAGGACTGAAGAAGCTCTCGCTGGCGAAACCAGGAGAGTTGAAAAGTCAAGGTCTTAGACCGGCTGCCTGGGTTACCGGCATCGCAGGGGCTGCAAGCCACCGTGGTGAAGTGTCCTTGATTGACTTTGGGGAGGAGGTGACCACCTCCTCCACGCCCTCCCCCGTCGCAGAGGTGCAGCCCCCAACTTCTGCCGAACTCATCCTGGATGCCACACCTCCCGAGAGCCCAGGTTGTGCCCTGCCTCGCCCACTTCACCCCTCACCCGCAGTTGATTGGGACAGCCGTCCCCTGCCCGCGCCCCCAGCCTACGATGAGGTGGCGCTGGACGACGACGATGTCGAGGTGAGCTGCATTACTAGCGAAGGGCAACAGAGTGACGATGTAAATGGCCCAGTAGGCCAGCACCCACTAGAGGACAACCTGTTCCTCCCCTGTGGGGTCCAGGCAGCCTGCAGCTTCTCGCAGTCGGCTGAAATCTTCCGCGAGCTGCAACAGGAGTGTATGAAGAAGCTGCGGGTCCAGGGGGGTTCATCCCTGTCGCAGCCCCCATCTCCTGGACCGGTGGATGCACATCGCAAGATAATCCTTGCTCCGCCCCGCAGGGACAAGCCCCAGGTCCCACCCCGCGTCCCTGTTCCACCCCGTCCCTCTAAATACAGCCTGGCTCCTGGAGCTGTGGAGGAGGACAAGGGGAGGCCCCCTCTGCTCCCTCCTCGCGACACTGTTTCCCAGCCCAGCTCCCGTAGCCCCAGTCCCATGACTTTCCCCTGCGGACCCTCACAGACGAGAACTAGCCTCTGCTCATCTGCCCCGCCAATGTCTCACTTGTCCACCTCCCCTGCCAGGCTCATGCCTACCACCCAGAGCTTTGCCTCTGACCCCAAGTATGCCTCGCCAAAGGTGATCCAGGCACAAGGCCACGATGCCGCGTGGGCACCCTGCATTCTGCCCATAGTGCGTGATGGCAAGAAGGCAAGCAGCACACACTACTACCTTCTGCCTGAGCGGCCTGCCTACTTGGACAAGTATGACAAATGCTTTGGGGAGCCAGAGAACCTGGCAGCAGAGAGGAGGGCGGCCAACACTGCCACCGTTCGACCGATGATGCATCAGCACCTGGAGGAACAAGGGAACATCAAAGGCAACTTCTCTAACAACAACAGCAGCCTTGCTTCTCGGGCGTGCAATGTGTCCATGAAGGAATCCCACAACCTACCCAGAAGCGGAGCTGATGAGCAACCAGGACCTAGTACCGCTGACAGAGTTAAGCTGGTGAGTTGGATGTCCTGTGCATTTGCGTTTATTGGTTTGACACTTTTCTCCAAATTAACTTGGCGTTAATCCACCTACATTTAGACAGCTGGGTGATTTTTATGGTAGCAATTTAGGGTAAATGCCTTGCTCAGGGGTACTACAGATTGAGGTAAGATTCAAACCTGTGACCATTGGGGCCAAAGGCAGCAGCTCTAACCACTACGCTACCAGCTGTACCATTTCTGAACAGTTGGTAGCGTTAGCAGCAGCTGGTGCTGCGTTGGTCCTATAACTTCTCCCAGCGGCTGCAAACTGAGTTTATACTCAGTTGCTATTGATCCTGATGTAAGAGGTTCCGATAGGCTGTGGTGTATATTGAGAGTTTGGTTGAAATTAGTCAGCTTTGTGATGAGCAGGTTCAGGAGGCAGTCCATGGAGTGACAACAGAGGAGTGCCATGCTGCCCTGCAGAAGTATAGCTGGAACGTGCAGAAGGCAGTGCAGTTTCTGAAGGTACGTGGTTCCTGGGCCATTGCCCCTGGTCTGTGTGCGGCACACTGAGCCTTCAGCTGAACGTCACTTCAGATACACCTCTGGCTAAGCAGGCACCAGTGTTTTGGGTTTCTGTGGTTTAGCTTCCCCTTTGCTCACTCTTTGCTGTCCTTGGGACCTCCTGCTGCAGGTGGAGCAGTTGTTCGGTCTGGGCCGTAGAACCCGAGTAGAGTGCCTCCGGCTTCTGGAAAAACATAACTGGAACCTGGAGCTGGCCAGCACCCAGCTGCTAAGTTCCTATAGCCCCTTGCGGAGGTAAGGTGAGCACTTTGCAAAGCTGGGCCCAGGTTACGTACAGTATTTTTAAACAACTTTCCATGCTGTAGATGGGCCCAGGAGGAGTGCAGTCAAGCTGGTGTCGGTGGTGGACAATTCTAAAGAATGAATTTTCCATCCTGACCTTCTTGCAGGCGATGACCACGACCAAAAGCGCCACTGTTCGGGAACCGTGTCCTCGGTCCCGACCCGCCGGCGTACGGATTGGCCCTGACTGCTGCTCATGCTGCTCTTGGATATGGCACTGCCTACAGCTGTACTGGGATCACGTCATCTGCTGACTGCCACCCCGCAAAGGGTCAAAGTTCACCTTACTGTGTATGACTTGTGGCTCGAGCATGTGCCACAGTAGCTGAACCGGGATCTGATTTGTCCACAATGTTCAGTTGCTTGCAGTGTAATATGTAAAATGAAGCTATTTTAAGTCCATTTCTGTTAGCGCCTGCAGGAGCAGGGTGGGGTGTCGCAGGCTTCTGGAGAAGTAGAAGTCGAACAGCTTTTTTTTGGTTTTTAAATGCATTTCCATTGAGTGTTGGACATTTTGCACTTTATTCTACTTTTATTTAATAGTTCTTGTCGGGATTTCACAGACATGTTTAACAAAGGCGATACAGATTTGCATATTTTTCAAAGTATAAGTGAGTATAATTTTTTTTCTCACCCTTCCCTCTCCTGCGTTTTCACCTCCTGCAGCAAATGGTATTGAATGAAACAGTTTTAAGGGAGATGCAAAAGCAAGTAAAGTATTGTTAAGGAACAAATCCTAAGAGATGAAAATAAACACCTGAATTGTAAGTATTTGCAGATAAAGTTCACATACATGTGGTTGTAAGTGAAGTGAAGGCTTATAGCGTTCACTAACGCCCTAGTCCTGTTTATTGTAGTGTTGATATTTATCATCGTGGGTTTATTAGCTGATATGATACAGCTTTTAAATGCAGACCTCGTTCAGAATGGTAGGAAATGACATGTTCATGAGAACAATTCCTCGGTCGCGTGTTTGTAGACGTAGAACCTAGAGAAGGAACACGGTTTGTTACTCTGCCTGCCTCCCGCCAACCCTGCCGTGGGCACTTTACTGAAGCACTGCATTGTCCCGCTTCTGCAGTCATCCTTGGTTTTCCCCGTTTTTGTGGAACAGCTCAGGTGGGTTTTTTCAATTGTAGTGTTTGAGAAGCGCTCTGGGCTGAATGTTACCATTGCTTTGGTGGTCACTGAAGTGTTTTTCATTTTTTTTTTTTTTTTTATTTTTAAAGTCCTGCATAAATCAAAATCTGAATAAATATATGCTTGTGTGAATTTGTTTCACATATATTGCAAGATGTGTATAGAGTGATGGAATGACAGCAAACACTTTGTGCAATTTCAGTAACATTGAATTCACATTAAAGTGATTGAATTGACAGGAATATGTCAATTGACTGGAATTTTACCGGGGTGCAATAGTACGGCTAACAGGAGCATCAGTGATATTACAGCTTTGTTTGCCTTCAAAAGTTTGGCAGGGGTTCCAAGGACTGCTGGATGGCATTTTAAACCTTATTTTACCCATAGTCCCATGATTAGATTGTGATTGTAATGTGTCAGAATGGTACCTAATGTAACGGCTTCATCTCTGAGGCAACGGGTACTAATGGTGTGAGGAAGAAAGATGAAGAGGAATTATAGCAATAATCAATAAGTGGAATGAAGGGGCAAACGAGAGCCGTATTTGTTTGTCACACATGTTACGAGGCACCTTGACACATCATCAGTGATGCAACTTGGGCTCACGGGCTGTTTCAGGTCTCTTAACATTAGGACCCCCCCAGGGCTGATGAACCCCTGACCTGCGTCAATCCCACGACTCGCCTCTCCTGATCCACGGCCATGCAGACATTCTCTCCACAGCCTCAGTAATGACCCTCCTGAGCTTCCTGCTGCTGTGACAGTGGAGGAAGAGCTCCCTGCAAAGCCCTGCAGCCTCCTTCATTGGACTCGGGCCTCTTGGGGGCGCACTGCTCCGCCGCTTCCTCATACCGTGACGATGTCTTTCTTTTGTCGGCCTCTTCCATCCGTTCCTCCTGATGAACTGTGAGCCCCGGCACGATGACCTGACCAGATGCGTCAGAGAGCAACACGGAATCTGTGTCAAAGAGTCCACAATCGGGGCTGCAAACTTAATCTGCCGACTGAGTCTGTGCACCTGAGCGAACAAGAATGGCGCTCGTCACGTGGAGCATCTTCTCAACATGGTACCTTGAGGCCACCCACTTTACTCTGTATGGCACTCGGACACTCTGGATGCTCTGTGTTGCCTCCTGTCCTGCTCCTCCCGCGTCACATGCTCTACCTGCAAGCATTTCGTTTTATCCTGATGGACATTCTGTCCAGCAGCTTCTTAGACACCCTGTTCATACATTCTGCTCTCTCTTCAGTGCGTGTACAAAAGCACATTCTGAAAACCTTCGGTCCAGTCCTGTGTGGAAATTAAAGGAGGTTTTTTTTTTCTTTTTTTGTGGTTCCTTCATGAAGGAAGGGTAGGTCAAACACGCACGCGAATTGATCAGAACACGACTCGCTGATCGGAATACCTGACTCCAGTTACCGTCCTTTTGGTATTTCGTTATCCTACAGGTTCACGTACCTGCTACATGAATGAATTTCATAATTTGTATAAAAGATATGGCAATGTGTTGTACACTAAATGACTCATCTTTGTCTTGTCTTAGTTACAGATCAGATTGTGTTTCAGGAACCATTCCTACAGAAATCCAGAGAATTCCAAAGGTTTCAAAAGCCTTTTCTCACGACCTGTTTTTTTTTTTTTTTTTTTGTATTTATAAATTGTGCAAAATGTAAATACATGAACTAATTTCGGCTGCAGTGCACATTGCAGGAAGCGATAGAGATGCAGCTTTTTGCAGTCATTTTGCTACTGCTTTCCTTTTAACAATCCTAATATGATCTTATGAAAACTACATGCACTAATAATATGCTTCCCAGCAGAATAAAATTCCTGGGAAACTGCTGTAGTTTCTGCATTTGTCCTCCAGAGGGAGCCCTAGAGCTACTGTGACGTTGGCCTTCATTTATTTATAATGCTCTCGCTTCGAAAACCCCGTATCCTCCTGGACTTGGACCTGGACCCCCAGCCTCTCTTCTAACAGCGGCAGACACAGCCACCCCATTATTTTCTCTGTAAGTGCCCCCAGTGGTTACACGCACAGTGGTTTAACGTTATTTCCCATAATGCAACTATTTACATTAAGCACACACTCCCTCCTAAAACAGTAACGTGGGGTCGTTACAATATTTTTTTCATACAGTAGTTGACGACAATGAACCATGTAAAATATAACCCTCTCAGAAAGGAACCATAAAAGTTAATGAGTGACGACAAAGGTGCCCACAACCTGAACTGCTGAACATTTTTAGTTCTCTTATTTCTGTGCAATAAATTTCCAAACAGGCTGAACTGAGAACCTCAGCAAATAAGGGAATAACAGCTGGAGAATAAGACCTAAAACACAGGCATACAACAAAGTCACGCAACCGCAGTGAGGGACAAATTCTATTAATTTTTTAAAATCTTGTAGAAACGGCTAATGTTCTGAGTGGTTTATTCTGGTTCACTCTGATTATTCGGAGCTTTTTACAGAACTGCTACTTTAACATGTTGATTTTAGGTCTAGTTCTGTTACCCCTTTCCCAGGGTACCTTTACCATATTTGTAACTGTACTGGCTGTAGCACTGACTGCTCATACTGACCAATTTTTATGTGGGGTGTGTTGTGTTTGTGATGTGACACCACACTGCTCCAGCGATGCAGATTGCACAAGTAAAAATAATAAAATGAAAAATGCCAACTGTTTCAAGGTACAGCTATCGTTCCAAATCTGAGGGAAATCACTGCTGTTTCGGATATGAAGATCCCTCCGGTGACTGATGCGGTGCGGATTCGTGTGCTGCGCTGGTGGGGCGTGAATATCCGCAGAGCGAAACTTTCCCGAAATCGTGAATGTCGCAGTTGTGGCCTCGGTTGAGCCGTTTGATGAGCATCTTTTCAAAGGTCAAGGGGTGGTAATGTCCGATGGTACACTGCTTGTTGATATGTCCTTTGAAGTAGTAGCACAAGTCGCTTCTTCGGCGCGATGGCAGGAACTCGTAGATGGTGATCTCCTCGCAGAGGCTCATCATCACCGTGATGCCTTTAGAATGAGACAAATTTATTAGTTTCTCTTGACTGTTACAAGTTTTACTGTGGCAATTGAGAGCAAAGATGCTCGAGCACAAGAGCGAGATGTCGGATTCAAGGCCGAGTCCTTCAAGTCCAAGGCAGCGGCTGCAACAGCTTGACTACGTGTAACTGTCTGTGGTTAAGAGTCGCCTTGGAACAAGTGCAGGTAACGGGTTTAACGCTTCCACTTAATATTGTCGAAATGTCACAACGGCAGCGGCCTGCCTCGCGCGTCATCGTCCTTCGGTTCGGCAGTCAGCTCTCACAGGCGTCTCTTAAAGCTACGTCACAGCGTGTGCGAGAATCCTACTGACCCAGCATGCCAGAGGAGGGGGGGTTGGGCTGGATGTCCGTCTCGGAATTCTCCTGAATCACGTCCCACAGGTCCCACTGCACGCTGGGGCTCAAGATGTAAAAAGGCTGCTCAGGGTGGGCCTTTCGGTACTCCTTGTACTTGGGGAAGAAGTTGAAGTCTGGCTTCTTGTACCACTGTGAAAAGAGCACGAAAGAAAGGTCGGCTACGGCTGAGCCGTCAGGGCTTTGACCGCAAAAAATGGAGAACGTGTGGACGCCAAGTTCCCCGAAGGGCTCCTGAAACGCACAACAGTTGAGGAACTGGACGGCGACACTCACAGCATACAGGTCTCTGGAGTAGGGAGCGGGATCCCACACGATGAGCACTCCTGTGTGGTACAAGGGGTTGCTCAGGAATTTCGCCTCAACGGTCATGAGCTGCGCGACAGTAAAAACGTTGTCAAGAGGCTACTTTTTGACCCGTGTGTCATACATGACGTGTTAAAAGAGTGAAATGAGCACTTGGCTAAATCTCTGTGTCGCTCCACAACTGATCGAGGGCTTCAAGGCCTTTCGAATTCCTGCCCGATGACATTGAAAAGGAGGATATTGAGCCCTCTGACGTTTGCACAATTAACCTCGGTAAAGGAAAGGGGGGAAAAAAAGAAAAGGAAAGAAAGAATAACATCTCGTCAGTGTTTTACTTGGGAGTTGATGAGGCGCAAAGTCGTTTTGTTGCCCACGTCTGCGCTGAAGCCCTTGGTTGGAGCTGCGTTGAAGCGAATAACTGCGTCGTGTTCATCTTGGAAGAACAATTGAACCGAATTGAATTGAACTGAACTGAACCGAGACAAAGACTTTACTGTCATCAATTTTACTGATGTGCAACAAAATGAAACTATAGTGGTACTCCCTGCCTGCGTTCTTTGCACACTTGAATTCGCACATTCCCGGCTTATACTCTTTGCATTTTTAACTCGTATAAACTAAGATTTCATTCAACTCCTCAGAGAGGAAGAATCTATTGCTCTTTAAATCATTTTCTTTTATGCTTTCCCAAGTTGCTCTTCTTGATGTAAGTTCTGTCAGGACGTACCGATTTGCGACCCGAGCGACGAGTCCCTCATGGAGCCTGAGGACATGACGACGGCACAGCGCTTCATTGGTCCCAGCAGCTCCCTCAGATCCTTTTTGGGTAAAAACGCGTCCCAGTCGTCTCCCGAGAACGGTCCGTCCCCGGCCCTGACTGTCCTGAGGGCCACGCGCTCCTCCACTTCCCGCTGGAGCTCATCTCGGCTCTTGAAGAACTTTTGACGTCTCCTCTTGTAAGGAACGTGGAATTTGTTCACGGCGTTCCACATCTTCACAGAGTGGAATACCTGCTGAGGGACATTGCTGCTGTTCCAGGGAGAGCGGTATTCTTCTTCCAAACACGCGTTGCCTGCAGGTCTCAAGTTCAGGTGGGGCTTGGCGCTTGTCTCACACCTTCCCGTACAGCAGTAAAGACGCCTTTCCGCTGCGACCAGAGGCACCTTTCCACTTGTACTGCGCCAGCAGACGAACATGGTCATGATAGCAACGAGGAAAAATCCCAACTGTAAGCGTTTCCCCCACAACATTCTGAAGCAAGTCATTCTTCGGTGTCGGGCTCTGGTACGACTTCTGGAGAGAAGTAATAGCAGTAGTAGGTGCTCATTACCGATCGTTACCGAGTGCTAGTGACCGTTAGTGACCGTTAGCAGCTCTCGCGCCACACGTCACCGACACAGCTTTCCGCTGTCATTGTCTCGCCGAAGGGTTTCATCCTTCTCTGTTCCTTCTTATGACACTTCCTAATCAAAGTGTACTTTATATTTATTGCTCTCCTGTGAAGTGCAATAACTTACTTGTTACCGCCCCCACCGCACGACTTCTATAGGACCAAGAAATGTGTACATCCGTTATGAAAATGCACCGATACAATAACTTGAGAACAGCTGCAGTAGAAACAGTCCAGTGACCTTCTGTTGCTGGTCCTCACGTGTTCTGTACCACGTTTACTCTGTTTACTCTGTGACTGACTGTTAATTAGCAAACAGCAGAGCAATTCGTTGTGCTTTGCGCAGGGAGGGTGCAGGGCAGGGACAGGCCATAGCGTGGTGAAACGAGGGGTTTTACACAACCAGGGCAGCCTGAGCTCCCATCCTCTGATCCTCTGAATTCCTCCTCAGCATTCCAGAAGCATTGTTGATGGAGCGGCATTTGGAAGAGTTGGTCACGGTACAAATAAGCCGCTGCTGCTACTGCCCTTTCAGAGCAGCACTGTAAATAGACTCAGAGAAGAGGGTAAAAATAGATGTGTTGCAGAGCAACAGAAGGTACATGTGACACTTGTGAGTCTGTGCTGTACGGCGAACAGCGGCGACCCGGTGCTCGACACCAGGGAGAGAGGTGGGCCGGCAGGTAAGGGGCTGTGCATGCTTTGCTCACCCCTCGACACCAGGGTGTCGCTGTCAGTGTCAGTTTGTACGTCTCCTCCTCCTTGCTCCAAGTTCGGGCAAAGGAGCCCGTTCTTCTCGTGACACTACGCAAAGCGGAGGAATTTCTGTCTAGACCTCAACTGTGGCTCGTGGTACTCTGAAGGAATGAAGGACGAGAGCAGGAGGAAGAAAGGTTTTCCCTAGTTGCTATTGAAACGGGACGTTATTCTCACAGTGTGATGTTTCCCTTCAGCAACAGGTTGAAGTACAGCGTAACTTGTTGTAACGCACTGCGGCACTACTGATTGACTTAACCATTTATTAATCATTTGCTAATTGACTTCTTGGGCCCTTAAATGCTTCTTTGCCGCTGGTTTTACAATACTCACATTTACATTTATTAATTTAGCACACACTTTTCTCTAAAGCGATGTACATCTCAGAGAAATACAATTTGTACATTACATTAGGAGAAAGACATACAGTAGTTGCAGACGTGACTCTTAAGTAAACCTAGTTTTTCTTTATGCACCAATGTTCATCACACGATTAGGTGTTAAAATTCAGCATAGACTAATCCTGATCACCTTCTTACATATATTTTTTAAAGGTACACAAACACACACACACATTGTCAGAACCGCTTGTCCCTGACGGGGTCACGGGGAACCGGAGCCTAACCCGGCAACACAGGGCGTAAGGCCGGAGGGGGAGGGGACACACCCAGGACGGGACGCCAGTCCGTCGCAAGGCACCCCAAGCGGGATTCGAACCCCAGACCCACCGGAGAGCAGGACTGCAGTCCAACCCACTGCGCCACCGCGCCCCCCGGTGGTACACAAACATTTACATACAATACAGGAGTAGTGGCTGAATAAAGGCTGTATCTGGGGATGCTCATAAAGTTACGGTGTGTGAACAATTACACCGTAAATGAGCTGGAGAGATCTTGGGCGAAGTGATTCCAGAAAGGTGAGTTTTCAGACTCTTCTTTAATGTAGACAGAGTTTCTGCAGTTCTGAGTGAGAGGGGGAGGTCATTCCAACACAACAGAGCCAGAACTGAGAACCTCCGTGCTTTACTTTTTATGCATGGGACCACCAAGCGAACAGAAGTAGACGAGCGAAGGGGTCTGGTTGGGGTGTAGCAGTTGATCAAGTCTTGTAGATACCTGAGAGCAGTTCTATTGATGCATTTGTAGGCAATAACCAGGGTCTTGAATTTTATCCGGGCAGCTATAGGAAGCCAGTGCAGAGAAATGAGTAGAGGAGATACATGGGAACGCTTTGGAAAGTCAAACGCAACTCGGGCAGCAGCAGAAGCGTTCTGTATCAACTGTAGAGGTTTGATGGCAGTAGCGGAAAGGCCACACAGTAGAGAGTTGCAGTATCCAGATGGGATATCACCATGTCCTGGACAAGTAGTTGGGCAGAGTCATTTGTGAGGTGGGGATGGATCCTACAAATATTATGCAGGATGTATCTGCAGAACCGGGTTGTGGCTTCGATGTGCTGAGAGAAAGACAGACTCGTGTCAGTCGTTACTCCCAGACTCTTAGCCAAAGAAGTAGGAAAATGAGTGAGTTGTCCAGTTTGATTGATAGATTGCGACAGGAGGACAGGCCAGGTGGGAGATGAAGCATCTCTGTTTTGGAGAGGTTGAGTTGGAGGTGGTGATCAGACATCCAAGCAGAGATGAGCAGCAATGAGTGCAGAAATGTCTGCTCCAGGTGGAAAGGAGAGGAAGAGCTAGGTATCATCAGCATAACAGTAGTATTTGAACCCATGGGAGGCTATGACCGGGCTGAGGGAAGAGGTGAAGATCAAGAAAAGGAGAGGACTCAATACCAAGCCCTGCGGGACACCAGTTGAGAGAGGCAGAGGAGAGGAACGAGAGCAGACCACTTGATAGGATCTGTCAGATAGGTAGGACTCAAACCATCTTAGTGCCGCACCTTTGATCCTAAGCTGGTTAAGAGAGGAGAGTAGAATCCGGTGGTTGACTGTGTTGAATGCTGCAGACAGATTGAGGAGGATGAGGACCGAAGAGAGGGAGGTGGCTCTAGACCTCTGGAGAGCAGCAGACACCGCCAGAAGCACCATCTCCATGGAGTGACCAACTACTGTTTTTTGAGCTGCCTTTCAGTTTCAATTGAGTGACACCTTTTGATGTTTCAACGTTTCGGCACCGGGCATCAGCGCTCCTGCTCTTCTGTCTTCCCACCAGCAGTCGCCGTCACCATGACGATGATGTGGGCCCTCATGCTCAGTTTGCTGCTTGCGGGGAGACCAGGGCTGTCTTGGGGTCAGGAGGACAGCAGTGCGGAGCCATGTGCCAGATGGATGGGAGGAGTGCCAGGGACCCCAGGGCATGATGGTCTTCCAGGAAGAGATGGCAGAGACGGGAAGAATGGCGAGAAGGGAGATGCTGGAGACCCAGGTGAGAAATGGCAGAACAAGTCGTTAATTGTTTCTTGTTTCTCTGCTATACCTCTTCCTTCGGAGGACTACAGGATTGGATCTGTTTCTGGGAACACAGCTGGTGTTCTCCCCTTCGCACAGGTTCCCTCTAGCTGCTCTCTAGGTTTCCAATTTCACCGCTCACGATTCAGTTGAGAAACACAGGGGGCAGGAAAAACCTTGGAAAAGGTTTCTGAGGCTGTTGCATGCGTCGGTGCTGTAGGTCTGTGTCTGTGCTGCAGGTACACCGGGGGGGAAAGGCGAGCCAGGAGCGCTTGGGGCTGAGGGTCCACCAGGCCCCCGGGGCTTTCCAGGCAACCCGGGTCTGAAAGGTGCGCGGGGTGAGAGCTCCTTCACGTACCGTTCGGCCTTCAGCGTTGGCCTCGTGAGTCCCGTTGAGTCAGCCAACGTGCCCATCCGCTTCCTTAAGATCTTCTACAACGAGCAGCACCACTACGATGACGTCAGTGGCAAGTTCCGCTGCGCCCTCCCCGGCCTCTACTACTTCACCTACCACCTGGCCGTCAGTGGCAAGGACGTCAAGGTGAGCCTGTACAAGAGCAACAAGCCGGTGGTGTTCACCTTCGACCAGTTCCAGCCGGGCAACCTGGACCAGGCCTCGGGGGCGGTCATCTTGCAACTCATCGCTGGGGACGAGGTTTGGCTGCAGGTATACGGCGAAGAGGAGTTTTCCGGCGTCTACACCGACAGCACCATCGACTCCACGTTCACCGGCTTTCTCCTGTATCCCAACCTGCCCGTGGATCCACTAGCCAACCGCCGCCGTTAGCCGATGCACGGCAGTCACGTCGACAGCAGGGTGCCGGTAGGGGCTGTGCGGTCAGCGGTGTGAAAATAGTGTGAAAAATGTTGCAGGTGTGTGAAGTCACAATGGTACTGATAGCTCGTGAAACACCTGAAAGGTCTCATACCTGCTTGTGTCAAGTCATCGGATCATTCAGGTCATTGTTTTTGTTTAAGTTTCACGTCTTGTGTTAATGTCTGATCAGCGAGAGCCGGAAAAGAGGAGACGGTTCTCCTCAGGACTCCTCAGACGGAGGCAGCTACAGCTGGCTCACAAATCAGAGGTACAAAAGGTTGAGAGACATGACTGAGACCCGAAGGATTGTTATATTATAGCCACACTTAATAGAATTTTAATGTATTAATGTACAGTACAACATTGGCTCATTGAGTGTCTTCCAGTTCTGCGCTGAAAGACACTTAATGACTCATTGCTTGATGCTGTTGGAGCTCAAATGGTGGTGTCGCAAAATCTGTGTCACGAAAGGATGAGAAGAGGGTCTTTAATTCATTTCATTCACGATCAATAACCGGTGTCCAGTCTGAGGGCTGCAATGGTCCGGAACCTATTCTCAAAGTCCGTGACGCAGGCACACAGCAGTTTAGAGTGACACATTCACCCGATGAACATAAAATGTTCATTAACGTTCATGTTAATGGTGTTGGTTTTGTTGCTGTAGAACTTGACATATATAGAACGTATAGAAAATATTTCTCATGTACATCACTTTCTGAGCTGCTATTGTCTCTCATTCTAGAACTTACATGTTTAATGGGTTAATTAAAGTTACTTCCAGGCCATTTTAATGTTTAATGACTCGTCAGTGTTGACACTCATCAATACACTGTGTGTGTACGCCAACACACCACTTATTGTGTTTCACGTCAGCTTTTGAAACACATTATTTTCTATGTACTGCTCACTTTGTCAGAACTTCCCAGGCAAGATTCTCATGACAACATTAAAATGCTCGCAGGAACTGGGTCTTAGCAAGATATCCAGAACATTGCGTGAATTTCACAGTGAGGAATTGGCCATTGGTGCCCTTGAGCGTACAGAGTCAGCAAAACGTTACAGGAACATGAAAGCCCGCAAATTCCTAATTACCATCACAATTATTATTAATTATAATCTAGTGCATTTTGGCAGCTTCTGAATGCCGGTGCATTACCGTAGCATCTATATCCCCTTCCAGCTCCGTCCCCAAAAAGTCCAAGTGGGAAACAGGTCAGGTTTCACTCTGCTGGTGGACGCCCAGCGGAGCAGCTGCCACAGCATAATCTAGTGCTGAATACCATGTATTTTTACATCGGTGCCCGATTTACGAGCAGCAGAAGTCCATTCCAGCCTCATGTTACACCTCTGAAGAAATCTGGGTAAGACCTCTTATACAACTCTTATATCTCAGTCATTTTAGTAATGAAATTATTATTAAATACATTTAATTGTTCCATTGTCTTTAATATCTTAAAGTGAACATAGTTTTGTATATCAACACACTAATTACAATTATTGCTCTCAACGGAAGTGCTCCTGACAACTTCGCTTTGGAGTGGAACGAAGCAAAAAAGCACAATTTACTACATCTGGCCTTACTGAACAGGTCCAGATATTATTATTGGTGCCTTCTAAGTGCAGTTTGGAATAATTGGACACAATTAAATTAGATTTTCCTTTACTTTAAAACATGCGATGACCTGCTATATAAAATTACTTGAACAGAGAGGAGGAATCATTCTCCTGGTTTACATGAGTGTACCTCACTGAGCAGGGTGCAAACAAAGAGCAACAAGGAACAGTCTGAGGATGTCATTACTCGAGTTAATCATTCACAACCTCAAGTTTACAAGTTCATCTCCAGAGACCTTTGTGCTCCTCTTCCCACCACATAGTGGTATGAGGAAGTTACGGTCCATGGTGAAATAAAAATAAATCCACTAAAGCTCATATAAAGTGCCAAGTGTTTTTGGCACATTTTTTCTTTAAAATATTTGTAAAAGAAAAATCATCATAAAAACCAGGTGAATAATTGCAAATTTAGCAAAGGAGGGACATGTTTTTATTACTCTTTTTGTTCGAGGGAGGGGGTGAAAACTGCAATTTAACAGACAAGAACAGAGGAAAACACAGGCTGTATACTGACAACAAACGAGTACACGGCACAGACTGTAACGTCACAGGGATTCTAACCCAGAAAAACATGTCACTACAGTGTGAGTGTAATACATCTTTTACCGTGTTCCACTTGCACAGCAGAGCTCGCTGTAGGGGAACTGCCAGGTATCATCAGAGCACTTTCCTGCAACCAATTTTCTTCTCACATCCCTGCGTGTGTGCGATCTACAGGCTCTTTCACGACGTTTGTCTGTGTTTGTCACTCTTCTTACTTCTTTCTGTACTCTCCACTGTAAAAGCGGCGGTCCTGCGAGTCGTCGTACTTGGGCACCTGCTCTCCATATTCGCCCATGAACTCCTCCAGCCGTGTGGCCATGTGCTCCTGGGGAGGATAGGCTGCGTAAGGCTCCTCCTGGCCGCTCTGGTAGGGCTCGTAACGCTGCTCATCGTAGCCTGGCGTCTCCCGGAAGGGCTCCTTGTGCCGCGTCTGCTCGTCCTGCCGCTCCCTCGGGCCACCTTCTTCCTCTCGTCGCGTGTCACGAGCCACGGCACCAGTAGGGACTTTGGGCTCATCTGCACGTCGCAGGCGACAATTGCGGTCGTACTCAGGGTCGCAGTCCGGGTCCGGTTCAACGACGCCGTTCCGGGTGCCATCGGGGTTCAGGTGGGGCTCATAGGCCTCGCCGGCAGCGCTGTGCTGAGGGGCCTTCCTTCCGCACGCAGGGTTGTACGGGTGGCAGTTGCTCCCAGTGTCTTCGTAGGAAGTTCTGGCGGGGGCCCTGCGCAAGAGGCTCGCCCCACTTGCCTGACTGTTGTCCTGAGCGCCCAGCGGGAGGCACTCCTTGTCGTAGAACATGTAGCAGTCATAGCCCTCCTTGGTCTTTCCCCGCGGCCCCAGGTGGTGACGGGATTCCTCTTCGGCTCCGAGCGGGACGTGGGGCACGGCGTGAGGCGGGGAGCCGGGCTGCTTCTGCAGCGCTGCTGCCGAATTGTACAGGCAGTAGGGGTCGTAATGGGGGTCGCAGGCAGCGCTGGACACCGGCTCGTCCCTCAGGTCACTCTCGTGCTCAGCTTTGCGGCGGCTCGACAGCTTGGACGCGGTGAGAGGATTGCAGTTGTCGTCAAAGACAGGGTTGCAAGGTTGCTCTGCGGGGGCGGAGGACGGTATGCAGTACGGGTCATAGTTTGGGTCACAGGTCGGATACGAGTGGTACGAGTCCGACGGGCTCTTTAGCGCTGCCCTCGGCTCGCAATTCGCGTCTCTCCCGGGGTCGCAGCCGAGGTGCGCGTACGATGGCGCTGGAGCCGAGGCTGCCCTGTAGCCGTAGGCAGCGCGCAAGTGATATTGCAGACATTCGACATCCTTGGCATCACAGATGCGCAGCAGCTCTGCCTGCTGCTGGGCCGACAGGAAGGGCTGCGCGACAGGAGCGTAGTAGTAGTAGCTCCCCAAACCCGTGGACTTGGCTGGAGCCGGAGCCGAAGCCTGAGCGGCAGGCGCCCGAATGGGGGCTGGCCCTTTAACCCCTGCCGGAGCCATGGCGGCAAGACGGCCCCGAGACCGAAGGCAGTAGGGGTCCCTGTAAGGGTCGCAGGCCTTCACGGGAGCAGGCCTGGACGCCTCTTCCCTGCCTTTGGGTCTGCTCATGTAGGAGGTGACGCAGTCGGGGTTATCCGACTCGGCGCAGGACTTGTAGATCTCGCCCAGGTGACGCAGGTACAGGTCGTAGGATCGGCGCCCCTCTGCCCTGTTCTTGTTTTGCAGGTATGAAAGGTAAATGCGGTCGAGATCCTGAACCTGAGTGAGGAGGACACACACACACACACACACACACACACAGAAACTGCTATCACACACTGTGCAACTGACGACATTTGTACTACAATAGCAGCGGCAGCAACGACGACAACAAGCTTCTCACAGTTATGTAGCTATTCATACAGCAGGGTCTTTTTGGAGAACACTTCACTGCCGGGGGTTTGACACCGTAACAGGAAACAGGACTCATGCAGGCTACGGGCTGCTGCCTTCACGTCACTCGCATGGGTGTGTTGTTACGACACGACTGCCTTCCGTACACACCAGTGTTTGTCTGTGTGGCTACGTTCACTTGGTCGGGAAGAATTTACGTTTCTCTATACACTTGTGCATTATGTGGCAACACACAGCTAATGTGAACAGCTGCTCACAGGCCTTGTGGACATGTGGACAAAACTCCAGGTCACGCAACGAAGGGTGCAAGTTGAGGCACGAGTGTAACTGTGTCTCTATTGAGTGTATAGCTGTCTATAGCCACTGTGCATTTACGTGTACATGTATTATTTATCAGACGCTTTTCGCCAAAGCGACGAATATCTCATGGAAAATACACTGTGTTCATTACTTTAGCAGAAGAGACACTCAGATACAGACGTGTGACTCTTAAGTGCAATTAGTTTCTTTCCACCATATGAACCATAGGTACACGTGACACTGTGCACAACAGTCCGTGTGTGTGTGTGTGTGTGTGTGTGTGTGTGTGTGTGTGTGTGTTCAGTTCACTCCAGACGTCCCTCTATGTAGTTCACCTTTATCTGTATGACAGGTGCTGTGTGCCAGGACTTTCTCTGCTGCTGTGTATGTTTGTTTACTTCATGTGCACATGAAAATCCCAGTTTATTTCTACTCGCCACCCAGGGGACACTTTCAGGTCTCAAGTTCCCTCCCTGTACTGAGGTGAGAGCAGTGACGATGGACCTTGTGCCGCTTTACTACTCACTCCCTTCTGATTTCCCGTGTCCGTGAAGTACTTGTACCAACTCCAGAAGTCCGAGTGCTGCTTATACCAGCTGATGTTTCTTCTGTTCCGTGTCATCTTTTTGAGAGAAGAGTCATCGTCCATCTGCCCTTCGCTGGCATCTCCAGCTGGCATGTGATTTTAGAAAAGATTTTTACTGACTCTTACTATCACTAAGCAGGGGCACATAACGCAGGTGGGTGGGTGTGTGTGTGTGTGTGTGTGTGGGGACAGGGGCAAGTTGAGGAGAAGAACCCGCTCAACATCCTTTACTTACCATCTCCTTTTGGGCGCTGCCCCATTGGACCAGCAACCAGGAGAGCTGGAAAAAGGGGGGAAATAAAGGAGAAAGAGGAGGAGAAGAAAGGCTGGTTTTTCAGGGGTCGCGACCACATCTGTGCTGGAAATATAGTGAAACACTCAGCAGCCACCAGCGCCGCAGGCACAAGTGAGGGCTCTTTGAAGAGCCGCACAAGGGAGGTAGGCTGCCTGGCATCTGGCACGGTGGGGGTACCGCGGTGATAGGCTACCCATAAAACTACAAAGCGGGGGGGTATGCCCAAAGGCAGCCCCTAATTACCACTGAGTCGTAAAACACAGCAACAAAAACCCATCAGGTCAGCTATATACACACACGCACACAATTATTTTTCACGTTTTTCCTTCTAAATTGAACGAACTTCCAGGAAGTCAATGGGGGCCAACAGCAGTAAAAGTAGTTTTTTTTTTTTTTAGAACTGCTCCATTAATCTCACATCACAAGACCCAGCCAGGCACAAAACAGTGTTGGTCTTAGATGGCGGAAAGGAGGAGACTTCCATCCATGGTCTCGTTCTAAAAGCCATCACAGCCCATCCACATCTGGGGCAGGTGTGCTCAGACAGCAAGTCGCCATTTCTGTCATTGAAGCCCATCAGGATGGAGATATACAACAGGTCATAGTACGAGACCCAGGGCAGCAGAGGCCCGTGGGTAGCGCTGCTTCGACACAGTACCTGGCAGCTTTGGGATAAGATCTGAGTCCAGCACAGTTTGTACAGAGAATCCATGTTTGCCCTGTGCAGGTTTCTGCTGGGTGCTCTGGTTTCCTCCCACAATCCAAAGACATGCTTTTCAGGTGAAGTGGCATTGCTTATTTACCCAGAGGGAGTGAATGTGTGCACATGCGGTTACCCTGTGATGTGCTACCCCTCTTAGCCTAGCGCCCAGGGATTCTGGGATAGGCTCCGGACTACCGCCATCTTGACAGTGGTACGTGGTGAACGAGAATGAGTGAGTGAACACATGTACAGATACACGTAGCTGGTATTTATTATGAATGTTTTCAACATTCATTTTAATCAGATACTTAAGACAATACTCTATAGTTTTTTGTTTCTACACTGTCACCCTCAAACGTCACTCTTTGGGCTACACACCAACCTGATGGGATGATTCTGAGTGTCGGCCGCAGATCCTTCTCACCTGGTAAGAGTGCCGTTGTGAGCAGCAGACCAGTGGAGAGAAAGGAAAAGGACGGGCCTCCACAGCGAGCCATCATCAGCTTGTCCCCGGTCCCTGACGAGAGACACACACACGCGTGTACGCATGTCACTCGGTTCTGAAGCAGGTAACCGCAGTGCTGTGAAAAACTGCACAGCTGGAAGCTTTACCCTGACGAAGGGCACCGTCATGAGATGCAGACACATGCAGCTAATTATGCTGAGTGTATTAGCAGTTTTCCAGGAAAAGTGAGAGAGTAGTGTAAACTGGTGTAAATTCCTGCTGTAGGACCCCAACAGAAAATGTTGTTGTTCTTGGACATTTGATATTCCTTCAACATCACTGGGGTTTCATCACTTGATCCAAGTCTCTGAGCGATGTGTCCATGGCGGCGACAAACTAGTGCTGAAAGTAATCATAGCCAAGGAATTATCTGTGTCCCATGAAAAACACATTTTATAGTGCAAGACACAACCTGTTAATAAAATCATTGCATAAAACTGATTTGTTCTTTTTATGAGTCATAGCTCTCACCTCCTGTGGGACATGGAGCCATCCAACACTGTAACCCTGATAAAGTACTGCACACTGAGCAATCTGTACACTCACAATGTCGTGACATTTTAAACGCAGTGCACATCCCATTATCAGCCAGCTGATATTGCAATTCAGCATCTTTTGTTCATCGTTACACATTATAGAAAACCGTATCTGCACAAAATAACACAATAATGCATCTGTCATTATTGTACTTCTGGCCCATGTAGCTTCTAAATGTTTCTGTAAAGGTCCATGTACAATCTTACCCTTGCAGGTTAGGAAGATGGTCTTTGGTCCGTAGTTCCTGGAATTGAGCGAGGACCCTCCGAGGGAGAGTGCATTCACAAGCACCTTGCTCTTTGGACACGGGGGCAGTTGGCCAACGGAACCCGAGTCCTTTTGAACCGTACCTCTGCAATGGCTTCCGGACGGAGAGTGGCAGCAGCCCATGGCGAGGCAGCATTTTATACACCCCTTTGGATAATTAAAACCAAAAGGTGTCTCCCGCAGCAGGGGATTTGCTCTTAGCTACAGTGCGATTGGTTAAGGCCACTGGAAACAGCCAGCCAATGGGAGTGTGTAATTAGGTGTGAGAGCAAGCAGCAGAAAGACAACGCTAAGTGGTAAAACAAGGGAAAACTATAAAAACAGTATCTTGGAGATTAACAGGCTGTAATTTTCTTCCTGCCACGTTTGACATACAGCTGAATTCTAGGCTGTGCAAAGATGCTACATAAGCACTTCCCCCCTGCTGACCCTGCAGCCTTCAAAGGGACGTTTAGGCCTTAAACAGATGCGAACACCTGGAAAAAAGAGAAGAAAGAATCATCCAGCAAAAAGGGAGGCAGTTTTAGGATAAGATTGGATAAGGTAACATCTGCATTTCTTCCTGTCAACAAGACTCTGACATTTGCTGTGCCTGACAAGTGTGTGTGAGACACAGGCGCACTTGTAATACATTATTACATCTGTTCCTTTGGCAGATGCTTTTCTCCAAAGAGACGTACAAAAGCGCACTTCATCAACAGATGGAAATGGACGCAGACACACAATTGACAAAGTAGTCATTTTATCCAATATCACCTTTCCGCTCACGTAAATTACAGGAGCAGCTGTACACAGAATTGATATTTAAGATGTGTATGTATGTTTATATATATATATGTGTATGTATAAATGGGCACGAAAGATATTTTGAGATTTTTTGAATGAGGAGTGGAATTCAGCAGTTCCGAGTGAGGGGCAGAGCCGTAACCAGAGCGTAGAACTTAATTTGGGCAGCTATAGGAAGCCAGAGGAGACGAGGAGGGTAGATACATGGGAACATTCTGGAAGGTCAAACAACTTGTGCAGAGAGTCAGTAAGAGGCCAGACAGAGGGAGAGGGCCTGGACTAGGGGCCACGGAGAGTACGTTAATAAGGGTGGATGCTGCAGGGCTAATTTATGGATTTTAATTAGAGAAGCAGAAACTTGAATCAGTAGTTACTCCAAAGCTTTTAACTGTGAAGCAAATGAGCAAATCATCTGGTTCGAGAGAGCTCCTAGGAGGTAGACAGACCTGCTCTGATTTTGGTTCTGTTTGCATGGAATGCAACTGATAACCATGAGCTGGCGGTGGGATGTGCTGCTCTGGAAAGTAGAGGACAGAGAGAATTGAGAGAGGAGCAAAGGGTTTAGTAGAGGAAGAGCAGCACTGCACCAAACACTGGCTGTCATCACCTCTTCTCCTAAGCAATGTGATGAGCTACTTTTGTGGCAATGAATCTTTTACCAGTCTTGTTACCCAAAAACATGCATAGCCTGACTAAATTTCACACTTTGAGGAGCATTAAGTATTGGGTAGGAAAGAACATTTTTTTTTCTTGTTTTTGTTGTATACTCAGGAGATTTGCATGTCAGATCAAAAGATGAATATTAGACTAAAGTACAAAATTCCAGCTTTTATGAGTGGGGTAATGTTTTTCATACAGGTGAAAAGCATGCTGGAAAAGTTTAATCTTGGGTTAGCACCTCCAGTTTCAGTTCAGCATAAGAATTGGGACAAATGGCTGACAAGTGTTTCTAACTGCTCCACTGTCCCACGTTCCCTTACCTGTACAGAAATAAAAGAGCTATGAATCGTGTGTAGCTGACTCAGGCCATTCCGGAATCCCATATGTAATTAGGAAATTACAAAATCCACTGATAACAGCCATCCTGGAATTGTACATATAATTCTTGCACAACAGGTGTTTCAAAGTTCACAAGGTCCTGCAACTCAGAGTTGGACATGGTCTTGGTCTGGACATGAAAATTATGCATGTAGGGCATCAACTTAAACACTGGGATGGGAAGGATTTCTAAAATTTGGTAACAACTGGTGTGAAACAGATGTTTTATTAGTTTTCTAGAACAAGAAACTGAAGATGAAGGAAAGCACACAATACAGCATTTACAGCCATTGCTGAAACTTGGTGACATCGTATGAAAAATCTGATGCACATAATCATGTCCATATTTTTTTGTATTCTGCATCCATGTAAATACCGTGGTCACCATCCTTTGTCACTGAATGTCATCATCATCAAATAGATCTTCAAAATCTGAAAGGGGGAAAAGAAAAAAAAAAAAAAACAGGAAAATTTAAATATACAAAACAAGAAAGCAACACTGGGACATAGCTGTATCTAAGTCAGCTGTCATAATTCCAAGCCAGAGTGAAAACTGATGTGAATCAACTGGACTGTGTGGCCAAAAGCAATTCTGCAGACACACTGTGTCAATTTGCACTTGTGAATGGGGAGGATGTCGTGGTTGCCACAGAAGCTCCCTGCCATTCCTATGGCGTGACATGTCTTGCTATGCAAGCTGCAAAGGGGGTTAAAAAAAAAAACTACACAAAGTCAGGTATCACACTGAGCTGCAGTTTAGTAAGGGCCTGTAAACTGCTTTATGGGCACTTCGCCTACTCAGTCCTCCCCTTTCAAGGTCCTCTTACACAAGTAGTGGAAACAATGTTCTCTGTTTTAGAATAGACCATTAGCACTGTGGAGCTGGTATAAGCACACAATAACTTCTGTCAACATGGCTAACAGTAAATCCTTAACAAGAAAACAGTGCCACAGCAAACTCATTGGAAAAGTCACTGGCACAGCTCTGCACTTATGGGTCGATAAAGGATTACTGCTTTTGTTACTGACGATGCCTTGTACTTGCCATAAATTAATGAAATAGGCAAACATTTAATAAATTCCAATTTATTTATATGACAGGTGGCTACTCCTTTCCAAAGAAAAGATAAAATTATGAGACTACGCAGTAGTGATTTGAGCTCTGAACCAGAAGACTGTAATAACAGCAGTGTGGAGTAGTTGTCAGAGCACTGGACTCTGTACCTGAGGACTGTAGTGTGAGGCTGGTCTGAAAAGTCACATTCTTTTCCAGACCCATTTTGCCCAAGATCTCTCCAGCTCATGTACAATGTAAATGTTCATGCACCATCAAGAGCATCACCAGATAAAGCATTTATTCAACCACTACTCTGTCATTGTATTTGCTTGCTTGTTGTGTTCTTATTAAAAAAAATAATAGAAGGGCATCGGGATTTGTTTGTCCTGTGTTTTATGCACCTACTCGAACAATGAATCTCGGTGCATCAAGTGGTAGGTAACAAACTAGGTTTGCTGGAGTCACATGTCTGCAGCCATGTCTCTTTCTCTTATTGTAATGCATAAATTGTACTTTTGCTAAGATGTACATCATTTTGGACAAAAGCATCTGCTAAATGAATAAATGTAAATGTAGTGTAATAGTAATGTGGTCACACTGGTGCATCTCAGACCTCTACTCACCATTGAAGAAGTCTGGGTGGACGGCTTTCTCATTGGCAGCCAAGTCCATTAGTAGTCCAGTACTGCCTCCTGCCTGCAACAGTCGGAAGTGTCCAGTCAACTAATATCCATGTGCCACGTCATCAGCAGGCTCTTCTACAGCTTTTTCAACTTTCAAACCCCAGAAAACAAAGCCAACTGAAAACATCATTTTAGACATGTAATAGGCCAAAACAGGTGCTCCAAAGGAGGGCAGAAGCTAAAATTGTATGTATGTGTGTCTAAGGCTATAGCTGTGTCAAACAGAATAGTACCCGTGTCTATGGGTACAATATACAAAAGATAAATTGACATGATTACTGAGTAAATATTAATCATTAATGTTTTACGAGGGCCAGAGCAGATGCAGTTTTGGAGAGACCTGTTGCTGCTGTACTGCTTCAGCACAACTTCACACAGGAAACTGAGCTCCTAACTCGTCGTATCATATGAGTTGTTTGTATCAACGATTTAAATTTTGTTTGAAAAAGAATTAAATAGAGAGGACTCCGAACCGCAGCAACATCAAATCAAAATGTCACCGCACGCCGTCCGTCGCCAGCTTCAGAGTTCTACTTCGTCTCTCTCTGCCTGAGGCAACCGCTGCTGATGGGTTTCTATGAGTTACACTTTAACTTTTCATATTAAAATTAATTCGTAAACCTCTTCAAGGTCCACGTACGTCCCGGCTCCTTCGGGAAACATCTCGTCTACTGCCGGCTTCATTGTGCTCCAATTGGAATCACACGTTTCTTTCGAAGGCATAAATAAACTGACCCGCATTCAACTGCGACTGGGCCCAACTACTTCCGGTATGGTAACAGGAAAATGTTTCCGGGAGGAAGCAAAACTCGATGCTACAGACAAACGGGCCCGGTGCCACTTAATCTCTGTACCGTAAATGTCGCTACAGCATTTTCCTTTGCTACCCGACTGTCGCTTTACGGAACAGTACAATCCGTGTAGCGAAACCTTTCCGATCATATGCAGTCGGCCTGTCCGCAAAAATTGAAAGCGGAGCGTTGCCCACAAACAGTCTGAAACCGCTCGTCCCAAGCGGGGTCGCGGCGAACCGGAGCCTAGCCCGGCAACACAGGGCGCAGGAGCCTGGGGCGGGGAGATACACACCCCGGGCAGGACGCCACGCCACCGCAAGGCACCCCTTGCAAGACTCGAACCTCGGACCCACCAGAAGAAGCCCCGGTCAAACCCGCTGCGCCACCATGCTCGCCGAGTAAAGAGCAAACGCAGTAAAATACTCCACTGTTCAGGGATTGCGGAGCGCGGACAGAATTTGGTTGTTTCACTTCCATCGTAGGGGGCACGGTGGCAAGGAGTTCCAGAAATTATTCTTTGTCAATATTTGTTAGTGAAGGATACGTTTTCATTGATGTATTTTGTTAGATCATGTGTTAATTGTGAAGTTCATCTTATGTAGGGACATTTACAGTCGAGGTTGGGCTCTAGTTTTTATACGACTACGTGTGTGTACTTTGACTGCACGGCAGGTTCCGGACAGGGTCCCCAGGGTCCCCAGCGGAACGCCTGTCCCTTGATGACGGGAAGGAACACTGACAACAGGAGGACCACACTGATCTTCATTTTCATACAAGTGCAGGTCCTGTAGAAATTGGGAAAGTCGGGTGTGCACATTAGCTAGTATAAAGCACAAACCGATTAATATGAAAAGATTTAAAACATCAATACATGATGAGTTCAAATCATCTCCCCTCCTGCTTCAGTACCCTTGGTCAAGGTACTTACCCCTAAATAAATTGCTCCCTTAAAGCTACCTTCAATATAAAATGAGTAAGTTAATCATTACAAATACTGGCAGTCTCCGGTTACGAAGGTCTGACTTGCGTACAACTCGCAGCTACGAACCACCCCGTAAGTGTATTAAATTAAAAATTCGAGTTACAACGAATGGTTGTAATACGAAACGGGCGCTACTTTGCGACGACTAGTGAAGATATTTAATACGAATGAGTTATGCAGTTAAAAAAACCTTTCTGAACAGTTCCGCGGAACGCTGTTTACTATGTTTACATGATGCGGGCTGAAGGCGCCTAAAGAGCTCGGACTCTCGCCGCTGAGGCGCCCGAACGCAAACTGCCCTCCGACGGCTCTTTTTATGCGGTTGAGTGAGGCGCGCGACGCGTAACGGAAATGCGCGGGAAAAGCGACGCTCGCTTGTCTTCGCGTTGCTCCTCTTGCCAACTGGTGACATGATGGTCGCTCCGCCTCGGCGAAACTTGTGTGGAAAGCACTCTTCTTTTCAGCTTTTGGGAAACGGTGGTTGGCTGTTTTTCTACCACTAGTTTTTTACGTTGACATTTATTCTTCATTTAGTAAGCGCTTTTCTCCGAAGCGACGTACCTCTCATAGAAAACACGATTTGTGCACTACATAATGATTAGTCTAGAGAAAAGAGACGAGGACTGAGAAAGTGTACATTAAAACAATTAAAAATAAAAAAACAATTTATCACACATCTACAGCTGTGTCTGCAGATACGAAAACGGTCCCATTTTGGGAGTGATGGTTTAGGTTACTTGTTGACCTAAAGGCTCTGGCCTGGAGTCGAACTGCTAACTGGGCTCCACAACCTTACTTACTGTCTCCAGGGAATCGACCTTAAGGGTTTTTTTTTTTTTTTTTTCCTAAGCACCACAATTCGCCGGCTTTTTCTAATTGCTTCAGCCCTCGGCGTGGTACTAGAGTAGAGTAGAGTAGAGTAGAGTAGAGTAGAGTACAATGTTGGCTGTGCGCTGTCTGTCTGGGTTCTGCAGTGTAATTTGGGATTCATGTTGTAACGTGTCCGAGTGAGTCGGAGTTACACCTTTTTTTCCCAATAGAAACACACGAAGACTTGAAGGACTTGTCCGTTGAACCGCGCGCGGTCTGTAACACAGCCGATTTACAGTGGAAACCGACAGCGACTCATGCTGGAAAAAGTGGGAAACTCTTCCGTTGCCTTAACGGGCTGAGATCCACCGGAATCATGTCGAGTCTTCGTGAGTCACAGCTCGTAACATGTACAATATCGCTCGAGTTTGTCTTTCAGTGGTAGCTATTTCATTCATACATAAATAAATAGTAGTTTTAATTGCTCTCAAAATGTCCATATGCCAGACACCATCCATTCCTTGCATTTTTAGGAAACTTTAATATACGCCGGGATTTATATACTACATTTATTTAGTTATAAATTGTATTACCTCCTCCGTGAACCGCCACCTTATCGTGGTGGAGGGGTTTGAGTGCCTGAATGAGTCCAGGAGCTATGTTGTCTGGGGCTACATGCCCCTGGTAGGGTCTCCCATGGCAGACAGGTCCTGGATGACAGACGAGACAAAGCGCGGTTCAAAAACCCCTTATGAAGGAAAAAGCAAGGCGTCCGTTTACCCCGCCCGGTATGGGGTCACCGGGGCCCCACCCTGGAGCCAGGCCTGGGGGGGGGGCTCGCATGCGAGCGCCTGGTGGCCAGGTCTATGCCCACGGGGCCTGGCCGGGCTCAGCCCGAAGCCATAACGTGGAGCCGCTCTTCGGTGGGCTCACCACCTGCCGGAGAAACCGTAAGGGGCCGGTGCATTGTGAGTTGGGCGGTGGTCGGGGCCGAGTGCCCGGCCGACCCAAACCTCGGGCGCCAACTCTGGTTTCTGGGACTTGGAATGTCACCTCACTGGCGGGGAAGGAGCCTGAGCTGGTGCGGGAAGTTGAGAGATACCGTCTAGATATAGTCGGGCTCACTTCCACTCACAGCTTGGGTTCTGGAACCACTCTACTCGATCGAGGGTGGACTCTCCACTATTCTGGCGTTGCCCAAGGTGAGAGGCGGCGGGCTGGTGTGGGCTTATTAATAGCCCCCCAGTTCAGCCGCCATGTGTTGGAGTCTACCCCGGTGAATGAGAGGGTCTTCTCCCTACGCCTTCGGGTCAGGGAACGGTCTCTCACTGTCGTTTGTGCTTATGCGCCTAGCGGCAGTGTAGAGTACCCGGCCTTTTAGAGTCCTTGGGGGGCGTGCTGGAAAGCGCTCCCACTGGGGACTCTGTTGTTCTTCTGGGGGACTTTAACGCCCACGTGGGCAGCGACAGTGATACCTGGAGGGGCGTGATTGGGAGGAACGGCCTCCCTGATCTGAACCCGAGTGGTGAGTTGTTATTGGATTTCTGTGCTAGTCGCAGTTTATCCATAACGAACACCATGTTCATGCATAAGGGTGTCCACCAGTGCACTTGGCACCAGGACACCCTAGGTCGGAGGTCGATGATCGACTTTGTAGTCGTTTCTTCTGACCTTCGGCCATATGTCTTGGACACTCGGGTGAAGAGAGGGGCTGAGCTGTCAACTGATCACCACCTGGTGGTGAGTTGGATTCGATGGCGGGGGAAAAAGCTGGATAGACCTGGCAGGCCCAAACGCATAGTGAGGGTCTGTTGGGAACGTTTGGCGGAGGCCCCTGTCAGAGAGGTCTTCAACTCCCACCTCCGACAGAGCTTCAACCAGGTCCCGAGGGAGGTGGGGGACATTGAGTCCGAATGGACTATGTTCCGCTCCTCCATTGTCGGTGCGGCGGTTCGGAGCTGCGGCCATAAGGTCTCCGGTGCCTGTCGCGGCGGCAATCCCCGAACACGGTGGTGGACACCGGAAGTAAGGGATGCCGTCAAGCTGAAGAAGGAGTTCTATCGGGCCTGGCTGGCTCATGGGACTCCTGAAGCAGCTGACAGGTACCGACGGGCCAAACGGAGCGCGGCTCTGGCAGTCGCCGCGGCAAAAACTCGGGCTTGGGAGGAGTTCGGTGAGGCCATGGAGGAAGACTTTCGGTCGGCCTCAAAGAGATTCTGGCAAACCGTCCAGCGACTCAGAGGGGGGAAGCGGTGTTCCACGAACACTGTTTACAGTGGAAGTGGTGCGCTGCTGACCTCAGCTGAGGATGTTCTCGGGCGGTGGAAGGAGTACTTTGAGGATCTCCTCAATCCCTCCGACACGCCTTCCGTAGAGGAAGCTGAGGCTGGGGACTCGGAGGGGGACTCGTCCATTACCCTGGCTGAAGTTGCTGAGGTAGTCAAAAAACTCCTCGGTGGCAAGGCTCCGGGGGTGGATGAGATCCGCCCCGAGTTTCTCAAGTCTCTGGATGTTGTGGGGCTGTCTTGGCTGACACGCCTCTGCAGCATCGCGTGGAGTTCGGGAACGGTGCCTCTGGACTGGCAGACCGGGGTGGTGGTCCCTCTTTTTAAGAAGGGGGACCGGAGATTGTGTTCCAACTACAGGGGGATCACACTCCTTAGCCTCCCTGGGAAAGTCTATGCCAGGGTACTGGAAAGGAGAATCCGACCGATAGTCGAACCTCGGATCCAGGAGGAGCAATGCGGTTTTCGCCCTGGCCGTGGAACACTGGACCAGCTCTATACCCTCACTAGGGTGTTGGAGGGTTCGTGGGAGTTTGCCCAACCAGTCCATATGTGTTTTGTGGACCTGGAGAAGGCATTCGACCGTGTCCCCCGTGGCATCCTGTGGGGGGTACTTCGGGATTATGGGGTTCGGGGCTCGTTGCTACGGGCTGTTCGTTCCCTGTATGACCGGAGCAGGAGCTTGGTTCGCATTGCCGGCAGTAAGTCAGACCTTTTCCCGGTGCATGTTGGACTCCGCCAGGGCTGCCCTTTGTCACCGATTCTGTTCATTATCTTTATGGACAGAATTTCTAGGCGCAGTCAGGGAACGGAGGGTGTCTGCTTTGGTGGCCGCGAGATCTCGTCTCTGCTTTTTGCGGACGATGTGGTCCTGTTGGCTTCATCGAATCAAGACTTGCAGCGTGCACTGGGGAGGTTTGCAGCCGAGTGCGAAGCGGCGGGGATGAGAATCAGCACCTCCAAATCCGAGGCCATGGTTCTCAGTCGGAAAAAGGTGGATTGCTCCCTCCGGGTTAGGGGGGAGTTGCTCCCTCAAGTGGAGGAGTTTAAGTATCTCGGGGTCTTGTTCACGAGTGAGGGAAAAATGGAGCGGCAGGTTGACAGGCGGATCGGTGCGGCGTCCGCAGTAATGCGGTCATTGTACCGGTCTGTTGTGGTGAAGAGGGAGCTGAGTCGTAAGGCGAAGCTCTCAATTTACCGGTCGATCTACGTTCCTACCCTCACCTATGGTCATGAACTCTGGATCATGACCGAAAGAATGAGATCGCGGATACAAGCGGCAGAAATGAGTTTCCTCCGCAGAGTGGCTGGGCGCACCCTTAGGGATAGGGTGAGGAGCTCAGTCACCCGGGAGGAGCTCGGAGTAGAGCCGCTGCTCCTCCGCATCGAGAGGAGCCAGTTGAGGTGGCTCGGGCATCTGTTCCGGATGCCTCCTGGACGCCTCCCTGGGGAGGTGTTCCGGGCTTGTCCCACTGGGAGGAGGCCTCGGGGCAGACCCAGGACACGTTGGAGAGACTATGTCTCCCGGCTGGCCTGGGAATGCCTTGGGGTTCCCCCAGAGGAACTGGAGGAGGTGTGCGGGGAGAGGGAGGTCTGGAGTACTCTGCTCGGACTGCTGCCCCCGCGACCCGGCCCCGGATAAAAGCGGAGGAAGATGGATGGATGGATGGATGGAAATTGTATTACTGCTGATGCCATGTGCCTGTGGTATCGCTGATTTTTTTTCCTCTAAACTTTATTTAATAAAGTTATCAATACACAAAACAAACATCGACAAATTTCCTACTATAGTTGGTCAACAAAGCTTACTAAAAAGCCATTACATAAAACGCATTGTCAAGACAGTAACAAACTTGTCTTTCCCATGGTATCGCTGATTCAGCTGTAAGTTTACAGTGAGGCATTTCAGTGCCGTCTTTCACCGGGATCGTTCCCATTAACAGCCCGAGTTACGTAGCCTAGTTTACTAAGTGTCCCAAATCTATGTATACTAATTCATAATCGTTGGGCGTCTGTTAAACGCAAACATACATTTAAATGTAAAACTGTATCGTTTTCCTCCTCCTCAGTCGTATTGTTAGAAACTAACCGAATATCCATTGGTTGGAGTGACAGAATTGTTCTTTTGTTTTCCACAGTTTTTCCATTTTTATGTTGTTTTCCAGAGAAACCTACTCCAAAACACTCATTTACTCTCAGCAGCCCTCGCACTTGCGTTCAGTGCCTGTGTAATTCTGCCACCTGCTGGCCATTCTGAAGAAAAGCGCAGAATTTCTGAGCGAACTGCACCGTCAGCCCTCACATAAATACAGTAGAGTAGTACCAGAATTAAGGGTATTGTCCAGAATGATGAAAGCCAGCATATTTTATAAAAATTCTAAATGTGTGTATTTTGTCTGTCTCATCTTTCAGCATCATGTTTTAATGTAACCCAATCATTCGCTGTTCTTATCCGGTGCAGGGTCATGAAAATGCAGTCTGTCTGGGACTTACCAGGCTGCACCAGAGAATTTCCCATAATTTGGTTCACCGATGTTCACTTTGCACTTAGAGGTGCTTCATAACATTCATGACGGGAAGCCGAAACACAGCTGGGTCATGCAGCAATCCAGTCATGGGTACTGAGGAATCTGATGGCTTAGGGGAAGAAACTGTTACACAGTTTGCCCATGAGGCCCGAATGCTTCAGGACCTTTTACCAGATGGCAGGAAGATGAAGAGTTTGTGTGAGGACTGCGTGGGGTCGTCCACAATGCTGGTGGCTTTGCCGATGCAGCATGCGGTGTAAGTGGCTGTGGTGGGGGGAGAGACCCCAGATGATGTTTTCAGCTGTCCTCAGTATCTGCTGCAGGGTCTTGCGATTCCAAACGGTGCAATTTCCAAACCAGGCAGTGATGCAGCAGCTCAGGATGCTTTCAATAGTCCCGCTGTAGAATGTGGTGAGGATAGGGGTGGAGATGGACCTTTCTCAACCTTCACAGAAAGTAGAGAGGCTGCTGAGCTTTCCTGGCTGTGGAGCTGGTGTTGAGGGACCAGGTGAGATTCTCCACGAATTTGGTGATCTTGACGATTTCCGCGGAGGAGTTGTTGATGTTCAGCGGAGAGCGGTCGCTCCATGCTTTCCTGAAGTCAACAACCATCTCTTTTGTTTTGTCCACGTTCAGGGACAGGCTGTTGGCTGGCTCTGCATCAGTCCGCTAGCTGCTGCACCTCCTCTCTGTATGCTGACTCGTCGTTCTTGCTGATGAAACCCACCATGATTGTGTCATGAGCGAACTTGATGATGTGGTTCGAGCTGTGCATTGCTACACGGTCGTGAGTCAGCAGAGTAAACAGCAGTGGACTGAACACACAGCCCTAGGGGCCCCGGTGCTCAGTGTGGTGGTGCTGGAGATGCTGCTCCCAGTCCGGACTGATTGAGGTTTCCCAATCAGGAAAGATCCAGTTGCAGAGGGAGGTGTTCAGGCCCAACAGGCTCAGCTTTCCAATCGGGTGCTGAGGGATGATTCTATTGAACTCTAAACTGAATTCTATGAACAGTATTTGAACGTACGTGTCCTTTTTGTCCACATGTGTGAGGGCCAAATGGAGGGTGCTGGCGATGGTATCGTCTCAGCGCTTGGGACGATACGAACTGCGATCAACTCACAGTAATAAAGACTAATCTTTCAAAAGGCAATCAGTTAAAACAAACAAATGCATGTAATAAAGAGAATGTATAGCTGGTTCCTAAATAATCTACATCTTAAGTCCTATTTAGTTTGCCTCCCTCTTCCTAGCTCTGTTGAACAAGCCTGCCATCATAGCTTGGGGGATGGGCTAATATACATAATAAGGTACCTTTAAAACACAGCACTTAAATACAATAGTAATTTTAGCCAGTACAAAATTCTGCTGCAAGAATTGTCACTAGAACTAGGAAGTACGATTATATAATACCAGTACTAAAATCTCTGCATTGGCTCCCAGTTTTTTTTGGCCAAGCCAAGGCTGGGGAAATCCTCATGGGGACCTGCCGAAAGGTTATACACGGGTACTGTTTGGCTCTTACCGACTAAAACCCCAGCCTGATCGGGCAATATTTTGACTGTGTTAAGATCGTGCAGTCAGCCCACCAAAAAGCTGGCTAAGTACCCTTCCTACTCTGGTGATGACCTCCCAAAGGGTTTAGGTCACCCCCATCACGTCTCCCTCTTAAAGCCAGCACCCTCTCGTTTTATTACACCGTGTTTTGTGGTACAGCACTACTACACTCCCCTCCAAGCCTTCACTCCCAGGAAGTAGATACTTTCCTTAGTCAACCCAACCGTCCCATAATGGAAGTTCAGACTGTCCTTGCTGAGTGCGCCTTTCCGATCGAACCCTAAGCACTAAGGCTCCTACGCCTACTTCCAGCTCAGCGGTCCCCCTTGCTTTTGTTACAGTATTTGGTCTATCATATTTCTCTTCTTTCTATCTATAGGCCTTACTTAGTGTATCGCCTAAGTTGGCATCGGCAGTGATAGTAGTATCAATTATATGTAATTGCTTTTTATTATAACATTTTAAGTCTGGAATTCTGATACCCACATTTGTTTTCATACGGGGTTCTAGGATGGCTTGGTAACCTCTTGATGTAATTACATCTATAAT
This sequence comes from Scleropages formosus, assembly GCF_900964775.1. Classification (NCBI taxonomy): domain Eukaryota; kingdom Metazoa; phylum Chordata; class Actinopteri; order Osteoglossiformes; family Osteoglossidae; genus Scleropages; species Scleropages formosus. The sequence goes on from NC_041824.1 coordinate 1,410,762, forward strand.
AGCCTTGTTGATACCATTATGTCAGAGCACACATTTATCATGTACTCTACTTGAGGACTGCATGATGTGGCCCAGACTCTCTGTGGCGTTGCAGCCTTCACTGCACTCTGGGACTGGTCCTCGCCCTCTGACGCTTCTCTCTTTAGTCTTGTAGAGGTTGCCTCTTATTTTAATGGCTTTTATGTCATTTCCGCTGGTAAATAATTTCGACCCATTGCCAACCCAAGTGTTGGCCTGTGGCCACCGAGTGATGTTTCTAAGACCTAAGCCATCCTGGCTACTGTGGAGCTGTAGGGCCCAATAGGCCCTATAAGCTGTTTTGTTGTTTATTGTTGTTCTGCCTTTCTCCATCAGCTGGGCGTCCTTTTGTAACATGGTGTTAAACTTGTACGTGGTGGTTATATTGCAAGTGTCTGCTTCTAGAATCTTTTTCAGATTCTGCATCCTGTTTAACCTAAGATAACCTACCCTAACCTAAGGGTATCAGCATTTTTAGATTAGGTATGCCCAGTCCCCCATCTGTTATATTGCTGTGAAAGATGTGTCTTGGCGCAGCCTCAGCGCCATTCTCACGAAAGCTCTAATCATGTTATCAGATGTTTTTAACAGTTTAGCAGTGACTCTCCCAAGGATGACTTGATGTAGTACTTTAGGAACCACACAAGTCCTTAGCAGGAACATCCTCTGCTGGGGTTTAAGCGGGGCTTTCTTCAAGTTCTTTAACTTGTTTTCTAGGGCTCCGGGTCGGATGACTGTTTACCACAGGCACTAAAGTGTATCCCTGGGTATTTACAGTATAGGTACTCACAATGTTTGCTGGGGGCACCTGTTCTTGCGCTATATGTGCTGTTGCTACTGGGCTGCAGTACCACGATTTGTTCTTCGGATCACCGACGCTCCAGAGTGTGGCACACTTCTTGGCGTTGGAGGTCATGGATAATGTATTACTCTAGTATATAGTCACCTGTTTTATTAGTTTGTCTCATCCCTTTGGTCGTTGCTCTGTGTCACTGTATGAGAAGAGCGCTATAAAAATAAACTGAATTCAATTCAATTCAATTTTAATATGCAATAAAACTGTATTAAAACTGACAAACCCAATAAAGTACAATAATGATATTAATAAATTATACGGAAAGTTACATAGTACTTTGAGTTTCATAGATTTTTTATGCGCACAAACCACAGTAAAGTGTACATGGAACTGTACAAAATCTTACAGTGCACATGGTAACACATTGCACATTCAATCACATAAAAAGCACAGACATTCAATGCTTAAAAGGGGTTACATTATTAGATACCTGACCACCTGTACTTTCATGAGCTGTTGTAACAGTTTTTTCTTGTATGGTACCCCATTAATAATTTATTTTGCACATACTTTTCTCTGCAGTGTTTTACAAAGCTTGGGTTGTATTTTCACAGCTTGGTACAGTTTCTTTTCACAGCCTCGATTCAGGGTAAGAGCCTTGTCCAGAATCAATACAGCTTGAGCAGGGATTCAAACCCAAGTCCTCTGATTGCAAGGCCATGGATGTAGGCACTACACACCACACACTACACTGCTGCCCTCTGAGTACTGATCTCGCTCAGAAAATAGCATTTTGAAAAACTCAGAGACAGCACAAGCCAGCATACAGATTCTGCAGGACCATTCATTTCATCTGGTGACACACAGGAAGTGGTCCTCTATGTGAGAAGGAACACAATGTGCTTCTGCCCTGTGCCCCTCGGAAACAGTGACACCATGTCGCCGGTGCAGGGACACTTTGAAGGTCACTTGTCACTAATACTGGAACCTATTAGCCACCCAATTGAATCACATGGAAATCATTGAGAGAGGGCTCAGTCACACACATGTATTTCAACATGGTGCTTTTGCACACATTTCCAGTTCACCTGTTTGTGCACAGTCAGTTTATTTACATGTATTTATTTTGCAGACACTTTTCTCCAAAGCAACTTCACATGAACTCTGTGTAGTGTTATCAGCCCACACACCTTATTCACCGTGGTGACTTACACTGCTAGACACACTATTTACACTGGCTCACTCATCCATACATCAGTGAAACACACTCTCTGCATCACTCACACACTAGGGGGAACCTGAACAGCATGTCTTTGGACTGTGAGAGGAAACCCACACAGACAAGGGGAGAACATACAAACTCCACACAGACTGAGCGGGGATCGATCCCACGTCCTCTCGCACCACCCAGGCGCTGTAAGACAGCAGCGCTACTTGCTGTTCCACCGTGCTCCCCAGTTTATCTGAGTTAGGGACAGGAGGCTTGTACTTACTTAGCAGATCTGTGGATATACAACTGTCTCAGTTCCTTTTTCTTAAAGCTGTACTTAGGAGAAGCAGTTCAGTTTCAGCATCTCAGGGCCTCTTCTTGGACCCAACCGTAGAGGCCTTCATTCATCCACATGATCACTTTCACGGCTCCTTGGTGGATATTTCCATTCAAACCGCTCACACTGATTGCACAACTTTACATTTTGCTTCTGTAGCTGGAGAGTGTTTCAGCATCACTTATTTACATTTACATGTGTTCATTTAACAGACACTTTTCTTCAAAACGACGCACATCTCCTAGAAAAAAGAGACATAGCTGTAGATGTATGACTCTTAAGTACAATTAGCTTTGTTTCCTTTATCATATGCACTGACCTTCATCACACAAGTAACTGCATAAAACTTGACCAGAATCTTGCCGATGCCTAATCACCTTCCCAATAGTGTTTTTTTTTTGGAGATTCATATAAACTTTCACATTACATTGCAGGAATGGCTGTGTGAAGGATTGATCTGTGCATCATCATGAACATATTTACCTTATGGGCATGAACATTTATACTTTACATGACCTTAAGAGATGATGGGTGAAGTGAGTCCGGAAGAGAGGAGTTTTAAGACCCTTTTTAAATGTGGACAAAGATTCAACAGTTCTGAGCAAGGATTCAGGATTTTCTCTGAAAGGGCTCAACAGCTGATGTACCAACATGACTTCAACTTGTGTCACATGTCCAGCTCCTTTGTCACTGTGCAGCATGTTTATTAAGCATTAAGACTGAAGATTATTGGGAGACAGTGGCCATTCCGCCTAGTAACGTACACCCTTCCCTGCTATCTGATCCTAACTTTCTCCTGGAACTGCACCCCTACGATGGAGACCCACTTATTGAAGGTATTGCCATTTGTCCATCCATCCATCCATCCATCCATCCATCCATCCATCCATCCATCCATTTTCTTACCTGCTTGTCCAACTAGGGTCACAGTGGCCTTGTTGGAAAAATGATATTCTCTTCTTGGCTCAACACAAGTTAAATATATATAAAATATATACAATCAGTAACAACATTATTCTAAGCTTTATAAACAATGTGCTACTTATCAGACCAGTTACCCCTGTTTTACAGTTTCATGTGGCAAGACTATCTGTATTGTCTGATGACCGAAATGACAAATCAAATGCACGCTTTCGCTCTGCTTGCTGAATCAGTAACATACTATGCAACAGAGAGAGAACCCCAACCCTAACCCTAACCCTGTCCAGAACAATTCATAACCCTAATCCTAAGTGGTATAAAATACATGTAGGAGATGTTTGGTCTCCCAGTGGCATTAGTGGCATTAGTGCCCCCCTTCAGTTTGAATGATGGCACAAGCTCTCAAGAAAGCAAAGGCTCTTAATAATATGTGTATAGACAAATAGAATTAACTCTATGAATAATGCAAGTGATAGTAAAGGTGAAATGTGGCACCCCCACCCCCTGCAGACTCAAAAGGGGAGAGGTGTGTGGGGGTTGCAGCTTGGAGGAAATGTGACCTGTTTCCGCCCCCCCCCGTGTTGTATTTAAAATGTGCCTCGCACCCGAGTTGTAGCGAAAACGACAGAGATGAAGCTCCTGGTAACTCCACCGCAGAGTCTCGTCATGCTGCTTCCGCCGCTGCTGCTGCTGCTGCTCTGCTTTACCGCAGTCCACTGTGAGCGACTTTTACGAGCGGCTAATCGCGGGATCGTGGGTCCGCGGGGTTTGGTGGCACTATCATGAGCAGGACTCTTATCAGGGTGGCCCTCATGGAATTATGCTTAGAGAGCAGCAGAAAAAAATATTTTATGAATATATGATATTTTAAATTGCAAATATTCGATGTAAACAGAATATAATTTTGCATTTATTCAGCAAAAGTTCTGCTCTTCTTACAATTGTATCAAAATTTTCTCCAGTGTGGTATTTAATCATCTGAGGAGTCATTTGTGGTTAACGTGGAGTTTTTCGCTGCCTTGCTGCTGATCATATCTGTTCAGCCCCGCTGGGGCGTCCTTGGCAGCGGTTCTGTGAAAACACTCTCTCATAGATGCCTTCCCTGTCATGTTTCCTCAGCCAGCGGACCAGTGCAAACCTGCTGCCTCAAAACGACGGACACCATCCTGCCCCTCAGCAAAATAGCGGGATACTACAGTCAGAAGGCCGGGCTTTGTCCAGTCGATGCCGTAGTGTGAGTATGAGGAGTTTCTGATCCCAGCCCTGCCGTTTTTCCACGTACCGCTCGTACTTACGAACACCGTCGCTCTCGCAGTTTCCTAGGGCAGGAACTCAATGTGGCCGCTAGTAATTAAAGCCTGCCTATCGTTTTAAAAACGATTATTTCTCAGGCCCACATAAGGGGCATAAAATCTCAGTTCTAAGCATTTCTTTGCAATTTTACTCAATTTTTTCCTTAAAATCGTGATCGAGGAGCCTGGACTTTGGAGTACTTCTAGGACTCCAAAGTTCAGTTCCATCATCTCAAGACTCCTTAGGAATCAAGGTCAACGTGCCCTTAGGACTCCTTTCTTACAAGTCACACCAAACAGTCCATCTAACCTGACATTTTTCTTTGTTTTCTTAGATTCGTCACCGTTAAGAATGTAAAAATCTGCTCACCCCCCAATAAACTTTGGGTGAAAAGGGCAGTGAAGTATTTTGGCAGCAAGAAGACAAAGGACGGGAAGAAAGTAACGCCTCCCCAATAGACGACACTGGAAACGCCCAGGAGTTGGACTTTTCATTTAATCCCGAGTCACCACTGTGCCCACAGACCTTTAGGGTTAAGCTATTTAATTTTTTTATTTAACTTTTACAAAAGGAACGTAATTGCTATATAGTACGCCATGCACAACAAATTGTTTTCTTGTCCACTATTCTGATATATACTAAGCTATTTATGTTTCATTTTTATTTTAGTTAGAAATATAGCATGCTGAACATTCTGAATATGTGACTACATTTACATTTTATTCTTAAGATGAATATACTGTATGCATCCAGATGTATGAACAATATATGTACAATTTTATGTGCAGCCTATTCCTTTTTTCTCTGGATAAAAACCATTCTGCACTTACCATTCAGGGTACTTTGTGAGTAGAAATAAATGTTCAGATAAACTTTCCTGTGACATGGTCTTTTGTACACATATTTCTGCAATTTCAAGTTGTCTTTTTTAACTTTATTGAAACCAATAAGAACTTAAATGATATAAAAGCCTGTCAAACACGACCGATTACTAGAAAATCAAACACAAAACAAGAAATACGAGTAAAGAATGAATCCATATTAAAAATGACATACATTTGAACAGAAGTAAAATCTGAGCTGTTATTAAAAAGGTGCTGAAATATGAAGGCCACGGTCTCTTTCATTGGACGCTGTATAAGCCATTAAAACACCAACCCAATCCTCACAACCAAAAACACCAGATGAGCAGGACTGACCAACTCTGGCCTCCACTAGACGGTCCATTGTGTCAGCCCCCACCGCTGCTCCCACCTGCCCCCCAAGAACCTGTCGATGATTCTGTCTTCAAGCTGTGCCAATGTCCATGCCAGAACCGAATACTTTCTCCTCCACTCCTGGTCCAGCAGTACGGGCCTCTGTCCTCCATGACCAGGTTGCAGGTCTTCAAAATGTTGTTGGCACATCATGTCCTTACAGTCTTTCTCTATGTGGCCCTGGTCCCAACACAAGTGGTAGGAAGGAGCCAGAGATGATCATGATCAAATACGCTGCTTGTGCTGCCACAGATGTTAAAATATATAGAGTGGTGGCAGAACTCCTCAGTCTACGCCAGATGAGGGTGGTGAACGGTCCACTAGAATGTTCTCTGCATGCTCCGGACACCCAGCTCTTCACACAAATCTGGGTGTCTCACGTTGACGTCGAGAATTTCTCCCAAGAAGGTTCCCACAGCTGCTGCCGAAAGGAAGAGGTCGAGGGCGTTGACCTTTACGATCCTTTGATCGTTCTTCCCAAGTGGTTCCACAGAGTAGGGGTGGAAGAAGGTGTAACTGGTGCTCTCCTTGCATGTTGTCAATCTGCCAGTCACATTGTTTGCTCTTAGTAACAAGTGATCGGTGCTCTCCTTACAAGTCGTCTGTTTAGATGAGTGTCTTAGTTTGAAAGTTGCTGAATTCATTGTGAGGCCTATGATTTATCAGTGCAGTTTGACAACATATCCATATTGTGGACAGATTGGACCCAGGAAGATCATTGTAAATATAGCTATGCAAAAACTATATTTTTTAGCGTGCACAAAGAGGGAGGTTCAAACTGCAGGAAGGGTGCAGCATTCCCATAAAACGTAGCTCTGCATCAATAGCTTCAGCTGCAGGCCGTCTAATTAACTTTTCATAAAACTGGGATGTTCTCAAGGCAGTGATGCAAGCTTCCGAAAGTCACAAAAATCCATTGGTCTATGGGGTCTCACAGCATCCTGGGACTTCCATGAGGCCTGGTGGTCCATGTCAGCCACTGGCAGGCAGGAGACCATGAGTGGGGCTCCTGTGTTAATGCGCAGTGGAAATAGCATGAATCTGGCGCATTGTGGCATTTTGCAAGTTCCTGAGGTTAACCCAAGTGAGCTCCGAGCGCCGCAGTACAGCTCAGTCATCTGAGCGGGTTTTCCCCCCACACCCCGACCACTCAACGGCGCCTCTTTCCACGGTGGTGTTGTAAAGAAAAAAGTCGTTGAAGGACTTGCGAGCGAAGAGTTTGTTCTGTGGTGGGTACGCTGACTTTCCATTGTAGAAGGCTCTGCCCTCCCATTTAGCTTTAGCTGCTGTGAAAACCCCCAATGCATGTCAACCATTGTCTCTCAACGCCCCCATATCTGTACCTGTAAGGCCTGTATGAGCGGTGAGAGGTCTTGGCCTCAAACTCCACATCCCCCAACATTTGTGCTATTTTAACATCACAGTGTTGAGTTGGCGGTGGGGGATGGAAAGGCTTGATCAGCTGCGTTTCTGCATATTATGCAAATTGTGCGGGTGGGATCTAACGGGGGGTCCGAGCAGTGAGGAGGGGGCTGGATGGTGCGGCTGCTGACAGTAAAAAGAACCTCATGGACCCTCCCCGCCGTTGCTGGACTTTCCACCCTCTCTGATGGGCACATCTGACTCAATGAAGCCCCGTCTAAAAGAGCAGTGAAGTCAGTCCCATTAAATGTTGCAAAAGTATCACTCTTTGAATGATAACATACAAGGCTTTTATCAGCCACTACTCTGGCATTGTATTTGCGTGCTTGTGTATCTTAATATTACTTAAAAAAATTGGTAGGAGGGTATCAGGATTTGTATGTCCTGTGTTTTATGCACCTACTCGAACGATGAACCTCGGTGCAGCAAGTGGTAGGTAACAAACTAGGTTTACTTGATACTTTCATGTCTGCAGCTATGTCTCTTTCTCTCAATGTAATGCATAACTTGTACTTTTGCTGAGATGTACGTCGCTTTGGACAAAAGCATCTGCTAAATGAATTAATGTAAAGTATTACCTGATTTTATTATTAATATATGAACCCCTCATGCCTCCTCTGGTTTAACCTTGCGTTTTTCAGACTGATATGTATCTATAAAGTGGAGGGGTTGGGGGAGTTGGGACTGTGGCTGTCCAACAGGTGAACTTGTTGCACCTACAAGACTCCTGTGCCATAGTTTTGAACATTGATAACACCTGTAGAGCCTTTGCCCCGTAGTCTTGGAATTCCACGTCTCAGTATGACCACTGTTTGGCGTTGGCACGGTGACACAGCGAGTAGCGCTACTGTCTCACAGCACTTGGGTGGTGCAAGAGGACATGAGAGTTCAATCCCTGCTCAGTCTGTGTGGCATTTGCATGTTCTCCCCATGTCTGTGTGAGTTTCCTCCCACAGTCCAAAGCCATGCTGTTCAAGTTCACCCATAGTGTGTGAGTGACGGAGAGAGAGTGTGTGTGTGTTCCACTGATGTATAATGGATGAGTGACCCCAGTGTAAGTCACCACGGTGAATAAGGTGTGCGTCTGTGAGTTCATTGGAAGTTGCTTTTGAGAAAAGTGTCTGGTAAATAAATAAATGTATGTATGGCATACGAATGTGTATATGTAAATGTGTGTATTATATATCCTGTACGTGTGCAGCATTTTCGCAGCGCTCCCACTGTGCGTTTATTGGTAGCTTTGTCTTGACACACACACACACCACCCATCACCACCTTTCTTTCGCTTTCTTTCTCCGTTTGCGTGGGCGTGGGAGCTCGCGGGAGCAGCACTTTAACGTGCGCGCCACGCGCCGCGCCCTCAGTTCAATTAAGCACCGCGAGACATGAGACTCCCGACTGTGGCGGCCGCGCTCGCGTGCCTCGTGGCGCTCGTCGCTCGAGCCTGCGCAGGTGAGTGCGCGAGCGCCTCGGCGAAGGAACTGTGGTCTCGTGCAGCCGCCGCGAAAAGCCGGGTCAGTCTGGCTGGCTGGTTGGCTGGCTGACTGCGCGCGCGGCGGCCCCAGCGCGTGGCTGGAAGCGAACGAGGGGCTCGGCCGTCGCCGTCGACGGGAGCGGCGCTTAATCGTTTCTCCTCCGTATTATATAATTCTGAATTCGCGAGAAAAGAGACGGAGCGAAAGGTTCGTTTGCTGCTGGATGATGACGCGCGGTTTTCCTCCTTGTCCTTCCCGTTCTTGTTGTTTCCAGCGAGCGGACCGACGCTCTCCTGCTGCCTCAGCGTCTCCGACACCGTGGTACCGCGGAGAAGAGTGTCGGACTACAGGGTGCAGAACGCCGCCCTCTGTCCCGTCCGCACCGTGGTGTGAGTACAGTACAGTACAGTACAGTAGTACAGTGAGTGAGTGCAGTAGAATACTACACTGTGTGTGTGTGTGTGTGTGTGTGTGTGTGTGCGCGCTTTCTCACTCGTACGAGCAACACAGTCAGCACTGCAACACCTGTTCTCTCTCTCTCTCTCACACACACTGTACACACATAGTATAGAAATCGCACATACAACTGTGTATGTACTACATTTACACACAGGGTACATTGAACTAAATAATTTCTTTATACTCTGTGGCATAGGTAAGGTGCCCCCCCCCCCCCCCCCAAGACTGAAATGCCCTGCCCGATATTATTTGTGAATAATTTCATTGATTACTAGTGATAATATTGCTCCCCGGCAACTTAAAAGTTCAAATGGCACAATTTAAAAATGATATCGATATTAAAATCCAGGTTTGCATTTCAACTCTAGCTCTAACCACTATGCTACCAGCTGTCCCAGGTGTGTCATTACTATTTGTTTTTACCCCTTCGTCCAAGGCACAATTTTTTTTTTTTTTAAACAATAAACAGCTTGCAGTTTTTTGCTCATTTATGCATTGTTATTATACTGCATTAGTTCAACTTAAATACCTTGATCAAGGGTGCTAAAGCAGGAGTGGGATTGGAAACTACGCTAGCCACTGCTCTGAGCGCTACGCCACCTGCTATCTTGTACCATCCGTCCACATTAAGTTTTGTCCAGACCAAATGAACTGGGTACCTTTCATTTCTTGGCAGCTTCCTGACCACCTCTGGGAAGACTGTGTGCTCAGATCCTGAAAAGAAGTGGGTGAAAAGGGCCATTCGCTGGGTAAACAACAAGAGGGCGAAAATGGGAGGAAGTCTGCAGACAACGGGAAGACCCAAAACCAACCGTGAAAAACCAAGAAATAAAGGGAAGAAAAGGATGAGGCAACGCAAACAGAAGACAAACTGACTTGACATCACAACTGTGCCTCCTGCGTCTGGTTCGCTGTCATGCTCTTAAGGAGAGGAGTTCCCCTTCTCCCCGTCTCTTGGCATTCTGCCGAAACGTACTTTTATGCAATGCACTGGAATGTTCTCAGTTCTCTACAAAGAAACCAAAGGAACACATGATATATTTTTATATTTGTCAGACTTATATGTATTTACTTCATACACATTATTTTTGTACGCATGTAAAATAATTTGTCTTATAATAAATATCTGTAATTGACCCTTTTGTGGGTCATATGCTTTCAAGGAATTCAACCGTTACTTGTTCTCTTTGACTTGTTTGGCAGCTAATTGATTTTGTTGAGTTTGTCATTGGTTCACATTCTCACTGAAGTATGTTAAGGTATGCAAGGGTGTGTACAAGAGTTTAATGGGCTGAAATTATCAGTAGTGTTTTGTAAATAGGAGCATTTTAGTGATGCTTGAGTCACATGGTCACAATACAGGACACAAATGTCCACAGCTTCTCTCTACAGTTACCAGTCCTAGTTTGTTTTTACTTGTTTTTGGTTATTATATAGTCTTAAGAAACTGCAAGTTCACTGTGATGCTATTAATGTAATATGCAAAGTGTGTCCTCCATCCTACTGTATAATTTGTACATGTGCCTCTGTTCCATCTGGAGCATCTGGTTATACAATAAAGATGCACCCAGCACTGATGTGTTGTTTAATTTCATCTTGTTACTGTGCTTTTCCGCGCCTGCCTTTCGATTACAGGTCAGTGGCCAGTTGGTAGTCGCTTCTGCTCTGACAGTTTACTGGGATGCTTTTGGTCACTTCGTTTTGCTCACTATTCATTGCCAGTAGATGACAGCTCTTAAGGTTACTTCTCGGCAAAGGAACTACATGTAATCTTATGCCCTGACATCCGAAAGTTCCTGGTTTCATATTACATTTACATTTGCTCGTTCTCCAAAGCGACACACATCTCGGAGAAAAGTACGGTGAGTGCGTTACATCATTAAGCATTGCATATTAGCATAGTACAGTTTACATATTAGTTTACACGTCAGTACATTACTATACTGGAATGCCTCTCCACCCTGGCGAATGTGAATTTTAACTTGCGATAATTTTATCAAAGAAAACCATGTCTGCTTTTTCGATGTAAGTGACATGAAGCACAGGAGCTCATAGTAATGTCCTTCTGTTTTGTCCTCCCCATGATGCTACATTGTTACAGAGAAAGCGAAGCGGGTTCCTTTCTTTTTCTAGGTACATCCTCTTCTGACTGAAGACGCAGCTGTACTTCTTGTCACCCTCAAAACCACACCAAGTTGAGCTCATTCAGGCCTCTTCTTCTTGCACCTTCAGAACAAGGTTGAAGTGTAAGTCAAGTACCAAAATACCTCACTGCAAACAGGAGTGTGACCACAAATGAACAGATGAAGTTTCATCTCCTTGTGATCTCTATCTCAGAGCGCTACTTTTTCTGCAGGCTATGAAACATCTGCATAAATCTTACATACACAAGCACACAATATTACCTGCATTTACATGTATTTATTGATCAGATGCTTTTGTCAAAAACGTTTTCCCATGAACTCTATGTAGTGTTATCCGCCCACACACCTTATTCACCAAGGTCACTTGACAAGTACAACATAACAAGGTTACCTTGTTATGATCTCATTGTTTACAGATCTGAAGGGTCTTTTTGCAACCTATCCATGTGTATATGTTATTATTATTATTAATAATTCATAATTATTTTCTACTATTTGCGTAGCAATGTTTTTATCCAAAGCAAATTAAACTAGTGTTTCGGATCTAATTAATGTTTTTTTTTTTCCACTTCATATTTTCTTTTAGGGGGCGCGGTGGTGCAGTGGATTGGACCGGGTCCTGCTCTCTAGTGGGTCTGGCGTTCGAATCCCGCTTGGGGTGCCTTGCGGCGGACTGGCGTCCCGTCCTGGGTGTGTCCCCTCCCCCTCCGGCCTTACGCCCTGTGTTGCCGGGTACGCTCCGGTTCCCCGTGACTCCGTATGGGACAAGCGGTTCTGAAAATGTGTGTGTGTGTGTGTGTGTGTGTGTGTGTGTGTGTGTGTGTGTGTATGTGTATTTTCTTTTACTGTTTTAGTGTTTTACTGAGAGTACTGGATTATGTTAAATTATACTAAACTTGTGTTTGAGCAGTTTTCTTTTTGGTCAAGCCACAAGCTTTTCCCTTCCAACATGCAGGTAATGAATGAATGGTACACTCTGGTAATGTACTGATTAGCATTGCTCCCTTTGGACCCAGTTTTTACAGGTTCAAATCCCCCCTCTGGTTGTAGTACCCTAGAGCAAGGTCCATTCGAACCGCTTGCCCCACGTGGGGCATGGGGAACCGGAGCCTAACCCGGCACACAGGGCGCAAGGCCGGAGGGGGAGGGGACACACCATCACAAGGCACCCCAAGCAGGACCCGAACCCCAGACCCACCGAAGAGCAGGACCCGGACCAACCCACCGCGGCACTGCACCACCGCGCCCCCCACCCCTAGAGCAAGGTACTTACCCTAAAAACTGCTTTAGTAAAATTTGCCATGTGCATAAATTGTTAAATAACTGGGTAACTTAACACTGCAATTCACTTTAGAGAAAAGCACGAGGTAAATGTACTGCGTAAAAGTTCAGCTGTGGCTCGTTCATGAAACAAACAGCAGAGGATGCTGCAGTTGGAGAAGGACCTGATGAAGGCCTTCCTGCTCATCCAGGTGTACCCCCAGCGGTGGGGACTGAATAAGGATCATTCTTTCGTGAACAAGACAGCACTAAAGGATTAAGAGTGACTCTGGCACAAGACACAGCAACAAGTGTAGAACCAAGATCTCACTGGAGTGCAGGGTGTGATCGCAGCCCATTACGCTGCTCTTACCCCAAAGGGCCTCCTGTCCAATACCGCCGTGTGGCCTCCGTGGCACAACTCTGAGCTGATGCGTCACCAATGAGTCGCCACATTGAAAGAACATTCTCTTCCTTTGTCACACACCCCCAACCCCACCCCCACCCCCACCCCCACACTCACCTTCACCCAGACACCTACACACACTCAACATCAACCCCCACAGTCACTGTCAGCTCAGCCTCAGACCTCTTCTGGGCAGTGCGTCTCGTGTGGGTTATGCAGTAGAACAGGGGTTTCTGAGGAAAAGCACACTGCTATGGAAAGTTCCATAAAAATGTGTGTGTGTGTACATACAGTATTTTGGTGTGTTTATGTAACCATCAGGAGTGTGTATGTGTAAAAGTACCAACATATATGTGTGGATGCTTATAAGAGTCTGAAAGTGTACGTGTATAGAGTCTGCAGTGTGCATATGTGAAAGTGTGTTTGTGTGTGTGTGTTGAAGTGTGCATTTCTTAGTTTTCATCAGGCTTTTTAGAGCAAACACTTTTTTTCTGTTTGGGGGTTTAGGGTGGGCTATTCGCACTTGTGTGACAGAGAGACAAACTGCAGTAACCAAAAACTCTTCCTCTGAGCAGAGCCTCCACCTGCACACTGGACGTGAGTCAGTCGTGAGTGTGACCACAGGCAGCGCGCCGCCTCGGCACAGGCAGGAAGACGCGAACGCTGGAGTCCGACTGCAGGGTGGTGAAAAATGGAAGTTCCAAAAGCTGTTGGTCACACACACACACACACACACACACACAAACCCTTTGAGATCTCAACCTCAAGGTCTCATTGCATGACTGCCAGCCCTGTTCTTAACTTTGCAGAACCTGGCTTTGATAAGCAAATGAAAAGTCTGACGTCTTCGTTGGGGTCTCGGTGTCGATGTCACTGTCCCTGTGCCAAAGGGTTGCTGCAGTGTGAAATTAAATGCATGGAGCCCTTTCTCTTTCTTACCGTGACAACAACCATCATCAGGAAACCCAAATGAAGGTTTGAGCTCAAAGGCGTGATGTCCATTTCACAAGCCCCCCTCTGCCCCCAGGCCATTGCTCCACACAGCCGATAGAGGTAGATGAGTCAGCCTTGGCCCAAAGCTTCTCTTGGCCACATGTTTCCATGATGCCTCCTCTTTGAAGACCTGCAGCAGGGTTACTATAGCAGCTCCGTTCCATTGTGAAGGGAACATGAACATGTTCCAACAGCTGGCCATTAGAATACGGTGTACCATAGTAGAACTGTCCGTTACATCGCAAGAGCAACCTCACAGCAGGAAAGTGACTCAACTGCTTTGATGTGGGTGGGGTGGGGGTACGTGACTAACACACTCGATGTGGTGGTATGCCATTAAAATGGAAAAAAAAACTGAAACCCAATACAGTACTTTGGTTTGAAATGCAGTTTTAGCAAGAAACGATGATACAGTTTTACTTTTTTTTTTCCCCAAGTCCAGGTGAAGGTTCTTGTGGTTGTATCTTCTACTGCTGTCACACACTCTTAAGTTTCCAAAGAGGGCTGTAGGACAGTTTCTCAGTCGTCCACACAGGTAGCATTCTGGTGTTTGGAACATGCACAAATGGTTTGGGAAAAACTAGGTTTTTACACTCTGGTTCCTCAGAGCTCCGTTGACACCGAGATGATCATGAACGGGCTTGTAATCATAAGACAAAATGACATAATCAAACATTTTTATACAGTTGTCAGTGATCAGTTTCTGCACATTTAAATCTAAATGCAGCATCTATACCTTTTTATGTCGAAAGGTAATAAAACCGCTGCTCCGTTTTGGAGGATTACAGCTTTTTCATTGTTAAAACTTTGCAGAAGTGCCAGAGGGAGACTTGTCTCACAGTCTGTCCCAGTCAGACTCCAAAGCATCTTGAAGTTCTCTGAATAAAGGAATAAAGACCTTACTATGTACTTCTACACAGGACATGAAAATGGGCGCAGTCGCACCTCTGTCCTCGACCGTGTTCACCGCTATCATCTAGAAATTTGGAGTCATCATCCCGGTCACAAATCCACACTCCACTCAGAGGACGTCTGGTCTATGATGCTGTGCCCCCCCCCCCCATCCCCTCCACACTGTGTCCCACCTCTTGGACATATAGGCCCTGCTCACCCTCCTGCCATTCCGTTGTCCTTGTGACCAGGTTGGCCAAGGAATGAGGAGAAGAACGTGAGGAACGTGAGGCTGGGCTGTTTCCACAAAGCTTTATTTCCAGATGTTCAGGTGTTCGCTGAGCTTGGCATTCAGTTGCAGTCTGAATGCCAAGCTCGGTGAACACCTGAACATCAGGTTCAACAACCCGAGCCACAAACACCATGAATCTCCTCCACCATTTCTAGCTTTCTTTCCATCAGTAGCTGTCCCAGTGCCCCGTTTACAAGTGCAACGAACCCAGCGACTTTGTACAAACGTAACACTTCCACTAGTGATGCCAACAACAGTCTTAACAGCAATACATCTTGCTACTGCTGCTGCTTTTCAAATTTTTTCCCCCCGCACGCTGGTAAGAAAGTGACAATATAACACAGGCTCCTCTTTCAGTCGTTCCATTTTCCAGCTAATATACACACACACACACATTTTCAGACCCGCTTGTCCCATACGGGGTCACGGGGAACCGGAGCCTACCCGGCAACACAGGGCGTAAGGCCAGAGGGGGAGGGGACACACCCAGGACGGGACGCCAGTCCGTCGCAAGGCCGTCGCAAGGCACCCCAAGCGGGACTCGAACCCCAGACCCACCAGAGAGCAGGACCCGGTCCAACCCACTGCGCCACTGCACCCCCGCGCCCCCCCCCAGCTAATATAGTTAACATTAAAAATATCCACTTCACATTTAAAGTTCAACTAATAACAATCCAATTACCTAACATTTTCCAAACACAGTACATTATTTCATACATCTGTTCACACATCTAGTTCAGATGATATAAACAATGTATCCATTTCAACCATGTGTTTTCAGTGGTCTCTGCCTGACAGTATTTCAGAACTACAACTCCCATAATTCCCTGTTTGCCACATTGGCCCCCAGGTTCCATTTTACCCAAGGTAATCATTTGTTTGCTTGTCAGTGTAAAAACACATCTCTCGCCATTTTCACTTACAACACGACATATTCTCCCGTACTTATCCATATTCTTATGAAAACCATCCTTAATACATGAGCGGAGCAGCTGCTCTGCCGCAGTCCAGCCCCGATCTCTGCCTGACCTGCTGAACACCTCGGCGACGGCCTTCGGTGAGTCTGTCAGTTCTTCTCAGACAAATCAAACCAAGTCGGCAGCAGGGACTGCCAGTCTATGGGGGGATGCCGGTGAGATGCCTGACGTCTGTCTCCTTCCCCTTGCATCAGCAGTCGGCTCCTCAGAAGCCTATAGCAAGCAACATGTCGACTTTCTGTTTTACATTTCCCCTCGTGCATAATTTAGGAACCCCGCACTGTTCCTGTCAGTGTCAGTCTGGGGTGGAAATTTCGGTTCTGACAAAGGGAGGACTAACACAGCCGTAGAGCTGCCTGACGCAAATAAGGGCACGCTGGTACGGTTCGTCCGAACCGCCTGGTCGATTCGGCGGCCCCTTCGCACGCCAGGCGACTACTGGACTATCTGGGTTTAAGGCTGTTATTGTCTGCCTTTAATATGGCGAGGAGCTCACCGTCACCAATCTCCTAACGCTGGCACGCACAAACGATTTAAAATACGTGACAGTAATTGGTTCAGTGCCCGTCCTTTGCCGACAGGTGGGACAAGTCCTCCCTGCTTACTGTACACGGGATGTGGTCGTTTGGACCAGTCCTGCTTCAGAATACACTTTTGGATTGATCTTCCTCTTTGTCTTCATGTGCCCCTCTCTTCGCTATTGCTTTGTCTTCGTCTTTAAGCTGGACGCCGTCTGCAGAACATGAAAGATGTCTGCACTCGATAGGCTACCACTCGCTGAACCTTCATGCATCAGATGACCCAGAGGTTAAATGGGGTCACGATCAAGGGTCAGTTGCCCACAAGGGCTTCCTTAGTGTCCTAAAATTAGACTACTGGTGTACAGCTCGAGCCTCTACATAACCAGGAGCCATTAGCTCTTTGGAAATACTTCTTCTAATTGTGTCTGGGTGTTACTGTTACTGTTGGTTGTTATTACCTAGTTTTTCAGAAGGAAGTTCTGAAGTCAGAGAGTCTGGATGTTACACCAGGGGTGACCAAGTGTCTGGTTCGTCTTAATTTTCCACCTGGACGGGAACCCAGAACCCGTGTCTCTCACCAAACCTCTCACTAAGTCTCAGGTGTGGACTCTGCACTCTGCAGTCGCATCCTGCTCTGCCCAGGACATCACACCGACTGCTGTTATCGTAGGTAATGCAATCAGCATGGGGGGGGAGAGATGCTTATTTCATCAGAGGGAAGGAGGCAAGGAGAGACAGAACATGATGGAGAGGGGCAAGACCTGCCCACCGTTGCAGGCATGCTGCAGATTTGATTATCTGATGCCCAAAACAAGGGGTATAATCCACTTTGGAGCTCACCTGCAAACCTTCCACTCTGATGTCTTCCATTTTCTCTGCCTTCTTCAGCTTCTTTTTCCATCCGAGAGCTGGACAGTTTCAGTTTAAATGCAAAGACCATTCATTACCAGATCCACCTTCGTCTTCTAGAATGACTGTAACGTTCTGCCTGAACTTTCTCTCGAGTGTCATACGAAGATTCTCGAAAAGTTCAGATAACAAGGAGACGATGGGCTCTGAGGGGGCCGAGGACCACTCTGCCAGAGTGCAGCAAACGCCCTTCTTTACTAAGACTGGTACAACACAACTGCTGCCTTAATAAGGTTCATTTAGCCATTTTGCCTTCAGAGAAAACACGTACAGCACGGCGCAAAATTCAACCTGCCAGAAACATTTGGGAAAGTTGCACATTAGTTAATATTTACTAATATTTATAAGATTGGACAAAAAGCACATTTATGAGGAAATGAAGAAAAAACTGCAGATTTACGTGACAACAAGCACTAAATTTAAAATTTAAAATACTGTTAAATGGCAATGGCAATATGAAGCAATGGCAGCTGCCTCAAGGAGACGGTTGTGCTTTTGAAGAGGGAAAACATAAAACTGCCAAAGAATTGTCTCCTCTGGCCATGTTCTTAATGAAATCATTATGAGACTGTATCAACAGTCATCAAATATTAACTGCGTTGTGCATTTATATTCGTGGTTTAATCTCTCAAGGCTTTCCTGAAGATTTCTTGCAGGTTCTGTCAAAGATGTTTTATTCACTACAGTGGGGTTTGCTTCCATTCCTACTATAATCGTACAACTGATCGCACCACAAAAACAGAGGGCGATGAAAACAACGTTTGGTTTGAGCCCAAAGCTACACAAAACAAGGTACTTGTCGCAAGATGAAGGGACTGTTTTCTTTAGTAAACCGTTTCAGAACTTTTGCACTGAGCGACATGTGAAAAGGGAATATTTCACATCAGGTGTCAGCGCTCATGCATAGAGTAGAGCCACAGATCCAATTATATCAGCATCTCCTCACCATAGCTCATCCCTTTCCTGTCGTGTGGAAAAGTGAGGAGAATAGCTGTGAGGATGAAAAACGTGACTTTTTTTATTAAAAAAGAAAAAAAAAAGCAGGTAATACATCAATCTGAGGTTTTAGCAAAGCTGCAAAGGCAGGTTTTTGTTGTTTTAAGTATTGTTTATCAAGATGTTTTAAATCAAGAAAGGCGTGCCCTTTGGGTGAATTCAATGGGAGGACTGCGGGAAAGATAGAAGGGTTAGGAGTGCGAGGAAGGAGGAGTGACTATAAAAACACTGCCGGGCAGCATTAACAGAGGATGGGAGAAACAACACAGTGACCTCCAAATGTTATCAAAAAGCCCACAAGTGAAAAGGCTTAAAAAAACTGCACAAAGGACAATGAAGGAGAACACAAGTGAGAACTGAAGAGGGAAAGAGATCATGTGGAAAAAGACAGAAAACCTCTGCTGTACAGGATCAGCAGAACTGGTTAATATTAACTAGCAAAATGGGAGTCACATGTGAGGTCAGCAGGTTCCCTCAGTCTCCTGAGCTCATCCATTTCATAGGGTCCTTCCAGCACACACACACACACACACACACACACACAAAGAAGGGCTTTCCGCTCGAGAAACAAAGGGCAGTGCAATCATAGGCAATACAAACTGTGTACGGAGTGTCTGGAAGAGAGCTGGCGTATGGAACAGTGTGTGAAATTTAGTAAATGTGTAAAAACATCATTGTCCCCCTGGGGAAAGATCAGATGGTGCTGTAACCAGGAGACTTTCCTCACCTGCAGGGTGTCCCACAGCACTGTCTCCGACATTTGTCCACATCATTACTGCCCCCTGCTGGTGACATTTCTAACTAGTGGACTTGAGGGTAAACGGTGATGCTGAGGTCAAATTTGCTTCCCTGTTGTCACAGATGTTTCGGACTAATAAGGGGTCAAAGGACGATGACACGTCTCGTGATGCCAACTTCACTTTCATGACATATTTAAGGGGTAAAGAGGAATTTTTTCTTGCACCTGGAAAATAATTCTTTCTAGAAAAATAAAATCTAACATGTCCAATATCAGAAAGCTGCCAAAACGCTGTTACATTTCAGTGTCTTTCTGATTTGCTTTTGATGAACCGATAGGAACTGTTTCCCATGGCGTCGCGTGGCTGAAGGAATTGTGACTGAAGCCTGGAAGATGTGTGTGATGCTGTTTAGCTAAAAAGTCTCAATTTGAACCGTTTCACACATGTGGGTTATAACAATCGAAACGGGTACCAGTGGCAAGACCAGATCCCGTCCAGGGGTGTGACGTTCGTTTACACGTTCGGCTCCCTGCCCTTCCCCATCTCCAGTGGGCTCTTCATTACTCAAAGTCAGCCAAGACCAGCCTGTCAGTTTGTAGGGTATCGCTGTTCATTAGTGTCTGTGGCTCTCAAATGTTCTCCAGCCCCACATTTCATGCTCATACCCACCATTCCCCAGTAGCCTATCTCTCAGGCCACATGTGATGGTCGTCTGTGTCAAGTGGCTGACTGAACCGGAGACAGGAGACCGAGATGGGGTGGGCTGTGAAGTTCATCTTGGGTTCTAGTCCACCAGAGAGGTTTTCACACCACAATCTTGCCCGTCATTGGATTGACCTTCACGCTGAAACACCATCTGAAGGGATTACATTTAATCTCAAGCAGCCACCCCCTGCCAGCCCCTGAACACACGAGGCAGAAAGAGATTTGTTCCAGGGGGCGGCTCATGGTGCGTAGAACACGCTGGACGAGGGATGGCTTCGTGCCCTAAGTGACTGGAGTCCAAACCCACTTGGAGATCTCCACGGATGAACGATGATGCCTCTGACACGAGAGCGAAGCTGCACAAGGCCAGCATCTCCAACAGCGAGCGTTGTTTGCGCAGGCTAGGCCAGCTGTCGGGAGCGCTAACATCTCCTCGCTCTTGGGGCAGTGTTGAAACGTAACGGTCCTGCAAATCCTCTTATTTCTGTGTGCACAAAGCAGAGCAGCACACGTAGAAATTGAATGTTCAGCTACAGTGCCACATGATTGTAGTGTCCCACGCTATTGACTGGCGCCCCCTAGGAGCAGGAACAGGAACTGAATGGTGTAAATAGTTGTCATTTGCATAAACAGCTGATGGGTAATAATACTGTAAATTGTGCAACTGCCCAGTGGTCCATGAGGGATGGTAGGGGGTGGGAGGCTGTTACAGTTTCTGAGTAAGTATACATATTTTCACTCTGGATCCATCATCAAGTGCAGTGGTTTTGGCAGTACACTGTTAAGGTGTCTTGGCCCACTGGAGCTTTAGTTGTTGCATTACAAGTACTGGAAACGTCCAGATCTCTTCGGTGTCACTACAGGTGATGCGGTGACTGGCGCTGCACCTCTCACAGCACAAGGACGATTTGGGCGAATCTTTCAATCTGGCTCAGTCTGTGTGGGGTTCCTCAAGGTGCTCAGGTTTCCTCCCACAGGGAAGCTGAACTGCCTGTAGCATTTGGCTTATCTGTGGTGGGCTCGTGCCCCAGCTAGGCACGTGACAGTCCCAGGTTTGAATAGCACCTCCTGCTGCAGCATCCATCCACATTTATTTTATTTACATTTATTTAGGGGACGCTTTTCTCCAAAGCGACTTCCAGTGAACTCTATGTCGTGTTATGAGCCCACATACCTTATTCACCGTGGTGACTTAGACTGCTAGATACACTGGATCACTCATCCATACATCAGCGGAACACACACACACACACGCACACACTCTCTCTCTCTGTCACTCACACACTGTGGGGAACCTGAACGGCACGTCTTTGCACTTTCCACGTGCTAATCCGGAATTGGTCCGGTGGAAACGGCCAGACTGTAAAAATGAGTAAAACAGTGTAATTTGCTTTGGAGAAAAGCAGGGCTCCGGTCACAGGGGCTCAAGAGGTCACTAGAGCAGCGGCGCCGGAGCCCGAAGAGCGGCCGGTCGGTGCTGCCCTTTCTTTCACCTCCGGACAGTGTGGCACCAATGATTGCCAATGCCAACGAATGGTCGCACCTGTCAGTGGTTTCCGACCAGCTCACAGTTTCACTCTTTCAGGGGAGACATTAAGAAGAGGTGGATGTAACGTGGTGCGAAAAAGTTCATCGAGCGCCGAGGTAAAACGCTCCACGACTCACTCGCTGTGTCCGTTTGTGGCGCCTGAGGCGACGTTCGAGTCGAGTGTTCGTGTCAAACACGCAACGCGTCACGTCCACGTTCAAAATTCACCTCAGGTTTTGCAAGTCGTCGCGGAGGAATTATATGTCTCATTCTGCAGGGCAAAAAAATGGAGGCAAAGCCCGCAGGTTAGAGGCTATTTGAGGCACACGAGAGGAAAGCGGCCGCTCGATCTCCTCCTCGCCACTCGGATGCGCCGCGACTCCCGGGGTGTCGCCCCCCCCCCCCCCTCCTGCGCGCCCCGTGATTGACTGTGCGTCGCTCGCGCTGGATCCTCCTTCCTCGCGCTCCGTCTCCGTCCCCTTCTCCGTCGCTGCGCTCTCGAGACACTGTAAGTTCGCGCACGGGGATGCGGGCACGCGGGGCCGCCTGAAGATGCCAGTCCACTGGATGTGTTCCTCCCTCCTCGTGCTGCTCGCGCTCGCGCCCGCGCCCTTCTCGGCCCTGCGGAACTACCCGGACAATGAAGGTAACGCGGCTTCGTTCGCGACGCGTCCGCCGCCTCCCGGTCGAACGGCGCGTTTCTTTCTCGCCTTCGCGCCGCTTACGGACGAACTACGAAAGACCTTCCGCCCGCGCGCTTCCACCGAGCCGAGCGCGCGCTCTCCGCGCCTATCGCCCCCATGATGGCATGAAACGTGCATGTGTGAAGTGGAAGGAGCGGAGAGCCGCGGCGGGGTAGAAATCTTCTTCTTCGGCGCCGTTAAATAGGAACGCACGAGACGAGTGACGAGGTTCCGAGTTTTATTCCGCATAAAACTGCAACAATTCAGCCAAAGTCCAAGTTTGAAATCATGTTTAGGCGGGTTTGTGGCTTGTTGGATCAGTCGGGCGCCAAGTTTTATTAAATTCCACCCGGGGAGGAAGAGCAAAAACAGTCAGTGCGAGCGGATGAGCGATATATATTTTTATATATTATAATTATTGCAAGTAGGGCGCATACGACGTGGATCTTGTTACATTTAAAACCGAATTATACATTTTTTATATACACATGATTATCATTATTACATATTTGTTAGCATGGATGGAATCGGTCCATCAGTTGGTGCTTCGGCGCGACTCGACGGTCGTGTTTGTTCACAATTTTAAATTGGTCGCGAACTCGTGTAACGTTTTATGACACAAAGTGACGAGACCTGAGCGGCAGGAGCGAAACATGAGCGACTGAGTCTCCAGTTGTTTCGCACTTTTAATCTGCGCTCTCAGTTCTGCTGCGCGGCTTTTAAACGATCGATTCATTACAGAAATGGAACGGATCAGTGAATTTTGGAAATGTGTCATTTCTCTTTCGTCCATCATCATTATTATTATTGTTATTATTGTTGCTGAGTAAAGGAAAATGTAATGGGAGGTGACAAAAGTTTTCACACTGGAATTTGTGTGGAATTGTTTCCTTTGTTTTTCTTAAACGAACAATGGAATTGCCCTCTAAAAAAGATGCCGCTTAAAGTAACTGTCATCAGCATTATTTATTATTATAATTATCATTACTATTATTATTATTATTATAATTATTACAGAGACAGCGTTTATTATATTAACAGCGTTCTTATTATTTGCCTCGCCACATCTGGTCCGTTAGCTCAGCTTCTGCGCTCGCCTCAAACTTACATTACATTAACCAGCGCGGATCTGAACCCCCAGCGCCTTGGTATTTCTTACAGCTGACCCCTCTTTTCAACTTTACAGCGATTTACCCGCTCATACAGCAGGGTTTTTTTAACAGGAGCGCTGTAGCCTCTGCAGCAGAACGGATGAAGAACCTTAACCGCTGCGCCACCTTGCGGCTCCAGCCCACCGCCGCTCTTTGCAACGTCAATTTCTGGATCTCAGCGCACTTTTCCCCACATATGAACCATAAAAACACATAATCACTCGTTTGGTTCACATCTGCTATTGTCGGGGAGAAGAAGGAGACCCGCGAGAGGAGCGGCTGACCTCGTGGCGACGCGCGCGCATGAAGGAGAGGCGGGGCCGTGTCTTGGGGTGGGGGGTCGGGGGCAGGTGTGAACCATCTGACGGGACGTTTAGGCGCAGCGAAAAGCGTTAATGATCCGTCGTTATTGACCCGCCGCTTGTTTCGCCGAGGCGTGAACCGCGGCGCGCGCCCCTCGCCAGCAACGCGCGCTGCACAAACCGTTTTATAAACCGGGCTTCAGGATTGAAACGCGTCGCGTGGCGCCGCACGCTGCTGCTGACGACTCCTCCAGCAGATGGCGCGCTGGCTGCTTTCCTCAGCGTCGCGCTATTTGGCACCGGTTTCATGGGGCACCTTTAATTCGGAGGCACGAGGACCCATAGAGCGCTGTAGCACGTGAGCAGAGCCGCTGCTGTGAATCTGACCAGTCGCTGGGCTCCACTTCGACCGACTGTACGTTGGTGCAGAACCCGGTCCGTCCCGGCACAGGATCCAATCCATAGGAGTAACGGGGCGGTGGACGTGTCGTCCCCGGTGTCCACCCCAGTGTCCTCTCCAGTGTCCTTGCAGTGTCCTCTCCAGTGTCCTCCCCAGTGTTCACCTCAGTGTCCTTGCAGTGTCCTCCCCAGTGTCCACCCCAGTGTCCACCCCAGTGTCCTCTCCAGTGTCCTTGCAGTGTCCTCCCCAGTGTCCACCTCAGTGTCCACCTCAGTGTCCTCCCCAATGTCCACCTCAGTGTCCTTGCAGTGTCCTCCCCAGTGTCCACCCCAGTGTCCTCTCCAGTGTCCTCTCCAGTGTCCACCTCAGTGTCCACCTCAGTGTCCTCCCCAGTGTCCACCCCAGTGTCCTCTCCAGTGTCCTCTCCAGTGTCCTTGCAGTGTCCTCCCCAGCGTCCTCCCCAGTGTCCCAGCAGCACTGTGTACAACTAAAGGCAGTACAGCACAGTCACTGCTGTATTTCACTGTACGCTGCTTTATCTGTGACACCTGAAATCTGAAAGTCCGTTCAGAACGCTAATTTCTTTTTCTTGGCCTTGACATCCGACATTTGCACCGTATGAAACGCAGAAGGTCTGCTGCGGCCCAAAGGCGAGTTTCACATCAAACGTCCTTTTCTTCTGCTCAGCTAAAAAGCATTGAGATAGAATCCCTTTGTCCTGTCGCCTGCTTTGCCCTTTGCCGTGTACTACGGTGCCGTGAGATCGGTCTTCGTTCGCAGATAATGGCTCGAGTCACAGAGAATCCTGCTCCTTTCGCGAGCTCTCGATACTCCGCGGTGTGGCCCCTCCGTGTCCGTGACGCCCTTTTTTACTTGACAGCTGCAGCGCACAGGTCCGCTCTCGACCGTTGGCAAGCGCCAAGCGGCTGGACAGACTGCCAGCGCATCTGATTGTAGACTCCAGCGGACAGTAATTTTCTTGACACGTCCCTTTTGTTGGAATTCGGAGGGTTTGCTGCACCGTCGCTCCGACTCTTTGTGCATCGCTGGGAAGGGACCTTCGTTTCCACCTGCAGCTTCTCAGACGCACTCTGGCATGATGGTGAGGGAGCTGAGCTCTGCTCTGCAAGAGGGAGCTTTGTTCGAAGGTGCCCAGTTATTGTACCTTTGAGAAGAGCTGTTGAGTGTGAGCTGTTTCGTGCAGGAACGTGGAGCCGTGAATATCGATTTGTACTCTTCCGGTGTACTGGTTAGAGCTGTTCGTACTCCCAGATTGAAACCACACGTCCCCCTGAAGTCCCCCTCAACAAGGTACTTATCCTGTCAAACTGCTCCAGTGAAAGTTACCCTTCTGCATTAACAGGTAAATTGTTACAAAAATGTTTGATCATCTGAATGAATAATAATAATAATAATGATGAGAAGAAGAAGAAAAAGGAGCAACAGTGTAATGTAAAAAGCCGTTTGATTTGGTCTGTGTTTTTTAGGAAACCAGGCTCCATCAATTGGTCTTATTTACCACGGTGTGATCAGGTAGAGGGTGAGCGTCGGGAAGAGCCCCGAGGACACCGTGCCAAGGCTGAACGAGGACTGTAGCGGTGACCGCGAGAAATCTGCTGTCCTCCATGTTGTCTCCTTCCTCGCAGGACCCCCC